>NC_140990.1:33342122-34639217 GCF_052327205.1 Somniosus microcephalus | reverse complement strand
CCTCCCCCTCTCTCTCCCTCCCCGTCTCTCCCTGCTTTACTCTCTCTCCCTCCCTCCCCCCTCTCCCTGCCCTCCCCCCTCTCGCTCCCCTCCCCCCACCCTCCCTCGCTACCCCACCCTCTCGCTCCCCCACCCTCTCGCTCCCCCACCCTCTCGCTGCTCCCACCCTCTCGCTCCCCCACCCTCTCACTACCACCACCCTCTCGTTCCCCCCACCCTCTCGCTCCCCCACCCTCTCGCTCCCCCCACCCTCTCTCCCCTCCCCCCACCCTCTCCCCTCCCCCCACCCTCCCTCGCTCCCCCACCCTCTCGCTCCCCCCACCCTCTCTCCCCTCCCCCCACCTCTCTCCCCTCCCCCCACCCTCTCTCCCCTCCCCCACCCTCTCTCCCCTCCCCCCACCCTCTCTCCCCTCCCCCACCCTCCCTCGCTCCCCCACCCTCTCGCTCCCCCCACCCTCTCTCCCCTCCCCCCAGCCTCTCTCCCCTCCCTCTCTCTCTCCTCCCCTCCCCCACCCTCCCCCTCTCCTCCCCTCCCCCACCCTCCCTCTCTCCTCCCCCACCCTCCCTCTCTCCTCCCCCACCCTCCCTCTCTCCTCCCCCACCCTCCTCTCTCTCTCCTCCCCATCCTCTCTCTCTCCTCCCCACCCTCTCTCTCTCCTCCCCCACCCTCTCACTCTCTCCTCCCCCACCCTCTCTCTCTCTCCTCCCCCACCCTCTCTCTCTCTCCTCCCCCACCCTCTCTCTCTCCTCCCCCACCCTCTCTCTCTCTCCTCCCCTCCCCCTCTCTCTCTCCTCCCCCACCCTCTCTCTCTCTCTCCTCCCGACCCTCTCTCTCTCCTCCCCACCCTCTCTCTCTCTCCTCCCCCACCCTCCCTCTCTCCTCCCCTACCCTCCCTCTCTCCTCCCCTCCCCCACCCTCCCTCTCTCCTCCCCTCCCCACCCTCCCTCTCTCCTCCCCTCCCCACCCTCCCTCTCTCCTCCCCTCCCCCACCCTCCCACTCTCCTCCCCTCCCCCACCCTCCCTCTCTCCTCCTCTCCCCCACCCTCCCTCTCTCCTCCCCTCCCCCACCCTCCCTCTCTCCTCCCCTCCCCCACCCTCCCTCTCTCCTCCCCCACCCTCCCTCTCTCCTCCCCCACCCTCTCTCTCTCCGCCCCCACCCTCTCTCCCCTCCCCCACCCTCCCTCTCTCCTCCCCCAACCTCTCTCTCTCTTCTCCCCCACCCTCTCTCTCTCTTCTCCCCCACCCTCTCTCTCTCCTCCACCACCCGCTCACTCTCTTCTCCCCCACCCCCTCTCTCTTCTCCCCCACCCTCTCTCTCTCTCTTCTCCCCCACCCTCTCTCTCTCTCTCCTCCCCCACCCTCTCTCTCTCTCTCTCTCTCTCCCCCGCGATTTCCCGAGGCTCTCTCCCCCCCGCCCCCCGCGATTTCCCGAGGCTCTCCCCCCGCTGTTTCCCGAGGCTCTCCCCCCCCCGCGATTTGCCGAGGCTCTCCCCCCCCCGCGATTTCCCGAGGCTTTTTTCCCCCCCGCGATTTCCCGAGGCTCTCCCCCCCCGCGATTTCCCGAGGCTCTCCCCCCCGCGATTTCCCGAGGCTCTCCCCCCCGCGATTTCCGAGGCTCTCCGCCCCCGCGATTTCCCGAGGCTCTCCCCCCCGCGATTTCCCGAGGCTCTCCCCCCGCGATTTCCCGAGGCTCTCCACCCCGCGATTTCACGAGGCTCTCCCCCCGCGATTTCCCGAGGCTCTCCCCCCCGCGATTTCCCGAGGCTCTCTCCACCCCGCCCCCCGCGATTTCCCGAGGCTCTCCCCCCCCCGCGATTTCCCGAGGCTCTCCCCCCCCGCGATTTCCCGAGGCTCTCCCCCCCGCGATTTCCCGAGGCTCTCCCCCCGCGATTTCCCGAGGCTCTCCCCCCCGCGATTTCCCGAGGCTCTCCCCCCCGCGATTTCCCGAGGCTCTCTTCCCCCCCGCCCCCCTCGATTTCCCGAGGCTCTCCCCCCGCGATTTCCCGAGGCTCGCACCCCCCGCGATCTCACGAGGCTGTGTGCTGGCGTCACGGGGGCCGTGCGCATGCGTGCCGGCGTCAAGGCGGCTGCGCAACGGCCGTGCGCATGCGTGGTTGCCGTTTAAAAAAAAAAGCCAGAGCGGGCTCTCGCGGGCGGGCGGCGCATGCGCGGGCGAGGCGGCCCGCGGGGAGTAGGCAGGGAAACCCCGCGGGCTGGCGGCCGTTAGAGCGGGGAGTAGGCAGGGAAACCCCGCGGGCTGGCGGCCGTTAGAGCGGCTCACTTCGGGCCCCGACACCGTCAAACCTGAGAGGGGGAAGTAGAGTGAGACAGAGAGGGAAGAGGAGAAGGAGAGAGAGGGAAGAGGAGAAGGAGAGAGAGAGAGGGAAGAGAGATAGAGAAATTTTTGAAGCTTCAGGCCTGCCTGCAGAGGCCTGGAGACCAGCACCGAGTCCCCCCTGCGCGAGGGTGAGGGGGGGGGGGGGTTGCTAAACACAATATAAAACTGAAATAAATTGTTAATTAATTCCCTAACACATAATTCAAATATTAACCTTAGTTCCCTAACACACAGAAAGTGTGGGGGGAAAAATCGTGAAAAATCAAGATGGCGGCCACTCACCTCGGTTCAGAAGGATAAGGCCCGCCCACACACGCACCGATTGGTCGACCGGTCAGGTCACTGAAGCATAGGAATGGTCAATGATCGAGTCACTCGACACTCAACTGTAGGAAGACCTCGACGTCAGACGGTCGCTAATGAGAGCGGAACGCTGAACGTTTTTGGGATACCGCGGGCGGGATTTTTGTCCGGCCGAAACGTAAATAGGCCTATAACTGGTCCGGAATTGCAAGCTTTCTTTTGAGGTGACGCGCGCGTCGGTACGCTCTGTAACTTCCAAACGCACCGAGACCAGGCGGACAGACAGACAGGCATCGGGACAGACAGAAGAGCCGCTTTATATATATAGATTAAGGGCAAGAGGATAACTAGGGAAAGAGTAGGGACCATTAGGGACCAAAGTGGCAAGCTGTGTGTAGAGCCAGAAGATGCAGGTGGGGTTTTAAATGAATGTTTTGCATCTGTGTTCACTATGGAGAAGGACGATGTGGACATAGAAATCGGGCAGGGGGACTGCGTTATACTTGAACATATTAGCATCGAGAGGGAGGAGGTACTAGCGGTTTTAGCAGGCTTAAAAGTGGATAAATCCCCAGGCCCGGACGAGATGTATCCCAGGCTACTATGTGAGGCAAAGGAGGAGATTGCAGGGGCTCTGACACACATTTTCAGAACCTCTCTGGCCACAAGGGATGTGCCAGAGGACTGGAGAACAGCTAACATAGTACCATTATTCAAGAAGGGTAGTAGGGATAAACCAGGGAATTACAGGCCACTGAGCCTAACATCAGTGGTAGGGAAATTATTGGAAAAAATTCGGAGGGACAGAATTAGTCTCCACTTGGAGAGGCAAGAATTAATTAGGGATAGCCAGCATGGCTTTGTCAAGGGAAGATCATGTCTGACCAATTTGATTGAATTTTTCGAGGGGGTGACTAGGTGTATGGATGAGGGTAGTGCAGTGGATGTGGTTTACATGGATTTCAGTAAGGCTATTGATAAAGTCCCGCATAGGAGACTGGTCAGGAAGGTAAGAGCCCATGGGATCCAGGGTGCCTTGGCACATTGGATCCAAAACTGGCTTAGTGGCAGAAGGCAGAGGGTGATGGTGGAAGGTTGTTTTTGTGACTGGAAGCCTGTGTCCAGTGGGGTACCGCAGGGATCGGTGCTGGGTCCCTTGCTGTTTGTGGTCTACATTAATGATTTGGATGTGAATGTAAAAGGTATGATCAGTAAGTTCGCAGATGACACGAAAATTGGTGGGGTGGTAAATATCGAGGAAGGAAGCCTCAGGCTACAGGACGATATAGATGGGTTGGTAAGATGGGCGGAACAGTGGCAAATGGAATTTAACCCTGAAAAGTGTGAGGTGATGCATTTTGGATGGACTAACAAGGCAAGGGAATACACAATGGGCCAGAAATTCGCGGCCAAAGGCGTGAGTGCGCTCGGGGTACTCATGCATCTGGCCGTTGGAAATGCCGGCATTCAGCATGAACAGCGCATGCGGGGAACGCCGGCATTTCCAGACCTCGAGCGCGTGCGACTGCACAGGCAGCGCTTGCGCAGTGAACTTCATAGTTTTCATTCATGAAATCCGTGAGGGTAAGTCCTCAGAATTTACACGTGAAAAAAGCAAGTGTAAAGTGGTTCATTGGCTGCGGAGGAAGATATATTTTATCGTGGAGCTTTTGAAATGCAATATTTGTGTTTGGGAAAGGGAGGGAAGTTATTTTAAGAAATTTTAAGTAAGTTTAAAAGTTTAAATTTTTTTTTTTAAAGGGTTTTCAGAACGGTAGGCAGAAGGAGCAATTGTGGCTGTGTGAATGGAATGTGAGAATGAGTTATGTATGTATGTCCACATATATTCCTTTACGTATATGTATGTATGTTTTATATTCCTTTACTAATGTGTATGAATGTATGTTTTTAATTATGATTTTCCAATAAGTTACTTTCTCTGAAAGTCATAATTAAATAATACATTCATACACATAAGTAAAGGAATATATACATAACACGCAAAGGAATATATACAGACATACATACTTTCAGAAGCTCCACGATAAGAAATATCTTCCTCCGCAGCCTCTGTAGCAACTGTACCCATGCTTTTTTCATGTGTAAGTTGTAATGACTGGACCTCACTGAAAGCATTAATGAAAGCGGCGAATTATACTGCGCACGCGCGGCCTGTGCAGTCGCACGCGTTCTGCCTCTGAACCCCTTCGTTCAGAGGACAGGAAATGACGGTTTTCCCCACATGCACTGTGCATGCTGAAAACCGGCATTTCATCCGGCCAGATGCGTAAGTACCCCGACCGTACTTGCGCAGTTGGAAGGGAATTATTGGGTCAACATTTTACATGTCAATAAAATAAAAAATTTAACAATTGCACGACTTGCCCCCTCGCATCTGCGACTGAGAGTCCAAGGAGGTGCATTGCGCAAGAGGTCATCATCGGACGTATCCTCACACTGTTCCCTTTGGGGAACTGTATGAAGTGGTGGAAGGATTTATGGCCGTGATTAACGCTCATTCCGTGACCGTAACCATCTTTGAACCAGCCATTAGGGTGGTTAGTCCTATGGCGGGAGGGTTTTACGGGCTCCCACAACCCATCTGAGGGGGCGGGGAGGGCCACCAACACCCACGGACGCAAGTATCCCGCTGGATGTCCACCCAGAATTTAAAGTTGGAGCTCCGACTCCACTTGCCGGGACTGTCTGGAGTGGGGTTCAAAACCCTACTCCTTCTGGCCCAGCGGCGGGGATGCTTACTGCTACGCAAAAGGCCCACTCCGCACAAAAGGTGACACCCATACATTTCCTGCGCCTTTTCCCTCCCCGTGATTGGAGCCCTATGCTGCCATTTCACATTGCTAATCGGATTGGGCCGTTGTCATAGCGGTAGGATCCCCACCGCTGGGCCAGATCAGGGTAGGGTTTCGAACCCCGCTCCAGACAGTCCCGGCAAGTGGAGTCGGAGCTCCGGCTCTAAATTCTGGGTTGACATCCAGTGGGATATTTGCGTCCGTGGGTGTGGGTGGCCCCCCCTCCTTTTATAGCTTGTGGGAGCCCGTAAAACCCTCCCGCCATAGGACTAACCACCCTAATGGCTGGTTCAAAGATGGTTACGGTCACGGAATGAGCGTTAATCACGGCCATAAATCCTTCCACCACTTCATACCATTCCCCAAAGGGAACAGTGTGAAGACACGTATGACGACGACATTGCTAAATAAATAAATGGAATTAAAAAAATTCTTTTAGGGCTTTTAAAAGTCTTTAAATTGCTTTAATTCTCTTTAAAACTACTTCAGATTACTCAAAATAATGTAAACATTTAAAAAAGTTTATAAAAGTTACCAAAATCTTCAAAAAACTTCCAAAAACCTATTTAAACTGCTGCTTTGCATGTAAAAAAGCAAAGCAGCTTGACAGAAACATTGGGGGCGTGTCCAGTGAAACTGAGACCTCAAGGGGCGTGTCTCACTTACACTGCACGCTCCTGGCTCCGCGCTGGCTGCACTCCTGTGCGGCGTGACGTCATACGCTGCCCGGGATTCTTCTTCTGGAAACACCAATTCCAGGCGTCCCTGGAGCTGATCGGCAGTAGCGCGGGGTAAGTGTAAATACGGGGCTTGCACGCGCTGCAAGCCCCATTCTGGAATTTCTGGGCCAATGAATGGTAAGACCCTAGGAAAAACAGAGGATCAGAGGGACCTTGGTGTGCATGTACATAGATCCCTGAAGGCAGCAGAACAGGTGGATAAGGTGGTTAAAAAGGCATATGGGATACTTGTCTTCATTAGCCGAGGCATAGAATATAAGAGCAGGGAGGTTATGATGGAGCTGTACAAAACGCTGGTAAGGCCACAGCTGGCGTACTGTATGCAGTTCTGGTCGCCACACTAATGGAAGGATGTGAATGCTTTGGAGAGGGTGCAGAGGAGATTTACCAGGATGTTACCTGGGCTGGAGCACTTCAGCTATGAAGAAAGACTGGACAGGCTGGGGTTGTTTTCCTTGGAGCAGAGAAGGCTGAGGGGGGACCTGATTGAGGTGTACAAAATTATAAGGGGCATAGATAGGGTAGATAGAAAGGAACTTTTCCCCTTAGTAGAGGGGTCAATAACAAGGGGGCATAGATTCAAGGTAAGGGGCAGTAGGTTTAGAGGGGATTTGAGGAGGAACTTTTTCACCCAGAGGGTGGTTGGAATCTGGAACTCACTGCCTGAAAGGATGGTAAAGGCAGGAACCCTCACAACATTCAAGAAGCATTTGGATGAGCACTTGAAATGCCATAGCATACAAGGCTATGGACCAAATGCTGGAAAATGGGATTAGATTAGACAGGGCTTGATGGCCGGCACGGACACGATGGGCCGAAGGGCCTCTTTCTGTGCTGTATAACTCTATGGCCTAGAAATTCGGTTGTTTGCGCCAGCAGTTAGCGCCTAAAGAGACAGAGAATTGGGGCGTAACCTAATGTTGGGGCGGGCGCAACGAAGATAGCGACAACTCCCATATTGACTATGCATTTAACGCCTGCATTAAGTGTTTGCACGCGCCCGCGAGCGCAAGCAGATCATGACGTCATTTCATTGTGCAACACCTTTTAGGGGCGCCTGAGCGGATATTTGGTGGCACCCGGAGCCTTTACGCCTAGCGCTATTAGTGACAGTTCGAAGGAGCATTAGCAGGCGCTTCTCCGAGTTGGGGGGCACTATTTAAAGGGGACAGCTCCAGTATAGAAGCTGCAGCCATTTGGCCTGATCATTGCGATCGTTGATGGAGAGAGTTGGTGAGCTACTGTGGAGCAGCGTTTTTGGAATTGAGCATGAGAGTACTTGGGACCCTCAAACCTGTCCGGAGCAGTTGGAGCACGAGACCTAACAGCCTTTTGACCAACTGGCATCGGAATGGGAGATGCTTTGGAGGGCGACAGCCTCATGGCCGAACACTATGAAGGGGCAGAGAGACGGCAGGAGAGAGGGCCAGGATTGGCCAGAAGGAGGCGGTGCAATGGAGGTCGGCCATTCCGAGGGTATGCTGCGAGGGTCTTTAGGCAGCAGGTGTCATACCTTGACATGTCGGAGGAGCAGTGTGTGCGAAGGCCCCGAATCGGGAGGGACATTGTTACTGAGCTGTGCCACCTGTTTGCTGAGGATCTGCAGCCGTGTCTACGGTGCATGACCTCTCTGTCGGTGGCCGCTAAACTGACTGTTGCCCTCAATTTTTATGGCAATGGATCCTTTCAGTGAGCAACTGGGGACATTGCGAATATCTCTCAGGTTGCAGTCCACTGCTGCAAGTTACAGCTGCCCTTTATAGGCGAAGGCGTCAATTCATCACCTTCCCTCTGACCCTGGAGAAGCAGGCGGAGGAGGAGGAGGAGGAGCATGCGGACGAGGAGGAGGAGGAGGAGGAGGAGGAAGATGGAAGGGCTCCTGAAAGTGGAAGGGCCATCCGTCACAGGCTCATGAGGACTCGTCTCGAGGCCCCTCTGGCGGAATGATGAGTGTCTTAACTCCTGCGCACTTTGGATGTTTGAAAGCCGCTGAAGGCCAGCATTACTGTAATTAGTCACGTGCACCATAGCACATTAAAACTTCTCTTTATTGTCACAAAAGTCTTTCATTACAGCAAAAGAACGTCATGTCAACAGGAACCATAAATAACAAAATAACAGTTAACTCTTCGGCAAAGCCGCAAAACTAAACAAACTATTTCCAACAATTCCAACAGGTGAGGGTCTCCTTGATTTTGGCCAAAGAAACGTCTCAGCACCTCCCTCTACTGCTGGCCCCTTGATGGAGAACGACTTCTCTTTCGCGGTCGGCCCCTTCCCTCCCTGCTGCTCCTACATAATTGAACCCCAGTGGTGGGGTGAAGGCTGGGGGACGCCTGCTGACTGTGTGGAAGCGCAGAAGCCCCTGAGGGACGGCCTGGCCGACCTCTGGGCTTGGAGGGTGCGGACGCAGGATGCTTGATCTGAGCATGGCTGGAAGCAGTGTGCCCTGCAGGTTGTGGCAGCTGCACTGCAGACGTGCCAGCGCTGGCATGTGGAATGGTCACCTGCCGAGAGAGGACACCTGCACCATTGTCGGATGACACACTGGCTCTCTGAGGGGACCGGCTCGGCTCATCTGCCACAATCGCATGCTCCACTGATTCCTGGCCTTGTATGGGACTGGAAGGGCCCGGGGTGATCCTAGCTGATGCAGATAGGGTGGCTGCAGTGAGACTTCGCGTTGCCTCAATCTGGGTGTGGACGAGGCCGGCAAGTGACTGCGTGGCAGCAGTGAGGACCTGTGAGCCATGTGCCAGTGCTTCGGAGAAGCCCTGGACAGTTCTTTCCATTGCTTCAGACAAGGCCGGTGCCGACCGCTCCACTGCCTCGGACAAACCCTGGACAGACCTTTCCAGGGATTGTCCGAAGCCCTGAACAGTCCTTTCAATAGCGGCCTCGAAGCCCTGGACAGTCCTCTCCCTTGTTGGCCCAAAGCCCTCGACAGAGCTCTCCATTGTTGCCCCGAAGCCCTCGACAGACCTCTCCATTGTTGCCCCGAAGCCCTGGAGAGTCCTCTCCATTGTTGCCCCGAAGTCCAACACACTCTTTCCCAGTGTATCTATTGACTGAGGCATCCTCCCCACTGCAGCCATCAGTTCAGTGTGCCTGAGCCGGGCCGGTGTGCTCATTTCAGCCAGGCGACGCACCTCCTCTGCACTCTGTGCAGCAGTCATCACTACCTGCCTTGCCCTCCGGGGAGACCGTGGCCGAACTTGCCTACCCCCCTTGCGTTGCTGCATGCCGCTTGTTCCGGCAACTGCCTGATCCTCAGAGCCCCCCCCCTCCCCTCCAGGGAACTACTATCCCCAGTCTGTAGATGTGTATGCTCCCCTGAGATTGGAACGGATGGCCTGGCTTCCTCCTGATCCTCGCCTCCGGAGGCACTGGCACTGGCAGCTTCAGGGCATTGAGCCCCAGTTGGTGATGCATCATCTGAAAGCAGGGAGGTAGAAGAGTGGCTTTAGCAAAAGGACAGGTTGGCGGAAAGGCATGCCAGATTGCGGCACACTGAGGAAGCATGCTGGCAGGGAGACCAAGTGGAAGGAGACAGCTGCAAAAGGTAAGAGCCTTACCCTCGCTTTCGAGAATGAGGTCGGCAGCTGCAGTGGTAACAGGACCAGACAGACGTCCTCCAAGAATCTGGTGCACTCTCTCCTCGAGATCCGTGAGAGTGACCACTTGTGGAGGTCCGCCACCAGTTCGACGCTGCTCCTTTCGCATCGTCGCCAGCTTGGACTGCAGGGGAAAGAAGGGGAAGTTCTGTAACATGATGCCTTGAGAGATCATCTCATGCCCCCCATGGTGCAAGAGCCCTTACATGAGGCCTTGAGAGATCATCCCATGCCCCCCATGGTGCAAGGCCCTTACATTTGGCCTTGAGAGAAATGTCCATGTGTGTGCCCAGAAAGGGCCATGGTTGCTTGCTGACAGATGGCCGTTGGGGCATCATGGCAACAGGGTCCTCGAAGTTAGGTGCAGATGGAGGGAATCAGAAGTTTGCATAACCAACACTCACCCTAACGACCCGAGTGAGGTCGTTGAATTTCTTCCTGCACTGAACAGGGGTCCTGGTCGCCTTGCTGTTGGAGTTGACCCTCTGAGAAACCTCCCTCCAAGATCGCCGGTAAGCCTTTTGATTCGGCCTCTTGCCATTGTCAGGATGCAGAACATCTCGACGGCGCTCAATTGCAGACACCAACTGGTCCAGAGCCTCAGTGCTGAAGCACTCTGCTCTCTGTCTCACCTTCTCCATCCTGACCAACTTTCTTGCGCCAGAGAAGGTCGAGCGCCGATTCTGAGGCCTACAGGGCGTTGAGTGTTGCAGCTCAGGCTGACTGACCCACCCCTTTAAGAACGGGCGGCGCCTGGAAGTCTCGTGGTTTCTGGTAATTGAGATCACCTGCGCTGCGCCCGTCCACGCCGATATTGGGTAGCGCCAGAACTTTTGCACCTTGGGAGCCCCGTGCAATGTCTGAGTTCGCGCCTCAATCCCCTTTGGGGGCGATGCAACCCAATATCTCGCCAGGCAGCGATAAGTTTTGTCTGGCTATAAACTTTTCACAGCGCCAGTTCTAACGCCTCAAGCGGGGCTATACCCAATTTCTAGGCCAATATTATATTCGCAATCTAACTGCATGGAACTCACATCTGACACGGCAATTGTCACTGGAGACTGAGTTACTGCATCTGCAAAAAGTCCACCTGTGAAGTTAGGGGAACAAAAGAACATGAAGATTACTAGGATCGATCTAAACTTGTGTCTAATTGTCTGAGTGTGTGTAAACTTCCATCTACCCAGCTGTCCATCATATGGATATTTATGATCCGTAATTGCACTAAATCCTTGCACAAGCTCTTTGCATCGATCTGCTAACTTGTGTTGTTTAATATAATCCACTACTTACTGCCCAACACTGCCGGCAATATTATTAGCAACATGTCTGACTGAATTCTCACAGTGACATGGAATTGAATGAGGCCGAGATTGAGAAGGGGAGCGGTAACCCTCTGTTAGCTCATTGTTCCACCCGTACACTGCAGGGGGCGGACCCATTGTGACATCACTGAGGTTACCATTGCTGTTCGCTTTGGTGGTTCCATCACGTGACTTTCTAATTACCATGCTTGAGTTTCGCGCCCTCTGCTAGCGGATTCTGTTCAATCCGAATTAGAATTAAATCATTGAGGGGGTTTAGGGTTGATAGATTATATATAAAAGCATCTCTGTAAAATATTGTGTCTCAGAACTCTAGATTACAGCTGTGTAATCTCTTCATTTCCCTTCCACTCTTCTCGTTCCCAGTCAGTTCATCAGTGAGCAGCAGCAGGTTCACCACAGTCTTCGCAAGACCCAACCATCGCCCTTTCCGCTCCATTAGCTCCGAGTGCAGCTCAGCAGCACCGCGCACTTTCTGCGGTTACACACAGCTCTGAATTTGATCAATTTTGAGTCTCAGGCAGCCCCGCCCACAGCTTCCGTTTGCTGCTCTCGCTCTGACCCGCCTTGCCTGCCCTGTGTTATTGGAGAGATTGCTGACGCTGCTCCCTGTTTGGCATTGGTTGGATCAGCAGTGCAGTGGGGCGGGGATCTGTAATTCTGATGCGACAGAGGAATTGCCGGACTGCAGAGTTCCAGATTCAGGGAGCGTCATGTAAAATCTTCTCGCACCACTCCTCGTCATTATATCACTTCTCAGTATTACCTGCCCAGTAAAAATCCATTGTCACCCTGACTGCTGTGACCCAGATGTTATGATTGATGAAATGTTGATGATGATGATGGTGACTATTAATGTTATTTTGTGTCAGAATGGAGCCGCCAAGACACAGTGGAACTACCGGTTCCTGAAATGACGGTTGAAGAGAAAAGTAATGTCACTCTAAGCTGCACCTTGAAAATAAGCGCTTCTACCCTTTATGTATTCTGGTACACTCAGCACCCCCGGCAGCCTCCACAGTACGTGGTTTATATTATTGCAGGGATAGTGAACCGGAACACCGACTTCACTGACCGATTCTCTTCTACGTTTAATAAAAATACCAAGATTACTGAGCTAATGATCAGCAATGCCCTGATCTCCGACATCGCCGCGCCATGAGCCCACACTGCTGCTGAGATATTGGGGATCCCGTACAAAGCCCAGACTGAGAATTCCAGTTAGTTCTCTCCAGAAGACGCTCTCACACCGATAAACGGAAGCGATAATTCAGCCTCCACAGTGAGAGTCACAGAGACCTTCTTAAAAGGCCAATAAAACACAACACACAAGAACCGGTGAGGTCCACAGGCGGAATTATATTTGTTGGTGACTTCAGCTATCATTTATGATAAAAATACATTTCGCAACTGCACCTGTGCCTCTTTAAGTCACGTTTTGTCTTTCGATGCCCTTTCCGTGCCTGCCTGTCCCTTTTCATCCCCTGTCTCCACTCTTTATTCATAATGGAATGTATTTCCATCTTCCAGTCTTTAGTTTAATGATGTAAAACCTTTGCTGCTGCTCGGTATATTAATTCAGAACCGCTCCAACGCAGCTTCCCATAACCAGGAACTGCAGACAGGTCAGTGAATAAAGACAGGATTCCTGGCAGCCTGTCCTCCGACATCCGAACAGTTCTCAGAATATCCACCAGAGGGCGTCAGGTCACAATGTTCCTTTTATGTATCAGGCCACCGGCAGTGAGTTAAATGCTGTTTCTGCACCGATTGTGTAAATTTTGGAATGACTTGAAGATTAATATTTGAAATCCTCACCGGACTGGTTCGGCACATCGGACAATAATCATCAGAAAAAGACATCCATCATATTGAAGGATGGGTTTCTGATACCACCCAGTGGGAAGGGTGTGGAAGATGGGGAAAGAAATATCAAAATGTGAGCGAAAGACACAGCCTGAGATTCGATTTCTGAAGCCATTAACTGTACCGATGTAATGGATGAAAGACAAACAAAAACCGCCGTTTATTTTTCTGCGCCACGCCCTTTTCTAATATGAGTGAAAGTGGTAAGGACAGTTTTCACGCCCTGCTGGTGTTGAGCACTTGTTAACGAGAACCAGCCCACCACCTCACCCTGGGGGTTTGGACCCGCTCCCCCCACCCGCTCCTCTGCTGCCGGGAACATTAGCGGGAAATTGCTGAAACGCGATGACGCGCCGCTCCCTCCATTCTCTCTCATTGAAAATTTAAAATCTGAAAATTATGGATCAGTAAATTAATCATTACAGGCACAAAGAAGGTCACAAATCGTCAGGTATAATTAAAAAAACATTTTTAATGCAAACCACAGAAGGGGACGGTGCTTGAAACGCTGTTTAAGTTATAGGGAGATTTTATTTTTGCGTCTGTTCAATTGTTTGTTCAGTAACAGCAGATACCATCGCTTTAATACCACAGATCTATAAATCACTCCTTAAAATAAGGGATCATTGTTAGTTCACTAGTTAACTGACCCGTAAGGGAAAGCTCACGGCAGTCACGGTTACCAGTGTCCTGACTGTAAAACTAACGGAATTCTGGAGAGTGAATTGACCCCAGAATAAACCAAATCCATTAACAATCCTGAGTTTTTTTGGTCACAATAACTAGACAAGAGTTTCATTCCCACCCCGGTATCTAACAGCGGAACCATTCCCCTATAAGGACACTGACTGTGGCCCAGCTCGGGGTGTTTCCATTCATTGGCAGCCAGCTTACCACCTACCGGTCTCACAGCACCACTGGGGACACCAGGAAGTGAGGTGAGAGCATCCTGAGACACGACAGCAGATTATTTAGGGCGGGGATTAGAACGGGTGTCTTCAAATATCCAACCGCCCTTTTACAGAGCGGACAGCGGCAATGCGGCTACTCAGCATCTGGGCTGTGTGGGGGGCATTTCTGACAGGTAATTGTGGACCAAACTCATTGCAGCTTTTCTCTCATTTCTAACATGGTTTGAATCTGAATTTTAAACACGCCTGTTTAATCCCTGTTTGAACATGTTTTTCAGACCTGAGTCTTGGAGATTCTGTCACTCAGCCGCTGTCCTCAGGAGTTAAGTCAGAAGGAGAAGCGGTGACTTTAAACTCTACCTATGAGGCTACACGGAGCGGCTATTATTTATACTGGTACCGGCAACACCCAGACACACAGCCCGTGTTTATACTGTGGAAACACTCTGGCGGTTCTGAATATAAAGCAGATTTTGCTAAAACCCTTTTCTCTGCAGATCTCCAGACCTCGACTAAATTCACCAGTTTAACCATCTCGGGGCTGCAGCTGGCTGACGCTGCCGTGTATTACTGCACCCTGGAGCTCAAAGTGACGGAAAGCAGTCTCAGCCCTGTACAAAAACTGCCATTGGACTGTAGGGCGGAGCTCCTGTCTGTTGGGGTTGTGTGGAATCGCGGGCAGATGCAGCCACAATGAGCAGCGCGCTGTCAGGCGCTCAAACACACACCGAGAGGAAACCACATTCACCTCGGATCAAACTGTCACCCAACTGTTTCCAGGAGCGGCCGAGAAAACAAACTGCAGAATCCAATTGGCCCGAAAGATCGATCCCAGAATGAACCGACCGGTTAAACTATCCTTTCTGCTTCTGATCAGCTGTTTAAGTTATGGATCGATGTTCAGATCAGCTCCGATTAAGAGGTTGCTGACAGCGCCAGGAACATCCTGCTGATCGCTCCGTTTATAGGAGAGCATCTGGTTCCCATATTCTGCCTGTGTGTGTTATTTCATCCCATGTATTCCTTCACAATCGGATATTTAATCTGTGAGATGCTCTGGAAATCATCCGACCCATGATTTTCTTTAATTTTCAGCTAAAGATAGATGCAAATTTCTAAATTTGAAAATGGCGGAGTTCAAAATACGCAACCGAATGAGAGAGACGTGAAACGAGGAACAAAATGGAATGTTTCTGGAGATCTGTGGGGAAAGTAGAGATTCCTGAACGATTTTGCTATTCTTAATGTTCCGGGTTTTGGCTGCATCAATTAACTTCCGTGCATTAGTTAACCTGAAAATAATCTGACCAAGTACTATTAGCCTGTAAGGAGCGCTCTGCTTGTGTGGTAGCTTGCCCGAAGGAGGCTGGAATAAATTGCAATTCAATGGTTCAGTTGGCTCACAGCCTGTCAATGATTTAAGGAGCCATGAAGGACAGAGCATCCCACAATGCACTGCGGGCCAGTAAAGGCCCCATGTAGACCACGGGCCGCACTGGTCCATGGGAGCCTTGCTCGCACAAGCGCAACTCGCTAGCTACTTTAATCGTCGCTATCTCTCTTTTAACTCTGTCGCATATTTTCTCCTTTTTATTCAGAAAAGGGACAGTTTCATTTGTGGGAATTGAAGTCACATGTCACACCACAATAGGCGACTGTGCGACATGGCCGACTGTACATCACAGTGAGTTAGAAGTTGACATTTTACTGATGGCAACTACGTTCATCTAATTGAGAATGGTTCACCTCCCCTCTCTCTGGTGGGGGAGCGGGGGTGCAGTGGGTTAATAATTGCCCTTTCCACTCTCTCTGGTTGGGGAGTGGGAGGTACATTAGTTCAACGATTGCCCTTTGCCCGCACTCTGTTGGGGGTGTGGTGGTACAGTGGGTTAACACTTTGCCCTCTCCCTGGTGGAGGAGTGGGGGTACAGTGGGTTAACAATTGACACTTCCCCCTCTCACTAGTGGGGGAGTGGGAATTACATTGGGTCAACAATTGCCCTTTCCCTCACTCTGTTGCGGGAGTGGTGGTACAATGGTTTAACACTTACACTTTGCCCTCTCCCTGGTGGAGGAGTGGGGGTACAGTGGGTTAACAATTGCACTTTCCCCTCTCTCTGGTGGGGGAGTGGGAGGTACATTAGTTCAACAATTGCCCTTTCCCCTCTCTCTGGTGGGGGAGTGGGGGGTACAGTGGGTTAACAATTGCCCTTTCCCCTCTCTCTGGTGGGGGAGTGGGGGGTACAGTGGGTTAACAATTCACCATTCCCCACTCTCTGGTGGGGGAATGGGGCTACAGTGGGTTAACAATTGCCCTTTCCCCTCTCTCTGGTGGGGAGTGGGAGGTACAGTGGGTTAACAATTGCCCTTTCCCCTCTCTCTGGTCGGGGAGTGGGGGTACATTGGGTTAACAATTACGCTTTCCCCACTCTCTCTGGTGGGGAGTGTGGGTACAGTAGTTAGCAATTGCCCGCTCCCCTCTCTCTAGTGGGGGAGTGGGAGGTACAGTGGGTTAACAATTGCCCTTTCCCCTCTCTCTGGTGTGAAAGAGGGAATCACAGTGCGTTAACAGTTGCCTGTTCCCCTCTAACTGGTGGGAGAGTGGGGGTACAGTGATTTAACAACTACCCTTTCTCCTCCCATGGTGGGGAGTTGGAGGTACCATGGTTTAAGAATTTTCTTTCCCCTCTCTCTGGTGGGGGAGTGGGGGTACAGTGGGTTAACAATTACCCTTTCCCATCTCTCAGGTGGTGGAGTGGAAGGTACAGTGGGTTATCAATTGCCCTTTCCCCTCTCTCTGGTGGGGGAGTGGGGGTACAGTGGGTTAACAATTTATCTTTCCCCTCTCTCTGCTGGGGGACTGGGAGGTACAGTTGGTTAACAATTGCCCTTGCTCCTCTCTCTGGTGGGGAAGTGGGAGTTACAGTGGGTTAACAATTGCCCTTTCCCCTCCCTCTCCTGTGTGAGAGGGGAGTACAGTGCGTTAACAATTGCCCTTTCAACTCTATCTGGTCGGGGAGTGTGAGGTACAGTGGTTAACAATTGCTTTTTCCCCTTTCTCTGGTGGGGGAGTGGGAGGTACAGTGGATTAACAATTGCCCATTGCCCTCTCTCTGGTGGGGTACTGCCAGGCACTGTGGGGTAACAATTGCCCTTTCCCATCTCCCTGATGGGAGAGTTGGAGGTACAATGTGTTAACAATTGCCCATTGCCCTCTCTCTGGTGGGGGATAAGCAGGAACAGTGGGTTAACAATTACCATTTCCCCTCTCTCTGGTTGGAGAGTGGGGGTACAGTGGACTAACAATTGCCACTGAGTACTGTGCGCAATTTTGGCCAACTTAACTGAGGAAGGATGATCTTGCCATGGTGGGAGTGCAGCGAAGATTCACTCGACTGACACCTGGGATGGCAGGAATTATGTATGAAGCGAGATTGAGACGATCAGGCTTATATTCGCTAGTGTATAGAAGAATGAGAGGGGATCTCATGGAAACTTATAAATTGCTAACAGGACTAGACAGACTAGATGCAGGAAGGATATTCCCGATGGCAGGGGAGTCCAGATCCAGGGGACACAGGCTAAGGATAAGGGGTAAGCCATTTTGGACTGAGATGAGCAGGAATTTCTTCACCCAGAGAGTGGCGAACCTGTGGAATTCTCTAACACAGAAGGCAGTTGACGCCAATTCAATAAATGTATTCAAGAAGGAGTTAGATATATTTCTTAAGGCTAAAGGGATCAAAGGATATGGGCAGAACGCAGGGACAGGGTACTGAAATTCGATGATCAGCCATGATCTCATCGAATGGCAGAGCAGGCTCGAGGGGCCGAATGGCCGACTCCTGCTCTATTCTTCTATGTTTCTATGTTTGCCCATTCCCCCCTCTCTGGTGGTGGAGTGGGAGATACAGTGGGTTAACAATTGCCCTTTCCCCACTCTCTGGTGGGGGAGTGGGTGGTACAGTGGGTTAACAATTGCCCTTTCCCCTCTCTCCGATGGGGGAGTGGGAGGTACAGTGGGTTAACAATTGCCCTTTCCCCTCTCTCCGATGGGGGATTGGGGGTACCATATGTTAACAATTGCTCTTTCTCCTCTCTCAGGTGGAGGAGTGGGGGTACAGTGGATTAACAATTGCCCTTTCCCCTCTATCTGTTGGGGGGGTGGGAGGTACAGTGGGTTAACAATTGCCCTTTCCCCTCTCTCTAGTTGGGGACTGGGCGGTACAGTGTGTTTACAATTGCCCTTTCCCCTCTCTCTGGTGGGGGAGTGGGAGGTACAGAGGCTTAAAATTGCCCTTTCCCCTCTTTCTGGTGGGTGACTGGGCTACAGCGGGTTAACAATTGCCCTTTCCCCTCTCTCTGGTGGGGGAGTGGGAGGGACTGTGGGTTTGTGATGATTATTCTTTATGTTTAGTAAGAAGTATTGTGATTGGTTGTTTGTTTCCTGCCTTGGGATATATGCTGTAATCTCATTGGTAGTTGATGTCATGTGATTTGTGGTGGCCATCTTAAATTCAGTTCTTTCCAGCCTTTAGTTGGGACTGGGTGTTGAAAGATGTGCTACAAAATTTTTAAGTTAATAAAACCTAGATTAGAAAGGCAAATCTATTCTTTATTTCAATTTATTAACTTTATGTCAGAATGGAGCGATATCTTCAACCAGAACGATTCAATGCTGACCCTAATTCTGCAGGAGTGGATGATAAATGGAAACATTGGTATTGTACATTTAAAAACTATTTGCGCGTGTTGGATCAAGAGTCTCTAAATAAGCCGAATTTGCTGATCAACTACATTGCTCCGGATGTGTATAAGTATATTTTGGACTGTAAAAACTACGAAGTGGCTATTTCTACATTGGAAAAGATTTTTGTTAAACCCAAGAATGAGGCATTGCACATCACCTTCTATCTGCCCGTAGGCAGCAGGTGGGAGAATCTTTGGATACTTATTTACAAGTACTTCGGTGCCTTAGTGTTAACTGTAATTATAAGGCCGTGACGGCTGAAGAATATAAGGAAGAATCGGTACGGGATGCTTTTATTAATGGATTACTGTCTAGATCAATTCGTCAGCGGTTGTTAGAAAATAAGACTTTGGATCTTAAGAGTGCTTTTGAGCAAGCTTCTACATTGGATGTGGCTCAGAGCAGTTCGGATTCTTATGCTCTTTTTAATCGGCCTGTGACTGTGGTTTCGGCAGTTCCGGATGAAAAGGAATTATGTGGACTTAATAGGAGTGGTTTACTAGATTCTGAAATAGTTTCTACTTCAGCGGCTGTTGCCTCCAGGATTCAGAAGTCTTATTTTTGTGGAAACGTCCGGCACCCTCGTCTGAAGTGTCCTGCTTGGGAGGCTGTGTGTAGTAAATGCGGCAAGAGAGGTCATTACGCACGTGTGTGTAAATCATCAGGTTTAATTACCTCCCCTGTGACTATTCAGCCTTTAGATAGGGCGTTTATTGCATCAATTTCTGCTGCATTTGCTCATGGCCTAAACAAAGCTATAGTTACGGCCCAAGTTAATGGGTTGGAAGTGAAGGCCCTTATAGATACGGGCAGTACCGAGAGTTTTATAATTCTTCAGTTTGCAAAGGAGAAGCATTTGAAAATTTCGCCTGTTTCCTATCAGGTGTGTATGGCTCAGACGACTCTCACTTCGCAAGTAGCTGGTTGTTGCCTTGTGAAATTGATTCTTCTAGGTAATACGTATACTGATATACGCCTATCTGTTTTGCCTAATCTCTGTGCGGATATTTTGATTGGTCATGATGTGCTTCAGTTACACGAGTCGCTCAGTCTTTCATTTGGAGGGACTAAGCCACCTTTATCTATTTGTGGATTAACCTCTTTATCCATTTCTCCATTATCACTTTTTTCCAATTTGATGCCGGATTGTAAGCCAATTGCTATCAAGTCAAGAAGGTATAGCAGTCAGGATAGAGAATTTATTAATTCTGAAGTTCAACGTCTCTTATTGGAAGGAATCATTGAACCGAGTTGTTCACCTTGGCGGGCACAGGTAGTTGTCATGACTAACGAGAGACATAAGAAATGAATGGTGATAGACTATTCCCAAACTATTAATAGGTATACTCAATTAGATGCGTGCCCTTTGCCTAAGATTGATGAGCTTATCAATAAAATATCTCAGTATAAGGTTTTTAGCACTATTGACCTAAAGAGTGCTTATCATCAGATTCCTATTGTTAAGAAGGATCAACCATATACGGCCTTTGAGGCTGGTGGAAAGCTGTATCAGTTTTGCCGAATACCATTTGGTGTTACTAATGGTGTTGCTTGTTTTCAACGGGCAATGGATGCTTTTATAAGTGATAACTCTCTCTCTGACACCTTTTCATACTTAGATGACATCACGGTGTGTGGCAAATCAAGGGTGGAGCATGATTCTAATTTAGAAAGATTCCTTCAAGCTGCGGAAAAAGTTGGTTTAACTTTCAATAAAGAGAAGTGTACCTTTTCGACCACTGAGGTAAATCTACTGGGGTACATTATCTCGGGAAACAAGATTAAACCAGACCCAGAACGTCTGCGACCATTGATTGATTTACCTTGTCCTACTAATTCTAAGGCTTTGCAACTAGTTGTTGGACTGTTTTCTTACTATTCTAATTGGATTGCAAATTTTTCACAGAAGATCCGGCCTCTTATTCGGGCTACGACATATCCTCTATCATGGGAGGCCAGGACGTGTTTTGATAATTTTAAAAAGGATATCCTTGGAGCAGTTGTGCATTCTATTGATGAGCAGGTTCCTTTTGTGATTGAGATGGACGCTTCTGATTTTGCAATTGGGGCTACTCTGAACCAAAATGGAAGACCTGTGGCCTTTTTCTCACGTACCTTGAACAATAGTGAAAAAAGGCATTCTTCAATAGAGAAAGAGGCGTATGCAATAGTAGAAGCACTGCGTAAATGGAGACATTACTTATCGGGGCGACATTTTACATTGGTAACTGATCCAAAGTCTGTGTCCTTTATGTTTGATGTCAAACATTTTGGAAAGATTAAGAATGATAAAATAATGAGGTGGAGGATTGAGTTGGCATGTTACCATTTTGATATAGTTTATCGTCCGCGGAAGGATAATGTTGCTGCTGATGTGCTGTCGAGGGCTTATTGTTCTGTGATTCACGGAGATATGCTTATTAATCTTCACAATGCCCTATGCCATCCTGGGGGTTAAGAGGATGATACACTTCATACGCAGTAAGAATTTGCCCTTTTCAGTTGAAGACGTCAAGCGGATGACTTCATCATGTTCTATCTGTGCTCGGTGTAAACCGAATTTCTTTAAGCCTCAACGAGCTCATCTTATAAAGGCTACTTCTCCTTTTGAACGTTTGAGCATCGATTTCAAGGGGCCTCTTCCTTCAACTACTCAAAACCGATATATATTTACTGTTGTGGATGAGTTTTCAAGGTTCCCTTTTGCTTTTCCTTGTGCAGATGTATCAGCTGCTACAGTTATCAAATGTCTGACTCAACTTTTTGTCATCTTTGGGATGCCTGCGTATATCCATTTGGATCAGGGAAGTTCTTTTATGTCTTCCCAGTTGAAGGAATACCTTCAGAGTCGGGGAATTTCTACAAGCAGAACTACCCCGTATAATCCCCAGGGTAATGGACAGTGCAAACGATACAATAGGGTGATCTGGAAGGCAGTTATGTTGGCTTTGACATCCCGGAACCTTAAGAATACACAGTGGGAAATGGTACTGCCTGATGCCCTGCATTCCGTTAGATCATTGCTTTCAACGGCTACTAATGTGACCCCCCATGAAAGGCTCTTTAACTATCCGCGGAGATCTACTACGGGATATTCGGTACCTTCATGGCTTACTATGCAGGGACCTGTGCTGCTTCGACGCCATGTTAGATTGTCAAAATATGATCCTTTAGTGGGGGAGGTGGAGCTGTTGGAGGCAAATTCCCAATATGCTCATATTCGATTCCAAGATGGGAAAGAAAGTACCGTTTCAATTAAAGACTTGGCTCCTTGTGGGGGCCAGCCCTCTTCTGAGGATATTAACAATAGTCATGATTCAGATAATGTGGATGCTGTTACAGATACTATGAATATTTCCAATCCGACTGCAGATAATTATACTTCTATTAGTCAGCCCTCGATGGATGTTCATGACTGTCCCAGTTTACCTCCTGATGGGATTTCTAATCCGGAAACCGTTGAAAATCGGGATATGGATAGCTTTCCTGCAGAAGACACTTCTGTGTCTCCTGGTGTGGGAGGGCAAGGAATTTCACCAAGGTTAAGAAGGTCGACACGAACAAGATATCCGGTCGACCGATTGAAAATGGACTTTTAAATTGATAGTAATGTTTTAAAATTGTTGAAATATTATATTATATTGTTTTAGTTGAGAGATACTTAATACTTATGTGCAATGTTACTATTTGTTGTTGCTCACTTAGTATTGTGTCATGTTGAATAGTTTTATTTTGTCTGTGCATAGTTTTAGTTGTAAATAATTGATTATAAATTGTAAAGGTTATTTAGGTTGGAGTATATTTTAAAAGGAGGGGTGAATGTGGTGATTATTCTTTATGCTTAGTAAGAAGTATTGTGATTGGTTGTTTGTTTCCTGCCTTGGGATATATGCTGTAATCTCATTGGTAGTTGATGTCATGTGATTTGTGGTGGCCATCTTAAATTCAGTTCTTTCCAGCCTTTAGTTGGGACTGGGTGTTGAAAGATGTGCTACAGGATGTTTAAGTTAATAAAGCCTAGATTAGAAAGGCAAACCTATTCTTTATTTCAGGGTTAACAATTGCCCTTTCCCCTCTCTCTGGTGGGGTAGTGGGAGGTACAGTGGGTTAACAATTACATCGAAACATATAAACACAGAAGATGGGAGCAGGAGTAGGCCATTCGGCTCCTCGAGCCTGCTTCACCATTCAATGAGCTCATGGTTGATCATCCAAACTGAGTACCCTGTCCCTGCCCTCTCCCCATATCCCTTGATCCCTTTAGCCTCAAGAAATATATCTAACTCCTTATTGAATATATTTATTGAACTGGAATCAACTGCCTTCTGTGGTAGAGAATTCCACAAGTTCACCACTCTCTGGGTGAAGAAATTCCTCCTCATCTCTGTCCTAAATGGCTTACTCCTTATCTTTAGACTGTGGCCCCTGGTTCTGGGCTCCCGCGCCATCGGGAACATCGTACCTGCATCTAGTCTGTCTAGTCTTGTTAGAATTTTATAAGTTTCAAAGAGATCCTCTCTCATTCTTCGAAACTCCAGTGAGTATAAGCCCAATCGACCCAATCTCTCCTCATACGTCATTCCTGCCATCTCAGGTATCAGTCTGGTGAATCTTCGCTGCACTCCCTCCATGGCAAGAACATCCTTCCTCAGATAAGGCGCCCAAAACTGCACACAATACTCAATGTGTGGTCTCACCAAGGCCCTGTACAACTTCTGGAAGACATCCTTGTTCCTGTACATGAATCCTTTCGCTACGAGGGCCTACATACCAGTTGCCTTCTTAACCGCCTGCTGCACCTGCATGCTTACCTTCAGCGACTGGTGCACAAGGACACCCAGGTCTCGTTGCACTTCCCCTTCTCCCAATCTATTGCCGTTCAGATAATAATCTGCCTTCCAGTTTTTGACACCAAAGTGGATAACCGCGCATTTATCCACATTGTACTGCACCTGCAATGCATCTGCCCAATCAGCCAACCTGTCCAAATCATACTGGAGTTTCTCGGCATCCTCCTCACAGCACACACACACACCCAGCTCTGCTGGGTGTGTGTGGGTACAGTGGGTAAACAATTACCCTTTCCTCTATCTCTGGTAGAGGAGTGGGGGTATAGTGGGTTAACAATTGCCCTTTCCCCTCTCTTTGGTGGGGGAGTGCGAGGTACAGTGGGTTAACAATTGCCCTTTCCCCTCTCTCTGGTGGGGGAGTGCGAGGTACAGTGGGTTAACAATTGCCCTTTCCCCTCTCTCTGGTGGGGGAGTGCGAGGTACAGTGGGTTAACAATTGCTCTTTGCCCTCTCTCTGTTGTGAAAATGGGAGGTACACAGACTTATCCTCAAACACACTTATTAACACACTGATACAGAATATTACACATACCCGGAATATCATACACACCGTCATGGAAGCATAGAAACATAGAAGATAGGAGCAGGAGTAGACCATTCGTCCCCTCGAGCCAACTCCGCCATTTAATGAGATCATGGCTGATAATCCAATTTCAGTCCCCTGTCCCTGCTTTCTTCGCATACCCCTTGATCCCTTTAGCCTCAAGAAATATATCCAACTCCTTCTTGAATATATTTAGTGAATTGGACTCAACTGCCCTGTGTGTCAGAGAATTCCATAGGTTCACCACTCCCTGGATGAAGAAAAACTCTTCATCTCAGTCCTAAATGGCTTACCCCTTATCCTTAGACTGTGGATTGTCAGACCCCGTTATTGGTACTGTCTGAAACTTTGAACAACAGCGAAATACACACACACCCTTAAGCAAAACGCACACACACATTAACACACAAACACACTTGCACACCCATAAACACACACATCAATACAAAGACACTGACACAAAACACGCACACACTTACATGCAAACATACACTGTTAAACATAAACACACACATGCTTAGACCGAAACATACACAATCACTTACACATAACCACACACATGAACACACTTAAACATAAACAGACATAATTACGCATCAGCACACTTACACGTAAATTTTCACGCACACATCTACACAGACACAAAATTACACGAAAACCCACACAATTACACATAAATACACATGCACAGAATTGCACATCAACACACACATTAAGACACAAACAAAGTATAAACCAAAACAAGAAATCATCATACACACAAATACTATCACTAAAGCGCACAAAAACTGTCAGGCTATAGACGAATATAGAATTAACATGCATTTTTTTATGGACTCAGCTTCCAACGATGTACTGAATAAATAATTCTTGATAACATAACATCTCACGTTGCTCTATTATGGTGCTACTCATGCACTGAATCATTGTTCTTGTTGGAAAGTGATAAAAGTTATTTATGTTCAGAGCATTGCCATAACAAATAAGTAATCAAGATTATGCCTCACATCTGATGTCTTACCCAGCCCCCTTGTCAGTGTCCAAATCAGTAGCTATCTAAACCTATCGTTAAAATAATCGATATCAATTAGTAAATCTCCCTCGATATTTCATCATATTATTCCCGAATGATAGATTGTACGCAATTGATGCAAAATCAATTAGCGTGAGACATTGAAGAAAAAAATGTCATATTTTCCAACAAGGACTCTAGGGGGATCATAAAGAAGGAGTGACTGTGGAGTTAGGAACAGAGATAGATTGCTGAGAGTGATTAACTTAACACAAGATATACATTGAAAATTAAATTAGAGAACAAACTAATAACTTACGAAAAAGAAAAGGTAATATATAATAATATGATTTCTTGGATTAATAAAGGATCTGTATATGTTTCCGCCTCTACATCCCCATAGATTCTTCAGACCATATCTTGATTGAAGACTATGAGGCAGAGAGCGGCAACATCTGGACAATCACTTCCACATTCATCATAGGTATTGACCTAAGGATAGGTTATTGACCAACATTTACTACAAGCCCACTGACTCACACAGCTACCTGGACTACGCCTCCTCCCACCCCACCTCCTGTAGGGACTCTATTCCATTCTCCCAGTTTCTCCGTCTCCGCCGCATCTGCTCCGACGATGCCACCTTCCACACCAGTGCTCCCGACATGTCTTCCTTTTTCCTCAACAGAGGATTCCCCTCTACTGTGGTTGACATTGCCCTTGACCATGTTCGTTCTATTTCCCGCACTTCTGCTCTCACCCCTGCCCCTCTCTCCCGGAACCACAATACGGTTCGCTTGTCCTCACGATTCACCCCACCAGCCTCCACATTCAAAGGATCATCCTCCGTCATTTCCGCCACCTCCAACGTAATCCCACCACCAAATGCATCTTCCCCTCCCTTCCCCTTTCAGCATTCCGTAGGGACGGCTCCCCCCGAGACACCCTACTCCACACCCCTATCTCCCAGAGCACCCCTTCCCCTTCGCCCAGCACCTTCCTGTGCAAGCGCAGGAGATGCAACACCTGCCCTTATACCTCCCACATTCCCACTTTCCAGGGCCCCAAACACCTCTTCCAGGTGAAACAGCGATTTACTTGTACTTCTTGCAAACTAGTATACTATTTTCACTGCTCACGATGTGGTCTCCTCTACATTGGGAGACCAAACACAGATTGGGTGACCGCTTTGTGGAACACTTCTGTTCAGTCCATAAGGGTGACCCCGAGCTTCCGGTCACCTGTCATTTTAATTCACTGCCCCATTCCCACTCAGACTTCACTGTACTTGGGCTCTTGCATTGTTCCACGGAAGCTCAACGTAAGCTCGAGGAACAGCACCTCATCTTTCGGTTAGGCACTTTAGAGCCTTCCGGACTCAATATCGAGTTCAACAATTTCAGATCATAAACTCGGCCCCTATTACATTTTTACATATATTTTTTATCCACACTTTTGTTTTGTGCCCTTCCCCTTTTTTTCTCTCCCACATGGCAGCTGTCTCCCATTCTGCCAGCGCATTTCACACCTAATCTGCAGCCGTCTTTTGTCTCTTTACTAGTCCTATCACCATCTCGTCTCGTTTTGAATACCTCTTAATGTCTCTTCACTTCTCTTTTGTTCTTTCATCCCCATTTCCCAGCCCCCAAACTAGCCTTTTAATCTGTTTCATTTCCTGTGTTTTTTCAGTCCTGACGAAGGGTTTCGACCTGAAATGTTGACTCTATTTTCTCTTCACGGATGTTGCCTGGCCTGCTGAGTTTTTCCAGCATTTTCTGTTGTTATTCCACATTCATCATCCTGTTCATCCAGAGCATTTCCTACAGTGCTGCCGTCACTCTAGTGATGGTGAGAAGATTCAATGCACTCACACTTCGATCTGACTGAAGCGGTTTGACAAATCTCTAAAAGTTTAATTTATAAAAACCCTGAGATAAATGCCCCAACCCACTAATCTCTGTTCCATTATTTTATCCCTCTTTTACAGGTCAAGTGAACGGTTGAATTTCGGACGCCGTGGATTTTCCTCATCTGTTTATTAACATCTCTGTGTCCTGAAAATAAAACATGTCCTCTTGGTGATTCTGAGCGTCAAATGCCTTCAGTTAATAGACCCGAATCTGTTGCTGAGAAAATCATAACCGGGATTTCCGCCTCTCTGTTTGAAATGTGTGAGATAATCGTGCCTTTAATATAAATATATCTTAGAATTTAACCGTTTTTTAAAAAGTTCATATGTAAATAAGTCACTTTTCTCATTCCTAATTCACAATTGTTCCCTTCCCTTTATGTTGAGCCCCTGTTTTTTCTCTCTGGTTTCTGTTACAGTTGTACAGAGAGCTGGCAGCTCAGACCGCCTGTGGTCTGGTCTCAATGTGACGCTCAGTTTTTATGTTCACTCCGTATTAAATTTTTCAAAACTTCTCTGTAAATTGTTCCCAGAGGCGGAATGACTTCACAGCGACCAGGCGCACCTCGTAGTCTCCTCTAATATTATGGTCTGTCACAGTCAGGCCAGGTTCTATTAACAAGTAGTTCTATTAACAGCACAAATAGAAATAAATGGGTAAGATCTGATCGCCACTACGGAGATGTGGTTGCAAAGTGACCAAGGCTGGGAACTGAATATTTAGGGGTGTTTGCCATTTCGTAAGGATGGGCAGAAAGGAAAAGGAGGTGGTGCAACTCTGTTTGTACGGGATGAGATCAGTAAAGTAATGAGAAATTATATTGGCTTAGAAGAGCAAGACGATGAATCAGTTTGGGTGGAGGTAAGAAATAATAAGGGTAAAAAGTCACAGGCCCCCAAACATTAGCCAAACTGTAGGACAGAGTATAAATCATGAAATAATAGAGGCTTGTAAGAAAGGTGTGTCTATAATCATGTGAGATTTTAATCTTCATATTGATTGGAAAAAGCAAATTGGCAAAGGTAGACTTGAGGAAGAGTTCTTAGAGTGTATAAGGGATGGTTTGTTGGAGCAATACGTTGTGGAACCAACCAGGGAGAAGATTTTTAGATCTGGTAATGTGTAACGAGGCTGGATTAACTAATGATCTCGAAGTGAAGCATCCTCTTGGGAAGAGTGAGCACAGCATGGTAGAATTTCAAATTCAGTTTGATACTGAGAAAGCTAGGTCTCAAACTAGTGTCCTGAACTTAAACAAAGGTAATTACAAAGGTATGAGGGCAGACTTGGTTAAAGTGGACTGAGAAAATATATTACAGGGTAAGACTGTAGAAAAGCAGTGGTAAACATTTAAGGGGATATTTCATAACTCTCATTGATATATTCCAGAGAGAAAGAAAGACTCTAAGAGAAGGATGAACCATCCGTGACTAACTAAGGTAGTAAAGGGTGATATCAAATTGAAAACAAATGCATACAATGTTGCAAAGAATAGTGGAAGGCCAGAGGATTGGGAAATTTTTTAAAAACCAGCAAAGGACGACTTAAAAATGATATATAGAGAGAAGATAGCTTACGAGAGTAAACTGGCAAGAAATATAAAAACATACAGTTAGAGTTTCTACAGGTATATAAAAAGGAATAGAGTAGCTAAAGTAAACGTTGGTCCCCTAGAGGAGGAACCTGGGGGATTAATAATGGCAAACAGGGAAATGGCGGAGACTTTGAACAAGTATTTTGTATCAGTCTTCACGGTAGAAGACACTAAAAGTATCCCAATGATGGATAATCAAGGGGCAATTGGGGTGGGGGGGAGATAACTTAAAACAATCACTCTCACTAGAGAGAAAGTACGAGGCAAACTAATGGGACTAAGGGTGGACAAGTCCCCTGGACCAATTGGCATGCATCCTAGAGTATTAAAAGAGGTGGCTGCAGAGATATTGCATGCATTGGTTGCAATCTACCAAAATTCCCTGGATTCTGGTGAGGCCACAGCGGATTGGAAACCCACAAATGTAACGCTCCTATTTAAGAAAGGAAGGAGACAGTTAGCCTAATATGTTTCATTGGGAAAATGCTGGAGTCCATCATTAAGGAAGCATTACCAGGACATTTAGAAAATCATAATATAGTCAAGCAGAGTCAGCATGGTTTTATGAAAGGGGAATCATGTTTGACAAATTTGCTGGAGTTCTTTGAGGATGTAACGAGCAGGGTGGGTAAAGGAGAACCAGTAGCTGTGTATTTGGATTTCCAGAAGGCATTCGATAAGGTGCCACATAAAAGGTTACTACACAAGATAAGAGCTCACGGGGTTGGAGGTAATATGGATAGAGGATTGGCTAAGTAACAGGAAACAGAGAGTTGGGATAAATGGGTCATTTTCAGGTTGGTGAATTGTAACTAGTGGGGAGCCGCAGGGATCAGTGCTGGGGCCTCAACAATTTACAATCTATATTAATGACTTGGATGAAGGGACCGAGTGTAATATAGCCAAATCTGCTGCTGATAAAAAGATAGGTGGGAAAGCAAATTGTGTGGAGGACGCAAAGAATCTCTAAAGGGATATAGATAGGCTAAGTGAGTGGGCAGGATTCTGGCAGATGGAGTATATTGTGGGAAAATGGGATGATTGTCCATTTTGGTAGGAAACAAAGCAAATTATTATTTAAATGGGGAGAGATTACAAAATGCTGAGGTACAGGGGATCTGAGGATCTTTGTACATGAATCACAAAAAGTTAACATGCAGGTACAGCAAGTAATTCGGAAGGCAAATGGAGTGTTGGCCTTTATTGCAAAGGAAATGAAGTATAATAGTAGGGAAGTCCTGTTACCACTGCACAGGGCATTGGTGAGACCACGCCTGGAGTACTGCGTACAGTTTTGGTCTCCTTATTTAACGAAGGATATAGTTGTATTGGGGGCAGTTCAGAGAAGGTTCACGAGCTTGATTTTGGAGATTAAAGAGTTGTCTTATGAAGAAAGGTTGAGCAGGTTGGGCCTATCCTCACTACAGTTTAGAAGAATGAGAGGTGATCTTTTTGAAACATATAAGATACTGAAGGGGCTTGACAGGGTAGATGCAGACAGGCTCGATGGGCCGAAATGGCCTCTATCTGCACTGTGAGGTTTCTGTGATTCTGTGATGTTTCCCCTCGTGGAGGAATCTAGAACTAGGGGGCATAATTTCAGAATAAGGGGAAACCCATTTAAAACGGAAATGAGGAGAAATTTCTTCTCTCAGAAGGTCGTGAATGTTTGGAATTCTCTTCCCCAGAGAGCTGTGGAGGCTGGGTCATTAAATATATTTAAGGTGGAGATCGACAGATTTTGAATGGTAAGGGAGTCAAGGGTTATGGGGAACGGGCAGGGAAGTGGAGTTGAGGCCAAGATCAGATCAGCCATGATCTTATTGAATGGCGGAGCAGGTTCGAGGGGAATAATGGCCTACTCCTGCTCCTACATCTTACGTTCTTATGTACAGCACGGCTTAGATACAGAGTAATGCTCCCTCTACACTGTCCCATCAAACACTCCCAGGGCAAGTACAGCACGGGTCAGATACAGAGTAACACTTCCTCTACACTGTCCCATCAAACACTCCCAGGGCAGGTGCAGTACGGGTTAGATACAGAGTAATGCTCCCTCTACACTGTCCCATCAAACACTCCCAGGGGAGGTACAGCACGGGTTAGATACAGAGTAATGCTCCCTCTACACTGTCCCATCAAACACTCCCAGGACAGGTACAGCACGGGTTAGATATAGAGTAAAGCTCCCTCTACACTGTCCCATCAAACACTCCCAGGGGAGGTACAGCACGGGTCAGATACAGAGTAAAGCTTCCTCTACACTGTCCCATCAAACACTCCCAGGGCAGGTACAGCACAGGTCAGATACAGTGTAAAGCTCCCTCTACACTGTCCAATCAAACACTCCCAGGGCAGGTACAGCACGGGTTAGATACAGAGTAATGCTCCCTCTACACTGTCCCATCAAACACTCCCAGGGGAGGTACAGCATGGGTCAGATACAGAGTAAATTTCCCTCTACACTGTCCCATCAAACACTCCCAGGGCAGTGTGGTAAACCACTTTTATCATTCACTATCGTTACACTATAGTTATCACTGTTATATCGTTACTCTATGGTTATCACTGTTCACACTGTTGTATCACTATATGAGGTCGCCTCTTGTCACACTGTTATACCTGGGCTGACCACTGCTGACTCCGCCCATGGCTCCACCTACCTGCCCGGGTATAAAGGTGGTCGACTGGCTCGTATTCCTCCTTGTTGGATCTGATCACCCACGAGGGTGGGCTCTGTTATTTAGCCAATAAAAACCTATAGTTACTTTCTTAATTCGTCGCTTTTCATTGGATGAATTGATAGGTATATCAATTTTATTGGCTAAATTTTAAAATGTCGTTCCCTGAGCAGCAAAGCGAGCAGCAAAACGACCAGCCAGCCACCGAGCTACAACAGCCACAGCAGCCAGCTTGGCTGCGAGCCCTCAGACCACCGTACCTGGATCTAAACCCACAGGCTGCAAACTCAGCCCTCGACTTCGAACACTGGCTGAGCTGTTTCGAGTCCTACCTGGGAGAATCCGGCGTGCCTCAGAGATCCAAGCTAAGAGTTCTAACCGCCCAAGTGAGCCCTAAAGTATTCGCGCTCATCCGGGACCTTAAAACATACGAGGATGCCATCAACCGGCTGAAAAGACAGTACCAGAGCCCGGTAAATTCCATGTATGCCAGACACCTCCTCAGATCCCGCCCGCAACAGCCAGGAGAGCCCGTGGATGAGTTTTTACGGGTGCTACAAGCACTCGGCAGAGATTGTAACTTTAAAGCGGTAACGGCGGCAGAAAATACTGAAGACAATGTCCGCGATGCCTTCGTGAAAGGCCTGCGGTCCGACTACTCACGGCAAAGACTACTGGAAGCAAAGGACCTCGACCTGGACAAAGCTGCAGCCCTCGCTCGCTCTCTAGAAGTGGACCATCGGGACCTCGAGGCATACTCAAGGTACTGTAACTCGTGACCCTGGGACATGGGACCGACCCCGACCGCAATACCCCCCGCAGCAACCCCCCTGGGACCTACCTCAGCGTCGGCGTCCCGGACCCGATCGAGACCGCCACCCCCGGTACCGGCTCCGACATCAGACCCCCGCGATCGGGCCGCCGGCTGCTTCTTCTGCGGCCAGGCGAAACACCCGAGGTCGCGCTGCCCTGCCAAAAACGCGACCTGCTCGACCTGCTTGAAGAAAGGCCACTTCGCAAAGGCCTGCAGAGGGGGATCAACAGAGGCCAGCAGTGCCTCATGCGAGCTGTGGGGGCGGCCATCTTCCATCAAGGCAACAGAGGCCAGCATCCCCACATGTGAGTCATGGGGCGGCCATCTTTGATCCAGGCAACCGACACCAGCAGTGCCTCATGTGAGTTACGGGGGCAGCCATCTTCTCCGCCATTTTGTCCAACCTCGTGGGAGACGCCATTTTACCCACCACGCTCGACCGCCACCGTGCCTCTAGACCCGACTACCGCCTCACCCGCAGACTACAGCAACTCGCTCAGCTATACACTAGCCTCCGTCACACTGGACCAAGCCCGCCCGCATCACCTGTCCAAGTCCATGATGGACATCAAAGTAAACGGCCACGCCATGACCTGCCTGTTCGACAGCGGAAGCACGGAGAGTTTCATCCACCCAGACACGGTGAGCCACTACTCCCTCCCTGTCCAGCCAACGCGCAACCGGATCTCGATGGCATCGAGGTCCCACGCCACAGACATCAGCGGCTACTGTGTTGTGACCCTGTCGGTTAAGGGTACGGAGTATAAAAAATTTTAACTCCTCGTCCTGCCCCAGCTATGCGCTGCCGTCCTACTAGGGCTAGACTTCCAATCCCACCTCCAAAGCGTCACGCTAGCATACGGCAGACCCCTCCCCCCACTCACAGTCGACAACCAGCAGATTTTAAACCGCCCACCACATAACACCTGCGGCCTATCCACCCTCAAGGTCCCGCCACCTTCCCTGTTTGCTAACCTCACCCCCGACTGCAAACCCGTCGCTACCAAGAGCAGGCGGTACAGCGCCGGGGACAGAGCTTTCATTAGCTCTGAGGTGCGTCTCCTGAAGGAGGGCATCATCGAAGGGAGCACCAGCCCCTGGCGTGCCCAGGTCGTGGTCGTTAAGACCGGCAATAAAAACCGCCTGGTCATCGACTACAGCCAGACCATAAACAGGTACACCCAGCTGGACGCATACCCCCTTCCCCGCATATCTGATATGGTCAATCCGATCGCACAATACCGAGTATTCTCTACCATCGACCTTAAGTCGGCCTACCACCAACTCCCTATCTGCCCTGAGGACCGCCAGTATACCGCCTTCGAGGCGAATGGCCGCCTCTACCACTTCCTTAGGGTTCCCTTCGGCGTCACCAACGGGGTTTCGGTCTTTCAAAGGGAGATGGACCGGATGGTTGGCCAGAACGGGCTGCATGCCACGTTCCCCTACCTAGATAACGTCACCATCTGCGGCCGCGACCGGCAGGACTATGACGTTAATCTGGAGAGATTCCTCCGTACGGCCCAATGGCTGAACCTCACCTACAATAAGGAGAAATGTGTGTTTAACACCTCACGCCTTGCCATCCTCAGCTGTGTAGTAGAGAACGGAGTCATCGGCCCCGACCCCGAAAGAATGCGTCCCCTCATGGAGCTACCCCTCCCCCACTGTCCAAAGGCTCTGAAGAGAACCCTGGGGCTCTTCGCCTACTATGCCCAATGGGTGCCCAATTATGCAGACAAAGCCAAACCCCTCATGAAGTCCACATCCTTCCCCCTTACGGAGGAAGCGTGCGCAGCCTTCTCCCTCATTAAGGGAGACATTGCCAAGGCCACAATGCACGCAGTGGATGAGTCCATCCCCTTCCAAGTGGAGAGCGATGCATCCGACTTCGCCCTAGCCGCTACCCTTAACCAGGAGGGGAGACCAGTGGCCTTCTTCTCAAGGACCCTACAGGGCCCTGAGATCCGACACTCGTCGGTCGAGAAGGAGGCCCAGGCGATTGTGGAGGCGGTACGACGCTGGAGGCATTACCTGGCAGGCAAACGATTTACCCTCCTCACCGACCAGCGTTCGGTCGCTTTTATGTTTAATAACAAGCTGAGGGGCAAAATCAAGAATGACAAGATCTTGAGGTGGAGAATCGAGCTCTCCACCTATGATTATGATATCTTGTACCGGCCAGGTAAGCTGAACGAACCCCCTGATGCTCTGTCACGAATTACATGCGCCAGCGCGCAAAGTGATAGACTTCAGACCCTCCACAACGACCTCTGCCACCCCGGGGTCACCAGACTTTACCACTTCATTAAGGCCCGCAACCTGCCCTACTCCATCGAGGAGGTCAGGACCATGACCAGGAACTGCCAGACCTGTGCCGAGTGCAAACCGCACTTCTTTAGGCCGGACAGAGCAAGCCTGATCAAGGCCACCCGCCCCTTCGAGCGCCTGAGCATCGACTTTAAGGGGACCCTCCCGTCCTCTGACCGTAATGTGTACTTCCTCAACATTGTTGATGAGTACTCCCGTTTCCCTTTTGCCTTCCCCTGCCCAGACATGACCAGTACCACGGTCATTAAATGCCTGAACGACCTCTTCGCCTTGTTCGGGTTCCCAAACTGTATACATAGTGACCGGGGCTCCTCCTTCATGAGTGAGGAACTCCGTCAGTTCCTACTAGCGAGAGGTATTGCTGCAAGCAGGACCACCAGCTACAACCCCCGAGGGAACGGCCAGGTGGAAAGAGAGAACGTGACGGTATGGAAGGCCGTCCTCTTAGCCTTAAAGTCTAAGGGCCTCCCAACCTCCCGCTGGCAGGAAGTCCTCCCGGCAGCGCTGCATTCCATCCGGTCACTACTTTGCACTGCCATTAACGCCACCCCCCATGAATGAATGTTTGTTTTCCCCAGGAAGTCGACTACGGGAACCACTCAACCAAACTGGCTGACCTCTCCGGGGCCAGTCTTGCTGCGAAAGCACGTGAGGGCCCATAAAACGGACCCCCTGGTCGAGAGGGTGGACCTCCTGCACACCAACCCCCAGTACGCCTATGTGGCATACCCAGACGGGCGGGAGGACACAGTCTCCTTACGAGACCTCGCACCCTCGGGCACTCCGGAGACACCACCTTCACCCCCCCCACCACCCCCCCAATTCCAGCCCAGGTAGACGGCATGCCGGAACCCCACGAGCCTTCGCCGACCACGCAGACACCAGCATTAACGCCGGATAATGCAACACCGCCGCTGCGACGATCAGAAAGGCTTACGAGGCCTCCGGACAGACTGACATACCAGAACTGGTAGTACACTTCACCCGGCCGGACTCAAATCTAAACAAGGGGTGAATGTGGTAAACCACTTTTATCGTTCACTATCGTTACACTATAGTTATCACTGTTATATCGTTACTCTATGGTTATCACTGTTCACACTGTTGTATCACTATATGAGGTCGCCTCTTGTCACACTGTTATACCTGGGCTGACCACTGCTGACTCCGCCCATGGCTCCACCTACCTGCCCGGGTATAAAGGTGGTCGACTGGCTGGTATTCCTCCTTGTTGGATCCGATCACCCACGAGCGTGGGCTCTGTTATTTAGCCAATAAAAACCTATAGTTACTTTCTTAACTCGTCGCTTTTCATTGCATGATTTGATAGGTATATCAGGCAGGTACAGCATGGGTCAGATACAGAGTAAAGCTTCCTCTACACTGTCCCATCAAACACTCCCAGGGCAGGTACAGCACGGGTTAGATACAGAGTGAAGTTCCTTCTACACTGACCCATCAAACACTCCCAGGACAGGTACAGCACTGGTTAGATATAGAGTAAAGCTCCCTCTACACTGTCCCATCAAACACTCCCAGGGGAGGTACAGCACGGGTCAGATACAGAGTAAATCTTCCTCTACACTGTCCCATCAAACACTCCCAGGGCAGGTACAGCACGGGTCTGATACAAAGTAAAACTTCCTCTACACTGACCAATCAAACACTCCCAGGGCAGGTACAGCACGGGTTAGATACAGAGTAATGCTCCCTCTACACTGTCCCATCAAACACTCCCAGGGGAGGTACAGCACGGGTCAGATACAGAGTAAATCTTCCTCTACACTGTCCCATCAAACACTCCCAGGGCAGGTACAGCACGGGTCAGATACAGAGTAAAGCTTCCTCTACACTGTCCCATCAAACACTCCCAGGGAAGGTACAGCATGGGTTAGATACAGAGTAAAATTCCTTCTACACTGTCCCATCAAACACTCCCAGGACAGGTACAGCACTGGTCAGATAGAAAGTAAAATTTCCTCTACACTGTCCCATCAAACACTCCCAGGGCAGGTACAGCACTGGTTAGATACAGAGCAAAGCGCCCTCTACACTGTCCCATCAAACACTCCCAGTGAAGGTACAGCGCGAGATAGATATCAGACACAGACACACCAGGGATCACCAGGGATGATTCCCAGAGCCTGGGGCCTTTTGACACGCAGCCTCTCTCCTCCTGTTCTGAATACACACGCTCTCCAGCTTTTAGACTGTATTTGAGGGAGAGGTGATGGGGGAATCTCGTGGTGTTGACAGACACCTTTGGAGCCTTCTGCGCCCGATGGACAAAACTAGATAACGTTTTGATAAAATCAAATTCTAATGCAATATAGTTTTAGTTTTGTTTAGGCCAAGTGTGCGAGTGGAGCCCTCCTCTCCGGGTGGGCACTCATAGAATGTAGCTTTGTTTTGCAGTCGCCCCTTTAAAGGAGACCCGTGTTAAAATGGTTCACACTGACGAAGGAGAATAGTCGGCCCAGCACTGGAGCAACCACTTCCAGGCCTTCTCCAATCTCAGCTACACCCATTAACCCTAACCCGCTCTCTCCTGCTTCCCTGACGAAATTTATCCCTGCTCTGCTCCATTCCCTCTGAGACCATCTACCTGAACTCATAAGAACATAAGAAATAGGAGCAGGAGTAGGCCAATCGGCACCTCGAGCCTGCTCCACCATTCAATAAGATCATGGCTGATCTGATCCTAACCGCCAATCCACTATCACAGATCCATCTCCTCAATCTAACAGAATTAGACACACGAAATAGGAGCAGAATCAGGCTACACAGCCCCTGAGCCCGCTTCGCTACCCACAGGGCCATGACCGAACCGAGCCTAGACTCATGTCCAAATTCCTGCCCGCTCCCCGTAACCCTTAATTCCCTTTTATTCTAGGAAACTGTCTATTTCTGTTTTAAATTTATGTAATGATGTAGCTTCTACAGCTTTTTGGGGCAGCATATTCCATGGACGTACCACCCTCTGAGTGAAGTTGTTCCTCCTCATCTCAGTTCTGAAAGAGCAGACCCTTATTCTAAGACTATGCCCCCTAGTTCTAGTTTCACCCATCATCGGGAGCATCCTCCCCGCATCCACCCGATCCAACCCCTTCACAATCTTATACGTTTCAATAAGATCGCCTCTCACTCTTCTGAACTCCAATGAGTAGAGTCCCAATCTACTCAACCTCTCCTCATATGTCCATCCCCTCATCCGCGGGATTAACCGAGTGAACCTTCTTTGTACTGACTCGAGAGCAAGTATGTCTTTTCTTAAGTATGGACACCAAAACTGTACGCAGTATTCCAGGTGCGGTCTCACCAATACCTTGTACAACTGAAGCAATACCTCCCTATTTTTATATTCTATCCCCCTAGCAATGAAAGCCAACATTCCATTGGCCTTCTTAATCACTTGCCTCACCTGCATACTAACCTTTTGAGTTTCGTGCACCAGGACCCCCAGATCCCTTTGTACTTCAGTACTTTTCAGTCTCTTGCCATTAAGATAATAACTTGCTCTACGATTTTTCCTGCCAAAGTACATAACCTCACACTTTCCAGTATTGTATTCCATCTGCCAAATCTCTGCCCACTTACTTACCTGTCTATGTCCCCTTGCAGGTTTTTATATCCTCCTCACTCACTACTTTCCCTCCCATCTTAGTATCATCTGCAAACTTTGATATGTTACACTCGGTCCCCTCCTCCAAATCGTTAATATAGATTGTAAAGAGTTGGGGACCCAGCACTGACCCCTGCGGAACACCACTAGTTACTGATTGCCAGTCTGAGAATGAACCATTTATCCCAACTCTCTGCCTTCTGTTAGATAGCCAATCCTCTATCCATGCCAGAATATTACCCCCAATCCCGTGATTTTTTATCTTAAGCAATCATCTTTTGTGTGGCACCTTGTCAAATGCCTTTTGGAAGTCTAAATACACTATGTCCACTGGTTCCCCTTTATCCACACTATATGTTACTTTCTCAAAGAACTCCAGCAAATTTGTCAAACATGACTTCCCCTTCATAAAACCATGCTGAATTTGTTCTATTAAATTATGATTATCCAAATGTCCTGTTACTGCCTCCTTAATAATGGACTCCAAAATTTTACCTACCACAGATGTTAGGCTAACCGGTCTATAGTATCCAGCCTTCTGTCTGCTGCCCTTTTTAAATAAGGGTGTTACATTAGCCGTTTTCCAGTCTGCCGGGACCTTTGCCGAGTCCAGGGAGTTTTGGAAAATTATTACCAATGCATCCACAATCCCTACCGCCTCTTCCCTCAAGACCTTAGGATGTAAGCCATCAGGTCCAGGTGATTTATCTGCCTTGAGTCGCATTATTTTACCGAGTACCACTTCTTTAATGATTTTGATCCTGTTTAGCTCCTCCCCCCCCTTTAGCCCCCTGTTTGTCCAGTGTTGGGATATTCTTAGTGTCCTCTACTGTAAAGACAGATATAAAATATTCATTCAGTGTTTTTGCCATCTCCATATTTCCCACCATTAATTTCCCGGTCTCATCCTCTAAGGGACCAAAATTTACTTTAGCCACCCTTTTTCTTTTGATATAACTATAAAAATTCTTACTATCTGTTTTTATATTTATTGCTAATTTACTTTCATAATCTATCTTCCCTTTCTTAATCAATCTTTTTGTTATTTTTTGCTGTCTTTTAAAGTTTTCCCAATCCTCTATCCTCCCACTAGATTTGGTTACCTTATATGCCCTTGTTTTTAGTCGAATACTATCCTTAATTTCTTTACTTAGCCACGGATGGCTGTCTTTTCTTTTACACCCTTTTCTTCTCAGTGGAATATATATTTTTTGGAAGTTGTACAATAACTCCTTAAATGTACAGCACTGATCATGTATCGTCTTACCCTTTAATCTATTTTCCCAATCCACTCTACTCAATTCGGCTCTCATACCTTCATAGTCTCCTTTATTCAAGCTTAGCACGCTTGTTTGAGATCCAACCTTCTCACCCTCTAATTGAATATGGAATTCAACCATGTTATGGTCACTCATTCCAAGGGGATCCTTTACTAGGACATTTTTAATTAATCCTGTCTCGTTACACAGGACCAGATCTAAGGTTGCTTGCCCCCTGGTCGGTTCAGTTACATACTGCTCAAGAAACCCATCCCTAATACACTCAATGAACTCATCCTCAAGGCAGCCCTGCCCAATTTGATTTGTCCAATTAATATGATAGTTAAAATCCCCCATAATTATAGATGTTCCCTTATTACAAGCTCAGTGCACATCACCTCCGAGATCGGAAGTGACCTTCAGATCTTTGCTTCCTGTTTCCCTGAACTTTCGCTCCACGTCCTTCACCGTCTCATCAGATTAGTTCGGTGACTCCCGGCAACGTGAATATCTCCAGAGGTGTCTGGCCGGGGCCGAGCATCTTCCGGCATTTTCCTTTTAATGCGGTTCTGCTTTTCCGATAAACTCCTGCAATTCAGGCATGAGGTCTCCTGCAGTTGAATACGATATCGGGTTAAGATAGGAAAGAATTAACGGGACGTCTGAAGGGAGATTGGGAATGTATGGAGTTGGTGTTTAAACTCCGTCCCTTCTACAATTTCTCACCCCTCCCCCTATCCGGGTCCGCCATCCCATCTAATGTCACCCTCGTCTCTCTGTCCTCTTCCCAGGCTCTCACTGATTCCGGAATCGGTGATTCTCACTGAGCACAGGGCCCGTTTAAGAAGCCCCGTGCTGCCCCACAGCCACCACCCCCCCCCCCCCGTGTCATAGGACTGAGTCAGTGTTCACAGGAGCCACAAACTGGGGTGGAAGCTGGAGACACCCCGTGATCCTGAATCAATGGGAGAAACATCCATTAACGTTGCTGCGACGTGCTGAAGGATTGTGGTGTTGAGATACCGCGGCAAACGTGGGAGTCGAGACCAGAGCTATTGAAAACACAACTGCTTTATTCTAACCACATGGCAAACAGGAACTAGAAAAGCCCGCGCATCCACTTAAATACTTCCCAGACAGGAAGTGCTCCCGGCAGCCTGTCCCTGCGGGAAACAAGTTGCTGGAGGAAAGGGCCCCCGGCTGGGGGCTTCTGCTTAGACTGTCTGTGCCGCCGTGAGCGGATTATGTCCAGTGGTGGCGTGTCGCCACAGAGCTCCCCCCAGAATCCGCTTAGGAGGAGTGGACGAGTCGTGACGGTGGTCTAATGGTTCTGCCGCAGCGGCTCTGAGTGGTCGCCGGTCTGGTTGGTTGGGTCGGGCGGTTCGCCGCCGGCTGTGCTGGCTTGCCGGGGGGACGGCCTCTAGTTGGAGGCTGGGCCACGGGGACCTGTTCCCCTGGTTCTGTGTGTGCTGGTTTGAGCCGGTCGATGGAGACTGTCTCGACCCTGTCGACGAGTCGCAGCTTGAAGACCTTGTCCCCGGTTTGTAGTACCTCGTACGGACCATCGTACGGGGGTCGCAGGGGCCCGCGGCGTGCGTCGTGTCGCACGAAGATGAAGCGCACCTGCTGTAAATTTGGCGGGACGTGAGGTGCGAGTTCGCCGTGTCGGTTGACCGGAAGTGGGGTGAACTGCTGAGCGGAAGAGAAAGAGTCGAGCCGCTGCTGTTCGGCCGAACAAGGCTTGGTAGGCTCCGGAAGGAATTCGCCTGGGACGCGCAGCGGTTGTCCGTAGACTAATTCCGCTGCCGAGGACTGGAGGTCTTCCTTGACCGCGGTGCATAGGCCGAGTAGCACCCATGGTAGGCGGTCAGTCCAGGTACTGTCCTGCAGGCCGGCGCGGAGTGAGGCCTTGAGTGTTCACAAAGTCCGTTGGCCTGTGGGTGGTATGCCATGGTGCAGTGGAGCATCACCCCGAGGTTGCGTGCTGTGGCCGTCCAGAGTTCGGAGGTGAACTGGGCGCCTCTGTCGGAGGTTATGTCGGCCGGTACGCCGAACCTCACAACCCAGGTGTTAACGAATGCCCTGGCGATGTCGGCTGTGGTGGTGGAGGTCAGCGGCACTGCCTCAGGCCAGCGTGTGTAGCGGTCGACCATCGTGAGGAGATAAGTTTGGCCTTGCGATGGCGGCAGGGGACCGACGATGTCGACGTGTACGTGGTCGAAGCGGCGGCTGGGTACCTCGAAGTCTCCCAGGGGTGCTTTGGTGTGCAGCTGTACCTTAGCCCGTTGGCAGGCGAGGCAGGAGGTGGCCCAAGTCCGAACATCTCTGCTGAGGCCACGCCAGACGAAGCGCTTGGAGAGGAGTTTGGCGGATGCGCAGGAACCCGGGTGAGAGAGCCCGTGGAGCGCGTCGAAGACGCGGCGGCGCCAGGTCTCAGGGACGACCAGCCTGGGTTGGCCGAGTGAGACGTCGCACGTGACTGCCGTGGCTTCGGGCCCGTGCGCGACCTTGGCTAGGCATAGCCCTGGCAGGCTGGTAGCTGCCGAGAGGAGGTCTGGGTCCGTTAGCTGGGCCGCTGCTAGTTGTGCGTAGTCGACCGCGAGGTGATTCGCACAGACGGCGGGACGGGAAAGGCAGTCGGCGACCACGTTGTCTCTACCGGAGACGTGCTGAATGTCCGTAGTAAACTCGGAGATGGCCGCGAGCTGGCGTTGCTGCCTAGCGGACCAGGGTTCAGTGTGCTTGGCCATCGCGTATGTGAGTGGCTTGTGGTCCACATACGTGGTGAAGGGGCGGCCTTCCAGGAGGAACCTGAAATGGCGGACCGACAGGTGGAGTGCGAGAAGCTCGCGGTCGAAAGTGGAGTATTTGAACTCCGGGGGGCGCAGTTGGCGGCTGTAGAAGGCAAGTGGCTGCCACGCGCCATTGACCCACTGCTCGAACACGGCCCCAACCGCGTGGTCGGAGGCGTCGGTGGTGAGCGCGACCTGGGCATTGGCCCTCGGGTGCGTGAGCAGAGTGGCGTCGGCGAGCGTGTTTTTGGTGGCGTCGAAGGCGGCTGCCGTGTCAGTGGTCCAGGCTACGTCCATCTTGCCGGATTTTCCTCGGAGGGAGTCGTATAGGGGCTTCATGAGGGCTGCGGCTCTGGGGATGAACCTGTTGTAGAAGTTCACCATCCCGAGGAACTCCTGGAGGCCCTTGATGGTTGTGGGGCGGGGGAATTGCTGGACGGCCTGCACCTTGTTGGGCAGGGGGATGGCCCCAGCAGGGGTGATGTGGTGACCGAGAAAATCGATCTCGGTTAGGCCGAATTGGCACTTCGCCGGGCTGAGGATGAGCCCGTGTTGGGCTAGGCGCCCGAACAGGATGCGAAGGTGTTCGAGGTGTTCCTGTTTGGAGGAGCTGGCCACGAGAATGTCGTCTAGATAGACGAATAGGAAGTTCAGGTCCCGGAGGACTGAGTCCATAAGGCGCTGGAAAGCCTGTGCTGCATTCTTGAGGCCGAAGGGCATCCTCAGGAACTCGAACAGGCCAAATGGGGTGATGACGGCCGTTTTGGGGATGTCCGCGGGGTGTACGGGGACTTGGTGATAACCGCGCACCAGGTCGACTTTGGAAAAGACGGTTCATCCGGCCAGTCGGGCCGAGAAGTCCTGGATGTGTGGCACCGGGTATCGATCGGGGGTGGTGGCGTCGTTGAGGCGGCGGTAGTCCCCGCAAGGGCGCCAGCCTCCCCTGGGCTTGGGGGCGATGTGGAGGGGTGAGGCCCAAGGGCTGCTGGAGCGGCGGATGATGCCGAGTTGTTCCATGTTGGTGAACTCGGCCCGCGCGATTTCCAGCTTGGCCGGGTTGAGTCTGCGGGCGTGGGCAGAAACTGGGGGGCCGGTGGTGGGGATATAGTGTTCCACACCGTGCTTGGCGGCTTTGGCCGAAAAGGTCGGGTTAGTGAGGGCGGGAAACTCAGCTAGGAGTGCCGAGTAGTCGTCCGTGGCTCTGGCGAGGCAGTAGGTCGTCAGGCCGGCCGAACGGGCCGGGGTAAAGGCGCCGGGATGGGGGCCATAGTGTTGATGTCGACGAGGCGGTGCCTCAGAATGTCAACAAGGAGGCCGTGGGTGCGTAGGAAGTTGGCGCCGATGAGTGGGCAGAGGACCTTGGCTGTAAGGAACTCCCAGCGGTAGCGGCGGCCCGCGAGGTCGAGCGTGACCATGCGGGTGCCATATGTGTGGATTTCAGAGCCGTTGGCTGCAGCCAGTGTGATACCCCGTGTGCCGCGGTGGATCTCGAGGGTGGAGGCGGGGGTGATGCTGTGCTGGGCCCCTGTGTCGCACAGAAATCGGCGGTTGGTTCTGTCATCAGTGACGTACAGTAGGGGCTCCTTCTGCCCCGTGGCCATCGCGGGGGCCAGTGTGGGGGGGGTTTGAAGGAACACGGTGGTGTGCAGCGTTGAGCCCTAGCGCCAAAACGGGTGTGGTAGTAGCAGTGACCCGGAGTGGTAGGGCGGTCGGGCCTAGTGGCCCGGGAAGACCGCGTGGTCATTGCCGTGAGGTCAGGCGCGACGTCGCGAGCGGCCTGTGCAGAGAGCAGCCGGTCGGCCTTTTCGGCTATATCATTCAGGTCCGTGGAGTCAGACTCCACAATGAGCCGGCGGATGCTGGCGGGGAGCTGCCGAATGAAAAGCGTGCGAAAAAGGGCGCCGGGATTTTTGTCGTCTGAGAGGGACAGCATGTGGGAAAGCAGGTCTGATGGTGAAGCGTCACCAAGGCCGGGGAGGTCCAGGAGTTGGCAGTGGCGCTGGTAAGAGGACGTTTGAAATTTTTTAAGTAGCGCAGCCTTCAGATGTTCGTACTTGCCCTCCGTTGGTGGATTCTGCAGCGCTGCCCAAACCTTGGGGACTGTAGCATAGGTGAGCGAGGCGACGAGGTAGTCGTACTTCGTGGCGTCGACTGTAATGCCTTTCAGCCGGAATCTGGACTCAGCTTGAACGAACCAGGCTACGGCGAGGTTCTCCCAAAAGTCTGTTAATTTAACCGTGACTGCATTTGTATCCGCCATGCTAGCTTAGGATTCGTCCTGAGCGTCAGGGTCACCAGTGTTGAGATACCGCGGCAAACGTGGGAGTTGAGACCAGAGCTATTGAAAACACAACTGCTTTATTCTAACCACATGGCAAACAAGAACTAGAAAAGCCCGCGCATCCACTTAAATACTTCCCAGACAGGAAGTGCTCCCGGCAGCCTGTCCCTGCGGGAAACAAGTTGCTGGAGGAAAGGGCCCCCGGCTGGGGGCTTCTGCTTAGACTGTCTGTGCCGCCGTGAGCGGATTATGTCCAGTGGTGGCGTGTCGCCACAGTGGCGTCATTAACTGCAGGGCAATACGGCGATATATTTGTGTGAAGTAAAACGTTGCGCATGTTTGCCGTTTGTTTAAGTAAAATGGCTCGAAAATTTACTTCAGTTTCCAGTAAAATAACCGCTCGATCTTAATCGATAAAGTGAAACTTTGGCACGCGAGGGACTATAAACGTTGCTGTTGAAGCGGCTGGTTAACTGCGCATGTGCGAACAGTTTCCCAGCGTGCAGTGCGGCCCGTGTCAAAATGGGGCTTTTCACTGCCGCTGTGAATTGTGGGAGCCGCAGCCCTCCATGGCCGAGTCATTAACTCACTGAATCCAAACCCAACCTCCCTTCAGCCGCTAGCCGGCCGGGTTGTTGGTCCCTACAGCCTGCGGGTGTCCTGCTGAGCGGAGAGAATCTCTGAGCAGATTGGAAACCGAATCCGGGAAATCCCACGAGGCGGAGACCGCTCATCAACCCAATCATAAGAACATAAGAAAACGGAGCAGAAATAGGCCACTTGGCCCCTTGAGCCTGCTCCACCATTCAATAAGATCATGGCTGATCTTGGGCCCAAAACCACTTTCCCTGCCCGCTCCCCATAACCCTTCACTCCCTTAACTTGAAAAAATCTTTTTATCTCCACCTTAAATGTATTTAATGAACCAACCTCCACGGCTCTCTGGGGCAGAGAATTCTACAGATTTACGACACTCAGAGAAGAAATTCTCCTCATCTCAGTTCTAAAAGGGCGACCCTTTATTCTGAAACTATGCCCCCGAGTTCTAGGTTTCTCCACGAGGGGAAACATCCTCTCTGCATCTACCTTATCGAGCCCCCTCAGTATCTTATATGTTTCAATACTATCACCTGTCATTCTTCTAAATTCCAATTAGTATAGGCCCAACCTGCTCAATCTTTCTTCATAAGTTAACCCCGTCATCTCTGGAATTAACTGAGTGAATCGTCTCTGAACTGCCTCCAATGTAACTATATCCTTCCTTAAATAAGGAGGCCAAAACTGTACGCAGAACTCAAGATGTGATCTCACCAGTACCTTGTACAGTTGTAGCAGGACTTCCCTGATTTTATAATCCAATCCCCTTGCAATAAAGACCAACATTCCATTTGCCTTTTTGATTACTTGCTGTACCTGGATGCTAACTTTTTGTGTTTCACGCGCAAGGACCCCCAGGTCCCTCTGAACTGCAGCATTTTGTAATCTCTCTCCATCTAAATAATAATTTGCTTTTATATTTTTCCAGCCAAAGTTGGTAACCTCGCACTTTCCCACGTTATACTCCTTCTGCCAAATGTTTGCCCACTCTCTTAGCCTGTCTATATCCCTTTGCCGATTCTTTGAGTTCTCTGCACAACTTGCTTTCCCACCCATCTTTGTATCATCCACAAACTTAGCTAAATTGCACTAGATCCCTTCATCCTAGTCATTACTGTATATTGTAAATAGTTGAGGCCCCAGCACCAATACCTTTGGCAACCCACTAGTTACCATTTGCCAACCGGAAAATTACCCACTTATCCCGACTCTCTGCTTTCTGTTAGTTAGCCAATTCTCTATCCATGCTAATATATTTCCCCGACTCTGTGAGCTCTTATCTTATGCAGTAACCTGTTAAGTGGCACCTTATCGAATGCCTTCTGTAAATCCAAGAACCCCCCATCCATTGGCTCACCTTTGTCCACCCTGCTTGTTACATCCTCAAAACACTACAGCAAATTTGTTAAACATGATTTCTCTTTCATAAAACCATGCTGACTCTGCTTGACTGCATTATGAGTTTCCAAATGCCCTGCTACTGCTTCCTTAATGAAGGATTCCAGCATTTTCCCAATGACAGATGTTCGGCTAACTGGTCTATAGTTTCCTGCTTTCAGTCTCCCTCCTTTCTTAAATAAGTTGTTACATTTGCGGTTTTCCAATCCGCTGGGACCTCTCCAGAGTCCAGGGAATATTGCTATATTGCAACCAATGCATTTACTATCTCTGCAGCCACTTCTTTTAAGACCCTGGGATGCAGGTCATCTGGTCCAGGGGACTTGTCATCTTTTAGTCCCATTATTTTACCAAGTACTTTTTTCCTTAGTGATAGCGATTGTCTTTAGTTCCCCTTCCCTGTCGCTCCTTGATTATATATTATTGGGATGTTGTTAATGTCTTCTACCGTGAAGACAGATACAAAATATTTGTTCAGAGTCTCTGCCATTTCCCCGTTCCCCATTATTAATACCCCAGTCTGATCCTCTAAGGGACCAACGTTTACTTTAGCTACCCTCTTCCTTTTTATATACCTGTACAAACTCTTACTATCTGTTTTAATATTTCTTGCCAGTTTACTCTCATAATTCATCTTCTCTCTCTTTATATTTTTTTAGTCGTCCTTTGCTGTTTTTTTAAAATTCCCAATCCTCTGGCCTCCCATCCACCTTGGCAACATTGTATGCCTTCGTTTTCTATTTGATACCATCCTTTACTTCCTTAGTTAGCCACGGATAGTGCACCCTTCTCTGAAAATATTTCTTTCTCACTGGAATATAGTTTTGTTCAGAGTTATGAAATATCTCCTTAAATGTCCGCCACTGCATTTCAACTGTCTTACCCTTTAATTTATTTTTCCAGTCCACTTTATCCAGTTCTGCACTCATGCCATTGTAATCTCCTTTGTTTAAGATCAAGACACTGGTTTGAGATACAACTTTCTCACCCTCCAACTGAATTTGAAATTCAACCATGCTATGGTCACTCTTTCCTAGTGGATCCTTTATTATGAGATCATTTATTAATTCTGTCTCATTACACAGTACCAGATCCAAGAGAGCCTGCTCCCTGGTTGCTTCCATTACATACTGTTCTAGGAAACCATCCCGGGTACACTCTATGAACTCCTCCTCAAGACTACCATGGCAAATTTGATTTGTCCAATCAATATGGGAATGAAAATCACCCATGTATATTATCGTACCTTTTTTACAGGCCTCCAAAGTTTGTTGAATTATACTCTGTCCAACGGTATTGTTACTGTTTGGGCGGCTGTAGACTACGCCCACCAGAGACTTTTTCCCCTTACTATTTTTTATCTCCACCCAAATCGATTCTACATCTTGATCTTCCAAGCCAATATTACTTCTCACCAGTGCACTGATTCCTTTCTTTACCAACAAAGCCAGCCCTCCTCCCTTTACTTTCTGTCTATCCTTCCGAATTGTCAAATACCCTGGAATATTCAGTTCCCAGTCCTGGTCACCTTGCAACCAAGTCGTTGTAATGGCGATCAGATCATACCCATTTGTATCTATTTGTGCCGTCAACTCATCTACCTTGTTACAAATGCTGCGTGCATTCAGATATGGAGCTTTTAACTTTGTCTTTTTACCAGTTCTCCGTGTTTTGGCCCCATTTTCTGTTGCACTCTTATTTATAAACATTCTGTCTCTTCCTGTCACACTCTGGTTATTATTTCCCTATCTCTATCCTGCTCTATTGTTTTCTCATTTCTCATTGACTTTTTAAATTCCCGCTCAGCAGGACCCTCCGCCCCGCCACCACTATTTAGTGTAAAGCGATCTCCACAGCCCTAGTTATTCGATTCGCCAGGACTCTCGCCCCAGCATGGTTCAAGTGAAGACCGTCCAAACAGAACAGCTCCCTCTTATCCCAGTACTGGTGCCAGTGCCCCACAAATCGAAACCCATTTCTCCCACACCAGTCTTTGAGCCACTCGTTCATTTCTCTGATCTTATTTACCCTATTCAAATTCGCTCGTGGCTCAGGTAGTAATCCAGCGATTATTACCTTTGTGGTTCTGCTTTTGAATTTAGCCCCGAGCTGCTCATACTCTCTCAGCAGAAACTCTTTCTTTGTCCTACCTATATCATTGGTACATACGTGGACCATGACAACTGGATCCTTCCCTTCCCACTCCAAGCTCCACTCCAGCTCAGAGGAAATGTCCTTAAGCCTGGCCCCAGGCAGGCAATACAACCTTTGGGACTCACGCTCTCGGCTGCAGAGAACAGTATCTATCCCCCTAACTATACTGTCCCCTATCACTACAACATTTCTTTTTACTCCCCCCACTTGAATGGCTCCCACGGTGCTGTGGTCAGATTGCTCATCCTCCCTGCTGTCCCTTCCCTCGTCCACACAGGGAGCAAGAATCTCGTACCTGTTGGACAAGGCCAAGGGCTGAGGCTCCTCTATCACTGCCTGCTGGATCCCAATAACTGCCTCGCTTGTAGTCATCCCCTCCTGCCCCTGACCATGGGCCAAATTGGAAGTAATTACTCTAGTGGGTGTGACTTCCTCCTGGAACTTAGTGTCCAGGTAACGGTTTCCCTCTGTAATGTGTTGCAGTGTCTGAAGCTCGCACTCTAGCTCATCAGCTCTGAGCCGAAGTTCCTCGAGCAGCCAACATATGCTGCAGATGTGGCCGCCGTAGACCTCAATGGTGTCCACCAGCTCCCACAACAACAACACATTGCTTGGTCTCCCATCACAAATAATAAATTAATTATTTTTAAAATTTGGAACACATGAATCTTAATCTACACCAGGAACCAACGAAATGGAAAGAAGAAACTCTACTGGTCCCTGTGGAAACAGGCAGATCAATAAATTAAACCCCTAGGATGAAATATACAATTTTATCTTGAGAAAAGCAATTATTTATGCAGAAGGAGGTGAAAATGTGGAATAAATGCATGAAATATTTTAACAGGGGAAATAGATCGGAGATTATAAAAAGAGGAATAATAAAGGGTGCGAGCAGCGGAAAGGAAAGTGCAGACTTGGTGGGATTAATCAATTGTTTCTGTGCGGTAAAATTCTAAGATTCATCGAGAATGCTTTCATGGTGAATACTTATATTTTCTCCCTTTGCTCTGTATCACTGTGTGTCTGTGATCCCCACAATGTTCAGGTTTGTGAACTCTCCCTTTGCTCTGTATCACTGTGTGGCTGTAATCCCCACCATGTTCAGGTTTGTGAACTCTCTCTGTGCTCTGTATCACTGTGTGGCTGTAATCCCCACCATGTTCAGGTTTGTGAACTCTCTCTGTGCTCTGTATCACTGTGTGGCTGTAATCCCCACCATGTTCAGGTTTGTGAACTCTCTCTGTGCTCTGTATCACTGTGTGACTGTAATCCCCACCATGTTCAGGTTTGTGAACTCTCACCCTGTTCTGTATCACTGTGTGTCTGTAATCCCCACCATGTTCAGGTTTGTGAACGCTCTCCGTGCTCTGTATCTCTGTGTGTCTGTAATCACCACCATGTTCAGGTTTGTGAACGCTCTCCGTGCTCTGTATCACGGTGTGTCTGTAATCACCACCATGTTCAGGATTTTGTACGACTCTCTCCGTGCTCTGTATCAGTGTGCTGTGCACGGACGAAGTGCACAGTAATACACAGCGGAGTCACTCAGTTGCAGTTTCGTGATGTTTAACCGGCTGATTTTCTTGGCAGGATCGACAGAAGCAGAAATTCGGCCCCCGGTAGCGTTTTCTTTATTCCCCTCTCCTGAAGTGTGTCTCTGAAGCAGGTATTTCGGATCCTGCCCTGGGGACTGACGGTACCAGTGTACTGTGTACTGACAGAACCCTGAATATTCTCAGGTTAAAGTAACGGTGTCACCGGCAGCAGAGGTTTGTAGAGACGGATCCTGAGACAGCGGGGAACTGGAATCTGCGGGATTCAAATGGGATATTGTTATTTATTTGGCTGTTGTTTACCCGAGAATACTTGTCAATCACAGGAATAGTTCTGCCAATCGCGCTAATGCGATTCTTCATTTGAAGCCTGTTCCAACTTTATTCAGTGTCATTCGCAAAGGAACCAGGGGGGGGGGGGGGGGGGGAAGTGCGCTGAGGAGAATGTATTTACGCAGCGAGTTGTTATGATCTGGAAATGCACTGCCTGAAAGGGTGGTGGGAGCAGATTGAATAGTAACTTTCAACAGGAAATTGGATCAATACTGGAAAAGGAACACTTATCAGGGCTATGGGGCAAGAGCGGGACGAGTGGGACTAATTGAACAGCTCCTTCAAAGAGCCCCACAGGCAAGGTGCGCCGAATGACCTAATTCTCTGCTGTATGATTCTATGATTTCTATTGAATTTCTGTTTTTATTTTTCTTGGTGAAAGACAAACCCGAAAAACATAATAGTCCATTCTCCTCCTCACTGAGACAACCACATTTCAATGATGTTTGACCCAGAGTAACCCGGCTGTGTTACGTCACTGCGCACAGCAAGATCCAACATAAAGCAGTGACATTCCTCAGCATCGATTGAGCAAAACTGACACTGAAAATCTGTTGGTCAAAGGTCAATCTATTCCTGCAGTTTAACAGTTCACGGGAGCTCCTGTCTGACTCGCTCTATTTGTCTCTTTTCTTCCATCAGTGGGGCGCCATTTGCTCCATTTCACTTTACTTTGCATTATTTACAGTTAGTTTAATTTTATTTCTACATCTGGGCCGCTCACTTTGTGCTGTTTGTGGTTTTTTGCCAGCCTGAGAACTTCTCTCAAAGTCTCTCGGTTGTCGGTTGGGTTCAGTCTGTGCAGTTTCCGCTGTGGTTTTACTGTTACTCACTGGGAACTGTCCCTTCAGGCTCTCTGACAACTTCAATTCCTTCAGCCCATTGGCTGATTCTCTCCCGTGTTCTCCGGGCGGAGTTTTCTCTGAGTTTTACATTATACAGAATCTGAAGAACAGGAACAGGCCATTCGGCCCAACTGGTCTGTGCCGGTGTTTATACTCCACACGAGCATCCTCCCACTCTAATTACCTCTTCCCACCCTAACCCGTGTCCCTCGATTCCTTTCTCCCTCTTGTATTTTTCAAGCCTCCCCTTAAATGCATCAACGCTATTTGCTCCAACTGCTCCGTGTGGCAGCGAGTTCCACATTCTGAGCCTCTCTTTGTGAATAAATTCTTCCCAATGTCTTTATTTGTTCTGTTAGTGACTATTTTATATTTGTGGCCCCTTGTTCTGGACTCACCCACAATGGAAACCGGTTCCCCACGTGCACCCTATCGAATCCGTTCATCATTTAATTACCTCCATCAGGTCTCCTCGTTTTCTTCTCTTTTCCAGAGAAAATATTCCCCACTTGTTCAATCTTTCCAGAAATGTGTGGATTGCTGCTGATGTCTTTTCTCAGGAGTGTAAGAAATCCAAAGCTGAGAAATGATCAGGAGTCCAATTGCAGCCCGTCCCTTCAGTAAATCTCACTGCCCCGGTGTTGGATTGTGCTTTGAACGGCCCAGAGACCGGTGTCTCCACACCCCCGCCCGGCCGGTGAACTCCGATATTTCTCTCCCTTTCGGTGAATGATTTCTTGCTGGTTCTAAATGGGCTTCCCTCCAGTCAGTACTTGTTCACTCGGGTGTTCCTGTTCTCTTTTATAAGAACATTAGTACCTCGCCCTCACTCGCTCACTGCCCAGTGCTGTTTCAGTTAACAGTAACCAGGGATACAGATATTACTGCAATCCGATCTCTCAAACATGAACATTAAATATTACAGAATGTAGAGCCCAGAAACAGGCCATTGGGCCCAATCGGTCCATGCCGGTGTTACTGCTCCACACGAGCCTCCTCCCACCCCATCAACATATCCTTCTATTCCTTTGTCCTTCACCTACTTATCCAGATTCCCCTTAAATGTATCGATGTTATTCGGCTCAGCTACTCCCTGTGGCAGCGAGTTTCACATTCTGACCACTCGCTGGGTAAAGAGCTTTCTCTGGAATTCCCTATTGGATTGATTAGAAAATATATAACAATTTAAATAATATAGAAAACTCTCTGTAGTTTGGAACTTTTACATTTCGACTTAGACGAGAGACATTGAGGCAAATGATTGCTTATATAAAAGCAACTGGAATAAATGTCAGATACAATACCACTAATTTCAGTCACTGAGTGTCCAATAATGAAATGCCATCTAGACCTACAGGCGGATCTCTTATATCTGAAGCCCCACCCAGTTTTTCTGCCGCTGCAGTTATCAGACGGGCCGCTGCAGGAATCAGACAGGCCGCTGCAGGAATCAGACAGGCCGCTCTATTGTTGGGATCATGCTCCCGGTACCTGGTTCACACTGCCCGGCTTGGACTGCAATCTCCTACCCAGGAGGGAGCTCTGTGAACCTCTGCCCTGCTCACAGGGAAGGAGAGAGGTCCCTCAGTCACCGTTAACACGGAGAATGGAGGCCGGAGTTTCGACAATCTGCGGTTATTTAAATCAACTGGGAATCAGAGTGAGAGAGATTCCGGGATGCTCATGGGATCCCCGAGGTCCCCGTTCAACCAATAATGGTCCAGGTGGGATTAAACTCCGCAGACTGCCTGCTCCGTGGGGGCTCACACCTCCTCGCTCAGGACTCACACCCGGACTCGACCCCGGTTTATATTCCGCTTCCCAATCTAAAACTGCAGTGAACCACCCCTATTAGTAAACCGTTCTATTTGATTTTGAAGGGGTTTGAGCTGATACTGATCTTAATAATAAACTGACGGTAAACATTAAAAGGGACAGTCTAACAAGGCGGGCTTTGGACTCACTTACCGGCTGTGACAGTCACCACCGTCCCGGATCCATCCACAGTATCATAATCATAATCCACCACAGTGACACCGCTCTCAGTCACCCCGGTACACGAACCACCGACACCTCAATCTACCGGACACACATCACCAGACAGTCGGCGCTGCCCAATTATTCCAGGGATCAATAAACAATATTCCGTGTTCCACAGTCCCGGTCGGTTCAAACTGTTCTTTGTCAGACTCTGAGCTCTCAGTAAAATGGCCCAGGAACACGGGCCGGAGATGGGCGCTTCATAGAAACGGAGAAAATATCAAAGAAAGAAAACTGAAAGCAGGAAATTACAATGGAATTAAACCAGATTACAGCGATAATAACATCAAATCCAAAATTCAGGTTCCGGACCCGGGGAATTTATATTTTAATTGTACACAGGTATTTGCTCAGTTCTCATCCACTGTGAGGATTCCCCCACCCACCAGTAAACACAGTGTTTCAAGTCAGCATCAAATCCCCCGGTACTCGGTGAGATGGGGGCACATTAGTTACACGGCGGGGACCGCGGTTCCCGGTTCCAGCTGTTAGAACAGGATTCCCTCTGGTGTTCGGGAATTGTTACTGGGAATCAGTCATTCCCAATCGTCAGTCATTGACACCAATCCCGAGAAAGACACCGCCCGTACACACTCAGCATTTACAAAACTCATGGTGTTAACTGTAGTCATCCAATCTGATTATAAACTGAACTGTGGGGCAGAGGGTGCGAGGCGGAACTGTGGGTTCAACGGCAGATTGACTCCGCTTTTTCACTTGTTTCTGTGACAATCTGCATTGAGAGTTTTTGTATCGCGGGAGGTCGAGGCCCATCACTGTGTAGCTACCGTACCGGTACTCAGCTTTACAGTAATAGGTGGCGCTGTCTTCAACTCGCACATCCCGAATTTCCAACAAAAATGTCTTTTCTGCCTTATTAGTCGACACAACAAATCGCCCTCCGCTCGAGATCCGCTCCCGCTCCGTCCCGGTCTGGGTTTGTCTGAAGAAATCCCCATTCGTTAAAGGATTACGGTTAATACCACCATAGAAAACGCAGTTGATGGTGAGAGACTGACACTCCGCTCTAGTCACCGCAGGCGGTGTCTGCACCACTGACTGACTGAAAGAGCCTGGAAATTAAACAGAGAGAGTTTAATCGGCCATCAGAGCCGAACCACACAACGGGGCTAAAACCCTGACAGTGTCTGAAATTCGGATGGACCCGGGCAGCTTTATATTAAATCCATACAATGTCGGTTTGGTTGGTCGGTACTCACGGGGTAAACAGACACACAGGGTGAAAACAAGAAGGATTCCCATCCTTCTGCTGACTGGAGCTGATGGTTTATATGACGGACAGCTGGAGGCTGCAGCCCTGGACTGTTCTGGGAGGCTGTGCCTCAGAGCGGGACTGAAATACTTCAGGGGGTCCAGTTGATTTCCACAGGGCGGCGTCCCGGAGATCACTGATGGGTCGTTCAGTTCCCGGATCTCTGGCTGTGTGTTGTGTGAATAATCGACAGGTTTAAAGACTAACCTGCAGTTTTCTAGCGCTTCATTGGGTCTCTGAGCTCGATGTGATAGCCCCTCCCACATTGTACCAGGGGGGAGTTGTTCTGTCGGCAGTCACTGCCGGCCGCCTTTGCCCCATATTAATAAGCTGGGAGGTCGGCTCATGTGTTTTTATTGGTTGGTGTTTATTGAGGGTGGAATGTGGGCCCAGGACACCGGGAGGATCCCCCGCTCCTATTCCAATAGTGCCGGGGATTCTTTATCATCTCCCTGAATGGGCTGGGGACCTCGGTTAAACCTCTGATCGAAGAACGGCGCCTCAGACCCTGCAGCACTCCCTCAGTCCAGCAACTGAGTGTCTGGTTACAATATGAGACAGTCCGGGGCCATTTTCAATAGTACAGGCAGATACACACAATATACATAAATAATGAACTCTCTCTGTAATTTAAACAAATGCTTCATGCACCGCCCCCTTCTGTGGTTTGCTTGTAAGTTTATGTTTCAATTAAGTAATGATTGGTTTCAAGGTCTCTAATATTCAGAGTTTCCAGGTGCAGTGACAGAGAATGGAGCAACACTCGGAAGGCGAATCGACATTGGGGGAACTCTGTGCTTGTGGCTTGTTTTAAAGAACACAATCACTAACTTGTGACATCTGTTCATTGTGTAAAAACAGTCTCTGGCCCAGCAACATACTCTGATCAAATAAACCCAGTGTACAGTCCGCGATCAAAGGGTCTGGAAAAACTTACAGGGGAGAGGTGTAAAGGGCTACACAATATTGCACACAGACACCGAAAGGGCATCAAAGAACAAGTGGCGAGCTAAGGGCCACAGGCGGCCTGTACGTCACAGAATAATGGCCGACAGTACGTCACATAATCATGGCCGACACAACGTCACATAAAGAAGGCCTTGTTGAAGAAATGGACAGAAGCGCAGGGTGTGAGGGTGAACAGGAGTTAAGACACAGACAGAAGCGCAGGGTGTGAGGGTGAACAGGAGTTAAGACAGGGAGAAGCACAGGGTGTGAGGGTGAACAGGAGTTAAGACAGACAGAAGCACAGGGTGTGAGGGTGAACAGGAGTTAAGACAGGGAGAAGCGCAGGGTGTGAGGGTGAACAGGAGTTAAGACACAGACAGAAGCGCAGGGAGTGAGGGTGAACAGGAGTTAAGACAGACAGAAGCGCAGGGTGTGAGGGTGAACAGGAGTTAAAACACGGACAGAAGCGCAGGGTGTGAGGGTGAACAGGACTTAAGATACAGACAGAAGCGCAGGGTGTGAGGGTGAACAGGAGTTAAGACACAGGGAGAAGCGCAGGCTGTGAGAGTGAACAGGATTTAAGACACGGAGAAGCGCAGGGTGTGAGAGTGAACAGGAGTTAAGACACAGACAGAAGCGCAGGGTGTGAGGGTGAACAGGAGTTAAGACACAGCCAGAAGCGCAGGCTGTGAGAGTGAACAGGAGTTAAGACACAGGGAGAAGCGCAGGGTGTGAGGGTGAACAGGAGTTAAGACACGGACAGAAGCGCAGGGTGTGAGGGTGAACAGGAGTTAAGACACAGACAGAAGCGCAGGGTGTGAGGGTGAACAGGAGTTAAGACACAGACAGAAGCGCAGGGTGTGAGGGTGAACAGGAGTTAAGAGACAGACAGAAGCGCAGGGTGTGAGGGAGAACAGGAGTTAAGGGCCAGACAGATGCGCAGGGTGTGAGGGTGAACAGGGATTAAGACACAGACAGAAGCGCAGGGTGTGAGGGTGAACAGGAGTTAAGACACAGGGAGAAGCGCAGGGTGTGAGGGTGAACAGGAGTTAAGACACAGACAGAAGCGCAGGGTGTGAGAATGAACAGGAGGTCAGACACAGACAGAAGCGCAGGGTGTGAGGGTGAACAGGAGTTAGGACACAGACAGAAGGCAGGGTGTGAGGGTGAACAGGAGTTTGGACACAGATAGATGCGCAGGGTGTGAGGGTGAACAGGAGTTAAGACACAGATAGATGCGCAGGGTGTGAGGGTGAACAGGAGTTAAGACAGAGGGAGAAGCGCAGGGTGTGAGGGTGAACAGGAGTTAGGACACAGAGAGAAGCGCAGGGTGTGAGGGTGAACAGGAGTTAAGACACAGGGAGAAGCGCAGGGTGTGAGGGTGAACAGGAGGTAAGACACAGACAGAAGCACAGGGTGTGAGGGTGAACAGGAGTTAAGACAGACAGAAGCGCAGGGTGTGAGGGTGAACAGGAGTTAAGACACAGACAGAAGCGCAGGGTGCGAGGGTGAACAGGAGTTAAGACACACGCAGAAGCGCAGGGTGTGAGGGTGAACAGGAGTTAAGACACAGACAGAAGCGCAGGGTGTGAGAGTGAACAGGAGTTAAGACACGGAGAAGCGCAGGGTGTGAGAGTGAACAGGAGTTAAGACACAGGGAGAAGCGCAGGGTGTGAGAGTGAACAGGAGTTAAGACACAGACAGAAGCGCAGGGTGTGAGGGTGAACAGGAGTTAAGACACAGACAGAAGCGCAGGGTGTGAGAGTGAACAGGAGTTAAAACACAGGGAGAAGCGCAGGGTGTGAGGGTGAACAGGAGTTAAGACACAGACAGAAGCGCAGGGTGTGAGGGTGAACAGGAGTTAAGACACAGGGAGAAGCGCAGGGTGTGAGGGTGAGCAGGAGTTAAGACACAGACAGAAGCGCAGGATGTGAGGGTGAACAGGAGTTAAGACACGGAGAAGCGCAGGGTGTGAGGGTGAACAGGAGTTAAAACACGGACAGAAGCGCAGGGTGTGAGGATGAACAGGAGTTAAGACACTCACAGAAGCGCAGGGTGTGAGGGTGAACAGGAGTTAAGACACAGACAGAAGCGCAGGGTGTGAGAGTGAACAGGAGTTAAGACACGGAGAAGCGCAGGGTGTGAGAGTGAACAGGAGTTAAGACACAGGGAGAAGCGCAGGGTGTGAGAGTGAACAGGAGTTAAGACACAGACAGAAGCGCAGGGTGTGAGGGTGAACAGGAGTTAAGACACAGACAGAAGCGCAGGGTGTGAGAGTGAACAGGAGTTAAAACACAGGGAGAAGCGCAGGGTGTGAGGGTGAACAGGAGTTAAGACACAGACAGAAGCGCAGGGTGTGAGGGTGAACAGGAGTTAAGACACAGGGAGAAGCGCAGGGTGTGAGGGTGAGCAGGAGTTAAGACACAGACAGAAGCGCAGGGTGTGAGGGTGAACAGGAGTTAAGACACGGAGAAGCGCAGGGTGTGAGGGTGAACAGGAGTTAAAACACGGACAGAAGCGCAGGGTGTGAGGGTGAACAGGAGTTAAGACACAGACAGAAGCACAGGGTGTGAGGGTGAACAGGAGTTAAGACACAGACAGAAGCGCAGGGTGCGAGAGTGAACAGGAGTGAAGACACAGACAGAAGCGCAGGGTGTGAGGGTCAACAGGAGTTAAGACACAGGCAGAAGCGCAGGGTGTGAGGGTGAACAGGAGTTAGGACACAGACAGAAGGCAGGGTGTGAGGGTGAACAGGAGTTAAGGCACAGACAGATGCACAGGGTGTGAGGGTGAACAGGAGTTAAGACACGGACAGAAGCGCAGGGTGTGAGGGTGAACAGGAGTTAAGACACAGGCAGAAGCGCAGGGTGTGAGGGTGAACAGGAGGTAGGACACAGACAGAAGGCAGGGTGTGAGGGTGAACAGGAGTTAAGGCACAGACAGATGCACAGGGTGTGAGGGTGAACAGGAGTTAAGACACGGACAGAAGCGCAGGGTGTGAGGGTGAACAGGAGTTAAGACACAGACAGAAGCGCAGGGTGTGAGGGTGAACAGGAGTTAAGACACAGGCAGAAGCGCAGGGTGTGAGGGTGAACAGGAGTTAAGACACAGACAGAAGCGCAAGGTGTGAGGGTGAACAGGAGTTAAAAGACAGACAGAAGCGCATGGTGTGAGGGTGAACAGGAGTTAAGACACAGACAGAAGCGCAGGGTGTGAGGGTGAACAGGAGTTAAGAAACAGACAGAAGCGCAGGGTGTGAGGGTGAACAGGAGTTAAGACACAGACAGAAGCGCAGGGTGTGAGGGTGAACAGGAGTTAAGACACACGCAGAAGCGCAGGGTGTGAGGTGAAGAGGAGTTAAGACACAGACTCAAGCTCAGGGTGTGAGAGTGAACAGGAGTTAAGACATAGGGAGAAGCGCAGGGTGTGAGGGTGAACAGGAGTTAAGACATAGACAGAAGCGCAGGGTGTGAGGGCGAACAGGAGTTAAGACACAGGCAGAAGCGCAGGGTGAGAGTGTGAACAGGATTTAAGACACAGACAGAAGGCAGGGTGTGAGGGTGAACAGGAGTTAAGACACAGACAGAAGCGCAGGGTGTGAGGATGAACAGGAGTTAAGACACGGAGAAGCGCAGGGTGTGAGAGTGAACAGGAGTTAAGTCACAGACAGAAGGCAGGGTGTGAGGGTGAACAGGAATTAAGACACAGGCAGAAGCGCAGGGTGTGAGGGTGAACAGGAGTTAAGACACAGGCAGAAGCGCAGGGTGTGAGGGTGAACAGGAGTTAAGACACAGACAGAAGCGCAGGGTGTGAGAGTGAACAGGAGTTAAAACACAGGGAGAAGCGCAAGGTGTGAGGGTGAACAGGAGTTAGGACACAGACAGAAGGCAGGGTGTGAGGGTGAACAGGAGTTAGGACACAGGGAGAAGCGCAGGGTGTGAGGGTGAACAGGAGTTAAGACACAGACAGAAGCGCAGGGTGTGAGGGTGAACAGGAGTTAAGACACAGACAGAAGCGCAGGGTGTGAGGGTGAACAGGAGTTAAGACAGGCAGAAACGCAGGGTGTGAGGGTGAACAGGAGTTAAGAAACAGAAAGAAGCGCAGGGTGTGAGGGTGAACAGGAGTAAAGACACAGACAGAAGCGCAGGGTGAGAGAGTGAACAGGAGTTAAGACACAGACAGAAGCGCAGGGTGTGAGGGTGAACAGGAGTTAAGACACAGACAGAAGCGCAGGGTGTGAGGGTGAACAGGAGTTAAGACACAGGGAGAAGCGCAGGGTGTGAGGGTGAACAGGAGTTAAGACACAGACAGAAGCGCAGGGTGTGAGGGTGAACAGGAGTTAAGACACAGACAGAAGCGCAGGGTGTGAGGGTGAACAGGAGTTAAGACACAGACAGAAGCGCAGGGTGTGAGGGTGAACAGGAGTTAAGAGACAGACAGAAGCGCAGGGTGTGAGGGTGAACAGGAGTTAAGAGACAGACAGAAGCGCAGGGTGTGAGGGAGAACAGGAGTTAAGACACAGGGAGAAGCGCAGGGTGTGAGGGTGAACAGGAGTTAAGACACAGACAGAAGCGCAGGGTGTGAGAATGAACAGGAGTTCAGACACAGACAGAAGCGCAGGGTGTGAGGGTGAACAGGAGTTAGGACACAGATAGATGCGCAGGGTGTGAGGGTGAACAGGAGTTAAGACACAGATAGATGCGCAGGGTGTGAGGGTGAACAGGAGTTAAGACAGAGGGAGAAGCGCAGGGTGTGAGGGTGAACAGGAGTTAGGACACAGACAGAAGGCAGGGTGTGAGGGTGAACAGGAGTTAGGACACAGGGAGAAGCGCAGGGTGTGAGGGTGAACAGGAGTTAAGACACAGATAGATGCGCAGGGTGTGAGGGTGAACAGGAGTTAAGACACAGACAGAAGCACAGGGTGTGAGGGTGAACAGGAGTTAAGACAGACAGAAGCGCAGGGTGTGAGGGTGAACAGGAGTTAAGACACACGGAGAAGCGCAGGGTGTGAGGGTGAACAGGAGTTAAAACACGGACAGAAGCGCAGGGTGTGAGGATGAACAGGAGTTAAGACACAGACAGAAGCGCAGGGTGTGAGAGTGAACAGGAGTTAAGACACGGAGAAGCGCAGTTTGTGAGAGTGAACAGGAGTTAAGACACAGGGAGAAGCGCAGGGTGTGAGGGTGAACAGGAGTTAAGACACAGACAGAAGCGCAGGGTGTGAGAGTGAACAGGAGTTAAGACACGGAGAAGCGCAGGGTGTGAGAGTGAACAGGACTAAAGACACAGGGAGAAGCGCAGGGTGTGAGAGTGAACAGGAGTTAAAACACAGGGAGAAGCGCAGGGTGTGAGGGTGAACAGGAGTTAAGACACAGACAGAAGCGCAGGGTGTGAGGGTGAACAGGAGTTAAGACACAGGGAGAAGCGCAGGGTGTGAGGGTGAGCAGGAGTTAAGACACAGACAGAAGCGCAGGGTGTGAGGGTGAACAGGAGTTAAGACACGGAGAAGCGCAGGGTGTGAGGGTGAACAGGAGTTAAAACACGGACAGAAGCACAGGGTGTGAGGGTGAACAGGAGTTAAGACGCAGACAGAAGCGCAGGGTGCGAGGGTGAACAGGAGTTAAGACACAGACAGAAGCGCAGGGTGCGAGAGTGAACAGGAGTGAAGACACAGACAGAAGCGCAGGGTGTGAGGGTCAACAGGAGTTAAGACACAGGCAGAAGCGCAGGGTGTGAGGGTGAACAGGAGTTAGGACACAGACAGAAGGCAGGGTGTGAGGGTGAACAGGAGTTAAGGCACAGACAGATGCACAGGGTGTGAGGGTGAACAGGAGTTAAGACACGGACAGAAGCGCAGGGTGTGAGGGTGAACAGGAGTTAGGACACAGACAGAAGGCAGGGTGTGAGGGTGAACAGGAGTTAAGGCACAGACAGATGCACAGGGTGTGAGGGTGAACAGGAGTTAAGACACGGACAGAAGCGCAGGGTGTGAGGGTGAACAGGAGTTAAGACACAGACAGAAGCGCAGTGTGTGAGTGAACAGGAGTTAAGACACAGGGAGAAGCGCAGGGTGTGAGGGTGAACAGGAGTTAAGACACAGGCAGAAGCGCAGGGTGTGAGGGTGAACAGGAGTTAAGACACAGACAGAAGCGCAAGGTGTGAGGGTGAACAGGAGTTAAAAGACAGACAGAAGCGCAGGGTGTGAGGGTGAACAGGAGTTAAGACACAGACAGAAGCGCAGGGTGTGAGGGTGAACAGGAGTTAAGACACACGCAGAAGCGCAGGGTGTGAGGTGAAGAGGAGTTAAGACACAGACTCAAGCTCAGGGTGTGAGAGTGAACAGGAGTTAAGACACAGGGAGAAGCGCAGGGTGTGAGGGTGAACAGGAGTTATGACACAGACAGAAGCGCAGGGTGTGAGGGAGAACAGGAGTTAAGACACAGGCAGAAGCGCAGGGTGAGAGTGTGAACAGGATTTAAGACACAGACAGAAGGCAGGGTGTGAGGGTGAACAGGAGTTAAGACACAGACAGAAGCGCAGGGTGTGAGGATGAACAGGAGTTAAGACACAGGGAGAAGCGCAGGGTGCGAGGGTGAGCAGGAGTTAAGACACAGACAGAAGCGCAGGGTGTGAGGGTGAACAGGAGTTAAGACACGGAGAAGCGCAGGGTGTGAGGGTGAACAGGAGTTAAAACACGGACAGAAGCACAGGGTGTGAGGGTGAACAGGAGTTAAGACGCAGACAGAAGCGCAGGGTGCGAGGGTGAACAGGAGTTAAGACACAGACAGAAGCGCAGGGTGCGAGAGTGAACAGGAGTGAAGACACAGACAGAAGCGCAGGGTGTGAGGGTCAACAGGAGTTAAGACACAGGCAGAAGCGCAGGGTGTGAGGGTGAACAGGAGTTAGGACACAGACAGAAGGCAGGGTGTGAGGGTGAACAGGAGTTAAGGCACAGACAGATGCACAGGGTGTGAGGGTGAACAGGAGTTAAGACACGGACAGAAGCGCAGGGTGTGAGGGTGAACAGGAGTTAGGACACAGACAGAAGGCAGGGTGTGAGGGTGAACAGGAGTTAAGGCACAGACAGATGCACAGGGTGTGAGGGTGAACAGGAGTTAAGACACGGACAGAAGCGCAGGGTGTGAGGGTGAACAGGAGTTAAGACACAGACAGAAGCGCAGTGTGTGAGTGAACAGGAGTTAAGACACAGGGAGAAGCGCAGGGTGTGAGGGTGAACAGGAGTTAAGACACAGGCAGAAGCGCAGGGTGTGAGGGTGAACAGGAGTTAAGACACAGACAGAAGCGCAAGGTGTGAGGGTGAACAGGAGTTAAAAGACAGACAGAAGCGCAGGGTGTGAGGGTGAACAGGAGTTAAGACACAGACAGAAGCGCAGGGTGTGAGGGTGAACAGGAGTTAAGACACACGCAGAAGCGCAGGGTGTGAGGTGAAGAGGAGTTAAGACACAGACTCAAGCTCAGGGTGTGAGAGTGAACAGGAGTTAAGACACAGGGAGAAGCGCAGGGTGTGAGGGTGAACAGGAGTTATGACACAGACAGAAGCGCAGGGTGTGAGGGTGAACAGGAGTTAAGACACAGACAGAAGCGCAGGGTGTGAGGGTGAACAGAAGTTAAGACACAGGCAGAAACGCAGGGTGTGAGGGTGAACAGGAGTTAAGACACAGACAGAAGCGCAGGGTGTGAGGGTGAACAGGAGTAAAGACACACGCAGAAGCGCAGGGTGTGAGGGTGAACAGGAGTTAAGACACAGACAGAAGCGCAGGGTGTGAGGGTGAACAGGAGTTAAGACACAGGGAGAAGCGCAGGGTGTGAGGGTGAATAGGAGTTAAGGCACTGACAGAAGCACAGGGTGTGAGGGTAAAGAGGAGTTAAGACACAGACTCAAGCTCAGGGTGTGAGGCTGAACAGGAGTTAAGACACAGACAGAAGCGCAGGGTGTGAGGGTGAACAGGAGTTAAGACGCAGACCGAAGCGCAGGGTGTGAGGGTGAACAGGAGTTAAAACACAGACAGAAGCTCAGGCTGTGAGAGTGAACAGGAGTTAAGACACAGACAGAAGGCAGGGTGTGAGGGCGAACAGGAGTTAAGACACAGACAGAAGCGCAGGGTGTGAGAGTGAACAGGAGTTAAGACACGGAGAAGCGCAGGGTGAGAGAGTGAACAGGAGTTAAGACACAGGGAGAAGCGCAGGGTGTGAGGGTGAACAGGAGTTAAGACACAAACAGAAGCGCAGGGTGTGAGAGTGAACAGGAGTTAAGACACGGAGAAGCGCAGGGTGTGAGAGTGAACAGGAGTTAAGACACAGGGAGAGGCGCAGGGTGTGAGAGTGAACAGGAGTTAAGACACAGGCAGAAGCGCAGGGTGTGAGGGTGAACAGGAGTTAAGACACAGGGAGAAGTGCAGGGTGTGAGGGTGAACAGGAGTTAAGACACAGACAGAAGCGCAGGGTGTGAGGGTGAACAGGAGTTAAGACACGGAGAATCGCAGGGTGTGAGGGTGAACAGGAGTTAAAACACGGACAGAAGCGCAGGATGTGAGGATGAACAGGAGTTAAGACACTGACAGAAGCGCAGGGTGTGAGAGTGAACAGGAGTTAAGACACAGGGAGAAGCGCAGGGTGTGAGGGTGAACAGGAGTTAAGACACAGACAGAAGCGCAGGGTGTGAGGGTGAGCAGGAGTTAAGACACAGACAGAAGTGCAGGGTGTGAGGGTGAACAGGAGTTAAGACGCAGACAGAAGCGCAGGGTGCGAGGGTAAACAGGAGTTAAGACACAGACAGAAGCGCAGGGGGGGGAGGGTGAACAGGAGTTAAGACACAGACAGAAGCGCCGGGTGCGAGAGTGAACAGGAGTTAAGACACAGGTAGAAGCGCAGGGTGTGAGGGTGAACAGGAGTTAAGACAGACAGAAGCGCAGGGTGTGAGAGTGAACAGGAGTTAAGACACGGAGAAGCGCAGGGTGTGAGAGTGAACAGGAGTTAAGACACAGACAGAAGCGCAGGGTGTGAGGGTGAACAGGAGTTAAGACACAGACAGAAGCGCAGGGTGTGAGAGTGAACAGAAGTTAAGACACAGGGAGAAGCGCAGGGTGTGAGGGTGAACAGGAGTTAAGGCACAGACAGAAGCGCAGGGTGTGAGGGTGAACAGGAGTTAAGACACAGACAGAAGCGCAGGGTGTGAGGGTGAACAGGAGTTAAAACACGGAGAAGCGCAGGGTGTGAGGGTGAACAGGAGTTAAGACACAGACAGAAGCGCAGGGTGTGAGGGTGAACAGGAGTTAGGACACAGGCAGAAAAGGCAGGGTGTGAGGGTGAACAGGAGTTAGGACACAGGGAGAAGCGCAGGGTGTGAGGGTGAACAGGAGTTAAGACAAAGACAGACGCACAGGGTGTGAGGGTGAACAGGAGTTAAGGCACAGATAGATGCGCAGGGTTTGAGGGTGAACAGGAGTTCAGACAGACATAAGCGCAGGGTGTGAGGGTGAACAGGAGTTAAGACACAGACAGAAGCGCAGGGTGTGAGAGCGAAGAGGAGTTAAGGCACAGACAGAAGCGCAGGGTGTGAGAGTGAACAGGAGTTAAGACACAGGGAGAAGCGCAGGGTGTGAGGGTGAACAGGAGTTAAGACACAGACAGAAGCGCAGGGTGTGAGAATGAACAGGAGGTCAGACACAGACAGAAGCGCAGGGTGTGAGGGTGAACAGGAGTTAGGACACAGACAGAAGGCAGGGTGTGAGGGTGAACAGGAGTTTGGACACAGATAGATGCGCAGGGTGTGAGGGTGAACAGGAGTTAAGACACAGATAGATGCGCAGGGTGTGAGGGTGAACAGGAGTTAAGACAGAGGGAGAAGCGCAGGGTGTGAGGGTGAACAGGAGTTAGGACACAGAGAGAAGCGCAGGGTGTGAGGGTGAACAGGAGTTAAGACACAGGGAGAAGCGCAGGGTGTGAGGGTGAACAGGAGGTAAGACACAGACAGAAGCACAGGGTGTGAGGGTGAACAGGAGTTAAGACAGACAGAAGCGCAGGGTGTGAGGGTGAACAGGAGTTAAGACACAGACAGAAGCGCAGGGTGCGACGGTGAACAGGAGTTAAGACACACGCAGAAGCGCAGGGTGTGAGGGTGAACAGGAGTTAAGACACAGACAGAAGCGCAGGGTGTGAGAGTGAACAGGAGTTAAGACACGGAGAAGCGCAGGGTGTGAGAGTGAACAGGAGTTAAGACACAGGGAGAAGCGCAGGGTGTGAGAGTGAACAGGAGTTAAGACACAGACAGAAGCGCAGGGTGTGAGGGTGAACAGGAGTTAAGACACAGACAGAAGCGCAGGGTGTGAGAGTGAACAGGAGTTAAAACACAGGGAGAAGCGCAGGGTGTGAGGGTGAACAGGAGTTAAGACACAGACAGAAGCGCAGGGTGTGAGGGTGAACAGGAGTTAAGACACAGGGAGAAGCGCAGGGTGTGAGGGTGAGCAGGAGTTAAGACACAGACAGAAGCGCAGGATGTGAGGGTGAACAGGAGTTAAGACACGGAGAAGCGCAGGGTGTGAGGGTGAACAGGAGTTAAAACACGGACAGAAGCGCAGGGTGTGAGGATGAACAGGAGTTAAGACACTCACAGAAGCGCAGGGTGTGAGGGTGAACAGGAGTTAAGACACAGACAGAAGCGCAGGGTGTGAGAGTGAACAGGAGTTAAGACACGGAGAAGCGCAGGGTGTGAGAGTGAACAGGAGTTAAGACACAGGGAGAAGCGCAGGGTGTGAGAGTGAACAGGAGTTAAGACACAGACAGAAGCGCAGGGTGTGAGGGTGAACAGGAGTTAAGACACAGACAGAAGCGCAGGGTGTGAGAGTGAACAGGAGTTAAAACACAGGGAGAAGCGCAGGGTGTGAGGGTGAACAGGAGTTAAGACACAGACAGAAGCGCAGGGTGTGAGGGTGAACAGGAGTTAAGACACAGGGAGAAGCGCAGGGTGTGAGGGTGAGCAGGAGTTAAGACACAGACAGAAGCGCAGGGTGTGAGGGTGAACAGGAGTTAAGACACGGAGAAGCGCAGGGTGTGAGGGTGAACAGGAGTTAAAACACGGACAGAAGCGCAGGGTGTGAGGGTGAACAGGAGTTAAGACACAGACAGAAGCACAGGGTGTGAGGGTGAACAGGAGTTAAGACACAGACAGAAGCGCAGGGTGCGAGAGTGAACAGGAGTGAAGACACAGACAGAAGCGCAGGGTGTGAGGGTCAACAGGAGTTAAGACACAGGCAGAAGCGCAGGGTGTGAGGGTGAACAGGAGTTAGGACACAGACAGAAGGCAGGGTGTGAGGGTGAACAGGAGTTAAGGCACAGACAGATGCACAGGGTGTGAGGGTGAACAGGAGTTAAGACACGGACAGAAGCGCAGGGTGTGAGGGTGAACAGGAGTTAAGACACAGGCAGAAGCGCAGGGTGTGAGGGTGAACAGGAGGTAGGACACAGACAGAAGGCAGGGTGTGAGGGTGAACAGGAGTTAAGGCACAGACAGATGCACAGGGTGTGAGGGTGAACAGGAGTTAAGACACGGACAGAAGCGCAGGGTGTGAGGGTGAACAGGAGTTAAGACACAGACAGAAGCGCAGGGTGTGAGGGTGAACAGGAGTTAAGACACAGGCAGAAGCGCAGGGTGTGAGGGTGAACAGGAGTTAAGACACAGACAGAAGCGCAAGGTGTGAGGGTGAACAGGAGTTAAAAGACAGACAGAAGCGCATGGTGTGAGGGTGAACAGGAGTTAAGACACAGACAGAAGCGCAGGGTGTGAGGGTGAACAGGAGTTAAGAAACAGACAGAAGCGCAGGGTGTGAGGGTGAACAGGAGTTAAGACACAGACAGAAGCGCAGGGTGTGAGGGTGAACAGGAGTTAAGACACACGCAGAAGCGCAGGGTGTGAGGTGAAGAGGAGTTAAGACACAGACTCAAGCTCAGGGTGTGAGAGTGAACAGGAGTTAAGACATAGGGAGAAGCGCAGGGTGTGAGGGTGAACAGGAGTTAAGACATAGACAGAAGCGCAGGGTGTGAGGGCGAACAGGAGTTAAGACACAGGCAGAAGCGCAGGGTGAGAGTGTGAACAGGATTTAAGACACAGACAGAAGGCAGGGTGTGAGGGTGAACAGGAGTTAAGACACAGACAGAAGCGCAGGGTGTGAGGATGAACAGGAGTTAAGACACGGAGAAGCGCAGGGTGTGAGAGTGAACAGGAGTTAAGTCACAGACAGAAGGCAGGGTGTGAGGGTGAACAGGAATTAAGACACAGGCAGAAGCGCAGGGTGTGAGGGTGAACAGGAGTTAAGACACAGGCAGAAGCGCAGGGTGTGAGGGTGAACAGGAGTTAAGACACAGACAGAAGCGCAGGGTGTGAGAGTGAACAGGAGTTAAAACACAGGGAGAAGCGCAAGGTGTGAGGGTGAACAGGAGTTAGGACACAGACAGAAGGCAGGGTGTGAGGGTGAACAGGAGTTAGGACACAGGGAGAAGCGCAGGGTGTGAGGGTGAACAGGAGTTAAGACACAGACAGAAGCGCAGGGTGTGAGGGTGAACAGGAGTTAAGACACAGACAGAAGCGCAGGGTGTGAGGGTGAACAGGAGTTAAGACAGGCAGAAACGCAGGGTGTGAGGGTGAACAGGAGTTAAGAAACAGAAAGAAGCGCAGGGTGTGAGGGTGAACAGGAGTAAAGACACAGACAGAAGCGCAGGGTGAGAGAGTGAACAGGAGTTAAGACACAGACAGAAGCGCAGGGTGTGAGGGTGAACAGGAGTTAAGACACAGACAGAAGCGCAGGGTGTGAGGGTGAACAGGAGTTAAGACACAGGGAGAAGCGCAGGGTGTGAGGGTGAACAGGAGTTAAGACACAGACAGAAGCGCAGGGTGTGAGGGTGAACAGGAGTTAAGACACAGACAGAAGCGCAGGGTGTGAGGGTGAACAGGAGTTAAGACACAGACAGAAGCGCAGGGTGTGAGGGTGAACAGGAGTTAAGAGACAGACAGAAGCGCAGGGTGTGAGGGTGAACAGGAGTTAAGAGACAGACAGAAGCGCAGGGTGTGAGGGAGAACAGGAGTTAAGACACAGGGAGAAGCGCAGGGTGTGAGGGTGAACAGGAGTTAAGACACAGACAGAAGCGCAGGGTGTGAGAATGAACAGGAGTTCAGACACAGACAGAAGCGCAGGGTGTGAGGGTGAACAGGAGTTAGGACACAGATAGATGCGCAGGGTGTGAGGGTGAACAGGAGTTAAGACACAGATAGATGCGCAGGGTGTGAGGGTGAACAGGAGTTAAGACAGAGGGAGAAGCGCAGGGTGTGAGGGTGAACAGGAGTTAGGACACAGACAGAAGGCAGGGTGTGAGGGTGAACAGGAGTTAGGACACAGGGAGAAGCGCAGGGTGTGAGGGTGAACAGGAGTTAAGACACAGATAGATGCGCAGGGTGTGAGGGTGAACAGGAGTTAAGACACAGACAGAAGCACAGGGTGTGAGGGTGAACAGGAGTTAAGACAGACAGAAGCGCAGGGTGTGAGGGTGAACAGGAGTTAAGACACACGGAGAAGCGCAGGGTGTGAGGGTGAACAGGAGTTAAAACACGGACAGAAGCGCAGGGTGTGAGGATGAACAGGAGTTAAGACACAGACAGAAGCGCAGGGTGTGAGAGTGAACAGGAGTTAAGACACGGAGAAGCGCAGTTTGTGAGAGTGAACAGGAGTTAAGACACAGGGAGAAGCGCAGGGTGTGAGGGTGAACAGGAGTTAAGACACAGACAGAAGCGCAGGGTGTGAGAGTGAACAGGAGTTAAGACACGGAGAAGCGCAGGGTGTGAGAGTGAACAGGACTAAAGACACAGGGAGAAGCGCAGGGTGTGAGAGTGAACAGGAGTTAAAACACAGGGAGAAGCGCAGGGTGTGAGGGTGAACAGGAGTTAAGACACAGACAGAAGCGCAGGGTGTGAGGGTGAACAGGAGTTAAGACACAGGGAGAAGCGCAGGGTGTGAGGGTGAGCAGGAGTTAAGACACAGACAGAAGCGCAGGGTGTGAGGGTGAACAGGAGTTAAGACACGGAGAAGCGCAGGGTGTGAGGGTGAACAGGAGTTAAAACACGGACAGAAGCACAGGGTGTGAGGGTGAACAGGAGTTAAGACGCAGACAGAAGCGCAGGGTGCGAGGGTGAACAGGAGTTAAGACACAGACAGAAGCGCAGGGTGCGAGAGTGAACAGGAGTGAAGACACAGACAGAAGCGCAGGGTGTGAGGGTCAACAGGAGTTAAGACACAGGCAGAAGCGCAGGGTGTGAGGGTGAACAGGAGTTAGGACACAGACAGAAGGCAGGGTGTGAGGGTGAACAGGAGTTAAGGCACAGACAGATGCACAGGGTGTGAGGGTGAACAGGAGTTAAGACACGGACAGAAGCGCAGGGTGTGAGGGTGAACAGGAGTTAGGACACAGACAGAAGGCAGGGTGTGAGGGTGAACAGGAGTTAAGGCACAGACAGATGCACAGGGTGTGAGGGTGAACAGGAGTTAAGACACGGACAGAAGCGCAGGGTGTGAGGGTGAACAGGAGTTAAGACACAGACAGAAGCGCAGTGTGTGAGTGAACAGGAGTTAAGACACAGGGAGAAGCGCAGGGTGTGAGGGTGAACAGGAGTTAAGACACAGGCAGAAGCGCAGGGTGTGAGGGTGAACAGGAGTTAAGACACAGACAGAAGCGCAAGGTGTGAGGGTGAACAGGAGTTAAAAGACAGACAGAAGCGCAGGGTGTGAGGGTGAACAGGAGTTAAGACACAGACAGAAGCGCAGGGTGTGAGGGTGAACAGGAGTTAAGACACACGCAGAAGCGCAGGGTGTGAGGTGAAGAGGAGTTAAGACACAGACTCAAGCTCAGGGTGTGAGAGTGAACAGGAGTTAAGACACAGGGAGAAGCGCAGGGTGTGAGGGTGAACAGGAGTTATGACACAGACAGAAGCGCAGGGTGTGAGGGAGAACAGGAGTTAAGACACAGGCAGAAGCGCAGGGTGAGAGTGTGAACAGGATTTAAGACACAGACAGAAGGCAGGGTGTGAGGGTGAACAGGAGTTAAGACACAGACAGAAGCGCAGGGTGTGAGGATGAACAGGAGTTAAGACACAGGGAGAAGCGCAGGGTGCGAGGGTGAGCAGGAGTTAAGACACAGACAGAAGCGCAGGGTGTGAGGGTGAACAGGAGTTAAGACACGGAGAAGCGCAGGGTGTGAGGGTGAACAGGAGTTAAAACACGGACAGAAGCACAGGGTGTGAGGGTGAACAGGAGTTAAGACGCAGACAGAAGCGCAGGGTGCGAGGGTGAACAGGAGTTAAGACACAGACAGAAGCGCAGGGTGCGAGAGTGAACAGGAGTGAAGACACAGACAGAAGCGCAGGGTGTGAGGGTCAACAGGAGTTAAGACACAGGCAGAAGCGCAGGGTGTGAGGGTGAACAGGAGTTAGGACACAGACAGAAGGCAGGGTGTGAGGGTGAACAGGAGTTAAGGCACAGACAGATGCACAGGGTGTGAGGGTGAACAGGAGTTAAGACACGGACAGAAGCGCAGGGTGTGAGGGTGAACAGGAGTTAGGACACAGACAGAAGGCAGGGTGTGAGGGTGAACAGGAGTTAAGGCACAGACAGATGCACAGGGTGTGAGGGTGAACAGGAGTTAAGACACGGACAGAAGCGCAGGGTGTGAGGGTGAACAGGAGTTAAGACACAGACAGAAGCGCAGTGTGTGAGTGAACAGGAGTTAAGACACAGGGAGAAGCGCAGGGTGTGAGGGTGAACAGGAGTTAAGACACAGGCAGAAGCGCAGGGTGTGAGGGTGAACAGGAGTTAAGACACAGACAGAAGCGCAAGGTGTGAGGGTGAACAGGAGTTAAAAGACAGACAGAAGCGCAGGGTGTGAGGGTGAACAGGAGTTAAGACACAGACAGAAGCGCAGGGTGTGAGGGTGAACAGGAGTTAAGACACACGCAGAAGCGCAGGGTGTGAGGTGAAGAGGAGTTAAGACACAGACTCAAGCTCAGGGTGTGAGAGTGAACAGGAGTTAAGACACAGGGAGAAGCGCAGGGTGTGAGGGTGAACAGGAGTTATGACACAGACAGAAGCGCAGGGTGTGAGGGTGAACAGGAGTTAAGACACAGACAGAAGCGCAGGGTGTGAGGGTGAACAGAAGTTAAGACACAGGCAGAAACGCAGGGTGTGAGGGTGAACAGGAGTTAAGACACAGACAGAAGCGCAGGGTGTGAGGGTGAACAGGAGTAAAGACACACGCAGAAGCGCAGGGTGTGAGGGTGAACAGGAGTTAAGACACAGACAGAAGCGGAGGGTGTGAGGGTGAACAGGAGTTAAGACACAGGGAGAAGCGCAGGGTGTGAGGGTGAATAGGAGTTAAGGCACTGACAGAAGCACAGGGTGTGAGGGTAAAGAGGAGTTAAGACACAGACTCAAGCTCAGGGTGTGAGGCTGAACAGGAGTTAAGACACAGACAGAAGCGCAGGGTGTGAGGGTGAACAGGAGTTAAGACGCAGACCGAAGCGCAGGGTGTGAGGGTGAACAGGAGTTAAAACACAGACAGAAGCTCAGGCTGTGAGAGTGAACAGGAGTTAAGACACAGACAGAAGGCAGGGTGTGAGGGCGAACAGGAGTTAAGACACAGACAGAAGCGCAGGGTGTGAGAGTGAACAGGAGTTAAGACACGGAGAAGCGCAGGGTGAGAGAGTGAACAGGAGTTAAGACACAGGGAGAAGCGCAGGGTGTGAGGGTGAACAGGAGTTAAGACACAAACAGAAGCGCAGGGTGTGAGAGTGAACAGGAGTTAAGACACGGAGAAGCGCAGGGTGTGAGAGTGAACAGGAGTTAAGACACAGGGAGAGGCGCAGGGTGTGAGAGTGAACAGGAGTTAAGACACAGGCAGAAGCGCAGGGTGTGAGGGTGAACAGGAGTTAAGACACAGGGAGAAGTGCAGGGTGTGAGGGTGAACAGGAGTTAAGACACAGACAGAAGCGCAGGGTGTGAGGGTGAACAGGAGTTAAGACACGGAGAATCGCAGGGTGTGAGGGTGAACAGGAGTTAAAACACGGACAGAAGCGCAGGATGTGAGGATGAACAGGAGTTAAGACACTGACAGAAGCGCAGGGTGTGAGAGTGAACAGGAGTTAAGACACAGGGAGAAGCGCAGGGTGTGAGGGTGAACAGGAGTTAAGACACAGACAGAAGCGCAGGGTGTGAGGGTGAGCAGGAGTTAAGACACAGACAGAAGTGCAGGGTGTGAGGGTGAACAGGAGTTAAGACGCAGACAGAAGCGCAGGGTGCGAGGGTAAACAGGAGTTAAGACACAGACAGAAGCGCAGGGGGGGGAGGGTGAACAGGAGTTAAGACACAGACAGAAGCGCCGGGTGCGAGAGTGAACAGGAGTTAAGACACAGGTAGAAGCGCAGGGTGTGAGGGTGAACAGGAGTTAAGACAGACAGAAGCGCAGGGTGTGAGAGTGAACAGGAGTTAAGACACGGAGAAGCGCAGGGTGTGAGAGTGAACAGGAGTTAAGACACAGACAGAAGCGCAGGGTGTGAGGGTGAACAGGAGTTAAGACACAGACAGAAGCGCAGGGTGTGAGAGTGAACAGAAGTTAAGACACAGGGAGAAGCGCAGGGTGTGAGGGTGAACAGGAGTTAAGGCACAGACAGAAGCGCAGGGTGTGAGGGTGAACAGGAGTTAAGACACAGACAGAAGCGCAGGGTGTGAGGGTGAACAGGAGTTAAAACACGGAGAAGCGCAGGGTGTGAGGGTGAACAGGAGTTAAGACACAGACAGAAGCGCAGGGTGTGAGGGTGAACAGGAGTTAGGACACAGGCAGAAAAGGCAGGGTGTGAGGGTGAACAGGAGTTAGGACACAGGGAGAAGCGCAGGGTGTGAGGGTGAACAGGAGTTAAGACAAAGACAGACGCACAGGGTGTGAGGGTGAACAGGAGTTAAGGCACAGATAGATGCGCAGGGTTTGAGGGTGAACAGGAGTTCAGACAGACATAAGCGCAGGGTGTGAGGGTGAACAGGAGTTAAGACACAGACAGAAGCGCAGGGTGTGAGAGCGAAGAGGAGTTAAGGCACAGACAGAAGCGCAGGGTGTGAGAGTGAACAGGAGTTAAGACACAGGGAGAAGCGCAGGGTGTGAGGGTGAACTGGAGTAAAGACACAGACAGAAGCGCAGGGTGTGAGGGTGAACAGGAGTTAAGACACACGCAGAAGCGCAGGGTGTGAGAGTGAACAGGAGTTAAGACACGGAGAAGCGCAGGGTGTGAGAGTGAACAGGAGTTAAGACACGGAGAAGCGCAGGGTGTGAGAGTGAACAGGAGTTAAGACACGGAGAAGCGCAGGGTGTGAGGGTGAACAGGAGTTCAGACACACGCAGAAGCGCAGGGTGTGAGAGAGAACAGGAGTTAAGACACGGAGAAGCGCAGGGTGTGAGATTGAACAGGAGTTAAGACACAGGGAGAAGCGCAGGGTGTGAGGGTGAACAGGAGTTAAGACACAGGGAGAAGCGCAGGTTGTGAGAGTGAACAGGAGTTAAGACACGGAGAAGCGCAGGGTGTGAGAGTGAACAGGAGTTAAGACACAGACAGAAGGCAGGGTGTGAGGGTGAACAGGAGTTAAGACACAGACAGAAGCACAGGGTGTGAGGGTGAACAGGAGTTAAGACACAGACAGATGTGCAGGGTGTGAGAGTGAACAGGAGTTAAGACACAGATAGAAGCGCATGGTGTGAGGGAGAACAGGAGTTAAGACACAGGCAGAAGCGCAGGGTGTGAGAGTGAACAGGAGTTAAGACACAGGGAGAAGTGCAGGGTGTGAGGGTGAACAGGAGTTAAGACACAGGTCGAAGCGCAGGGTGTGAGGGTGAACAGGAGTTAAGACAAAGACAGAAGCGCAGGGTGTGAGAGTGAACAGGAGTTAAGACACAGGTAGAAGCGCAGGGGATGAGGGTGAACAGGAGTTAAGACAGACAGAAGCACGGTGTTAGGGTGAACAGCAGTTCAGACACAGACAGAAGCGCAGGGTGTGAGGGTGAACAGACGTTAAGACACTGACAGAAGCGCAGGGTGTGAGAGTGAACAGGAGTTAAGACACGGAGAAGCGCAGGGTGTGAGAGTGAACAGGAGTTAAGACACAGACAGAAGCGCAGGGTGTGAGGGTGAACAGGAGTTAGGACACAGGCAGAAGGCAGGGTGTGAGGGTGAACAGGAGTTAGGACACAGGGAGAAGCGCAGGGTGTGAGGGTGAACAGGAGTTAAGACAAAGACAGACGCACAGGGTGTGAGGGTGAACAGGAGTTCAGACACAGACAGAAGCGCAGGGTGTGAGGGTGAACAGGAGTTAAGACAGACAGAAGCGCAGGGTGTGAGAGTGAACAGGAGTTAAGACACAGGTAGAAGCGCAGGGTGTGAGGGTGAACAGGAGTTAAGACAGACAGAAGCGCAGGGTGTGAGAGTGAACAGGAGTTAAGACACGGAGAAGCGCAGGGTGTGAGAGTGAACAGGAGTTAAGACACAGACAGAAGCGCAGGGTGTGAGGGTGAACAGGAGTTAAGACACAGACAGAAGCGCAGGGTGTGAGAGTGAACAGAAGTTAAGACACAGGGAGAAGCGCAGGGTGTGAGGGTGAACAGGAGTTAAGGCACAGACAGAAGCGCAGGGTGTGAGGGTGAACAGGAGTTAAGACACAGACAGAAGCGCAGGGTGTGAGGGTGAACAGGAGTTAAAACACGGAGAAGCGCAGGGTGTGAGGGTGAACAGGAGTTAAGACACAGACAGAAGCGCAGGGTGTGAGGGTGAACAGGAGTTAGGACACAGGCAGAAAAGGCAGGGTGTGAGGGTGAACAGGAGTTAGGACACAGGGAGAAGCGCAGGGTGTGAGGGTGAACAGGAGTTAAGACAAAGACAGACGCACAGGGTGTGAGGGTGAACAGGAGTTAAGGCACAGATAGATGCGCAGGGTTTGAGGGTGAACAGGAGTTCAGACAGACATAAGCGCAGGGTGTGAGGGTGAACAGGAGTTAAGACACAGACAGAAGCGCAGGGTGTGAGAGCGAAGAGGAGTTAAGGCACAGACAGAAGCGCAGGGTGTGAGAGTGAACAGGAGTTAAGACACAGGGAGAAGCGCAGGGTGTGAGGGTGAACTGGAGTAAAGACACAGACAGAAGCGCAGGGTGTGAGGGTGAACAGGAGTTAAGACACACGCAGAAGCGCAGGGTGTGAGAGTGAACAGGAGTTAAGACACGGAGAAGCGCAGGGTGTGAGAGTGAACAGGAGTTAAGACACGGAGAAGCGCAGGGTGTGAGAGTGAACAGGAGTTAAGACACGGAGAAGCGCAGGGTGTGAGGGTGAACAGGAGTTCAGACACACGCAGAAGCGCAGGGTGTGAGAGTGAACAGGAGTTAAGACACGGAGAAGCGCAGGGTGTGAGATTGAACAGGAGTTAAGACACAGGGAGAAGCGCAGGGTGTGAGGGTGAACAGGAGTTAAGACACAGGGAGAAGCGCAGGTTGTGAGAGTGAACAGGAGTTAAGACACGGAGAAGCGCAGGGTGTGAGAGTGAACAGGAGTTAAGACACAGACAGAAGGCAGGGTGTGAGGGTGAACAGGAGTTAAGACACAGACAGAAGCACAGGGTGTGAGGGTGAACAGGAGTTAAGACACAGACAGAAGCGCAGGGTGTGAGGGTGAACAGGAGTTAAGACACAGACAGATGTGCAGGGTGTGAGAGTGAACAGGAGTTAAGACACAGATAGAAGCGCATGGTGTGAGGGAGAACAGGAGTTAAGACACAGGCAGAAGCGCAGGGTGTGAGAGTGAACAGGAGTTAAGACACAGGGAGAAGTGCAGGGTGTGAGGGTGAACAGGAGTTAAGACACAGGTCGAAGCGCAGGGTGTGAGGGTGAACAGGAGTTAAGACAAAGACAGAAGCGCAGGGTGTGAGAGTGAACAGGAGTTAAGACACAGGTAGAAGCGCAGGGGATGAGGGTGAACAGGAGTTAAGACAGACAGAAGCACGGTGTTAGGGTGAACAGCAGTTCAGACACAGACAGAAGCGCAGGGTGTGAGGGTGAACAGGAGTTAAGACACTGACAGAAGCGCAGGGTGTGAGAGTGAACAGGAGTTAAGACACGGAGAAGCGCAGGGTGTGAGAGTGAACAGGAGTTAAGACACAGACAGAAGCGCAGGGTGTGAGGGTGAACAGGAGTTAGGACACAGGCAGAAGGCAGGGTGTGAGGGTGAACAGGAGTTAGGACACAGGGAGAAGCGCAGGGTGTGAGGGTGAACAGGAGTTAAGACAAAGACAGACGCACAGGGTGTGAGGGTGAACAGGAGTTCAGACACAGACAGAAGCGCAGGGTGTGAGGGTGAACAGGAGTTAAGACAGACAGAAGCGCAGGGTGTGAGGGTGAACAGGAGTTAAGACACAGACAGAAGCGCAGGGTGAGAGAGCGAACAGGAGTTAATGCACAGAGAGAAGCGCAGGGTGTGAGAGTGAACAGGAGTTAAGACACAGGGAGAAGCGCAGGGTGTGAGGGTGAACAGGAGTTAAGACACAGGGAGAAGTGCAGGGTGTGAGGGTGAACAGGAGTTAAGACACAGACAGAAGCACAGGGTGTGAGGGTGAACAGGAGTTAAGACACAGACAGAAGCGCAGGGTGTGAGAGTGAACAGGAGTTAAGACACAGGGAGAAGCGCAGGGTGTGAGGGTGAACAGGAGTTAAGACACAGACAGAAGCGCAGGGTGCGAGGGTGAACAGGAGTTAAGACGCAGACAGAAGCGCAGGGTGCGAGGGTAAACAGGAGTTAAGACACAGACAGAAGCGCAGTGGGGGGGGAGGGTGAACAGGAGTTAAGACACGGAGAACCGCAGGGAGTGAGGGTGAACAGGAGTTAAGACACTGACAGAAGCGCAGGGTGTGAGGGTGAACAGGAGTTAAGACACAGACAGAAGCGCAGGGTGCGAGAGTGAACAGGAGTTAAGACACAGACAGAAGCGCAGGGTGCGAGAGTGAACAGGAGTAAAGACACAGGTAGAAGCGCAGGGTGTGAGGGTGAACAGGAGTTAAGACACAGACAGAAGCACAGGGTGTTAGGGTGAACAGGAGTTAAGATACAGACAGAAGCGCAGGGTGTGAGGGTGAACAGGAGTTAAGACACGGAGAAGCGCAGGGTGTGAGGGTGAACAGGAGCGCAGGGTGTGAGGGTGAACAGGAGTTAAGACACAGGGAGAAGCGCAGGGTGTGAGGGTGAACAGGAGTTAAGACAAAGACAGAAGGCAGGGTGTGAGGGTGAACAGGAGTTAGGACACAGGGAGAAGCGCAGGGTGTGAGGGTGAACAGGAGTTAAGACAAAGACAGACGCACAGGGTGTGAGGGTGAACAGGAGTTAAGGCACAGATAGATGCGCAGGGTTTGAGGGTGAACAGGAGTTCAGACACAGACAGAAGCGCAGGGTGTGAGGGTGAACAGGAGTTAAGACACAGACAGAAGCGCAGGGTGTGAGAGCGAACAGGAGTTAAGGCACAGACAGAAGCGCAGGGTGTGAGAGTGAACAGGAGTTAAGACACGGAGAAGCGCAGGGTGTGAGAGTGAACAGGAGTTAAGACACGGAGAAGCGCAGGGTGTGAGAGTGAACAGGAGTTAAGACACGGAGAAGCGCAGGGTGTGAGGGTGAACAGGAGTTAAGACACTGACAGAAGCGCAGGGTGTGAGGGTGAACAGGAGTTAAGACACTGACAGAAGCGCAGGGTGTGAGGGTGAACAGGAGTTAAGACACAGACAGAAGTGCAGGGTGTGAGGGTGAACAGGAGTTAAGACACTGACAGAAGCGCAGGGTGTGAGGGTGAAAAGGAGTTAAGACACAGACAGAAGCGCAGGGTGTGAGAGTGAACAGGAGTTAAGACACAGGGAGAAGCGCAGGGTGTGAGGGTGAACAGGAGTTAAGACACAGACAGAAGGCAGGGTGTGAGGGTGAACAGGAATTAAGACACAGACAGAAGCGCAGGGTGTGAGGGTGAACAGGAGTAAAGACACAGACAGAAGCGCAGGGTGTGAGGGTGAACAGGAGTTAAGACACAGACAGAAGCGCAGGGTGAGAGAGTGAACAGGAGTAAAGACACAGACAGAAGCGCAGGGTGTGAGGGTGAACAGGAGTTAAGGCACAGACAGATGCGCAGGGTGTGAGGGTGAACAGGAGTTAAGACACAGACAGAAGCGCAGGGTGTGAGGGCGAACAGGATTTAAGACACAGACAGAAGCGCAGGGTGTGAGAGTGAACAGGAGTTAAGACACGGAGAAGCGCAGGGTGTGAGAGTGAACAGGAGCTAAGACACGGAGAAGCGCAGGGTGTGAGGGTGAACAGGAGTTAAGACACAGGGAGAAGCGCAGGTTGTGAGAGTGAACAGGAGTTAAGACACGGAGAAGCACAGGGTGTGAGAGTGAACAGGAGTTAAGACACAGACAGAAGCGCAGGGTGTGAGGGTGAACAGGAGTTAAGATACAGGGAGAAGTGCAGGGTGTGAGGGTGAACAGGAGTTAAGACACAGACAGAAGGCAGCGTGTGAGGGTGAACAGGAGTTAAGACACAGAAAGAGGCACAGGGTGTGAGGGTGAACAGGAGTTAAGACACAGACAGAAGGCAGGGTGTGAGGGTGAACAGGAGTTAAGACACAGACAGAAGCACAGGGTGTGAGGGTGAACAGGAGTTAAGACAGACAGAAGGCAGGGTGTGAGGGTGAACAGGAGTTAAGACACAGACAGAAGCACAGGGTGTGAGGGTGAACAGGAGTTAAGACACAGACAGAAGGCAGGGTGTGAGGGTGAACAGGAGTTAAGACACAGACAGAAGCGCAGGGTGTGAGGGTGAACAGGAGTTAAGACACAGGGAGAAGTGCAGGGTGTGAGGGTGAACAGGAGTTAAGACACAGACAGAAGCACAGGGTGTGAGGGTGAACAGGAGTTAAGACACAGACAGAAGGCAGGGTGTGAGGGTGAACAGGAGTTAAGACACAGACAGAAGCACAGGGTGTGAGGGTGAACAGGAGTTAAGACACAGACAGAAGCACAGGGTGAGAGTGAACAGGAGTTAAGACACAGGGAGAAGCGCAGGGTGTGAGGGTGAACAGGATTTAAGACACAGACAGAAGCGCAGGGTGTGAGAGTGAACAGGAGTTAAGACACGGAGAAGCACAGGGTGTGAGAGTGAACAGGAGTTAAGACACGGAGAAGCGCAGTGTGTGAGAGTGAACAGGAGTTAAGACACAGGGAGAAGCGCAGGGTGTGAGGGTGAACAGGAGTTAAGACACAGGGAGAAGTGCAGGGTGTGAGGGTGAACAGGAGTTAAGACACAGACAGAAGGCAGGGTGTGAGGGTGAACAGGAGTTAAGAAACAGACAGAAGCGCAGCGTGTGAGGGTGAACAGGAGTTAAGACACAGGTAGAAGCGCAGGGTGTGAGGGTGAACAGGAGTTAAGACACAGACAGAAGCACAGGGTGTTCGGGTGAACAGGAGTTAAGACACAGACAGAAGCGCAGGGTGTGAGGGTGAACAGGAGTTAAGACACTGACAGAAGCGCAGGGTGTGAGAGTGAACAGGAGTTAAGACACGGAGAAGCGCAGGGTGTGAGAGTGAACAGGAGTTAAGACACAGACAGAAGCGCAGGGTGTGAGGGTGAACAGGAGTTAAGACACAGACAGAAGCGCAGGGTGTGAGAGTGAACAGGAGTTAAGACACAGGGAGAAGCGCAGGGTGTGAGGGTGAACGGGAGTTAAGGCACAGACAGAAGGCAGGGTGTGAGGGTGAACAGGAGTTAAGACACAGACAGAAGCGCAGGGTGTGAGGGTGAACAGGGGTTAGGACACAGGGAGAAGCGCAGGGTGTGAGGGTGAACAGGAGTTAAGACAAAGACAGACGCACAGGGTGTGAGGGTGAACAGGAGTTAAGGCACAGATAGATGCGCAGGGTTTGAGGGTGAACAGGAGTTCAGACACAGGCAGAAGCGCAGGGTGTGAGGGTGAACAGGAGTTAAGACACGGAGAAGCGCAGGGTGTGAGAGTGAACAGGAGTTAAGACACGGAGAAGCGCAGGGTGTGAGAGTGAACAGGAGTTAAGACACAGGGAGAAGCGCAGGGTGTGAGGGTGAACAGGAGTTAAGACACACGCAGAAGCGCAGGGTGTGAGAGTGAACAGGAGTTAAGACACGGAGAAGCGCAGGGTGTGAGAGTGAACAGGAGTTAAGACACAGGGAGAAGCGCAGGGTGTGAGGGTGAACAGGAGTTAAGACACAGGGAGAAGCGCAGGGTGTGAGGGTGAACAGGAGGTAAGAGACAGACAGAAGCGCAGGGTGTGAGGGTGAACAGGAGTTAAGACACAGACAGAAGCGCAGGGTGTGAGGGTGAACAGGAGTTAAGACACAGACAGAAGGCAGGGTGTGAGGGTGAACAGGAGTTAAGACACAGACAGAAGCACAGGGTGTGAGGGTGAACAGGAGTTAAGACACAGACAGAAGCACAGGGTGTGAGGGTGAACAGGAGTTAAGACACAGGGAGAAGTGCAGGGTGTGAGGGTGAACAGGAGTTAAGACACAGGGAGAAGTGCAGGGTGTGAGGGTGAACAGGAGTTAAGACACAGACAGAAGGCAGGGTGTGAGGGTGAACAGGAGTTAAGACACAGACAGAAGCACAGGGTGTGAGGGTGAACAGGAGTTAAGACACAGACAGAAGCGCAGGGTGTGAGGGTGAACAGGAGTTAAGACACAGACAGAAGCGCAGGGTGTGAGGGTGAACAGGAGTTAAGACACAGACAGAAGCGCAGGGTGTGAGAGTGAACAGGAGTTAAGACACGGAGAAGCACAGGGTGTGAGAGTGAACAGGAGTTAAGACACGGAGAAGCGCAGTGTGTGAGAGTGAACAGGAGTTAAGACACAGGGAGAAGCGCAGGGTGTGAGGGTGAACAGGAGTTAAGACACAGGGAGAAGTGCAGGGTGTGAGGGTGAACAGGAGTTAAGACACAGACAGAAGGCAGGGTGTGAGGGTGAACAGGAGTTAAGAAACAGACAGAAGCGCAGCGTGTGAGGGTGAACAGGAGTTAAGACACAGGTAGAAGCGCAGGGTGTGAGGGTGAACAGGAGTTAAGACACAGACAGAAGCACAGGGTGTTCGGGTGAACAGGAGTTAAGACACAGACAGAAGCGCAGGGTGTGAGGGTGAACAGGAGTTAAGACACTGACAGAAGCGCAGGGTGTGAGAGTGAACAGGAGTTAAGACACGGAGAAGCGCAGGGTGTGAGAGTGAACAGGAGTTAAGACACAGACAGAAGCGCAGGGTGTGAGGGTGAACAGGAGTTAAGACACAGACAGAAGCGCAGGGTGTGAGAGTGAACAGGAGTTAAGACACAGGGAGAAGCGCAGGGTGTGAGGGTGAACGGGAGTTAAGGCACAGACAGAAGGCAGGGTGTGAGGGTGAACAGGAGTTAAGACACAGACAGAAGCGCAGGGTGTGAGGGTGAACAGGGGTTAGGACACAGGGAGAAGCGCAGGGTGTGAGGGTGAACAGGAGTTAAGACAAAGACAGACGCACAGGGTGTGAGGGTGAACAGGAGTTAAGGCACAGATAGATGCGCAGGGTTTGAGGGTGAACAGGAGTTCAGACACAGGCAGAAGCGCAGGGTGTGAGGGTGAACAGGAGTTAAGACACGGAGAAGCGCAGGGTGTGAGAGTGAACAGGAGTTAAGACACGGAGAAGCGCAGGGTGTGAGAGTGAACAGGAGTTAAGACACAGGGAGAAGCGCAGGGTGTGAGGGTGAACAGGAGTTAAGACACACGCAGAAGCGCAGGGTGTGAGAGTGAACAGGAGTTAAGACACGGAGAAGCGCAGGGTGTGAGAGTGAACAGGAGTTAAGACACAGGGAGAAGCGCAGGGTGTGAGGGTGAACAGGAGTTAAGACACAGGGAGAAGCGCAGGGTGTGAGGGTGAACAGGAGGTAAGAGACAGACAGAAGCGCAGGGTGTGAGGGTGAACAGGAGTTAAGACACAGACAGAAGCGCAGGGTGTGAGGGTGAACAGGAGTTAAGACACAGACAGAAGGCAGGGTGTGAGGGTGAACAGGAGTTAAGACACAGACAGAAGCACAGGGTGTGAGGGTGAACAGGAGTTAAGACACAGACAGAAGCACAGGGTGTGAGGGTGAACAGGAGTTAAGACACAGGGAGAAGTGCAGGGTGTGAGGGTGAACAGGAGTTAAGACACAGGGAGAAGTGCAGGGTGTGAGGGTGAACAGGAGTTAAGACACAGACAGAAGGCAGGGTGTGAGGGTGAACAGGAGTTAAGACACAGACAGAAGCACAGGGTGTGAGGGTGAACAGGAGTTAAGACACAGACAGAAGGCAGGGTGTGAGGGTGAACAGGAGTTAAGACACAGACAGAAGCACAGGGTGTGAGGGTTAACAGGAGTTAAGACACAGACAGAAGCACAGGGTGAGAGTGAACAGGAGTTAAGACACAGGGAGAAGCGCAGGGTGTGAGGGTGAACAGGATTTAAGACACAGACAGAAGCGCAGGGTGTGAGAGTGAACAGGAGTTAAGACACGGAGAAGCGCAGGGTGTGAGAGTGAACAGGAGTTAAGACACAGAGAAGCGCAGGGTGTGAGAGTGAACAGGAGTTAAGACACAGACAGAAGCGCAGCGTGTGAGGGTGAACAGGAGTTAAGACACAGGTAGAAGCGCAGGGTGTGAGGGTGAACAGGAGTTAAGACACAGACAGAAGCACAGGGTGTTAGGGTGAACAGGTGTTAAGACACAGACAGAAGCGCAGGGTGTGAGGGTGAACAGGAGTTAAGACACTGACAGAAGCGCAGGGTGTGAGAGTGAACAGGAGTTAAGACACGGAGAAGCGCAGGGTGTGAGAGTGAACAGGAGTTAAGACACAGACAGAAGCGCAGGGTGTGAGGGTGAACAGGAGTTAAGACACAGACAGAAGCGCAGGGTGTGAGAGTGAACAGGAGTTAAGACACAGGGAGAAGCGCAGGGTGTGAGGGTGAACGGGAGTTAAGGCACAGACAGAAGGCAGGGTGTGAGGGTGAACAGGAGTTAAGACACAGACAGAAGCGCAGGGTGTGAGGGTGAACAGGAGTTAGGACACAGGCAGAAGGCAGGGTGTGAGGGTGAACAGGGGTTAGGACACAGGGAGAAGCGCAGGGTGTGAGGGTGAACAGGAGTTAAGACAAAGACAGACGCACAGGGTGTGAGGGTGAACAGGAGTTAAGGCACAGATAGATGCGCAGGGTTTGAGGGTGAACAGGAGTTAAGACACAGACAGGAGGCAGGGTGTGAGGGTGAACAGGAGGTAAGAGACAGACAGATGCGCAGGGTGTGAGGGTGAACAGGAGTTAAGACACAGACAGAAGCGCAGGGTGTGAGAGTGAACAGGAGTTAAGACACGGAGAAGCGCAGGGTGTGAGAGTGAACAGGAGTTAAGACACAGGGAGCAGCGCAGGGTGTGAGGGTGAACAGGAGTTAAGACACTGACAGAAGCGCAGGGTGTGAGAGTGAACAGGAGTTAAGACACGGAGAAGCGCAGGGTGTGAGAGTGAACAGGAGTTAAGTCACAGACAGAAGCGCAGGGTGTGAGGGTGAACAGGAGTTAAGACACAGACAGAAGCGCAGGGTGTGAGAGTGAACAGGAGTTAAGACACAGGGAGAAGCGCAGGGTGTGAGGGTGAACGGGAGTTAAGGCACAGACAGAAGGCAGGGTGTGAGGGTGAACAGGAGTTAAGACACGGAGAAGCGCAGGGTGTGAGAGTGAACAGGAGTTAAGACACAGGCAGAAGCGCAGGGTGTGAGGGTGAACAGGAGTTAAGACACGGAGAAGCGCAGGGTGTGAGAGTGAACAGGAGTTAAGACACGGAGAAGCGCAGGGTGTGAGAGTGAACAGGAGTTAAGACACAGGGAGAAGCGCAGGGTGTGAGGGTGAACAGGAGTTAAGACACACGCAGAAGCGCAGGGTGTGAGAGTGAACAGGAGTTAAGACACGGAGAAGCGCAGGGTGTGAGAGTGAACAGGAGTTAAGACACAGGGAGAAGCGCAGGGTGTGAGGGTGAACAGGAGTTAAGACACAGGGAGAAGCGCAGGGTGTGAGGGTGAACAGGAGGTAAGAGACAGACAGAAGCGCAGGGTGTGAGGGTGAACAGGAGTTAAGACACAGACAGAAGCGCAGGGTGTGAGGGTGAACAGGAGTTAAGACACAGACAGAAGGCAGGGTGTGAGGGTGAACAGGAGTTAAGACACAGACAGAAGCACAGGGTGTGAGGGTGAACAGGAGTTAAGACACAGACAGAAGCACAGGGTGTGAGGGTGAACAGGAGTTAAGACACAGACAGAAGCGCAGGGTGTGAGGGTGAACAGGAGTTAAGACACAGACAGAAGCACAGGGTGAGAGTGAACAGGAGTTAAGACAGGGAGAAGCGCAGGGTGTGAGGGTGAACAGGATTTAAGACACAGACAGAAGCGCAGGGTGTGAGAGTGAACAGGAGTTAAGACACGGAGAAGCGCAGGGTGTGAGAGTGAACAGGAGTTAAGACACGGAGAAGCGCAGGGTGTGAGAGTGAACAGGAGTTAAGACACAGACAGAAGCGCAGGGTGTGAGGGTGAACAGGAGTTAAGACACAGACAGAAGCGCAGGGTGTGAGAGTGAACAGGAGTTAAGACACAGGGAGAAGCGCAGGGTGTGAGGGTGAACGGGAGTTAAGGCACAGACAGAAGGCAGGGTGTGAGGGTGAACAGGAGTTAAGACACAGACAGAAGCGCAGGGTGTGAGGGTGAACAGGAGTTAAGACACGGAGAAGCGCAGGGTGTGAGAGTGAACAGGAGTTAAGACACGGAGAAGCGCAGGGTGTGAGAGTGAACAGGAGTTAAGACACAGGGAGAAGCGCAGGGTGTGAGGGTGAACAGGAGTTAAGACACACGCAGAAGCGCAGGGTGTGAGAGTGAACAGGAGTTAAGACACGGAGAAGCGCAGGGCGTGAGAGTGAACAGGAGTTAAGACACAGGGAGAAGCGCAGGGTGTGAGGGTGAACAGGAGTTAAGACACAGGGAGAAGCGCAGGGTGTGAGGGTGAACAGGAGGTAAGAGAGACAGAAGCGCAGGGTGTGAGGGTGAACAGGAGTTAAGACACAGACAGAAGCGCAGGGTGTGAGGGTGAACAGGAGTTAAGACGCAGACCGAAGTGCAGGGTGTGAGGGTGAACAGGAGTTAAGACACAGACAGAAGGCAGGGTGTGAGGGTGAACAGGAGTTAAGACACAGACAGAAGCGCAGGGTGTGAGGGTGAACAGGAGTTAAGACACAGGGAGAAGTGCAGGGTGTGAGGGTGAACAGGAGTTAAGACACAGACAGAAGGCAGGGTGTGAGGGTGAACAGGAGTTAAGACACAGACAGAAGCACAGGGTGTGAGGGTGAACAGGAGTTAAGACACAGACAGAAGGCAGGGTGTGAGGGTGAACAGGAGTTAAGACACAGACAGAAGCACAGGGTGTGAGGGTGAACAGGATTTAAGACACAGACAGAAGCGCAGGGTGTGAGAGTGAACAGGAGTTAAGACACAGAGAAGCGCAGGGTGTGAGAGTGAACAGGAGTTAAGACACAGGGAGAAGCGCAGGGTGTGAGGGTGAACAGGAGTTAAGACACAGGGAGAAGTGCAGGGTGTGAGGGTGAACAGGAGTTAAGACACAGACAGAAGGCAGGGTGTGAGGGTGAAGAGGAGTTAAGACACAGACAGAAGCGCAGCGTGTGAGGGTGAACAGGAGTTAAGACACAGGTAGAAGCGCAGGGTGTGAGGGTGAACAGGAGTTAAGACACAGACAGAAGCACAGGGTGTTAGGGTGAACAAGAGTTAAGACACAGACAGAAGCGCAGGGTGTGAGGGTGAACAGGAGTTAAGACACTGACAGAAGCGCAGGGTGTGAGAGTGAACAGGAGTTAAGACACGGAGAAGCGCAGGGTGTGAGAGTGAACAGGAGTTAAGACACAGACAGAAGCGCAGGGTGTGAGGGTGAACAGGAGTAAAGACACAGACAGAAGCGCAGGGTGTGAGAGTGAACAGGAGTTAAGACACAGGGAGAAGCGCAGGGTGTGAGGGTGAACGGGAGTTAAGGCACAGACAGAAGGCAGGGTGTGAGGGTGAACAGGAGTTAAGACACAGACAGAAGCGCAGGGTGTGAGGGTGAACAGGAGTTAGGACACAGGCAGAAGGCAGGGTGTGAGGGTGAACAGGAGTTAAGGCACAGATAGATGCGCAGGGTTTGAGGGTGAACAGGAGTTCAGACACGGAGAAGCGCAGGGTGTGAGGGTGAACAGGAGTTAAGACACACGCAGAAGCGCAGGGTGTGAGAGTGAACAGGAGTTAAGACACGGAGAAGCGCAGGGTGTGAGAGTGAACAGGAGATAAGACACAGGGAGAAGCGCAGGGTGTGAGGGTGAACAGGAGTTAAGACACAGGGAGAAGCGCAGGGTGTGAGGGTGAACAGGAGGTAAGAGACAGACAGAAGCGCAGGGTGTGAGGGTGAACAGGAGTTAAGACACAGACAGAAGCGCAGGGTGTGAGGGTGAACAGGAGTTAAGACGCAGACCGAAGTGCAGGGTGTGAGGGTGAACAGGAGTTAAGACACAGACAGAAGCGCAGGGTGTGAGGGTGAACAGGAGTTAAGACACAGACAGGAGGCAGGGTGTGAGGGTGAACAGGAGTTAAGGCACAGACAGATGCGCAGTGTGTGAGGGTGAACAGGAGTTAAGACACAGACAGAAGCTCAGGGTGCGAGAGTGAACAGGAGTTAAGACACGGAGAAGCGCAGGGTGTGAGAGTGAACAGGAGTTAAGACACAGGGAGAAGCGCAGGGTGTGAGGGTGAACAGGAGTTAAGACACAGGGAGAAGCGCAGGGTGTGAGAGTGAACAGGAGTTAAGACACGGAGAAGCGCAGGGTGTGAGAGTGAACAGGAGTTAAGACAGACAGAAGCGCAGGGTGTGAGGGTGAACAGGAGTTAAGACACAGACAGAAGCGCAGGGTGTGAGAGTGAACAGGAGTTAAGACACAGGGAGAAGCGCAGGGTGTGAGGGTGAACAGGAGTTAAGACACAGACAGAAGCGCAGGGTGTGAGGGTGAACAGGAGTTAAGACACAGACAGAAGCGCAGGGTGCGAGCGTGAACAGGAGTTAAGACACAGGCAGAAGCGCAAGGTGTGAGGGTGAACAGGAGTTAAGACACAGACAGAAGCGCAGGGTGTGAGGGTGAACAGGAGTTAGGACACAGACAGAAGGCAGGGTGTGAGGGTGAACAGGAGTTAGGACACAGGGAGAAGCGCAGGGTGTGAGGGTGAACAGGAGTTAAGACAAAGACAGACGCACAGGGTGTGAGGGTGAACAGGAGTTAAGGCACAGATAGATGCGCAGGGTTTGAGGGTGAACAGGAGTTCAGACACAGACAGAAGCGCAGGGTGTGAGGGTGAACAGGAGTTAAGACACAGACAGAAGCGCAGGGTGTGAGAGCGAACAGGAGTTAAGGCACAGACAGAAGCGCAGGGTGTGAGAGTGAACAGGAGTTAAGACACGGAGAAGCGCAGGGTGTGAGAGTGAACAGGAGTTAAGACACGGAGAAGCGCAGGGTGTGAGGGTGAACAGGAGTTAAGACACACGCAGAAGCGCAGGGTGTGAGAGTGAACAGGAGTTAAGACACGGAGAAGCGCAGGGTGCGAGGATGAACAGGAGTTAAGACACTGACAGAAGCGCAGGGTGTGAGGGTGAACAGGAGTTAAGACACTGACAGAAGCGCAGGGTGTGAGGGTGAACAGGAGTTAAGACACAGACAGAAGTGCAGGGTGTGAGGGTGAACAGGAGTTAAGACACAGACAGAAGCGCAGGGTGTGAGAGTGAACAGGAGTTAAGACACAGGGAGAAGCGCAGGGTGTGAGGGTGAACAGGAGTTAAGACACAGACAGAAGGCAGGGTGTGAGGGTGAACAGGAATTAAGACACAGGCAGAAGCGCAGGGTGAGAGAGTGAACAGGAGTAAAGACACAGACAGAAGCGCAGGGTGTGAGGGTGAACAGGAGTTAAGGCACAGACAGATGCGCAGGGTGTGAGGGTGAACAGGAGTTAAGACACAGACAGAAGCGCAGGGTGTGAGGGCGAACAGGAGTTAAGACACAGGGAGAAGCGCAGGTTGTGACGGTGAACAGGATTTAAGACACAGACAGAAGCGCAGGGTGTGAGAGTGAACAGGAGTTAAGACACGGAGAAGCGCAGGGTGTGAGAGTGAACAGGAGCTAAGACACAGGGAGAAGCGCAGTGTGTGAGGGTGAACAGGAGTTAAGACACAGGGAGAAGCGCAGGTTGTGAGAGTGAACAGGAGTTAAGACACGGAGAAGCGCAGGGTGTGAGAGTGAACAGGAGTTAAGACACAGGGAGAAGTGCAGGGTGTGAGGGTGAACAGGAGTTAAGACAAAGACAGAAGGCAGGGTGTGAGGGTGAACAGGAGTTAAGACACAGACAGAAGCACAGGGTGTGAGGGTGAACAGGAGTTAAGACACAGACAGAAGGCAGGGTGTGAGGGTGAACAGGAGTTAAGACACAGACAGAAGCACAGGGTGTGAGGGTGAACAGGAGTTAAGACACAGACAGAAGCGCAGGGTGTGAGGGTGAACAGGAGTTAAGTCACAGACAGATCTGCAGGGTGAGAGAGTGAACAGGAGTTAAGACACAGACAGAAGCGCAGGGTGTGAGGGAGAACAGGAGTTAAGACACAGGCAGAAGCGCAGGGTGAGAGTGTGAACAGGAGTTAAGACACAGGGGGAGAAGCGCAGGGTGTGAGGGTGAACAGGATTTAAGACACAGACAGAAGCGCAGGGTGTGAGGGTGAACAGGAGTTAAGACACAGGGAGAAGCGCAGGGTGTGAGGGTGAACAGGAGTTAAGACACAGGGAGAAGCGCAGGGTGTGAGGGTGAACAGGAGTTAAGACACAGGGAGAAGCGCAGGGTGTGAGGGTGAACAGGAGTTAAGACACAGGGAGAAGCGCAGGGTGTGAGGGTGAACAGGAGGTAAGAGACAGACAGAAGCGCAGGGTGTGAGAGTGAACAGGAGTTAAGACACAGAGAAGCGCAGGGTGTGAGAGTGAACAGGAGTTAAGACACAGGGAGAAGCGCAGGGTGTGAGGGTGAACAGGAGTTAAGACACAGACAGAAGCGCAGCGTGTGAGGGTGAACAGGAGTTAAGACACAGGTAGAAGCGCAGGGTGTGAGGGTGAACAGGAGTTAAGACACAGACAGAAGCACAGGGTGTTAGGGTGAACAGGAGTTAAGACACAGACAGAAGCGCAGGGTGTGAGGGTGAACAGGAGTTAAGACACTGACAGAAGCGCAGGGTGTGAGAGTGAACAGGAGTTAAGACACGGAGAAGCGCAGGGTGTGAGAGTGAACAGGAGTTAAGACACAGACAGAAGCGCAGGGTGTGAGGGTGAACAGGAGTTAAGACACAGACAGAAGCGCAGGGTGTGAGAGTGAACAGGAGTTAAGACACAGGGAGAAGCGCAGGGTGTGAGGGTGAACGGGAGTTAAGGCACAGACAGAAGGCAGGGTGTGAGGGTGAACAGGAGTTAAGACACAGACAGAAGCGCAGGGTGTGAGGGTGAACAGGAGTTAGGACACAGGCAGAAGGCAGGGTGTGAGGGTGAACAGGAGTTAAGGCACAGATAGATGCGCAGGGTTTGAGGGTGAACAGGAGTTCAGACACAGACAGAAGCGCAGGGTGTGAGGGTGAACAGGAGTTAAGACACGGAGAAGCGCAGGGTGTGAGAGTGAACAGGAGTTAAGACACGGAGAAGCGCAGGGTGTGAGAGTGAACAGGAGTTAAGACACGGAGAAGCGCAGGGTGTGAGGGTGAACAGGAGTTAAGACACACGCAGAAGCGCAGGGTGTGAGAGTGAACAGGAGTAAAGACACGGCGAAGCGCAGGGTGTGAGAGTGAACAGGAGATAAGACACAGGGAGAAGCGCAGGGTGTGAGGGTGAACAGGAGTTAAGACACAGGGAGAAGCGCAGGGTGTGAGGGTGAACAGGAGGTAAGAGACAGACAGAAGCGCAGGGTGTGAGGGTGAACAGGAGTTAAGACACAGACAGAAGCGCAGGGTGTGAGGGTGAACAGGAGTTAAGACGCAGACCGAAGTGCAGGGTGAGGGGGTGAACAGGAGTTAAGACACAGACAGAAGCGCAGGGTGTGAGGGTGAACAGGAGTTAAGACACAGACAGGAGGCAGGGTGTGAGGGTGAACAGGAGTTAAGGCACAGACAGATGCGCAGTGTGTGAGGGTGAACAGGAGTTAAGACACAGACAGAAGCGCAGGGTGTGAGAGTGAACAGGAGTTAAGACACGGAGAAGCGCAGGGTGTGAGAGTGAACAGGAGTTAAGACACAGGGAGAAGCGCAGGGTGTGAGGGTGAACAGGAGTTAAGACACAGACAGAAGCGCAGGGTGTGAGGGTGAACAGGAGTTAAGACACAGACAGAAGCGCAGGGTGTGAGAGTGAACAGGAGTTAAGACACAGGGAGAAGCGCAGGGTGTGAGGGTGAACAGGAGTTAAGACACAGACAGAAGCGCAAGGTGTGAGGGTGAACAGGAGTTAAGACACAGACAGAAGCGCAGGGTGTGAGGGTGAACAGGAGTTAAGACACAGACAGAAGCGCAGGGTGCGAGAGTGAACAGGAGTTAAGGCACAGATAGATGCGCAGGGTTTGAGGGTGAACAGGAGTTCAGACACAGACAGAAGCGCAGGCTGTGAGGGTGAACAGGAGTTAAGACACAGACAGAAGCGCAGGGTGTGAGAGCGAACAGGAGTTAAGGCACAGACAGAAGCGCAGGGTGTGAGAGTGAACAGGAGTTAAGACACGGAGAAGCGCAGGGTGTGAGAGTGAACAGGAGTTAAGACACGGAGAAGCGCAGGGTGTGAGGGTGAACAGGAGTTAAGACACACGCAGAAGCGCAGGGTGTGAGAGTGAACAGGAGTTAAGACACGGAGAAGCGCAGGGTGCGAGGATGAACAGGAGTTAAGACACTGACAGAAGCGCAGGGTGTGAGGGTGAACAGGAGTTAAGACACTGACAGAAGCGCAGGGTGTGAGGGTGAACAGGAGTTAAGACACAGACAGAAGTGCAGGGTGTGAGGGTGAACAGGAGTTAAGACACAGACAGAAGCGCAGGGTGTGAGGGTGAACAGGAGTAAAGACACAGACAGAAGCGCAGGGTGTGAGGGTGAACAGGAGTTAAGACACAGGCAGAAGCGCAGGGTGAGAGAGTGAACAGGAGTAAAGACACAGACAGAAGCGCAGGGTGTGAGGGTGAACAGGAGTTAAGGCACAGACAGATGCGCAGGGTGTGAGGGTGAACAGGAGTTAAGACACAGACAGAAGCGCAGGGTGTGAGGGTGAACAGGATTTAAGACACAGACAGAAGCGCAGGGTGTGAGAGTGAACAGGAGTTAAGACACGGAGAAGCGCAGGGTGTGAGAGTGAACAGGAGCTAAGACACAGGGAGAAGCGCAGTGTGTGAGGGTGAACAGGAGTTAAGACACAGGGAGAAGCGCAGGTTGTGAGAGTGAACAGGAGTTAAGACACGGAGAAGCGCAGGGTGTGAGAGTGAACAGGAGTTAAGACACAGGGAGAAGTGCAGGGTGTGAGGGTGAACAGGAGTTAAGACAAAGACAGAAGGCAGGGTGTGAGGGTGAACAGGAGTTAAGACACAGACAGAAGCACAGGGTGTGAGGGTGAACAGGAGTTAAGACACAGACAGAAGGCAGGGTGTGAGGGTGAACAGGAGTTAAGACACAGACAGAAGCACAGGGTGTGAGGGTGAACAGGAGTTAAGACACAGACAGAAGGCAGGGTGTGAGGGTGAACAGGAGTTAAGACACAGACAGAAGCGCAGGGTGTGAGGGTGAACAGGAGTTAAGTCACAGACAGATCTGCAGGGTGTGAGAGTGAACAGGAGTTAAGACACAGACAGAAGCGCAGGGTGTGAGGGAGAACAGGAGTTAAGACACAGGCAGAAGCGCAGGGTGAGAGTGTGAACAGGAGTTAAGACACAGGGGGAGAAGCGCAGGGTGTGAGGGTGAACAGGATTTAAGACACAGACAGAAGCGCAGGGTGTGAGGGTGAACAGGAGTTAAGACACAGACAGAAGCACAGGGGGTTAGGGTGAACAGGAGTTAAGACACAGACAGAAGCGCAGGGTGTGAGGGTGAACAGGAGTTAAGACACTGACAGAAGCGCAGGGTGTGAGAGTGAACAGGAGTTAAGACACGGAGAAGCGCAGGGTGTGAGAGTGAACAGGAGTTAAGACACAGACAGAAGCGCAGGGTGTGAGGGTGAACAGGAGTTAAGACACAGACAGAAGCGCAGGGTGTGAGAGTGAACAGGAGTTAAGACACAGGGAGAAGTGCAGGGTGTGAGGGTGAACAGGAGTTAAGACAAAGACAGAAGGCAGGGTGTGAGGGTGAACAGGAGTTAAGACACAGACAGAAGCACAGGGTGTGAGGGTGAACAGGAGTTAAGACACAGACAGAAGGCAGGGTGTGAGGGTGAACAGGAGTTAAGACACAGACAGAAGCACAGGGTGTGAGGGTGAACAGGAGTTAAGACACAGACAGAAGCGCAGGGTGTGAGGGTGAACAGGAGTTAAGTCACAGACAGATCTGCAGGGTGTGAGAGTGAACAGGAGTTAAGACACAGACAGAAGCGCAGGGTGTGAGGGAGAACAGGAGTTAAGACACAGGCAGAAGCGCAGGGTGAGAGTGTGAACAGGAGTTAAGACACAGGGGGAGAAGCGCAGGGTGTGAGGGTGAACAGGATTTAAGACACAGACAGAAGCGCAGGGTGTGAGGGTGAACAGGAGTTAAGACACAGACAGAAGCACAGGGGGTTAGGGTGAACAGGAGTTAAGACACAGACAGAAGCGCAGGGTGTGAGGGTGAACAGGAGTTAAGACACTGACAGAAGCGCAGGGTGTGAGAGTGAACAGGAGTTAAGACACGGAGAAGCGCAGGGTGTGAGAGTGAACAGGAGTTAAGGCACAGACAGAAGGCAGGTTGTGAGGGTGAACAGGAGTTAAGACACAGACAGAAGCGCAGGGTGTGAGGGTGAACAGGAGTTAGGACACAGGCAGAAGGCAGGGTGTGAGGGTGAACAGGAGTTAGGACACAGGGAGAAGCGCAGGGTGTGAGGGTGAACAGGAGTTAAGACAAAGACAGACGCACAGGGTGTGAGGGTGAACAGGAGTTAAGGCACAGATAGATGCGCAGGGTTTGAGGGTGAACAGGAGTTCAGACACAGACAGAAGCGCAGGGTGTGAGGGTGAACAGGAGTTAAGACAGACAGAAGCGCAGGGTGTGAGGGTGAACAGGAGTTAAGACACAGACAGAAGCGCAGGGTGTGAGGGTGAACAGGAGTTAAGACACAGGGAGAAGCGCAGGGTGTGAGGGTGAACTGGAGTAAAGACACAGACAGAAGCGCAGGGTGTGAGGGTGAACAGGAGTTAAGACACGGAGAAGCGCAGGGTGTGAGAGTGAACAGGAGTGAAGACACGGAGAAGCGCAGGGTGTGAGAGTGAACAGGAGTTAAGACACGGAGAAGCGCAGGGTGTGAGGGTGAACAGGAGTTAAGACACGGAGAAGCGCAGGGTGTGAGAGTGAACAGGAGTTAAGACACGGAGAAGCGCAGGGTGTGAGAGTGAACAGGAGTTAAGACACGCAGAAGCGCAGGGTGTGAGAGTGAACAGGAGTTAAGACACAGGGAGAAGCGCAGGGTGTGAGGGTGAACAGGAGTTAAGACACAGGGAGAAGCGCAGGGTGTGAGGGTGAACAGGAGTTAAGACACAGGGAGAAGCGCAGGGTGTGAGGGTGAACAGGAGTTAAGACACAGGGAGAAGCGCAGGGTGTGAGGGTGAACAGGAGTTAAGACACAGGGAGAAGCGCAGGGTGTGAGGGTGAACAGGAGGTAAGAGACAGACAGAAGCGCAGGGTGTGAGGGTGAACAGGAGTTAAGACACTGACAGAAGCGCAGGGTGTGAGAGTGAACAGGAGTTAAGACACAGGGAGAAGCGCAGGGTGTGAGGGTGAACAGGAGTTAAGACACAGGGAGAAGCGCAGGGTGTGAGGGTGAACAGGAGGTAAGAGAGAGACAGAAGCGCAGGGTGTGAGGGTGAACAGGAGTTAAGACACTGACAGAAGCGCAGGGTGTGAGAGTGAACAGGAGTTAAGACACAGACAGAAGCGCAGGGTGTGAGGGTGAACAGGAGTTAAGACACAGACAGGAGGCAGGGTGTGAGGGTGAACAGGAGTTAAGGCACAGACAGATGCGCAGGGTGTGAGGGTGAACAGGAGTTAAGACACAGACAGAAGCGCAGGGTGTGAGGGTGAACAGGAGTTAAGGCACAGACAGATGCGCAGGGTGTGAGGGTGAACAGGAGTTAAGACACAGACAGAAGCGCAGGGTGTGAGAGTGAACAGGAGTTAAGACACGGAGAAGCGCAGGGTGTGAGAGTGAACAGGAGTTAAGAGACAGGGAGAAGCGCAGGGTGTGAGGGTGAACAGGAGTTAAGACACGGAGAAGCGCAGGGTGTGAGAGTGAACAGGAGTTAAGACACAGGGAGAAGCGCAGGGTGTGAGGGTGAACAGGAGTTAAGACACAGGGAGAAGTGCAGGGTGTGAGGGTGAACAGGAGTTAAGACACAGACAGAAGGCAGGGTGTGAGGGTGAACAGGAGTTAAGACACAGGTAGAAGCGCAGGGTGTGAGGGTGAACAGGAGTTAAGACACAGACAGAAGCGCAGGGTGTGAGAGTGAACAGGAGTTAAGACACAGGGAGAAGCGCAGGGTGTGAGGGTGAACAGGAGTTAAGACACAGACAGAAGGCAGGGTGTGAGGGTGAACAGGAATTAAGACACAGACAGAAGCGCAGGGTGTGAGGGTGAACAGGAGTAAAGACACAGACAGAAGCGCAGGGTGTGAGGGTGAACAGGAGTTAAGACACAGACAGAAGCGCAGGGTGAGAGAGTGAACAGGAGTAAAGACACAGACAGAAGCGCAGGGTGTGAGGGTGAACAGGAGTTAAGGCACAGACAGATGCGCAGGGTGCGAGGGTGAACAGGAGTTAAGACACAGGGAGAAGCGCAGGGTGTGAGGGTGAACAGGATTTAAGACACAGACAGAAGCGCAGGGTGTGAGAGTGAAAAGGAGTTAAGACACGGAGAAGCGCAGGGTGTGAGAGTGAACAGGAGTTAAGACACGGAGAAGCGCAGGGTGTGAGGGTGAACAGGAGTTAAGACACAGGGAGAAGCACAGGTTGTGAGAGTGAACAGGAGTTAAGACACGGAGAAGCGCAGGGTGTGAGAGTGAACAGGAGTTAAGACACAGACAGAAGCGCAGGGTGTGAGGGTGAACAGGAGTTAAGACACAGGGAGAAGTGCAGGGTGTGAGGGTGAACAGGAGTTAAGACACAGACAGAAGGCAGGGTGTGAGGGTGAACAGGAGTTAAGACACAGACAGAAGCACAGGGTGTGAGGGTGAACAGGAGTTAAGACACAGACAGAAGCACAGGGTGTGAGGGTGAACAGGAGTTAAGACACAGACAGAAGCGCAGGGTGTGAGGGTGAACAGGAGTTAAGACACAGACAGATGTGCAGGGTGTGAGAGTGAACAGGAGTTAAGACACAGACAGAAGCGCAGGGTGTGAGGGTGAACAGGAGTTAAGACACAGACAGAAGCGCAGGGTGTGACAGTGAACAGGAGTTAAGACACAGGTAGAAGCGCAGGGTGTGAGGGTGAACAGGAGTTAAGACACAGACAGAAGCACAGGGTGTTAGGGTGAACAGGAGTTAAGACACAGACAGAAGCGCAGGGTGTGAGGGTGAACAGGAGTTAAGACACTGACAGAAGCGCAGGGTGTGAGAGTGAACAGGAGTTAAGACACGGAGAAGCGCAGGGTGTGAGAGTGAACAGGAGTTAAGACACACGGAGAAGCGCAGGGTGTGAGGGTGAACAGGAGTTAAGGCACAGACAGAAGGGCAGGGTGTGAGGGTGAACAGGAGTTAAGACACAGACAGAAGCGCAGGGTGCGAGGGTGAGCAGGAGTTAAGACACAGGGAGAAGCGCAGGGTGTGAGGGTGAACAGGAGTTAAGACACAGGCAGAAGCGCAGGGTGTGAGGGTGAACAGGAGTTAAGACACAGACAGAAGGCAGGGTGTGAGGGTGAACAGGAGTTAAGACACAGACAGAAGCACAGGGTGTGAGGGTGAACAGGAGTTAAGACACAGGTAGAAGCGCAGGGTGTGAGGGTGAACAGGAGTTAAGACACAGACAGAAGCACAGGGTGTTAGGGTGAACAGGAGTTAAGACACAGACAGAAGCGCAGGGTGTGAGGGTGAACAGGAGTTAAGACGCAGACCGAAGTGCAGGGTGTGAGGGTGAACAGGAGTTAAGACACAGAAAGAAGGCAGGGTGTGAGGGTGAACAGGAGTTAAGACACAGACAGAAGCACAGGGTGTGAGGGTGAACAGGAGTTAAGACACAGACAGAAGCGCAGGGTGTGAGGGTGAACAGGAGTTAAGACACAGGGAGAAGTGCAGGGTGAACAGGAGTTAAGACACAGACAGAAGGCAGGGTGTGAGGGTGAACAGGAGTTAAGACACAGACAGAAGCACAGGGTGTGAGGGTGAACAGGAGTTAAGACACAGACAGAAGGCAGGGTGTGAGGGTGAACAGGAGTTAAGACACAGACAGAAGCACAGGGTGTGAGGGTGAACAGGAGTTAAGACACTGACAGAAGCGCAGGGTGTGAGAGTGAACAGGAGTTAAGACACGGAGAAGCGCAGGGTGTGAGAGTGAACAGGAGTTAAGGCACAGACAGAAGGGCAGGGTGTGAGGGTGAACAGGAGTTAAGACACAGACAGAAGCGCAGGGTGCGAGGGTGAGCAGGAGTTAAGACACAGGGAGAAGCGCAGGGTGTGAGGGTGAACAGGAGTTAAGACACAGACAGAAGCGCAGGGTGTGAGGGTGAACAGGAGTTAAGACACAGACAGAAGCACAGGGTGTGAGGGTGAACAGGAGTTAAGACACAGGTAGAAGCGCAGGGTGTGAGGGTGAACAGGAGTTAAGACACAGACAGAAGCACAGGGTGTTAGGGTGAACAGGAGTTAAGACACAGACAGAAGCGCAGGGTGTGAGGGTGAACAGGAGTTAAGACGCAGACCGAAGTGCAGGGTGTGAGGGTGAACAGGAGTTAAGACACAGAAAGAAGGCAGGGTGTGAGGGTGAACAGGAGTTAAGACACAGACAGAAGCACAGGGTGTGAGGGTGAACAGGAGTTAAGACACAGACAGAAGCGCAGGGTGTGAGGGTGAACAGGAGTTAAGACACAGGGAGAAGTGCAGGGTGAACAGGAGTTAAGACACAGACAGAAGGCAGGGTGTGAGGGTGAACAGGAGTTAAGACACAGACAGAAGCACAGGGTGTGAGGGTGAACAGGAGTTAAGACACAGACAGAAGGCAGGGTGTGAGGGTGAACAGGAGTTAAGACACAGACAGAAGCACAGGGTGTGAGGGTGAACAGGAGTTAAGACACAGACAGAAGCACAGGGTGAGAGTGAACAGGAGTTAAGACACAGGGAGAAGCGCAGGGTGTGAGGGTGAACAGGATTTAAGACACAGACAGAAGCGCAGGGTGTGAGAGTGAACAGGAGTTAAGACACGGAGAAGCGCAGGGTGTGAGAGTGAACAGGAGTTAAGACACAGAGAAGCGCAGGGTGTGAGAGTGAACAGGAGTTAAGACACAGGGAGAAGCGCAGGGTGTGAGGGTGAACAGGAGTTAAGACACAGACAGAAGCGCAGCGTGTGAGGGTGAACAGGAGTTAAGACACAGGTAGAAGCGCAGGGTGTGAGGGTGAACAGGAGTTAAGACATTGACAGAAGCGCAGGGTGTGAGAGTGAACAGGAGTTAAGACACGGAGAAGCGCAGGGTGTGAGAGTGAACAGGAGTTAAGACACAGACAGAAGCGCAGGGTGTGAGGGTGAACAGGAGTTAAGACACAGACAGAAGCGCAGGGTGTGAGAGTGAACAGGAGTTAAGACACAGGGAGAAGCGCAGGGTGTGAGGGTGAACGGGAGTTAAGGCACAGACAGAAGGCAGGGTGTGAGGGTGAACAGGAGTTAAGACACAGACAGAAGCGCAGGGTGTGAGGGTGAACAGGAGTTAGGACACAGGCAGAAGGCAGGGTGTGAGGGTGAACAGGAGTTAAGGCACAGATAGATGCGCAGGGTTTGAGGGTGAACAGGAGTTCAGACACAGACAGAAGCGCAGGGTGTGAGGGTGAACAGGAGTTAAGACACACGCAGAAGCGCAGGGTGTGAGAGTGAACAGGAGTTAAGACACGGAGAAGCGCAGGGTGTGAGAGTGAACAGGAGATAAGACACAGGGAGAAGCGCAGGGTGTGAGGGTGAACAGGAGTTAAGACACAGGGAGAAGCGCAGGGTGTGAGGGTGAACAGGAGGTAAGAGACAGACAGAAGCGCAGGGTGTGAGGGTGAACAGGAGTTAAGACACAGACAGAAGCGCAGGGTGTGAGGGTGAACAGGAGTTAAGACGCAGACCGAAGTGCAGGGTGTGAGGGTGAACAGGAGTTAAGACACAGACAGAAGCGCAGGGTGTGAGGGTAAACAGGAGTTAAGACACAGACAGGAGGCAGGGTGTGAGGGTGAACAGGAGTTAAGGCACAGACAGATGCGCAGTGTGTGAGGGTGAACAGGAGTTAAGACACAGACAGAAGCGCAGGGTGTGAGAGTGAACAGGAGTTAAGACACGGAGAAGCGCAGGGTGTGAGAGTGAACAGGAGTTAAGACACAGGGAGAAGCGCAGGGTGTGAGAGTGAACAGGAGTTAAGACACGGAGAAGCGCAGGGTGTGAGAGTGAACAGGAGTTAAGACAGACAGAAGCGCAGGGTGTGAGGGTGAACAGGAGTTAAGACACAGACAGAAGCGCAGGGTGTGAGGGTGAACAGGAGTTAAGACACAGACAGAAGCGCAGGGTGTGAGGGTGAACAGGAGTTAAGACACAGACAGAAGCGCAAGGTGTGAGGGTGAACAGGAGTTAAGACACAGACAGAAGCGCAGGGTGTGAGGGTGAACAGGAGTTAAGACACAGACAGAAGCGCAGGGTGCGAGAGTGAACAGGAGTTAAGACACAGGCAGAAGCGCAAGGTGTGAGGCTGAACAGGAGTTAAGACACAGACAGAAGCGCAGGGTGTGAGGGTGAACAGGAGTTAAGACACAGACAGAAGCGCAGGGTGTGAGGGTGAACAGGAGTTAGGACACAGACAGAAGGCAGGGTGTGAGGGTGAACAGGAGTTAGGACACAGGGAGAAGCGCAGGGTGTGAGGGTGAACAGGAGTTAAGACAAAGACAGACGCACAGGGTGTGAGGGTGAACAGGAGTTAAGGCACAGATAGATGCGCAGGGTTTGAGGGTGAACAGGAGTTCAGACACAGACAGAAGCGCAGGGTGTGAGGGTGAACAGGAGTTAAGACACAGACAGAAGCGCAGGGTGTGAGAGCGAACAGGAGTTAAGGCACAGACAGAAGCGCAGGGTGTGAGAGTGAACAGGAGTTAAGACACGGAGAAGCGCAGGGTGTGAGAGTGAACAGGAGTTAAGACACGGAGAAGCGCAGGGTGTGAGGGTGAACAGGAGTTAAGACACACGCAGAAGCGCAGGGTGTGAGAGTGAACAGGAGTTAAGACACGGAGAAGCGCAGGGTGCGAGGATGAACAGGAGTTAAGACACTGACAGAAGCGCAGGGTGTGAGGGTGAACAGGAGTTAAGACACTGACAGAAGCGCAGGGTGTGAGGGTGAACAGGAGTTAAGACACAGACAGAAGTGCAGGGTGTGAGGGTGAACAGGAGTTAAGACACAGACAGAAGCGCAGGGTGTGAGAGTGAACAGGAGTTAAGACACAGGGAGAAGCGCAGGGTGTGAGGGTGAACAGGAGTTAAGACACAGACAGAAGGCAGGGTGTGAGGGTGAACAGGAATTAAGACACAGACAGAAGCGCAGGGTGTGAGGGTGAACAGGAGTAAAGACACAGACAGAAGCGCAGGGTGTGAGGGTGAACAGGAGTTAAGACACAGGCAGAAGCGCAGGGTGTGAGGGCGAACAGGAGTTAAGACACAGGGAGAAGCGCAGGTTGTGACGGTGAACAGGATTTAAGACAGACAGAAGCGCAGGGTGTGAGAGTGAACAGGAGTTAAGACACGGAGAAGCGCAGGGTGTGAGAGTGAACAGGAGCTAAGACACGGTGAAGCGCAGTGTGTGAGGGTGAACAGGAGTTAAGACACAGGGAGAAGCGCAGGTTGCGAGAGTGAACAGGAGTTAAGACACACAGAAGCGCAGGGTGTGAGGGAGAACAGGAGTTAAGACACAGGCAGAAGCGCAGGGTGAGAGTGTGAACAGGAGTTAAGACACAGGGGGAGAAGCGCAGGGTGTGAGGGTGAACAGGATTTAAGACACAGACAGAAGCGCAGGGTGTGAGGGTGAACAGGAGTTAAGACACAGACAGAAGCACAGGGGGTTAGGGTGAACAGGAGTTAAGACACAGACAGAAGCGCAGGGTGTGAGGGTGAACAGGAGTTAAGACACTGACAGAAGCGCAGGGTGTGAGAGTGAACAGGAGTTAAGACACGGAGAAGCGCAGGGTGTGAGAGTGAACAGGAGTTAAGACACAGACAGAAGCGCAGGGTGTGAGGGTGAACAGGAGTTAAGACACAGACAGAAGCGCAGGGTGTGAGAGTGAACAGGAGTTAAGACACAGGGAGAAGCGCAGGGTGTGAGGGTGAACAGGAGTTAAGGCACAGACAGGAGGCAGGTTGTGAGGGTGAACAGGAGTTAAGACACAGACAGAAGCGCAGGGTGTGAGGGTGAACAGGAGTTAGGACACAGGCAGAAGGCAGGGTGTGAGGGTGAACAGGAGTTAGGACACAGGGAGAAGCGCAGGGTGTGAGGGTGAACAGGAGTTAAGACAAAGACAGACGCACAGGGTGTGAGGGTGAACAGGAGTTAAGGCACAGATAGATGCGCAGGGTTTGAGGGTGAACAGGAGTTCAGACACAGACAGAAGCGCAGGGTGTGAGGGTGAACAGGAGTTAAGACAGACAGAAGCGCAGGGTGTGAGGGTGAACAGGAGTTAAGACACAGACAGAAGCGCAGGGTGTGAGGGTGAACAGGAGTTAAGACACAGGGAGAAGCGCAGGGTGTGAGGGTGAACTGGAGTAAAGACACAGACAGAAGCGCAGGGTGTGAGAGTGAACAGGAGTTAAGACACGGAGAAGCGCAGGGTGTGAGAGTGAACAGGAGCTAAGACACGGAGAAGCGCAGTGTGTGAGGGTGAACAGGAGTTAAGACACAGGGAGAAGCGCAGGTTGTGAGAGTGAACAGGAGTTAAGACACGGAGAAGCGCAGGGTGTGAGAGTGAACAGGAGTTAAGACACAGGGAGAAGTGCAGGGTGTGAGGGTGAACAGGAGTTAAGACAAAGACAGAAGGCAGGGTGTGAGGGTGAACAGGAGTTAAGACACAGACAGAAGCACAGGGTGTGAGGGTGAACAGGAGTTAAGACACAGACAGAAGGCAGGGTGTGAGGGTGAACAGGAGTTAAGACACAGACAGAAGCACAGGGTGTGAGGGTGAACAGGAGTTAAGACAAAGACAGAAGGCAGGGTGTGAGGGTGAACAGGAGTTAAGACACAGACAGAAGCACAGGGTGTGAGGGTGAACAGGAGTTAAGACACAGACAGAAGGCAGGGTGTGAGGGTGAACAGGAGTTAAGACACAGACAGAAGCACAGGGTGTGAGGGTGAACAGGAGTTAAGACACAGACAGAAGGCAGGGTGTGAGGGTGAACAGGAGTTAAGACACAGACAGAAGCGCAGGGTGTGAGGGTGAACAGGAGTTAAGTCACAGACAGATCTGCAGGGTGTGAGAGTGAACAGGAGTTAAGACACAGACAGAAGCGCAGGGTGTGAGGGAGAACAGGAGTTAAGACACAGGCAGAAGCGCAGGGTGAGAGTGTGAACAGGAGTTAAGACACAGGGGGAGAAGCGCAGGGTGTGAGGGTGAACAGGATTTAAGACACAGACAGAAGCGCAGGGTGTGAGGGTGAACAGGAGTTAAGACACAGACAGAAGCACAGGGGGTTAGGGTGAACAGGAGTTAAGACAGACAGAAGCGCAGGGTGTGAGGGTGAACAGGAGTTAAGACACTGACAGAAGCGCAGGGTGTGAGAGTGAACAGGAGTTAAGACACGGAGAAGCGCAGGGTGTGAGAGTGAACAGGAGTTAAGACACAGACAGAAGCGCAGGGTGTGAGGGTGAACAGGAGTTAAGACACAGACAGAAGCGCAGGGTGTGAGAGTGAACAGGAGTTAAGACACAGGGAGAAGCGCAGGGTGTGAGGGTGAACAGGAGTTAAGGCACAGACAGAAGGCAGGTTGTGAGGGTGAACAGGAGTTAAGACACAGACAGAAGCGCAGGGTGTGAGGGTGAACAGGAGTTAGGACACAGGCAGAAGGCAGGGTGAACAGGAGTTAGGACACAGGGAGAAGCGCAGGGTGTGAGGGTGAACAGGAGTTAAGACAAAGACAGACGCACAGGGTGTGAGGGTGAACAGGAGTTAAGGCACAGATAGATGCGCAGGGTTTGAGGGTGAACAGGAGTTCAGACACAGACAGAAGCGCAGGGTGTGAGGGTGAACAGGAGTTAAGACAGACAGAAGCGCAGGGTGTGAGGGTGAACAGGAGTTAAGACACAGACAGAAGCGCAGGGTGTGAGGGTGAACAGGAGTTAAGACACAGGGAGAAGCGCAGGGTGTGAGGGTGAACTGGAGTAAAGACACAGGGAGAAGCGCAGGGTGTGAGGGTGAACAGGAGGTAAGAGACAGACAGAAGCGCAGGGTGTGAGGGTGAACAGGAGTTAAGACACTGACAGAAGCGCAGGGTGTGAGAGTGAACAGGACTTAAGACACAGGGAGAAGCGCAGGGTGTGAGGGTGAACAGGAGTTAAGACACAGGGAGAAGCGCAGGGTGTGAGGGTGAACAGGAGGTAAGAGAGAGACAGAAGCGCAGGGTGTGAGGGTGAACAGGAGTTAAGACACTGACAGAAGCGCAGGGTGTGAGAGTGAACAGGAGTTAAGACACAGACAGAAGCGCAGGGTGTGAGGGTGAACAGGAGTTAAGACACAGACAGGAGGCAGGGTGTGAGGGTGAACAGGAGTTAAGGCACAGACAGATGCGCAGGGTGTGAGGGTGAACAGGAGTTAAGACACAGACAGAAGCGCAGGGTGTGAGGGTGTACAGGAGTTAAGGCACAGACAGATGCGCAGGGTGTGAGGGTGAACAGGAGTTAAGACACAGACAGAAGCGCAGGGTGTGAGAGTGAACAGGAGTTAAGACACGGAGAAGCGCAGGGTGTGAGAGTGAACAGGAGTTAAGAGACAGGGAGAAGCGCAGGGTGTGAGGGTGAACAGGAGTTAAGACACGGAGAAGCGCAGGGTGTGAGAGTGAACAGGAGTTAAGACACAGGGAGAAGCGCAGGGTGTGAGGGTGAACAGGAGTTAAGACACAGGGAGAAGTGCAGGGTGTGAGGGTGAACAGGAGTTAAGACACAGACAGAAGGCAGGGTGTGAGGGTGAACAGGAGTTAAGACACAGGTAGAAGCGCAGGGTGTGAGGGTGAACAGGAGTTAAGACACAGACAGAAGCGCAGGGTGTGAGAGTGAACAGGAGTTAAGACACAGGGAGAAGCGCAGGGTGTGAGGGTGAACAGGAGTTAAGACACAGACAGAAGGCAGGGTGTGAGGGTGAACAGGAATTAAGACACAGACAGAAGCGCAGGGTGTGAGGGTGAACAGGAGTAAAGACACAGACAGAAGCGCAGGGTGTGAGGGTGAACAGGAGTTAAGACACAGACAGAAGCGCAGGGTGAGAGAGTGAACAGGAGTAAAGACACAGACAGAAGCGCAGGGTGTGAGGGTGAACAGGAGTTAAGGCACAGACAGATGCGCAGGGTGCGAGGGTGAACAGGAGTTAAGACACAGGGAGAAGCGCAGGGTGTGAGGGTGAACAGGATTTAAGACACAGACAGAAGCGCAGGGTGTGAGAGTGAAAAGGAGTTAAGACACGGAGAAGCGCAGGGTGTGAGAGTGAACAGGAGTTAAGACACGGAGAAGCGCAGGGTGTGAGGGTGAACAGGAGTTAAGACACAGGGAGAAGCGCAGGTTGTGAGAGTGAACAGGAGTTAAGACACGGAGAAGCGCAGGGTGTGAGAGTGAACAGGAGTTAAGACACAGACAGAAGCGCAGGGTGTGAGGGTGAACAGGAGTTAAGACACAGGGAGAAGTGCAGGGTGTGAGGGTGAACAGGAGTTAAGACACAGACAGAAGGCAGGGTGTGAGGGTGAACAGGAGTTAAGACACAGACAGAAGCACAGGGTGTGAGGGTGAACAGGAGTTAAGACACAGACAGAAGCACAGGGTGTGAGGGTGAACAGGAGTTAAGACACAGACAGAAGCGCAGGGTGTGAGGGTGAACAGGAGTTAAGACACAGACAGAAGCGCAGGGTGTGACAGTGAACAGGAGTTAAGACACAGGTAGAAGCGCAGGGTGTGAGGGTGAACAGGAGTTAAGACACAGACAGAAGCACAGGGTGTTAGGGTGAACAGGAGTTAAGACACAGACAGAAGCGCAGGGTGTGAGGGTGAACAGGAGTTAAGACACTGACAGAAGCGCAGGGTGTGAGAGTGAACAGGAGTTAAGACACGGAGAAGCGCAGGGTGTGAGAGTGAACAGGAGTTAAGACACACGGAGAAGCGCAGGGTGTGAGGGTGAACAGGAGTTAAGGCACAGACAGAAGGCAGGGTGTGAGGGTGAACAGGAGTTAAGACACAGACAGAAGCGCAGGGTGCGAGGGTGAGCAGGAGTTAAGACACAGGGAGAAGCGCAGGGTGTGAGGGTGAACAGGAGTTAAGACACAGGCAGAAGCGCAGGGTGTTAGGGTGAACAGGAGTTAAGACACAGACAGAAGGCAGGGTGTGAGGGTGAACAGGAGTTAAGACACAGACAGAAGCACAGGGTGTGAGGGTGAACAGGAGTTAAGACACAGGTAGAAGCGCAGGGTGTGAGGGTGAACAGGAGTTAAGACACAGACAGAAGCACAGGGTGTTAGGGTGAACAGGAGTTAAGACACTGACAGAAGCGCAGGGTGTGAGAGTGAACAGGAGTTAAGACACGGAGAAGCGCAGGGTGTGAGAGTGAACAGGAGTTAAGACACACGGAGAAGCGCAGGGTGTGAGGGTGAACAGGAGTTAAGGCACAGACAGAAGGCAGGGTGTGAGGGTGAACAGGAGTTAAGACACAGACAGAAGCGCAGGGTGCGAGGGTGAGCAGGAGTTAAGACACAGGGAGAAGCGCAGGGTGTGAGGGTGAACAGGAGTTAAGACACAGGCAGAAGCGCAGGGTGTGAGGGTGAACAGGAGTTAGGACACAGGCAGAAGGCAGGGTGTGAGGGTGAACAGGAGTTAGGACACAGGGAGAAGCGCAGGGTGTGAGGGTGAACAGGAGTTAAGACAAAGACAGACGCACAGGGTGTGAGGGTGAACAGGAGTTAAGGCACAGATAGATGCGCAGGGTTTGAGGGTGAACAGGAGTTCAGACACAGACAGAAGCGCAGGGTGTGAGGGTGAACAGGAGTTAAGACACAGACAGAAGCGCAGGGTGTGAGGGTGAACAGGAGTTAAGACACAGACAGAAGCGCAGGGTGTGAGGGTGAACAGGAGTTAAGACACAGACAGTAGCGCAGGGTGAGAGCGCGAACAGGAGTTAATGCACAGAGAGAAGCGCAGGGTGTGAGAGTCAACAGGAGTTAAGACACAGGGAGAAGCGCAGGGTGTGAGGGTGAACTGGAGTAAAGACACAGACAGAAGCGCAGGGTGTGAGGGTGAACAGGAGTTAAGACACACGCAGAAGCGCAGGGTGTGAGAGTGAACAGGAGTTAAGACACGGAGAAGCGCAGGGTGTGAGAGTGAACAGGAGTTAAGACACGCAGAAGCGCAGGGTGTGAGAGTGAACAGGAGTTAAGACACAGGGAGAAGCGCAGGGTGTGAGGGTGAACAGGAGTTAAGACACAGGGAGAAGCGCAGGGTGTGAGGGTGAACAGGAGGTAAGAGACAGACAGAAGCGCAGGGTGTGAGGGTGAACAGGAGTTAAGACACTGACAGAAGCGCAGGGTGAGAGTGTGAACAGGAGTTAAGACACAGACAGAAGCGCAGGGTGTGAGGATGAACAGGAGTTAAGACACAGGGAGAAGCGCAGGGTGTGAGGATGAACAGGAGTTAAGACACTGACAGAAGCGCAGGGTGTGAGGGTGAACAGGAGTTAAGACACTGACAGAAGCGCAGGGTGTGAGGGTGAACAGGAGTTAAGACACTGACAGAAGCGCAGGGTGTGAGGGTGAACAGGAGTTAAGACACAGACAGAAGCGCAGGGTGTGAGGGTGAACAGGAGTTAAGGCACAGACAGATGCGCAGGGTGTGAGGGTGAACAGGAGTTAAGACACAGACAGAAGCGCAGGGTGAGAGTGTGAACAGGAGTTAAGACACGGAGAAGCGCAGGGTGTGAGGGTGAACAGGATTTAAGACACAGACAGAAGCGCAGGGTGTGAGAGTGAACAGGAGTTAAGACACGGAGAAGCGCAGGGTGCGAGGGTGAACAGGAGTTAAGACACAGACAGAAGCGCAGGGTGTGAGGGTGAACAGGAGTTAAAACACGGACAGAAGCGCAGGGTGTGAGGATGAACAGGAGTTAAGACACAGACAGAAGCGCAGGGTGTGAGCGTGAACAGGAGTTAAGACACGGAGAAGCGCAGGGTGTGAGAGTGAACAGGAGTTAAGACACAGGGAGAAGCGCAGGGTGTGAGGGTGAACAGGAGTTAAGACACTGACAGAAGCGCAGGGTGTGAGGGTGAACAGGAGTTAAGACACAGACAGAAGTGCAGAGTGTGAGGGTGAACAGGAGTTAAGACACTGACAGAAGCGCAGGGTGTGAGGGTGAACAGGAGTTAAGACACAGACAGAAGCGCAGGGTGTGAGAGTGAACAGGAGTTAAGACACGGAGAAGCGCAGGGTGTGAGGGTGAACAGGAGTTAAGACACACGCAGAAGCGCAGGGTGAGAGAGTGAACAGGAGTTAAGACACAGACAGAAGGCAGGGTGTGAGAGTGAACAGGAGTTAAGACACGGAGAAGCGCAGGGTGAGAGAGTGAACAGGAGTTAAGACACGGAGAAGCGCAGGGTGTGAGGGTGAACAGGAGTTAAGACACAGACAGAAGCGCAGGGTGTGAGGGTGAACAGGAGTTAAGACACTGACAGAAGCGCAGGGTGTGAGAGTGAACAGGAGTTAAGACACGGAGAAGCGCAGGGTGTGAGAGTGAACAGGAGTTAAGACACAGACAGAAGCGCAGGGTGTGAGAGTGAACAGGAGTTGAGACACACGGAGAAGAGCAGGGTGTGAGGGTGAACAGGAGTTAAGACACAGACAGAAGCGCAGGGTGTGAGGGTGAACAGGAGTTAAGACACAGACAGAAGCGCAGGGTGCGAGAGTGAACAGGAGTGAAGACACAGACAGAAGCGCAGGGTGTGAGGGTGAACAGGAGTTAGGACACAGGCAGAAGGCAGGGTGTGAGGGTGAACAGGAGTTAGGACACAGACAGAAGCGCAGGGTGTGAGGGTGAACAGGAGTTAAGACAGACAGAAGCGCAGGGTGTGAGGGTGAACAGGAGTGAAGACACAGACAGAAGCGCAGGGTGTGAGGGTGAACAGGAGTTAAGACACAGGCAGAAGCGCAGGGTGTGAGGGTGAACAGGAGTTAGGACACAGGCAGAAGGCAGGGTTTGAGGGTGAACAGGAGTTCAGACACAGACAGAAGCGCAGGGTGTGAGGGTGAACAGGAGTTAAGACAGACAGAAGCGCAGGGTGTGAGGGTGAACAGGAGTTAAGACACAGACAGAAGCGCAGGGTGTGAGGGTGAACAGGAGTTAAGACACAGACAGTAGCGCAGGGTGAGAGCGCGAACAGGAGTTAATGCACAGAGAGAAGCGCAGGGTGTGAGAGTGAACAGGAGTTAAGACACAGACAGAAGCGCAGGGTGTGAGGGTGAACAGGAGTTAAGACACACGCAGAAGCGCAGGGTGTGAGAGTGAACAGGAGTTAAGACACGGAGAAGCGCAGGGTGTGAGAGTGAACAGGAGTTAAGACGCGCAGAAGCGCAGGGTGTGAGAGTGAACAGGAGTTAAGACACAGGGTGAAGCGCAGGGTGTGAGGGTGAACAGGAGTTAAGAGACAGACAGAAGCGCAGGGTGTGAGGGTGAACAGGAGTTAAGACACTGACAGAAGCGCAGGGTGAGAGTGTGAACAGGAGTTAAGACAGACAGAAGCGCAGGGTGTGAGGGCGAACAGGAGTTAAGACACAGACAGAAGCGCAGGGTGAGAGTGTGAACAGGAGTTAAGACACGGAGAAGCGCAGGGTGTGAGGGTGAACAGGATTTAAGACACAGACAGAAGCGCAGGGTGTGAGAGTGAACAGGAGTTAAGACACGGAGAAGCGCAGGGTGTGAGAGTGAACAGGAGTTAAGACACAGGGAGAAGCGCAGGGTGCGAGGGTGAACAGGAGTGAAGACACAGACAGAAGCGCAGGGTGTGAGGGTGAACAGGAGTTAAGACACGGAGAAGCGCAGGGTGTGAGAGTGAACAGGAGTTAAGACACGGAGAAGCGCAGGGTGTGAGAGTGAACAGGAGTTAAGACACAGGGAGAAGCGCAGGGTGTGAGGGTGAACAGGAGTTAAGACACTGACAGAAGCGCAGGGTGTGAGGGTGAACAGGAGTTAAGACACAGACAGAAGCGCAGAGTGTGAGGGTGAACAGGAGTTAAGACACTGACAGAAGCGCAGAGTGTGAGGGTGAACAGGAGTTAAGACACAGACAGAAGCGCAGGGTGTGAGTGTGAACAGGAGTTAAGACACTGACAGAAGCGCAGAGTGTGAGGGTGAACAGGAGTTAAGACACAGACAGAAGCGCAGGGTGTGAGTGTGAACAGGAGTTAAGACACAGGGAGAAGCGCAGGGTGTGAGGGTGAACAGGAGTTAAGACACAGACAGAAGGCAGGGTGCGAGGGTGAACAGGAGTTAAGACACAGACAGAAGGCAGGGTGCGAGGGTGAACAGGAGTTAAGACACGCAGAAGCGCAGGGTGTGAGGGTGAACAGGAGTTAAGACACGGAGAAGCGCAGGGTGTGAGAGTGAACAGGAGTTAAGACACGGAGAAGCGCAGGGTGTGAGAGTGAACAGGAGTTAAGACACAGGGAGAAGCGCAGGGTGTGAGGGTGAACAGGAGTTAAGACACAGGGAGAAGCGCAGGGTGTGAGGGTGAACAGGAGTTAAGACACTGACAGAAGCGCAGGGTGTGAGGGTGAACAGGAGTTAAGACACAGACAGAAGCGCAGGGTGTGAGGGTGAACAGGAGTTAAGACAGACAGAAGCGCAGGGTGAGAGAGTGAACAGGAGTTAAGACACAGGCAGAAGCGCAGGGTGTGAGGATGAACAGGAGTTAAGACACGGAGAAGCGCAGGGTGTGAGGATGAACAGGAGTTAAGACACTGACAGAAGCGCAGGGTGTGAGTGTGAATAGGAGTTAAGACACAGGCAGAAGCGCAGGGTGTGAGGATGAACAGGAGTTAAGACACGGAGAAGCGCAGGGTGTGAGGATGAACAGGAGTTAAGACACTGACAGAAGCGCAGGGTGTGAGGGTGAACAGGAGTTAAGACACTGACAGAAGCGCAGGGTGTGAGGGTGAACAGGAGTTAAGACACAGACAGAAGTGCAGGGTGTGAGGGTGAACAGGAGTTAAGACAGACAGAAGCGCAGGGTGACAGAGTGAACAAGAGTTAAGACACAGGGAGAAGCGCAGGGTGTGAGGGTGAACAGGAGTTAAGACACAGACAGAAGGCAGGGTGTGAGGGTGAACAGGAATTAAGACAGACAGAAGCGCAGGGTGTGAGGGTGAACAGGAGTTAAGACACAGGCAGAAACGCAGGGTGTGAGGGTGAACAGGAGTAAAGACACAGACAGAAGCGCAGGGTGTGAGGCTGAACAGGAGTTAAGACACAGACAGAAGCGCAGGGTGTGAGGGTGAACAGGAGTTAAGGCACAGACAGATGCGCAGGGTGTGAGGGTGAACAGGAGTTAAGACACAGACAGAAGCGCAGGGTGTGAGGGCGAACAGGAGTTAAGACACAGACAGAAGCGCAGGGAGAGAGTGTGAACAGGAGTTAAGACACAGGGAGAAGCGCAGGGTGTGAGGGTGAACAGGATTTAAGACACAGACCGAAGCGCAGGGTGTGAGGGTGAACAGGAGTTAAGACACAGGGAGAAGCGCAGGGTGTGAGGGTGAACAGGATTTAAGACACAGACAGAAGCGCAGGGTGTGAGGGTGAACAGGAGTTAAGACACAGGGAGAAGCGCAGGGTGTGAGGGTGAACAGGAGTTAAGACACAGGGAGAAGCGCAGGGTGTGAGGGTGAACAGGTGGTAAGAGACAGACAGAAGCGCAGGGTGTGAGGGTGAACAGGAGTTAAGACACTGACAGAAGCGCAGGGTGAGAGTGTGAACAGGAGTTAAGACACAGACAGAAGCGCAGGGTGTGAGGATGAACAGGAGTTAAGACACAGGGAGAAGCGCAGGGTGTGAGGATGAACAGGAGTTAAGACACTGACAGAAGCGCAGGGTGTGAGGGTGAACAGGAGTTAAGACACTGACAGAAGCGCAGGGTGTGAGGGTGAACAGGAGTTAAGACACAGACAGAAGTGCAGGGTGTGAGGGTGAACAGGAGTTAAGACACTGACAGAAGCGCAGGGTGTGAGGGTGAACAGGAGTTAAGACACAGACAGAAGCGCAGGGTGTGAGGGTGAACAGGAGTTAAGGCACAGACAGATGCGCAGGGTGTGAGGGTGAACAGGAGTTAAGACACAGACAGAAGCGCAGGGTGTGAGGGCGAACAGGAGTTAAGACACAGACAGAAACGCAGGGTGAGAGTGTGAACAGGAGTTAAGACACAGGGAGAAGTGCAGGGTGTGAGGGTGAACAGGATTTAAGACACAGACAGAAGCGCAGGGTGTGAGAGTGAACAGGAGTTAAGACACGGAGAAGCGCAGGGTGTGAGAGTGAACAGGAGTTAAGACACAGGGAGAAGCGCAGGGTGTGAGGGTGAACAGGAGTTAAGACACAGGGAGAAGCGCAGGTTGTGAGAGTGAACAGGAGTTAAGACACGGAGAAGCGCAGGGTGTGAGGGTGAACAGGAGTTAAGACACAGGGAGAAGCGCAGGGTGTGAGGGTGAACAGGAGTTAAGACACAGACAGAAGCGCAGGGTGTGAGGATGAACAGGAGTTAAGACACTGACAGAAGCGCAGGGTGTGAGGGTGAACAGGAGTTAAGACACAGACAGAAGCGCAGGGTGTGAGAGTGAACAGGAGTTAAGACACGGAGAAGCGCAGGGTGTGAGAGTGAACAGGAGTTAAGACACAGGGAGAAGCGCAGGGTGTGAGGGTGAACAGGAGTTAAGACACAGACAGAAGTGCAGAGTGCGAGGGTGAACAGGAGTTAAGACACTGACAGAAGCGCAGGGTGTGAGGGTGAACAGGAGTTAAGACACAGACAGAAGCGCAGGGTGTGAGAGTGAACAGGAGTTAAGACACAGGGAGAAGCGCAGGGTGTGAGGGTGAACAGGAGTTAAGACACAGACAGAAGGCAGGGTGTGAGGGTGAACAGGAATTAAGACACAGACAGAAGCGCAGGGTGTGAGGGTGAACAGCAGTAAAGACACAGACAGAAGCGCAGGGTGTGAGGGTGAACAGGAGTTAAGACACAGACAGAAGCGCAGGGTGAGAGCGTGAACAGGAGTAAAGACACAGACAGAAGCGCAGGGTGTGAGGGTGAACAGGAGTTAAGGCACAGACAGATGCGCAGGGTGTGAGGGTGAACAGGAGTTAAGACACAGGGAGAAGCGCAGGGTGTGAGAGTGAACAGGAGTTAAGACACGGAGAAGCGCAGGGTGTGAGAGTGAACAGGAGTAAAGACACAGGGAGAAGCGCAGGGTGTGAGGGTGAACAGGAGTTAAGACACAGGGAGAAGCGCAGGTTGTGAGAGTGAACAGGGGTTAAGACACGGAGAAGCGCAGGGTGTGAGAGTGAACAGGAGTTAAGACACAGACAGAAACGCAGGATGTGAGGGTGAACAGGACTTAAGACACAGGGAGAAGTGCAGGGTGTGAGGGTGAACAGGAGTTAAGACACAGACAGAAGGCAGGGTGGGAGGGTGAACAGGAGTTAAGACACAGACAGAAGCACAGGGTGTGAGGGTGAACAGGAGTTAAGACACAGACAGAAGGTAGGGTGTGAGGGTGAGCAGGAGTTAAGACACAGACAGAAGCACAGGGTGTGAGGGTGAACAGGAGTTAAGACACAGACAGAAGCACAGGGTGTGAGGGTGAACAGGAGTTAAGACACAGACAGAAGCGCAGGGTGTGAGGGTGAACAGGAGTTAAGACACAGACAGATGTGCAGGGTGTGAGAGTGAACAGGAGTTAAGACACGGAGAAGCGCAGCGTGTGAGGGAGAACAGGAGTTAAGACACAGGCAGAAGCGCAGGGTGAGAGTGTGAACAGGAGTTAAGACACAGGGAGAAGCGCAGGGTGTGAGGGTGAACAGGATTTAAGACACAGACAGATGTGCAGGGTGTGAGAGTGAACAGGAGTTAAGACACGGAGAAGCACAGGGTGTGAGAGTGAACAGGAGTTAAGACACAGGGAGAAGCGCAGGGTGTGAGAGTGAACAGGAGTTAAGACACAGGGAGAAGTGCAGGGTGTGAGGGTAAACAGGAGTTAAGACACAGACAGAAGGCAGGGTGTGAGGGTGAACAGGAGTTAAGACACAGACAGAAGCACAGGGTGTGAGGGTGAACAGGAGTTAAGACACAGACAGAAGCGCAGGGTGTGAGAGTGAACAGGAGTTAAGACACAGGTAGAAGCGCAAGGTGTGAGGGTGAACAGGAGTTAAGACACAGGGAGAAGCGCAGGGTGTGAGGGTGAACAGGAGTTAAGACACGGAGAAGCGCAGGGTGTGAGAGTGAACAGGAGTTAAGACACAGACAGAAGCGCAGGGTGTGAGAGTGAACAGGAGTTAAGACACAAGGAGAAGCGCAGGGTGTGAGGGTGAACAGGAGTTAAGGCACAGACAGAAGGCAGGGTGTGAGGGTGAACAGGAGTTAAGACACAGACAGAAGCGCAGGGTGTGAGGGTGAACAGGAGTTAAGACACAGACAGAAGCGCAGGGTGTGAGGGTGAACAGGAGTTCAGACACAGACAGAAGCGCAGGGTGCGAGAGTGAACAGGAGTGAAGACACAGACAGAAGCGCAGGGTGTGAGGGTGAACAGGAGTTAAGACACAGGCAGAAGCGCAGGGTGTGAGGGTGAACAGGAGTTAGGACACAGGCAGAAGGCAGGGTGTGAGGGTGAACAGGAGTTAGGACACAGGGAGAAGCGCAGGGTGTGAGGGTGAACAGGAGTTAAGACAAAGACAGACGCACAGGGTGTGAGGGTGAACAGGAGTTTAGGCACAGATAGATGCGCAGGGTTTGAAGGTGAACAGGAGTTCAGACACAGACAGAAGCGCAGGGTGTGAGGGTGAACAGGAGTTAAGACAGACAGAAGCGCAGGGTGTGAGGGTGAACAGGAGTTAAGACACAGACAGAAGCGCAGGGTGTGAGGGTGAACAGGAGTTAAGACACAGACAGAAGCGCAGGGTGAGAGAGCGAACAGGAGTTAATGCACAGAGAGAAGCGCAGGGTGTGAGGGTGAACTGGAGTAAAGACACAGACAGAAGCGCAGGGTGTGAGGGTGAACAGGAGTTAAGACACAGACAGAAGCGCAGGGTGTGAGAGTGAACAGGAGTTAAGACACAGGGAGAAGCGCAGGGTGTGAGGGTGAACTGGAGTAAAGACACAGACAGAAGCGCAGGGTGTGAGGGTGAACAGGAGTTAAGACACACGCAGAAGCGCAGGGTGTGAGAGTGAACAGGAGTTAAGACACGGAGAAGCGCAGGGTGTGAGAGTGAACAGGAGTTAAGACACAGACAGAAGCGCAGGGTGTGAGGGTGAACAGGAGTTAAGACACACGCAGAAGCGCAGGGTGTGAGGGTGAACAGGAGTTAAGACACAGACAGAAGCGCAGGGTGTGAGGGTGAACAGGAGTTAAGACACAGACAGAAGCGCAGGGTGTGAGGGTGAACAGGAGTTAAGACACAGACAGAAGCGCAGGGTGTGAGGGTGAACAGGAGTTAAGACACAGACAGAAGCGCAGGGTATGAGGGTGAACAGGAGTTAAGACACAGGGAGAAGCGCAGGGTGTGAGGGTGAACAGGAGTTAAGACACAGGGAGAAGCGCAGGGTGTGAGGGTGAACAGGAGTTAAGACACAGACAGAAGCGCAGGGTGTGAGGGTGAACAGGAGTTAAGACACACGCAGAAGCGCAGGGTGTGAGGGTGAACAGGAGTTAAGACACACGCAGAAGCGCAGGGTGTGAGGGTGAACAGGAGTTAAGACACAGACAGAAGCGCAGGGTGTGAGAGTGAACAGGAGTTAAGACACAGGGAGAAGCGCAGGGTGTGAGGGTGAACTGGAGTAAAGACACAGACAGAAGCGCAGGGTGTGAGGGTGAACAGGAGTTAAGACACACGCAGAAGCGCAGGGTGTGAGAGTGAACAGGAGTTAAGACACGGAGAAGCGCAGGGTGTGAGAGTGAACAGGAGTTAAGACACAGGGAGAAGCGCAGGGTGTGAGGATGAACAGGAGTTAAGACACGGAGAAGCGCAGGGTGTGAGAGTGAACAGGAGTTACGACACGGAGAAGCGCAGTGTGTGAGAGTGAACAGGAGTTAAGACACGGAGAAGCGCAGGGTGTGAGAGTGAACAGGAGTTAAGACACGGAGAAGCGCAGGGTGTGAGAGTGAACAGGAGTTAAGACACACGCAGAAGCGCAGGGTGTGAGGGTGAACAGGAGTTAAGACACAGACAGAAGCGCAGGGTGTGAGGGTGAACAGGAGTTAAAACACGGACAGAAGCGCAGGGTGTGAGGGTGAACAGGAGTTAAGACACAGACAGAAGCGCAGGGTGTGAGAGTGAACAGGAGTTAAGACACAGGGAGAAGCGCAGGGTGTGAGGATGAACAGGAGTTAAGACACTGACAGAAGCGCAGGGTGTGAGGGTGAACAGGAGTTAAGACACAGGGAGAAGCGCAGGGTGTGAGGATGAACAGGAGTTAAGACACTGACAGAAGCGCAGGGTGTGAGGGTGAACAGGAGTTAAGACACAGACAGAAACGCAGGGTGTGAGAGTGAACAGGAGTTAAGACACAGACAGAAGCGCAGGGTGTGAGAGTGAACAGGAGTTAAGACACAGACAGAAGCGCAGGGTGTGAGGGTGAACAGGAGTTAAGACACACGCAGAAGCGCAGGGTGTGAGGGTGAACAGGAGTTAAGACACAGACAGAAGCGCAGGGTGTGAGGGTGAACAGGAGTTAAGACACAGACAGAAGCGCAGGGTGTGAGGGTGAACAGGAGTTAAGACACAGACAGAAGCGCAGGGTGTGAGGGTGAACAGGAGTTAAGACACAGACAGAAGCGCAGGGTATGAGGGTGAACAGGAGTTAAGACACAGGGAGAAGCGCAGGGTGTGAGGGTGAACAGGAGTTAAGACACAGGGAGAAGCGCAGGGTGTGAGGGTGAACAGGAGTTAAGACACAGACAGAAGCGCAGGGTGTGAGGGTGAACAGGAGTTAAGACACACGCAGAAGCGCAGGGTGTGAGGGTGAACAGGAGTTAAGACACACGCAGAAGCGCAGGGTGTGAGGGTGAACAGGAGTTAAGACACAGACAGAAGCGCAGGGTGTGAGGGTGAACAGGAGTTAAGACGCAGACAGAAGCGCAGGGTGCGAGGGTAAACAGGAGTTAAGACACAGACAGAAGCGCAGGGTGCGAGAGTGAACAGGAGTGAAGACACAGACAGAAGCGCAGGGTGTGAGGGTGAACAGGAGTTAAGACACAGACAGAAGCGCAGGGTGCGAGAGTGAACAGGAGTTAAGACACGGAGAAGCGCAGGGTGTGAGGGTGAACAGGAGTTAAGACACAGACAGAAGCGCAGGGTGTGAGGGTGAACAGGAGTGAAGACACAGACAGAAGCGCAGGGTGTGAGGGTGAACAGGAGTTAAGACACGGAGAAGCGCAGGGTGTGAGGGTGAACAGGAGTTAAGACACGCAGAAGCGCAGGGTGTGAGAGTGAACAGGAGTTAAGACACGGAGAAGCGCAGGGTGTGAGAGTGAACAGGAGTTAAGACACAGGGAGAAGCGCAGGGTGTGAGGGTGAACAGGAGTTAAGACGCAGACAGAAGCGCAGGGTGTGAGGGTGAACAGGAGTTAAGACGCAGGGAGAAGCGCAGGGTGTGAGAGTGAACAGGAGTTAAGACACAGACAGAAGCGCAGGGTGTGAGGGTGAACAGGAGTTAAGACACAGACAGAAGCGCAGGGTGTGAGGGTGAACAGGAGTTAGGACACAGGGAGAAGCGCAGGGTGTGAGGGTGAACAGGAGTTAAGACACAGACAGAAGCGCAGGGTGTGAGGGTGAACAGGAGTTAAGACACAGACAGAAGCGCAGGGTGTGAGAGTGAACAGGAGTTAAGACACAGGGAGAAGCGCAGGGTGTGAGGGTGAACAGGAGTTAAGACACAGGGAGAAGCGCAGGGTGTGAGGGTGAACAGGAGTTAAGACACAGACAGAAGCGCAGGGTGTGAGGGTGAACAGGAGTTAAGACACAGGGAGAAGTGCAGGGTGTGAGGGTGAACAGGAGTTAAGACACAGACAGAAGCACAGGGTGTGAGGGTGAACAGGAGTTAAGACAGACAGAAGCGCAGGGTGTGAGGGTGAACAGGAGTTAAGACACAGACAGAAGCGCAGGGTGTGAGGGTGAACAGGAGTTAAGACACGCAGAAGCGCAGGGTGTGAGGGTGAACAGGAGTTAAGACACAAACAGAAGCGCAGGGTGTGAGGGTGAACAGGAGTTAAGACACAGACAGAAGGCAGGGTGTGAGGGTGAACAGGAGTTAAGACACAGGGCGAAGCGCAGGGTGTGAGAGTGGACAGGATTTAAGACACAGACAGAAGGCAGGGTGTGAGGGTGAACAGGAGTTAAGACACGGAGAAGCGCAGGGTGTGAGGGTGAACAGGAGTTAAGACACAGACAGAAGCGCAGGGTGTGAGGGTGAACAGGAGTTGAGACACAGACAGAAGCGTTTTGGATGAGTTGAGGTTTATGGAGGGTGGAAGTTGGGAGGCCGGTCAGGAAAGCGCTGGAATAGTCGAGTCTCGAGGTAACAAAGACACAGAAGAGGGTCTCAGCAGCAGATGAGCTGAGGCGGGGCGGAGACGGGCGTTGTTAGAGGTGGAAGGAGGAGGTCTCAGCTGATCTGCTGCTGAAATCCATAACCATGTCTTTGTGAGCTCGGGACTTCGGTATTCCAATGCTCTCCTGCTCCTTCAAGGATTTGTGTACAAACACCCCGGGTCTCTCTGTTCCTGTACCCCCTTTAAAATTGTACTATTCCATTCATATTGCCTCGCCTCATTCTTCCTACCAAAATATATCACTTCACATTCTCTGCATTAAATTCCATTTGCCCATTTCACCAGTCTGTCTATTGCCACCTGAAGTCTGTTCCTACCCTCCTCATTGTTTACTACATTTCCGAGTTTCCTGTCATCTGCAAACGATGAAATTATGCCCTGGTCCAGCCCATTAATATATATCAAAGAGAGTAGTGGTCCTAACAACCCCTGGGAAACACCACTGTACACTTCCCTCCAGTCTGAGAAACAACCGTTCACCACCACTCTCTGCTCTCTGTCCCTAACCCACTTTTGTATCCATGCTGACACTGTCCCTTTAATCACATGGCTTTAATTTTGCTAACAAGTCCATTATGTGGTACTTTGTCCAGCTCTTTTTGAAAGTCCATACACAGAACATCAACCGTACTGCCCTCATCAACCCTGTTAGTTCAAAGAACTCGATCAAGTTAGTCAAACACAATTTGCCTTTAATAAATCCATGCCGATGTTCAGTTATTAGCCCAGACTTTTCCAAGTGCCAATTAATTTTGTCCCGGATTATTGTCTCTAAAAGTTTCCCCACCACCGACGTTCGGCTGACTGGCCTGTAGTTGCCGAGTTTATCCCTCTCCCCTTTTTTTTTTTTAAACAGGGCTGTAACATTTGCAATCCTCCAGTCCTCTGGCACCACCCCTATATCCAAGTAGGATTGAAAGATTGTGGCCAAAGCCTCCTCAATTTCCACCCTTACCTCCCCCAGTAACCTCGGATGCATCCCATCCGGACCGGGTGACTTCTCTACTTTGTGGACTGCCAACCTTGTACATCCTCTTTATCTATTTTTATCCTATGCAGTATTGCTACTGCCTCCTCCTTTACTGCTACATTGGCAGCATCCCCTTCTCCAGTGAAGACTGAAGTAAAGGACTCATTCAGTACCTCAGCCTTTGCCCTCTGCCTCCACAAGATGATGTTTTTGGTCCCGAATCGGCCCCAGCCTCCCTTTGACTACCCTTTTACTATTTACGTGTTTATAGAAGACTTTTGGGTTCCCTTTTATGTTGGCCGCAAATCTATTCTCATACTCTCTCTTTGCCCCTCTTATTCTCTTTTTATGTCTCCTCTGTACTTTCTATATTCAGCTTGGTTTTCTACTATCTTATTCACCTTAGAATTGTCATAAGCCTCCTTTTTCTGTCTTATTTTAACCTCGATATCTTTAGTCATCCAGGGAGCTCTCGCTTTGGATGCCCTTCCTTTCCCCCTCCTGGTAATGTGTCTACTCTGTACACAAACCATCTCCTCTCTGAAGCCCTCCCATTGTTCAATTACTGTTTTGCCTACCAACTTTTGATTCCAATCCACCTGGGCCAGATCCCTTTACAACTCACTGAAGTTAGCCCTCCGCCAGTTAAATATTTTTATACTTGTCCTTTTCCATGACTATTTTTAACCTGACGATGTTCTGATCACTGTTCCCCAAATGCTCCCCCACTGAAACATGCTCCATTTGGCCCACTTTATTCCCCAGAACTAGATCCAGCTCTGCTTCCTTCCTCATTGGGCTGGAAACAGTGTTGAAGAAAATTCTCTTGTTCGCATTTCAGGAATTCCTCCCCCTCTTTGCCCTTTAGACTGTTGCTATCCCAGACTATATTAGGATAATTGATGTCCTCCATTATCACTACTCTGTAGTTCGTGTATCTTTCTGTAATTTGCCTGCAAATTTGCTCCTCTATCTCCTTCCCATTATTTGGTGGCCTATAGTTTACACCATGTAGTGTAATAGCTCCTCTATTGTTCCTTAATTCAAACCAAATAGATTCTGTCTTTCACCCTCTCAACTACATGATCCCTCTCCAGTGCTATAATAATTTCATTGATCAGTATTGCCACCTCCTCATTTAATTTGTCCTTCCTTCTCTTTCCTGAATACCTTGTAGCCAGAAATATTAAGTTCCCAATCCTCCCCTTCTTTGAGCCAGGTCTCTGTTCTTCCCACTATTTCAGTGTCTCATGCGGTGACTTGTGCCTGTGGCTCACCAACCTTATTTCCCACTCCGTGCATTTACACACATGCACTCCAAACCCCATCTTAGACTGCTTTGCATTTGCCCCCGTCTGATCCCTCCCATTTCTGAACTATTCTTTAATCTAGTGCTATTTGCCTCTCCATGTCCTCTGTGGACCTTGTTTCTCCTCTCTAATATTTCATCCTGGAGTCCACCCCCTGCCAAATTAACCCTCCCCACAGCACCAGGGAACCTTCCCGTGAGGGTGTTGGTCCCAGCTCTGCTGAGGGTCAACCCGTCCACCTTGGACAGGTCCCTCCTGCCCCAGAACTGGTCCCAATGCCCCAAGAATCTAAAGTCCCCCTTCCTGCATCATTTCTCCAGCCACATGTTAACCTGTCTTATCCGACTATTCCTATACTCACCAGCGCATGGCACTGGGAGTAATCCAGCGAATGCTACCTTTGAGGTCCTGCTCTTTAATTTCCTCCCGAGTTCCTGAAACACTGACTGCAGGACCGCAACCCTTTTCTTTCCTGTGTCATTGGTTCCCATATGGACCATGACTCCTAGCTATTCAACTCCCCACCCCCCCGTCAAAATGTTCTGCACCCTCTCAGTGATGTCCTTTACCCTGGCACCAGGGAGGCAACACACTGGGCGGGACTCACATCCGGGGTTGCAGAAATGCCTGTCTAACCCCCTATTGAATCCCCTGTGACCACTGCATTTCTACACTTTGCACAGGGCGGGGCACAGCAGTCATTTGCCCCACAGTGCAGTGGATGCGCTCCAGACTGCAGTCCCCCGAGGTGTTGTCACCCTCACTGAAAACCGGTTTGAGAGTGCCACGCTCCCGGAGGATTCCTGCACTGCCTGCTTCTTCCTACCCTGCCGGACGGCCACCCAGTTACAATTCCCATGAACTCTCCGTAGCTGCGGGGTGACCACCTCCTGCAACGTGCACTCCAGGAAGTTCTCTGCCTCCCGTCTGCCCTGCAGTGACTCCAACTGCTCCTCAAGCTCAGAAACCCCGAGCTCGAGTTCCAGCCACTGGAGGCACTTCCTGCCCCCGCGGTTATCAGTGACACGTGAAGCGTCCTGGAGTTCCCACATGGCACAGGAATTGCAGCAATTGGTCCCATCATTTCGCTTAAAATTCTATCTACTTAAGCTACAGATATATAAATGAGATGTTAGGTTAATGTTCCTTTATCCCCACCATTCAATCAGTGACTGGGCCTTTGCCAGGCCCGCTGACTGCGGCCCCTCTCCCAGATTCCAGCCCCAGCTCTGTGCTGACTGCGGCCCCTCTCCCAGATTCCAGCCCCAGCTCTGTGCTGACTGCGGCCCCTCTCCCAGATTCCAGCCCCAGCTCTGTGCTGACTGCGGCCCCTCTCTCAGATTCCAGCCCCAGCTCTGTGCTGCCTGCGGCCCCTCTCCCAGATTCCAGCCCCAGCTCTGTGCTGACTGTGGCCCCTCTCCCAGATTCCAGCCCCAGCTCTGTGCTGACTGTGGCCCCTCTCCCAGATTCCAGCCCCAGCTCTGTGCTGACTGCGGCCCCTCTCCCAGATTCCAGCTCTGTGCTGAATGAGCTGCTCTCATCTGGGGACAGCAGGTCACAATCGGCCCCAGAGCACCTGAGCTGTTCACCAGGTCCCGCCCCCTTGCTGCGCCGCCATTGCTTGGAGGAGCCGCCGCCCGCTCGGTCCTCCAGCCCCGCCCCGCTCTTCCTATTGGTCCGAGCTCCTGTCAGTCAGGCCGTGCCCGGGGTCACGTGCTGCAGTTCACTCCGCCCCCCTCGCCACCCCGGGTGATTGGCGCGGCTGAATCCGCTCCATTTCGTGCCCGGGCAGCTCCCACCCGACTTTCGGGTTTGTATTTTACTTTATTCGCTCTCTCTCTCCGCCCCCTGTACCATCGCCCCGCCCAACCGCCAGCTCACTCGGTGCAACAAACTCACTTTCTGTCGGTGACTCGGCCTCAACGGCTGCGCGCTCCCCTGACCCAGGAGCCCCCGCGCGGTTGACCCGGAGACCAGCGCGCAGGCGCAGCAGCGGCCGAATGTCGGCCTGAGTTCTGCCTCCTGAGCATGCGCGGCGCCCAACCGGTGACCTCATCAGAACAAAGGACCTGGAGCAGGAGTGAGCCTCGAGCCCTGGAGCCTGCTCCCCATTCAATGAGATCAGGGCTGATCATCCTCATCTCCACTTTCCTGCACTGTCCCCATATAGAAACATAGAAGATCGGAGCAGGAGTGGGCCATTCGGGCCCTGGAGCCTGCTCCCCATTCAATGAGATCGGGGCTGATCATCCTCATCTCCACTTTCCTGCACTGTCCCCATATAGAAACATAGAAGATCGGAGCAGGAGTGGGCCATTCGGGCCCTGGAGCCTGCTCCCCATTCAATGAGATCGGGGCTGATCATCCTCATCTCCACTTTCCTGCACTGTCCCCATATAGAAACATAGAAGATCGGAGCAGGAGTGGGCCATTCGGCCCTTCGAGCCTGCTCCGCCATTCAATGAGATCATGGCTGATCATCCAAATTCAGTACCCTGTCCCTGCCTTCTCCCCATATCCCTTGATCCCTTTAGCCTCAAGAAACATATCCAACTCTTGAATATATTTAATGAACTGGCCTCCATCGCCCTCTGTGGCAGAGAATTCCACAGGTTCACCACTCTCTGGGTGAAGAAATTCCTCCTCATTTCTGTCCTAAATGGCTTACCCCTTATCCTTTGACTATGACCCCTGGTTCTGGACTCCCCGGCCATCAGAAACATCCTTTCTGCATCTAGTCTGTCCAGACCTGACAGAATTTTATAGGTTTCGATGAGATCCCCTCTCAATCTTCTAAACTCCAGTGAGTATAAGCCCAATCGACACGATCTCTCCTCGTACGTCATTCCTGCCATCCCAGGTATCAGCCTGGTGAATCTTCGCTGCACTCCCTCCATGGCAAGAACGTCCTTCCTCAGGTAAGGTGACCAAAACTGCACACAATACTCAAGGTGTGGTCTCACCAAGGCCCTGTACAACTGCAGCAAGACATCCTTGTTCTTGTACTCGAACCCTCTTGCTACGAAGGCCAACATACCATTTGCCTTCTCAACTGCCTGCTGCACCTGCATGCTTACCTTCAGCGACTGGTGCACAATAACACCCAGGTCTCTTTGCACTTCCCCTTCTCCCAATCTATTGCCATTCAAATAATAATCTGCCTTCCTGTTTTTGCCACCAAAGTGGATAACCTCACATTTATCCATATTATAGTGCATTTGCCATGTTTCTGCCCAATCACCCAACCTGTCCAAATCGTCCTGGAGTTTCACGACATCCTCCTCACAGCTTACCCTCCCACCCAGCTTTGTGTCGTCTGCAAATTTGGAGATATTACATCCAATCCCCTCGTCCAGATCATTAATATATATTGTGAACAGCTGGGGTCCTAGGACCGATCCTTGCGTACCCCACTAGTCACTGCCTGCCACTCGGAAAATGACCCGTTTATTCCAACTCTTTGCTTTCTGTCCACCAACCAGTTCTCTATCCAAGTCAGTACCTTGCCCCCAATTCCTTGTGCCTTAATTTTTCACGCTAATCTCTTATGTGGGACCTTATCGAAAGCCTTCTGAAAGTCCAAATACACCACATCCACTGGTTCTCCCTTATCTATTTTACCAGTTACATCCTCAAAAAATTCCAGTAGAGTAGTCAAGCATGATTTACCTTTTGTAAATCCATGTTGACTTTGTCCGATGCTGTCACTGCTTTCCAAGTGCTCTGCTATTACATCTTTTATAATGGACTCTAGCATTTTCCCCACTACCGATGTCAGGCTTACCGGTCTATAATTCCCCGCTTTTTCTCTACCACCTTTTTTGAATAGTGGGGTAACGTTAGCTACCCTCCAATCCATGGGTACTGTTCCAGAGTCTATTGAGTTCTGGAAGATGACCAGCAATGCATCTACTATCTCTAGGGCCACTTCCTTAAGTACCCTGGGATGTCGACCATCAGGGCCTGGGGATTTAACGGCCTTCAGTCCCATCAATTTTCCTACCATTTCCCTACAGATACTGATTTCTTTCAGTTCCTCCCTCTCATCAGACCCTATGTTCCCCGCCATCTCTGGGAGGTTATTTGTGTCCTCCTTTGTGAAGACAGAACCAAAGTATGTATTTAGTTGGTCTTCCATTTCCTTGTTTCCCATTATAAATTCCCTTGATTCTGACTGTAAGGGACCTACGCTTGACTTCACCAATCTTTTTCTCTTCACATATCTATAAAAGCTTTTACAGTCAGTTTTTATGTTCCCTGATAGCTTACTCTCATATTCTATTTTCCCTTTCTTTATTAATCCCTTTGTCCTCCTTTGTTGACTCCTAAACTGCTCCCAATCCTCAGGATTATTGCTTTTTCTAGCCAATTTATATGTCCTCTCCTTGGATCTTATGCTATCCCTAATTTCCTTTGTTAGCCACGGTTGAGTCACCTTTTTTGTTTTATTTTTATGCCAAACTGGGATGAACAAATTCTGTAGCTCATCCATTCGGTCTTTGAATGTTTGCCATTGCCTATCCACCGTCAACCCTTTGAGTGCCATTCCCCAATCAATCCTACCCAACTCGCTCCTCAGACCATCGTAGTTTCCTTTATTTAAATTCAGGACCCTAGTCTCTGAGTCAAATACTTCATTCTCCATCTTAATGAAGAATTCGATCATATTATGATCGCTCCGACCCAAGGGGCCTCGTACAACAAGATTGCTAATTAATCCTTTCTCGTTACATAATACCCAGTCTAAGATGGCCTGATCTCTGGTTGGTTCCTCGACATATTGGTCCAGGAAGCCATCCCGTAAACACTCCAGGAATTCCTCCTCCACAGTATTGTTACTAATTTGGTTGGCCCAATCTATATGTAGATTAAAGTCACCCATGATGACTGCTGTGCCCTTATTGCACGCTTCTTTAATTTCCGTTTTAATGCCATCCCCAACCTCCGCCTTACTGTTTGGAGGTCTATATACCACTCCCACTAATGTTTTTTTTCCCTTGGTATTTCTCAATTCTACCCATACAGATTCCACATCATCAGAGCTAATATCCTTCATTACAATTGTATTAATCCCTTCTTTAACCAGTAATGCTACCCCACCTCCCTTTCCTTTTTGCCTATCTTTCCTGAATATCGAATACCCCTGGATGTTGAGTTCCCAGTCTTGGCCATCCTTGAGCCACGTTTCCGTAATCCCAACCAAATCATATTCATTTACCTCTATTTGCGCAGCCAATTCATCCACCTTATTACAAATGCTCCTCGCATTAAGACGCAAAGCCTTCAGGCTTGTTTTTTAACACTCTTAGACCTATTAGAATTATTATTTATTGTGGCCATGTTTGATTTAAACCGTTGATTTCTCTGACTGCCACTTTTGTTTTTCTCCTTCCTATCTTTTGCTTTTATCCCTGTTTTCCTTTCCTCTGTCTCCCTGCTCAGGTTCCCAACCCCCTGCCATTTTAGTTTAAACCCCCCCGAACAGTACTCGCAAACCTCCCCGCAAGGATATTTGTCCCGCTCTGGTTCAGGTGCAACCCGTCCGACTTGTACAAGTCCCACCTTCCCCAGAAGCAGGCCCAGTGATCCAGGAAACTAAAGCCCTCCCTCCTGCACCAACTCTTTAGCCACGCATTCATCTGCTCTATCCTCCTATTCCTATACTCACTAGCATGTGGCACCGGGAGTAATCCAGAGATTACAACCTTTGAGGTCCTACTCTTTAATCTGCTACCTAGCTCCCTAAATTCTTGCTGCAGGACCTCATCACTCTTCCTACCCATGTCGTTGGTCCCAATGTGAACCACGACCTCTGCCTGTTCACCCTCCCCCTTCAGAATGCCCTGCAGCCATTCAGTGACATCCTTGACCCTGGCACCAGGGAGGCAACAAACCATCCTGGAATCACATCTACGGCCACAGAAATGCCTATCTGTTCCCCTTATGATAGAATCTCCTACCACTATTGCTCTCACACTCTTTTTCCTCCCTTCCTGAGCAGCAGAAGCATCCCTGGTGCCAGGAAGTTGGCTGCTGCTGCCTTCCTGTGGTAAGTCATCCCCCTCAACAGTATCCAAATTGGTATACCTGTTTGAAAGGGGGAATGGCCACAGGGGTCCCCTGCACTACCTGCCTGTCTCTACTGCTCTGCCTGATGGTCACCCATTTCCCTTCTGCCTGCGCAGCCCTACCCTGCGGTGTGACCAACTCACTAAATGTGTTATCCACGACCCTCTCAGCATCGTGAATGCTCCACAACCCATCCATCCGCAGCTCCAGCGCCTCAATACGGCCCGTTAGTAGCTGCAGCTGGATGCATTTCTGGCACACGTGGTCATCAGGGACACTGGCAGCATCCCTGAATTCCCACATAGAGCAAGAAGAGCATAACACGGGGCTGGGCTCTCCTGGCATGACTTACCCCTTTAATTAATTTAAATTAATTCAATACGACCAGTTAAAGATATATTCTAGGGCGCTTATAGAAGATAGGAGCAGGAGTGGCCATTCGGGCCCTGGAGCCTGCTCCCCATTCAATGGGATCAGGGCTGATCATCCTCATCTCCACTTTCCTGCACTGTCCCCATATAGAAACATAGAAGATAGGAGCAGGAGTGGGCCATTCGGGCCCTGGAGCCTGCTCCGCCATTCAATGAGATCAGGGCTGATCATCCTCATCTCCACCTTCCTGCACTATCCCCATATCCTTTGGTTCCCTTAATATCCAAAAAATCTATCGCGCTCTGTCTTGAATATACTCAATGACTGAGTTTCCACAGTCCTCTGGGGTAGAGAATTCCAAAGATTCACCACCCTCTGAGTGAAGAAATTTCTCCTTTACTCAGTCCTAAATGGCCGACAATTTATCCTGAGACTGTGGCCCCTGGTTCTAGACTCCCCAGCCAGGGGAAACATCCTCCCTGCAGCTACCCTGTCGAGCCCTGTAAGAATTTTGTATGTTTCAAATAGGTCACCTCTCATTCTTCTAAACTCGAGAGAATATAGGCCCATTCTACTCAATCTCTCCTCATAGGACAATCCTCTCATCCCAGGAATCAGTCTGGTGAACCTTCGTTGCACTCCCTCTATGTAAAGTATATCCTTCCTTAGGTAAGGAGACTTTAACAGTGCACAATACTCCAGGTGTGGTCTCACCAGCGCCCTATATAATTGCAGTAAGACACCTTTACTCTTATACTCAAATCCTCTTGTAATAAAGGCCAACATACCATTTGCTTTCCTAATTGCTTGCTGTACCTGCATGTTAACTTTCAGTGATTCGTGTACAAGGACACCCAGGTCCCTCTGAACACCAACATTTCCCAATCTCTCACCATTTAAAAAATACTCTGCTTTTCTATTTTTCTGACCAAGGTGGATAACTTCACATTTCTCCACATTATATTCCATTTGCCTTGTTCTTGCCCCACTCACTTAGCCTGTCGAGATCCCCTTGAAGCCTCTTTGCATCCTCCTCATAACTTACAGTTCCACCCAGCTTTGTATCATCAGCAAACTTGGATATATTGGGCCATATTTTGCGACCCCCCCCTATGGGTGCGTACGAGGTGCGCACGTCCCCGGAGGGGCCGTGCAAGTGCCGGGTTTAGGCATGCGTAGCGCACACACTAAAACTGGCACATCCCCAGGAGAGGGCGCTATTGGCCCAACCTCCGCCCGCTGAAAGGCCCTGGAATTCTTATGCCTGGTTTACCAGCATAAGAGGTTTAAAAAAATAGAAAAATAACATTTTATCACTCATTTATACATTAAAACCCTGTCCAATAAGTTAAGTTTATTTTTAGCTCCGTTAAAACATACATTTTTTCCCCCAAAATTAAATTTTTGTTTAAAATATTTAATTAAATGCCATTTTAATTAATTTTATATATGTAACGTTTATTTGAAATTTATTTCACGTGTTCCGGTATTTTTTTAGTCATTCCCATTCATACTTAAGACAGTTCCTACAAATCATTGATGTAAATTGTGAATAGCTGAGGGCCAAGCACTGATCCTTGCAGTACCCCACTAGTTACAGCCTGCCAACCCGAAAATGACCTGTTTATTCCTACTCTCTATTTTCTGTCCGTTAACCAATCCTCAGTCCATGCTAGTATATTACCCCCAATCCCATGAGCCCTAATTTTGTTTAATAACCTCTTGTGTGGCACCTTATCGAAAGCCTTCTGAATATTCAAATACACCACATCCACTGGTTCCCCCTTATAAGAAATAGGAGCAGGAGTAGGCCAATCGGCCCCTCGAGCCTGCTCCGCCATTCAATAAGATCATGGCTGATCTGATCCTAACTGCCAATCTACTATCACAGAACCATCTCCTGAATCTAACAGAATTAGACACACGAAATAGGAGCAGGATCAGGCTACACGGCCCCTGGGCCCGCTCCGCTACCCACAGGGCCATGACCGATCCGAACCTAGACTCATGTCCAAATTCCTGCCCGCTCCCCGTAACCCTTAATTCCCTTTACTTCTAGGAAACTGTCTATTTCTGTTTTAAATTTATGTAATTATGTAGCTTCTACAGCTTTTTGGGGCAGCATATTCCATGGACCTACCACCCCCTGAGTGAAGTAGTTCCTCCTCATCTCAGTTTTGAAAGAGCAGCCCCTTATTCTAAGACTATGCCCCCTAGTTCTAGTTTCACCCATCATCAGGAACATCCTCCCCGCATCCACCCGATCCAACCCCTTCACAATCTTATATGTTTCAATAAGATCGCCTCTCATTCTTCTGAACTCCAATGAGTAGAGTCCCAATCTACTCAACCTCTCCTCATATGTCCATCCTCTCATCCCCGGGATTAACCGAGTGAACCTTCTTTGTACTGACTCGAGAGCAAGTATGTCTTTTCTTAAGTATGGACACCAAAACTGTATGCAGTATTCCAGGTGCGGTCTCACCAATACCTTGTACAACTGAAGCAATACCTCCCTATTTTTATATTCTATCCCCCTAGCAATGAAAGCCAACATTCCATTGGCCTTCTTAATCACTTGCTGCACCTGCATACTAACCTTTTGAGTTTCGTGCACCAGGACCCCCAGATCCCTTTGTGCTTCAGTACTTTCCAGTTTCTTGCCATTAAGATAATAACTTGCTCTACGATTTTTCCTGCCAAAGTGCATAACCTCACACTTTCCAGTATTGTATTCCATCTGCCAAATCTCTGCCCACTTACTTAGCCTGTCTATGTCCCCTTGCAGGTTTTTTATGTCCTCCTCACTCACTGCTTTCCCTCCCATCTTAGTATCATCTGCAAACTTTGATATGTTACACTCGGTCCCCTCCTCCAAATCATTAATATAGATTGTCAAGAGTTGGGGACCCAGCACTGACCCCTGCAGAACACCACTAGTTACTGATTGCCAGTCTGAAAATGAACCATTTATCCCAACTCTCTGCCTTCTGTTAGATAGCCAATCCTCTATCCATGCCAGAATATTACCCCCAATCCCGTGATTTTTTATCTTAAGCAATAATCTTTTGTGTGGCACCTTGTCAAATGCCTTTTGGAAGTCTAAATACACTACGTCCACTGGTTCACCTTTATCCACCCTATATGTTACTTCCTCAAAGAACTCCAGCAAATTTGTCAAACATGACTTCCCCTTCATAAAACCATGCTGACTTTGTCCTATTAAATTATGATTATCCAAATGTCCTGTTACTGTCTCCTTAATAATGGACTCCAAAATTTTACCGACCACAGATGTTAGGCTAACCGGTCTATAGTTTCCAGCCTTCTGTCTACTGCCCTTTTTAAATAAGGGTGTTACATTAGCAGTTTTCCAGTCTGCCGGGACCTTTGCTGAGTCCAGTGAGTTTTGGAAAATTATTACCAATGCATCCACAATCCCTACCGCCACTTCCCTCAAGACCCTAGGATGTAAGCCATCAGGTCCAGGTGATTTATCCGCCTTGAGTCCCATTATTTTACTGAGTACCACTTCCTTAGTGATTTTGATCGTGTTTAGCTCCTCCCCCCCTATAGCCCCCTGTTTGTCCAGTGTTGGGATATTCTTAGTGTCCTCTACTGTAAAGACTGATACAAAATATTCATTCAGTGTTTTTGCCATCTCCATATTTCACACCATTAATTTCCCGGTCTCATCCCCTAAGGGACCAACATTTACTTTAGCCACCCTTTTTCTTTTTATATAACTATAAAAACTCTTACTATCTGTTTTTATATTTTTTGCTAATTTACTTTCATAATCTATCTTCCCTTTCTTAATTAATCTTTTTGTTATTTTTTGCTGTCTTTTAATGTTTTCCCAATCCTCTGTCCTCCCACTAGATTTGACTGCCTTATATGCCCTTGTTTTTAGTCTATTTATCTATTCTACAAGTTGGAACCTCAAAAAATTCGAACAGATTTGTCAAACACGATTTCCCTTTCATAAATCCATGTTGACTCTGCCCAATCCTAGTTTTATTTTCTAAGTGCCCTGTTACCATGTTCTTAATAATAGAATCTAGCATTTTCCCCACTACTGATGTCAGGCTAACTGGTCTGTAGTTCCCCGTTTTCTCTCTCCCTCCTTTCTTAAATAGTGGGATTACATTTGCTACCTTCCAATCCGTGGGAACCGTTCTAGAATCTATGGAATTTTGGAAAATGACAACCAATGCATCCACTATCTCTATAGCCACCTCTTTCAAAACCCTAGGATGTAGGCCATCAGGTCCAGGGGATTTATTGGCTTTCAGTCCCATTAATTTCCCATTGTTTTTTTACTAATACTAATTTCTTCCAGTTCCTCATTCTCACCAGACCCATGGTTCTCCAGTATTTCCGGGAGGTTTTCTGCATCTTCTTCCGTGAAGACAGACACAAGGTATTTGTTTAATTTCTCTGCCATTTCCTTATCTCCCATTATAATTTCTCTTGTCTCAGCCTGTAAGGGACCCACATTTACTTTCGCTAATCTTTTCCTTTTTACATTCCTAGAGAAGCTTTTACAGTCTGTTTTTATGTCTCTCGCTAGTTTACTCTCATTCTATTTACTGTTTCTTTATTAATTTCTTGATCCTCCTTTACTTGACACGAAAATTGGTGGAGTGGTAAATAGCGAGGAGGGAAGCCTCAGGCTGCAGGATGATATAGACGGGTTGGTCAGATGGGCAGAACAGTGGCAAATGGAATTTAACCCTGAAAAGTGTGAGGTGATGCATTTTGGGAGGACTAACAAGGCAAGGGAATACACAATGAATGGTCAGACCCTTGGAAGGACAGAGGATCCTTGGTGTGCATGTAGATAGATCCCTGAAGGCAGCAGGACAGGTAGTTAAAATAAGGTGGTTAAAAAGGCCTATGGGATACTTGCCTTTATTAGCCGAGGCATAGAAAATAAGAGCAGGGTGGTTATGATGGAGCTGTACAAAACGCTAGTTAGGCCACAGCTGGAATACTGTGTGCAGTTCTGGTCACCACACTGTAGGAAGGATGTGACTGCATTGGAGAGGGTGCAGAGCAGATTCACCAGGATGTTACCTGGGCTGGAGCATTTCAGCTATGAAGAGAGACTGGACAGGCTGGGGTTGTTTTCCTTGGAGCTGAGGGGGGATCTGATTGAGGTGTACAAAATTATGAGGGGCATAGATAGGGTAGATAGAAAGGAACTTTTCCCCTTAGTAGAGGGGTCAATAACCAGGGGGCATAGTTTCAAGGTAAGGGACAGGAGGTTTAGAGGGGATTTGAGGAAAACTTTTTCACCCAGAGGGTGGTTGGAATCTGGAACTCACTGCCTGAAAGGGTGGTAGAGGCAGGAACCCTCACAACATTCAAGAAGCATTTGGATGAGCACTTGAAATGTCATAGCATACAAGGCTACGGACCAAGTGCTGGAAAATGGGATTAGAATAGACAGGACTTGATGGCCGGCATGGACACGATGGGCTGAAGGGCCTCTTTCTGTGCTGTATAACTCTATGACTCTACTAAATTCTAAAATGCTCCCAATCCTCAGGCTTACTGCTCTTTTTGGCAATATTATAAGCCTCTTCCTTTGATCTAATGCTATCTTTAACTTCTCTTGTTGGACCACTTTTCCTGTGGGGTTTTAGTGCCTTAAAGGAATGTATATTTGTTATAAATTATATATTACTTCTTTAAATGCTAGCCATTGCTTTTTTTTATTTGTTCATGGGATGTGGGCGTTGTTGGCAAGGCCAGCATTTATTGCCCATCCTTAATTGCCCTTGAGAAGGTGGTGGTGAGCTGCCACCTTGAACCGCTACAGTCCGTGTGGTGAAGGTGCTCCCACAGTGCTGTTAGGGAGGGAGTTCCAGGATTTTGACAAAGCAACGATGAAGGATCGGCGATATATTTCCATGTCGGGATGGTGTGTGACTTGGAGGGGAATTTGGAGGTGGTGGTGTTCCCCTGCGCCTGCTGCCCTTGTCCTACTAGGTGGTAGAGGTTTGGGAGGTGCTGCCGAAGAAGCCTTGGCGAGTTGCTGCAGTGCATCTTGTCGAGGGTACACACTGCAGCCACAGTACACCGGTGGTGGAGGGAGTGAATGTTTACGGTGGTACATGGGGTGCCAAACAAGCGGGCTGCTTTGTCTTGGATGGTGTTGAGCTTCTTGAGTGTTGTTGGAGCTGAACTCATCCAGGCAAGTGGAGAGTATTCCATCACACTTGTGCCTTGTAGATGGTGGAAAGGCTTTGGGGAGTCAGGAGGTGAGACACTCGCCGCAGAATATCCAGTCTCTGACCTGATCTTGTTGCCACAGTATTTATGTGGCTGGTCCAGTTAAGTTTCTGGTCAATGGTGACCCCCAGGATATTGATGGTGGGGGATTTGGCGATGGTAAAGCCGTTGAATGTCAAGGGGCGGTGGTTAGATACTCGCTTGTTGGAGATGGTCATTGCCTGGTACTTGTGTGGCGCGAATGTTACCTGACACTTATCAGCCCAAGCCTGAATGTCGTCCATGTCTTGCTGCATGCAGGTATGGGCTGCTTCATTATCTGAGGAGTTGTGAATGGCACTGAACACTGTGCAGTCATCAGTGAACATCCCCATTTCTGACGTTATGATGGAGGGAAGGTCATTGATGAAGCAGCTGAAGATGGTTGGGCCTTGTCTGCCGTCATACCTTTTAATTTTGGAAGGGGAGGGTGAACAGCCAGTTGTCGTGGTGCATATAGGTACCAACGATATAGGTAAAATATGGGATGAGGTCCTAAAAGCTGAATATAGGGAGTTAGGAGGTAAATTAAAAAATAGAACCTCAAAGGTAGTAATCTCAGGATTGCTACCAGTGCCACATGCTAGTCAGAGTAGAAATAGAAGGATATTTCAGATGAATACGTGGCTAGAGGAATGGTGCGAGGGGGAGGGATTCTAATTCCTGGGACATTGGAACCGGTTCTGGGGGAGGTGAGACCAGTTCAAACTGGACTGTTTGCACCTGGGCAGGGCCGGGACCGATGTCCCAGGGGGAGTGTTTGCTAGTGCTCTGGGGGAGGGTTTAAACTAAAATGGCAGGGGGTTGGGAACCTGAGCAGGGAGACAGAGGAAAGGGAAACAAGGATAAAAGCAAAAGATAGGAAGGAGAAAAACAAAAGTGGCAGTCAGACAAATCAATGGTTTAAATCAAACATGGCCACAGTAAATAATAAGAACATAGGAACATAAGAAATAGGAGCAGGAGTAGGCCAATCGGCCCCTCGAGCCTGCTCCGCCATTCAATAAGATCATGGCTGATCTGATCCGAACCGCCAATCTACTATCACAGAACCATCTCCTGAATCTAACAGAATTTGACACACGAAATAGGAGCAGGATCAGGCTACACGGCCCCTGGGCCCGCTCTGCTACCCACAGGGCCATGACCGATCCGAACCTAGACTCATGTCCAAATTCCTGCCCGCTCCCCGTAATACTTAATTCCCTTTCCTTCTAGGAAACTGTCTATTTCTGTTTTAAATTTATGTAATGATGTAGCTTCTACAGCTTTTTGGGGCAGCATATTCCATGGACCTACCACCCTCTGAGTGAAGTAGTTCCTCCTCATCTCAGTTTTGAAAGAGCAGCCCCTTATTCTAAGACTATGCCCCCTAGTTCTAGTTTCACCCATCATCGGGAACATCCTCCCCGCATCCACACGATCCAACCCCTTCACCATCTTATATGTTTCAATAAGATCGCCTCTCATTCTTCTGAACTCCAATGAGTAGAGTCCCAATCGACTCAACCTCTCCTCATATGTCCATCCCCTCATCCCCGGGATTAACCGAGTGAACCTCCTTTGTACTGACTCGAGAGCAAGTATGTCTTTTCTTAAGTATGGACACCAAAACTGTACGCAGTATTCCAGGTGCGGTTTCACCAATACCTTGTACAACTGAAGCAATACCTCCCTATTTTTATATTCTATCCCCCTAGCAATGAAAGCCAACATTCCATTGGCCTTCTTAATCACTTGCTGCACCTGCATACTAACCTTTTGAGTTTCGTGCACCAGGACCCCCAGATCCCTTTGTACTTCAGTACTTTCCAGTTTCTTGCCATTAAGATAATAACTTGCTCTACGATTTTTCCTGCCAAAGTGCATAACCTCACACTTTCCAGTATTGTATTCCATCTGCCAAATCTCTGCCCACTTACTTAGCCTGTCTATGTCCCCTTGCAGGTTTTTTATGTCCTCCTCACTCACTACTTTCCCTCCCATCTTAGTATCATCTGCAAACTTTGATATGTTACACTCGGTCCCCTCCTCCAAATCGTTAATATAGATTGTAAAGAGTTGGGGACCCAGCACTGACCCCTGCGGAACACCACTAGTTACTGATTGCCAGTCTGAGAATGAACCACTTATCCCAACTCTCTGCCTTCTGTTAGATAGCCAATCCTCTATCCATGCCAGAATATTACCCCCAATCCTGTGATTTTTTATCTTAAGCAATAATCTTTTGTGTGGCACCTTGTCAAATGCCTTTTGGAAGTCTAAATACACTACATCCACTGGTTCCCCTTTATCCACCCTATATGTTACTTCCTCAAAGAACTCCAGCAAATTTGTCAAACATGACTTCCCCTTCATAAAACCATGCTGACTTTGTCCTATTAAATTATGATTATCCAAATGTCCTGTTACTGTCTCCTTAATAATGGACTCCAAAATTTTACCTACCACAGATGTTAGGCTAACCGGTCTATAGTTTCCAGCCTTCTGTCTACTGCCCTTTTTAAATAAGGGTGTTACATTAGCAGTTTTCCAGTCTGCCGGGACCTTTGCAGAGTCCAGGTAGTTTTGGAAAATTATTACCAATGCATCCACAATTCCTACCGCCACTTCCCTCAAGACCCTAGGATGTAGGCCATCAGGTCCAGGTGATTTATCCGCCTTGAGTCCCATTATTTTACCGAGTACCACTTCCTTCGTGATTTTGAACGTGTTTAGCTCCTCCCCCACTATAGCCCCCTGTTTGTCCAGTGTTGGGATATTCTTAGTGTCCTCTACTGCAAAGACTGATACAAAATATTCATTCAGTGTTTTTGCCATCTCCATATTTCCCACCATTAATTTCCCGGTCTCATCCTCTAAGGGACCAACATTTACTTTAGCCACCCTTTTTCTTTTTATATAACTATAAAAACTCTTACTATCTGTTTTTATATTTTTTGCTAATTTACTTTCATAATCTATCTTCCCTTTCTTAATCAATCTTTTTGTTATTTTTTGCTGTCTTTTAAAGTTTTCCCAATCCTCTATCCTCCCACTAGATTTGGCTACCTTATATGCCCTTGTTTTTAGTCGAATACTATCCTTAATTTCTTTACTTAGCCACGGATGGCTGTCTTTTCTTTTGCACCCTTTTCTTCTCAGTGGAATATATATTTTTTGGTAGTTGTAAAATAACTCCTTAAATGTACACCACTGATCATGTATCGTCTTACCCTTTAATCTATTTTCCCAATCCACTCTACTCAATTCCGCTCTCATACCTTCATAGTCTCCTTTATTCAAGCTTAGCACGCTTATTTGACATCCAACCTTCTCACCCTCTAATTGAATATGGAATTCAACCATGTTATGGTCACTCATTCCAAGGGGATCCTTTACTAGGACATTTTTAATTAATCCTGTCTCGTTACACATGACCAGATCTAAGGTTGCTTGCCCCCTGGTCGGTTCAGTTACATACTGCTCAAGAAACCCATCCCTAATACACTCAATGAACTCATCCTCAAGGCAGCCCTGCCCAATTTGATTTGTCCAATTAATATGATAGTTAAAATCCCCCATAATTATAGATGTTCCCTTATTACAAGCCTCAACTATTTCCTGATTGATACTCACTATTTCCTGATTGATAATAATTCAAATAGGTCTAAGAGCGTTAAAAAAACAAGCCTGAAGGCTTTGTGTCTTAATGCGAGGAGCATTCATAATAAGGTGGATGAATTAGCTGCGCAAGTAGAGGTAAACGAATATGATTTGATTGGGATTACGGAAACATGGTTCCAGGGTGGCCAAGGCTGGGAACTCAACATCCAGGGGTATTCAATATTCAGGAAAGATAGGCAAAAAGGAAAGGGAGGTGGGGTAGCATTGCTGGTTAAAGAAGGGATTAACACAATTGTAAGGAAGGATATTAGCTCTGATGATGTGGAATCTGTATGGGTAGAACTGAGAAATACCAAGGGCAGAAAACGTTAGTGGGAGTGGTATATAGACCTCCAAACAGTAATGCGGAGGTTGGGGATGGCATTAAAAGGGAAATTAGAGAAGCGTGCAATAAGGGCACAGAAGTCATCATGGATGACTTTAATCTACATTTAGATTGGGATAACCAAATTAGTAACAATACTGTGGAGGAGGAATTCCCTGAGTATTTACGGGATGGTTTCCTGGACCAATATGTCGAGGAACCTTCCAGAGATCAGGCCATCTTAGACTGGGTATTATGTAATGAGAAAGGATTAATTAGCAATCTTGTTGTACGAGGCCCCTTGGGTCGGAGCGATCATAATATGATAGAATTCTTCATTAAAGATGGAGAATGAAGTGGTTGACTCAGAGACTAGGGTCCTGAATTTAAATAAAGGAAACTACGATGGTCTGAGGCGCGAGTTGGGTAGGATTGATTGGGGAATGTCACTCAAAGGGTTGACGGTGGATAGGTAATGGCAAACATTCAAAGACCGCATTGATGAACTACAGAATTTGTTCATCCTAGTTTGGCATAAAAATAAAACAAAAAAGGTGACTCAACCGTGGCTAACAAGGGAAATTAGGGATAGCATAAGGTCCAAGGAGAGGACATATACATTGGCCAGAAAAAGCAGTAAACCTGAGGATTGGGAGCAGTTTAGGATTCAACAAAGGAGGACAAAGGGATTAATTAAGAAAGGGAAAATAGAATGAGAGTAAGCTTTCAGGGAACATAAAAACTGACTGGAAAAGCTTTTATAGATATGTGAAGAGAAAAAGATTGGTGAAGTCAAGCATAGGTCCCTTGCAGTCAGAATCAGTGGAATTTATAATGGGGAACAAAGAAATGGCAGACCAATTAAATACATATTTTGGTTCTGTCTTCACAAAGGAGGACACAAATAACCTCCCAGAGATGTCGGGGACATAGGGTCCGATGAAAGGGAGGAACTGAAAGAAATCAGTATTTGTAGGGAAATGGTGTTAGGGAAATTGATGGGATTGAAGGCCGATAAATCCCCAGGGCCTGATAATCTACATCCTAAGGTACTTAAGGAAGTGGCCCTAGAAATAGTAGATGCATTGCTGATCATCTTCCAACATTCGATGGAATCTGGAACAGTACCTGTGGATTGGAGGGTAGCTAATGTTACCCCACTATTCAAAAAAGGTGGTAGAGAGAAAACGGGGAATTACAGACCGGTAAGCCTGACATCGGTAGTGGGGAAAATGCTAGAGTCCATTATAAAGGATGTAATAGCAGAGCACTTGGAAAACAGTGACAGGATCGAACAAAGTCAACATGGATTTACAAAAGGTAAATCGTGCTTGACTAATCTACTGGAATTTTTTGAGGATGTAACTGGTAGAATAGATAAGGGAGAACCAGTGGATGTGGTGTATTTGGACTTTCAGAAGGCTTTCGATAAGGTCCCGCATAAGAGATTAGCGTGTAAAGTTAAGGCACATGGGATTGGGGGCAAGGTATTGACTTGGATAGAGAACTGGTTGGCAGACAGAAAGGAAAGAGTTGGAATAAACGGCTCTTTTTCCGAATGGCAGGCAGTGACTAGTGGGGTCGGGGATCAGTCCTTGGACCCCAGCTATTCACAATATATATTAATGAGCTAGACAAGGGAACTAGATGTAATGTCTCCAAATTTGCAGACGACACAAAGCTGGGTGGGCGTGTGTGCTGTGAGGAGGATGCCGAGAAACTCCAGGATGAATTGGACAGGTTGGGTGATTGGGCAGAAGCATGGCAGATGCAATATAACGTGGATGTGGTAAACCACTGTTTGTATTTCACTGTGTACATGCCTGGACATGCCTCGGCTGACTCCTCCCACAAGTCCTAGTATAAAGGTGACTGCTCCCCAGCCCCTTTGTATTCTGGACCGGTCGACCACTCGAGGCAGACCTTCATTCTTTTGTTAATAAAAGCCTTTAGTTACTCTCTTAACTCTCAGTCTTTTATGAGTAATTGATAGCGCATCAATTTTATTAACAAAATTTTTATAATGGAGAAGATCCTCACACCAGCATGCCTGGACTTAGATCATCGGGAGGCGGACTCATCCACCAAGTTTACTCACTGGCTTAAGTGTTTCGAAAAATTCCTGACCGCCTCCGCAGCAATCAAATCGGACGAGGACAAACTGGATGTCCTGACCTCCAAAGTGAACCACCGAGTGTACTCGGTCATCCAAGACGCGACCTCGTACGCGGACGCTATCAAGCTCCTCAAGGACCAGTACACGCGCCCAGTGAACGAAGTGTACGCCAGGCACCTTCTGGGGAGTCGTAAACAACAACCTGGGGAATCGACCGTGGAATACCTTCAGGCACTGTCTGTGCTTGGCCGGGCCTGTGGTTGTAAGGATGTAAAGGCCGCCGTGTACACAGAGGAACTTATCCGGGACGCTTTTGTAGCGGGCCACAGATCCAATTACACCCGACAGCGACTGTTGGAGCAGAGTGACCTCGACCTCAACAAGGCCTCTGAACTCGCACTATCACTGGATGCAGCCTACTGGGGCATGGATGCCTACTCCTCTGCACCGTGGACGCCGCGGGGAATGACAGCCTGGGACACGGTAGGACCGCCTCATAGCGCCGTGCCACCCCAGCCACACCCCAGCAACGGCCCAACTACCGCAGCAGTGTCCCAAGGCCAGACAGCAGTGCCCCAAGGCCAGAAATGCTACTTCTGTGGCCAGGCAAAACACCCCAGAGCGCGCTGCCCGGCGAAAAACGCGATCTGCTCGGGCTGCGGGAAGAAGGGACACTACGCTAACGTCTGCAGGGCCAAAGCCACCCCGAACCCCAGCAGCGCCGCGTGTGGGCCATGCGGGCCGCCATCTTGGGCCTCCCCAGCCATGTGCGAACCACCGGTACAGCAGCCATTTTGGACACCTCCAGCCACATGGGGATCATGGACGCCGCCATCTTGGACGACAGCCGGAACGCAGCAGGCCCCCAACACTGCCTCATCTGATACCCGCAGCGACACACCGACCCCTACGCTGGCATCCGTTACACTGGACCAAGCGAGACCGCACCAGCTGGCCAGCTCCACAATGGACATTAAGGTAAATGGCCACGATACAATCTGCCTTTTTGACTCTGGGAGCACGGAGAGCTTCATCCACCCGACACGGTGCGGCGTTGCTCTCTCCCAGTCCTGCCTGCGCACCAGCGGATTTCTATGGCCTCCGAGTCCCAGTCGGCGGACATCGGCGGCTACTGCGTAGTGACACTCGTAGTAGATGGGACCGTGTACGATCATTTTAAACTTCTGGTCCTGCCTGACCTCTGCGCTGCCGTCCTGCTGGGGTTAGATTTTCAGTGCCACCTTAAAAGTGTTACGATGGCGTACGGTGGACCCCTACCCCCACTCACAGTCCGCAGCCAGCAGCTCCCAAATTGCCCGCCGCGCACCAGGTGCAACCTCTCCACACTCAGAGTCACCCCCCCCGACTGTTTGCTAACCTCACCCCCGACTGTAAGCCCATCGCCACAAAGAGCAGGCGACACAGTGCCGGGGACAGGGTTTTCATTAAAACCGAAGTGGAGCGGCTCCTGAAGGAAGGGATTATTGAGGGCAGCACCAGGTTCTGGCGAGCCCAGGTTGTGGTCGTTAAGACCGGCGAGAAGCAGCGCCTGGCCATCGACTACAGCCAGACAACAAATCGCTACACCCTGCTGGATGCCTACCCACTCCCCCGCATAGCTGATATGGTCAACCAGATCGCGCAGTACCGCGTCTTCTCGACCATTGACCTGAAATCAGCGTACCACCAGCTCCCTATCCGCCCTGAGGACCGCCAGTATACTGCCTTTGAGGCAAACGGCCGCCTCTATCACTTCCTTAGGGTTCCCTTTGGCGTCACCAACGGGGTCTCCGTCTTCCAAAGGGAGATGGACCGGATGGTAGATCAAAATGCGTTGCAGGCCACTTTCCCATATCTGGACAATGTGACCATCTGCGGCCGTGACTTGCAGGACCATGACGCAAACCTCAAAAAATTCCTCCGCACCGCCCAACTCCTGAACCTGACATATAACAAGGAGAAGTGCATATTCCGCACAAACCGCCTCGCCATCCTTGGCTGTGTTGTGGAACACAGAGTCATCGGCCCCGACCCCGACCGGATGCGTCCCCTTATGGAACTCCCACTGCCCCACTGCCTCAAGGCCCTGAAGAGGTGCCTAGGGTTTTTCTCCTATTATGCCCAGTGGGTCCCCTACTATGCGGACAAGGCCCATCCGTTGATCAAGTCCACCTCTTTTCCCTTGACGGCAGAGGCCCGCTTAGCCTTCCACCGTATCAAGGAAGACATTGCCAAAGCCACCATGCACGCAGTGGACGAATCCATCCCCTTCCAGGTGGAAAGCGACGCGTCCGACTTTGCCCTGGCCGCTACCCTCAATCAGGCGGGGAGACCCGTGGCCTTTTCACGAACCCTCCAAGGCCCGGAGACCAGACACTCCGCTGTTGAGAAGGAGGCCCAGGCGATTGTGGAGGCTGTGCGTCATTGGAGGCACTACCTGGCCGGAAAACGATTTACCCTGCTCACTGACCAACGTTCAGTTGCTTTCATGTTTAACAACAAGCAGAGGGGCAAAATCAAAAATGACAAGATCTTGAGGTGGAGAATCGAACTTTCCACCTACAATTACGAGATCTTGTACCGGCCCGGGAAGCTCAATGAACCCCCGGATGCGCTATCGCGTGGCACCTGCGCCAGCGCGCAGATCGATAGACTGCGGGCCCTCCACAATGACCTCTGCCACCCGGGGGTCACCAGGTTCTTCCACTTCATCAAGGCCCGCAACCTGCCTTACTCTATTGAGGAGGTCAGGACCATGACCAGGAACTGCCAAGTCTGCGCTGAGTGCAAACCGCACTTTTATAGACCAGACAGGGCCCACCTGATAAAAGCCACTCGCCCCTTCGAGCGCCTGAGCGTTGATTTTAAAGGGCCTCTCCCCTCCTCCGACCGCAATGTGTACTTCCTCAATATTATTGATGAGTACTCCCGTTTCCCGTTCGCCATCCCCTGCCCGGACATGACCAGTGCCACGGTCATTAAATGTCTGAACGACCTCTTCACCCTGTTCGGTTTCCCCAGCTATATCCGTAGCGACCGGGGCTCATCGTTTATGAGCGACGAACTCCGTCAGTACCTGCTAACTAGGGGTATTGCCACAAGCAGGACCACCAGTTACAACCCCCGGGGGAACGGACAGGTGGAAAGAGAAAATGCGACAGTTTGGAAGGCGGCCCTGCTAGCCTTAAAGTCTAGGGGCCTTCCAACCTCCCGCTGGCAGGATGTGCTCCCTGATGCGCTCCACTCTATTCGGTCACTGCTCTGCACTGCCACTAACGCCACCCCTCATGAGAAAATGTTTGTCTTCCCAAGGAAATCCACATCGGGAACATCGCTACCGCCATGGCTGACGTCCCCAGGGCCGGTCCTACTGAGAAGGCACGTGAGGACCCATAAAACGGACCCCCTGGTCGAGAGGGTCGACCTCCTCCATGCCAACCCCCAGTATGCTTACATTGCACACCCGGACGGACGGGAGGACACAGTCTCCATAAGAGACCTTGCACCCTCAGGGGCCGCAGTAACCCACTACTCACTACCACCCCCCCCCACGATCCGATATCCAGCCCCAGCAGACGGCAGGCCTGGGCCCAGCGACCCGCTCAACACCTACGAGGACGACACGCCTGTGCCACAGCCTACGCGGGACTCGACGCCGGAAGCTCCACTACCCCTGCCGTCGCCACGCCGATCACAGCGGCAGACAAGACCTCCGGAGAGACTCCAATACACTAACTTTTAATACACTTCACCCCGCCGGACTCAATTTTAAACAAGGGGTGAATGTGGTAAACCACTGTTTGTATTCCACTGTGTACATGCCTGGACATGCCTCGGCTGACTCCTCCCACAAGTCCGAGTATAAAGGTGACTGCTCCCCAGCCCCTTTGTATTCTGGACCGGTCGACCACTCGAGGCAGACCTTCATTCTTTTGTTAATAAAAGCCTTTAGTTACTCTCTTAACTCTCAGTCTTTTATGAGTAATTGATAGCGCATCAGTGGATAAATGTGAGGTTATCCACTTTGGTGGCAAAAACAGGAAGGCAGATTATTATCTGAATGGCAATAGATTGGGAGAAGGGGAAGTGCAACGAGACCTGGGTGTCCTTGTGCACCAGTCACTGAAGGTAAGCATGCAGGTGCAGCAGGCAGTTAAGAAGGCAAATGGTATGTTGGCCTTCGTAGCGAGAGGGTTTGAGTACAGGAACAAGGATGTCTTGCTGCAGTTGTACAGGGCCTTGGTGAGACCACATCTTGAGTATTGTGTGCAGTTTTGGTCGCCTTATCTGAGGAAGGGTGTTCTTGCCATGGAAAGAGTTCAGTGAAGATTCACCAGGCTGATACCTGGGATGGCAGGAATGACGTATGAGGAGAGATTGTGTCGATTGGGCTTGTACTCGCTGGAGTTTCGAAGAATGAGAGGGGATCTCATTGAAACTTACAACATTCTGACAGGACTGGACAGACTAGATGCAGGAAGGATGTTCCCGATGGTCGGGGAGTCCAGAACCAGGGGTTACAGTCTAAGGATAAGGGGTAAGCCATTTAGGACAGAGATGAGGAGGAATTTCTTCACCCAGAGAGTGGTGAACCTGTGGAATTCTCTATCACAGAAGGCAGTAGAGGCCAATTCATTAAATATATTCAAGAAGGAGTTGGTATATTTCTCAAGGCTAAAGGGATCAAGGGATATGGGGAGAAGGCAGGGACAGGGTACTGAATTTGGATGATCAACCATGATCTCATTGAATGGCGGAGCAGGCTCGAGGGGCCGACTGGCCTACTCCTGCTCCTATCTTCTATGTTTCTATGTAATGTCGTTTCCTGATCTACCGTAGCCAACTCACCCCTCATACCTATGTAGTTTGCTTTGTTTAGATTTAAGACCCTAGTTTTTGATTTAACAAAATCACTTTCAAACTTAATATAAAATTCTGTCATATTATGGTCACTCTTCTCTAAGGGCCCCTTTACTAAAAGGTTATTAATTAACCCTTTCTCATTGTACAAGACTAGATCTGAAATAGCCTGTTCCCTAATTGGTTCCTCAACATACTGATCTAGAAAACTATGGGCCAGAAATTCCAGGCCAGAAGCATGAGTGCGCTCGGGGTACTCACGCTTCTGGCCGTTGGAAATGCCGGCGTTCAGCAGGAACAGCGCATGCGGGGAACGCCGGCATTTCTAGACCTCGAGCGCGTGCGACTGCACAGGCAGCGCTTGCGCAGTGAACTTCGTGGATTTCATTCATGAAATCCGTGAGGGTAAGTCCTCAGAACTTACACTGAAAAAAAGCAAGTGTAAAGTGGTTCATTGGCTGCGGAGGAAGATATATTTTATCGTGGAGCTTTTGAAATGCAATATTTTTGTTTGGGAAAGGGAGGGAAGTTATTTTAAGAAATTTTAAGTAAGTTTTAAAGTTAAAAATTTTTTTTTTTTAAAGGGTTTTCAGAACGGTAGGTAGAAGGAGCAATTGTGGCTGTGTGAATGGAATGTGAGAATGAGTTATGTATGTATGTCCACATATATTCCTTTACGTATATGTATGTATGTTTTATATTCCTTTACTATGAATGTATGTTTTTAATTATGATTTTCCAATAAGTTACTTTCTCTGAAAGTCATAATTAAATAATACATTCATACACATAAGTAAAGGAATATATACATAACACGCAAAGGAATATATACAGACATACATACTTTCAGAAGCTCCACGATAAGAAATATCTTCCTCCGCAGCCTCTGGAGCAACTGTACCCATGCTTTTTTCATGTGTAAGTTGTAATGACTGGACCTCACTGAAAGCATTAATGAAAGCGGCGAATTATACTGCGCACGCGCTGCATGTGCAGTCGCACGCGTTCTGCCTCTGAACCCCTTCGTTCAGAGGACAGGAAATGCCGGTTTTCCCCACATGCACTGTGCATGCTGAAAACCGGCATTTCATCCGGCCAGATGCGTAAGTACCCCGACCGTACTAGCGCATTTGGAAGGGAATTATTGGGCCAACATTTTACATGTCAATAAAATAAAAAATTTAACACTTGCACGACTTGCCCCCTCGCATCTGCGACTGAGGGTCCAAGGAGGTGCATTGCGCAAGAGGTCATCATCGGACGTATCCTCACACTGTTCCCTTTGGGGAACTGTATGAAGTGGTGGAAGGATTTATGGCCGTGATTAACGCTCATTCCGTGACCGTAACCATCTTTGAACCAGCCATTAGGGTGGTTAGTCCTATGGCGGGAGGGTTTTACGGGCTCCCACAACCCATCTGAGGTGGGGGGGGCCACCAACACCCACGGACGCAAGTATCCCGCTGGATGTCCACCCAGAATTTAAAGTTGGAGCTCCGACTCCACTTGCCGGGACTGTCTGGAGTGGGGTTCAAAACCCTACTCCTTCTGGCCCAGCGGAGGGGATGCTTACTGCTACGCAAAAGGCCCACTCCGCACAAAAGGTGACACCCGTACGTTTCCTGCGCCTTTCCCTCCCCGTGACTGGAGCCCTATGCTGCCATTTCACGTTGCTAATCGGATTGGGCGTTTGTCATAGCGGTAGGATCCCCGCCGCTGGGCCAGATCAGGGTAGGGTTTCGAACCCCGCTCCAGACAGTCCCGGCAAGTGGAGTCGGAGCTCCGGCTCTAAATTCTGGGTTGACATCCAGTGGGATATTTGCGTCCGTGGGTGTGGGTGGCCCCCCCTCCTTGTATAGCTTGTGGGAGCCCGTAAAACCCTCCCGCCATAGGACTAACCGCCCTAATGGCTGGTTCAAAGATGGTTACGGTCACGGAATGAGCGTTAATCACGGCCATAAATCCTTCCACCACTTCATACAGTTCCCCAAAGGGAACAGTGTGAAGACACGTATGACGACGACATTGCTAAATAAATAAATGGAATTAAAAAAATTCTTTTAGGGCTTTTAAAAGTCTTTAAATTGCTTTAATTCTCTTTAAAACTACTTCAGATTACTCAAAATAATGTAAACATTTAAAAAAATTTATAAAAGTTACCAAAATCTTGAAAAAACTTCCAAAAACCTATTTAAACTGCTGCTTTGCATGTAAAAAAGCAAAGCAGCTTGACAGAAACATTGGGGGCGTGTCCAGTGAAACTGAGACCTCAAGGGGCGTGTCTCACTTACACTGCACGCTCCTGGGTCCGCGCTGGCTGCACTCCTGGGCGGCGTGACGTCATACGCTGCCCGGGATTCTTGTTTCAGTTTCTGGAAGTGCAGGCGTCCCTGGAGCTGATTGGCAGGAGCGCGGGGTAAGTGCAAATACGGGGCTTGCACTCGCTGCAAGCCCCGTTCTGGAATTTCTGGCCCTATGTTGTATAATTTCCATGAATTTGACCTCCACACTATTACTGCAAATTTGGTTTGCCCAGTCTATACGTAGATTGAAGTCCCCAATGATTACTGTATTACCCTTGTTACATGCGCCTCTAATTTCCTGATTTAGACTCTGCCTTACATTACAACTACTGTTTGAGGGCCTATAAACAAATCCCACCAATGTTTTCTGCCCCTTGCTGTTTCTTAGCTCCACCCAAACTGATTCTACTTTTGATTTTTGGAGCTCAGATCCTTTCTCTCTACTGTCTTTATCCCATCCTTTATTGCCAGGGCTACCCCTCCTCCTTTTCCATTGTGCCTTTCTCTTCTAAAAGTTAAGCATCCTGAAATATTTAGTTCCCAACTTTGCAACCACATTTCTGTAATGGCTGTTAGATCAAACCTATTAATTTCTACCTCCGCTATTAATTCATCTGCTTTGTTGTGAATGCTTCGCACATTCAGATCGAGTGCCTTTAGCTTTGAGTTTTTTCTATTTTTCCCTGATGTCACCTTAGCCACTGATGCTGTATTACCTTTGTTACTCACTCTGTCCCTTCCTGACCCACTCTGCTTATTTTTACCCCAAACTCTGCTCTGCGCTAGAGCCTTGTCATTTCTGTCACTGCTTTTAAATTTGCTCTTTCCTGAATCTCCTCCCCTCGCACCCCCCCCCCCCCCCGACCTGCTCTTGTTGCCACAGTATTTATATGGCGGGTCTAGTTAAGTTTCTGGTCAACGGTGATGCCCCGGATGTTTATGGTGAGGTATTCGGCGATGGTAATGCCGTTTAATAGTAAGGGGCGGTGGTTAGACTCTCGCTTCTTGGCGTTAGTCATTGCCTGGCACTTGTGGTGCGAATGTTACCGGCCACTGATCAGCCTGAGATTGAATGTCGTCCTGGTCTAGCTGCACACGGGCATGGACTGCTTCATTATCTGAGGAGTTGTGAATGGCGCTGAACACTGTGCAATCATCAGCGAACATCCCCTCTTCTGACCTTATGATGGAGCGAAGGTCATTGATGAAGCAGCTGAAGATGGTTGGGCCTAGGACACTGCCCTGAGGAACTCCTGCAGCAATGTCCTGGGGCTGTGATGATTGACCTCCAACAACCACAACCAGTCGGGACCAGCAGGAGCAGCGAGGAGGAGCTCGGGAGAAAACCCGGCGACCAGCGAGGCCCGAGACCAGTCGGGAGCAGTGAGTCGGAGCCCAGTATAAAAACCGGAGAGAGGCGAGGCCCGAGACCAGTCGGGACCAGCGGGAGCAGTGAGGAGGAGCTCGGGAGAAAACCCGGCGACCAGCGAGGCCCGAGACCAGTCGGGAGCAGTGAGTCGGAGCCCGGTATAAAAACCGGAGAGAGGCGAGGCCTACCAACTCAGCAGCGGGGAGAGAGGTAAAAAGTAATCAGTGTGTGACGTCACCAGGGAGCAGGTAGGTGATTGGTTGGTGAGTATTTCTCTTTTTTCAATACAAGCTTGAATTCTGTGGTGTTAAATTTCTGTGGTGTAGTGGGGATAGTTGGTAAATAAAGCGCCCTAGAGCATACCTGTAACTGGGGTATTGAATAAATTTTTAAAGAAATTAAAGGGGTAAGTCATGGCAGGAGAGTTCAGACCCGTGCTCTGCTCCTCCTGCTCTATGTGGGAAGTCAGGGATGCTGCCAGTGTCCCTGATGACCATGTGTGCGGGAAATGCATCCAGCTGCAGCTACTTGTAGACCGCATTGCGGCGCTCGAGCTGCGGGTGGATGAATTTTGGAGCATGCGCGATGCTGAAAGGCTCGTGGATAACACGTTTAGCGAGGTGTGCACGCCTCAGGGTAGGGCAGCACAGGGGGTGACCATCAGGCGGAGCAACAAAGGCAGGCAGGTAGTGCAGGGAACCCCTGCGGACATCCCCCTTTCAAACAAGTATACCGCTTTGGATACTGTTGAGGGGGATGACTCACCAGGGGAAGGCAGCAGCGGCCAACTTCCTGGCACTGGGGGTGCTCCTGCTGCCCAGGAAGGGGGGAAAAAGAGTGGGAGAGCAATAGTGGTAGGGGATTCTATAGTAAGGGGAACAGATAGGCGTTTCTGTGGCCGTAGACGTGAATCCAGGATGGTTTGTTGCCTCCCTGGTGCCAGGGTCAAGGATGTCACTGAGCGGCTGCAGGGCATTCTGGAGGGGGAGGGAGAACAGCCAGTGGTCGTGGTCCACATTGGTACCAACGACATAGGTAAAAAGAGGGATGAGGTCCTGCAGCAAGAATTTAGGGAGCTAGGTGAAGGATTAAGGAGCAGGACCTCAAAGGTTGTAATCTCTGGATTACTCCCGGTGCCACGTGCTAGTAAGTATAGGAATAGGAAGATAGAACAGATGAATGCGTGGCTAAAGGGATGGTGCAAGGGGGAGGGCTTTAGTTTCCTGGATCACTGGGTCTGCTTCTGGGAAAGGTGGGACTTGTACAAGTCGGACGGTTTACACCTGAACCAGGGGGGAACCAATATCCTTGCGGGGAGGTTTGCTAGCACTGCTGGGGAGGGTTTAAACTAACTTGGCAGGGGGTTGGGGTACAGAGTGGAGCTATAGTAGGGGGTGATTTACGGCCAAATACAGAGAGAAAAACAAGTCAGCTGGGAAGGCAGAGCAAATATGTGAAGGCAAAAGAGAATATGGCAGGGCTGGAAGGCATTTATTTTAATGCAAGGAGTCTTGCAAATAAGGTGGATGAACTGAAGTTGTTGTTGAACACATGGGAGTACGATATTGTTGCTATCACGGAGACATGGTTGAGGGAGGGTCAGGACTGGCAGCTCAATATTCCGGGGCATAGAATCTTCAGGCGAGACAGAGGGGGGTGTAAAAGGGGAGGGGGTGTTGCAATATTAATTAAGGAGTCAATTACTGCTGTAAGGAGGGATGATATATTAGCGGGATCCTCTAATGAGGCCATATGGGTAGAACTTAAAAACAAAAAGGGGGCAAGCACTTTGCTGGGAGTGTACTATAGGCCCCCAAACAGTCAGGGGGAGATAGAGGAACAGATATGTAGGCAAATCTCCGAGAAGTGCGAAAATAATAGGGTAATAATAGTGGGGGATTTCAACTTCCCCAATATAAATTGGGACAGTCAGAGTGTGAAAGGCTTAGAGGGTGCAGAATTCTTAAAGTGCATCCAGGAGAGCTTTTTGAGCCAACATGTAGAAAGTCCTACAAGAGAGGGGGCGGTACTGGACCTAATTCTGGGGAATGTAGCCGGGCAAGTGGTGGAAGTGTCAGTAGGAGAGCATTTTGGCGACAGTGACCATAATTCGGTGAGATTTAAGGTGGTCATGGAAAAAGACAAAGACGGCCCGGAAATAAGGGTTCTAAATTGGGGGAAGGCCGATTTTAATATGATAAGGCAGGATCTGGCCAAAGTGGACTGGGAGCAGCTGCTTATAGGAAAATCCACATCAAAACAGTGGGAGACTTTCAGAAGGGAAATAGAGAGAGTACAACGCCAACATGTTCCTGTAAAGGTCAAGGGTGGGACCAACAAGCAAAGGGAACCTTGGATGACAAGGGATATACAAAAATGCATTAGAAATAAGAGGGGGGCTTTTGGCAGTTACAAAAGACTAAAGACAGAAGAAGCCCGAGAGGAGTATAAAAAGTGCAGGGGCATACTTAAAAAAGAAATTAGGAGGGCGAGGAGGGGCCATGAAATAACACTGGCGAGCAAAATAAAGGAAAATCCTAAGATGTTTTATAAGTATATTAAGGGCAAGAGGATAACCAGGGAAAGGGTAGGGCCCATTAGGGACCAAAGTGGCAATCTGTGTGTAGAGCCAGAGGATGTAGGCGGGGTTTTAAATGAATTTTTTGCATCTGTGTTCACTATGGAGAAAGACGATGCAGACATAGAAATCGGGCAAGGGGACTGTGACATACTTGAACATATTAGCATCGAGAGGGAGGAGGTGCTAGCGGTTTTAGCGGGCCAAAAAGTGGATAAATCCCCAGGCCCGGACGAGATGTATCCCAGGCTGCTGTGGGAGGCAAGGGAGGAGATTGCAGGGGCTCTGACACTAATTTTCAGAACCTCTCTGGCCACAGGGGATGTACCAGAGGACTGGAGAACAGCTAACGTAGTACCATTATTCAAGAAGGGTAGCAGGGATAAACCAGGGAATTACAGGCCAGTGAGTCTAACATCTGTGGTGGGGAAATTATTGGAAAAAATTCTGAGGGACAAAATTAATCTCCACTTGGAGAGGCAAGGATTAATCGGGGATAGTCAGCATGGCTTTGTCAAGGGTAAATCATGTCTAACAAATCTGATCGAATTTTTCGAGGGGGTGACTAGTGGGGTGGATGAGGGAAATGCTGTGGATGTGGTGTACATGGACTTCAGTAAAGCTTTTGACAAAGTCCCGCATAGGAGACTGGTCAAGAAGGTAAGAGCCCATGGGATCCAGGGTGCCTTGGCGCGTTGGATCCTAAACTGGCTGAGTGGCAGGAGGCAGAGGGTGATGGTCGAAGGTTGCTTTTGTGACTGGAAGCCTGTGTCCAGTGGGGTACCTCAGGGATCGGTGCTGGGTCCCTTATTGTTTGTGATCTACATAAATGATTTGGATGAAAATGTAAAAGGTATGATCAGTAAGTTCGCAGATGACACGAAAATTGGTGGGGTGGTAAATTGCGAGGAGGAAAGCCTCCGGCTACAGGACGATATAAACGGGTTGGTCAGATGGGCGGAAAAGTGGCAAATGGAATTTAACCCTGAAAAGTGCGAGGTGATGCATTTTGGACGGACAAATAAGGCAAGAGAATACACAATGAGTGGTAGGACCCTAGGAAGTACAGAGGGTCAGAGGGACCTTGGTGTACATGTACATAGATCCCTGAAGGCAGCGGAGCAGGTAGATAAGGTGGTTAAAAAGGCATATGGGATACTTGCCTTCATTAGTCGAGGCATAGAATATAAGAGCAGGGAGGTTATGATGGAGCTGTACAAAACGCTGGTGAGGCCACAGCTGGAGTACTGTGTGCAGTTCTGGTCGCCTCACTATAGGAAGGATGTGATTGCTTTGGAGAGGGTGCAGAGAAGATTCACCAGGATGTTACCTGGGATGGAGCGCCTCAGCTATGAAGAGAGGCTGGACAGGCTGGAGTTGTTTTCCTTGGAGCAGAGAAGGCTGAGGGGGGACCTGATTGAGGTGTACAAAATAATGAGGGGCATAGATAGGGTAGATAAAGAGGAACTTTTCCCCTTAGTGGGGGGGTCAATAACAAGGGGGCATAGATTCAGGGTAAGAGGCAGGAGGTTTAGAGGGGATTTGAGGAGGAACTTTTTCACCCAGAGGGTGGTTGGAATGTGGAACTCAATGCCTGAAAGGGTGGTGGAGGCAGGAACCCTCACAACATTCAAGAAGCATTTGGATGAGCACTTGAAATGCCATTGCATACAAGGCTATGGACCAAATGCTGGAAAATGGGATTAGACTGGACAGGGATGGATGGGCGGCGCAGACACGATGGGCCGAAGGGCCTCTTTCTGTGCTGTAAAACTCTATGACTCTATGACTCTAACCACAACCATCTTCCTTTGTGCTAGGTATGACTCCAGCCAGTGGAGTGTTTTCCCCTGATTCCAATTGACTCCAATTTTATTAGGGCTCCTTCATGCCACACTCGGTCAAATGTTGCCTTGATGTCAAGTACACTCTCACCTCACCTCTGGAATTCAGCTCTTTTGTCCATGTTTGGACCAAGGCTGTAATGAGGTCGGGAGCAGAGTGGTCCTGGTGGAACCCAACTGGGCATCAGTGCGCAGGTTATTGGTAAGTGCCACTTGATAGCACTGTCGACGACACCTTCCATCACTTTGTTAATGATTGAGAGCAGACTGATGGGGCGGTAATTGGCTGAATTGGATTTGCCCTGCTTTTTGTGGACAGGACATACCTGGGCAGTTTATCACATTGTCAGATAGATGCCAGTGTTGTAGCTGTACTGGAACAGTTTGACGAGAGGCGGCCAGTTCTGGAGCACATATCTTCAGCATAACAGCTGGGATGTTGACAGGGCCCATAGCCTTTGCTGTATCCAGTGCGCTCAGCCGTTTCTTGATATCATGTGGAGTGAATCGAATTGGCTGAAGACTGGCTTCTGTGATGGTGGGGACCACGGGAATAGGCCAATATGGATCATCCACTCGGCTCTCCTGCCTGAAGATTTTTGCAAACGCTTCAGCCTTGTCTTTTGCACTCATGTGCTGGGCTTTGCCATCATTGAGGATGGGGATATTCACAGAGCCTCCTCCTCCCGTTAGCTGTTTAATTGCCCTCCACCATTAACGACTGGATGTGGCAGGACTGCAGAGCTTTGATCCGATCCGTTGATTGTGGGATCGCTTAACTCTGTCTATAGCATGCTGCTTCTGCTTTTTAGCATGCTTGTAGTCCTGTGTTGCAGCTTTCCCAGGTTGGCACCTCATTTGTAGTTACGCCTGGTGCTGCTCCTGGCATGCTCTTCTACATTCCTTATTGAACCAGGGTTGGTCCCCTGGCTTGATGGTAATGGTAGAGTGAGGGATATGCCAGGCCATGAGGTTACAGATTGTGGTGGAATATAATTCTGTTGCTGCTGATGGCCCACAGCGCCTCATGAATGCCCAGTTTTGAGCTGTTTTGAATCTATCCCATTTAGCACGGTAGTAGTGCCACACAACACGATGGAGGGTGTCCTCAGTGTGAAGCCAAGGGCTGTGCGGTGGTCACTGCTACCAATGCTGTCATGGACAGATGCCTCTACGACAGGTAGATTGGTGAGGACGAGGTCAAGTAGGGTTTTCCCTCATGTTGGTTCTCTCACCACCTGCCGCAGGCCCAGACTGGCAGTTATGTCCTTCAGGACTTGGCCAGCTTGGTCAGTAGTGGTGCTACCGAGGCAGTCTTGGTGATGGACACTGAAGTCCCCCATCATGTGCCCTTGCTACTCTCAGTGCTTCTTCCAAATGGTGTTCAACATGGAGGAGCACTGATTCATCAGCTGAGGGAGGGCGGTAGGTGGTAATCAGCAGGAGGTTTCCTTGCCCATGCTTGACCTGAAGCCATGAGACGCCCTGGGGTCCGGAGTCAATGCTGAGAACTCCCAGGGCTTCTCCTTCCCGACTGTATACCACTGTGCCACCACCCGTGGTGGGTCTGTCCTGCCGATGGGACAGGGCATACCCAGGGATGGTGATGGAGGAGTTTGGGACATAGGCTGAAAGGTATGATTCTGTGAGTATGACGATGTCAGGCTGTTGCTTGACTAGTCTGTGGGACAGGACATACCCAGGGATGGTGATGGAGGAGTTTGGGACATAGGCTGAAAGGTATGATTCTGTGAGTATGACAGTGTCAGGCTGTTGCTTGACTAGTCTGTGGGACAGGACATACCCAGGGATGGTGAAGGAGGAGTCTGGGACATTGGCTGAAAGGTATGATTCTGTGAGTATGACAGTGTCAGGCGGTTGCTTGACTAGTCTGTGGGACAGGACATACCCAGGGATGGTGATGGAGGAGTCTGGGACATTGGCTGAAAGGTATGATTCTGTGAGTATGATGATGTCAGGCTGTTGCTTGACTAGTCTGTGGGACAGGACATACCCAGGGATGGTGATGGAGGAGTTTGGGACATAGGCTGAAAGGTATGATTCGGTGAGTATGACGATGTCAGGCTGTTGCTTGACTAGTCTGTGGGACAGGACATACCCAGGGATGGTGAAGGAGGAGTCTGGGACATTGGCTGAATGGTATGATTCTGTGAGTATGACAGTGTCAGGCTGTTGCTTGACTAGTCTGTGGGACAGGACATACCCAGGGATGGTGATGGAGGAGTTTGGGACATAGGCTGAAAGGTATGATTCTGTGAGTATGACGATGTCAGGCTGCTGCTTGACTAGTCTGTGGGACAGGACATACCCAGGGATGGTGATGGAGCAGTCTGGGACATTGGCTGAAAGGTATGATTCTGTGAGTATGACGATGTCAGGCTGTTGCTTGACTAGTCTGTGGGACAGGACATACCCAGGGATGGTGATGGAGGAGTTTGGGACATAGGCTGAAAGGTATGATTCTGTGAGTATGACAGTGTCAGGCTGTTGCTTGACTAGTCTGTGGGACAGGACATACCCAGGGATGGTGATGGAGGAGTTTGGGACATAGGCTGAAAGGTATGATTCTGTGAGTATGACGATGTCAGGCTGCTGCTTGACTAGTCTGTGGGACAGGACATACCCAGGGATGGTGATGGAGGAGTTTGGGACATAGGCTGAAAGGTATGATTCTGTGAGTATGACGATGTCAGGCTGCTGCTTGACTAGTCTGTGGGACAGGACATACCCAGGGATGGTGATGGAGGAGTCTGGGACATTGGCTGAAAGGTATGATTCGGTGAGTATGACGATGTCAGGCTGTTGCTTGACTAGTCTGTGGGACAGGACATACCCAGGGATGGTGATGGAGGAGTCTGGGACATTGGCTGAAAGGTATGATTCGGTGAGTATGACGATGTCAGGCTGTTGCTTGACTAGTCTGTGGGACAGACTCTCCCAATTGTGGTTCAAGTCCCCAGATGTTGGCGAGGAGGACTTTGCCGGGTCGAATGGGCTGGGTGTGCCGAAGCCGGTGCCTAGGTCGATGCTGGGCGGGCTGTCCGGTTTTATTATTGTTATTGCTTTTCATAGCGGTTTGTTACAACTGAGTGTCTTGCTGGGCCATTTCAGAGATTTATTTAATTAACTGAATTTAAATTGCCCAGCTGCCGTGGTGGGATTTGAACTGGTGTCTCTGGATCATTAGTGCAGGTCCCTGGATTACTGGCCCAGTGACAGAGCCACGATGTCACCGCTCCAGATTCAGCTGTTCCTCCTCCACCACCATTCCAGGTGGTTTGTGGGTTTTACAGTTGCCTTTACCTTCTTCATTGCCGCCTTCTTCCAAAATAACTTCCCACCTTCCCACGAAAAGCTCCTCCGATTGAAACCAGTAACTCTGGTCCTTCCTCCCTTCATTCACCTTGGCCCTCTTGTGGTTTGATCTGAGAAACTCCTCTGGGTGACCGTCACTGGGTCAGTGCAAGTTGTTGTCTGTGGAATTCTGAATCTGGTTTAAAAGGAAACTCTGGCGCCTGCAGTAGCTGTTTATCATCAGCAGGTGGTGACAGTGATCCTATTGAACGGTGAGTCTGGCAGAGGCCGATGGTGCTGAGCAGAGACTGCACTGTCAGAACAGGTCAAATCATCATCAACTAATCATAATACTTCGATTACTGCTCAGAGACCGATGGTGCTGAGCAGAGACTGCACTGTCAGAACAGGTCAAATCATCATCAACTAATCATAATACTCCGATTACTGCTCAGAGACCGATGGTGCTGAGCAGAGACTGCACTGTCAGAACAAGTCAAATCATCATCAACTAATCATAATACTCCGATTACTGCTCAGAGACCGATGGTGCTGAGCAGAGACTGCACTGTCAGAACAAGTCAAATCATCATCAACTAATCATAATACTCCGATTACTGCTCAGAGACCGATGGTGCTGAGCAGAGACTGCACTGTCAGAACAGGTCAAATCATCATCAACTAATCATAATACTCCGATTACTGCTCAGAGACCGATGGTGCTGAGCAGAGACTGCACTGTCAGAACAGGTCAAATCATCATCATCAACTAATCATAATACTCCGATTACTGCTCAGAGTCCGATGGTGCTGAGCAGAGACTGCACTGTCAGAACAGGTCAAATCATCATCATCAACTAATCATAATACTCCGATTACTGCTCAGAGACCGATGGTGCTGAGCAGAGACTGCACTGTCAGAACAAGTCAAATCATCATCAACTAATCATAATACTCCGATTACTGCTCAGAGACCGATGGTGCTGAGCAGAGACTGCACTGTCAGAACAAGTCAAATCATCATCAACTAATCATAATACTCCGATTACTGCTCAGAGACCGATGGTGCTGAGCAGAGACTGCACTGTCAGAACAGGTCAAATCATCATCAACTAATCATAATACTCCGATTACTGCTCAGAGACCGATGGTGCTGAGCAGAGACTGCACTGTCAGAACAGGTCAAATCATCATCATCAACTAATCATAATACTCCGATTACTGCTCAGAGTCCGATGGTGCTGAGCAGAGACTGCACTGTCAGAACAAGTCACTCATCGTCATCAACTAATCATAATACTCCGATTACTGCTCAGAGACCGATGGTGCTGAGCACAGACTGCACTGTCAGAACAGGTCAAATCATCATCAACTAATCATAATACTCCGATTACTGCTCAGGCCAGTTTCAAGAGACCAAATGTATCCTCAGAAATACTCTGAAGGAGCAAGAAAGATTGACTTTATTTCAATCCAGACTTTAGGAGGCTGTCACTTTCTTGGCGATGGTGCAGAGCAGATTTACTGGAATTGTTTGGGGATGTGGGATTTCAGTTATGCGGAGACTGGAGAAGCTGGGATTTCAGGGGGATATAAAAGATCCCACGGCCACTATTGGAGTAAGAGCACGGTAGTTCTCCCCGGTGTCCTGAACCAATAATTATCCCGCACCCAACTTCACTAAAAACAGATGACCTTGTCATTATCTCATTGCTGTTTGTGGGATCTTGCTGTGTGAAAATACCTGCTGCGTTTCCTACATTCCAACAGTGACTGCACTTCAATAATACTTCACTGGCTGTAGAGGTGCTGAGGTTGTGAAAGGTGTTGTACAAATGCAAATCTTTCTGTTGGTCCAATAACTATCGCTGCACGGTAGGCTTGCATTCTCTGGAATATAAAAAGCGATTTGATTGAGATTTTTAGGATATTGAAAGGAATTGACAGGGCAGATGGAGAGAAACCTTTTCTGCCGGTGGGGGAGTCTAGAAAAAGGGGGCATAACCTTAAAATCAGAGCCAGGCCATTCAGGGGAGAAGTTAGGAAACATTCCTCACACCAAGGGTGGGTGAAGTGTGGAACTCTCGCCCACAAAGAGCAGTCGATGCTGGAGCAATCAATAATTTTACAACCGAGAGAGATTTTTCTAGCCAGCGGATTAAGGGATATGGAGCCAAGGAGGGTAGAGGGAGTCCTGATACAGATCAGCCTTAGTCTCATTGATTGGCTGAACAGGATCAGGGGGTTGAATGGCCTCCTCATGTTCCTATGTAATAGATTAGTGGTTGGTGTAAAACTAACCAGGGGGTGTGTAGTGTTACAAGACTGTAACTGGAATCTGGTTTCAGAATAACGTCGGGAAGTGATAACAACAGAAGCGAGCTCTAGTGTAAAACTAACCAGGGGGTGTAGCGTTACAAGACTGTAACTGGAATCTGGTTTCAGAATAACGTCGGGAAGTGATAACAACAGAAGCAAGCTCGAGTGTAAAACTAACCAGGGGGTGTGTAGTGTTACAAGACTGTAACTGGATTCTGGTTTCAGAATAACATAGGGAAGTGATAACAACAGAAGCGAGCTCCAGTGTAAAAGTAAAGGAGTGGGAGAGGACTCAGAGCGCCATAGAGTTATACAGCACAGAATGCGGCCCTTCAGCCCATCGTGTCCGCACCGGCTATCAAGGTCTGTCTAATCTAATCCCATTTCCAGCACTTGGTCCGTAGCCTTGTATGCTATGGTGTTTCAAGTGCTCATCTAAATGCTTCTTGAATGTTGAGGGTTCCTGCCTCTACCACCCTTTCAGGCAGTGAGTTCCAGATTCCAACCACCCTCTGGGTGAAAAAGTTTTCCCTCAAATCCCCTCTAAACCTCCTGCCCCTTACCTTGAATCTATGCCCACTGGTTATTGACCCCTCTACTAAGGGGAAAAGTTCCTTTCTATCTACCCTATCTATGCCCCTCATAATTTTGTACACCTCAATCAGGTCCCCCCTCAGCCTTCTCTGCTCCAAGGAAAACAACCCCAGCCTGTCCAGTCTCTCTTCATAGCTGAAGCGCTCCAGCCCAGATAACATCCTGGTGAACCTCCTCTGCACCCTCTCCAATGCAATCATATCCTTCCTATAGTGTGGTGACCAGAACTGCACACAGTATTCCAGCTGTGGCCTAACTAGCGTTTTGTACAGCTCCATCATAACCTCCCTGCTCTTATATTCTGTGCCTCGGCTAATGAAGGCAAGTATCCCATATGCCTTTTTAACCACCTTATCTACCTGTTCTGCTGCCTTCAGGAATCTATGTACATGCACACCAAGGTCCCTCTGACCCTCTGTCCTTCCTAGGGTCCGACAATTCATTGTGTATTCCCTTGCCTTGTTAGTCCTCCCAAAATGCATCACCTCACACTTTTCATGGTTAAATTCCATTTGCCCCTGTTCTGCCCATCTGACCAACCCATCGATATCGTCCTGTAGCCTGAGGCTTCCCTCCTCGCTATTTACCACTCCACCAATTTTCATGTCATCTGCAAACTTACTGATCATCCCTCCTCCATTCATATCTAAATCATTAATGTACACTACAAACAGCAAAGGACCCAGCACCGATCCCTGCGGTACACCACTGGACACAGGCTTCCAGTCACAAAAACAACCTTCGGCTGAAAGTTGCCGTGAACCCCACTGAGGCCTTAAATAAGGGCGCGGACCCTTCACCAGATTACAGGTCATTGATCCTGGGACAGGATTACTGCCCGGGCCTGAAGATGGTAATTACTCCCTGGGTTTTTAGTGTAACCACAACAAAGGGAGGTTCTTGTACCAAAATAGTCGGTTCATTAACTTCTCCAGCGGCGACAGAAACTCTACTGGGAGAAAATACTCGATTATTTTGCCCACTATTTTCACACTAAAGCAAGGACGTTATTGATTAAGTTTTATAAATCACAGGTTAGGCCCCAGCTGCAGTATTTTGCCCAATTTTGTCGTCAAAGCTTTTATTTATGATGTCCAGAGAAACTGAGAAAGAGAAATAAAGAGAGAAAGAGACTTAAAGAGAGGAGACACGTGCTGGTGAGAGCTAAAAGCTGAGAAATGGAATCACAGAATGAAACAGCACAGAAAGAGGCCATTCGGCCCATCGTGCCTGTGCCGGCTCTTTGATAGAGCTCACCAATTAGTCCCACTCCCCCGCTCTTTCCCCATAGCCCAGTAATGCTCTCCAATTAGTCCCAATCCCCCGCTCTTTCCCCATAGCCCAGTAATTCTCTCCAATTAGTCCCACTCCCCCACTCTTTCCCCATAGCCCAGTAATGCTCTCCAATTACTCCCACTCCCCCGCTCTTTCCCCATTGCCCAGTAATTCTCCCCAATTAGTCCCACTCCCCCGCTCTTTCCCCATAGCCGAGTAATGCTCTCCAATTAATCCAAACCCCCCGCTCTTTCCCCATAGCCCAGTAATTCTCTCCAATTAGTCCCACTCCCCCGCTCTTTCCCCATAGCCCAGTAATTCTCTCCAATTAGTCCCACTCCCCCGCTCTTTCCCCATAGCCCAGTAATACTCTCCAATTAGTCCCACTCCCCCGCTCTTTCCCCATAGCCCAGTAATGTTCTCCAATTAGTCCCACTCCCCCGCTCTTTCCCCATAGCCCAGCAATGGCCTCCAATTAGTCCCAATCCCCCGCTCTTTCCCCATAGCCCAGTAATTCTCTCCAATTAGTCCCACTCCCCCGCTCTTTCCCCATAGCCCAGTAATTCTCTCCAATTAGTCCCACTCCCCCGCTCTTTCCCCATAGCCCAGTAATACTCTCCAATTAGTCCCACTCCCCCGCTCTTTCCCCATAGCCCAGTAATGTTCTCCAATTAGTCCCACTCCCCCGCTCTTTCCCCATAGCCCAGTAATTCTCCCCAATTAGTCCCACTCCCCCGCTCTTTCCCCATAGCCCAGTAATGGTCTCCAATTAGTCCCAATCCCCCGCTCTTTCCCCATAGCCCAGTAATGTTCTCCAATTAGTCCCACTCCCCCGCTCTTTCCCCGTGGCCCAGTATTACTCTCCAATTAGTCCCACTCCCACGCTCTTTCCCCATAGCCCAGTAATTCTCCCCAATTAGTCCCACTCCCCTGCTCTTTCCCCATAGCCCAGTAATGGTCTCCAATTAGTCCCAATCCCCCGCTCTTTCCCCATAGCCCAGTAATTCTCTCCAATTAGTCCCACTCCCCTGCTTTTTCCCCATAGCCCAGTAATGTTCTCCAATTAGTCCCACTCCCCCGCTCTTTCCCCATAGCCCAGTAATTCTCTCCAATTAATCCAAACCCCCCGCTCTTTCCCCATAGCCCAGTAATTCTCCCCAATTAGTCCCACGCCCCGCTCTTTCCCCATAGCCCAGTAATGCTCTCCAATTAGTCCCACTCCCCCGCTCTTTCCCCATAGCCCAGTAATTCTCTCCAATTAATCCAATCCCCCCGCTCTTTCCCCATAGCCCAGTAATTCTCCCCAATTAGTCCCACGCCCCGCTCTTTCCCCATAGCCCAGGAATGCTCTCCAATTAGTCCCACTCCCCCGCTCTTTCCCCATAGCCCAGTAATTCTCCCCAATTAGTCCCACTCCCCCGCTCTTTCCCCATAGCCCAGTAATGGTCTCCAATTAGTCCCAATCCCCCGCTCTTTCCCCATAGCCCAGTAATGTTCTCCAATTAGTCCCACTCCCCCGCTCTTTCCCCGTGGCCCAGTATTACTCTCCAATTAGTCCCACTCCCACGCTCTTTCCCCATAGCCCAGTAATTCTCCCCAATTAGTCCCACTCCCCCGCTCTTTCCCCATAGCCCAGTAATGGTCTCCAATTAGTCCCACTCCCCCGCTCTTTCCCCATAGCCCAGTAATTCTCTCCAATGAATCCAAACCCCCCGCTCTTTCCCCATAGCCCAGTAATGCTCTCCAATTAGTCCCACTCCCCCGCTCTTTCCCCATTGCCCAGTAATTCTCTCCAATTAGTCCCACTCCCCCGCTCTTTCCCCATAGCCCAGTAATGCTCTCCAATTAGTCCCACTCCCCCGCTCTTTCCCCATTGCCCAGTAATTCTCTCCAATTAGTCCCACTCCCCCGCTCTTTCCCCATAGCCCAGTAATTCTCTCCAATTAGTCCCACTCCCCCGCTCTTTCCCCATAGCCCAGTAATTCTCTCCAATTAATCTAAACCCCCCGCTCTTTCCGCATAGCCCAGTAATTCTCCCCAATTAGTCCCACTCCCCCGCTCTTTCCCATAGCCCAGTAATGGCCTCCAATTAGTCCCAATCCCCCGCTCTTTCCCCATAGCCCAGTAATTCTCTTCAATTAGTCCCACTCCCCCGCTCTTTCCCCATAGCCCAGTAATGTTCTCCAATTAGTCCCACTCCCCCGCTCTTTCCCCATAGCCCAGTAATTCTCCCCAATTAGTCCCACTCCCCCGCTCTTTCCCCATAGCCCAGTAATGGTCTCCAATTAGTCCCAATCCCCCGCTCTTTCCCCATAGCCCAGTAATGTTCTCCAATTAGTCCCACTCCCCCGCTCTTTCCCCGTGGCCCAGTATTACTCTCCAATTAGTCCCACTCCCACGCTCTTTCCCCATAGCCCAGTAATTCTCCCCAATTAGTCCCACTCCCCTGCTCTTTCCCCATAGCCCAGTAATGGTCTCCAATTAGTCCCAATCCCCCGCTCTTTCCCCACAGCCCAGTAATTCTCTCCAATTAGTCCCACTCCCCTGCTCTTTCCCCATAGCCCAGTAATGTTCTCCAATTAGTCCCACTCCCCCGCTCTTTCCCCATAGCCCAGTAATTCTCTCCAATTAATCCAAACCCCCCGCTCTTTCCCCATAGCCCAGTAATTCTCCCCAATTAGTCCCACGCCCCGCTCTTTCCCCATAGCCCAGTAATGCTCTCCAATTAGTCCCACTCCCCCGCTCTTTCCCCATAGCCCAGTAATTCTCTCCAATTAATCCAAACCCCCCGCTCCTTCCCCATAGCCCAGTAATTCTCCCCAATTAGTCCCACGCCCCGCTCTTTCCCCATAGCCCAGGAATGCTCTCCAATTAGTCCCACTCCCCCGCTCTTTCCCCATAGCCCAGTAATTCTCCCCAATTAGTCCCACTCCCCCGCTCTTTCCCCATAGCCCAGTAATGGTCTCCAATTAGTCCCAATCCCCCGCTCTTTCCCCATAGCCCAGTAATGTTCTCCAATTAGTCCCACTCCCCCGCTCTTTCCCCGTGGCCCAGTATTACTCTCCAATTAGTCCCACTCCCACGCTCTTTCCCCATAGCCCAGTAATTCTCCCCAATTAGTCCCACTCCCCCGCTCTTTCCCCATAGCCCAGTAATGGTCTCCAATTAGTCCCACTCCCCCGCTCTTTCCCCATAGCCCAGTAATTCTCTCCAATGAATCCAAACCCCCCGCTCTTTCCCCATAGCCCAGTAATGCTCTCCAATTAGTCCCACTCCCCCGCTCTTTCCCCATTGCCCAGTAATTCTCTCCAATTAGTCCCACTCCCCCGCTCTTTCCCCATAGCCCAGTAATGCTCTCCAATTAGTCCCACTCCCCCGCTCTTTCCCCATTGCCCAGTAATTCTCTCCAATTAGTCCCACTCCCCCGCTCTTTCCCCATAGCCCAGTAATTCTCTCCAATTAGTCCCACTCCCCCGCTCTTTCCCCATAGCCCAGTAATTCTCTCCAATTAATCTAAACCCCCCGCTCTTTCCCCATAGCCCAGTAATTCTCCCCAATTAGTCCCACTCCCCCGCTCTTTCCCATAGCCCAGTAATGGCCTCCAATTAGTCCCAATCCCCCGCTCTTTCCCCATAGCCTAGTAATTCTCTCCAATTAGTCCCACTCCCCCGCTCTTTCCCCATAGCCCAGTAATGTTCTCCAATTAGTCCCACTCCCCGCTCTTTCCCCATAGCCCAGTAATGCTCTCCAATTAGTCCCACTCCCCCGCTCTTTCCCCATAGCCCAGTAATTCTCTCCAATTAGTCCCAGTCCCCCGCTCTTTCCCCATAGCCCAGTAATGTTCTCCAATTAGTCCCACTCCCCGCTCTTTCCCCATAGCCCAGTAATGCTCTCCAATTAGTCCCACTCCCCCGCTCTTTCCCCATAGCCCAGTAATTCTCCCCAATTAGTCCCACTCCCCCGCTCTTTCCCCATAGCCCAGTAATGGTCTCCAATTAGTCCCAATCCCCCTCTCTTTCCCCATAGCCCAGTAATGTTCTCCAATTAGTCCCACTCCCACGCTCTTTCCCCATAGCCCAGTAATTCTCCCCAATTAGTCCCACTCCCCCGCTCTTTCCCCGTGGCCCAGTATTATTCTCCAATTAGTCCCACTCCCCCGCTCTTTCCCCATAGCCCAGTAATGGTCTCCAATTAGTCCCACTCCCCCGCTCTTTCCCCATAGCCCAGTAATTCTCTCCAATTAATCCAAACCCCCCGCTCTTTCCCCATAGCCCAGTAATGTTCTCCAATTAGTCCCACACCCCGCTCTTTCCCCATAGCCCAGTAATTCTCTCCAATTAATCCAAACCCCCCGCTCTTTCCCCATAGCCCAGTAATTCTCTCCAATTAGTCCCACTCCCCCGCTCTTTCCCCATAGCCCAGTAATGTTCTCCAATTAGTCCCACTCCCCCGCTCTTTCCCCATAGCCCAGTAATGCTCTCCAATTAGTCCCACTCCCCCGCTCTTTCCCCATAGCCCAGTAATTCTCTCCAATAAGTCCCACTCCCCCGCTCTTTCCCCATAGCCCAGTAATGTTCTCCAATTAGTCCCACTCCCCCGCTCTTTCCCCATAGCCCAGTAATGTTCTCCAATTAGTCCCACTCCCCTGCTCTTTCCCCATAGCCCAGTAATGCTCTCCAATTAGTCCCACTCCCCCGCTCTTTCCCCAGAGCCCAGTAATTCTCTCCAATTAGTCCCACTTTCCCGATAGCCCAGTAATCCTCTCCAATTAGTCCCACTCCCCCGCTCTTTCCTGATAGCCCAGTAATTCTCTCCAATTAGTCCCAATCCCCCGCTCTTTCCCCATAGCCTAGTAATTCTCTCCAATTAGTCCCACTCCCACTCTTTCCCCATAGCCCAGTAAAACTCTCCAATTAGTCCCACTCCCCCGCTCTTTCCCCATAGCCCAGTAATTCTCTCCAATTAGTCCCACTCCCTGCTCTTTCCCCATAGCCCAGTAATTCTCTCCAATTAGTCCCACTCCCCCACTCTTTCCCCATAGCCCAGTAATGCTCTCCAATCAGTCCCACTCCCCCGCTCTTTCCCCATAGCCCAGTAATGCTCTCCAATTATTCCCACTCCCCTGCTCTTTCCCCATAGCCCAGTAATTCTCTCCAATTAGTCCCACTCCCCCGCTCTTTCCCCAGAGCCCAGTAATTCTCTCCAATTAGTCCCAATCCCCCGCTCTTTCCCCATATCCCAGTAATTCTCTCCAATTAGTCCCACTCCCCCGCTCTTTCCCCATAGCCCAGTAATGCTCTCCAATTAGTCCCACTCTCCCGCTCTTTCCCCATAGCCCAGTAATTCTCTCCAATTAGTCCCAATCCCCCGCTCTTTCCCCATAGCCAATAATGCTCTCCAATTATTCCCACTCCCCCGCTCTTTCCCCAGAGCCCAGTAATTCTCTCCAATTAGTCCCAATCCCCCGCTCTTTCCCCATAGCCCAGTAATTCTCTCCAATTAGTCCCACTCCCCCGCTCTTTCCCCATAGCCCAGTAATGCTCTCCAATTAGTCCCACTCTCCCGCTCTTTCCCCATAGCCCAGCAATTCTCTCCAATTAGTCCCAATCCCCCGCTCTTTCCCCATAGCCAATAATGCTCTCCAATTATTCCCACTCCCCCGCTCTTTCCCCATAGCCCAGTAATTCTCTCCAATTAGTCCAAACCCCCCGCTCTTTCCCCAGAGCCCAGTAATTCTCTCCAATTAGTCCCACTCCCCCGCTCTTTCCCCATAGCCCAGTAATTCTCTCCAATTAATCCCAATCTCCCGCTCTTTCCCCATAGCCCAGTAATTCTTTCCAATTAGTCCCACTCCCCCGCTCTTTCCCCATAGCCCAGTAATTCTCTCCAATTAGTCCCACTCCCCCGCTCTTTCCCCATAGCCCAGTGATGGTCTCCAATTAGTCCCACTCCCCCGCTCTTTCCCCATAGCCCAGTAATGCTCCCCAATTAGTCCCACTCCCCCGCTCTTTCCCCATAGCCCAGTAATGCTCTCCAATTAGTCCCACTGCCCCCGCTCTTTCCCCATAGCCCAGGAATGCTCACCAATTAGTCCCACTCCCCCGCTCTTTCCCCATAGCCCAGTAATGCTCTCCAATTAGTCCCACTCCCCCGCTCTTTCCCCATAGCCCAGTAATTATCTCCAATTAGTCCCACACCCCCGCTCTTTCCCCATAGCCCAGTAATTCTCTCCAATTAGTCCCACTCCCCCGCTCTTTCCCCATAGCCCAGTAATTCTCTCCAATTAGTCCCACTCCCCTGCTCTTTCCCCATAGCCCAGTACTGTTCTCCAATTAGTCCCACTCCCCCGCTCTTTCCCCATAGCCCAGTAATTCACTCCAATTAGTCCCACTCCCGTGCTCTTTCCCCATAGCCCAGTAATTCTCTCCAATTAGTCCCACTCCCCCGCTCTTTCCCCACAGCCCAGTAATTCTCTCCAATTAGTCCCACTCCCCCGCTCTTTCCCCATAGCCCAGTAATTCTCTCCAATTAGTCCCACTCCCCCGCTCTTTCCCCATAGCCCAGTAATTCTCTCCAATTAGTCCCAGTCCCCTGCTCTTTCCCCATAGCCCAGTAATGCTCTCCAATTAGTCCCACTCCCCCGCTCTTTCCCCATATCCCAGTAATGCTCTCCAATTAGTCCCACTCCCCCGCTCTTTCCCCATAGCCCAGTAATTCTCTGCAATTAGTCCCACTCCCCCGCTCTTTCCCCATAGCCCAGTAATTCTCTCCAATTAGTCCCACTCCCCCGCTCTTTCCCCATAGCCCAGTAATTCTCTCCAATTAGTCCCGCTCTTTCCCCATAGCCCAGTAATGATCTCCAATTAGTCCCACTCCCCCGCTCTTTCCCCGTGGCCCAGTAATTCTCTCCAATTAGTCCCACTCCCCCGCTCTTCCCCCATAGCCCAGTAATTATCTCCAATTAGTCCCACTCCCCCGCTCTTTCCCCATAGCCCAGTAATTCTCTCCAATTAGTCCCACTCCCCCGCTCTTTCCCCATAGCCCAGTAATGCTCACCAATTAGTCCCACTCCCCCGCTCTTTCCCCATAGCCCAGTAATGCTCGCCAATTAGTCCCACTCCCCCGCTCTTTCCCCATAGCCCAGTAATTCTCTCCAATTAATCCCAATCTCCCGCTCTTTCCCCATAGCCCAGTAATGCTCGCCAATTAGTCCCACTCCCCCGCTCTTTCCCCATAGCCCAGTAATTCTCTCCAATTAATCCCAATCTCCCGCTCTTTCCCCATAGCCCAGTAATGGTCTCCAATTAGTCCCACTCCCCCGCTCTTTCCCCATAGCCCAGTAGTGGTCTCCAATTAGTCCCACTCCCCCGCTCTTTCCCCATAGCCCAGTAATGGTCTCCAATTAGTCCCACTCCCCCGCTCTTTCCCTATAGCCCAGCAATGCTCTCCAATTAGTCCCACTCACCCGCTCTTTCCGCATAGCCCAGTAATTCTCTCCAATTAGTCCCACTCCCCCGCTCTTTCCCCATAGCCCAGTAATTCTCTCCAATTATTCCCACTCCCCCGCTCTTTCCCCATAGCCCAGTAATTCTCTCCAATTAGTCCCACTCCCCCGCTCTTTCCCCATAGCTCAGTAATTCTCTCCAATTAGTCCCACTCCCCCGCTCTTTCCCCATAGCCCAGTAATTCTCTCCAATTAATCCAAACCCCCCGCTCTTTCCCCATAGCCCAGTAATTCTCCCCAATTAGTCCCACGCCCCGCTCTTTCCCCATAGCCCAGTAATGCTCTCCAATTAGTCCCACTCCCCCGCTCTTTCCCCATAGCCCAGTAATTCTCTCCAATTAATCCAAACCCCCCGCTCTTTCCCTATAGCCCAGTAATTCTCCCCAATTAGTCCCACGCCCCGCTCTTTCCCCATAGCCCAGGAATGCTCTCCAATTAGTCCCACTCCCCCGCTCTTTCCCCATAGCCAAGTAATTCTCCCCAATTAGTCCCACTCCCCCGCTCTTTCCCCATAGCCCAGTAATGGTCTCCAATTAGTCCCAATCCCCCGCTCTTTCCCCATAGCCCAGTAATGTTCTCCAATTAGTCCCACTCCCCCGCTCTTTCCCCGTGGCCCAGTATTACTCTCCAATTAGTCCCACTCCCACGCTCTTTCCCCATAGCCCAGTAATTCTCCCCAATTAGTCCCACTCCCCCGCTCTTTCCCCATAGCCCAGTAATGGTCTCCAATTAGTCCCACTCCCCCGCTCTTTCCCCATAGCCCAGTAATTCTCTCCAATGAATCCAAACCCCCCGCTCTTTCCCCATAGCCCAGTAATGCTCTCCAATTAGTCCCACTCCCCCGCTCTTTCCCCATTGCCCAGTAATTCTCTCCAATTAGTCCCACTCCCCCGCTCTTTCCCCATAGCCCAGTAATGCTCTCCAATTAGTCCCACTCCCCCGCTCTTTCCCCATTGCCCAGTAATTCTCTCCAATTAGTCCCACTCCCCCGCTCTTTCCCCATAGCCCAGTAATTCTCTCCAATTAGTCCCACTCCCCCGCTCTTTCCCCATAGCCCAGTAATTCTCTCCAATTAATCTAAACCCCCCGCTCTTTCCCCATAGCCCAGTAATTCTCCCCAATTAGTCCCACTCCCCCGCTCTTTCCCATAGCCCAGTAATGGCCTCCAATTAGTCCCAATCCCCCGCTCTTTCCCCATAGCCCAGTAATTCTCTCCAATTAGTCCCACTCCCCCGCTCTTTCCCCATAGCCCAGTAATGTTCTCCAATTAGTCCCACTCCCCGCTCTTTCCCCATAGCCCAGTAATGCTCTCCAATTAGTCCCACTCCCCCGCTCTTTCCCCATAGCCCAGTAATTCTCTCCAATTAGTCCCACTCCCCCGCTCTTTCCCCATAGCCCAGTAATGTTCTCCAATTAGTCCCACTCCCCGCTCTTTCCCCATAGCCCAGTAATGCTCTCCAATTAGTCCCACTCCCCCGCTCTTTCCCCATAGCCCAGTAATTCTCCCCAATTAGTCCCACTCCCCCGCTCTTTCCCCATAGCCCAGTAATGGTCTCCAATTAGTCCCAATCCCCCTCTCTTTCCCCATAGCCCAGTAATGTTCTCCAATTAGTCCCACTCCCACGCTCTTTCCCCATAGCCCAGTAATTCTCCCCAATTAGTCCCACTCCCCCGCTCTTTCCCCGTGGCCCAGTATTATTCTCCAATTAGTCCCACTCCCCCGCTCTTTCCCCATAGCCCAGTAATGGTCTCCAATTAGTCCCACTCCCCCGCTCTTTCCCCATAGCCCAGTAATTCTCTCCAATTAATCCAAACCCCCCGCTCTTTCCCCATAGCCCAGTAATGTTCTCCAATTAGTCCCACACCCCGCTCTTTCCCCATAGCCCAGTAATTCTCTCCAATTAATCCAAACCCCCCGCTCTTTCCCCATAGCCCAGTAATTCTCTCCAATTAGTCCCACTCCCCCGCTCTTTCCCCATAGCCCAGTAATGTTCTCCAATTAGTCCCACTCCCCCGCTCTTTCCCCATAGCCCAGTAATGCTCTCCAATTAGTCCCACTCCCCCGCTCTTTCCCCATAGCCCAGTAATTCTCTCCAATAAGTCCCACTCCCCCGCTCTTTCCCCATAGCCCAGTAATGTTCTCCAATTAGTCCCACTCCCCCGCTCTTTCCCCATAGCCCAGTAATGTTCTCCAATTAGTCCCACTCCCCTGCTCTTTCCCCATAGCCCAGTAATGCTCTCCAATTAGTCCCACTCCCCCGCTCTTTCCCCAGAGCCCAGTAATTCTCTCCAATTAGTCCCACTTTCCCGATAGCCCAGTAATCCTCTCCAATTAGTCCCACTCCCCCGCTCTTTCCTGATAGCCCAGTAATTCTCTCCAATTAGTCCCAATCCCCCGCTCTTTCCCCATAGCCTAGTAATTCTCTCCAATTAGTCCCACTCCCACTCTTTCCGCATAGCCCAGTAAAACTCTCCAATTAGTCCCACTCCCCCGCTCTTTCCCCATAGCCCAGTAATTCTCTCCAATTAGTCCCACTCCCTGCTCTTTCCCCATAGCCCAGTAATTCTCTCCAATTAGTCCCACTCCCCCACTCTTTCCCCATAGCCCAGTAATGCTCTCCAATCAGTCCCACTCCCCCGCTCTTTCCCCATAGCCCAGTAATGCTCTCCAATTAGTCCCACGCCCCGCTCTTTCCCCATAGCCCAGGAATGCTCTCCAATTAGTCCCACTCCCCCGCTCTTTCCCCATAGCCAAGTAATTCTCCCCAATTAGTCCCACTCCCCCGCTCTTTCCCCATAGCCCAGTAATGGTCTCCAATTAGTCCCAATCCCCCGCTCTTTCCCCATAGCCCAGTAATGTTCTCCAATTAGTCCCACTCCCCCGCTCTTTCCCCGTGGCCCAGTATTACTCTCCAATTAGTCCCACTCCCACGCTCTTTCCCCATAGCCCAGTAATTCTCCCCAATTAGTCCCACTCCCCCGCTCTTTCCCCATAGCCCAGTAATGGTCTCCAATTAGTCCCACTCCCCCGCTCTTTCCCCATAGCCCAGTAATTCTCTCCAATGAATCCAAACCCCCCGCTCTTTCCCCATAGCCCAGTAATGCTCTCCAATTAGTCCCACTCCCCCGCTCTTTCCCCATTGCCCAGTAATTCTCTCCAATTAGTCCCACTCCCCCGCTCTTTCCCCATAGCCCAGTAATGCTCTCCAATTAGTCCCACTCCCCCGCTCTTTCCCCATTGCCCAGTAATTCTCTCCAATTAGTCCCACTCCCCCGCTCTTTCCCCACAGCCCAGTAATTCTCTCCAATTAGTCCCACTCCCCCGCTCTTTCCCCATAGCCCAGTAATTCTCTCCAATTAATCTAAACCCCCCGCTCTTTCCCCATAGCCCAGTAATTCTCCCCAATTAGTCCCACTCCCCCGCTCTTTCCCATAGCCCAGTAATGGCCTCCAATTAGTCCCACTCCGCCGCTCTTTCCCCATAGCCCAGTAATGTTCTCCAATTAGTCCCACTCCCCGCTCTTTCCCCATAGCCCAGTAATGCTCTCCAATTAGTCCCACTCCCCCGCTCTTTCCCCATAGCCCAGTAATTCTCTCCAATTAGTCCCACTCCCCCGCTCTTTCCCCATAGCCCAGTAATGTTCTCCAATTAGTCCCACTCCCCGCTCTTTCCCCATAGCCCAGTAATGCTCTCCAATTAGTCCCACTCCCCCGCTCTTTCCCCATAGCCCAGTAATTCTCCCCAATTAGTCCCACTCCCCCGCTCTTTCCCCATAGCCCAGTAATGGTCTCCAATTAGTCCCAATCCCCCTCTCTTTCCCCATAGCCCAGTAATGTTCTCCAATTAGTCCCACTCCCACGCTCTTTCCCCATAGCCCAGTAATTCTCCCCAATTAGTCCCACTCCCCCGCTCTTTCCCCGTGGCCCAGTATTATTCTCCAATTAGTCCCACTCCCCCGCTCTTTCCCCATAGCCCAGTAATGGTCTCCAATTAGTCCCACTCCCCCGCTCTTTCCCCATAGCCCAGTAATTCTCTCCAATTAATCCAAACCCCCCGCTCTTTCCCCATAGCCCAGTAATGTTCTCCAATTAGTCCCACACCCCGCTCTTTCCCCATAGCCCAGTAATTCTCTCCAATTAATCCAAACCCCCCGCTCTTTCCCCATAGCCCAGTAATTCTCTCCAATTAGTCCCACTCCCCCGCTCTTTCCCCATAGCCCAGTAATGATCTCCAATTAGTCCCACTCCCCCGCTCTTTCCCCATAGCCCAGTAATGCTCTCCAATTAGTCCCACTCCCCCGCTCTTTCCCCATAGCCCAGTAATTCTCTCCAATAAGTCCCACTCCCCCGCTCTTTCCCCATAGCCCAGTAATGTTCTCCAATTAGTCCCACTCCCCCGCTCTTTCCCCATAGCCCAGTAATGTTCTCCAATTAGTCCCACTCCCCTGCTCTTTCCCCATAGCCCAGTAATGCTCTCCAATTAGTCCCACTCCCCCGCTCTTTCCCCAGAGCCCAGTAATTCTCTCCAATTAGTCCCACTTTCCCGATAGCCCAGTAATCCTCTCCAATTAGTCCCACTCCCCCGCTCTTTCCTGATAGCCCAGTAATTCTCTCCAATTAGTCCCAATCCCCCGCTCTTTCCCCATAGCCTAGTAATTCTCTCCAATTAGTCCCACTCCCACTCTTTCCGCATAGCCCAGTAAAACTCTCCAATTAGTCCCACTCCCCCGCTCTTTCCCCATAGCCCAGTAATTCTCTCCAATTAGTCCCACTCCCTGCTCTTTCCCCATAGCCCAGTAATTCTCTCCAATTAGTCCCACTCCCCCACTCTTTCCCCATAGCCCAGTAATGCTCTCCAATCAGTCCCACTCCCCCGCTCTTTCCCCATAGCCCAGTAATGCTCTCCAATTAGTCCCACTCCCCTGCTCTTTCCCCATAGCCCAGTAATTCTCTCCAATTAGTCCCACTCCCCCGCTCTTTCCCCAGAGCCCAGTAATTCTCTCCAATTAGTCCCAATCCCCCGCTCTTTCCCCATAGCCCAGTAATTCTCTCCAATTAGTCCCACTCCCCCGCTCTTTCCCCAGAGCCCAGTAATTCTCTCCAATTAGTCCCAATCCCCCGTTTTTTCCCCATAGCCCAGTAATGCTCTCCAATTAGTCCCACTCTCCCGCTCTTTCCCCATAGCCCAGTAATTCTCTCCAATTAGTCCCAATCCCCCGCTCTTTCCCCATAGCCAATAATGCTCTCCAATTATTCCCACTCCCCCGCTCTTTCCCCATAGCCCAGTAATTCTCTCCAATTAGTCCAAACCCCCCGCTCTTTCCCCAGAGCCCAGTAATTCTCTCCAATTAGTCCCACTCCCCCGCTCTTTCCCCATAGCCCAGTAATTCTCTCCAATTAATCCCAATCTCCCGCTCTTTCCCCATAGCCCAGTAATTCTTTCCAATTAGTCCCACTCCCCCGCTCTTTCCCCATAGCCCAGTAATTCTCTCCAATTAGTCCCACTCCCCCGCTCTTTCCCCATAGCCCAGTGATGGTCTCCAATTAGTCCCACTCCCCCGCTCTTTCCCCATAGCCCAGTAATGCTCCCCAATTAGTCCCACTCCCCCGCTCTTTCCCCATAGCCCAGTAATGCTCTCCAATTAGTCCCACTGCCCCCGCTCTTTCCCCATAGCCCAGGAATGCTCACCAATTAGTCCCACTCCCCCGCTCTTTCCCCATAGCCCAGTAATGCTCTCCAATTAGTCCCACTCCCCCGCTCTTTCCCCATAGCCCAGTAATTATCTCCAATTAGTCCCACACCCCCGCTCTTTCCCCATAGCCCAGTAATTCTCTCCAATTAGTCCCACTCCCCCGCTCTTTCCCCATAGCCCAGTAATGCTCTCCAATTAGTCCCACTCCCCCGCTCTTTCCCCATTGCCCAGTAATTCTCTCCAATTAGTCCCACTCCCCCGCTCTTTCCCCATAGCCCAGTAATGCTCTCCAATTAGTCCCACTCCCCCGCTCTTTCCCCATTGCCCAGTAATTCTCTCCAATTAGTCCCACTCCCCCGCTCTTTCCCCATAGCCCAGTAATTCTCTCCAATTAGTCCCACTCCCCCGCTCTTTCCCCATAGCCCAGTAATTCTCTCCAATTAATCTAAACCCCCCGCTCTTTCCCCATAGCCCAGTAATTCTCCCCAATTAGTCCCACTCCCCCGCTCTTTCCCATAGCCCAGTAATGGCCTCCAATTAGTCCCAATCCCCCGCTCTTTCCCCATAGCCCAGTAATTCTCTCCAATTAGTCCCACTCCCCCGCTCTTTCCCCATAGCCCAGTAATGTTCTCCAATTAGTCCCACTCCCCGCTCTTTCCCCATAGCCCAGTAATGCTCTCCAATTAGTCCCACTCCCCCGCTCTTTCCCCATAGCCCAGTAATTCTCTCCAATTAGTCCCACTCCCCCGCTCTTTCCCCATAGCCCAGTAATGTTCTCCAATTAGTCCCACTCCCCGCTCTTTCCCCATAGCCCAGTAATGCTCTCCAATTAGTCCCACTCCCCCGCTCTTTCCCCATAGCCCAGTAATTCTCCCCAATTAGTCCCACTCCCCCGCTCTTTCCCCATAGCCCAGTAATGGTCTCCAATTAGTCCCAATCCCCCTCTCTTTCCCCATAGCCCAGTAATGTTCTCCAATTAGTTCCACTCCCACGCTCTTTCCCCATAGCCCAGTAATTCTCCCCAATTAGTCCCACTCCCCCGCTCTTTCCCCGTGGCCCAGTATTATTCTCCAATTAGTCCCACTCCCCCGCTCTTTCCCCATAGCCCAGTAATGGTCTCCAATTAGTCCCACTCCCCCGCTCTTTCCCCATAGCCCAGTAATTCTCTCCAATTAATCCAAACCCCCCGCTCTTTCCCCATAGCCCAGTAATGTTCTCCAATTAGTCCCACACCCCGCTCTTTCCCCATAGCCCAGTAATTCTCTCCAATTAATCCAAACCCCCCGCTCTTTCCCCATAGCCCAGTAATTCTCTCCAATTAGTCCCACTCCCCCGCTCTTTCCCCATAGCCCAGTAATGTTCTCCAATTAGTCCCACTCCCCCGCTCTTTCCCCATAGCCCAGTAATGCTCTCCAATTAGTCCCACTCCCCCGCTCTTTCCCCATAGCCCAGTAATTCTCTCCAATAAGTCCCACTCCCCCGCTCTTTCCCCATAGCCCAGTAATGTTCTCCAATTAGTCCCACTCCCCCGCTCTTTCCCCATAGCCCAGTAATGTTCTCCAATTAGTCCCACTCCCCTGCTCTTTCCCCATAGCCCAGTAATGCTCTCCAATTAGTCCCACTCCCCCGCTCTTTCCCCAGAGCCCAGTAATTCTCTCCAATTAGTCCCACTTTCCCGATAGCCCAGTAATCCTCTCCAGTTAGTCCCACTCCCCCGCTCTTTCCTGATAGCCCAGTAATTCTCTCCAATTATTCCCAATCCCCCGCTCTTTCCCCATAGCCTAGTAATTCTCTCCAATTAGTCCCACTCCCACTCTTTCCGCATAGCCCAGTAAAACTCTCCAATTAGTCCCACTCCCCCGCTCTTTCCCCATAGCCCAGTAATTCTCTCCAATTAGTCCCACTCCCTGCTCTTTCCCCATAGCCCAGTAATTCTCTCCAATTAGTCCCACTCCCCCACTCTTTCCCCATAGCCCAGTAATGCTCTCCAATCAGTCCCACTCCCCCGCTCTTTCCCCATAGCCCAGTAATGCTCTCCAATTAGTCCCACTCCCCTGCTCTTTCCCCATAGCCCAGTAATTCTCTCCAATTAGTCCCACTCCCCCGCTCTTTCCCCAGAGCCCAGTAATTCTCTCCAATTAGTCCCAATCCCCCGCTCTTTCCCCATAGCCCAGTAATTCTCTCCAATTAGTCCCACTCCCCCGCTCTTTCCCCAGAGCCCAGTAATTCTCTCCAATTAGTCCCAATCCCCCGCTCTTTCCCCATAGCCCAGTAATGCTCTCCAATTAGTCCCACTCTCCCGCTCTTTCCCCATAGCCCAGTAATTCTCTCCAATTAGTCCCAATCCCCTGCTCTTTCCCCATAGCCAATAATGCTCTCCAATTATTCCCACTCCCCCGCTCTTTCCCCATAGCCCAGTAATTCTCTCCAATTAGTCCAAACCCCCCGCTCTTTCCCCAGAGCCCAGTAATTCTCTCCAATTAGTCCCACTCCCCCGCTCTTTCCCCATAGCCCAGTAATTCTCTCCAATTAATCCCAATCTCCCGCTCTTTCCCCATAGCCCAGTAATTCTTTCCAATTAGTCCCACTCCCCCGCTCTTTCCCCATAGCCCAGTAATTCTCTCCAATTAGTCCCACTCCCCCGCTCTTTCCCCATAGCCCAGTGATGGTCTCCAATTAGTCCCACTCCCCCGCTCTTTCCCCATAGCCCAGTAATGCTCCCCAATTAGTCCCACTCCCCCGCTCTTTCCCCATAGCCCAGTAATGGTCTCCAATTAGTCCCAATCCCCCTCTCTTTCCCCATAGCCCAGTAATGTTCTCCAATTAGTTCCACTCCCACGCTCTTTCCCCATAGCCCAGTAATTCTCCCCAATTAGTCCCACTCCCCCGCTCTTTCCCCGTGGCCCAGTATTATTCTCCAATTAGTCCCACTCCCCCGCTCTTTCCCCATAGCCCAGTAATGGTCTCCAATTAGTCCCACTCCCCCGCTCTTTCCCCATAGCCCAGTAATTCTCTCCAATTAATCCAAACCCCCCGCTCTTTCCCCATAGCCCAGTAATGTTCTCCAATTAGTCCCACACCCCGCTCTTTCCCCATAGCCCAGTAATTCTCTCCAATTAATCCAAACCCCCCGCTCTTTCCCCATAGCCCAGTAATTCTCTCCAATTAGTCCCACTCCCCCGCTCTTTCCCCATAGCCCAGTAATGTTCTCCAATTAGTCCCACTCCCCCGCTCTTTCCCCATAGCCCAGTAATGCTCTCCAATTAGTCCCACTCCCCCGCTCTTTCCCCATAGCCCAGTAATTCTCTCCAATAAGTCCCACTCCCCCGCTCTTTCCCCATAGCCCAGTAATGTTCTCCAATTAGTCCCACTCCCCCGCTCTTTCCCCATAGCCCAGTAATGTTCTCCAATTAGTCCCACTCCCCTGCTCTTTCCCCATAGCCCAGTAATGCTCTCCAATTAGTCCCACTCCCCCGCTCTTTCCCCAGAGCCCAGTAATTCTCTCCAATTAGTCCCACTTTCCCGATAGCCCAGTAATCCTCTCCAGTTAGTCCCACTCCCCCGCTCTTTCCTGATAGCCCAGTAATTCTCTCCAATTATTCCCAATCCCCCGCTCTTTCCCCATAGCCTAGTAATTCTCTCCAATTAGTCCCACTCCCACTCTTTCCGCATAGCCCAGTAAAACTCTCCAATTAGTCCCACTCCCCCGCTCTTTCCCCATAGCCCAGTAATTCTCTCCAATTAGTCCCACTCCCTGCTCTTTCCCCATAGCCCAGTAATTCTCTCCAATTAGTCCCACTCCCCCACTCTTTCCCCATAGCCCAGTAATGCTCTCCAATCAGTCCCACTCCCCCGCTCTTTCCCCATAGCCCAGTAATGCTCTCCAATTAGTCCCACTCCCCTGCTCTTTCCCCATAGCCCAGTAATTCTCTCCAATTAGTCCCACTCCCCCGCTCTTTCCCCAGAGCCCAGTAATTCTCTCCAATTAGTCCCAATCCCCCGCTCTTTCCCCATAGCCCAGTAATTCTCTCCAATTAGTCCCACTCCCCCGCTCTTTCCCCAGAGCCCAGTAATTCTCTCCAATTAGTCCCAATCCCCCGCTCTTTCCCCATAGCCCAGTAATGCTCTCCAATTAGTCCCACTCTCCCGCTCTTTCCCCATAGCCCAGTAATTCTCTCCAATTAGTCCCAATCCCCCGCTCTTTCCCCATAGCCAATAATGCTCTCCAATTATTCCCACTCCCCCGCTCTTTCCCCATAGCCCAGTAATTCTCTCCAATTAGTCCAAACCCCCCGCTCTTTCCCCAGAGCCCAGTAATTCTCTCCAATTAGTCCCACTCCCCCGCTCTTTCCCCATAGCCCAGTAATTCTCTCCAATTAATCCCAATCTCCCGCTCTTTCCCCATAGCCCAGTAATTCTTTCCAATTAGTCCCACTCCCCCGCTCTTTCCCCATAGCCCAGTAATTCTCTCCAATTAGTCCCACTCCCCCGCTCTTTCCCCATAGCCCAGTGATGGTCTCCAATTAGTCCCACTCCCCCGCTCTTTCCCCATAGCCCAGTAATGCTCCCCAATTAGTCCCACTCCCCCGCTCTTTCCCCATAGCCCAGTAATGCTCTCCAATTAGTCCCACTGCCCCCGCTCTTTCCCCATAGCCCAGGAATGCTCACCAATTAGTCCCACTCCCCCGCTCTTTCCCCATAGCCCAGTAATGCTCTCCAATTAGTCCCACTCCCCCGCTCTTTCCCCATAGCCCAGTAATTATCTCCAATTAGTCCCACACCCCCGCTCTTTCCCCATAGCCCAGTAATTCTCTCCAATTAGTCCCACTCCCCCGCTCTTTCCCCATAGCCCAGTAATTCTCTCCAATTAGTCCCACTCCCCCGCTCTTTCCCCATAGCCCAGTGATGGTCTCCAATTAGTCCCACTCCCCCGCTCTTTCCCCATAGCCCAGTAATTCTCTCCAATGAATCCAAACCCCCCGCTCTTTCCCCATAGCCCAGTAATGCTCTCCAATTAGTCCCACTCCCCCGCTCTTTCCCCATTGCCCAGTAATTCTCTCCAATTAGTCCCACTCCCCCGCTCTTTCCCCATAGCCCAGTAATGCTCTCCAATTAGTCCCACTCCCCCGCTCTTTCCCCATTGCCCAGTAATTCTCTCCAATTAGTCCCACTCCCCCGCTCTTTCCCCATAGCCCAGTAATTCTCTCCAATTAGTCCCACTCCCCCGCTCTTTCCCCATAGCCCAGTAATTCTCTCCAATTAATCTAAACCCCCCGCTCTTTCCCCATAGCCCAGTAATTCTCCCCAATTAGTCCCACTCCCCCGCTCTTTCCCATAGCCCAGTAATGGCCTCCAATTAGTCCCAATCCCCCGCTCTTTCCCCATAGCCCAGTAATTCTCTCCAATTAGTCCCACTCCCCCGCTCTTTCCCCATAGCCCAGTAATGTTCTCCAATTAGTCCCACTCCCCGCTCTTTCCCCATAGCCCAGTAATGCTCTCCAATTAGTCCCACTCCCCCGCTCTTTCCCCATAGCCCAGTAATTCTCTCCAATTAGTCCCACTCCCCCGCTCTTTCCCCATAGCCCAGTAATGTTCTCCAATTAGTCCCACTCCCCGCTCTTTCCCCATAGCCCAGTAATGCTCTCCAATTAGTCCCACTCCCCCGCTCTTTCCCCATAGCCCAGTAATTCTCCCCAATTAGTCCCACTCCCCCGCTCTTTCCCCATAGCCCAGTAATGGTCTCCAATTAGTCCCAATCCCCCTCTCTTTCCCCATAGCCCAGTAATGTTCTCCAATTAGTCCCACTCCCACGCTCTTTCCCCATAGCCCATTAATTCTCCCCAATTAGTCCCACTCCCCCGCTCTTTCCCCGTGGCCCAGTATTATTCTCCAATTAGTCCCACTCCCCCGCTCTTTCCCCATAGCCCAGTAATGGTCTCCAATTAGTCCCACTCCCCCGCTCTTTCCCCATAGCCCAGTAATTCTCTCCAATTAATCCAAACCCCCCGCTCTTTCCCCATAGCCCAGTAATGTTCTCCAATTAGTCCCACACCCCGCTCTTTCCCCATAGCCCAGTAATTCTCTCCAATTAATCCAAACCCCCCGCTCTTTCCCCATAGCCCAGTAATTCTCTCCAATTAGTCCCACTCCCCCGCTCTTTCCCCATAGCCCAGTAATGTTCTCCAATTAGTCCCACTCCCCCGCTCTTTCCCCATAGCCCAGTAATGCTCTCCAATTAGTCCCACTCCCCCGCTCTTTCCCCATAGCCCAGTAATTCTCTCCAATAAGTCCCACTCCCCCGCTCTTTCCCCATAGCCCAGTAATGTTCTCCAATTAGTCCCACTCCCCCGCTCTTTCCCCATAGCCCAGTAATCCTCTCCAATTAGTCCCACTCCCCCGCTCTTTCCTGATAGCCCAGTAATTCTCTCCAATTAGTCCCAATCCCCCGCTCTTTCCCCATAGCCTAGTAATTCTCTCCAATTAGTCCCACTCCCACTCTTTCCGCATAGCCCAGTAAAACTCTCCAATTAGTCCCACTCCCCCGCTCTTTCCCCATAGCCCAGTAATTCTCTCCAATTAGTCCCACTCCCTGCTCTTTCCCCATAGCCCAGTAATTCTCTCCAATTAGTCCCACTCCCCCACTCTTTCCCCATAGCCCAGTAATGCTCTCCAATCAGCCCCACTCCCCCGCTCTTTCCCCATAGCCCAGTAATGCTCTCCAATTAGTCCCACTCCCCTGCTCTTTCCCCATAGCCCAGTAATTCTCTCCAATTAGTCCCACTCCCCCGCTCTTTCCCCAGAGCCCAGTAATTCTCTCCAATTAGTCCCAATCCCCCGCTCTTTCCCCATAGCCCAGTAATTCTCTCCAATTAGTCCCACTCCCCCGCTCTTTCCCCAGAGCCCAGTAATTCTCTCCAATTAGTCCCAATCCCCCGCTCTTTCCCCATAGCCCAGTAATGCTCTCCAATTAGTCCCACTCTCCCGCTCTTTCCCCATAGCCCAGTAATTCTCTCCAATTAGTCCCAATCCCCCGCTCTTTCCCCATAGCCAATAATGCTCTCCAATTATTCCCACTCCCCCGCTCTTTCCCCATAGCCCAGTAATTCTCTCCAATTAGTCCAAACCCCCCGCTCTTTCCCCAGAGCCCAGTAATTCTCTCCAATTAGTCCCACTCCCCCGCTCTTTCCCCATAGCCCAGTAATTCTCTCCAATTAATCCCAATCTCCCGCTCTTTCCCCATAGCCCAGTAATTCTTTCCAATTAGTCCCACTCCCCCGCTCTTTCCCCATAGCCCAGTAATTCTCTCCAATTAGTCCCACTCCCCCGCTCTTTCCCCATAGCCCAGTGATGGTCTCCAATTAGTCCCACTCCCCCGCTCTTTCCCCATAGCCCAGTAATGCTCCCCAATTAGTCCCACTCCCCCGCTCTTTCCCCATAGCCCAGTAATGCTCTCCAATTAGTCCCACTGCCCCCGCTCTTTCCCCATAGCCCAGGAATGCTCACCAATTAGTCCCACTCCCCCGCTCTTTCCCCATAGCCCAGTAATGCTCTCCAATTAGTCCCACTCCCCCGCTCTTTCCCCATAGCCCAGTAATTATCTCCAATTAGTCCCACACCCCCGCTCTTTCCCCATAGCCCAGTAATTCTCTCCAATTAGTCCCACTCCCCCGCTCTTTCCCCATAGCCCAGTAATTCTCTCCAATTAGTCCCACTCCCCCGCTCTTTCCCCATAGCCCAGTAATTCTCTCCAATTAGTCCCACTCCCCTGCTCTTTCCCCATAGCCCAGTACTGTTCTCCAATTAGTCCCACTCCCCCGCTCTTTCCCCATAGCCCAGTAATTCACTCCAATTAGTCCCACTCCCGTGCTCTTTCCCCATAGCCCAGTAATTCTCTCCAATTAGTCCCACTCCCCCGCTCTTTCCCCACAGCCCAGTAATTCTCTCCAATTAGTCCCACTCCCCCGCTCTTTCCCCATAGCCCAGTAATTCTCTCCAATTAGTCCCACTCCCCCGCTCTTTCCCCATAGCCCAGTAATTCTCTCCAATTAGTCCCAGTCCCCTGCTCTTTCCCCATAGCCCAGTAATGCTCTCCAATTAGTCCCACTCCCCCGCTCTTTCCCCATATCCCAGTAATGCTCTCCAATTAGTCCCACTCCCCCGCTCTTTCCCCATAGCCCAGTAATTCTCTGCAATTAGTCCCACTCCCCCGCTCTTTCCCCATAGCCCAGTAATTCTCTCCAATTAGTCCCACTCCCCCGCTCTTTCCCCATAGCCCAGTAATTCTCTCCAATTAGTCCCGCTCTTTCCCCATAGCCCAGTAATGATCTCCAATTAGTCCCACTCCCCCGCTCTTTCCCCGTGGCCCAGTAATTCTCTCCAATTAGTCCCACTCCCCCGCTCTTCCCCCATAGCCCAGTAATTCTCTCCAATTAGTCCCACTCCCCCGCTCTTTCCCCATAGCCCAGTAATTCTCTCCAATTAGTCCCACTCCCCCGCTCTTTCCCCATAGCCCAGTAATGCTCACCAATTAGTCCCACTCCCCCGCTCTTTCCCCATAGCCCAGTAATGCTCGCCAATTAGTCCCACTCCCCCGCTCTTTCCCCATAGCCCAGTAATTCTCTCCAATTAATCCCAATCTCCCGCTCTTTCCCCATAGCCCAGTAATGCTCGCCAATTAGTCCCACTCCCCCGCTCTTTCCCCATAGCCCAGTAATTCTCTCCAATTAATCCCAATCTCCCGCTCTTTCCCCATAGCCCAGTAATGGTCTCCAATTAGTCCCACTCCCCCGCTCTTTCCCCATAGCCCAGTAGTGGTCTCCAATTAGTCCCACTCCCCCGCTCTTTCCCCATAGCCCAGTAATGGTCTCCAATTAGTCCCACTCCCCCGCTCTTTCCCTATAGCCCAGCAATGCTCTCCAATTAGTCCCACTCACCCGCTCTTTCCGCATAGCCCAGTAATTCTCTCCAATTAGTCCCACTCCCCCGCTCTTTCCCCATAGCCCAGTAATTCTCTCCAATTATTCCCACTCCCCCGCTCTTTCCCCATAGCCCAGTAATTCTCTCCAATTAGTCCCACTCCCCCGCTCTTTCCCCATAGCTCAGTAATTCTCTCCAATTAGTCCCACTCCCCCGCTCTTTCCCCATAGCCCAGTAATACTCTCCAATTAGTCCCACTCCCCCGCTCTTTCCCCATAGCCCAGTAATGCTCTCCAATTAGTCGCACTCCCCCGCTCTTTCCCCATAGCCCAGTAATGCTCTCCAATTAGTCCCACTCCCCCGCTCTTTCCCCATAGCCCAGTAATTCTCTCCAATTAGTCCCACTCCCCCGCTCTTTCCCCATAGCCCAGTAATGCTCTCCAATTAGTCCCACTCACCCGTTCTTTCCCCATAGCCCAGTAATTCTCTCCAATTAGTCCCTGATATACCTATCAATTCATTCCATGTAAAGCGACGAGTTAAGATAGTAACTATAGGTTTTTATTGGCTAAATAACAGAGCCCACCCTCGTGCGTGATCGGTTCCAACAAGGAAGAATACTAGCCAAGCGGTCACCTTTATACCTGGGCAAGCAGGCAGAGCCATGGGCGGAGTCAGCTGAGGTATGCCTAGGTATAACAGCGTGCGTGGCATGAGGTAACCTTGTGTAGTGATAACAACAGTGTAAACAGTGATAACAACAGTGTAACAATAGTGAACGGTTGTGAACGTTAACAGTGGTTTACCACATTCACCCCTTGTTTAAAATTGAGTGCGGCGGGGTGAAGTGTACTACCAGTTCGTGTATGTCAGTCTATCAGGAGGCCTCGTAAGCCTTTCTGATCGGCGCGGCGGCGGTGGTGCAGCATCCGATGTTAATGCTGGTGTCTGCGTGGTCGACGAAGGCTCCTGGGGTTCCGGCATGCCGCCTACAGGAGCTGAATTTGGGGGAGTGGTGGGGGATAACGGTGGTATCTCAGGGGTGCCCGAGGCTGCGAGGTCTCGCAAGGAGACTGTGTCCTCCCGCCCGTCTGGGTATGCCACATAGGCATACTGGGGGTTGGCGTGCAGGAGGTCCACCCTCTCGACCAGGGGGTCCATTTTATGGGTCCTTACGTGCTTCCGCAGCAGGACGGGCCCTGGATAAGTCAGCCATGTTGGTAGCGAGGTTCCCGTAGTCCACTTCCTGGGGAAAACAAACATTCGCTCATGAGGGGTGGCGTTAATGGCGGTACAAAGCAGTGACCGGATGGAATGGAGCGCTGCCGGGAGGACTTCCTGCCAGTGAGAGGTTGGGAGGCCCTTAGACTTTAGGGCTAAGAGGACGGCCTTCCAAACTGTCGCGTTCTCTCTTTCCACCTGGCTGTTCCCCCGGGGGTTGTAGCTGGTGGTCCTCCTCGCAGCAATACCTCTCGCGAGCAGAAACTGGCGAAGTTCCTCGCTCATGAAGGATGAGCCCCGGTCACTATGTATATAGCTCGGGAACCCGAACAAGGCGAAGAGGTCGTTCAGGCATTTGATGACCGTGGTACTGGTCATGTCTGGGCAGGGGATGGCAAAGGGGAAACGGGAGTACTCGTCAATAATGTTGAGGAAGTACACATTACGGTCAGAGGACGGGAGGGGCCCCTTAAAATTGATGCTCAAGCGCTCGAAGGGGCGGGTGGCCTTGATCAGGCTTGCTCTGTCTGGCCTATAGAAATGCGGTTTGCATTCGGCACAGGCTTGGCAGTTCCTGGTCATGGTCCTGACCTCCTCGATGGAGTGGGGCAGGTTGCGGGCCTTAATGAAGTGGTAAAGTCTAGTGACCCCGGGGTGGCAGAGGTCGTTGTGGAGGGTCCGCAGTCTATCAACTTGCGCGTTGGCGCATGTACCTCGTGATAGAGCATCTGGGGGCACGTTGAGTTTACCAGGCCGGTACAAGATATCGTAATCGTAGGTGGAGAGCTCAATTCTCCACCTCAAGATCTTGTCGTTCTTGATTTTGCCCCTCAGCTTGTTATTAAACATAAAAGCAACCGAACGCTGGTCGGTGAGGAGGGTAAATCGTTTGCCTGCCAGGTAATGCCTCCAGCGTCGTACCGCTTCCACAATCGCCTGGGCCTCCTTCTCGACAGAAGAGTGTCGGATCTCAGGGCCCTGGAGGGTCCTTGAGAAGAAGGCCGCAGGTCTCCCCGCCTGGTTAAGGGTTGCAGCTAGGGCGAAGTCGGATGCATCGCTCTCCACTTGGAAAGGGATGGACTCATCCACTGCGTGCATTGTTGCCTTTGCAATGTCTCCTTTTATGAGGGAGAAGGCTGCGCATACTTCTGCTGTCAGGGGGAAGGAGGTGGACTTCATGAGGGGTCTGGCTTTGTCCGCATAATTGGGCACCCATTGGGCATAGTAAGCGAAGAGCCCCAGGGTTCTCTTCAGTGCCTTTTGACAGTGGGGAAGGGGAAGCTCCATGAGGGGGCGCATTCTTTCGGGGTCAGGGCCGATGACTCCGTTCTCTACTACGCAGCCGAGGATGGCAAGGCGCGAGGTGTTAAACGGACATTTTTCCTTATTGTAAGTGAGATTCAGCCGTTGGGCCGTACGGAGGAATTTCTCCAGATTAACATCATGGTCCTGCTGGTCGTGGCCGCAGATGGTGATGTTATCTAGATAAGGAAACGTGGCCTGCAGCGCGTTCTGGTCAACCATCCGGTCCATCTCCCTTTGGAAGAGCGAAACCCCATTGGTGACGCCGAAGGGAACCCTAAGGAAGTGGTAGAGGCGGCCATTCGCCTCGAAGGCGGTATACTGGCGGTCCTCAGGGCGGATAGGGAGTTGGTGATAGGCCGACTTAAGGTCGATGGTGGAGAATACCCGGTACTGTGCAATCTGATTGACCATATCAGATATGCGGGGACGGGGGTATGCGTCCAGCTGGGTGTACCGGTTTATGGTTTGGCTGTAGTCGATGACCAGGCGGTGTTTATTGCCGGTCTTAACGACTATGACCTGGGCACGCCAGGGGCTGGTGCTCCCCTCGATGATGCCCTCCTTCAGGAGTCGCTGCACCTCAGAGCTAATAAAAGCTCTGTCCCCGGCGCTGTACCACCTGCTCTTGGTAGCGACGGGTTTACAGTCGCGGGTGAGGTTAGCGAACAAGGAGGGGGGCGGGACTTTGAGAGTGGAGAGGCCGCAGGTGGTACGCGGCGGGCGGTTTAAAAACTGCTGGTTGTAGACTGTGAGTGGGGGGAGGGGTCCACCGTATGCTAAAGTGACACTTTGAAGGTGGCATTGGAAATCCAGCCCTAGTAGGATGGCAGCGCAGAGCTGGGGCAGGACGAGAAGTTTAAAGTTTTTATATTCCGTGCCCCTAACCGACAGGGTCACCACACAGTAGCTGCTGACGTCTGTTGAATGGGACTTCGACGCCATCGAGATCCGATGGCGCGTTGGCCGGACAGTGAGGGAGTAGTAGCGCACCGTGTCTGGGTGAATAAAACTCTCCGTGCTCCCGCTGTCGAACAGGCAGCTCGTGGCGTGGCCGTTTACTTCGATGTCCATCATGGACCTGGACAGATGATGCGGGAGAGCTTGGTCAAGCGTGACGGAGGACAGTGTATGGCTGAGTGAGCTGCTGTAGTCGGCAGGTGAGGCGGTGGTCGGGTCTGGAGACAAGATGGCGGCCGGGTGCGGCGAACAAAATGGCGGCGCCCATGACGCGGATCCCCACGAGGTCGAAGTAGAACAAAATGGCGGAGAAGATGGCCGCCCCCACGACTCACATGAGGCACTGCTGGCGTCTGTGGCCTTGATCAAAGATGGCCGCCCCCACGACTCACACGAGGCACTGCTGGCGTCTGTGGCCTTGATCAAAGATGGCCGCCCCCACGACTCACATGAGGCACTGCTGGCATCTGTGGCTTTCCCCCTGCAGGCGTTTGCGAAGTGGCCTTTTTTTTCGCATCCGGAGCAGGTCGCGTTCCTTGCAGGGCAGCGCGCCCTTTGATGTCTTGCCTGGCCACAGAAATAGCAGCTGGCGGGCCGATCGCGGGGCTCCGCTGCCACAGCGGGTCCTGAGGGTGGCGGTCCCGATCGATTCCGGGACACCGACGCCGTAGTAGGTCCCAGGGGCGGCGGTGCGAGGGGTATTGCGGCCGGAGTCGGGCCCGAGTCCCAGGGTCGCGCAGCGCTGTACCCGAAGTACGCCTCGAGGTCCCGATGGGCCACTTCCAGGGAGCAAGTGAGGGCTGCAGCTGCTTTCAAGCCGAGGTCCTTTGATTCGAGCAGTCTTTGCCGTGAGTTCTCGAACCGAAGGCCTTTCACGAAGGCATCACGGATATTTCCTTCAGCATGTTGTGCAGCCGATACAGCTTTAAAGTCACAGTCCCTGCCAAGTGTTTGTAGCGCCCGTAAAAATTCATCTACAGACTCTCCTGCCTGTTGCGAGCGGGATCTTAGGAGATGTCTGGCATACATTGAATTTACTGGGCTCCGGTACTGTTCTGTTAGCAGGTCGAGGGCCTCCTTGTATGTAGCAAGGTCCCGGATGAGTGCAAATACTTTAGGGCTCACCTGGGCGGTCAGAACTCTTAGTTTGTCGGCTTCCGATGGCACGCCGGAGGCTACCAGGTAGGATTCAAAGCAGCTCAGCCAGTGATCGAAGTCGAGGGCTGAATTCGCTGCCTGTGGATTTAGATCCAGGTACGGCGGTCGGAGGGCTCGCAGCCAGGTCGGCTGCTGGGGCTGTTGTAGCTGGCCGTTTGGCTGCTCTGGTCCATACATTTCAAAATTTAGCCAATAAAATTGATACACCTATCAATTCATTCCATGAAAAGCGACGAGTTAAGATAGTAACTATAGGTTTTTATTAGCTAAATAACAGAGCCCACCCTCGTGGGTGATCGGTTCCAACAAGGAAGAATACTAGCCAAGCGGTCACCTTTATACCTGGGCAAGCAGGCGGAGCCATGGGCGGAGTCAGCTGAGGTATGCCTAGGTATAACAGCGTGCGTGGCAAGAGGTAACCTTGGGTCGTGATAACAACAGTGTAAACAGTGATAACAACAGTGTAACAATAGTGAACGGTTGTGAACGATAACAGTGGTTTACCACAGTCCCACTCCCCCGCTCTTTCCCCATAGCCCAGTAATGCTCTCCAATTAGTCCCACTCCCCCGCTCTTTCCCCATAGCCCAGTAATACTCTCCAATTAGTCCCACTCCCCCGCTCTTTCCCCATAGCCCAGTAATTCTCTCCAATTAGTCCCACTCCCCCGCTCTTTCCCCATAGCCCAGTAATTCTCTCCAATTAGTCCCACTCCCCCGCTCTTTCCCCATAGCCCAGTAATTCTCTCCAAATAGTCCCACTCCCCCGCTCTTTCCCCATAGCCCAGTAATGTTCTCCAATTAGTCCCACTCCCCCGCTCTTTCCCCATAGCCCAGTAATATTCTCCAATTAGTCCCACTCCCCCGCTCTTTCCCCATAGCCCAGTAATTCTCTCCAATTAGTCCCACTCCCCCGCTCTTTCCCCATAGCCCAGTAATACTCTCCAATTAGTCCCACTCCCCCGCTCTTTCCCCATAGCCCAGTAATACTCTCCAATTAGTCCCACTCCCCCGCTCTTTCCCCATAGCCCAGTAATTCTCTCCAATTAGTCCCACTCTCCCGCTCTTTCCCCATAACCCAGTAATGTTCTCCAATTAGTCCCACTCCCCCGCTCTTTCCCCATAGCCCAGTAATTCTCTCCAATTAGTCCCACTCCCCCGCTCTTTCCCCATAGCCCAGTAATTCTCTCCAATTAGTCCCACTCTCCCACTCTTTCCCCATAGCCCAGTAATTCTCTCCAATTAGTCCCACTCCCCCACTCTTTCCCCATAGCCCAGTAATTCTCTCCAATTAGTCCCACTCCCCCGCTCTTTCCCCATAGCCCAGTAATTCTCTCCAATTAGTCCCACTCCCCCGCTCTTTCCCCATAGCCCAGTAATTCTCTCCAATTAGTCCCACTCCCCCGCTCTTTCCCCATAGCCCAGGAATACCCTCCAATTAGTCCCACTCCCCCGCTCTTTCCCCATAGCCCAGTAATTCTCTCCAATTAGTCCCACTCCCCCGCTCTTTCCCCATAGCCCAGTAATACTTTCCAATTAGTCCGTCTCCCCTGCCCTTTCCCCATAGCCATGTATATTTTTCCCTTCAAGTATTTATCCAATTCCATTTTGAAAGATATTATTGAACCTGCTTCCACCACACTTTCAGGCAGTGCATTCCAGATCACAATAACTCGCTGCGTAAAGAACAATGCCCTCATATAAAATGAAAGGGACCAAACTACCAGCTCCCGGCTTCAGAGAGCAGAGGGAGCTCAGTGACTGATCCACAGACACCGCCAGTCCTATCCGGGAATGGAGACTCTGAACACAAACAACAGGCTCATTTGTAAATGTCACCACAATGTGTGGCTCTGCACCGACTCTCTGCCAGATATAGGCCGCCCTGTCAGATGTTTCCACCTGATTGTGGCCCCTCAATTTATTTTCTGCCCAGAAGTGAGATGTGCGGTTTGAACCGCCGGCAGAGAAACAGGAAGTTGTGTTGCCTGAGAATGAAATCAGGCATCAGTTTGATGTTATCACCACGAACAGGCCTCCTGTCTGTGAGGGCGGCCTCACCCTGACAGCACCAAGAACCACGACAGAGGTGGCTTCTCATCTCAACATTGTATTCACCTCCATTCTCATTTTAAAGAATAAAACAAACGAGCTTATTTGGGTTTCACACATTCACTAAAGAGGAAGATGGGCAGAGGGCTTATCGCTGGGACAAACGAGGGGAATTTAAAAATGCTTTTTCACCAAAGAGTTATTAGAAAATAGAAGGGCTTTAAGTGAGTTAGGTGTTGTCTGAGACAGAGAGAGGGAGGTTCAGTGAGTTAGGTGCTGTCAGAGAGAGAGAGGGAGGAGGGAGGCTCAGTGAGTTAGGTGCTGTCAGAGAGAGAGGGAGGAGGGAGGTTGAGTGAGTTAGGTGCTGCCTGAGACAGAGAGAGGGAGGAGGGAGGTTGAGTGAGTTAGGTGCTGTCTGATACAGAGAGAGGGAGGAGGGAGGTTCAGTGAGTTAGGTGCTGTCTGAGAGAGAGAGGGGGAGGAGGGAGGTTCAGTGAGTTAGGTGCTGTCAGAGAGAGAGAGGGAGGAGGGAGGTTCAGTGAGTTAGGTGCTGTCTGAGACAGAGAGAGGGAGGAGGGAGGTTCAGTGCGTTAGGTGCTGAGAGAGAGGGAGGAGGGAGGTTCAGTGAGTTAGGTGCTGTCTGAGACAGAGAGAGGGAGGAGGGAGGTTCAGTGAGTTAGGAGCTGTCTGAGACAGAGAGAGGAGGGAGGTTCAGTGAGTTAGATGTTGTCTGAGACAGAGAGAGGGAGGAGTGAGGTTCAGTGAGTTAGGTGCTGTCTGAGAGAGAGAGGGAGGAGGGAGGTTCAGTGAGTCAGGTGCTGTCTGAGAGAGAGAGGGAGGAGGGAGGTTCAGTGAGTTAGGTGCTGTCTGAGACAGAGAGGGAGGAGGGAGGTTCAGTGAGTTAGGTGCTGTCTGAGACAGAGAGAGGGAGGAGGGAGGTTCAGTGAGTTAGGTGCTGTCTGAGAGGGAGGAGGGAGGTTCAGTGAGTTAGGTGCTGTCTGCGAGAGGGAGAGGGAGGAGGGAGGTTCAGTGAGTTAGGTGCTGTCTGAGAGAGAGAGAGGGAGGAGGGAGGTTCAGTGAGTTAGGTGCTGTCTGAGACAGAGGGAGGAGGGAGGTTCAGTGAGTTAGGTGCTGTCTGAGACAGAGAGAGGGAGGAGGGAGGTTCAGTGAGTTAGGTGCTTTCTGAGACAGAGAGCGGGAGGAGGGAGGTTCAGTGAGTTAGGTGCTGTCTGAGACAGAGAGAGGGAGGAGGGAGGTTCAGTGAATTAGGTGCTGTCTGAGACAGAGAGGGAGGAGGGAGGTTCAGTGAGTTCAATGCTGTCTGAGAGAGAGAGGGAGGAGGGAGGTTCAGTGAGTTAGGTGCTGTCTGACAGAGAGAGGGAGGAGGGAGGTTCAGTGAGTTAGGCGCTGTCTGAGACAGAGAGAGGGAGGAGGGAGGTTCAGTGAATTAGGTGCTGTCTGAGACAGAGAGGGAGGAGGGAGGTTCAGTGAGTTCAATGCTGTCTGAGAGAGAGAGGGAGGAGGGAGGTTCAGTGAGTTAGATGCTGTCTGGGACAGAGAGGGAGGAGGGAGGTTCAGTGAGTTAGGTGCTGTCTGAGAGAGAGAGGGAGGAGGGAGGTTCAGTGAGTTAGATGCTGTCTGGGACAGAGAGAGGGAGGAGGGAGGTTCAGTGAGTTAGGTGCTGCCTGAGAGAGACGGAGGGAGGTTCAGTGAGTTAGGTGCTGTCTGAGAGAGGGAGGAGGTCGGTTCAGTGAGTTAGGTACTGTCTGAGAGAGAGAGGGAGGAGGGAGGTTCAGTGAGTTAGGTGCTGTCTGAGAGAGGGAGGAGGGAGGTTCAGTGAGTTAGGTGCTGTCTGAGAGAGAGAGAGGGAGGAGGGAGGTTCAGTGAGTTAGATGCTGTCTGAGACAGAGAGGGAGGAGGGAGGTTCAGTGAGTTAGATGCTGTCTGAGACAGAGAGAGGGAGGAGGTTCAGTGAGTTAGATGCTGTCTGAGACAGAGAGAGGGAGGAGGGAGGTTCAGTGAGTTAGATGCTGTCTGAGACAGAGAGAGGGTGGAGGTTCAGTGAGTTAGATGCTGTCTGAGACAGAGAGAGAGAGGAGGGAGGTTCAGTGAGTTAGATGCTGTCTGGGACAGAGAGAGGGAGGAGGGAGGTTCAGTGAGTTAGGTGCTGCCTGAGAGAGACGGAGGGAGGTTCAGTGAGTTAGGTGCTGTCTGAGAGAGGGAGGAGGTCGGTTCAGTGAGTTAGGTACTGTCTGAGAGAGAGAGGGAGGAGGGAGGTTCAGTGAGTTAGGTGCTGTCTGAGAGAGAGAGAGGGAGGAGGGAGGTTCAGTGAGTTAGGTGCTGTCTGAGAGAGAGAGAGGGAGGAGGGAGGTTCAGTGAGTTAGATGCTGTCTGAGACAGAGAGGGAGGAGGGAGGTTCAGTGAGTTAGATGCTGTCTGAGACAGAGAGAGGGAGGAGGTTCAGTGAGTTAGATGCTGTCTGAGACAGAGAGAGGGAGGAGGGAGGTTCAGTGAGTTAGATGCTGTCTGAGACAGAGAGAGAGAGGAGGGAGGTTCAGTGAGTTAGATGCTGTCTGAGTCAGAGAGAGGGAGGAGGGAGGTTCAGTGAGTTCGGTGCTGTCTGAGAGAGAGAGGGAGGAGGTCGGTTCAGTGAGTTAGGGTCTGTCTGAGACAGGGAGAGGGAGGAGGGAGGTTCAGTGAGTTAGGTACTGTCAGAGAGAGAGGGAGGAGGGAGGTTCAGTGAGTTCGGTGCTGTCTGAGACAGAGAGAGGGTGGAGGGAGGTTCAGTGAGTTAGGGTCTGTCTGAGACAGAGGGAGGAGGGAGGTTCAGTGAGTTCGGTGCTGTCTGAGACAGGGAGGAGGGAGGTTCAGTGAGTTTGGTGCTGTCTGAGACAGAGAGAGGGAGGAGGGAGGTTCAGTGAGTTAGGGTCTGTCTGAGACAGAGAGAGGGAGGAGGGAGGTTCAGTGAGTCAGGTGCTGTCTGAGACAGAGAGAGGGAGGAGGGAGGTTCGGTGAGTTAGATGTTGTCTGAGACAGAGAGAGGGAGGAGGGAGGTTCAGTGAGTTAGGGTCTGTCTGAGACAGAGAGAGGGAGGAGGGAGGTTCAGTGAGTTCGGTGCTGTCTGAGACAGGGACCACTGCATCTTTTAAGGGAACGGTGGAACAATATATTTGAGGCTGGGCTCTGTGGAGAGAGCGGATCAGTGTAAGTATCTTTGGTTTGTTCCAGCACAGACGCGATGGGCCAAATGGCCTCTTTCTGTGTAGCAAACTATTAATGTTCTTTGGTACAATATGGGGAAGTGAAGGGATTTATTCGGAACATCTCCTGGCTGTGGAAACATTTTCATAGAAGCATAAAATAAGAACATAAGAAATAGGAGCAGGAGTGGCCATTCGGCCCTTCGAGCCTGCTCCACCATTCAATGAGATCATGGCTGATCATCACCTCAACTCCATTCACCGGCCCTATCGCCACATCCCTTGATGCCCTCACTGGTCAGAAATCTATTGACTTCTGTTGTGAATATACCCAATGACTGAGCCTCCACGGCCCTCTGGGGTAGAGAATTCCAAAGATTCACCACCCTCTGAGTGAAGAAATTTCTTCTCTTCTCAGTTCTGAATGGCCTACCCTTTATCCTGAGGCTGTGGCCCCTGGTTCTAGACTCCCCAGCCAAGGGAAACATTCTCCCAGCATCCACCCTATCAAGCCCTGTAATAATTTTGTATGCTTCAATGAGATCCCCTCTCATTCTTCTGAATTCAAGAGAATGCAGGCCTAGTTTACTCAATCTCTTCTCATACGACAGTCCCGCCATCCCAGGAATCAATCTCGTGAACCTTCGTTGCACTCCCTCTGTGGCAAGTATATCCTTCCTTAGGTAAGGAGACCAAAATTGTACACAGTACTCCAGGTGTGGGCTCACCAAGGCCCTATATAATTGGAGTAAGTCTTCTTTAGTCCTGTACTCAAATCCTCTTGTGATGAAGGCCAGCATACCATTTGCCTTCCTAATGGTTTGCTGCACCTGCACATTCACTTTCAGTGACTCATTTTCAAGGACACACAGGTCCCTTTGAGCATCTGCATTCCTCAGTCTTTCACCATTTAGGAAATACTCTGCCTTTCTAGCACAGAAGGTGGCGATTCAGCCCATCGAGTCTGTGCCGGCTCTTTCGAACAGCAATCCAGTCAGCCCCACCCTCCCGCTTTTCCCCATATCCCTGCAGTTCTTTCTCCTTCAAGTATTTATCCAATTCCTTTGAAGGATACGATTGAATATATATATACCACCCTATCAGGAAGTGTTATTCAAATCCTAACCACTGGTTGTGTAAAGACGTTTTCCCTCATATCGCCTCTGGTTCATTCTCCATTCACCTTAAATCTGTGCCCTCTGGTTATCAACCCTTCAGCCATTGGAAACAGTGGCCTAGAAATTCAGTTGGGCCCGGTTTGTGGCGCCAAGCTCGCCTGGGTGCCGGAATTACCGCTGCGAGCGGAGCCACTTGCGCCATCCCGATATTCAGTTTCAGCGCCCCACACGGAAGCGGGCCGCTACTCGAGGCTCCCCGCGCCCCGCTTGGGGCGCTCACACTGAATATCGCCGCGCTAAGGGCCACAGCGCCACACGCTGCAGCACGGCACGCTGCGGTACTGCAGGCCTTCCTCCCACTGTTAAGGGGGATGTGCCTGCAACAGCGCGATCCCCACTCGCGAGTGCCGGCAAATGAGCCCGGCACCAAGGAGAAGTGCCGGGCTCTCGGGAAACAGCCGGCAATGCCGGGGGGGGGGGGGCGGTTTAGGAGGCCGGGGACGGAGGTGCTGGCAGGCGGCCGCTTTCACCTCCACCTTAACTTGCGCCACTACCGCCACAGGTAGGCCCTGTGAACCAGTCGCGATTTGCGACCGGCGTTAAAGAGGCGGGCGCGACCAAATATGGTGATCGGGGCGGGAGCGTGGTGCTGCGCACATCGATGACGTCATCGGCGGCGGCGCAGTGCTACAGGCTAACGCCGCCATTAGTGCCCCGCTAAATAGCGCGGGAGGTGTGGCCAGTGGCGCAAAAGCCACTGAGTGCCCTCTTTGGGCGCTAACTGGTGGCGCAGCCCACTGAATTTCTAGGCCAGTGTCTCTTTATTTACTCTATCAAAACCTTCCTGATTTTGAACACCTCTATTAAATCTCCTCTTAGTCTTCTCTGGTCTAAGGAGAACAATCCCATCTTCTCCAGTCTCTTCACATTAACTGAAGTCCCTCACCCCTGGTACCATTCTAGTAAATCTCCTCTGTATCCTCTCCACAGTCTGCCCGTCCTCTCTAAAGTGCGGGGCCCAGAATTGGACACAATGCTCCAGCTGGGACTGAACTAGTGTTTCTAGTCATTCATCCCTGGTACCATTCTGGTAAATCTCCTCTGAGCCTTCTCTGCTCTAAGGAGAACAGCCCCAGTTTCTCCAAGTCTCTCCATGGAGTGACAGCTTGTGTCCTCCCTTCCCTACACACCGCGGCAGCGAGCTCCGGTCGGACCCGGGCCCGTCCTCAACAGCGAGAAGGGGAAGGACAAAAAGAGCAGCTGAAAGTCGACGGTTTCAGCAAACAGTATTGTTTTATTTTTCCCATACATTTTTTTTATTAAAGGAAAAATACCCAGCCTGATCCCAACTAGAATTTCTCCTGAGTGCCCGTTCCCAACTAACTCCCTCTCCGGGAAGGTCACAGTATTTTTCTTGTCAGTTTTTGTTTTGTTTTTTGCGGGGATTAAATATGTATATTTTCCAGCGCTTTCTATTGTTAATATCTATAAAAGCCCAGCGAAGGAATTGGGAGCAGAAAACTCCAGCTGAGGAATCCTCATCGATGGAAGCAGAAACCCTGCAAAGAAAAAATAAGATTCGGCTGGGCGGAGGGAGGGATAGAGAGAGGGATGGGATGGAGGGAGGGAGGGACGGATGGAGTTTCTCCCTGTTTACTCGATCAAATCCCCTTATAATTTGAACACTTCTATTAAACCTCCCTGAACATTCTCGGCTCTCAGGGGAACAATCCCAGCTTCCAGCTACTCTGACGGTGCAGCTCACGCAGAGTAAAACTCAAGTTCTGTGAGTCCTTCAGCCTCGGGCACTTCCAGATGTTCCTTTGCGGAATCGCTCACACTTTTATATGGACCCAGTGGAAATCCCGTGCACCTTTATAACAGTGTGGGAATAACATCCCAGGCAAGATAAGAGAACCAGGCCCTGACAATTAAACGGATTGGTGTAAGACTGGGCTCAGGCGCTGAACTTTAGACACACTGAGATAAATGGCAACATATTAAAATACAAGCTGTGACATGTTAACAGGCTCGGCTCAGTGGGATCACTCTCGCCTCGGAGTTAGGAGTTCATAGGTTCAAGCCGAACCCAGAGACCTGAGCCCATAATCTAGGCCGACACTCCCAGTGCAGTGCTGAGGGAGTGCTGCACTGCCGGAGGAGCCACCTTTCAGATGAGACATTAAACCGAGGCCCCGTCTGATTTATCAGGTGAATATAAACGATCCTGTGGCACTATTTTAAAGAAGAGCCGGGAGTTCGCCCTGGTGTCCTAGTTAATATTTATCCCTCAACCAAAATCACGAAACACAGATATTTTGGTGTAAGACTGGGCTCAGGCGCTGAACTTTAGACACACTGTGCAAATTGGCTGCAGCATTTCCTACTTTACAACAGTGATTATATTTCCAAAGCTCTTCATTGACTGTAAAGCTCTTTGGGACGTCCTGAGGCAGTGAAAGGCGCCATATAAATGCAGGTTCTTTCTAAATGACAACATTTTAAAATCCCAGTTGCGATATGTTAAAAGCTCTGACATTACGGCGATTGTAGGACACTCCTCTGCTCACTGCTTTAACTGGTTTAGTTTCAATGGGTTGAAGCTTCCACTAAATGGACATCCAGAGGATCACCAGCCTGTTCAGAGATGTCCCACTGATTTCGGCAGCAGAAATTTCAGAACTGAATTATTAATTTTAATATTTTTCCTCTGTTATAAATCACACCTGTTCTAATTGAACAAAATTGAATCCAACGTCACTGTTCAAGATACTTCTATTCATTTTGTACCAACTGTCGATATTCTTAAAATAAACCCTTGTTGTGAGTTGAAACGAATCAATAAGTGACTTTGTTGATCTTGTTTTGCTGCCATAAACACTTCATGGAAACCAGTGAGTCGTTTATGTAAATAAACACAGAAATAGAAGTCCCAGATTAGAGTGTTGAGCGACAGAAACACAATAAATGTTTCCCCACCAACACAGAACAGAAATAAAGAGAGAAATGCAAATGTCTCAACGGATTCCATCAACAATTGTTTTGGGACATTTCTCTTAAGTTATAGGAGAATAAAGTAAAGATGATATCCATGTTCAGAATGGGGAAAGATTCCCACAAGTCTCCGTACATAGTGACATCACAATGTGTGTGTGGAGGTTTCCTGTATCCTCTCCCTCTCTGCCTCTCTCTCCTATTTCCACCTTCTGTCTTGCCTCTCAAGAATGGGCGATTGTCTTTACCACAAAACAAGATGTAATCGTCCCTCAGCCATATTCATAGGCCTTGAACCAAATTGATTGGAGTGCGCAGAGGGAGCTTTAATCTAAACTGTGACCTGTGCATTAAATGAGCTGGGCGTTTTGATGGGACATTGTAGAGGGAGCTTTACTCTGTAACATGTGCTGTACCTGCCCTGGGAGTGTTTGATGGGACAGTGTAGAGGGAGCTTTACTCTATATCGAACCCGTACTGTACCTGCCCTGGGAGTGTTTGATGGGACAGTGTAGAGGGAGCTTTACCATGTATCTAACCCGCGCTGTACCTGCCCTGGGAGTGTTTGATGGGAGAGTGTAGAGGGAGCTTTAATCAGTATCTAACCCGTGCTGTACCTGCCCTGGGATTATTTGACGGGACAGTGTAGAGGGAGCTTTACTCTGTATCTAACCCGTACTGTACCTGCCCTGGGAGTGTTTGATGGAACAGTGTAGAGGGAGCTTTACTCTATATCTAACCCATACTGTACCTGCCCTGGGAGTGTTTGATGGGACAGTGTAGAGGGAGCTTTACTATGTATCTAACCCGCGCTGTACCCAAACTGGGAGTGTTTGATGGGACAGTGTAGAGGGAGCTTTACTATGTACCTAACCCGTGCTGTACCTGCACTGGGAGTGTTGGACGGCACTGTGTGACTCCACTACCCCAGCAATATGTTTCTGTTAGTATAGGTTCCTGTATATTGCATTACCGTTTTCCACTTTGCCTTCTTCTCATCAGCAACACATAATCACCAAAACAATGCAGCGTCATCAGTGTCACTTGGTCGCCAGAGCAACATCTGTGCAACCTCTGACCCTCTGCCACTCGGAGTGCCCGATGTGACCTGATCAGAATGGCCTGAAATCAGACCTGGTGAGCCGGGGTCACAGAACAGGCAGTGTGGCATCAACCACCCGTGATATGCCCCCGCTCAATATTCCACTCCATGGACTTCAATAGCACTGAATATCGGGCATGTCGGATAACAGGCGGAGAATGAGATTCCACCTCTTTTACATTCCCCCAACCCCCATGGCCAATTTCACATCCGTAATGGTAGGAAAATCACAGGCTTGCGATAAAAACTTTGCTCATTCCCTGTTGTGGTGAAATATGAAATGCATCTCCACGTTTAAAGGGCAAAGGCCCTGAATATGGGGGAATCAGCAGGCCCTGGTAGTATGTGTCCAAAAATACTGGAAGATGTTGGGGTGAAACAGTGAAGGTATTTGTCAAGAAATAGAAGATTGTGGAAACAGAAATAGTGTGGAATTCTCTGGAGAGTAGCAAGAGTTTCATTTATTTCTGAACGGGGGAATAATAAGTCAGAGAATTAAAGATTTATTAACCTCATGTCAGGTACAGGTACAGTTTCATTTTACCATCACTTGCTCCAATCACCACACATTGGAGGTAATTAATCAGGAGATTCTGTGTGATGCTGAGGTGATCACCTGACAATAAACCACAGAGACTGGTGGATACATGCTCATTATCCTCGCTGTGATTTCATTCCCTTTCCAACTGAATACTGCGGACAGACAGGCTCACCTTGGTGATGGAATGGTCAGTGTGACATCACTTTCTAAACAAGAGCAATCAGAGAATGGGTTATCAATAAATGTTAAAGATATTAAACCATCTGCAATTAGATGTCGAATAAAAGAAAAGATAATGGAGAACAATAACTGGTGAACATAATCCTTTTTTCGTAGATTGCACTTGCAACATTAACAAAAATGTATTATGTACACACACATCATACATATATAAAGCAACACTTTGTATGTGATCTTTTCAGTTGTTCCTCTTAACCAGGTTAGTGAACCCGGTGGACATTAGGACCCTGTGGCCACCCAGCCGGCGGTGCTGTGAGGTCACGGTTCCAGGCTCTGTCACACAATCAGTGGGTGACGTGAAGCTCAACACAAAATACTGCAGGAAAACAATCCTGAACATTAAAAACTGTGAGCAATTGGCACAGGACAACACCAGTGTGAATTAGTAAACTTCAACACACAGAGTTTGCCACTAAGTAGTGCAAAGTGCAGTGCACTATTGCTCACCTTTAGTCCTGTCCCTCAATCCCAGTTCATCTCCGGGAGATTGATCCAAGAGTTACCCCATCCTTTCATCACAAATATTACCAACAAAATACCCGATCAATTAGAAATTACACACAGGCTCTGACAGCTATTAACAAGAATAAACGCGCTTCTAAATAAAAAAAAGTTTGCATCCTCTCACACACGCAAATATATATCTTTACTTATATCAATATCCATCTATCCCTCTATGACGCCAGACAGAGTAAAAGAACTAGGAAGGTAGTGCATGAGCCCCCTGGGTCCATCGCCCTCTCCAACAGATTTTTCGTTTTGGATTCTGATGGGGGAGATGGTTTCTCAGGGGAATGCAGCAAGAGCCAAGCCAAGAGTGGCTCAGCTACATAGGAGGGGAGGAATAAGAGTGGGTGAGCAATAGTGACAGGGGATTCTATCGTAAGGGGAACAGATAAACGTTTCTGTGGGCACAGACGTGACTCCAGGATGGTATGTTGCCGCCCTGGTGCCAGGGTCAAGGATGTGACTGAATAGGGCATTCTCAAGGGGGAGGGCGAACAGTCAGAAGTCCTGGTTCACATTGGTACCAACGGCATGAGTAGAAAGAGGGATGAGGTCCTGCAACTAGAATTTAGGGAGCTAGGTAGCAGATTAGAATGCAGGACCTCAATGGTTGTAATCTCTGGATTACTCCCGGTGCCACGTGCTAGTGAGTATAGGAATAGGAGGATAGAGCAGATGAATGCGTGGCTAAAGAGTTGGTGCAGGAGGGAGGGCTTTCGTTTCCTGGATCACTGGGTCTGCTTCTGGAAAGGTGGGACTTGTACAAGTTGGACGGGTTGCACCTGAACCGGAATGGGACCAACATCCTTGCGGGGAGGTTTGCTACTACTGTTGGGGGGAGTTGCCACGGACTTGGCTCTTGCTAACTTGGCAGGGGGATGGGATACGGAGTGGCGCTATAGCAGGGGGTGATGTACAACCAAATATAGAGGAACAATCAAGTCAGCCTGGAAGGCAGATCATATATGTAACGGCACAAAGGAGTATGGCAAGGCTGGATGGCATTTATTTTAATGCAAGGAGTCTTGCGAGTAAGGCAGATGAATTGAAGGTGTTGATGAACACATGGGAGTATAGAAACATAGAAGATAGGAGCAGGAGTAGGCCATTCGGCCCCTCGAGCCTGTTCACCATTTAATGAGGTCATGGCTGATCATCCAAATTCAGTACCCTGCCCCCGCTTTCTCCCCTATCCCTCGATCCCTTTAGCCTTAAGAAATATTTCTAACACCTTCTTGAATATATTTAATAAGTTGGCCTCAACTGCCTTCTGTGGTAGAGAATTCCACAGGTTCACCACTCTCTGGGTGAAGAAATTCCTCCTCATCTCAGTCCTAAATGGCTTACCCCTTATCCTTAGCCTGTGACCCCTGGTTCTAGATTCCCCGCCATCGGGAACACCCTTCCTGCATCTAGTCTGTCTAGTCCTGTTAGAATTTTATAAGTTTCAATGAGATCCTCTCTCATTCTTCTTAGCTCCAGCGAATATAAGCCTAATCAACCCAATCTCTCCTTATACGTCATTCCTGCCATCCCAGGTATCAGCCTGGTGAATCTTCGCTGCACTCGCTCCATGGCAAGAACATCCTTACTGAGATAAGGTGACCAAAACTGCACACAATACTCAAGGTGTGGTCTCACCAAGGCCCTGTACAACTGCAGCAAGACATCCTTGCTCCTGTACTCGAATGCTCTCGCTATGAAGGCCAACATACCATTTGCCTTCTTAACCGCCTGCTGCACCTGCATGCTTACCTTCAGCGACTGGTGCACAAGGACACCCAGGTCTCGTTGCACCTTTTCCCAATCTATTGCCGTTCAGATAATAATCTGTCTTCCTGTTTTTGCCACTGAAGTGGATAACCTCGCATTTATCCACGTTATATTGCATCTGCCATGCTTCTGCCCAATCACCCAACCTGTCCAAATGATACTGGAGTTTCTCGGCATCCTCCTCACAGCACACACGCCCACCCAGCTTTGTGTTGTCTGCAGACTTGGAGATATTACATCTAGTTCCCTCATCTAGATCATTAATATATATATTGTGAATAGCTGGGGTCCTAGCACCAATCCCTGCGGTACCCCACTAGTCACTGCCTGCCACTCGGAAAAAGACCCGTTTATTCCAACTCTTTGCTTCCTGTCTGCCAACCAGTTCTCTATCCAAGTCAGTACCTTACCACCAATCCCATGTGCTTTAACTTTGCACGCCAATCTCTTGTGCGGGAGCTTATCGAAAGCCTTCTGAAAGTCCAAATACACCACATCCACTGGTTCTCCCTTACCTATTCTACCGGTTACATCCTCAAAAAATTCCAGTAGATTAGTCAAGCATGATTTACCTTTTGTAAATCCATGCTGAATTTGTCTGATCCTGTCACTGTTTCCCAAGTGCTCTGCTATTACATCTTTTATAATGGACTCTAGCATTTTCCCCACTACCGATGTCAGGGTTTCCGGTCTATAATTCCCCGTTTTCACTCTACCAGCTTTTTTAAATAGTGGGGTTACATTAGCTACCCTCCAATTCATGGGAACTCTTTCCCTAACATCATTTCCCTACAAATACTGATTTCATTCAATTCCTTCCTCTCAATAGACCCTATGCTCCCCAACATCCATGGGAGGTTATTTGTGTCCTCCTTTGTGAAGACAGAACCAAAGTATGTATTTAATTGGACTGCCATTTCTTTGTTCCTCATTATAAATTCCCCTGATTCTGACTGCAAGGGACCTACGCTTGACTGCACCAATCCTTTTCTCTTCACATACCTGTAGAAGCTTTTACAGTCAGTTTTTATGTTCCCTGCAAGCTTACTCTCATACTCTATGTTCCCCCTCTTAATTAATCCCTTTGTCCTCCTTTGCTGAATCCTAAAATGCTCCCAATCCTCAGGTTTGCTGCTTTTTCTGGCCAAATTATATGTCCTCTCCTTGGATTTTATGCTATCCCTAACTTCCCTTGTAAGCCACGGTTGAGTCTCCTTTTTCATTTTATTTTTATGCCAAACAGGAATGAACAAATTCTGTAGTTCATCCACGCGATTTTTAATTTTTTGCCATTGCCTATCCATCGTCAACCCTTTAAGTAAGATTCCTCAATCCATCCAAGCCAACTCGCACCTCATACCATCGTAGTTTCCTTTATTTAAATTTAGGACCCTAGTCTCTGAATCAACTACTTCACTCTCAATCTTAATGAAGAATTCTATCATATTATGATCGCTCTTCCCCCAGGGGCCTCGCACAACAACATTGCTAATTAATCCTTTCTCATTACATAATAACCAGTCTAAGATGGCCTGATCTCCAGTTGGTTCCTCGACATATTGGTCCAGGAAACCATCCCATATACACTCTAGTAATTCCTCCTCCACAGTATTTTTACTAATTTGGTTAGCCCAATCTATATGTAGATTAAATTCACCCATGATAACTGCGGTGCCCTTATTGCACGCGTCTCTAATTTCCCGTTTAATGCCATCCCCAACCTCAGCAATACTGTTTGGGGGTCTGTATACAACTCCCACTAACGTTTTCTGCCCCATGGTATTTCTCAGCTCTCCCCATACAGATTCCACATCATCAGAGCTAATATCCTTCCTTACTATTGTGTTATTCTCCTCTTTAACCAGCAATGCTACCCCACCTCCTTTTCCTTTTTGCCTGTCCTTCCTGATTATTGAATACCCCTGGATGTTGAGTTCCCAGCCTTGGTCACCGTGGAGCCATGTCTCCGTAATTCCAATTACATCATATCCGTTTACGTCTATTTGCGCAGCTAATTCATCCACCTTATTACAAATGCTCCTCGCATTAAGACACAAAGCCTTCAGGCTTGTTCTTTTAACACTCTTAGTCTTTTTAGAATTAATATTTCCTGTTGCCCTGTTTGATTTATATCCTTGATTTTGCTGCCTTCCAGTTTTTCTTTTCTCCTTCCTGTCTTTTGTTTCTATCCTTGCTTCCCTTTCCTCTGTCTCGCTGCACAGGTTCCCAACCCCCTGCACTTTTAATTTAAACCCTTCCCAACAGCACTGGCAAACACTCCCCCTAGAACATCGGCCCCAGTCCCGCCCAGGTGCAAACCTTCCAGTTTGTACTGGTCCCACCTCCCCCAGAACCGGTTCGAATGTCCCAGGAATTTGAATCTCTCCCCCTTGCACCATTCCCTTAGCCACATATTCAGCTGAAATATCCTTCTATTTCTACTCTGACTAGCACATGGTACTGGTAGCAATCCTGAGATTACTACCTTTGAGGTCCTATTTTTTAATTTACCTCCTAACTCCCTATGATATTGTTGCTATCTCAGAGACAGGTTGAGGGAGGGGCAGGACTGGCAGCTCAATATTCCAGGGTATTGAATTTCAGGCAAGAGAGAGGGGGTGGGGGGTAAAAGAGGAGGGGGTGTCGCAATATTAATCGAGTCAATTACTGCTGTAAGGAGGGATGATATCTTAGCAGGTTCCTCGAATGAGACCATATGGGTAGAACTTAAAACAAAAAATCCTCTTATTTACTCTGTCAGGAAGCTTCATGATCTTGAACATGCCCATCAAATCTCCCTTGAACATTCCAAGCTCGAAAGACAACAACCCCAGTTTCCCTTGTGTCTTCATGTAACTGGAGTCTTTCATCCCTGGCACCATTCCAGTAAATGACGGATGAGGAGAGATTGGGTCGATTGGGCTTATACTTGCTGGAGTTTAGAAGAATGAGAGGGGATCTCATTGAAACCTATAACATTCTAACAGGACTAGACAGACTAGATGCAGGAAGGATGTTCCCGATGGTCGGGGAGTCCAGAACCAGGGGTCACAGTCTAAGGATAAGGGGTCGGCCATTTAGGACAGAGATGAGGAGGAATTTCTTCACCCAGAGAGTGGTGAACCTGTGGAATTCTCGACCACAGAAGGCAGTTGAGGCCAATTCATTAAATATATTCAAGAAGGAGTTAGATATATTTCTTAAGGCTAAAGCGGGGACAGGGTACTGAATTTGGATGATCCGCCATGATCTTATTGAAAGGCGGAGCAGGCTCGAGGGGCCGAATGGCCTACTCCTGCTCCTATTTTCTATGTTTCTATGTAAATCCCCTCTGCAGCCTCGCCAAGTCCTGGTCATCGTTCCTAAAATGTGGTGCCCAGAATTAAACACAATACTCCAGCTGCAGTATAACCTGTGTTTTACAAATGATAACCATAACTTCCTTGTATTTGAACTCTATTTCTGCTCTATTTATAAAAACCAAAGATCATGTGTACCTTCTGCATTCCAGATCATAACAACTTGCTGCATTAAAAATCTCCTCATCTCCCCTCCTTTTTTGCCAATTATCTTAAATCTGTGTGCTCTGGTTACCGACACTCCTGTCAGTGGAAATTGTGTCTCACTCTCAATGCCATCACATCCCTCCATAATGGGAAATCTTTAACAGGCAGCGGCGTTAATTTCTGATTGCTGCCAGAGGTAGATTGGGAGATTTTGGTTAGGAAAGGGTATTAATGGTGATGGAATCAAGGCTGGTCGATGGAGTTAAGATACTGATCATCCGTGATCTAACTGATCATAGGCATGGTCAAGTGAAGGACTAACTGAGAAAAGGTATCGTGTAATTTAAGCAGAAGAATCGTCTAATGCATTAATAAGGCCGAGTGCAATAGAAACACGAGACATCGTCTAGTGCAGTAATAACTGCGACAGGGTCTAGTGTAATATAAACAGAGACAGGGTCTAGTGTAATATAAATAGAGACAGGATCTAGTGTAATATAAACAGAGACAGGGTCCAGTGTAATGTAAACAGAGACGTGGTCTAGTGTAAAATAATCTGAGACAGGGTCTAGTGTAATACAAACAGAGACAGGGTCTAGTGTACTACAAACAGAGACAGGGCCTAGTATAACATAAACAGAGACAGGGTCTAGTGTAATATAAACAGAGTCAGGGTCTAGTGTAATATAAACAGAGACAGGGTCTAGTGTAATATAAACAGAGACAGGGTCTAGTGTAATATAAACAGAGACAGGGTCTAGTGTAATATAAACAGAGACAGGGTCTAGTGTAATATAAACAGAGATCGGGTCTAGTGTAATATAAACAGAGACATGGTCCAGTGTAATATATAAACAAATACAGGTTCCAGAGTAATATAAACTGAGACAGGGTCAAGTGTAATATAAACAGAGACATGGTCCAGTGTAATATAAACAAATACAGGGTCCAGAGTAATATAAACAGAGACAGGGTCTTGTATAATATACGCAGAGGAAGGGCCTTGTGTAATATAAACAGAGACAGGGCCTAGAGTCATATAAACAGAGAGAGGGTCTAGAGTAATATAAACAGTGACAGGGTCTTGTATAATATACGCAGAGGAAGGGCCTTGTGTAATATAAACAGAGACAGGGCCTAGAGTCATATAAACAGGGACAGGGTCTAGTGTAATATAAACAGAGACAGGGTCCAGTGTAATATAAACTGAGACAGGGTCCAGTGTATATAAAAAGAGACAGGGTCTAGTGTAATGTTATCAGAGACAGGGTCTAGTGAAATATAAACAGAGACAGAGACCACTGTAATATAAACAGAGACAGGATCTAGTGTAACATAACTGAGACAGGGTCTAGTGTAATATAAACAGCGAAAGGGTCTAGTGTAATATAAACAGAGACAGGTTCTAGTGTATATAAAAAGAGACAGGGTCTAGTGTAATGTTATCAGAGACAGGGTCTAGTGAAATATAAACAGAGACAGAGACCACTGTAATATAAACAGAGACAGGATCTAGTGTAACATAACTGAGACAGGGTCTAGTGTAATATAAACAGCGAAAGGGTCTAGTGTAATATAAACAGAGACAGGGTCTAGTGAAAAAATAAACAGACAGGGTCCAGTGTAATATAAACAGAGACAGGGCCTAGTGTAATGCAGACAGGGCCTAGTGTAATATAAACAGAGACAGGGTCTAGTGTAATATAAACAGAGACAGGGTCTAGTGTAATATAAACAGAGACAGGGTCTAGTGTAATGTAAACAGAGACAGGGTGTAGTGTAATATAAACAGAGACAGGGTCTAGCGTAATGTAAACAGAAACAGGGTCTAGTGAAATATAAACAGAGACAGGGTCTAGTGTAATTTAAACAGAGACAGGGTCTAGTGTAATGTAAACAGAGACAGGCTCCAGTGTAATATAAACAGAGACAGGGTCTAGTGTAATATAAACAGAGACAGGGTCTAGTGTAATATAAACAGAGACAGGGTCTAGTGTAATGTAAACAGAGACAGAGTCCAGTGTAATATAAACAGAGACAGGATCTAGTGTAACAGAACAGAGACAGGGTCTAATGTAATATACACAGTGACAGTGTCTAGTGTAATAAAAACAGTGAAAGGGTCTAGTGTAATATAAACAGAGACAGGGTCCAGTGAAAAAATAAACAGACAGGGTCCAGTGTAATATAAACAGAGACAGGGCCTAGTGTAATGTAAACAGAGACAGGGTCTAGTGTAATATAAACAGAGACAGGGTCGAGTGTAATATAAACAGAGACAGCGTCTAGTGTAATATAAACAGAGACAGGGTCTAGTGTAATATAAACAGAGACTGGGTCCAGTGTAATATAAACAGAGACAGGGTCTAGTGCAATATAAAAAGTGACAGGGTCTAGTGTAATATAAATAGAGACAGGGTCTAGTGTAATATATACAGAGACAGTGTCTAGTGCAATATAAACAGTGACAGGGTGTAGTTTAATAAAAACAGACACAGGATCTAACGTAATATAAACAGATACAGGGTCCAGTGTAATATTAACAGTGACAGGGTCTAGTGTAATATAAACAGTCACAGGATCTACTGTAATATAAACAGAGACAGGGCCTAGTGTAATATAACAGGGACAGGGTCAAATGTAATATAAGCAGTGACAGGGTCTAATGTAATATAACAGAGACAGGGTCTAGTTTAATTTAAACAGAGACAGGGTTTAGTGTGATATAAACAGTGACAGGGTCTAGTGTAATATAAAGTGAGACTGGGTCTAGTGTAATATAAACAGAGACTGGGTCTAGTGTAATATAAAAAAGAGACAGGGTCTAGTGTAATACATTCAGTGACCGTGTCTAGAGCAATATAAACAGGGACAGGGTCTAGTGAAATATAAGCAGAGACAGGGTCTAGTGTAATCAAAACAGACACGTGATCTAGTGTAATATAAACAGAGACAGGGCCTAGTGTAATATAAACAGAGACAGGGTCTAGTGTAATATAAACAGAGACAGGGTCTAGTGTAATATAAACAGAGACAGGGTCTAGTGTAATATAAACGACGACTGGGTCCAGTGTAATATAAACAGAGATAGGATCTAGTGTAATATAAACAGTGACAGGGTCTAGAGTAATATGAATAGAGACAGGGTCTAGTGTAATATAACAGAGACAGGGCCTGGTTTAATTTAAACAGACACAGGGTCTAGTGTAATATAAACAGTGACAGGGTCTAGTGTAATATGAATAGAGACAGGGTCTAGTGTAATATAACAGAGACAGGGTCTAGTGTAACATAAACAGAGACAGGGTCTAGTGTAATATAAAGGGAGACTGGGTCTAGTGTTATATAAACAGTGACCGGGTCTAGTGTAATATAATCAGTGACTGTGTCTAGTGCAATTTAAAAAGGGACAGGGTCTAGTGTAATATAAACAGCGATATCATCTAGTGTAATATAACAGAGACAGGGTCTAGTTTAATATAAACAGAGACAGGGTCCAGTGTAATCTAAACAGACACATGATCTAGTGTAATATAAACAGAGACAGGGCCTAGTGTAATATAAACAGAGACAGGGTCTAGTGTAATATAAACAGAGACAGATTCTCGTGTAATATAAACGAGACACGGTCTAGTGTAATATAAACAGAGACAGGGCCTAGTGTAATATAAGCAGTGAGAGAGTCTAGTGTAATATAAACAGAGACAGGGTCTAGTGTAATATAAACAGAGACAGGGTCTAGTGTAATATAAATAGAGACAGGGTCTAGTGTAATATAAGCAGAGACAGGGTCTAGTGTAATATAAACAGAGACACGGTCTAGTGTAATATAAACAGAGACAGGGTCAAGTGTAATATAAATAGAGACAGGGTCTAGTGTAATATAAGCAGAGACAGGGTCTAGTGTAATATAAACAGAGACAGGATCTAATGTAATATAAACAGAGACAGGATCTAGTGTAAAATGGCGTGTAATATAGTGCAATATAAACAGAGACATGGTGTAGTGATAGAATCACAGAATCAAGGAATGATACAGCACAGAACGTGTACATTCAGCCACTGGTGCCTGTGCCGGCACCAATTTGATAGAAGTAACCAATTAGTCCCACTCCCCCTGCTCTTTCCCAATAGCCGAGCAGTTTTTCCAATTGAAGTATTTATCCGATTCCCTTTTGAAGCTGATTATTGAAATTCCTTCCAGCACCCTTTCAGGCAGTTCTTTCCAGATCATAACAGCTCGTTGTGTATTTCTTTTCCCTCATGACGCCTCTGTCTCTTTTGCCAATGACCTTCAATCTGTGTCCTCTGTTTACAGACCATTCAGCCATTGGAAAAAAGTTCTTCTTAATTACACTGTCAGAACCCTTCATGATCTTGAGCATGTCCATCAAATCTCCCTTTAACCTTCTCTGCTCGAAAGACAACAGCCCCTGTTTACCGCGTGTCTTCAGTTAACTGAAGTCCTTCATCCCTGGCACCATTGCAGTTAATCCCCTCTGCAGCCTCGCAAGGCCTTGACATCCTTCCTAAAATGTGGTGCCCAGAATTAAACACAATAATCCAGCTGGGGCATAACCTGTGTTTTACAAATGTTTACCATAACTTCCTTGTATTTGAACTCTATTTGTGCTCTATTTATATAAACCAAAGATCATCCCTCTGCATTCCAGATCATAACAACATGCTGCATTAAAAATCTACTCATTATTCCTCTTTTTTTTGCCAATTATCTTAAATCTGTGTGCTCTGGTTACTGACACTCCTGTCTGTGGAAACTGTGTCTCACTCTCAACGCCATCACATCCCTCCATAACGGGAAATCTTTAACAGGCAGCGGCGTTAATTTCTGATTGCTGCCAGAGATTGATAGGATGATTTTGGTTAGGAAAAAGTATTAATGGTGACGGAATCAAGGCTGGTCGATGGAGTTAAGATACCGATCATCCATGATATAATTGATCAGAGACATGGTCTAGTGAAGTACTAACTGAGAAAAGGTATCGTGTAATTTATACAGATAAATGGTCCAATGCATTAATAAGGCCGAGTGCAATAGAAACACGAGACATTGTCTAGTGCAGTATTAACTGCGACAGGGCCTTGTGTAATTTAAACAGTGACAGGGTCTAGTGTAATATAAACAGAGACAGGGTCTAGTGTAATATAAACAGAGACAGGGTCTAGTGTAATATAAACAGAGACAGGGTGTAGTGTAATATAAACAGAGACAGGGTGTAGTGTAATATAAACAGAGACAGGGTCTAGTGTAATATAAACAGAGACAGGGTCTAGTGTAATATAAACAGAGACACGGTCTAGTGTAATATAAACAGAGACACGGTCTAGTGTAATATAAACAGAGACAGGGTCTAGTGTAATATAAATAGAGACAGGGTCTAGTGTAATATAAGCAGAGACAGGGTCTAGTGTAATATAAACAGAGACAGGATCTAATGTAATATAAACAGAGACAGGGTCTAGTGTAAAATGGCGTGCAATATAGTGCAATATGAACAGAGACATGGTGTAGTGATAGAATCACAGAATCAAGGAATGATACAGCATAGAATGTGTACATTCAGCCACTGGTCCCTGTGCCGGCACCAATTTGATAGAAGTAACCAATTAGTCCCACTCCCCTTGCTCTTTCCCAATAGCCGAGCATTTTTTCCCATTGAAGTATTTATCCGATTCCCTTTTGAAACTGATTATTGAAATTCCTTCCAGCACCCTTTCAGGCATTTCTTTCCAGATCATAACAGCTCGTTGTGTATTTATTTTCCCTCATGAAGCCTCCGTCTCTTTTGCCAATGACCTTCAATCTGTGTCCTCTGTTTACAGACCATTCAGCCATTGGAAAAAAATTCTTCTTAATTACACTGTCAGAACCCTTCATGATCTTGAGCATGTCCATCAAATCTCCCTTTAACCTTCTCTGCTCGAAAGACAACAGCCCCTGTTTACCGCGTGTCTTCAGTTAACTGAAGTCCTTCATCCCTGGCACCATTGCAGTTAATCCCCTCTGCAGCCTCGCAAGGCCTTGACATCCTTCCTAAAATGTGTTGCCCAGAATTAAACACAATAATCCAGCTGGGGCATAACCTGTGTTTTACAAATGTTTACCATAACTTCCTTGTATTTGAACTCTATTTGTGCTCTATTTTTAAAAACCAAAGATCATCCCTCTGCATTCCAGATCATAACAACTTGCTGCATTAAAAATCTCCTCATTATCCCTCTTTTTTTTGCCACTTATCTTAAATCTGTGTGCTCTGGTTACTGACACTCCTGTCCGTGGAAACTGTTTCTCACTCTCAACGCCATCACATCCCTCCATAACGGGAAATCTTCAACAGGCAGCGGCGTTAATTTCTGATTGCTGCCAGAGATTGATAGGATGATTTTGGTTAGGAAAAAGTATTAATGGTGACGGAATCAAGGCTGGTCGATGGAGTTAAGATACCGATCATCCATGATATAATTGATCAGAGACATGGTCTAGTGAAGTACTAACTGAGAAAAGGTATCGTGTAATTTATACAGATAAATGGTCCAATGCATTAATAAGGCCGAGTGCAATAGAAACACGAGACATTGCCGAGTGCAGTATTAACTGCGACAGGGCCTTGTGTAATATAAACAGTGACAGGGCCTAGTGTAATATAAACAGAGACAGGGTCTACTGTAATATAAACAGAGACAGGGTCTAGTGTAAGATAAACAGACACAGGGTCTAGTGTAATATAAATAGAGACAGGGCCTGGTGTAATATAAGCAGAGCCAGGGTCTAGTGTAATATAAACAGAGACAGGGTCTAGTGTAATATAAACAGAGACAGGGTCTAGTGTAACATAAGCAGAGACAGGGCCTAGTGTAATATAAACAGAGACAGAGTCTAGTGTAATATAAACAGAGACAGGGTCTAGTGTAATATAAACAGAGACAGAGTCTAGTGTAATATAAACAGAGACAGGGTCGAGTGTAATATAAACAGAGACAGGGTCTAGTGTAATATAAACAGAGACAGGGCCCAGTGTAATATAAACAGAGACAGGGTCTAGTGTAATATAAACAGAGACAGGGTCTAGTGTAATATAAACAGAGACAGGGCCTAGTGTAACATAAACAGAGACAGGTTCTAGTGTAATATAAACAGAGATATGGTCTAGTGTAATCTAAAAAGAGACAGGGTCCAATGTAATATAAACTGAGACAGGGTCTAGTGTAATATTACCTGAAACAGGGTGTAGTGTAATACAAATAGAGACAGAGTCTAGTGTATATAAACACAGACAGGGTCAAGTGAAATATAAATAGAGACAGGGTCCAGTGTAACATAAACAGAGACAGGGTCTAGTGTAATATAAACGGAGACAGGGTCTAGTGTAATATAAACAGAGACAGGGTCTAGTGAAATATAATCATAGACAAGGTCTAGTGTAATATAAACAGAGACAGGGCCTAGAGTAATATAAACAGAGACAGGGTCTAGTGTAATATAAACAGAGTCAGGGGCTAGTGTAATATAAACTGAGACATTGTCTAGTGTAATATAAACAGAGACAGGGTCTAGTGTAATATAAACAGAGACAGGGTCGAGTGTATTATAAACAGACAGGGCCAAGTGTAATATAAATAAAGACATGGTCTACTGTAATATAAACAGAGACAGGGTCTAGTGTAATATAAACAGACAGGGCCTAGTGTAATATAAACAGAGACATGGTCTAGTGTAATATAAACAGAGATGGGATGCAGTGTAATATAAACAGACAGCGTCTAGCGTAATATAAACAAAGACAGTGTCTAGTATAATATAAACAGAGACAGGGCCCAGTGTAATATAAAAAGGTACAGGGTCTAGTGTAATATAAACAGAGACAGGGTCTAGTGTAATATAAACAGAGACAGAGTCTAGTGTAATATAAACAGAGACAGAGTCCAGTGTAATATAAACAGAGACAGGGTCTAGTGTAATATAAACAGAGACAGGGTCTAGTGTAATATAAACAGAGACAGAGTCGAGTGTAATATAAACAGAGACAGAGTCCAGTGTAATATAAACAGAGACATGGTCTACTGTAATATAAAGAGAGACAGGGTCTAGTGTAATATAAACAGAGATGGTGTCTGGTGAAGTATAAACAGACAGGGTCTAGTGTAATTTAAACAGAGACAGGATCTAGTGTAATATAAACAAAGAAAGTGTCTAGTGTAATATAAACAGGGACAGGTCTAGTGTAATATAAACAGAGACAGGGTCTACTGTAATATAAACAGAGACAGGGCCTAGTGTAATATAAACAGAGACAGGGTTTTGTGTAATATAAAGAGAGACAGGGCGTAGTGTAATATAAAGAGAGACAGGGTCTAGTGTAATATAAACAGAGACAGGGCCTAGTGTAATATAAACAGAGACAGGGTCTGGTGTAATATAAACAGAGACGGCCCAGTGTAATATAAACAGAAACAGGGGCTAGTGTAATATAAACAGAGACAGGGTCTAGTGTAATATAAACAGAGCCAGGATCTAGTGTAATATAAACAGAGACAGGGTCTAGTGTAATATACACAGAGACATGGTCTAGTGTAATATAACCAGACAGGGTCTAGTGCAAATTAGACAGAAATAGGATCAAGTGTAATATAAACAAAGAAAGTGTCTAGTGTAATATAAACAGGGACATGTCTAGTGTAATATAAACAGGGACAGGTCTAGTGTAATATAAACAGGGGCAGGGACTAGTGTAATATATAGAGAGACAGGGTCTTGTGTAATATAAACAGAGACAGGGCCTAGTGTAATTTAAACAGAGACAGGTTCTAGTGTAATATAAAGAGAGATATGGTCTCGTGTAATATAAAAAAAGACTGGGTCCAGTGTAATATAAACTGAGGCAGGGTCTCGTGTAATATTACCTGAAACAGGGTGTAGTGTAATACAAATAGAGACAGAGTCTAGTGTATATAAACACAGACAGGGTCTAGTGAAATATAAATAGAGACAGGGTCCAGTGTAATATAAACAGGGACAATGTCTGATGTAATATAAACAGAGCCAGGGTCTAGTGTAACATAAACAGAGACAGGGTCTAGTGTAATTTAAACTGAGACAGGGTCTAGTGTAATATAAACAGAGACAGGGTCTAGTGAAATATAAACATAGACAAGGTCTAGTGTAATATAAACAGAGACAGGGCCTAGAGTAATATAAACAGAGACAGGGTCTAGTGTAATATAAACAGAGACAGAGGCTAGTGTAATATAAACTGAGACATTGTCTAGTGTAATATAAACAGAGACCGGGTCTAGTGTAATATAAACAGAGACAGGGTCTAGTGTAATATAAACAGAGACAGGGTCTAGTGTAATATAAACAGACAGGGCCTAGTGTAATATAAATAAAGACATGGTCTCATGTAATATAAACAGAGACAGGGTCTTGTGTAATATAAACAGACATGGCCTAGTATAATATAAACAGAGACATGGTCTAGTGTAATATAAACAGAGACAGGGTCTAGTGTAATATAAACAGAGATGGGATGCAGTGTAATATAAACAGACAGGGTCTAGTATAATATAAACAGAGACAGGGCCCAGTGTAATATAAAAAGGGACAGGGTCTAGTGTACTATAAAGAGAGACAGGGTCTAGTGTAATATAAACAGAGACAGGGCCTAGTGTAATATAAGCAGAGACAGGGTCTGGTGTAATATAAACAGAGACGGCCCAGTGTAATATAAACAGAAACAGGGGCTAGTGTAATATAAACAGAGACAGGGTCTAGTGTAATATAAACAGAGCCAGGATCTAGTGTAATATAAACAGAGACAGGGTCTAGTGTAATATACACAGAGACATGGTCTAGTGTAATATAAACAGACAGGGTCTAGTGTAAATTAGACAGAAATAGGATCTAGTGTAATATAAACAAAGAAAGTGTCTAATGTAATATAAACAGGGAAAGGTCTAGTGCAATATAAACAGGGGCAGGGTCTAGTGTAATATATAGAGAGACAGGGTCTAGTGTAATATAAACAGAGACAGGGCCTAGTGTAATTTAAACAGAGACAGGTTCTAGTGTAATATAAAGAGAGATATGGTCTCGTGTAATACAAAAAAAGACTGGGTCCAGTGTAATATAAACTGAGGCAGGGTCTCGTGTAATATTACCTGAAACAGGGTGTAGTGTAATACAAATAGAGACAGAGTCTAGTGTATATAAACACAGACAGGGTCTAGTGAAATATAAATAGAGACAGGGTCCAGTGTAATATAAACAGGGACAATGTCTGATGTAATATAAACAGAGCCAGGGTCTAGTGTAACATAAACAGAGACGGGGTCTAGTGTAATTTAAACTGAGACAGGGTCTAGTGTAATATAAACAGAGACAGGGTCTAGTGAAATATAAACATAGACAAGGTCTAGTGTAATATAAACTGAGACAGGGCCTAGTGTAATATAAACAGAGACAGGGTCTAGTGTAATATAAACAGAGACAGAGGCTAGTGTAATATAAACTGAGACATTGTCTAGTGTAATATAAACAGAGACCGGGTCTAGTGTAATATAAACAGAGACAGGGTCTCGTGTAATATAAACAGAGACAGGGTCTAGTGTAATATAAACAGACAGGGCCTAGTGTAATATAAATAAAGACATGGTCTCGTGTAATATAAACAGAGACAGGGTCTAGTGTAATATAAACAGACATGGCCTAGTGTAATATAAACAGAGACATGGTCTAGTGTAATATAAACAGAGACAGGGTCTAGTGTAATATAAACAGAGATGGGATGCAGTGTAATATAAACAGACAGGGTCTAGTATAATATAAACAGAGACAGGGCCCAGTGTAATATAAAAAGGGACAGGGTCTAGTGTACTATAAAGAGAGACAGGGTCTAGTGTAATATAAACAGAGACAGGGTCTGGTGTAATATAAACAGAGACAGGGTCTAGTGTAATATAAACAGAGACAGGGTCTCGTGTAATATAAACAGAGACAGGGTCTAGTGTAATATAAACAGAGACGGTTTCTAGAGAAATATAAACAGACAGGGTCTCGTGTAATTTAAACAGAGACAGGATCTAGTGTAATATAAACAGAAAAAGTGTCTAGTGTAATATAAACAGGGACAGGTCTCGTGTAATATAAACAGAGACAGGGTCTACTGTAATATAAACAGAGACAGGGCCTCGTGTAATATAAACAGAGACAGGGCCTCGTGTAATATAAAGAGAGACAGGGTCTAGTGTAATACGAACAGAGACAGGGCCTAGTTTAATATAAACAGAGACAGGGTCTGGTGTAATATAAACAGAGACGCCCCAGTGTAATATAAACAGAGACAGGGGCTAGTGTAATATAAACAGAGACAGGGTCTAGTGTAATATAAACAGAGCCAGGATCTAGTGTAATATAAACAGAGACAGGGTCTAGTGTAATATACACAGAGACATGGTCTAGTGTAATATAAACAGACAGGGTCTAGTGTAATTTAGACAGAAACAGGATCTAGTGTAATATAAACAAAGAAAGTGTCTAGTGTAATATAAACAGGGACAGGTCTAGTGTAATATAAATAGGGACAGGTCTAGTGTAATATAAACAGGGGCAGGGCCTAGCGTAATATATAGAGAGACAGGGTCTAGTGTAATATAAACAGAGACAGGGTCTAGTGTAATATAAACAGAGACAGGGTCTAGTGTAATATAAACAGACAGGACCTAGTGTAATATAAACAGAGACATGGTCTACTGTAATATAAGCAGAGACAGGGTCTAGTGTAATATAAACAGAGACGGTGTCTAGTGTAATATAAACAGACAGGGTCTAGTGTAATTTAAACAGGGACAGGGTCTAGTGTAATATAAACAGACAGGACCTAGTGTAATATAAACAGAGACATGGTCTACTGTAATATAAACAGAGACATGGTCTACTGTAATATAAAAAGAGACAGGGTCTAGTGTAATATAAACAGAGGCAGGATCTAGTGTAATATAAAAAGAGACAGGGTCTAGTGTAATATAAGCAGAGACAGGGTCTAGTGTAATATAAACAGAGATAGGGTCTAGTGTAATATAAACAGAGACAGGGTCTAGTGTAATATAAACAGTGACAGGGTGTAGTTTATTATAAACAGAGACATGGTCTAGTATATTATAAACAGGGACATGGTCTCATGCAGTAGTAACTGATAAATCTGTGCCCTCTGTTTGATGACCCTCCTGCCAGTGGAAACAGTTCCATAGAATCAGAGAATATTACTGCACAGACGGAGGCCATTTCACCCATCGAATCTGTGCCGGCTCTTTCAGAGAGTAATCCAGTCAGTCCCATCCTTCCCTGCTCTTTCTCCATATCCCTGAAGCTTTTTGTCCTTTATGGATGTATCCAACACCTTTTTGAAGGCTATTATTGAATCTATATCTACCACTCTATCAGGCAGTACATAAAAATCCTAAACACTGATTGTGTAAAGAAGTTTTTCCTCAAATCGCCTCTGGTTCTTTCACCAATCACCTTAAATCTGTGCCCTCCGGTTATCGACCCTTCAGCCAATGGAAACAGTTTCCACTATTTTTCTCAATCTAAACCCTTCATGATTTTGAACACGACTATTAAATCTCCTCTTAGTCTTCTCTCCTCTAACGGGAACAATCCCATCTTCTCCAGTCTCTCCACATTAACTGAAGCCCCTCACCCCTGGTACCATTCTAGTAAATCTCTCCTTCACCATCTCTCCTCTAAGGAGAACAACCCCATCTTCTCCAGTCTCTCATCCCTGGAACCATTCTGGTAAATCTCAACTTAACATTCTCGGTTCCAAGGAGAACATTCCCAGCTTCCTGCTGCTCTGACAGTGCACCTCACTCAGTGTAAAACTCAATTTCCGTGAGTCATAAAGTCCTTCTTCCTCGGGCACTTCCATATGTTCCTTTGCAGAATTGCTGACACTTTTATATGGACTCAGTGGAAATCCCGTGCACCTTTATAACAGTGTGGGAATAACATCCCAGGCACGATAAGAGAACCAGACCCTGACAATTAGACGGATTGGTGTAAGACTGGGCTCAGGCCCTGAACTTTCGACACACTGAGCTTAATGGCAACATTTTAAAATACAAGCTGTGACATGTTAACAGGCTCGGCTCAGTGGGATCACTCTCGCCTCGGAGTTAGGAGTTCATAGGTTCTAAGCCCAACCCAGAGGCCTGAGCCCATAATCTAGGCCGACACTCCCAGTGCAGTGCTGAGGGAGTGCTGCACTGCCGGAGGAGCCACCTTTCAGATGAGACGTTGAACCGAGACACCATCTGCCCTCGCAAGTGAATATAAACGATCCTATAGCACTATTTTAAAGAAGAGCTGGGAGTTCGCCGTGATGTCCTGGTTATTATTTATCCCTCAACCAAAATCACTAAACACTGATATTTTGGTCAATATGTCCTTGCTGTCTGTGGGATCTTGCTGTGCGCAAATTGGCTGCAGCATTTCCTACTTTACAACAGTGACTATATTTCCAAAGTTCTCATTGGCTGCAAAGCGCTTTGTGATGCCCTGAGGCAGTGAATGGCGCCATATAAATGCAGGTTCTTTCTAAATGTCAACATTTTAAAATCCAAGTTGCAATATGTTAAAAGCTCAGACATTACTGCGATTGTAGGACACTCCTCTGCTCACTGTTTTAAATTGTTAAATTTGAATGGGTTGAAGCTTCCACTAAATGGACATCCAGTGGATCACCAGCCTGTTTGGAGCGGCTGAGGGACATCGTGCTCCCACTGCCACTGGAGCCATTGTATTGACTTTCTGAACACGGCGCTGTATGAATAGCTGACGTGTCCCTACGGGGAGTAAGCATTCCATTGTAATTGTACTTGTACTGGTTACATATGGCAAATAAAATTGAATTGAATTGAATTGAGATGTCCCATTGATTTCGGCAGCAGAAATTTCAGAACTGAATTATTAATTTTAATATTTTTCCTCTGTTATAAATCACACCTGTTCTAATTGAACAAAACTGAAGCCAACGTCACTGTTCAAGATATTTCTATTCATTTTGTACCAACTGTTGATATTCTTAAAATAAACCCTTGGTGTGAGTTGAAACGAATCAATAAGTGACTTTGTTGATCTGGTTTTGCTGCCATGAACACTTCATGGAAACCAGTGAGGCGTTTATGTAAATAAACACAGAAATAGAAGTCCCAGATTAAAGTATTGAGCAACAGAAACACAATAAATGTTTCCCCACCAACACAGAACAGAAATAAAGAGAGAAATGCAAATGTCTCAACGGATTCCAGCAACAATTGTTTTTGGGACATTTCTCTAAGCTATAGGAGAATAAAGTAAAGATGATATCCATGTTCAGAATGGGGAAAGATTCCCACAAGTCACCGTACATAGTGACATCACAATGTGTGTGCGGAGATTTCCTGTATCTTCTCCCTCTCTGCCTCTCTCTCCTATTTCTGTAGTGTATGTGCTTTAAGTCAGAACTACTTTTTACAGCTCCTGTATACTGTAGTACCGGCAGTGACCACACCGGTATATAAGCTGTGCGCATGCCTCTGTACCCCAGTCTAGAGATTACCCTCCTGCAGTAAAGACCTGTTATTTGTTTATGTACAGCATCCGTGTAATTATTTATCCACTGAACCACGGATCTAACAGTGGCGACGAGTGTTGATGCGAATCTACCTGCAACATAAAAAAAAATAAAAAAATAGTCGAGTCCAGGAACACGGGCTTCGACCGTGAGCAACCGCCCAGCAGTCAGGCAGAGATCCAACTTTGCTGGGGAGGCTGTGGAGAGCCGGGCTTGGTTCCCCAGCCACAACGAGCAGTAAGAGCCCAACGACAGGTCCAGAGCAGACCCTTCCCGAGCAGCGGCGGCTGGAGCTGACCGACGGCAGAGAGAGAGAGCCGAGCAGCGTTGACGGGGTAAGAAAGAGGGTGAAGAGAGCAGGGCGCAGCCAGGGGTTGATCACCGAGCGGCATCGAGGAAAAATACTGCAAATCGGAGAGAGAGAGGGTAAGAAACAGTCGGGTTCTAGACTGAGCGGCGTCGACAAATATCAAGAGAAGAACGCACAGAGCACAGCCAGGGATCACGGGCTGATCAGGGCCCGCGGGGCGAAGAATGGGGAGACGCCATTGAGCCGTGGAGAAGCAGGGAGAGCGCGGGAGATGCCATTGAGCCGCGGAGAAGTAGGAAGAGTGCGGGGGACACCAGTTTGCAAAGCCGCAGCGGAGAAGACGGGCGAGCGCAGGAAGGAAGGAAAGCACGGGAGACGCCATTTTGTGCCAGCGGAGAAGAAGGGGAAGCGCGGGAGGCATCATTGGTAATAGTTAACGCACAACCAAGGATGCCGAAGAGTGGTTGTATCTATACATTCGACAATGAAATCGAAGATATAGCGACATATGTGGAACGTATTGAGGGGTACTGCAGGGCGAATGAAGTGCCAGATGCTAATAAAGCACTGGTTCTGTTAAATTCCATGGGTGCAAAAACTTATGGGTTACTGCGAAATCTAATAACACCAGAGAAGCCAGTAAACAAGAATTTTGAAAGCATAGTAGAAATCCTACAGGACCACTTAAACCCCACACCGCTGCTGATAGCAGAACGATTTAAGTTCCATAAAAGGAACCAACACAAAGACGAAAGCAATGCTGAGTACCTAACGGAACTGCGCAAGCTATCGAAATACTGCCAGTTTGGAGCGGGACTAGCAGACACGTTAAGGGACAAGTTTGTGTGTGGGCTACAAAGTGAAGGAACCCAGAAACGGCTTCTATCAGAAAAGGACCTTACGCTGGACAAAGCTTTCAGTATGGCAGTCTCACATGAAGCAGCCGCAAGGGGCGCTGCAGAGATACAACGGAGACCGCAAGATTGACAGGGAGGCCCTCAGCCTAGTATGGGGAGTAAATAAATTCAACCACTATCTGCATGGACAGAAGTTCACCTTGCTGACTGACCACCAACCACTTGTCTCCATCGTTAATCCTAAGAAGGGCGTGCCAGTAATGACTGCACAGCAGTTACAAAGATGGTCCCTGTTTCTAGGGGCGAATCAATATGAAATAGAATATAAAGGCACGAGGCAGCATGGGAACGCTGATTGGCTATCGCGCCTGCCACTGCCTACTGTGGAGGAAGCACCAGCAGTGGACCCTATCGAGATATTTTATTCATCAATAATTGAACGATTGCCAGTAACAAACGCGGATATAGAGAAGGAGACCCGCAATGATCCGACGCTGTCACGGGTATATGAATTGACGGTGAGGGGATGGCCAACACATGGCGACTCACTGTTGCCAGCATTCTCATCCAGAAGAGAACAGCTGTCAGTATGCCAGGGGACAGTGATGTGTGGATCCAGAGTGGTGATTCCACCCAAGTTAAGGGAGAGAGTGCTAAATGAGCTACATGAAGGTCATCTGGGGGGAGTGAAAATGAAAAACCTAGCTAGGGCTTATGTGTGGTGGCCGGGAATGGATCAACAAATCGGAGACCTAACTAAGAGCTGCTTAGGATGCCAGAAGTTCCAAAATGCACCACCACATGCCCATCTACACCCATGGGAGTGGCCATCCTCTCCATGGCAACGGGTGCACATTGATTTTGCTGGTTCATTCATGGACTCAATGTTCTTAATAGCAGTGGATGCTCATTCAAAGTGGCCTGAGGTGATAAAGATGTCTTCAACCACTACAGAGAAAACGATTGCAGTCCTACGGACCATATTTGCCAGAAACGGGTCGCCAGAGCAGATCTGCTCTGATAATGGACCACAGTTTGTGTCCGACGAGTTCCAAAAATTCATGAAATGGAATGGGGTAAGGCATTACACATCCGCCCCGTATCATCCAGCCAACAATGGATTGGCTGAGAGGTTCGTACAAACCTTTAAGAAGGCGATAAAGGCCTTGTGCGACGAGGAAATTCCATTGCAGCATAAGATGGACAATTTCTTATTAGCCTACCGAAACGCAACACATGCAGTTACCAACCAGACCCCGGCCATGATGTTCTTTAACCGAAGGTTGTGATCTCGTCTGGACTTGCTCAGATCAAATGTGCGAAGAAGTGTTGAGGACAAACAATTCCAGCACATCAACGAGAAGCTGACAAGGAGCTTCAATGTAGGGCAACCAGTCTTGGCCCGGGACTATCGAACAGAGAAGTGGCAACCCAGAACGATATGTACAAGGCAGGGGCCATTAATGTACACAGTGGATGTCGGGGAGAACATTGTGAGACGCCACGTCGATCAGATCTTAGCATCACAGGAATGCGTCAACACCATGTCTCGAGTACCTGGGGATGAATCCGACATACCGGTAGTATCTACTTCAGACCCAGTAGCTGTGGAACCCGATGAACTACCCGATGAAAGGGGGTCAGAATCGCCTCTGCACCAAGAACAAGAACCTCCGGAAAGGCGCTATCCTGAAAGGGTCAGGAAGCCGCCCCAAAGACTGAATCTATAAATGGACTTTTGTTATTGAATGTACATGTAAAAATGTAATTGTTATTTGAATATTAAGGGGGTATTATTAATCTAAAAAGGGCGGAATTGTAGTGTATGTGCTTTAAGTCAGGTCTACTTTTTACAGCTCCTGTATACTGTAGTACCGACAGTGACCACACCGGTATATAAGCTGTGCGCATGCCTCTGTACCCCAGTCTAGAGATTACACTCCTGCAGTAAAGACCTGTTATTTGTTTATGTACAGCATCCGTGTAATTATTTATCCACCGATCCACGGATCTAACAATTTCCACCTTCTCTCTTTCCTCTCATGAATGGAGCATTGTCTTTACCCCAAAACAAGATGTCAATGTCTCATAAAAGTCTTCCCTCAGCCCTATTCATAGACATTGAAGCAAATTGATTGGAATGCGCAGCCAGAACTTTAATCTGAAAGTGTCCTGTGGATTAAATGAGCAGGGAGTGTTTGATGGGACAGTGTAGAGGGAGCTTCACTCTGTATCTAACCCGTGCTGTACCTGCCCTGGGGAGTATTTGATGGGACAGTGTAAAGGGAGCTTTACTGTGTATCTAACCCGTGCTGTACCTGCCCTGGGAGTGTTTGATGGGACAGTGTAGAGGGAGCTTTACTCTGTCTCTAACCCGTGCTGTACCTGCCCTGGGAGTGTTTGATGGGACAATGTAGAGGGAGCTTTACTCTGTATCTAACCCGTGCTGTACCTGCCCTGGGAGTGTTTGATGGGACAGTGTAGAGGGAGCTTTACTCTGTATCTAATCCGTGCTGTACCTGACTGGAGAGTATTTGATGGGACAGTGTAGAGGGAGCTTTACTCTGTATCTAACCCTTGCTGCACATGCCCTGGGTGTGTTTGATGGGACAGTGCAGTGCGAGATTTATTCTGCATCTAACACGTGCTTTACCTGCCCTGAAGTGTTTGATGGGACAGTGTAGAGGGAGCTTTACTCTGTATCTAACCCGTGCTGCATCAGCCCTGGGAGTGTTGGATTGGACAGTGCAGAGGGAGCTTTACTCTGTATCTAACGCTAGCTGTACCTGACCTGGGATTGTTGGATGGGACAGTGTAGTGGGAACTTTATTCTGAATCTGACTCGTGCTGTACCAGTTCTGGGAGTGTTTGGTGCAACAGGGCAGAGCAAGGTCACTCTTTATATAAACTGTGGTGCACCTGCCCTGGGAGTGTTTAATTGTACAATGCAGAGGGAGCATTTCTCTCTATCTTACCCGTGCTGTGCCTGCCCTGAGAATGTTGGATGGAATAGTGTAGAGGGAGCTTTACTCTGCATCTAACCAGTGTTCTACCTGCCCTGGGATTGTTTGATGGGAAAGTGTAGAGTGAGCTTTACTTTGTATCGAACCCGTATTCTACCTGCCCTGGGAGTGTTTGATGGGACAGAAGTAGAGGGAGCTTTACTCTGTATCTAACTCGTGCTCTACCTGCCCTAGGAGTGTTTGATGGGACAGTGTAGAGGGAGCTTTACTCTGTATCTAACCCGTGCTCTACCTGCCCTGGGAATGTTTGCTGGGACATTGTAGAGGGAGCTTTACTTTGTACCTAACCCGTGCTGCACCTGCCCTGGGAGTGTTTGATGGGACAGTGTAGTGCGAGATTTACTCTGTACCTAAACCATGCTGTACATGGCCTGGGAGTGTTTGATGGGACAGTGTTGAGGGAGGTTTACTCAGTATCTAACCCGTGCTGTACCTGACCTGGGAGTGTTTGATGGGACAGTGTAGAGCGAGATTTACTCTGTATCTAAACCATGTTGTATCTGCCCTGGGAGTGTTTGATGGAACAGGTTAGAGGGAGTTTTACACTGTATCTAACCCATGCTGTCCCTGCCATGGTTGTGTGATTTGGGACAGTGTGGAGTTAGCTTTTCTCTGTAGCTAATCCGTGCTGTCGATGGCCTGGGATTTTGTAATGGGACAGTGTAGAGGGAGCTTTAATCTGTATCTAACCCTTGCTGTACCTGCCCTGGCAGTGCTGATGGGACAGTGTAGTGGGACTTTATTCTGTATCTAAACCGTGCTGTACCTGCCCTGGGAGTGTTTGATGGGACAGTGTAGAGGGAGCTATACTCTGCATCTAACCCGTGCTGTACCTGCCCTGGGAGTATTGGATGGGACAACGTAGAGGGAGCTATACTCTGTATCTAACCCGTGCTGTACCTGCCCTGGGAGTGTTTGATGGACAGTGTAGAGGGAGCTTTACTCTGTACCTAACCCGTGCCGTGCCTGTCCTGGCAGTGTTTGATGGGACAGTGTAGAGGGAGCTATACTTTGTATCTAACCTGTGCTGTACTTGCCCTGGGAGTGTTGGATGGGACAGTGTAGAGGGAGCTTTACTCTGTATCTAACCCGTGCCGTGCCTGTCCTGGCACTGTTTGAAGGGACAGTGTAGAGGGAGGTTTACTTTGTATCTAAGCCGTGCTGTACCTGCCCTGGGAGTGTTTGATGGGACAGTGTTGAGGGAGCTTTACTCTGTATCTAACCCTTGCCATACCTGCCCTGGGTGTGTTTGATGGGACAGTGTCGAGGGAGCTTTACTCTGTATCTAACCCTTGCCGTACCTGCCCTGGGAGTGCTTGATGGGACAGTGTAGAGGGAGCTTTACTCTGTATCTAACCCTAGCTGTACCTGACGTGGGATTGTTGGATGGGACAGTGTAGTGGGAACTTTATTCTGAATCTGACTCGTGCTGTACCAGTTCTGGGAGTGTTTGGTGCAACAGGGCAGAGCAAGGTCACTCTTTATATAAACTGTGGCGCACCTGCCCTGGGAGTGTTTAATTGTACAATGCAGAGGGAGCATTTCTCTCTATCTTACCCGTGCTGTGCCTGCCCTGAGAATGTTGGATGGAATAGTGTAGAGGGAACTTCACTCTATATCTAACCCGTGCTGTACCTGCCCTGGGAATGTTTGATGGGACAGTGTAGAGCGAGATTTACTCTGTATCTAAACCATGCTGTACCTGCCCTGGGCGTGTTTGATGGGACAGTGTAGAGGGAGTTTTACTCGGTAGCTAATCCGTGCTGTCCATGGCCTGGGATTGTGTGATGGGACAGTGTAGAGGGAGCTTTACTCTCTTTCTAACCCGAGCTGTACCTGACCTGGGAGTGTTTGATGGGACAGTGTAGAGGGAGCTTTACTCTGTATCTAACCCGTGCTGTACCTGCCTTGGGAGTGTTTGATGGGACAGTGTAGAGGGAGCTTCACTCTGTATCTAACCCGTGCTGTACCTGCCCTGGGAATGTTTGATGGGACAGTGTAGAGGAAGCTTCACTCTGTATCTAACCCGTGCTATACCTGCCCTGGGAATGTTTGATGGGACAATGTAGAGGGAGCTTTACTCTGGATCTAACCCATGCTGTACATGCCCTGGGAGTGTTTGATGGGACAGTGTAGAGGGAGCTTTACTCTGTATCTAACCCGTGCTGTACCTGACTGGAGAGTATTTGATGGGACAGTGTAGAGGGAGCTTTACTCTGTATCTAACCCTTGCTGTACCTGCCCTGGGTGTGTTTGATGGGACTGTGCAGTGGGAGATTTATTCTGCATCTAACACGTGTTTTACCTGCCCTGAAGTGTTTGATGGGACAGTGTAGAGGGAGCTTTACTCTGTATCTAACCCGTGCTGCACCAGCCCTGGGAGTGTTTGATTGGACAGTGTAGAGGGAGTTTTCCTCTGTATCTAACCCGTGCTGTTCCTACCCTGGGAGTGTCTGATGTGAGGGAGCAGAGGAAGATTTATTCTATATCTATACTGTACTGTATCAGTTATGATAGTGTTTGATGAGGCAGTTTAGAGGGAGCTTCATTCTGTATCTAACGCGTGCTGTACCTCCCCTGGGAGTGTTTGATGATAGATTTTAGAGCGAGCAATATTCTGTATTTCACTCGTGCTTCACCTGTCCTGGGTGTGTTTAATGGGACAGTGTAGAGGGAGCTTTATTCTGTATCTAACCCATGCTGTACCTGCCCTGGGAGTGTTTGATGGAACAGTGTTGAGGGAGCTATAATTTGTATCTAACCTGTGCTGTACCTGCCCTGGGAGTGTTTGATGGGACAGTGTAGACGGAGCTTTACTCTGTATCTAACCCGTGCCATGCCTGTCCTGGCAGTGTTTGTTGGGACAGTGTAGAGGGAACATTACTCTGTATCTTACCTGTGCTGTGCCTTTCTTGGCACTGTTTGATGGGACAGTGTAGAGGGAGCTTTACTCTGTATCTAGCACTTGCTGTACTTGCCCTGGGAGTGTACGATGGGACAGTATAGAGGATGCTTGTATCTGTATCTAACCCATGCTGTACATGCACTGGGTGAATTTGCTGGGACAGTGTAGCGGGAGCGTAACACTGTCTATAATCTGTACTGTACCTACCCTGGGAGTGTTTGATGGGGCAGTGTAGAGGGAGATTTACTGTGTATCTAACCCATGCTGTGCCTGCCCTGGTTGTCTGATTAAGGTAAATAGTAGAAGGAGATTTACCTTGTAGCTAACCCGTGCTGTCTCTGCCCTGGGAGTGTTTAATTGTACAGTGCAGAGGGAGCTTTATTCTGTATCTAACCCGTGCTGTACCTGCCCTGCAAGTGTTTGATGGGACATTGTAGAGGGAGCTTTACTCTGTATCTAACACATGCTCTACCTGCCCTGGGAGTGTTTGAAGGGACAGTGTAGAGGGAGCTTTACTTTGTATCTAACCCATGCTGTACCTGCCCTGGGAGTGTTTGATGGGACAGTGTTGAGGGAGCTTTACTCTGTATCTAACCCTTGCCATACCTGCCCTGGGAGTGTTTGATGGGACAGTGTCAAGGGAGCTTTACTCTGTATCTAACCCTTGCCATACCTGCCCTGGGAGTGTTTGATGGGACAGTGTAGAGGGAGCTTTACTCTGTAACTAACCCTTGCTGTACCTGACCTGGGATTGTTGGATGGGACAGTGTAGTGGGAACTTTATTCTGAATCTGACTCGTGCTGTACCAGTTCTGGGAGTGTTTGGTGCAACAGGGCAGAGCAAGGTCACTCTTTATATATACTGTGGTGCACCTGCCCTGGGAGTGTTTAATTGTACAGTGTAGAGGGAGCATTTCTCTCTATCTTACCCGTGCCGTGCCTGCCCTGAGAATGTTGGATGGAACAGTGTAGAGGGAGCTATACTCTGTATCTAACCAGTGCTCTACCTGCCCTGGGATTTTTTGATGGGAAAGTGTAGAGTGAGCTTTACTTTGTATCGAACCCGTATTCTACCTGCCCTGGGAGTGTTTGATGGGACAGAAGTAGAGGGAGCTTTACTTTGCATCTAACTCGTGCTCTACCTGCCCTAGGAGTGTTTGATGGGACAGTGTAGAGGGAGCTTTACTCTGTATCTAACCCGTGCTCTACCTGCCCTGGGAGTGTTTGCTGGGACATTGTAGAGGGAGCTTTACTTTGTATCGAACCCGTGCTGCACCTGCCCTGGGAGTGTTTGATGGGACAGTGTAGAGCGAGATTTACTCTGTATCTAACACATGCTCTACCTGCCCTGGGAGTGTTTGAAGGGACAGTGTAGAGGGAGCTTTACTTTGTATCTAACCCGTGCTGTACCTGCCCTGGGAGTGTTTGATGGGACAGTGTTGAGGGAGCTTTACTCTGTATCTAACCCTTGCCATACCTGCCCTGGGAGTGTTTGATGGGACAGTGTCAAGGGAGCTTTACTCTGTATCTAACCCTTGCCATACCTGCCCTGGGAGTGTTTGATGGGACAGTGTAGAGGGAGCTTTACTCTGTAACTAACCCTTGCTGTACCTGACCTGGGATTGTTGGATGGGACAGTGTAGTGGGAACTTTATTCTGAATCTGACTCGTGCTGTACCAGTTCTGGGAGTGTTTGGTGCAACAGGGCAGAGCAAGGTCACTCTTTATATATACTGTGGTGCACCTGCCCTGGGAGTGTTTAATTGTACAGTGTAGAGGGAGCATTTCTCTCTATCTTACCCGTGCCGTGCCTGCCTGAGAATGTTGGATGGAACAGTGTAGAGGGAGCTATACTCTGTATCTAACCAGTGCTCTACCTGCCCTGGGATTTTTTGATGGGAAAGTGTAGAGTGAGCTTTACTTTGTATCGAACCCGTATTCTACCTGCCCTGGGAGTGTTTGATGGGACAGAAGTAGAGGGAGCTTTACTTTGCATCTAACTCGTGCTCTACCTGCCCTAGGAGTGTTTGATGGGACAGTGTAGAGGGAGCTTTACTCTGTATCTAACCCGTGCTCTACCTGCCCTGGGAGTGTTTGCTGGGACATTGTAGAGGGAGCTTTACTTTGTATCGAACCCGTGCTGCACCTGCCCTGGGAGTGTTTGATGGGACAGTGTAGAGCGAGATTTACTCTGTATCTAAACCATGCTGTACATGGCCTGGGAGTGTTTGATGGGACAGTGTAGAGGGAGGTTTACTCTGTATCTAACCCATGCTGTACCTGCCCTGGGAGTGTTTGATGGGACAGTGTAGAGTGAGATATACTCTGCATCTAAACCATGCTGTACCTGCCCAGGGAGTGTTTGATGGAACAGGTTAAAGGGAGGTTTACACTGTATCTAACCCATGCTGTCCCTGCCATGGTTGTGTGATTTGGGACAGTGTGGAGTTAGCTTTTCTCTGTAGCTAATCCGTGCTGTCGATGGCCTGGGATTTTGTAATGGGACAGTGTAGAGGGAGCTTTATTCTGTATCTAACCCTTGCTGTACCTGCCCTGGCAGTGCTGATGGGACAGTGTAGCGGGACTTTATTCTGTATCTAAACCGTGCTGTACCGGCCCTGGGAGTGTTTGATGGGACAGTGTTGAGGAAGCTTTACTCTGTATCTAAACCATGCTGTACCTGCCCTGGGAGTGTTTGATGGGATAGTGTAGAGCGAGCTTCACTCTGTATCTAACCCGTGCTGTACCTGCGCTGGGAGTGTTTGATGGGACAGTGTAGAGCTAGATTTTCTCTGTATCTAAACCATGCTGTACCTGCCCTGGGCGTGTTTGATGGGACAGTGTAGAGGGAGCTTTACTCTGTAGCTAATCCGTGCTGTCCATGGCCTTGGATTGTGTGATGGGACAGTGTAGAGTGAGCTTTACTCTCTTTCTAACCCGAGCTGTACCTGACCTGGCAGTGTTTGATGGGACAGTGTAGAGGGAGCTTTACTTTCTTTCTAACCCGTGCTGTTCTTGCCCTGTGAGTGTTTGATGGGACAGTGTAGAGGGAGCTTTACTCTGTATCTAACCCGTGCTGTACCTGCCCTGGGAGTGTTTGATGGGACAGTGTAGAGGGAGCTTTACTTTGTATCTAACCCGTGCTGCACCTGCCCTGGGAGTGTTGATGGGACAGTGTAGAGGGAGCTTTACTCTGTATCTAACCGTGTGCTGTACCTGCCATCGGAGTACTTGATGAGACAATGTAGAAGGAGCTTTACTCTGAATTACACCCGTGCTTTTCATGCACTGGGAATGATTAATGGAACAGTGTAGCCGGAGTTTTACACTGAATCTAACCCGTGCTTTATCTGCCCTAGGTGTGTATGATGGAACAGTTTAGCGGGAGTTTTACCATACCTCTAACCAGTACTGTGCCAGCCCTGGGAATGTGCATCGGGATAGTGATGAGGGAGCTTTATTCTGTATCTATCCAGTGCTGCACCTGCCCTGGGAGTGTTGGATGCGACGGTGTTAAGTGAGTGTTACTTTGTATCTATCCCGTATTTCATTTTCCCTGGAAATGTTTGATTGGACAGTCTAGAAGGAGCTATGTTCTGTATCCAACCCGTGCTATTCCTGCCCTGGGAGTGTTTGATGAGACAGTGTAGAGGGAGCTTTATTCCGTATCGAACAAGTGCTGTAACTGCCCTCGAAGTATTTGATGGGACAGTGTAGAGGGAGCTTTACTCTGTGTCTAACCCGTGCTGTACCTGCCCTGGGAGTGTTTGATTGGACCCTATGGAGCGAGCTTAACTCTGTAACTATCCGGTGCTGTACCTGCCCTGGAAGAGTTTGATGGGATTTTGTAGAAGGAGCTTTACTCTGTATCTAACCCGTGCTGTCGCTGCCTTGGGAGTGTTTGCTGGGACAGTGTAGAGGGAGTTTACACTATATCTATTCCGTGCTGTACCTGCCCTGGGAGTGTGTGATGGGATAGTGTAGAGGGAGCTTTACTCTGTATCTATCCCGTGCTGTACCTGCACTGGGAGTGTTTGATAGGACAGTGTAGATGGAACTTTACTCTGTATATGACCCGTGCTGTACCTGCCCTGGACGGGTTTGATAGGACAGTGTAGAGGGAGCGTTGCTCTGAGTCTAATCCGTGCTGTACCTGCCCTGGGAGTGTTTGATGGGACAGTGTAGAGGGAGTTTACTCTATATCTATCCCGTGCTGTACCTTCCCTGGGAGTGTTTGATGGGACAGTGTAGAGGGAGCTTTATTCTGTACATAACCCGTGCTGCAGCTGCCTTGGGAGTGTTTGCTGGGAAAGTGCAGAGGGAGCTTTACTCTGTATCTAACCTGTGCTGTACCTGCCTTGGGAGTGTTTGATGGGACACTGTGGAGGGAGTTTACTCTGTATCTATCCCGTGCTGTACCTTCCCTGGGAATGTTTGATGGGACAGTGTAGACGGAGCTTTACTCTGTATTTAACCCATGCTGTACCTGCCCTGGAAGGGTTTGATGGGACATTGTAGAAGGATCTTTACTCTGTACATAACCCATGCAGTACCTGGCCTGGGACTCTTTGATGGGACAGTGTAGAGGGAGATTAACCCTATACCTAACCCGTGCTATACCTGCCCTGGGAGTGTTTGATGGGATATTGTAGAAGGATCTTTGCTCTTTATCTAACTTGTGCTGTACCCGCCCTGGGCGTGTTTGATGGGACAGTGTAGAGGGAGCTTTACTCTGTATCTAAACCATGCTGCACCTACCCTGTGAGTTTTTGATGGGTCAGTTTTGAGGGAATTTTATGCTGTATCTAACCTTTGCTGTACCTGCCCTGGGTGTGTTGGATGAGACAGTTTAGAGGGTGATTTTTCCTGTGTCTAAACCGTGGTGTTCCTGGACTGGGACTCTTTGTTGGGACAGTGTAAAGGGAGATTTGCTCTTTATCTAACCTGTGCTATACATGCCCTGCGTTTGTTTGCTGGGACAGTATAGAGGGAGCAATACTCTGTATCTGACTCCTGCTGTACCACCCCTGGAAGTGTTTGACAGGACAATGTAGAGAGAACTTTAATATGTATCTATCGTGTGCTATACCTGCCTTGGTAATGTTTGATGGGACAGTGTAGAGGGAGCTTTACCCTAACTCTATCCTGTACTGTGCTGCCCTGGGAGTGATTGCTGGGAGTGTAGAGAGAGTTTTATTCTGTATCTAACCTGTGCTATACCTGCCCTGGGAGTGTTTGATGTGACAGTGTAGACGGAACTTTACTCTGTTTATAACACGGCTGTTCCTGCACTGGGAATGTTTAATGGGACAGTGTAGCCGGAGTTTTACTCTGAATCTAACCCATGTTTTACTGGCCTGGGAGTGTTTGTAGGGACAGTGTAGCAGGAGCTTAACCATATCTCTAACCATTCCTGTGCCTGCACTGGGAATGTTTAATGGGACAGTGTAGCCGGAGTTTTACTCTGGATCTAACCCTTGCTGTAGCTGCCCTGGGAATGTTTGTCGCGGCAGTGTAGAGAGAGCTTTACTCTGTATCTAACCAGTGCTGCACCTGCCCTGACTGTGTTGATGCGACAGTGTTAAGGCAGGTTTACTCTGTATCGAACCCGTATTTTACCTGCCCTAGAAATGTTTGATATGAAAGTGTAGATCGAGCTATATTCTATCTCAAACTGGGGCTGTACCAGCTCTGGGAGTGTTTGATGGGAGAGTGTAGAGGCAGCTTTACTTATATTTAACTTGTGCTGTACCTGTCCTGGGTGTATTGATGGGAAATTGCAGAGGGAGTTGTATTCTGTATCTAACCTGTGCTGTACCTGCCCTGGGAGTGTTTAATGGGGCAGTGTAGAGGAAGTTTTATTCTGTATCTAACACGTGCTGTACCTGCCCTGGGAGTGTTTGATGGGACAGTGTAGAGGGAGATTAACTCTGTACCGAACCTGTGCTGTACCTGCCCTGGGAGTGTTTGATGGGACATCATAGAAGGATCTTTGCTCTTTATCTAACTTGTGCAGTACCCACCTTGGGCGTGTTTGATGGGACAGTGTAGAGGGAGCTTTACTCTGTATCTTAACCATGCTGTTCCTACCCTGGGAGTTTTTGATGGGTCAGTGTTGAGGGAGTTTTATGCTGTATCTAACCTTTGCTGTACCTGTCCTGGGTGTGTTGGATGAGACAGTTTAGAGCGAGATTTTTCCTCTGTCTGAACTATGGTGTTCCTGGCCTGGGACTCTTTGTTGGGACAGTGTAAAGGGAGATTTGCTCTTTATCTAACCTGTGCTGTACATGCCCTGGATTTGTTTGATGGGATAGTATAGAGGGAGCTTTACTCTGTATCTGACTCCTGCTGTATCACCCCTGGGAGTGTTTGATGGGACAATGTAGAGAGAACTTTAATATATATCTATCCCGTGCTATACCTGCCTTGGTAATGTTTGACGGGATAGTGTAGCTGGAGCTTTACTCTGAATCTAACCCCATGTTGTAGCTGCAGTGGGACTGCATGATGGGACAGTGCAGAGGGAGCTTTACCGTAACTCTATCCTGTACTGTGCTGCCCTGGGAGTGATTGATGGGAGTGTAGAGGAAGTTTTATTCTGTATCTAACTCGTAGTGTACCTGCTCTGGGTGTGTTTAATGCGACAGTGTAGATGGAGTTTTATTTTTTATCTAACTCGTACTGTACCTACCCTCGTGTGTTTGATGGGAGAGTGTAGAGGGAGCTGTACTTTGCACCTAACCTGTGCTATACCTGCCCTGGGAGCGTTTAATGGGACAGTGTGGACGGAGCTTTACTCTGTTTATAACACATGCTGTTCCTGCACTGAGAATGTTTAATTGGACAGTGTAGCCGGAGTTTTACTCTGAATCTAACCCGTGTTGCACTGCCCTGGGAGTGTTTGTCAGGACAGTGTAGCAGGAGCTTAACCATATCTCTAACCATTCCTGTGCCTGCACTGGGAATGTTTAATGGGACAGTGTAGCCGGAGTTTTACTCTGTATCTAACCTGTGCTGTGCCTGCCCTGGGAATGTTTGTCACGACAGTGTAGAGGGAGTTTTACTTTGTATCTAACCAGTGCTGCACGTGCCCTTACAGTGTTGATGCGACAGTGTTATGGCAGGTTTACTCTATATCTCACCCGTATTTTACCTGCTCTAGAAATGTTTGACATGAAAGTGTCGATTGAGCTATATTCTATATCTAACTTGGGCTGTACCAGCTGTGGGAGTGTTTGATGGGAGAGTGTAGAGGCAGCTTTACTCCATATCCAACCCGTGCTGTACCTGCCCTGGGTGTATTTGATGGGACAGTGTAGAAAGCGCTTTACTTATATGTAACTTGTGCTGTACCTGTCCTGGGTATATTGATGGGAAAGTGCAGAGGGGGTTTATTCTGTATCTAGCCTGTGCTGTACTTGCCCTGGGAGTGTTTGAGGGGACAGTGTAGTGGATGTTTTATTCTGTATCTAACATGTACTGTACCTACACTCTCCCGTCAAACATTCCCACGGTAGGCACAGGACAGGTTATAAATAGATTAAAGCTCCCACTACACTGTCCCGTCTACCATTTCCAGGGCATGTATAGCCATGTGTTAGGTACATAGTAAAGCTCCCTATACACTATCCCATCAAATGCTCCCAGGGCAGGTACAGCCAGGTTAGGTACAGAATAAAGCTCGCTCTATACTGTTCCCTCAAACATTTCGAGGGCAGGTGTAGCACGGGTGAGGTATATAGTAAAGCTCCCTCTACACTCTCCCATCAAACCCACCCAGGGCAGGTATGGCACACATTAGAAAGAAAGTAAAGCTCCCTCTACACTGTCCCAACAAACACTCCCAGGGCAGGTACAGCACGGGTTAGATACAGAATTTAAACCCTCTACACTGTCCCATCAAACACTCCCAGAACAGGTACTGCACGGGATACATTGAGCGTAAAGTTGACTCCACAGTTTCCCATCAAACGCTCCCAGGGCATATAATGGAAGCCTGTAAAAAAGGTATGGTAATAAGCATGGGTGAGTTTAAAATTGGCCATGGTAGCCTTGAGGAGGAGTTGAAAGAGTGCATCCGGGATGGTTTCCAAGAACTGTATGCAATGGAACCAACCAGGGAGCAGGCTATCTAGGATCTGGTACTGTGTAATGAGACAGAATTAATAATTGATCTCATATTGAAGGATCCTCTAGGAAATAGTGATCATAGCATGGTTGAATTTCAAATTCAGTTGGATGGTGAGAAAGTTTTTTCTCAAACCAGTGTCCTGATCTGAAACAAAGGCAATTACAATGGCATGAGGGCAGAACTAGCTAAAGTGGCCTGGAAAAATAAATTAAAGTGTAAGACAGTTGAAATGCAGTGGCGGGCATTCAAGGAGATATTTCATAATTCTCAACAAAAATATATTCCAGTGAGAAAAAAAGCTTTTAAGAGAAGGGAGCACCATCCGTTGCTAACTAAGGAAGAAAAGGATGGTATCAAATTGAAAACGAAGGCATTCAATGTTGCCAAGATTAGTGGGAGACCAGAGGATTGGGAAATTTTTAAAAACCAGCAAAGGATGACTAAATAAATAATAAAGAGAGAGAAGATGAACATTAAGAGTAAACTGGCAAGAAACATTAAAACAGATAGTAAGAGCTTCTACGGGTATATAACAAGGAAGAGGGTAGCTAAAGTAAATGCTGGTCCCTTAGAGGATGAGACTGGGGAATTAATAATGGGGAACAGGGAAATGGCAGAGACTCTGAAAAAATATTTTGTATCTGTCTTCATGGAAGAAGACACTAACAACATCCCAAAAATGGATAACCAAGGGGCCACAGGGAGGGGGGAACGAAAGATGATCACTATCACTAAGGAAAAAGCACTTGGTAAAATAATGGGACTAAAAGACGACAAGTCCCCTGGACCAGATGGCCTGCATCCCAGGGTCTTAAAAGAAGTGGCTGCAGAGATAGTGGATGCATTGGTTGCAATATTCCAAAATTCCCTGGACTCTGGAGAGGTCCCAGCAGATTGGAACACCGCAAATGTAACACCCCTATTTAAGAAGGGAGGGAGACAGAAAGCAGGAAACTATAGACCAGTTAGCCTAACATCTGTCGTTGGGTAAATGCTGGAGTCCTTCATTAAGGAAGCAATAGCAGGGCATTTGGAAAATCATAATGCAGTCAAGCATGGTTTTATGAAAGGGAAATCATGTTTAACAAATTTGCTGGAGTTCTTTGAGGATGTAACGAGCAGGGTGGACAAAGGTGAACCAGTAGATGTGGTGTATTTGGATTTACAGAAGGCATTTAATAAGGTGCCACATAAAAAGTTACTGCATAAGATAAGATCTCACGGAATTGGGGGTAATATATTAGCATGGATAGAGAATTGGCTAACTAACAGAAAGAAGAGAGTCAGGATAAATGGGTCATTTCTGGTTGGCAAACAGTAGCTAGTGGGGTGCAACAAGGATCAGTGCTGGGGCCTCAACTATTTACAATCTATATTAATGACTTGGATGAAGGGACCAAGTGTAATGTAGCCAAGTTTGTTTATGATACAAAGATGGGTGGGAAAGCAAGTTGTGCAGAGGGCTCAAAGCATCTGCAAAGAGATATAGACAGGCTAAGTGAGTGGGCAAACATTTGGCAGATTCAGTACAATGTGGGAAAGTGCGAGGTTATACACATTGGCATGAAAAATAAAAAAGCAAATTATTATTTAAATGGAGAGAGATTACAAAATGCTGCAGTTCAGAGGGACCTGGGGCTCCTTGTGCATGAAACACAAAAAGTTAGCATGCAGGTACAGCAATTAATCAAAAAGGCAAATGGAATGTTGGCCTTTATTTCAAAGGGGTTGGAGTATAAAAACAGGGAAGTCCTGCTACAACTGTACATCGCATTGGTGAGACCACACCTTGAGTACTGCGTACTGTTTTAGTCTCCTTATTTAAGGAAGGATATACTTGCTTTGGAGGCAGTTCAGAGACGATTCACTAAGTTAATTCCAGAGATGAGGGGTGGACTTATGAGGCAAGGTTAAGCAGGCTGGGCCTATACTCATTGGAATTTAGAAGAATGAGAGGTGATCTTATTGAAACATATAAGATACTGAGGGGGCTCGACAAGGTAGATGCAGAGAGGATGTTTCCCCTCATGGGGAAATCTAGAACTCGGGGGCACAGGTTTAGAATAAAGGTTCGCCCTTTTAGAATTGAGATGATGAGGAATTTCTTCTCTCAGAGGGTCGTAAATCTGTGGAATTGTCTGCCCCAAAGAGCTATGGAGGCTGGGTCACTAAACATATTTAAGGTGGAGATGGACAGATTTTTGCACGATAAGGGAGTAAAGGGTTATGGGGAGCGGGCGGGGAAGTGGCTTTGAGCCCAAGATCAGCCAGGATCTTATTGAATGGCAGAGCAGGCTCGAGGGGCCAAATGGCCTATTCCTGCTCGTGTTTCGTATGTTCTTATGTTCTTATGTAGGTACAGCACACGTTAGATAGAGAGCAAAGCTCCCTCTATACGCTCCCATGAAATGTACGCAAGGCAGGTAAAGCACAGATTAGATACAGAGTAAAGCTGTATCTAGCCCGTGCTGTAACATCCCTGGTAGTGTTCGATTGGAAAGTGTAGAGGGAGCTTTACTCTGTATCTAACGTGTGCTGAACCTGCCCTTGGAGTGTCTGATGGGACAGTGTAGAGGGAGCTTTGGTCTCTATCTAACCCGTGCTGTAGCTGCCCTGGGAGTGTCTGATGGGACAGTTCAGAGGGAGCTTTGGTCTCTATCTAACCCGTGCTGTAGCTGCCTTGGGAGTGTCTGATGGGAGAGTGAATAAGGAGTTTTATTTTGTTTCTAACCAGTGCTGTGCCTGCCCTGGGAATGTTTGTTGGTACAGTGTAGAGGGAGCTTTGCTGTTTATCTAACTCGTCTTTTAACTGCCTCAGGAGTGTTTGAAGGGATAGTGTAGAGGGAGTTTTACTCTGTATCTAACACGTGCTGTACCAGATCTGGGAGTGCTTGATGGGAAAGTGTAGAAGGGGCATTGCCCTATATCTGTACCTGCCTTGGGAGTCTTTGTTGGGATAGTGCAGAGGGAACTTTACTATGTACCTAACCCGTGCAATACCTGCCCTCGAAATGTTTGAGGGGACAGTTTATAGGGAGATTTACTCTGTATCTAACCCGTGCTGTACCTGCCCTGGGAGTGTTTGATGGGACAGTGTAGAGGGAGCTTTAGTCTGTATCAAACCCGTGGTGTACCTGCCCTGGGAGTGTTTCATGGGACAGTGTAGAGGGAGTTTTATTCTGTGTCTAGCTCGTCCTGTTCCTGCCCTGGGAGTGTTTCATGGGATAGAGTAGGGGAGTTTTATTCTGTATCTAACTCGTACTGTGCCTGCCCTGGGAGTTTTTGATAGGACACTGTAGAGGGCAGTTTACTCTGTTTCTAACCAATGCTGTACCTGTCCTGGGAGTGATTGATGAGACAGTGTTGAGGGTGCTTTGCGCTATATGTAACCTTTGCTGTACCTGCGTTGGGAGTGTTTGATGGGGAGTGCAGTGGGAGCCTTACTCTTTATCTAATGTGTGCTATGCCTGCCCTGGGTGTGTTTGATGGGATATTGTAGAGGGAGCTCTACTCTGTATCTAATCCATTCTGCACCTACCCTGAGAGCATTTGATGGGCATTGTTGAGGAAGATTTAAGCTGTATCTTTCCCGTTCTGCACCTGTCCTGGGAGTGTTTGATGGGACGAGTGCTCTATGTGGGAATTCAGGGACGCTGCCAGTGTCCCTGACCAACACGTGTGCCAGAAATGCATCCAGCTGCAGCTACTAACGGGCCATCTTGTGGCACTGGAGCTGTGGGTGGATGGGTTGTGGAGCATTCACGATGCTGAGAGGGTCGCGAATTACTCGTACTGTGAGTTGGTCACACCACAGGGTAGGGCTGCACAGGCAGAAGGGAAATGGGTGACCACCAGGTGGAACAATAGAAACAGGCAAGTAGTGCAGGGGACCCCTGTGGCCATCCCCCTTTCAACCAGGTATACCGCTTTGGATACTGTTGAGGGGGATGACTTACCAGAGGAAGGCAGCAGAAGCCAACTTCCTGGCACTGGGGGTGCTCCTGCTGCCCAGGAAGGGAGGAAAAAGAGTGGGAGAGCAATAGTGGTAGGGGATTCTATAGTAAGAGGAACAGATAGTCGTTTCTGTGGCCGTAGACGTGAATCCTGGATGATTTGTTGCCTCCCTGGTGCCAGGGTCAAGGATGTCACTGAGCGGCTGCAGGGCATTCTGGAGGGGGAGGGCGAACAGCCAGAGGTCGTGGTCCACATTGGTACCAACGACATAGGTAAAAAGAGGGATGAGGTCCTGCAGCAAGAATTTAGGGAGCTAGGTAGAAGATTAAAGAGCAGGACCTCAAAGTTTGTAATCTCTGGATTACTCCCGGTGCCACGTGCCAGTGAGTATAGGAATAGGAAGATAGAACAGATGAATGCGTGGCTAAAGAGTTGGTGCAGGAGGGAGGGCTTTAGTTTCCTGGATCACTGGGTCTGCTTCTGGGAAAGGTGGGACTTGTACAAGTCAGACGGTTTACACCTGAACCAGAGGGGGACCAATATCCTTGCGGGGTGGTTTGCTAGCACTGTTGGGGGGGTGGGGTTTAAACTAACTTGGCAGGGGGATGGGATACAGAGTGGAGCTATAGTAGGGGGTGAATTACAGCCAAATACGGAGGAAAAAACAAGTCAGCTGGGAAGGCAGAGCAAATATGTGAAGGCAAAAGGGAATATGGCAACGCTGGAATTTTTTGATGCGACAATGTTAAGGGAGCTTTACTCTGTATCTAACCCGTATTTTAACTGCCCTAGAAATGTTTGATAGGACAGTGCAGGTCAAGCTATATTTTATATCTAACCCGTTCTGTACCAGCTCTGGAAGTTTTTGATGGGAGAGTGTAGAGGGAGCTTTACTCCATATCTAACCCGTGCTGTACCTGACCTGGGATTATTTCATGGGACGGTCTAGAGGGAACTTTGCTTACATCTAACCTGTGCTGTACCTGTCCTGGGTGTATTGATGGGAGAGTGCAGAGGGAGTTTTATTCTGTGTCTAACCTGTACTGTACTTGCCCCGTGAGTGTTTGATAGGACATTGTAGAAGGAGCTTTACTCTGCAGGTAACCCGTGCTGTACCTGCCCTCGGAGTGTTTGAGGGGAGAGTGTAGAGGGAGTGTTACTCTGTATTTAACTCGTGCTATAACTGCCCTAGGAGTGTTTGATGGGACAGTGTAGAGGGAGCTTTACTTTGTATCTAATGTGTGCTGTACCTGCCCTGGGAGCGTTTGGTGGGACAGTGTAGAGTCAGCTTTACTCTCTATGTACCCCGTGCTGTACCTCTCCTGGGAGTGTTTGATGGGACAGCGCAGAGGGACCTTTATTCTGTATCTAACATGAGCTGTACCTGCCCTGGGAATGTTTGATGTGTCAGTGTCAAGTTAGATTTACTTTGTATCTAACCAGTTATCTACTTGACTGGGCATTACTTGATGGGATAGTGTAAATGCAGGTTTACTCTGTATCAAACCCACACTGCACCTGCCCTTGGAGTTTTTGATGGGAGAGTGTAGAGGGAGCTTTCCTCTGTGCCTCACATGTGCTGCAACTGCTCTGGGAGCGTTTTATGGGACAGTGTAGAGGGAGCTTTACTATGTACCTAACCCGTGCTATACATGCATGGATAATTTTCAAAGTACACTATAGCGGAAGCTTTACTCTGAATGTAACCATTACTGTGCCTGCCTTGGGAATGTTTAACGGGACAGTGTAGATGGTGATATACTCTGTTTCTAACTTGTGCTGTAGCTGCCCTGGGAGTGATTGATGGGACAGTGTAGAAGTTGCTTTACTCTGTATCTAACCAGTGCTGTACTGGGCCTGCGAAAGTTTCATGGGAGTGTGTAGAGTGAGCTTTACTCTCTATCTAATGTGAGCTGTACCTGCCCTGGAAGTGATTGATGGGAAAGTGTAGAGGGAGTTTATTTTGTTTCTGAAGCGTGTTGTACCTGTCCTGCAAATATTTGATGGGACAGTGTAAAGGAAGCTTTGCTCTGTATCTAACCAGTGCTGTAGCTGCCCTGGGAGTTATTAATGTGACAGTTTAGAGGGAGCTTTACTCTCTATCTAATCCGTGCTGTACTTGCCATGGGAGTGATTGATTGGACAGTATAGAGGGAGCTTTACTATGTATCTAACTCGTGCTGTACCTGCCCTGAGAGTGTTTGATAGGACAGTATAGAGAGAGCTTTACTCTCTTCCTATCCCGTGCTGTACCTGCCGTGGGAGTGTTTGATGGGACAGTGTAGAGGGAGCTTTACTCTGTATGCAACCTGTGCTATACCTGCCCTGGGAAGGTTTCATGCGAGAATGTGGTGGGTGATTTACCCTATTTCTAACCGCTACTGTGCCAGCCTGGGAATGTTTGATGGGACTGTGTAGAGGGTGCATTACTCTGTATCTAACCCGTTCTGTACCTGCCCTAGGAGTGTTTGATGGGACAGTATAGTGGAAGTTTTATTCTGTATCTATTGCGGGCTGTACCAGCTCTGGGAGTGTTTGATGTGACAGTGTAGAGGGAGTTTTACTCTGTATCTAAACAGTGCTGTGCCTGCCCCGGGAGTGTTTGATCGGACAGTGTAGAGGGAGCTTTACTCTCTATCTAATCCATGCTGTACCTGTCCAGGGAGTGTTTGTTGCGACAGTGCAGATGCAGATTTACTTTGTATGTAACCCGGCATCACCTGCCCTGGGAGTGTTTGATGGGATAGTGTCGAGGCAGCTTTACTCTGTATCTAACCTGTACTGTACCTGCCCTGGTAGGGTTTATGGGGCAGGGTAGAGGGAGCTTTACTCTGTAGCTAATCCCTGCTCTACCTGCCCTGGGTGTGATTGATGGGACTGTGTAGAGGGAGCATTATTCTATCCTAACCCATTCTGCACCAGCACTGGATGTCTATGATTGGACAGTGTAGTCAGAGCTTTACTCTGTATCTGACCTGTACTGTACCTGCCCTGGGAATGTTTGATGAACCAGTGTAGAGGGAATTTTATTCAGTATCTAACTCGGGCTGTACCGGCTCTGTGAGTGTTTGATGGGACAGTGTAGAGGGAGCTTTCCTTACATGTAACCTGTGCTGTACCTGTCCTGGGTGTATTGAAGGGAGAGTGCAGAGGGAGAATTGTTTTGTATCTACCCTGTACTGTACTTGCCCTGGGAGCATTTGATTGGACAGTGTAGAGGGAGCTTTGCTCTGCTCATAACCCGTGCTGTACCTGCCCCGGGTGGGTGTAGAGGGAACTTTATTTGGTATCTAACCCGTACAGTACCTGCCCTGGCTGTGTATGATGGGATAGTATGTAAGGAACTTTACTCTGTATCTAACCTGCGATCTACCTGCCATGGGAGTGTTTGATCGGACAGTATAGAGGGCGCTTTACTCTGTATCTAACCTGTGCTGTATCTACCCTAGGTGTGTTTGATGGGACAGTGTAGATGGAGCTTTACTCTGTACCTAACACATTCTGTACGAGTTCTGGGTGTGTTTAATGAGACTGTCCAGAGGGAGATTTACTCTGTATCTAACCCGTGCTGTACCTGCCCTGGGAGCGTTTGATGGGACGATGTAGAGAGAACTTTACTCTGTTTCTTACCCTGTTATACCTGGCCTGGAAATGATTCACAGGACAGTGTAGCGGGAGCTTTACTGTATCTCTATTCCTTAATGTGCCTGCAGTGGGAGTGATTGACTAGTGAGCGTAGAGGGAGTTTTGTTCTGTGGCTAACGAGGGAAATTAGGGACAGCATAAGATCCAAGGAGAGGACATATAAATTGGCCAGAAAAAGCAGTAAACCTGAGGATTGGGAGCAGTTTATTATTCAACAAAGGAGGACAAGGGGATTAATTAAGAAAGGGAAAATAGAATATGAGAGTAAGCTTGAATGGAACATAAAAACTGACTGTAAAAGCTTTTATAGATATTTGAAGAGAAAAAGATTGGTGAAGTCAGGCGTAGGTCCCTTGCAGTCAGAATTGGGAATTTATAATGGGGAACAAAGAAATGGCATACCAATTAAATACATATTTTGGTTCTGTCTTCACAAAGGAGGACACAAATAATCTCCCAGAAATGTCGGGGAACATAGGATCTGATGAAAGGGAGGAACTGAAAGAAATCAGTATTTGTAGGGAAATGGTGTTAGGGAAATTGATGGGATTGAAGGCCGATAAATCCCCAGGGCCTGATACTCTACATCCCAGGGCACTTAAGGAAGTGACCCGAGAAATAGTAGATGCATTGCTGGTCATCTTCCAAAATTCGATGAAATCTGGAACAGTACCCATGGATTGGAGCGTAGCTAATGTTACCCCACTATTCAAAAAAGGTGGTAGAGAGAAAACAGGGAATTACAGACCGGTAAGCCTGACATCGGTAGTGGGGAAAATGCTAGAGTCCATTATAAAAGATGTAATAGCAGAGCACTTGCAACACAGTGACAGGATCAGACAAAGTCAACATGGATTTACAAAAGGTAAATCGTGCTTGACTAATCTACTGGAATTCTTTGAGGATGTAACTAGTAAAATAGATAAGGGAGAACCAGTGGATGTGGTGTATTTGGACGTTCAGAAGGCTTTCAATAAGGCCGCACAAAGGAGATTAGCGTGTACAGTTAAGGCACATGGGATTGGGGGCAAGGTATTGATTTGGATAGAGAACTGGTAGGCAGATAGAAAGCAAAGAGTTGGAAAAAACGGGTCTTTTTCTGAGTGGCAAGCAGTGACTAGTGGGATACAGCAGGGATCGGTCCTTGGGCCCCAGCTATTCACAATATATATGTTAATGATCTAGACAAGGGAACTAGATGTAATATCTCCAAATTTGCAGATGACACAAAGCTGGGTGGGCGTGTGTGCTGTGAGGAGGATGCCGAGAAACTCCTGGATGATTTGGACAGGTTGGGTGATTGGGCAGAAGCATGGCAGATGCAATATAACGTGGATAAATGTGAGGTTATCCACTTTGGTGGCAAAAACAGGAAGGCAGAATATTATCTGAATGGCAATAGATTGGGAGAAGGGGAAGTGCAACGAGACCTGGGTGTCCTTGTGCACCAGTCGCTGAAGGTAAGCATGCAGGTGCAGCAGGTGGTTAAGAAGGCAAATGGTATGTTGGCCTTCGTAGCGAGAGGGTTTGAGTACAGGAACAAGGATGTCTTGCTGCAGTTGTACAGGGCCTTGGTGAGACCACATCTGGAGTATTGTGTGCAGATTTGGTCGCCTTATCTCAGGAAAGATATTCTTGCCATGGAAGGAGTTCAGCGAAGATTCACCAGGCTGTTACCTGGGATGGCAGGACTGACGTATGACGAGAGAGTGGGTCGATTGGGCTTGTACTCGCTGGAGTTTAGATGAATGAGAGGGGATTTCATTGACATTATAAAATTCTGGCAGGAATGGACAGACTAGATGCAGGAAGGATGTTCCCGATGGTCGGGGAATCCAGAACCAGGGGTCACAGTCTAAGGATAAGGGGTAGACCTCTTAGGACAGAAATGAGGAGGAATTTCTTCACCCAGAGAGCGGTGAACCTGTGGAATTCTCTACCACAGAAGGCAGTAGAGGCCAATTCATTAAATATATTCAAGAAGGAGTTGGATATATTTCTCAAGACTAAAGGGACCAAGGGGTATGGGGAGAAAGCAGGGACCCGGTACTGAACTTCGATGATCAGCCATGATCGTATTGAAAGGCGAATCAGGCTCGAGGGGCCGAATGGCCTACTCCTGCTCCTAAATCTATGTTCTATGTTTCTATGTATCTAACTCGTACTGTACCTGCCCTGGGAGTGTTTTATGGCACAGTGTAGAAGGAATTTTATTCTGTATCTAACTCGTACTGTACCTGCCCTGGGAGTGTTTGATGGGACAGTGTAGAGGGAGGTTTACTCTGTTTCTAAACCATGCTGTACCTCTCCTGGGAGTGCTTGATAGGACAGTGTTGAGGGAGCTGTACACTATATGTAACCTTTGCTGTACCTGCCCTGGGAGTGTTTGATGGGACAATGTAGAGGGAACTTTACTCTGAATCTAACTCGTACTGTACCTGCCCTGGGAGTGTTTGATGGGACAGTGTAGAGGGAGGTTTACTCTGTTTCTAACCCATGCTGTACCTCTCCTGGGAGTGCTTGATAGGACAGTGTTGAGGGAGCTGTACGCTATATGTAAACTTTGCTGTACCTGCCCTGGGAGTGTTTGATTGGAGAGTGTAGAGGGAACGTTACTCTGAATCTAACCCGTGCTATGTCTGCCCTGGCAATGTTTGATCAGACTGTGTACACGGAGTTTTATTCTGTATCTAACTCGTACTGTACCTGTACAATAGCATAATACTGCGGATGCTGGAAATTTGAAATAACAACAGCAAATTCTGGAAATACTCAGCAGACATGGCAGCAACCGTGGAGAGAGAAACAGAGTTAACATTTCAGGTCTGGGACCCTGATGAAGGGTCCCACACCTGAAACGTTAACTCTTTTCTCTCTCCATGGATGTTTCGTCGCCTGCTGAGTATTTCCAGCATTTTCTGTTGTTATTTCGTACTGTACTTGCCTTGGGTGTGAGTGATGGGACAGTGTAGAGGGTGTTTTATTCTGTATCTAACCCGTGCTGTACCTAGCCTGGGACACTTTGATGGGACAGTGTAGAGGGAGCTTTACTCTGTATCTAACCAGTGCTTTACTTGCCCTGCAAATGTTTGACAGGACAGTGTGGCGGGAGCATTAACCTACCTCTAACTCCCTACTCTGCTTGCCTTGGGAATGTTTGACGGGACAGTGTCAACGGACGTTTACTCGGTGTCTAGCATGTGCTGTACCTGCCCTGGGAGTGTTTGATGCGACAGTGTAGAGATAGATTTATTTGTACCTAACCAGTTCTGTGCTGGACTGGGGAGTGTTTGATGGAAGAGTGTAGCGGGAGTTTTACTCTATCTCTATTCCTTAATGTGCCTGCACTGGGAGTGTTTGATGGGGGAGTGTAGAGGGGGCTTTACTCTGTATCTAACCCGTGCTGTGCCTGCCCTGGGTGTGTTTGATGGGACATCGTAGATGGAGCTTAAGTCTGTACCTAACCCATTCTGCACCTACCCTGAGAGTATTTGATGGGACGGTGTAGAGGGAGCTTTACTCTGTATCTAACCCGTGCTGTACCTGCCCTGGGAGTGTTTGATGGGACAGTGTAGAGGGAGCTTTACTCGGAATTTAACCGTTCTATGCCTGCCCCAGCTTTGTTTGATCGGACAGTGTAGATGGAGCTTCAGTCTGTATCTAGCCAGTGCTGTACCTGCCCTGGGAGTGTTTGATTGGACAGTGTAGCGGGAGCTTTACACTGTATGTAACCCGTGCTCTACCGATCCTGGGAGTACTTGAAGGGACAGTGCAGAAAGAGGTTTACTCTGAATCACACCCGTGCTGTTCCTGCACTTGGAATGTTTAATGCGACTGTGTAGCCGGAGTTTTACTCTGAATCTATTCCGTGTTGTACCTGCCTTGGGAGTGTTTGATGGGGCAATAGCGGGAGCTTTACCATATCTGTAAGCATTACTGTGCCTGCCCTGGGACTGTTTGTCGGGCCAGCGTAGAGGAAGCTTTACTCTGTATCTAATCAGTGCTGCACCTACCCTGGGATTGTTTGATGCGACAGTGTTAAGGGAACTTTACTTTGTATCTAGCCCGTATTTTACCTGCCCAAGAAATGTATGGTAGGACAGTGTAGGTCGAGATATATTCTGTATCTAACCTGTTCTGTTCCTGCTCTGGGAGCTTTAGATGGAAGAGTGTAGAGGGAGCTTTACTCCATATCTAACCTCTCCTGTACCTGCCCTGTGAATATTGGATGGGACAGTGTAGAGTGAGCTTTGCTTACATCTAACCTGTGCTGTACCTGTCCTGGGTTTATTGATTGTAGAGTGCAGAGGGAGATTTATTCTGCATCTTACCTGTACTGTACTCGCCCTGGGAGTGTTTGATGGGACAATGTAAAAGGAGCTTTACTCTGTATCTAACTCGTACTGTACCTGCCCTGGTTGTGAATGATGGGAGAGTATAGCGGGTGTTTTATTCTGTATCTTACCCGTGCTGAACCTGGCCTAGGACACTTTGATGGGGCAGTGTAGCAGGAGCTTTACTCTGGATCGAATCAGTGCTTTACCTGCCCTGGGAGTGTTTGATGGGAAAGTGTAGAAGGAGCTTTACTCTGTAACAAACCCGTGCTGTACCTGCCCTGGGAGTGTTTGATGCGACAGTGTAGAGGGAGTTTTAATCTGTATCTAACCCGTGCTGTATCTGTCCCGAGAGTGTTTGATGCGACAGTGTAGAGGGAGCTTTACTCAGTATCTAACCCGTGCTGTACCTGCCCTGGGAGTGTTTGATGGGACAGTGTAGAGAGAGCTTTGCTCTTTATCTTATCTGTGCTATACCTGCCCTGGGAATGCTTGACGGGACAATGTAGACCGACGTTTACTCGGTATCTAGCCCGTGCTGTACCTGCCCTGGGAGCGTTTGATGCGACAGCGCAGAGGGAATTTTATTCTGTATCTAACATGAGCTGTACCTGCCCTGAAAATGTTTGCTCGGTCAGTGTAGAGTTAGATTTGCTCTGTGTCTAAACCATGCTGCACCTGCCCTTGGAGTGTTTGATGGGAGAGTGTAGAGAGCACTTTCCTCTGTATCTGACGTGTGGTGCACCTGCCCTGGGAGTGTTGGATGGGACAGTGTAAAGGGAGCTTTACTATATATCTTACCCGTGTTATACCTGCCCTGGAAATGATTGACGGGACAGTGTAGCGGGTTCTTTACTCTGTGTCTAACCCGTGCTGCAACTGTGCTGGGTCTGCTTGTTGGGACAGTGTAGTGGGACTTTACTCTGTGTCTAACCCGTGCTGTAACTGTGCTGGGTCTGCTTGTTGGGATATTGTAGAGGGAGCTTTACTCTATCTAACCCATTCTGCAACTACCCTGAGAGTACTTGATGGGCATTGTAGAGGGAGCTTTACTCTGTATCAATCCCGTTCTGCACCTGCCCTGGGAGTGTTTGATGGGACGATGTAGCGGGAGCTTTTCACTCTATGTAACCCGTGCTCTACCGATCCTGGGAGCATTTGATGGGACAGTGTGGAAAGAGGTTTACTGTGAATCACACCCGTGCTGTTCCTGCACTTGGAATGTTTCATGGGACTGGGAAGCCGGAGTTTACTCTGAATCTATTCTGTGTTGTCCCGGCCTTGTGAGTGTTTGATGGGGCAATAGCAGGAGCTTTACCATATCTGGAACCATTACTGTGCCTGCCCTGGGACTGTTTGGCGGGACAGCGTAGTGGAAGCTTTACTATGTATCTAATCAGTGCTGCACCTGCCCTGGGATTGTTTGATGCGACAATGTTAAGGGATCTTTACTTTGTGTCCAGCCCGTACTTTACCTGCCCTAGAAATAGAACATAAGAACATAAGAAGTAGGAGCAGGAATCGTCCATACGGCCCCTCGGGCCTGCTCCACCATTCAATAGGATCATGGCTGATCCGAACTTAAACTCACATCCACTTCCCTGCCCGCTCCCCATAACCCCTAATTCCCTTATCAGCTAGGAAACTGTCTATCTCCGTTTTAAATTTATTTAATGTTGCAGCTTCCACAGCTCTCTGAGGTAGCAAATTCCATAGATTTACTACCCTCTGCGTGAAGAAGTTTCTCCTCATCTCAGTTTTGAAAGGGCAGCCCCTTATTCTAAGATTATGCCCCCTAGTTCTAGTCTTACCCATCAGTGGAAACATCCTACCTGCATCCACCTGATCATGCCCCCTCACAATCTTATATATTTCGATAAGATCGCCTCTCATTCTCCTGAATTCCAATGAGTAGAGGCCCAACCTACTCAACCTTTCCTCATAAGTCAACCCCCTCATCTCCGGAATCAACCGAGTGAACCTTCTCTGAACTGCCTCAAGAGCAAGTATATCTTTTCTTAAATATGGAAACAAAAACTGTACACAGTATTTCAGTACCGTGTATAACTGAAGCAAGTCTTCCCTGCTTTTATACCCCTTGCAATAAAAGCCAAGATTCCATTGGCCTTCCTGATCACCTGCTGTACCTGCATACTAACCTTCTGTGTTTCATGCACCAGGACCCCCAGGTCCCTTTGTACTGTAGCACTTTGCAGTTTCTCTCCATTTAGATAATAACTTGCTCTTTGATTTTTTCTGTCAAAGTGCATAACCTCACACTTTCCAACATTATATTCCATCTGCCAAATTTCTGCCCACTCACTTAGCCTGTCAATGTCCTTTTGCAGGTTGTTTATGTCCTCCTCACTCACTGCTTTCCCTCCCATCTTTGTATCATCGGCAAACTCGGATATGTTGCACTTGGTCCCCTCCTCCAAATCGTTAATATAGATTGTAAAGAGTTGGGGTCCCAGCACTGACCCCTGCGGAACACCACTAGTTACTGATTGCCAACCCGAGAATGAACCATTTATCCCAACTCTCTGTTTTCTGTTAGATAGCCAATCTTCCACCCATGCCAGTATATTACCCCCAATCCCGTGATTTTTTTATCTTGTGCAGTAATCTTTTGTGTGGCACCTTGTCAAATGCCTTTTGGAAGTCCAAATACACCACATCCACTGGTTCCCCTTTATCCAACCTGTTTGTTACGTCCTCAAAGAATTCGAGCAAATTTGTCAAACATGTCTTCCCCTTCATAAAACCATGCTGACTCTGTCCGATTAAATTATGCCTATCCAAATGTTCTGTTACTGCTTCCTTAATAATGGACTCCAACATTTTACCAACCACAGATGTTAGGCTAACTGGTCTATAGTTTCCAGCCTTTTGTCTACCTTCCTTTTTAAATAAGGGCGTTACATTAGCAGTTTTCCAATCTGCTGGGACCTTGCCTGAATCAGGGATTTTGGAAAATTACCACCAATGCATCTGCAATCCCTACCGGTACTTCTCTCAAGACCCTAGGATGTAAGCCATCAGGTCCGGGGGATTTATCTGCCTTAAGTCCCATTATCTTACTGAGTACCATCTCCTTAGTGATTTTAATCGTGTTTAGCTCCTCCTCCCCTATAGCCCCCTGTTTGTCCAGTGTTGGGATGTTTTTAGTGTCCTCTACTGTAAAGAGTGATACAAAATATTTGTTCAGAGTTTTTGCTATCTCCATGTTCCCCACTACTAATTTCCCGATCTTGTCCTCTAAGGGACCAACATTCACTTTAGCCATCCTTTTTCTTTTTATATAACTTTAGAAACTCTTGCTATCTGTTTTTATATTTTTGCTAGCTTACTTTCATCATCTATCTTCCCTTTCTTAATTAATCTTTTAATTATTCTTTGCTGGCTTTTAAATGCTTCCCAATCTTCTATCCTCCCACTAGATTTGGCTACTTTATATGCCCTTGTTTTCAGCCGGATACTATCCTTTATTACTTTACTTAGCCACAAATGGCTGTCTTTTCTTTTACGCCCCTCTTTCCTCAGTGGAATATATTTTTCTTGAAAGTTGTGAAATATCTCCTTCTATGTACACCACTGCTCATGTACCGTCTTACACCTTAATCTATTTTCCCAGTGCACTTTAGTCAACTCTGCTCTCATACCTTCATAGTCTCCTTTATTTAAGCTTTGTACGCTGGTTTGAGATCCAACTCTCTCCCCCTCCAACTGAATTTGGAATTCAACGATGTTATGGTCACTCATTCCAAGGGGATCCTTTAATAGGACATTTTATATTAATGCTGTCTCATTACACAGGACCAGATCTAAGATTGCCTGCCCCCTGGTTGGTTCAGTAACATACTGCTCAAGGAACCCATCCCTAATGCACTCTATGAACTCTTCCTCAAGGCTCCCCTGCCCAAATTGATTTGTCCAGTCAATATGAAAGTTAAAATCTCCCATGATTATAGCTGTTCCCTTATTACAAGCCCCAAATATTTCCTGATTTATACTCCGACCAATAGAGTTACAACTGTTTGGAGGCCTATAGACTACGCCCACTAGTGACTTTTTCCCCTTATTATTCCTTATCTCCACCCAAACTGTTTCACTATCCTGATCCTTTGACCCAATATCATTTCTCACTATTGCAGTGATTCCATCCTTTATTAACATAACCACCCCACCTCCCTTTCCTTCCTGTCTGTCCTTCCTAATTGTCAAATACCCCTGGATGTTTAGTTCCCAGTCATGGTCACCTAGCAATCATGTTTCTGTAATGGCCACCAGATCATACCCATGTGTAGTTATTTGTACCGTCAACTCATCTATTTTGTTACGAATGCTGCGTGCATTCAGGTAAAGAACTTTTAAATATGATTTGTGACAATTTATTCCTGCTTTTACTCCCTTTACTACTTTACCTTTATCTTTATATATTCTGTCCCTTCCTGACACGCTCTGGTTTTTAATTCCCCCACTGCTACCTTACTCTATTGCTTTCTTCGATGACATTTTTATTTTTTGCTTTCATGAAACCTCCCCCCCACTAATTAGTTTAAAGCCCTCTCTACAGCCCTAGTTATTCGATTCGCCAGGATTCTAGTCCCAGCACTAGCCAGGTGAAGTCTGTTCCAACGGAACAGCTCTCTCCTTTCCCAGTACTGGTGCCAGTGTCCCAAGAAGCAAAACCCATTTCTCCCACACCAATATTTGAGCCACGCATTTAACTCCCTGATTTTATTTACCCTAGCCAAATTTGCTCTTGGCTGAGGTAGTAATCCAGAGATTATTACCATTGTGGTTCTGCTTTTTAATTTGGCCCCTAGCTGCTCATACTCCCTCAGCAGAACCTCTTTCCTTGTCCTATCTATGTCGTTGGTACCAACATGGACCACGAGAACTGGATCCTCCCCCTCCCACTCCAAGTTTCTCTCCAGCCCAGATGAGCTGTCATTAACCCTGGCACCGGGCAGGCAACACAGCCTTCGGGCCTCTTGCTCTCGGCTGCAAAGAAACCTATCTATCCCCCTAATGATACTATCCCCTACCACTAACACATTTCTTTTTACTCCCCCCACTTGAATTTCCCCTCGTGCAACAGTGCTGTGGCCAGGTTGCTCATCCTCCCTGCAGTCCCCGTTCCAGTCCTCACAGGGAGTAACAACCTCGAACCTGTTGGACAAGAGCTGCGGCTCCTCCAACACTACTTCCTGGATCCCCGTAGCTGCCTCACTCATAGTTACACCCTCCTGTCCCTGACCATGGAATAAATGTATGATAGGACAGTGCAGATCGAGGTATATTCTGTATCTAACCTGTTCTGTACCTGCTCTGTGAGCTTTTGATGGAAGAGTGTTGAGGGAACTTTACTCCATATCTAACCCATCCTGTAACTTCCCTGCAAATATTTGACGGGGTGCTGTAGAGTGAGCTTTACTTACATCTAACCTGTGCTGTACCTGTCCTGGGTGTATTGATGGGAAAGTGCAGAGGGAGTTTTATTCTGTATCTAACCTGTACTGTACATTCCCTGGGAGTGTTTGATGGGACATTGTAGAAGGCACTTTACTCTGTACCTAACCTGTGCTGTACCAGCCCTGGGAGTGTTTGAGGGGAGAGCGTAGAGGGAGTTTTATTCTGTATCTAACTCGTACTGCACCTGCCCTGGGTGTGAGTGATGGGACAGTGTAGAGGGTGTTTTATTCTGTATCTAACCCGTGCTGAACCTGGCCTGGGACACTTTGATGGGACACTGTAGAGGGAGCTTTACTCTGTATCTAACCAATGTTTTACCTGTCCTGGGAGTGTTTGACGGGACAGTGGAAAGGGAGCTTTGCTCTTTATCTTACCTGTGCTACACCTGCCCTGGGAGTGTTTGACGGGATAGTGTGGTGGGAGCTTTAACCTACCTGTAACTACCTGTAATTCTGAGGGACAAAATTAATCTCCACTTGGAGAGGCAAGGATTAATCGGGGATAGTCAGCATGGCTTTGTCAAGGGTAAATCATGTCTAACAAATCTGATCGAATTTTTCGAGGGGGTGACTAGTGGGGTGGATGAGGGAAATGCTGTGGATGTGGTTTACATGGACTTCAGTAAAGCTTTTGACAAAGTCCCGCATAGGAGACTGGTCAAGAAGGTAAGAGCCCATGGGATCCAGGGTGCCTTGGCGCGTTGGATCCTAAACTGGCTGAGTGGCAGGAGGCAGAGGGTGATGGTCGAAGGTTGCTTTTGTGACTGGAAGCCTGTGTCCAGTGGGGTACCTCAGGGATCGGTGCTGGGTCCCTTATTGTTTGTGATCTACATAAATGATTTGGATGAGAATGTAAAAGGTATGATCAGTAAGTTCACAGATGACACGAAAATTGGTGGGGTGGTAAATTGCGAGGAGGAAAGCCTCCGGCTACAGGACGATATAAATGGGTTGGTCAGATGGGAGGAAAAGTGGCAAATGGAATTTAACCCTGAAAAGTGCGAGGTGATGCATTTTGGATGGACAAATAAGGCAAGGGAATACACAATGAGTGGTAGGACCCTAGGAAGTACAGAGGGTCAGAGGGACCTTGGTGTACATGTACATAGATCCCTGAAGGCAGCGGAGCAGGTAGATAAGATGGTTAAAAAGGCTTATGGGATACTTGCCTTCATTAGCCGAGGCATAGAATATAAGAGCAGGGAGGTTATGATGGAGCTGTACAAAACGCTGGTGAGGCCACAGCTGGAGTACTGTGTGCAGTTCTGGTCGCCTCACTATAGGAAGGATGTGATTGCTTTGGAGAGGGCGCAGAGAAGATTCACCAGGATGTTACCTGGGATGGAGCGCCTCAGCTATGAAGAGAGGCTGGACAGGCTGGAGTTGTTTTCCTTGGAGCAGAGAAGGGTGAGGGGGGACCTGATTGAGGTGTACAAAATAATGAGGGGCATAGACAGGGTAGATAAAGAGGAACTTTTCCCCTTAGTGGGGGGGTCAATAACAAGGGGGCATAGATTCAGGGTAAGGGGCAGGAGATTTAGAGGGGATTTGAGGAGGAACTTTTTCACCCAGAGGGTGGTTGGAATGTGGAACTCAATGCCTGAAAGGGTGGTGGAGGCAGGAACCCTCACAACATTCAAGAAGCATTTGGATGAGCACTTGAAATGCCATTGCATACAAGGCTATGGACCAAATGCTGGAAAATGGGATTAGACTGGACAGGGATGGAAGAGCGGCGCAGACACGATGGGCCGAAGGGCCTCTTTCTGTGCTGTAAAACTCTATGACTCTATGACTCTATGTAACCCGTACTCTGCCTGCCTGGGAATGTTTGACGTGACAGTGTAGATGGATGGTTACTCTGTATCTAGCCCGTGCTGTACCTGCCCTGGAAGTGTTTGATGCGACAGCACAGAGGGAGTTTTATTCTGTATCTAACATGAGTTGTACCTGCCCTGGGAATGTTTGATGGGTCAGTGTAGAGTTAGGTTTACTTTGTATCTAATCAGTGCTATAATTGACTGGGGCGTACTTGATGGGATAGTGTAAATGCAAGTTTACACCGTATCTAACCCATGCTGCACCTGTCCTTGGAGTGTTTGATGGGAGAGTATAGAGGGCGCGTTCCTCTGTATTTTACGTGTGGTGTACCTGCTCTGGGAATGTGTTATGGGACATTGTAGAGGGACTTTTACTATGTATCTAACCTATGCAATACATTCCCGGTTAATTCTGATGGGACAGTATAGTGGGAGAATTACTCTGAATGTAACCATTACTGTGCCTGCCTTGGGAATGTTTGACGGGAAAGTGTAGATGGAGATATACTCTGTATCTATCCCATGCTGTACCTGCCCTGGGAGTGTGTGATGGGACAGTGTAGAAGGAGCTTTACTCTGTATCTAACCAGTGCTTTAACTGGCATGCGAAAGCTTCATGGTAGTGTATAGAGTGAGCTTTACACTCTATCTAAAGTGAGCTGTACCTGCCCTGGGATTCATTGATGGGACAGCGTAGAAGCAATTTATTCTGTATCGAAACCATGCTGTACCTGTCCTGCGAAGGTTTGATGGAACAGTGTAGAGGGAGCTTTACTTTGTATCTAACCCGTGCTGTAGCTGCCCTAGGAGTTATTGATGTGAAAGTGTCGAAGGAGCTTTACTCTTTATCTAACCCCTGCTGTACTTGCCCTGGATGTGTTTGATCGGACAGTGTAGAGGGAGCTTTACTCTGTATTTAACTTGTGCTGTAACTGCCCTGGGAGTATTTGATGGGACAGTGTAGAGGGAGCTTTACTCTGTATCTATCCCGTGCTGAACCTGCCCTGGGAGTATTTGATGGGACAGTGTAGAGGGAGCTTTACTCTGTATCTAACCCGTGCTGAACCTGCCCTGGGAGTATTTGATGGGACAGTGTAGAGGTAGCTTTACTCTATATCTAACCCATGCTGTACCTGCCCTGGGAGTGTTTGATGGGACAGTGTAGAGGGAGCTTTACTCTGTATCTAACCCATGCTGTATCTGCCCTGGGAATGTTTGATGGGACAGTCTAGAGGGAGCTTTACTCTGTATCTAACCTGTGCTGTACCTGCCCTGGGAGTGGTTGATGTGACAGTGCAGAGGGAGCTTTACTCTGTATCTAACAAATGTGTACCCGTCGTGGGAGTGTTTGATGGGACAGTGCAGAGGGATATCAGGTATAGGTAGATTTTAATTTCTACCATTACTTACACCAATCATCACCTACTCGACGTGTGTATCAGGAGATTCTGTGTGATGCTGATGTGACCACTTGACAATAAAGCGCAGAGTCTGGTGGGCAGCTGCTCATTATCCTCGCTGTGATTTAATCCCCTTTCCAACTGAATGCTGCGGACAGACAGGATCACCTTGGTAACGGAATAGTCAGTGTGATATCGCTTTGTAACCAAGAGCCCTCAGAGAATGGGTTATCAATAAATGTTAAAGTTATTAAAAGATTTGCAATTTCATTTTGAATAAAAGAAAATAAAATGCAGAAAAATAACTGGTGAAAATAATCATTTAAATTTGTAGAATGCACTTGCAAAAATTAGGGCAATCACACACACACATAAATATATATAAAACTAACATTTTGTCTGTGATTTTTTCAGTTGTCCCTCTTAACCAAATGAGCGTTAGTGAATTCGGAGCTGTGAGGTCACGGTTCCAGGTTGTTTCAGACAATCAGTGGGTCCCGTTAAAGCTGATTGGAAATACAGCAGCAAAAATATCCTTAACATTAAACACTGCGATCATTTGGCACAGTACAACACCAGTGTGAATTAGTAAACTTTAACAGCACAGAGTTTGCCACAAACAGAGAGTTGGAGGAGTGCAGTAATAAATGAGACAGTGTCTAGTGCAATATAAACAGAGACAGGGTCTACTGTAATATAAACAGATACAGGGTCTACTGTAATATAAACAGAGACAGGGTCCAGTGTAATATAAATAGAGACAGTGTCCAGTGTAATATAAACAGAGACAGGGTCTACTGTAATATAAACAGAGACAGGGTCTACTGTAATATAAACAGAGACAGGGTCCAGTGTAATATAAAGAGAGACAGGGTGTAGCGTAACATAAACAGAGTCAGGGTCTAGTGTGATATAAACAGAGACAGGTTCGAGTGTAATTTATCCAGAGACAGGGTCTAGTGTAATTTAAACAGAGACAGGATCTAGAGTAATATAAACAGAGACAGGGCCCAGTGTAATATAAAGAGAGACAGTGTCTAGTGTAATATAAACAGAGACAGGGTCTAGTGTAATACAAATAGAGACAGGGTCTACTGTAATATAAACAGAGACAGGGTCTAGTGTAATATAAACAGACACAGGGTCTTGTGTAATATAAACAGAGACAGGGTCTAGTGTAATATAAACAGAGACAGGGTCTAGTGTCATATAAACAGAGACATGGTCCAGTGTAATATAAACAGAGACAGGGGCTAGTGTAATAAATACAGGGACATGGTCTAGTGCAATAATATCTGAAACAGAGTCTAGTGCAATATAAATAGAGACAGTGTCTAGTGTCATATAAAAAGAGACATGGTCCAGTGTAATATAAACAGAGACATGGTCCAGTGTAATTTAAAAAGAGACAGGGTCTAGTGTAATATAAATAGAGAAGGGTCCAGTGTAATATAAACAGTGACAGGGTCTGGTGTAACATAAACATAGACAGGGTCTAGTGTAATATAAACAGTGTCAGGGACTAGTGTAATATAAACAGAGACAGGGTCCAGTGTAATTTAAAAAGAGACAGGGTCTAGTGTAATATAAATAGAGAAGGGTCCAGTGTAATATAAACAGAGACAGGGTCTGGTGTAACATAAACATAGACAGGGTCTAGTGTAATATAAACAGAGACAGGGCCTAGTGTAATATAAACAGAGACAGGGTCTAGTGTAACCTAAGCATAGACAGGGTCTAGTCTAACATAGGCATAGACAGGGTCTAGTGTAATATAAACAGAGACAGGGTCTAGTGTAATACAAAACAGAGACAGGGTCCAGTGTAATATAAACTGAGACAGGGTCGAGTGTAATTTAAGCAGAGACAGGGCCTAGTGTAATATAAGCAGGGACAGGGTCTAGTGTAATATAAACAGAGACTGGGTCTAGTGTAATATAAACAGAGACAGGGCCTAGTGTAATATTAACAGAGACAGGGTCTCGTGTAATATAAACAGACACAGGGTCTGGTGTAATATAAAAAGAGACAGGGCCTGGTGTAATATAAAGAGAGACAGGGTCTAGTGTAATATAAACAGATACAGGGTCTAGTGTAACATAAACAGAGACAGTGTCTAGTCTAATATAAACAGAGACAGGGTCTAGTGTAACGTAAACAGAGACATGGTCCAGTGTAATATAAACAGGGACAGAGTCTAGTGTAATATAAACAGAGACAGGGTCGAGTGTAATAAATACAGAGACATGGTCTAGTGCAATAATATCTGAAACAGTCTAGTGTAATATAAAGAGAGACAGGGTCTAGTGTCATATAAACAGAGACATGGTCCAGTGTAATGTAAACAGAGACAGGGTCTTGTGTAATATAAACAGAGACAGGGTCTAGTGTAATGTAAACAGAGACAGGGTCTTGTGTAATATAAACAGAGACAGGGTCTAGTGGAATATAAACAGTGAGCGGGTCCAGTGTAAAATATACAGAGACAGTGACTAGTGTAATACAAATAGAGACAGGGTCTAGAGTAATATAAACAGAGACAGGGTCTAGTGTAATATAAACAGAGACAGGGTCTAGTCTAATATAAACAGAGATAGGGTCTAGTGTAACGTAAACAGAGGCAGGGTCTAGTGTAAAAGAAACAGAGACAGGGTCTAGTGTAATAAATACAGAGACATGGTCTAGTGCAATAATATCTGAAACAGAGTCTAGTGTAATATAAAAAGAGACAGGGTCTAGTGTCATATAAACAGAGACATGGTCCAGTGTAATATAAACAGAGACAGGGTCCAGTGCAATTGAAAAAGAGACAGGGTCTAGTGAAATATAAATTGTGACAGGGTCGAGTGTAATATAAACAGAGACAGGGTCTAGTGAAATATAAACAGAGACAGGGTCTAGTGTAATATAAACAGAGACAGGGTCTAGTGTAACATAAACATAGACAGGGTCTAGTGTAATATAAACAGTGACAGTGTCTAGTGTAATATAAACATAGACAGGGTCTAGTGTAATATAAACGGAGACAGGGTCTAGTGTAATACAAAACAGAGACAGGGTCCCGTGTAATATAAACTGAGACAGGGTCTAGTGTAATTTAAGCAGAGACAGGGCCTAGTGTAATATAAACAGGGACAGGGTCTAGTGTAATATAAACAGAGACAGGGTCTAGTGTAATATAAACAGAGACAGGGTCTAGTGTAATATAAACAGAGACAGGGTCTAGTGTAATATAAACAGAGACAGGGTCTAGTCTAATATAAGCAGGGACAGAGTCTTGTCTGGTACAAACAGCGACAGGGCCTAGTGTAATATAAACAGAGACAGGGCCTAGTCTAATATAAACAGAGACAGGGTCGAGTATAACGTAAACAGAGGCAGGGCGTTGTGCAATATAATCAGAGACATGGTCCAGTGTAATACAAACAGAGACAGAGTCTTGTCTGGTACAAACAGTGACAGGGCCTAGTGTAATATAAACTGAGGCATGGTCTAGTGTAATATAAACAGGGACAGGGTCGAGTGTAATATAAACAGAGACAGGGTCTAGTGTAAAATAAACAGAGACAGGGTCTAGTGTAATAAATACAGAGACATGGTCTAGTGCAAAATATCTGAAACAGAATCTAGAGTAATATAAGCAGAGACAGGGTCTAGTGTCATATAAACAGAGACATGGTCCAGTGTAATATAAACAGAGACAGGGTCCAGTGTAATTTAAAAAGAGCCAGGGTCTAGTGAAATATAAACAGAGACAGGGTCTGGTGTAATACAAACAGAGATGGGGTCTAGTGTAATATAAACAGAGACAAGGTCTAGTGTAATATAAACATAGACAGTGTCTAGTGTAATATAAACAGAGACAGGGTCTAGTGTAATTTAAGCAGAGAGAGGGCCTAGAGTAATATAAACAGGGACAGAGTCTAATTTAAACAGAGACAGGGTCTAGTGTAATATAAACAGAGACAGCGTCCAGTGTAATTTAAGCAGAGAGAGGGCCTAGAGTAATATAAACAGGGACAGAGTCTAATTTAAACAGAGACAGGGTCTAGTGTAATATAAACAGAGACAGGGTCCAGTGTAATATAAACAGAAACAGGTTCTAGTGTAATTTAAACAGAGACAGGGTCTAGAGTAATATAAACTGAGACAGGGTCCAGTGTATTATAAACAGAGAAAGGGTCCAGTGTAATATAAACAGAAACAGGTTCTAGTGTAACATAAACAGAGACAGGATCTCGTTGTAATATATACAGAGACAGGGTCTAGTGTAATATAAACAGAGACAGGGTCTAGTGTAATATAAACAGAGACAGGGTCTAGTGTAATATAAACAGAGATAGAGTCTAGTTCAATATAAACAGAGACAGGGTCTAGTGTAATGTAAATAGAGACAGAGTCCTTTTTAATATAAACAGCGACAGGTCCTACTGTAATATAAACTGTGGCATGGCCTAGTGTAATGTAAACAGAGACAGGGTCTAGTGTAACGTAAACAGAGGCAGGGTCTTGTGTAATATAAACAGAGACATGGTCTAGTGTAATATAAACAGGGACAGAGTCTAGTGTAATATAAACAGAGACAGGGTCTAGTGTATAATAAACAGAGACAGGGTCTAGCGTAATATAATCAGAGACATGGTCTAGTGCAATAATATCTGAAACTGAGTCTAGTGTAATATAAACAGAGACAGGGTCTAGTGTCATATAAACAGAGACATGGTCCAGTGTAGTATAAACAGAGACAGGGTCTAGTGTAATGTAAACAGAGACAGGGTCTTGTGTAATATAAAGAGAGACAGGGTCTAGTGTAATAAAAGCAGAGACAGGATCTAGTGTAATATAAACAGAGACAGAGTCTAGCTCAATATAAACAGAGACAGGGTCTAGTGTAATGTAAATAGAGACAGTGTCCTTTTTAATATAAACAGCGACAGGTCCTACTGTAATATAAACTGTGGCATGGCCTAGTGTAATGTAAACAGAGACAGGCTCTAGTGTAACGTAAACAGATGCAGGGTCTTGTGTAATATAAGCAGAGACATGGTCTAGTGTAATATAAACAGGGACAGAGACTAGTGTAATATAAACAGAGACAGGGTCTAGTGAAAAATAAACAGAGACAGGGTCTAGCTTAATATAATCAGAGACATGGTCGAGTGCAATAATATCTGAAACAGAATCTAGTGTAATATAAACAGAGACAGGGTCTAGTGTCATATAAACAGAGACATGGTCCAGTGTAATATAAACAGAGGCAGGGTCTAGTGTAATGTAAACAGAGACAGGGTCTTGTGTAATATAAACAGAGACAGGGTCTAGTGTAATATAAACAGTGAGCGGGTCCAGTGTAATATATACAGAGACAGTGTCTCGTGTAATATAAACAGAGACAGGGTCTAGTGTAATATAAACAGAGACAGGGTCTAGTCTAATATAAACAGCGACAGGGCCTAGTGTAATATAAACTGAGGCATGGTCTAGTGTAATATAAACAGGGACAGGGTCTAGTGTAATATAAACAGAGACAGGGTCTAGTGCAAAATAAACAGAGACAGGGTCTAGTATAATAAATACAGAGACATGGTCGAGTGCAAAATATCCGAAACAGAATCTAGAGTAATATAAGCAGAGACAGGGTCGAATGTCATATAAACAGAGACAGGGTCCAGTGTAATTTAAAAAGAGCCAGGGTCTAGTGAAATATAAACAGAGACAGGGTCTGGTGTAATACAAACAGAGATGGGGTCGAGTGTAATATAAACAGAGACAGGGTCTAGTGTAATATAAACATAGACAGGGTCTAGTGTAATATAAACAGAGACAGGGTCTAGTGTAATACAAAACAGAGACAGGGTCCAGTGTAATATAAACTGAGACAGGGTCTAGTGTAATTAAAGCAGAGACAGGGCCTAGAGTAATATAAACAGGGACAGAGTCTAGAGTAATATAAACTGAGACAGGGTCTAGTGTAATATAAACAGCGACTGGGTCTAGTGTAATACAAACAGAGACGGGGTCTAGTGTAATATAAACAGAGACAGTGTCTAGTGCAATATAAACAGAGACAGGGTCTAGTGTAATTTAAGCAGAGACAGGGTCTAGTGTAATATAAACAGAGACAGGGTCCAGTGTAATATAAACAGAAACAGGTTCTAGTGTAATATAAACAGAGACAGGGTCTAGTGTAATATAAACTGAGACAGGGTCCAGTGTATTATAAACAGAGAAAGGGTCCAGTGTAATATAAACAGAAACAGGTTCTAGTGTTACATAAACAGAGACAGGATCTCATTGTAATATATACAGAGACAGGGTCTAGTGTAATATAAACAGAGACAGGGTCTCGTGTAATATAAACAGAGACAGGGTCTAGTGTAATATAAACAGAGATCGAGTCTAGTTCAATATAAACAGAGACAGGGTCTAGTGTAATGTAAATAGAGACAGAGTCCTTTTTAATATAAACAGCGACAGGTCCTACTGTAATATAAACTGTGGCATGGCCTAGTGTAATGTAAACAGAGGCAGGGTCTCGTGTAACGTAAACAGAGGCAGGGTCTAGTGTAATATAAACAGAGACAAGGTCTAGTGTAATATAAACATAGACAGGGTCTAGTGTAATATAAACAGAGACAGGGTCTAGTGTAATACAAAACAGAGACAGGGTCCAGTGTAATATAAACTGAGACAGGGTCTAGTGTAATTTAAGCAGAGAGAGGGCCTAGAGTAATATAAACAGGGACAGAGTCTAATTTAAACAGAGACAGGGTCTAGTGTAATATAAACAGAGACAGGGTCCAGTGTAATATAAACAGAAACAGGTTCTAGTGTAATTTAAACAGAGACAGGGTCTAGAGTAATATAAACTGAGACAGGGTCCAGTGTATTATAAACAGAGAAAGGGTCCAGTGTAATATAAACAGAAACAGGTTCTAGTGTAACATAAACAGAGACAGGATCTCGTTGTAATATATACAGAGACAGGGTCTAGTGTAATATAAACAGAGACAGGGTCTAGTGTAATATAAACAGAGACAGGGTCTAGTGTAATATAAACAGAGATAGAGTCTAGTTCAATATAAACAGAGACAGGGTCTAGTGTAATGTAAATAGAGACAGAGTCCTTTTTAATATAAACAGCGACAGGTCCTACTGTAATATAAACTGTGGCATGGCCTAGTGTAATGTAAACAGAGGCAGGGTCTCGTGTAACGTAAACAGAGGCAGGGTCTTGTGTAATATAAACAGAGACAGGGTCTAGTGTAAAATAAACAGAGACAGGGTCTAGCGTAATATAATCAGAGACATGGTCTAGTGCAATAATATCTGAAACTGAGTCTAGTATAATATAAACAGAGACAGGGTCTAGTGTCATATAAACAGAGACATGGTCCAGTGTAATATAAACAGAGGCAGGGTCTAGTGTAATGTAAATAGAGACAGTGTCCTTTTTAATATAAACAGCGACAGGTCCTACTGTAATATAAACTGTGGCATGGCCGAGTGTAATGTAAACGGAGACAGGGTCTAGTGTAACGTAAACAGAGGCAGGGTCTTGTGTAATATAAGCAGAGACATGGTCTCGTGTAATATAAACAGGGACAGAGACTAGTGTAATATAAACAGAGACAGGGTCTAGTGTAAAATAAACAGAGACAGGGTCTAGCGTAATATAATCAGAGACATGGTCCAGTGCAATAATATCTGAAACAGAGTCTAGTGTAATATAAACAGAGACAGGGTCTAGTGTAACGTAAACAGAGGCAGGGTCTTGTGTAATAGAAACAGAGACATGGTCTTGTGTAATATAAACAGGGACAGAGTCTAGTGTAATATAAACAGAGACAGGGTCTAGTGTAAAATAAACAGAGACAGGGTCTAGCGTAATATAATCAGAGACATGGTCTAGTGCAATAATATCTGAAACAGAGTCTAGTGTAATGTAAACAGAGACAGGGTCTAGTGTAACGTAAACAGAGGCAGGGTCTTGTGTAATATAAACAGAGACATGGTCTAGTGTAATATAAACTGAGACAGGGTCGAGTGTAATTTAAGCAGAGACAGGGCCTAGTGTAATATTAACAGAGACAGGGTCTCGTGTAAGATAAACAGACACAGGGTCTGGTGTAATATAAAAAGAGACAGGGCCTGGTGTAATATAAAGAGAGACAGGGTCTAGTGTAATATAAACAGAGACAGGGTCTAGTGTAACATAAACAGAGACAGTGTCTAGTCTAATATAAACAGAGACAGGGTCTAGTGTAACGTAAGCAGAGACATGGTCCAGTGTAATATAAACAGGGACAGAGTCTAGTGTAATATAAACAGAGACAGGGTCGAGTGTAATAAATACAGAGACATGGTCTAGTGCAATAATATCTGTAACAGTCTAGTGTAATATAAAGAGAGACAGGGTCTAGTGTCATATAAACAGAGACATGGTCCAGTGTAATGTAAACAGAGACAGGGTCTTGTGTAATATAAACAGAGACAGGGTCTGGTGTAATGTAAACAGAGACAGGGTCTTGTGTAATATAAACAGAGACAGGGTCTAGTGGAATATAAACAGTGAGCGGGTCCAGTGTAAAATATACAGAGACAGTGACTAGTGTAATACAAATAGAGACAGGGTCTAGAGTAATATAAACAGAGACAGGGTCTAGTGTAATATAAACAGAGACAGGGTCTAGTCTAATATAAACAGAGATAGGGTCTAGTGTAACGTAAACAGAGGCAGGGTCTAGTGTAAAAGAAACAGAGACAGGGTCTAGTGTAATAAATACAGAGACATGGTCTAGTGCAATAATATCTGAAACAGAGTCTAGTGTAATATAAAAAGAGACAGGGTCTAGTGTCATATAAACAGAAACATGGTCCAGTGTAATATAAACAGAGACAGGGTCCAGTGTAATTGAAAAAGAGACAGGGTCTAGTGAAAGATAAATTGTGACAGGGTCGAGTGTAATATAAACAGAGACAGGGTCTAGTGAAATATAAACAGAGACAGGGTCTAGTGTAATATAAACAGAGACAGGGTCTAGTGTAACATAAACATAGACAGGGTCTAGTGTAATATAAACAGTGACAGTGTCTAGTGTAATATAAACATAGACAGGGTCTAGTGTAATATAAACGGAGACAGGGTCTAGTGTAATACAAAACAGAGACAGGGTCCCGTGTAATATAAACTGAGACAGGGTCTTGTGTAATTTAAGCAGAGACAGGGCCTAGTGTAATATAAACAGGGACAGGGTCTAGTGTAATATAAACAGAGACAGGGTCTAGTGTAATATAAACAGAGACAGGGTCTAGTGTAATATAAACAGAGACAGGGTCTAGTCTAATATAAGCAGGGACAGAGTCTTGTCTGGTACAAACAGCGACAGGGCCCAGTGTAATATAAACAGAGACAGGGCCTAGTCTAATATAAACAGAGACAGGGTCGAGTGTAACGTAAACAGAGGCAGGGCCTTGTGTAATATAATCAGAGACATGGTCCAGTGTAATACAAACAGAGACAGAGTCTTGTCTGGTACAAACAGTGACAGGGCCTAGTGTAATATAAACTGAGGCATGGTCTAGTGTAATATAAACAGGGACAGGGTCTAGTGTAATATAAACAGAGACAGGGTCTAGTGTAAAATAAACAGAGACAGGGTCTAGTGTAATAAATACAGAGACATGGTCTCGTGCAAAATATCTGAAACAGAATCTAGAGTAATATAAGCAGAGACAGGGTCTAGTGTCATATAAACAGAGACATGGTCCAGTGTAATATAAACAGAGACAGGGACCAGTGTAATTTAAAAAGAGCCAGGGTCTAGTGAAATATAAACAGAGACAGGGTCTGGTGTAATACAAACAGAGATGGGGTCTAGTGTAATATAAACAGAGACAAGGTCTAGTGTAATATAAACATAGACAGGGTCTAGTGTAATATAAACAGAGACAGGGTCTAGTGTAATTTAAGCAGAGAGAGGGCCTAGAGTAATATAAACAGGGACAGAGTCTAATTTAAACAGAGACAGGGTCTAGTGTAATATAAACAGAGACAGCGTCCAGTGTAATTTAAGCAGAGAGAGGGCCTAGAGTAATATAAACAGGGACAGAGTCTAATTTAAACAGAGACAGGGTCTAGTGTAATATAAACAGAGACAGGGTCCAGTGTAATATAAACAGAAACAGGTTCTAGTGTAATTTAAACAGAGACAGGGTCTAGAGTAATATAAACTGAGACAGGGTCCAGTGTATTATAAACAGAGAAAGGGTCCAGTGTAATATAAACAGAAACAGGTTCTAGTGTAACATAAACAGAGACAGGATCTCGTTGTAATATATACAGAGACAGGGTCTAGTGTAATATAAACAGAGACAGGGTCTAGTGTAATATAAACAGAGACAGGGTCTAGTGTAATATAAACAGAGATAGAGTCTAGTTCAATATAAACAGAGACAGGGTCTAGTGTAATGTAAATAGAGACAGAGTCCTTTTTAATATAAACAGCGACAGGTCCTACTGTAATATAAACTGTGGCATGGCCTAGTGTAATGTAAACAGAGACAGGGTCTAGTGTAACGTAAACAGAGGCAGGGTCTTGTGTAATATAAACAGAGACATGGTCTAGTGTAATATAAACAGGGACAGAGTCTAGTGTAATATAAACAGAGACAGGGTCTAGTGTATAATAAACAGAGACAGGGTCTAGCGTAATATAATCAGAGACATGGTCTAGTGCAATAATATCTGAAACTGAGTCTAGTGTAATATAAACAGAGACAGGGTCTAGTGTCATATAAACAGAGACATGGTCCAGTGTAGTATAAACAGAGACAGGGTCTAGTGTAATGTAAACAGAGACAGGGTCTTGTGTAATATAAAGAGAGACAGGGTCTAGTGTAATAAAAACAGAGACAGGATCTAGTGTAATATAAACAGAGACAGAGTCTAGCTCAATATAAACAGGGACAGGGTCTAGTGTAATGTAAATAGAGACAGTGTCCTTTTTAATATAAACAGCGACAGGTCCTACTGTAATATAAACTGTGGCATGGCCTAGTGTAATGTAAACAGAGACAGGCTCTAGTGTAACGTAAACAGATGCAGGGTCTTGTGTAATATAAGCAGAGACATGGTCTAGTGTAATATAAACAGGGACAGAGACTAGTGTAATATAAACAGAGACAGGGTCTAGTGAAAAATAAACAGAGACAGGGTCTAGCTTAATATAATCAGAGACATGGTCGAGTGCAATAATATCTGAAACAGAATCTAGTGTAATATAAACAGAGACAGGGTCTAGTGTCATATAAACAGAGACATGGTCCAGTGTAATATAAACAGAGGCAGGGTCTAGTGTAATGTAAACAGAGACAGGGTCTTGTGTAATATAAACAGAGACAGGGTCTAGTGTAATATAAACAGTGAGCGGGTCCAGTGTAATATATACAGAGACAGTGTCTCGTGTAATATAAACAGAGACAGGGTCTAGTGTAATATAAACAGAGACAGGGTCTAGTCTAATATAAACAGCGACAGGGCCTAGTGTAATATAAACTGAGGCATGGTCTAGTGTAATATAAACAGGGACAGGGTCTAGTGTAATATAAACAGAGACAGGGTCTAGTGCAAAATAAACAGAGACAGGGTCTAGTATAATAAATACAGAGACATGGTCGAGTGCAAAATATCCGAAACAGAATCTAGAGTAATATAAGCAGAGACAGGGTCGAATGTCATATAAACAGAGACAGGGTCCAGTGTAATTTAAAAAGAGCCAGGGTCTAGTGAAATATAAACAGAGACAGGGTCTGGTGTAATACAAACAGAGATGGGGTCGAGTGTAATATAAACAGAGACAGGGTCTAGTGTAATATAAACATAGACAGGGTCTAGTGTAATATAAACAGAGACAGGGTCTAGTGTAATACAAAACAGAGACAGGGTCCAGTGTAATATAAACTGAGACAGGGTCTAGTGTAATTAAAGCAGAGACAGGGCCTAGAGTAATATAAACAGGGACAGAGTCTAGAGTAATATAAACTGAGACAGGGTCTAGTGTAATATAAACAGCGACTGGGTCTAGTGTAATACAAACAGAGACGGGGTCTAGTGTAATATAAACAGAGACAGTGTCTAGTGCAACATAAACAGAGACAGGGTCTAGTGTAATTTAAGCAGAGACAGGGTCTAGTGTAATATAAACAGAGACAGGGTCCAGTGTAATATAAACAGAAACAGGTTCTAGTGTAATATAAACAGAGACAGGGTCTAGTGTAATATAAACTGAGACAGGGTCCAGTGTATTATAAACAGAGAAAGGGTCCAGTGTAATATAAACAGAAACAGGTTCTAGTGTTACATAAACAGAGACAGGATCTCATTGTAATATATACAGAGACAGGGTCTAGTGTAATATAAACAGAGACAGGGTCTCGTGTAATATAAACAGAGACAGGGTCTAGTGTAATATAAACAGAGATAGAGTCTAGTTCAATATAAACAGAGACAGGGTCTAGTGTAATGTAAATAGAGACAGAGTCCTTTTTAATATAAACAGCGACAGGTCCTACTGTAATATAAACTGTGGCATGGCCTAGTGTAATGTAAACAGAGGCAGGGTCTCGTGTAACGTAAACAGAGGCAGGGTCTAGTGTAATATAAACAGAGACAAGGTCTAGTGTAATATAAACATAGACAGGGTCTAGTGTAATATAAACAGAGACAGGGTCTAGTGTAATACAAAACAGAGACAGGGTCCAGTGTAATATAAACTGAGACAGGGTCTAGTGTAATTTAAGCAGAGAGAGGGCCTAGAGTAATATAAACAGGGACAGAGTCTAATTTAAACAGAGACAGGGTCTAGTGTAATATAAACAGAGACAGGGTCCAGTGTAATATAAACAGAAACAGGTTCTAGTGTAATTTAAACAGAGACAGGGTCTAGAGTAATATAAACTGAGACAGGGTCCAGTGTATTATAAACAGAGAAAGGGTCCAGTGTAATATAAACAGAAACAGGTTCTAGTGTAACATAAACAGAGACAGGATCTCGTTGTAATATAAACAGAGACAGGGTCTAGTGTAATATAAACAGAGATAGAGTCTAGTTCAATATAAACAGAGACAGGGTCTAGTGTAATGTAAATAGAGACAGAGTCCTTTTTAATATAAACAGCGACAGGTCCTACTGTAATATAAACTGTGGCATGGCCTAGTGTAATGTAAACAGAGGCAGGGTCTCGTGTAACGTAAACAGAGGCAGGGTCTTGTGTAATATAAACAGAGACAGGGTCTAGTGTAAAATAAACAGAGACAGGGTCTAGCGTAATATAATCAGAGACATGGTCTAGTGCAATAATATCTGAAACTGAGTCTAGTATAATATAAACAGAGACAGGGTCTAGTGTCATATAAACAGAGACATGGTCCAGTGTAATATAAACAGAGGCAGGGTCTAGTGTAATGTAAATAGAGACAGGGTCTAGTGTAATATAAACAGAGACAGGGTCTAGTGCAAAATAAACAGAGACAGGGTCTAGTGTAATAAATACAGAGACATGGTCGAGTGCAAAATATCTGAAACAGAATCTAGAGTAATATAAGCAGAGACAGGGTCGAATGTCATATAAACAGAGACAGGGTCCAGTGTAATTTAAAAAGAGCCAGGGTCTAGTGAAATATAAACAGAGACAGGGTCTGGTGTAATACAAACAGAGATGGGGTCGAGTGTAATATAAACAGAGACAGGGTCTCGTGTAATATAAACATAGACAGGGTCTAGTGTAATATAAACAGAGACAGGGTCTAGTGTAATACAAAACAGAGACAGGGTCCAGTGTAATATAAACTGAGACAGGGTCATGTGTAATTAAAGCAGAGACAGGGCCTAGAGTAATATAAACAGGGACAGAGTCTAGAGTAATATAAACTGAGACAGGGTCTAGTGTAATATAAACAGCGACTGGGTCTAGTGTAATACAAACAGAGACGGGGTCTAGTGTAATATAAACAGAGACAGTGTCTAGTGTAATATAAACAGAGACAGGGTCTAGTGTAATTTAAACAGAGACAGGGTCTAGTGTAATATAAACAGAGACAGGGTCCAGTGTAATATAAACAGAAACAGGTTCTAGTGTAATATAAACAGAGACAGGGTCTAGTGTAATATAAACTGAGACAGGGTCCAGTGTATTATAAACAGAGAAAGGGTCCAGTGTAATATAAACAGAAACAGGTTCTAGTGTTACATAAACAGAGACAGGATCTCATTGTAATATATACAGAGACAGGGTCTCGTGTAACATAAACAGAGACAGGGTCTCGTGTAATATAAACAGAGACAGGGTCTAGTGTAATATAAACAGAGATAGAGTCTAGTTCAATATAAACAGAGACAGGGTCTAGTGTAATGTAAATAGAGACAGAGTCCTTTTTAATATAAACAGCGACAGGTCCTACTGTAATATAAACTGTGGCATGGCCTAGTGTAATGTAAACAGAGGCAGGGTCTCGTGTAACTTAAACAGAGGCAGGGTCTTGTGTAATATAAACAGAGACATGGTCTAGTGTAATATAAACAGGGACAGAGTCTAGTGTATTATAAACAGAGACAGGGTCTAGCGTAATATAATCAGAGACATGGTCTAGTGCAATAATATCTGAAACTGAGTCTAATATAATATAAACAGAGACAGGGTCTAGTGTCATATAAACAGAGACATGGTCCAGTGTAATATAAACAGAGACAGGGTCTAGTGTAATGTAAACAGGGACAGGGTCTTGTGTAATATAAACAGAGACAGGGTCTAGTGTAATATAAACAGAGACAGGGTCTTGTGTAATATAAACAGAGACAGGGTCTAGTGTAATGTAAATAGAGACCGTGTCCTTTTTAATATAAACAGCGACAGGTCCTACTGTAATATAAACTGTGGCATGGCCTAGTGTAATGTAAACGGAGACAGGGTCTAGTGTAACGTAAACAGAGACATGGTCTAGTGTAATTTCAACAGGGACAGAGACTCGTGTAATATAAACAGAGACAGGGTCTAGTGTAAAATAAACAGAGACAGGGTCTAGCGTAATATAATCAGAGACATGGTCCAGTGTAATATAAACAGAGACAGGGTCTAGTGTAACGTAAACAGAGGCAGGGTCTTGTGTAATAGAAACAGAGACATGGTCTAGTGTAATATAAACAGGGACAGAGTCTAGTGTAATATAAACAGAGACAGGGTCTAGTGTAAAATAAACAGAGACAGGGTCTAGCGTAATATAATCAGAGACATGGTCTAGTGTAATTTCAACAGGGACAGAGACTCGTGTAATATAAACAGAGACAGGGTCTAGTGTAAAATAAACAGAGACAGGGTCTAGCGTAATATAATCAGAGACATGGTCCAGTGTAATATAAACAGAGACAGGGTCTAGTGTAACGTAAACAGAGGCAGGGTCTTGTGTAATAGAAACAGAGACATGGTCTAGTGTAATATAAACAGGGACAGAGTCTAGTGTAATATAAACAGAGACAGGGTCTAGTGTAAAATAAACAGAGACAGGGTCTAGCGTAATATAATCAGAGACATGGTCTAGTGCAATAATATCTGAAACAGAGTCTAGTGTAATGTAAACAGAGACAGGGTCTAGTGTAACGTAAACAGAGGCAGGGTCTTGTGTAATATAAACAGAGACATGGTCTAGTGTAATATAAACAGGGACAGAGTCTAGTGTAATATAAACAGAGACAGGGTCTAGTGTAAAATAAACAGAGACAGGGTCTAGCGTAATATAATCAGAGACATGGTCTAGTGCAATAATATCTGAAACTGAGTCTAGTGTAATATAAACAGAGACAGGGTCTAGTGTCATATAAACAGAGACATGGTCCAGTGTAATATAATCAGAGACAGGGTCTAGTGTAATGTAAACAGGGACAGGGATTTGTGTAATATAAACAGTGACAGGGTCTCGTGTAATATAAACAGAGACAGGGACTAGTGTAATATAAACAGAGACAGAGTCTAGTGCAATATAAACAGAGACAGGGTCTAGTGTAATGTAAATCGAGACAGTGTCCTTTTTAATATAAACAGCGACAGGTCCTACTGTAATATAAACTGTGGCATGGCCTAGTGTAATGTAAACAGAGACAGGGTCTAGTGTAACGTAAACAGAGGCAGGGTCTTGTGTAATATAAGCAGAGACATGGTCTAGTGTAATATAAACAGGGACAGAGACTAGTGTAATATAAACAGAGACAGGGTCTCGTGTAAAATAAACAGAGACAGGGTCTAGCGTAATATAATCAGAGACATGGTCCAGTGTAATATAAACAGGGACAGAGACTAGTGTAATATAAACAGAGACAGGGTCTCGTGTAAAATAAACAGAGACAGGGTCTAGCGTAATATAATCAGAGACATGGTCTCGTGCAATAATATCTGAAACAGAGTCTAGTGTAATATAAACAGAGACAGGGTCTAGTGTCATATAAACAGAGACATGGTCCAGTGTAATATAAACAGAGACAGGGTCTAGTGTAATGTAAACAGAGACAGGGTCTTGTGTAATATAAACAGACACAGGGTCTAGTGTAATATAAACAGTGAGCGGGTCCAGTGTAATATATACAGAGACAGTGTCTCGTGTAATATAAACAGAGACAGGGTCTAGTGTAATATAGACAGAGACAGGGTCTAGTCTAATATAAACAGAGATGGGGTCTCGTGTAACGTAAACAGAGGCAGGGTCTTGTGTAATATAAACAGAGATAGGGTCTAGTGTAAAATAAACAGGGACAGAGTCTAGTGTAATATAAACAGAGACAGGGTCTAGTGTAAAATAAACAGAGACAGGGTCTAGCGTAATATAATCAGAGACATGGTCTAGTGCAATAATATCTGAAACAGAGTCTAGTGTAATGTAAACAGAGACAGGGTCTAGTGTAACGTAAACAGAGGCAGGGTCTTGTGTAATATAAACAGAGACATGGTCTAGTGTAATATAAACAGGGACAGAGTCTAGTGTAATATAAACAGAGACAGGGTCTAGTGTAAAATAAACAGAGACAGGGTCTAGCGTAATATAATCAGAGACATGGTCTAGTGCAATAATATCTGAAACTGAGTCTAGTGTAATATAAACAGAGACAGGGTCTAGTGTCATATAAACAGAGACATGGTCCAGTGTAATATAATCAGAGACAGGGTCTAGTGTAATGTAAACAGGGACAGGGATTTGTGTAATATAAACAGTGACAGGGTCTCGTGTAATATAAACAGAGACAGGGACTAGTGTAATATAAACAGAGACAGAGTCTAGTTCAATATAAACAGAGACAGGGTCTAGTGTAATGTAAATCGAGACAGTGTCCTTTTTAATATAAACAGCGACAGGTCCTACTGTAATATAAACTGTGGCATGGCCTAGTGTAATGTAAACAGAGACAGGGTCTAGTGTAACGTAAACAGAGGCAGGGTCTTGTGTAATATAAGCAGAGACATGGTCTAGTGTAATATAAACAGGGACAGAGACTAGTGTAATATAAACAGAGACAGGGTCTCGTGTAAAATAAACAGAGACAGGGTCTAGCGTAATATAATCAGAGACATGGTCTCGTGCAATAATATCTGAAACAGAGTCTAGTGTAATATAAACAGAGACAGGGTCTAGTGTCATATAAACAGAGACATGGTCCAGTGTAATATAAACAGAGACAGGGTCTAGTGTAATGTAAACAGAGACAGGGTCTTGTGTAATATAAACAGACACAGGGTCTAGTGTAATATAAACAGTGAGCGGGTCCAGTGTAATATATACAGAGACAGTGTCTCGTGTAATATAAACAGAGACAGGGTCTAGTGTAATATAGACAGAGACAGGGTCTAGTCTAATATAAACAGAGATGGGGTCTCGTGTAACGTAAACAGAGGCAGGGTCTTGTGTAATATAAACAGAGATAGGGTCTAGTGTAAAATAAACAGAGACAGGGTCTCGTGTAATAAATACAGAGACATGGTCTAGTGCAATAATATCTGAAACAGGGTCTAGTGTAATGTAAACAGAGACAGGGTCTTGCGTAATATAAACAGAGACAGGGTCCAGTGTAATTTAAAAAGAGACAGTGTCTCGTGAAATATTAACTGAGACAGTGTCTGGTGCAATACAAACAGAGACAGGGTCTAGTGTAACATAAACAGAGACAGGATCTCGTTGTAATATATACAGAGACAGGGTCTAGTGTAATATAAACAGAGACAGAGTCTAGTGTAATATAAACAGAGACAGGGTCTAGTGTAATATAAACAGAGACAGGGTCTAGTGTAATATAAACAGAGACAGAGTCTAGTTCAATATAAACAGAGACAGGGTCTAGTGTAATATAAACAGAGACAGAGTCTAGTTCAATGTAAACAGAGACAGGGTCTAGTGTAATGTAAACAGAGACAGGGTCTCGTGTAATGTAAACAGAGACAGGGCCTAGTGTAATATAAACAGAGACAGAGTCCTGTTTAATATAAACAGAGACAGGGTCTAGTGCAGTAATAACTGAGATAGGGCCTAGTGTATTAATTACTGAGACAGCGTGTAATGCAATATATATTGGGACAGGTTCTAGTGCAGTAATAACTGAGGCAGGTTCTAGTGCAGTAATAACTGAGGCATGTTCTAGTGCAGTAATAACTGAGGCAGGTTCTAGTGCAGTAATAACTGAGGCATGTTCTAATGCAGGAATAACTGAGGCAGAGTAGTATAAAGAGAGACAGGGTCGAGTGCAGTAATAATTGAGGCAGTACTTGATTTGTGCAAGGTAATCAATTGAGTTAAAATAACAACAGAAAATGCTGGAAAAACTCAGCAGGTCAGGCAACATCCGTGGAGAGAAATTTGAGTTGACGTTTCGGATTGGACCCTTCTTCAAAACTGGAAAGAAAAGAAACTAGATCGGAGGCAGGGCTGCGATCGGAAAAAAGAATAAAAGAAGCAAAAGAAGCAAAAGAGATTAGAAGCTAGACGAGATGGTAATTGGCTGGGATTAGGTGTAAAGTGTACTGGCAGGGCAAAAGATAGCTGCCACCTGGTGACCAAGGTTTGCCATTGCTCGTATTAGGTAATGATGATGTTAATTACTATTTCTGATATTAATGTATCAAGAAAGATCTTGCATTGATGTACCACCTCGTCACATTCGGCGGGAGGTCCCAAAGGATTTAAAGTGCAACTAATTACAGGTGAATGTGGCCGATTTGCGCTCAGAAAGATCAGTAAAAGAGCATAGTGGCTCGGTGCCTGTTAATGTGTTTCTGTTGAACTTGGTTGGAGGGAGGAATGTTGACCGGGACACAGTGTGGGGCCCTGGGAGCTTTAATATCCATCTCAACAGACAAGGTGTGGCGGGCCCGGAGAGATTATTGGTTCAGGAAAGGTCGTTCCTTTTCAATGCTGCACCGATTGGAAGCCTTGTTAATGTGCTCAGGAGCTGAAGTTGAGGTAAAGTCCACAATCTACTGATTCTGAAACCAGAATAAAGTCACTTTATCCTAGCTGCTACTGAAATGCTTAATGGGCTCAGGTGACATTTTATAACCACTGTTATAACATCGGTTACTACCGTCGCTGTTAAGCGTTCACAACCGAATATCACAAATAGCAACGTCAAGATTTCAATTACAAAACTTGTGATTAATGCAATTTCAATTCACAGAATCCTGGGATCTTATGGCACAGAAGGAGGCTATTCGGCCCATCGTGCCTGTGCCTGTTCCAGCTCTTTGAATCAGCTATCCAATTAGTTCCACTCTCCTGTTCTGTCGCCAAAGCCCTGTAAATGTTTCCTTTCAAATATTTATCCAATTCCCTTTTGAAAGATACTGTTGAATCTGCTTCCGTCACCCTTTCAGGCAATGCAATCCAGGTCATAACAACTCACTGCAAAAAAAATCTCCTCAGATCCCCGCTGTTTTTTTGCCAATTATCCTAAATCTGGGTCCTCTGGTTATCGACACTGCTGCCAGTGGAAACATTATCTCACTATCAACTGTATCAAAACCCTTTATGATTTTCAGCAGTTCTATTAATTTCCCTTTAACCTTCCCTGCTATAAGGAGAACAACCCCAGCTTCTCCAATCTCTCCACATAACTGAATTCCCTCGTCCCTGGTACAATTCTAGTAAATCTCCTCTGCACCCTCTCCAAGACCTTGATATCCTTCCTAATGGGTGGATTGAAGTAAATTTAATCTTTATTTCTCCTTTAGCTTAAATGAAAATCTGAAGACTCTCATCATTACCGTAACTACCCTTTCTAGGGCTGTCCCAGTGAATCGGAGCTGTTACAGTCTCTGGAACTTTAATGCCATTCCTATAATGCGACGTCAAGCACTGCACACAGCTCTCGAACAGTGGGCCAACCAGTCTATCTATCTATCTATCTATCTATCTATCTATCTATCTATCTATCTATCTATCCACCCATCTATCTATCTATCTATCTATCTATCTATCTATCTATCTATCTATCTATCTATCTATCTATCTATCTATCTATCTATCTATCAATCTCTCTCTCTCTATCTGTCCATCTATCTGTCTGTATGTCTGAGACGCTGGATATATTTCCTATCCCGAGAGATGAGAACAGTTACACACAGTTATACAACTAAACAATTAAATTGACTCCAGTACTGTTGCTGGTCAGATTTGTTTATCAATAGGTCTAACTCACAATGTTAATGTTTTGAAGTTGGCATTCAGCCAAGCGATCAGTCGTGAGGAAACAGATCTTTGATTCACTGCACAGAACCCCAGATGCTTCCTGTAAATGTCATTGGGTGTTCGAGCCTCCCTGACGGCAGTCGGTTGGGCTGCTGCCAAATGCTGTGTGGGGCAGATTGGCGTGAATATGAGTTGGGGAACAAGATGGGATTTAACTATTTGAACATTAAGTTATTCAGCAGCGCTATTACAAGAAAGAAACATTTTACATGTTATAACATCTAAAGAATGATTTTCGGTAAATTCCTTGCTCACAATATTCTAAAATATGATCAGAAAAAAGTAAATGAATTCATATGCTAATTAATTTTCAAGATTCCAATAAAGATAATTCTGGATAATTCAGTCGGTTTATTCAGCACTGCACAAAGTGCTGGAGAAAGATTTTAATGACTCCACACCCACACTGTAATGAGATCAGTGGGAATCGCAAAGTAAATAAAGCAACAGGTGGAATTGCCTCGAACCCACTGCACTTCCTTGAATATTCTCACAGAGTTGTGGGCCTGATTGAAACTAAGGGCTCTCTTATTACCGATTAGCAGCCGCGCACTGTGCAGTTTAACTTGTGCTGATTTGAATTCCTAAACAAGCCCTCTCAGAGCCCGGCTATCAAAGGGCAGAGAAATGCTCAGTTTGTGATCTGTTTCAGCGGGAGATGAAGCATTTATTCTTCTGATTTTCAGTAACATACCGCTGTGTCCTGAAATACGATATTCCTGATACCAGTGTATGTTACACAGTCGGGCGCTATTAACGTTAGCTGGAAAGATTTAGATGCCAGCCTTTGCTGATCGCGTTATCAGCTCTAATTCACCAGCTTCTCTTTACCAAAAGCTGATCTGAAGCGGGCGGGCCCCAAAATTCTTATTCTCCGTCAGTCACTCCTTAATTATCAGACAAGCGGACTTTACACCTAATTTTATAAAGGGCTGTCTTGGGTCACAGACTCAAGGCAGTTAGAGAAATGCAATGAGGCACTTGTAAAATGTGAGTGCTTTCTATTCATTTGCGGACCCAAATCGTGTAAGTATAGCCCTCCACATTGTAAATAGAATTAGATTATCCACCTCCCGCCTTCAGATACATAGACCTAAACCAATTCATAATATAGGGATACTTTATTGGTACAGAGTGAAGGGATAGATAGCGGGGGGTGGGGTAACACATACTGGCAGTCTCTTTAGACCCTGATAATGTAATTTAATATTAGAGATTCACATCCGCTGTGAAGGAGTGAGGAAATAAAGGGATTTCGTTGACAGTCCAGATGTGAGTCCATTCTGTTGGTGATGTGGACAGAGTGACGTGGATCCAGTATCCGCCTCTATCAGAGATCAATAGGCGGCGCCTGTAACCTCGCCCCCTTCTACCGGGTATTTAACTGCCGGTCACTGGGACCGCAATACAACAGTCCGGGAGCGGGTTTGCTCAGTGAGTTCTTGCCAGAACCATTTCCCACACTTTGCCAGGAGGATGAGGTCGGCGATTTCTCTCAGTCTGTTGCTGGCTTTCTTATCGGGTGAGTAGTTTTTATTGTCCAAGTCTCTCACTGTTACTGTCTCAGTGTCAGTCTCTCTCTGGAATGTTACAGAGTCAGGAATCATTTCTCCAGGATTAATCCTCGGGGTTTTTGATTGTTTTTACAGGTGTCCAGTCGGATGTCGTGTTGACTCAGCCAGAGGCAGAGACCAGGAAACCCGGAGGCTCCCTGAGACTGACCTGTAAAACCAGCGGGTTCAATCTTGGCAGCTATGGCATGAACTGGGTCCGCCAGGTTCCCGGACAGGGGCTGGAGTGGCTGGTTTACTACCATATTCCATCGAGCAAGTATTACGCCCCAGGGATTGAGAGCCGATTTACTGCGTCCAAAGACACTTCAAACAGCATCTTCGCTTTGGACATGAAGAACCTGAGGACGGAAGACACCGCCATCTATTACTGTGCAAGAGACCACAGCGAGAGGAACCAGGGCTGGACCCGTACAAGAACAGAACGAGGGGACATTCACCAACTTCCATCATAATCGGATGGTCAGTAATTGTATTAAATGCGATCTTAACAGCATTGTTCAAAACCAGACCACACGCCGCTTCTTACTGAATTAACACACTGAAAATTCAATGGTTAAAATCTAGCACAGTAACCGATGTACTGAGGAGAGGTTGTGGCTGTGCTCATGTTTACTGTTCACAGTGTCGGCAATGGCAGAGCTGGATTTAATGCTCGTTTCAATATGGCTGATACCTGGAGGGAGTTGGTTGGGACTGTGTTCACTTTCTGTTACGTTGTGTAAACTGTTGGATAAATTCTAAACCAGATCAGAAGTGAATGTCTATTTGAAGCGAATGATGAGAGGCGGCACTGAGCAGGGAGTGAGTGCAGTATTTGTGCGGGTTCCTATCACTGTGGTACTACAGTGGGGTCACGGTGCTGTACAGAGCGAGCTCCTCATACAAAAACCTCAGACAGGGAGTTTGCTCACACCTGCGATCACTGCCACGGCAGGAGCGTCGGAGAAAATGAGGCTTAAATTAAAATAATGGATAGAAGTAAGAGAGATTTATAAAAATGTATATAAAAGTGTTCTGCTTTATTAGTGTTGATTGTCGTGCTAAATCTGCACAGATGCTTCAGAAGTTTTCCAATCCCCTTTATAAAGGTAATGACCAGCACAAACTGAAATATCTCACTGATTCACTCTTAGGGGAGTCGGAATCAGGGTTTTGAGAGCGCTGTGGAATTTCATCTCTGTATTTTACAGTTAACAGTCCGCCGGAGTATTTGGCACGGTGTGTCTCACTGTGGTATACTGGATGGCACAGCAGTTACTGTCAATACAAAAACCCTCAGCACTAATTGAGTGAGTCTGGGTCAGTGTTCGCTTTCACAATCCAGCTGTAGATGCAGTGAAGGTCTATTTCTGTCCAGCACTGTCTACGAGCACAGTTTAATATGGATAAACTGTGATAATTAATCATTGATCAGTTGGTGATTTCATTAACTTTTCATGGGTCACTCTGTGAAATATAAAACATCAGGGAATTTATAAAGTGAAAAGTATCCATTAACACATTTATCATTTTATGAAGATCCATCGTGACGTTGCTTTGCCCCTGGGATGTGAATATTTAATCTAATGTTGGATTTCTGTCTGTTTTACACAGAGCCGGTTATTGTGTGACCCAGCCCAGGGAATGTAACACTGTGACAACTCGACTACTGGGGACAAGGCACCATGGTGACGGTGACGGCAGGTAAGAAACATTCACTCTTTCAGCAACTGTTGTATTTGTGCCTTTATTTTGTATTTCTGTTTATTTCAATAATTCATTCATTCACTGAAACTTGGGTTCGGTGGATTCTGTATTGAGATTTTTTGCAATGTTTCATTTGACTCTGCTGCAAAGGGATGCTAGATTTAAACAGTTTCTTCAGAAAAGGTGTTGTTGAGGGATTGAGCCCCTGGTTGATGTGATTTGGTGTTTATCTGCTGATGAGACTATGCGCCAGGGTTACTTTAAATACACAATGGTTGTTGAACTGTGGCGATTCTACAATGTTTAATCTCGGTGACATCTAATGGTTGTATGTTTTCTGATCAAATGTAAACATTATGTGACTAAATGTGTTTGAAATAGATTGTAGGCAAAAAACAGAAAGCTTTAGCGGTCAAAAATAATCTGAAGAAATTTTAACGTATTTTTATTTGTGATATTTACATTGTCATCTATTAATCTAATGTTCACCAATGGTCATATTCAATACGTGAAATGTTATTCTAATTAATAACTAAATAATTTACAAATTTGTTGCCTAAATCAGATTTAAATTAATATAAGTTAATTTTTTTAATGTATGAATTACTCCCAATATTACAACAATATGCGATATCAAAAGTAATTTATTAAACATGATCTATCTACTCAAAATTCTGCAGTCATTATTTTATCATTATGTTTATTTCAATAATTAATTCGTTCAGTGATAGATGGATTCGCTGGATTCTGTACTGAAATTTTTTTGCAATGTTACATTTGATTCTGCTGAAAGGGTTTATAGAATTAAGCTGCTTCTCCACAGAACGTTCTGTTGCGGAATTCAGACCCTCAGTGATGTGATTTGCTGTTTATCTGCTGAGGAGAGTGTGTGACTGGGGTACTTTGAATAAGTAAAGTTTGTGAAACTTTGGAGTTTCTGCAATGTTTAATCTCGATGACATCGAACTGCTGCAGATTTTCTGATCTGTTTAAAACTGTTTGAAAGATGATTGTAGGCAGACAACAAGCCGGTTTTATAATTCAAAAATCATTTAAAATAATTTAATACGTGTTTTTATTTAAGTGAGAATTACAGATTCAACTATTAATCTATGGTTCACGGTGCTCACATTTAATAGGTGAAATGTTACTGTAATTACGAATTACATAATTAACAATTTGCCGGTTGAAGGAGAGTTAAATTAATATAACTCAAACAATTAGAATGCGGTAATATTGCCCAATATCACTAAATATGATGTAGTATTAATGTTAATGTATTAAACATTATTCGCGTTCCACAATTCTGCTGAGCACTGGTCACAATTAACCTGAGCGGAGAACTTTAGAGGCGGGAGACAATTTCTGATGATGTCTGAAATTATTTTAATAACAGCAAACTGATTCCACCGCAGTGTTCAGTTCAATGAGGGTTTGACATTAATTGTTATCTCCCAGTTTTACACAGCTAAATGAGAGATTGTATTTAATTATTCATTAAATGTGAGTTGTAAATAGAAGTTTATAAATGTAAGAAACCTGCCAGGTTATTAAATTCTTACAGGACAACGGAAACAATGTAATTCCTTCAATATTATTTGTTGTTTGATAGCGAGACAATTGTCACTAAACTGATCTTAAACAATTTGTAAGATCTCAGGCTGAGAGATAGACGTCGCTGGCAGTCAAAGAATTGTTCATATGATTCTATTTAAATTCACCGAAGGTGCAGACTGCATAAGGATGGAGACAGACAAATAACTCATTGATATTCAAGCAGATTAATTCAATTACAAAAGGTTAATGTTAGTTTTGAATTTAACAACAACATCTTGTCTCCCATTACTGTGCTGTATACGGGATAGAACTATAGACAGTGAACAGATTACATCTGAGAGTTATGTTTAATTCTCAATAATGTTAAATTGATCAACAAAATCTCTCCTCTATTTGCTCATTAAATTTCAGTGTCGCAGATGTTCTGACTGATTTGTTCTCCGCCAGTTTTACACTGATCATTCTGGAACTCATTTTCAATAAATTGCAGAATATATTTAATAATTAATTTACGGGCATTGTGTGAATTACTGGAGTAAAGTATAAAATGTTTGTTTGTGTTATTAAACAGCGGAGGCTCTTTTACTGACTGCAAACTGTCCGGTTGTCTTTTAATTCATGAAAATATTTTTTATAGTTAAGATTGAGGACAATGTTTAAACTCGAGAGCCCTGCTTTAGTAAACACACGGTGTTACAGTCCATCGGTAGTTACTGAGATGTGACCACGGCCAGACTTTGAACTATTTAAAATAGTCCACTCCTGAATCCATCATGTGAAATCCACTCTGAGAAAAGATGGAGTTTATGTTATATCAGGGAGTTCCGATACATGCAGAGTTTACAAGTATGTAGATAGAGAGCGGGGATGTATTAGAAGTTAGTGACCATTTAACTTATTCAAATGTAATTTGATTTAAGTTAAAATAACATATTTGTCTGAATGTCTTTATCTATTAATATGATTCTTAATATTTTAATATTGATGAGTGTCATGTTAATTTAATTTAAACCCTATAAGTTCACAAGTTACCAGGCAGAAACAGGATTAAAATTAATATCAACTAATTTTAATATAATGCAGCTAACATCAATATTAACTTAGAATATAATGTCAGTGTGAATTTATTAAACATAAATGACCTCCCACAATTGCGTTGTATACTGGACATGATTACAGTTACTGTAAAATCTCAAGGGTTGGAGAGAATTTTTAATTATTTCTAAAATTAATTTAGAAACAATACATGCCTTACTCGGCTGTGCTCAGCTCGAGAAGGTGTCGCCGCAGATTTAATGAATAAACTTCGTGTTTTGCCGCGGTTATTTTGCTGGTTATATTTAATTATGAAATTATATTAACCCAGTTGTTCCAAGTTCGTTAAATTCTTACTCTGTCACAGAGTCTCTGTTTTATGCAGCAAATTACCCTGGAATGGGATTTATTTCAGTAAACTTGTTTTCAGGGAAGCTAAAGCTTACTCGGTTTGCAAAATTGTAGACAGGGAAGGAGAAATGGTTGGAAGTCGGAGAGAGTTTTTCAAATTAATATCAGTTTAATTTCAAAAAACGTGCAGAGTTGAGGTGGTCGAAAATTGACAAGAGGTCAATTAGAAATCAAACTGCCTCATTCAAATTGACAGATTGAACAGATCTATCTGCCGAGAGCACGATTGTTGCACCGTTTGTTTCTGTTCTGCTTCTGTGCGCAAGCTCACTCTCAGAATCAGGAGTCCTCCTGACCGGTTGTAAACCTGCTGGTTTGTTCTCGTGTGTTTCATGGAGTATAATTCGATTCATTTATTTCAGAAGCTTGTATCTGTGAGAAATGCGATAGCTTGACTTTAAGTTTGAGGAGGTTTCTCAGAAATGGGCTCAGTAACCCAGTTTGTGACAGTCAGAAGGAGAATTTCAGAAACACGTCTGGCAGACAGTAGAAGGAGCTTTAATCAGTTTCTAACCCGTGCTGTACCTGCCCTGGGAGTGTTTGATGGAACAGTGTAGAGGGAGCTTTACTCTGTATCTAACCCGTGCTGTACCTGCCCTGGGAGTGTTTGATGGGACAGTGTAGAGGGAGATTTACTCTGTATCTAACCCGTGCTGTAACTGCCCTGGGAGGGTTTGATGAGACAGTGGAGAGGGAGCTTTACTCTGTATCTAACCCGTGCTGTACCTGCCCTGGGGGTGTTTGATGGGACAGTGTAGAGGGCGCTTTACTATGTATCTTACCGTGCTGTAGCTGCCCTGGGAGTGTTTGATGGGACAGTGTAGAGGGAGCTTTACTCTGTATCTAACCCGTGTTGTACCTGCCCTGGGAGTGTTTGATGGGGACAATATAGATGGAGCTTTACTCTGTATCAAACCCATGCTGTACCTGCCCTGGAAGTGTTTGATAGGACAGTGTAGGTGAAGCTTTACTCGGTATCTAACCCGTGCAGCACCTGCCCTGGCAGTGTTTGATGGGGCAGTGTAGAGGGAGCTTTACTCTGTATCTAACCCGTACTGTACCTACCCTGGGAGTGTTTGATGGGACAATGTAGAGGGAGCTTTACTCTGTATCTAACCCGTGCTGTTACGCCCCGTGAATCTTTGCTGGTTCAGTGTAGAGGTCGAAATGACTCTGTATCTAGCCCATGTTGTACCTGCCCTGGGAGTGTTTGATTGTGCAATGCAGAGGGAGCTTTACTCTGTATTTAACCAGTGCGGTGCCTTACCCGGAGTGTTTGACAGTGCTGGGCAGACTTGCCATTGTTCGGACTCAATCGCTTCCTATACCTGACGGTACAGCGTATGCCAGGGCCGGGCAGAGGCAGCTTTACTCTGTATCTGTAGTGTAACAGATCTGTGAGTGCTTTGTCCCGTGTTGTTCAAGGAACCTTAATGTGCATCCAACTAATAAAGTGGGAGTTTCCGAGCCAGATATATAAAAATAAAACATTCCATTGCTCCGATGAAACTTATTTATTGCAAATAAAACTGCCCATTTTTTAATGAATTGATAAACTTTAAACATTTTGAGATTTTGAGATTGGCCTGATCCTGAGCTCACTTTCAGAACAAACAGTTTCAGGAAGTGACGGTAACGCTCCAGAAAGCAGCGCCTGTTCTGATCCGATGGGAGACTGGAAGATATTTTGACAATTTAAATAGAGAATGACTAGACTCCCGCTCCAAATAACCATCATGGGAACCTTATATTTGAAAACATTATTTCGTTCAATTGTTTTTAAAGAGGTAACAGGCAGGGACACACTCGGGTGAGGTGCAGCTGTTGGTCTGGGTCACAGCACAAGGCTCACAGTCACTGAGCCGCACCTCTGTGAAACATTTAAAGAGACACAGTCAGCCTGCGATGAGTCGTCAGTCACAATAAGCTTTAAGACTATGTGAAGGGATCCGATTGGATCATTTGAGTCAAATTCCGCAGTTCCTTTATTTTAAACATCCTCTTGCATTATAGCCCACGATAAAATAGATCTGATAAAGGTGATCAACATTATGAAGCGTTTCCTTCCATTAAATCGGGAAGAACTAATTCCGCCGAGCCGTGTAGAATCACAGAATCTCAGAGCACAGAAGGGGCCATTCGGCCCGTCTTGCCTGTACTGGCTCTGAAAGAGCTGTCCAATCACGTCCCAGCTTTTTCCTCATAACCCTCCAATGAGTCCTCTTCAACTACATGTCCAGTTGCCTTGTGCATTTCAGAATTTAACAACCCTCTGTTTGAAAAAATGAGCCTCATTTCCCCTCTAGATATTTTGCCAATTATTTGAAATCTGTGACCTTTGGTTACCGACCTACTCGCCAGAGGAAACCGTGTCTCCCGACTTGCTCTGACAAAACCTCTCACAATTTTGAACACCTATATTAGGTCTCCCCTTAACTTTCTCTGTTCCAAGGAACAATCCCAGTTTCTCCAATCTATCCACATAACTAAAGTCTCTCATCCCTGGTGCCATCCTGGTCAACCTCCTCTTCACCCTCTCCAAGGCCTTGTCATCCTTCCTAAATTGTGATGGTCAGAATTGTATACATTACTCCATCTGATGCCTAAACAGTGATTTGTAAAGGTTTAGCAGGACTTCCTTGTTTCAGTATTCAATACCCCTTTTACAATGGCAAGTATCCCACACACTTCCGTAACCGCCTGATCAACTTGCCCTGCCACCTTCAAAGATTTGAGATTATGCACCCCAGGTCCCTCTGCTCTTGCACCCCCTCAAAGTGCATCACTTCACACTTATCTGCATTAAGTTGCATCAGCCACATGTCTGCCCATTTCACCAGTCTGTCTATATCCTCCTAAAGTTCGCTACTATCCTGCTCACAAGTTACTACATTGCCAAGTTTTCCATCTTCCGTGAACTTGGATACTGTACTCCCTATAAACAAGTCCAGGTAATTTATATATAAAAAAGGAAAAGCAATGGTCCTAATGCCGACCAAAGGTGACCACACTGCATACTTCTCTCCAGTAAGAAAAACATCTGTCACCACTACTCTCTGCCTCCTCTCCCTCAGCCAATTACGTTCCCCAAGTTACCCCTATCCCTTTAATCCAATGTGCATCTATTTTCCGAATAAATCTTTATGAGATACTTTATAAAATGCCATTTGAAAGTCTATATGTACAACGTTTATTGCAATACCATCACCAACCCTCTCTGTTACTTCACACTGCAGACCGAGCTTTCAGTATCTGACCAATAGGCCACAGGTGTTTGAGTTATCCGCACAAACCAGAAGCCAGAGTTTCCCACATCAGCAGTCAGCACATTAGTTACATTTGTCCTTCCTTGCATAGAACCCGCTGATAACCAATGGATTTATAATGTTTAAGGATTGCCAATATTAGATATTTAGAGAAGAAACCTGTCCCGATGTTTAGATTATGTTCGGTACAAACACCAACAAGAAGTGACTGTAACCACTCAGAAAGCAGCGCCTGTTCTCACTGGTGGGAGGGTGGAAAGTAATTTGGAAAATTAAATGGAGCATTTAAAGAGCATCGTTCCATATAACCGGCTTTGGGAATAGTATTTAATTCAGATTATTTAATTGAGTGAGTGGGAGGGGGTAACCCAGGAGACATCCATTCAGTAGATTGGGATAGAGCACAAATCACACTGCATCGTTCTCCCTCCAATTCTGAGAAGGAAAGAGAGAGACTCGAATCAATCCCGATTGATCTAAAGCTTGAATCTTATAAAACCAGGCTGTGCAAAAGTTCCCTATTCAAATCGGTGCGCTGAATTATTTAGTTCACATTTTAAAGGAGACTTCACCCATTTATTGTAAACGTCCTTTATTGTCAAGGGAACAAAGAAGATTTAGATGAGGTCTGATAAAGGGTTTTGGAATTATGAAAGGTTTTATGAAGGGATTCGGGAAAGATATTTCCCGGGTCGTTGAGTTGGTGAGTAAATGGCACTGATTGAAAGTCAGCAGCAACAGAATGAAGGGAGCTGGTATTCTAGTTTTCTACACAAGGGGCTGTTGAATATGGAATGTCCTATCAGAAAGAGGGCTGCATGCAGAATCCTTAATAGCTTGATAAAATTGAACATTTGAGAAGAAGATTGGGAATTGGAAGCTGCTCGGGATTGGTGGAGAGATCTTTCAGAGGCGTGATGGGCCGAATGGCCTCCTTCTGTGCTGTGAAGTTGTATTATTTTATAATTCTGGGTCATGCTCTATAAACATGTTGGGATTTGTTTTAAAGGTAATACAACTAGTAGATCTAGCTGTAGGAGTTGTGTGATTAGGAGAACTAACCCCACCGCTATTCAAACAAGTGTATCACCTGAAAACAACAACTTGCATTTATATAGCGCCTTTAACGTAGTAAACCTCCCAAGACGATTCACAGGAGCGTCAGCAGATACAATCTGACACCGAGCCACATAAGGAGATATCATTTTATTCTTTAGTATGGCGGGTAGTTACTCTGACAGTTGATCAAAAGCTTGGTCAAAGAGGTAGGTTTTAAGGCAGCGTCTTACAATGGAGAGATGACAACACTTAGATATCACGGAATAGTCTGATTCTGTGCTGATAATAAAAGGCTGACAGCAAAAGGATGTAGGGAGGAGCTCAGTGGACAGAATGTGAAAGAATCGAATGTGAAAGTGTTTGGGGAATGAGGGGTGTGTTCCATAACAGGGGATCAAGAGCTGGAGGAAGTCCCGATACAATATTCGGGCATTCACTCGGTATAAAGGGGTCTCATGGACAGAATGCCCCTTTCAGACTCCTGACGTTTCTAATGTACAAGAAGTTACATGAAGGCGTTTCACGTCGGGTCTCACAACTCACAGAAACTCAAATGCTGATCTCGGTTTTGATCGGCAAATGGTGGAATTTGTTCATCCTGTAGTCACATGTCGACTTGATTGGTTATGTTATAAGCACGGATTACAGAGTCTAACTTGTTCAATGGGCCATTATTTCCCAGCGACACAGTCTCCTCCCACCCTCTACGCCCTGCTCGCCTCCTGTGAACAACCCAACACCGGCGGCCCCGTCACCTATGGCTGTTTGGCGATGGACTACTTCCCGGAAATCACCAGCCTTTCCTGGAGTAAAGATAAAGAGCCGATCACCACTGGACTGAAGACCTACCCGTCAGTGTTCAACAAGAAGGGAACCTACACCCTGAGCAGCCAGTTAACCATCACCGAGTCAGAGGTGGGGAGCAGCACAATCTACTGCCAGGTTCGACAAAGTGGGTCCGACTGGAGCGTCGAAATGCCAGGTTAGTGTTGTGGGATACAGGGGGGAAACTGTGAGAAGCAGGGAAGTTATGTTCAACTTCTATATAACTTTGGTTTGACCAGACTTAGAGTACTGAGTACAGGTCTGGTCTCCATATCACACTTAGAGCACTGTGTACAGGTCTGGTCTCCATAATCACATAGTGTATTGTGTACAGGTCTGGTCTCCCTGTCACACTTAGTGTACTGTGTACAGGTCTGGTCTCCCTGTCACACTTAGTGTACTGTGTACAGGTCTGGTCTCCATATCACACTTAGTGTACTGTGTACAGGTCTGGTCTCCCTGTCACACTTAGTGTACTGTGTACAGGTCTGGTCTCCCTATCACACTTGGAGTACTGTGTACAGGTCTGATCTCCATATCACACTTGGAGTACTGTGTACAAGTCTGATCTCCATATCACACTTAAGGTACTGTGTACAGGTCTGCTCTCCCTATCACACTTAGTGCACTGTGTACAGGTCTGGTCTTCATAATCACACTTAGTGTACTGTGTACAGGTCTGGTCTCCATATCACACTTAGAGAACTGTGTCCAAGTCTGGTCTCCATATCACACTTAGTTTAGGTGCACAGGTCTGGCATCCATAGCACACTTAGTGTTCTGTGCACAGGTCTGATCTCCATAATTACACTTAGTGTACTGTGTACAGTTCTGGTTTCCATGTTACAAGAATGATAGAGGCACTGGAGAAGTGAAAAAAAAGATTTACAAGGACGATACCAGAACTGAATAATTGTAACTGTCAAGAATGATTGACCGGGCTTGGGATCTTTTCTCTAGGGGTGACCGAATAGAGGTCTTTAGAATTATGAAGTGGGTTGAAAGGTTAGACGTAGAGACAATGTTTCTGCTCGAGGAGGAGCCCGATACTAGGGGCCATAAATATAAGAGAATCACTAATAAATCCAATCGGGAATTCAGGAGAAACTTCTTTACCCAGAGAGTAGGCAGAATGTGGAACTCGCTACCACATGGAGTAGTTGAGGCGAATAGCAGAGATGCGTTTCAGGGGAATCCAGATAAGTACAGGAGGGAGAAAGGAATAGAAGGTTGTGTAGATGGGGAGATGAAGTAGGGAGAGGGGAGGCTCACGTGGAGCATAAACACCGACCTGTTGGGCCGAGTGGCCTGATTCTGTTGTAGATTCTATGTAAAAAACCACTTTACAGTTCTTAATTGTTTGGATTGCAACAAATAATCCCAATAAAATATATGTTCTTGTAGATCGTGTGGTATATCATCCAACGGTGATCCTCACCCTGAGTTCCAGTGAAGAAATCATCATCAGCAGGTCTGCAACCGCCGTGTGTTCAATCATCGATTTCCGTCCAAAGTCAATGACCGTGAATTGGCTGCAAAATGGACAACTCATGGATTCGGGAATCGTCACCTCTCCCGTCTTTGAAGTGAACGGGAACTTCTCGGAGACCAGTCGGCTGACATTCCCCGCCGGGGAGTGGTTCGCCGGCTCGGTCTATACCTGCCGGGTCACTCATCAAGGTGTCACCCAAAGCCGAAACATCTCCAGATCTAAGGGTAAGAGACACAACCCCGAGAAATCCCAGATCATTCTGAGCGCTGATCTCAGTCAGGACTTTTATTGGAATTAGTAAAAATCACAGAACTATTTATAATTTCCAATCACACAGTTTGTGTTTCCTTCCGATGTCAGTGCTGACTCAGGGTTCCTCACGGTTCAGGATTCCAGCACTTCGACAAAGGTTTCCCTCAGCTGTGATGTCAAACAGCGAGTCAGGTGTCCTTAGTCTCAGGTTTACCCCAAGAAAGCTCTATTTCTAATTTACAATCATGCTGTTTGTGTTTTCTTCCAATATAAAATAAAAGAAAGAACTGCCTTTACATAGCGCCTTTCCCAAAGCGCTTTTCCGCCAAGGAAGTACTTCCTGAAATGTGGTCACTGTTGTAATGTAGAAATCGCGGCGGCCAATTTGCAGACAGTAAGGTCCCACAAACAGCAACGTGACAATGATCAGATAGTCTTATTATTTGGTGATGTTTGTTGAGGGATAAATATTGGTCAGGACACCTGGGAGAACTCCCCCGCTCTTCCTCGACATAGTGCCATGGGATCGTTTTCGTCCCACTGAGAGAGCAGGCAGGGCCTCGGTTTAACGTCTCCTTCGAAAGACGGCACCTCCGACAGTGCAGCGCTCCCTCAGTGCTGGGAGTGTCAGCTCACATTGTGTGTTTAAGTATCTGGAGTGAGACTTGAATCCACGATATTCTGAATCAGGATTCCTCACGGTTCAGGATTCCATAACCTCGCCAAAGAAGGTTTCCCTCTGCTCTGATGTCAGAGAGTACATGAGGTGTCTTCGGTCTCAGGTTTATCCTGATTGGCTGATCATATTCGGAGCGGCAGTAGGTGTCTGGAACCCTTTACTGGTAACTGTCCAGGGACCCACTGCTAGAAAGGGCATCTACCCTATTTAGAGAACTGCGTCCAATTCTGGGCACCACATATCAGGATGGATATACTGGCTTTAGAGGGGATGCAACGCAAATTCACCCGAATCATACCGGGGCTGAAATGGTTAAATTATGAGGACAGGTTGCATAGAATAGGCTTGTATTCCTTTGATTATAGAAGATTAAGAGGTGATCTAATTGAGGTGTTTAAGTTGATACATGGAAATGATAGGGGAGATAGAGAGAAACTATTTCCTCCGGTGCGGGAGTCCAGAACAAAGGGCATAACCTTAAAATTAGAACTGAGCCGTTCAGGGGTGACGTCAGGAAGCACTTGATTTATTCTCCGTGAAAGAGTGAAGGCAGAATACTGGTGTCCTGATTCTGAAGGCGAAGCTTTCCTTGACTTTCATTTCTGCTTCACAGATGAGATCCAATGTAACGATCCAAAAATCACTCTTCCACAACCGTCAGTGGAACAGGTCTTACTGGAGGCGACGGTGACCTTAACCTGCGTCGTGTCTAATGCTCCTTATGGAGTCAACGTGTCCTGGACCCGAGAAAAGAAGACTTTGAAATCAGAGATTGCCGTCCAACCCGGAGAGGCTCCCAACAGTGTGATCAGCAACTTAAACATCTCGACACAAGCCTGGCTGAGAGGGGATGAGTTCACCTGCGTGGTGAGTCATCAGGATATGCCGACTCCTATAAGAGATTCCATCCACAAGGAAAAAGGTGAGCGGTCAGATTGAAGCAATAAGTGAGACTCTGTGACTATTTCCGGCGAGTCTGCACGGCCCAATTCGTTCTATTCAGTGTTTTAATGGACTGCTCTGATAATTCAATGGGTAATTCCACTAACTAAACCCTCTGGGACCCGAGATGATGCATTTAAAGGGAAGCTGGATAAGTCAAATGAGGGAAAAAGGAATAGAAGGATGTGTTATTTGGGTTAGAAGATGTAAGGTGGGAGGAGGCTCGTGTGGAGCATAAACAGCGGCATTGACCAGTTGGGCCGAATGGTCTGTTTCTGTGATGTAAATTCTATATAATTTTCCAGTCCAACTCTTGAAGCTCCCAGAGAGAAGGATTGCATCTCCCTCTGCTCCGGGCTGGAAAACCGGACAGGACACAGAGGGGGAAAAGGGAATCCTTTAACATTCAGCGCAAAGCACATTTCTCTCACATCTAACCGCCGGTTTCACCGTCTCTGGAATTCTCCAGTTTATTGACCTTTATTGTGATTGTTTTGCAGCTAAAGATCCGCGGGAACCGTCCGTGTCTGTCCTCCTGCCCCCGGCAGAAGAAGTCTCCGCTCAGAGGTTCGTCACACTCACCTGCTTAGTGAGAGGTTTCTCCCCCCGAGAGATCTTCATCAAGTGGACCGTCAATGACAAGCCGGTGAATTCCGGCAACTACAAGAACACCGAGGTGATGGCGGAGAACGGCAGCAGTTCCTTCTTCATGTACAGCCTGTTATCCATTGCAGCGGAGGAGTGGGCCAGCGGCGCTTCCTACTCCTGTGTGGTGGGACATGAAGCGATCCCCCTGAAGATCATCAACAGAACGGTTAATAAATCCAGCGGTAAACCCAGTTTTGTCAACATTTCCCTTGTTCTGATGGACACCGTCAATTCTTGTCAATGAGAATCTCTCGATTGCATTTCAGTTCTTGAATAAAACCAATAAAGGCCTTTACTTCCAATCGTCAGTTACACACACAGCCGCTCAATTAATTTTGGTTCCTACTTTTGCCAAGGGGAGGGCTGTTTATCTGAAGCAGGATATTTGCCGGTCTCGGGCCCAAGGCTTGTACAGCCAGTGCTCCCAGCTCAGATACACCACGGGTTAGAGACAGACTGAAGCTCTTTCACAACAGGATTCCTCAAAGTCACTTCAGCAACTTTCGTCCCGCTGGGGGAATCAAAAAGTTCCCATTTCAGACAAACAAACACAACACATTTAGATCTCAGTGTCCCTGTTTTCGTGCTGTCCATGCCTTCAGAATTTGGGCCAGTTTTATTTTGCACCATCGCACCCTCTGGGATCTGAAATAAGGCCACACACGAACCCGAAATAAGGCCACACACGAACCCCACCAGAGAGAGGGGAAAGAGCAATTTTTAAACCACTGTACTCCCACTCCACCACCAGAGAGAGGAGAAAGGGCAATTGTTAACCCACTGTACCCCCACTCCCCCACAAGAGAGAGGGGAAAGGGCAATTGTTAACACACTGTACCTCCCACTACCACACCAAAGAGAGGGGAAAGGGCAATTGTTAACACACTGTACCACCCACTACCCCACCAAAGAGAGGGGAAAGGGCAATTGTTAACTGACTGTGCCTCCCACTCCTCCACCAGAGAGGGGGGAAAGGGCAACTGTTAAACCACTGTCCCTCCAACTCCCCCACCAGAGAGAGCGGAAAGGGCAATTGTAAACACACTGTACCTCCCACTCCCCCACCAGAGAGAGGGGAAAGGGCAATTGTTAACCCACTGTACCCCAACTCTCCCCACCATAGGGGGGAAAGGGCATTTGTTAATCCACTGTACCCCCACTCCCTCACCAGAGAGAGAGAGGGGAAAGGGCAATTGTTAACCCACTGTACACCCTCCTCCACCAGAGAGAGGGGAAAGCGTAATTTTTACCCCACTTTACCCCCACTCCTCCACCAGAGAGAGGGGAAAGGACAATTGTTAACCCACTGTACCCCCACTCCCCCACAAGAGAGAGGGGAAAGGGCAATTGTTAACACACTGTACCTCCCACTACCACACCAAAGAGAGGGGAAAGGGCAATTGTTAACACACTGTACCACCCACTACCCCACCAAAGAGAGGGGAAAGGGCAATTGTTAACTGACTGTGCCTCCCACTCCTCCACCAGAGAGGGGGGAAAGGGCAACTGTTAAACCACTGTCCCTCCAACTCCCCCACCAGAGAGAGCGGAAAGGGCAATTGTAAACACACTGTACCTCCCACTCCCCCACCAGAGAGAGGGGAAAGGGCAATTGTTAACCCACTGTACCCCAACTCTCCCCACCATAGGGGGGAAAGGGCATTTGTTAATCCACTGTACCCCCACTCCCTCACCAGAGAGAGAGAGGGGAAAGGGCAATTGTTAACCCACTGTACACCCTCCTCCACCAGAGAGAGGGGAAAGCGTAATTTTTACCCCACTTTACCCCCACTCCTCCACCAGAGAGAGGGGAAAGGACAATTGTTAACCCACTGTACCCCCACTCCTGCACCAGAGAGAGAGGAAAGGGTAATTGTTAACCCACTGCAGCCACCACTCCCCCACCAGAGAGAGGGGAAAGAGCAATTGTTAACCCATTATATCCCCACTCCCCCACAAGAGAGAGGGGAAAGGGTAATTGTTAACCCATTCTACCTCCTGGTCCCCCACCAGAGAGAGGGGAAAGGGCAATTGTTAACCCACTGTACCCCCACTCCCCCACCAGAGAGAGGGGAAAGGGCAATTGTTAACCCACTATATCCCCACTCCCCCACCAGAGAGACAGGAAAGGGGTAACTGTTAACCTATTGTACCTCGTGGTCCCCCACCAGAGAGAGGGGAAAGGGCAATTGTTAACCCACTGTACCCCCACTCCCCCACCAGAGAGAGGGGAAAGGGCAATTGTTAACCCACTATATCCCCACTCCCCCACAAGAGAGGGGAAGGGGTAATTGTTAACCTATTGTACCTCCTGGTCCCCCACCAGAGAGAGGGGAAAGGGAAATTGTTAACCCACTGTACCCCCACTCGAGAGAGGGGAAAGGGCAATTGTTAACCCACTGCACTACCACTCCCCCACCAGAGAGAGGGGAGATGAACCAATCTCTATTATATGAACACAATTACAATCAGTAAAAGTCAGCTTTAACTCACAGTCTAAAAACATTAAAATTGCCGGATGAAAATCACATTGTAAAATACATATTTATTCAACAACTTAGCTTTAACTAGTGTTTGGGGTAAATCTCTCCCTGTTATTCATAAACTAACTGATTTAATTTTAATAGTCCAAATCTGAACTGGTGATTGAATCCTCTGCGGATTTCTTACGGTTGTGTCCCTGATGGTTTGAGGCCCATCGGTTGACATCACATTGCGCCTCACACAGAAAACATTTACACAGAACGGGGAAGAATGCGTGTAAAAGTGAGTGTGTGTATGTTTATGTGTAAGTGCGTTTGCGATTTTGTGTAAGTATGTGTGTTTTCTGTAAGTGCACACTTACACATAAACACACACAGACTTACACATAAACACAAGCATTACCACATTGACACAGAATATTACACATACCCAGAATATAAGTCGCACCGTGATTGTCAGACCCAGTTATTGGTACTCTCTGAAACTTTGAAGAGTAGCAGAAATACACATGCGCACACCCTTAAAAAAACACACAAACACACACATTAACACACGCATAAACTCACACTCAACACACACACACACACTTATATGCAAACACATACAGTTACACATAAGCACACACACACTTAAACCTGAACATACACAAACACACATAACCATAAACATATACATAAACACACACATGGACGTATGAGGAGAGATTGGGTCGATTGGGCTTATACTCGCTGGAGTTTAGAAGAATGAGAGGGTGTCTCATTGAAACTTATAAAATTCTAACAGGACTAGGTAGACTAGATGTAGGAAGGATGTTCCCGATGGCGGGGTGTACTGAACCAGGGGTCACAGTCTAAGGATAAGGGGTAAGCCATTTAGGACTGAGAGGAGGAGGAATTTCTTCACCCAGAAAGTGGTGAACCTGTGGAATTCTCTATCACAGAAGGCAGTTGAGGCCAATACATTAAATATATTCAAGAAGCAGTTGGATATATTTCTTAAGGCTAAAGGGATCAAGGGATATGGGGAGAAGGCAGGGACAGGGTACTGAATTTGGATGATCAGCCATGAACTCATTGAATGGTGGAACAGGCTCGAGGGGCCGAATGGCCTACTCCTGCTCCTATCTTCTATGTTTCTATGGACGCACTTCCTCAAAAGCACACACACACTTAAACATAAACACACTGACAAATAAATTTACACACAATTACAAATAAACACACACACTTATACAATGACTTACACATAAACATACACAAACTTACAAAAATACACGCACACTTACACATAAATACACATATATAGAATTACACAAACACGCAAACTCACACACGAACACACAGATAATTACACTTGAACACATACAGACACACATACAGAGCACACACACATTAACACACAAACACAGAATAAAACAAAACAAGAGATTGTCATGCACACATACGCAAACACGAATGTGCGCAAAAAACGTCAGGCTATAGAAGAATGTAGAATTAAAATGCACTTTTTGAACGAACACAGTTTCCAACGATTGTTCTGAATGAATAATTCTTGATACCATAACATTTCACATTTCTCTATTCTGGTCCTACACATACACTGAATCATTGTTCGTGTTGAAAACTGATACAAGTTAATTATATCCAGAGCATTGCCACAAAAAATAAATAAACAAGATTATAACTCACATCTGATCTCTTACCCAGCCCCCTTGACCGTCTCCAAGAAAATAGCTATCTAAACGTGTCGTTAAAATAATCGATATCAATCAGTAAGCCTCCCTCGATATTTCATCATATTATTCCTGAATGTTAGATCGTACGAAATTGATGCAAAATCAATTAGCGTGTTTCATTGAATAAATTTTCCAACACGGACTGTAGGAGGATCATAAAGGAAGAGCGACTGTGGAGTTAGGAACAGAGATAGATTGCTGAGAGTGATTAGCTTAACACAAGATATACATTGAAAATTAAATTAGAGAACAAACTTATATATTAAGGAAAAGGGAATATATAATATGATATCTTGGATTAATAAACGATCTGAATATATTTCCTCCACTGCATCCCATAGATTCCTCAGACCACATCTTCATTGAAGACTATGAGGAAGAGAGCGGCAACATCTGGACAACCGCTTCCACATTCATCATCCTGTTCTTCCTGAGCATTTCCTACAGCGCTGCCGTCACTCTAGTGAAGGTGAGGAGATTCAATCCACTCACACTTCGATCTGACTGAAGCGGTTTGACAAATCTCTAAAAGTTTCATTGATAAAAATCCTGAGATAAATGCCCCAAACCACTAAATCTCTGCTTCATTCTTTTATCCCTCTTTTACAGGTCAAGTGAACGGTTGAATTTCGGAAGCCGTGGATTTTCCTCATTTGTTTATTAACATCTCTTTGTCCTGAAAATAAAATATATCCTCTTGGTGATTCTCAGAGTCAAATGCCTTCAATTAATAGATCCGGAACTGTAGCTGAGAAAATCATAACCGGGATTTCCGTCTCTGTGTTTGAAATGTTTGAGCTAATCGTGGCTATAATGTAAATGTATCTGACAGTTTCACTGTTGTTTGAATATTTCATGTGTAAATAAGTCACTTTTCTCATTCCTACTTCACAATTGTTCCCTTCCCTTTATGTTGAGCCCCTGTTTTCTCTCTCTGGTGTCTGTTACAGTTGTACAGAGAGCTGGCAGCTCAGACCGCCTGTTCTGGTCTCAATGTGACGCTCTGTTGTTATATTCATTATGTGTTAACTTTTTTAAAAGTCACTGTAAATTCTTCTCTGTGAAATTGTTAATAAATCTGGAATGACAAATGGAATTATTTGGATTTTGCTGAATTCCTTTCTCCAAGGTTCCTCCACACTGCTCCATTTTCCATATCACACATTGTTTTATTTCCCTGACCGGTATTTTTCACCCGTCCTGTCTGGGTTCTGTTTGAACACAAGTCCCTTCGGTTAAGGAGCCACTGCGCCACCCAGTGCCCCCTCAGAGCAAATACACCTTTACTCCTTCCTTTTTATGTCAAGGTCCAGAGGCGGAATCATGGGGGATTTTAACTTTCATATTGACTGGACTAATGAAATTGGGCATGGCAGCCTTGAGGAAGAGTTCATAGAGTGTATTAGGGATGGGTTCCTTGAGCAGTATGTAACTGAACCAACCAGGGGGCAGGCAATCTTAGATCTGGTCCTGTGTAATGAGACAGGATTAATAAAAAATGTCCTCGTAAAGGATCCCCTTGGAATGAGTGACCATAATATGGTTGAATTCCAAATTCAGTTTGAGGGTGAGAGAGTTGGATCTCAAACCAGTGTACTGAGCTTAAATAAAGGAGACTATGAAGGTATGAGAGTAGAATTGACTAAAGTGGACTGGGAAAACAGATTAAAGTGTAAGACGGTACAAGAGCAGTGGTCTACGTTCAAGGAGATATTTCACATCTTAAGATAAATATATTCCACTGAAGAAAAAGGGGAGTAAAAGAAAAGACAGCCATCCGTGGCTTAGTAAAGTAATAAAGGATAGTATCCGACTGAAAACAAGGGCATATAAAGTAGCCAAATCTAGTGGGAGGATAGAAGATTGGGAAGCATTTAAAAGCCAGCAAACAATAACTAAAAGATTAATTAAAAAAGGGAAGATAGATTATGAAAGTAAACTAGCAAAAAATATAAAAACAGACAGCAAGAGTTTCTACAGCTATATAAAAAGAAAAAAAGTGGCTAAAGTGAACGTTGGTCCCTTAGAGGATGAGACTGGGAAACTAGTGGTGGGGAACATGGAGATGGCAAAGACGCTGAACAAATATTTTGTATCAGTCTTTACAGTAGAGGACACTAAAAATATCCCAACACTGGACAAACAGGGGGCAATGGGGGGGGGAGGAGCTAAATACGATTAAAATCACTAAGGAGATGGTACTCGGTAAAATAATGGGACTTAAGGTGGATAAAGCCCCCGGGCCGACATCCTAGGATCTTGGGAGAAGTGGCGGTAGGGATTGTGGATGCATTGGTGGTTATTTTCCAAAACTCCCTGGACTCAGGAAAGGTCCTGGCAGATTGGAAAACTGCTAATGTAACACCGTTATTTAAGAAGGGAAGTAGACAAAAAGCTGGACACTATAGACCAGTTAGCCTAACATCTGTGGTTGGCAAAATGTTGGATTCCATTATTAAGGAAACAGTAACAGAGCATTTGGATAAACATAATTTAATAGGACAGAGTCAGCATGGTTTTATGAAGGGGAAGTCATGTTTGACAAATTTGCTCGAATTCTTTGAGGACATAACATACACGGTGGATAAAGGGGAACCAGTGGATGTAGTGTATTTCGACTTCCAAAAGGCATTTGACAAGGTTCCACACAAAAGATTATTGATCAAGATAAAAAAATCACGGGATTGGGGGTAATATACTGGCATGGGTGGAAGATTGAAGATTGGCTATCTAACAGAAAACAGAGTTGGGGTAAATGGTTCATTCTTGGGCTGGCAATCAGTAACTAGTGGTGTTCCGCAGGGGTCAGTGCTGGGACCCCAACTCTTTACAATCTATATTAACGATTTGGAGGAAGGGACCAAGTGCAACATATCCAGGTTTGCCAACGAAACAAAGATGGGCGGGAAAGCAGTGAGTGAGGTGGACATAAAAAACCTGCAAAAGGACATAGACAGGTTAAGTGAGTGGGCAGAGATTTGGCAGATGGAATATAATATTGGAAAGTGTGAGATTATGCACTTTGGTAGAAAAAATCAAAGAGCAAGTTATTATCTAAATGGAGAGAAACTGCAAAGTGCTACAGTACAAAGGGACCTGGGGGTCCAGGTGCATGAAACACAAAAAGTTAGTATGCAGGTGCAGCAGGTGATCAGGAAGGCCAATGGAATCCTGGCTTTTATTGCAAGGGGGATGGAGTATAAAAGCAGGGAAGTCTTGCTGCAGTTATACAGGGTATTGGTGAGGCCACACCTGGAATATTGCGTGCAGTTTTGGTTTCCATATTTAAGAAAAGACATACTTGCTCTCGAGGCGGTTCAGAGAAGGTTCACTCGGTTGATTCCAGAGATGAGGGGGTTGACGTATGAGGAAAGGTTGAGTAGGTTGGGACTCTACTCATTGGAGTTCAGAAGAATGAGAGGCGATCTTATCGAAACATATAAGATTGTGAGGGGGCTTGATCGGGTGGATGTGGTGAGGATGTTTCCACTGATGGGTGAGACTAGAACTAGGGGGCATAATCTTAGAATAATGGGCTGCCCTTTCAAAACTGAGATGAGGAGAAACTTCTTCACTCAGAGGGTAGTAAATCTATGGAATTTGCTACCCCAGATAGCTGTGGAAGCTGCAAAATTAAATAAATTTAAAACGGAGATAGACAGTTTCCTAGCAGATAAGGGAATTAGGGGTTATGGGGAGAGGGCAGGGACGTGGACGTGAGTCTAGATTCGGATCATCCTATTGAATGGCGGAGCAGGCCCGAGGGGCTGTATGGCCTAATCCTGCTCCTAATTCTTGTGTTATTATTATGTTCTTATGAATGACTGCACAATGCCCAGGCGTACCTCGCTGTCTCCTCTAATATTATGGTCTGTAACACACAGATGCCAGGTTCTAATAAAGAGCAGGGCTCTACTCCATCACAACCTCATACAGTACAGCACATAGCAGAGTAAATCTCCCTCTACACTGTCCCGTCAAACACTCCCAGGGCAGGTACAGCACGGGTTAGACACAGAGCAAAGCTCCCTCTACACTGTCCCATCAAACACTCCCAGCGCTGGTACACAATTGTTACATATCTGCCACAGACACACTGGGTAGCACAAATGCTGGAAATGGTTCTAACAGTCTGGGGCCTATCTGACACACAGGCTTTTCTTTTATACACACACATGGACGGTCTTCACTTTTTCTGTTATACAAACAAACTAACTCTCTCTCTCCACCTGTTCTGTTACACTCAAATATTCCCTCTCGATCCCTTCTGTTATACACACTCATGCACTCTTCACTATACTGTTATACACACTCAGACTCTCTTCACTTTACTGTAATACACACTCAGGCTCTCTTCACATTAATGTATACACACTCAGGCACTCTTCACTTTACTGTTATACACACTCAGGCTCTCTTTACTTTGCTGTTATAAAGACACAGGCACACTTCACTTTATTGTTATACACACTCAGGCACACTTCACTTTACTGTTATACACATTCAGGTTCGATTCACTTTACTGTTATACACACACTCAGGCTCTCTTCACTTTACTGTTATACACACTCGGGCTCTCTTCACTTTACTGTTATACACACTCAGGTACTCTTCACTTTACTGTTATACAGACACAGGCACACTTCACTTTATTGTTATACAAACTGAGGCACTCTTCACTTTACTGTTATACACACTCAGGCACTCTTCACTTTATTGTTATAAACACTCAGGCACTCTTCACCTAACTGTTATACACACTGAGGCTATCTACACATTAATGTTATGAACACTCAGACACTCTTCACTTTACTGTTAAACAGACTCGGGCTCTCTACACTTTAATGTTATAAACACTGAGGCACTCTTCACTTTACTTTATACACACACAGGCTCTGTTCACTTCACTGTTGTGCACACTCAGGTTCTCTTCACTTTACTGTTATATACACTCAGGCACTCTTCACTTCACTGTTATACACACTCTGGCACACTTCACTTTACTGTTACACACTCAGGCACACTTCACTTTACTGTTACACACTCAGGCTCTCTTCACTTTACTGTATACACAAACAGGCACACTTCACTTTATTATTATACACACTGAGGCACTCTTCACTTTACTGTTATACACATTCAGGCTCTCTTCACTTTACTGATATACACACTCAGGCATTCTTCACTTTACTGTTATACACACTCAGGCTCTCTTCACTTTACTGTTATACACACTCAGGCTCTCTTCACTTTACTGTTATACACACGCAGGCTCTCTTTACTTAACTGTTATACACACTCAGGCTCTCTTCACTTTACTGTTATACACACTCAGGCGCTCTTCACTTTACTGTTATACACACTCAGGCTCTCTTCACTTTACTGTTATACACACTCAGGCGCTCTTCACTTTACTGTTATACACACTCAGGCTCTCTTCACTTTACTGTTATACACATTCAGGCTCTCTTCACTTTACTGTTATACACACACAGTCACTCTTCACTTTACTGTATGCACAAACAGGCACTCTTCACTTTACTGTTATACACACTCAGGCTCTGTTCACTTTACTGTTAAACAAACTCAGGCACTCTTCACGTTACTGTTATACACACTGAGGCTCTCTTTACTTTACTGTATATACACTCATGCACGCTGCACTTTACTGTTATACACACTCAGGCTCTCTTCACTTTACTGTTATACACTGAGACATTCTTCACTTTACTGTTATACACACTCAGGCTCTGTTCACTTTACTGTTATGCACACGCAGGCAGCCTTCACTTTTCTGTTATACACACTCAGGCACTCTTCACTTTACTGTTATACACACTCAGGCTCTCTTCACTTTACTGTTATACACACTCAGGCTCTCTTCACTTTACTGTTATGCACACGCAGGCAGCCTTCACTTTTCTGTTATACACACTCAGGCACTCTTCACGTTACTGTTATACACGCTCAGGCTCTCTTCACTTTACTGTTATACACACTCAGGCTCTCTTCACTTTACTGTTATACTCACTCAGGCTCTCTTCACTTTACCATTTTTCACACTCAGGCACTCATCACGTTACTGTTATACACACTCAGGCACACTTCACTTTACTGGTATACACACTCAGGCACTCTTCACTTTACGGTTATTAACTCCGCATAGGAGACTGGTCCAGAAGGTAAGAGCCCATGGGATCCAGGGTGCCTTGGTGCGTTGGATCCTAAACTGGCTGAGTGGCAGGAGGCAGAGGGTGATGGTCGAAGGTTGTTTCTGTGACTGGAAGCCTGTGTCCAGTGGGGTACCTCAGGGATCGGTGCTGGGTCCCTTGCTGTTTGTGATATACATAAATGATTTGGATGAGAATGTAAAAGGTATGATCAGTAAGTTCGCGGATGAGACGAAAATTGGTGGGGTGGTAAATTGCGAGGAGGAAAGCCTCAGGCTACAGGACGATATAAACGGGTTGGTCAGATGGGCGGAAAAGTGGCAAATGGAATTTAACCCTGAAAAGTGCGAGGTGATGCATTTTGGACGGACAAATAAGGCAAGGGAATACACAATGAGTGGTAGGACCCTAGGAAGTACAGAGGGTCAGAGGGACCTTGGTGTACATGTACATAGATCCCTGAAGGCAGCGGAACAGGTAGATAAGGTGGTTAAAAAGGCATATGGGATACTTGCCTTCATTCGCCGAGGCATAGAATATAAGAGCAGGGAGGTTATGATGGAGCTGTACAAAACGCTGGTGAGGCCACAGCTGGAGTACTGTGTGCAGTTCTGGTCGCCTCACTATAGTAAGGATGTGATTGCTTTGGAGAGGGTGCAGAGAAGATTCACCAGGATGTTACCTGGGATGGAGCGCCTCAGCTATGAAGAAAGGCTAAACAGGCTGGGGTTGTTTTCCTTGGAGCAAAGAAGGCTGAGGGGGGACCTGATTGAGGTGTACAAAATGATGAGGGGCATAGATAGGGTAGATAAAGAGGAACTTTTCCCCTTAGTAGGGGGGTCAATAACAAGGGGGCATAGATTCAGGGTAAGGGGCAGGAGATTTAGAGGGGACTTGAGGAGGAACTTTTTCACCCAGAGGGTGGTTGGAATCTGGAACTCACTGCCTGAAAGGGTGGTAGAGGCAGGAACCCTCACTACATTCAAGAAGCATTTGGATGAGCACTTGAAATGCCATTGTATACAAGGCTATGGACCAAATGCTGGAAAATGGTTTTAGACTGGACAGGGATTGATGGACGGCGCAGACACGATGGGCCGAAGGGCCTCTTTCTGTGCTGTAAAACTCTGTGGCCTAGAAATTCATTATAGCCACTTTTGGGGCGGTAAATTCGGGCGGCCGCTAAAGTTTGCGCCTGGCGCAAATTCGAGGCCACTTCGCCGATATTCATTAGCTTCGCCCTAAGAGTTTGCTCGAGCACTAAAACTGGTGATGCACGGCTCTCTTTAGGCGCTAAGCCAGAGGTGCTGAGCGATACCGCCGAGGCCGGGCGCTGCGCAGGTGCGGCCATTTCTTGATTAACAGCAGACACCCTGGCGCCGGCCAGCTCTTAAGGGGGAAGGGTCGAGTTGGTCTGCTGCCACGCCCTGGACACTGCAGCCCTCCAGCTAGGCCTGAACACTGCTGCTGGACCCAAATAGCGCCTGAAAGGATGGAGAAGGCCCGTGAATGAGCGCAGCGCTTCTCAGAGCATGGTCTGAGGGTGCTGGTTGGCGCGGTGGAGAAGAGACGCCATATTTTGTTTCCAGACAATGGGAAGAAGCCGGTGGCCCGCGTCTACCGGAAAGCCTGGAGGCATGTCACCACCAGGGTGACATCCAACAGTGAGGTCCCCAGGAGTGCTGTACAATGCCACAAAAAGCTAAATGACCTCACCAGGATTGTCAGGGTGAGTACCCTTTCCAGTGTCCTCCTCATCCTTGCATGTGCACCTCACATTATGGGCAAAGGGACCTGAAAGCCCTAATGGCCAGCCCTCATGCAGCAGCTATGGGACAGTCATGAACATCAATTGCACATTGTGCACTTAACACACTGGCCAGGCTATTCGACCATGGGAGGCAGTGCACACAAGATCAGGGCTACACACTGGCCAGGCTATTCGACCATGGGAGGCAGTGCACACAAGATCAGGGCTACACACTGGCCAGGCTATTCCACCATGGGAGGCGATGCACACAAGATCAGGGCTACACACTGTACTTAGAGGCCACCCTTTCTCTTGCAGGCCAAGCTGGCCAATAATAAGAGGAGCCGGACTGAGACCGGGGGAGGCGGGCCCCAGATCCAGCCACTCACCGAGCTGCAACAGCGCATGGAGCACATCATGGGTGCCCAGGTGATTGGCCCCGTTGCATCTGGAGATGCCGACACTGTTCTGGGCACCAATGGTAAGGACATCACCTTTTGGACCTCTCTCGTCCCACTTGCGCATCAGATCTACATCCTTTGCCACTGTCCGGCCAATGCGCTGAATGCCACCACTCATGCACCCCTCGCTGACGCCCTCTCCTCACTCTAAAGCTACTCTTGTGCCTTCCTGCTTTCAGATGGTGAGGAGGAGGTCCCTGAAGTTGCCAGTGACAGCCCCTCAGAAGAGGAGGAGGAGGAGGAGCAAGAGGAAGGCGGCCCATCAGGGGAACCCTCAGCCACGGCAAGCCATGCCAATGTAGGGGAGATGTCTTCCCTGGAGGGGAGCGTGGGGGAAGTGACGGAGGGGAGTGTAGCTCCTGGGACCAGTGGCCTGCAGAAACGCGGGAGGGGGGGTCGAAGCTCAGCGCCCTTCTCCCCAGAGGGGGGGAAGGGTCGGAGGGGAGTCCAATTGTTGGGCCCAGCGTCGTCCAGCAATGCAGGAAGGGTCGGCCAGCTCGGCGGCCTTCTCCCCAGAGGGAGAGTCCGGCCTCCAGTCCGGAGACGGTCAACGCCGAGTAGATGCGCCGCCTCGAGGACATGTCCGCGGACTCGGAGCGCCGGCACACGGAGCTCATGGGGGTAGTGGCACGGATGCCTGAGGCCATCGAGTCCCTGTCTCGGAGTGTGACCGAATTCGGCGCCTCACAGGCCACCAGTTTGGCGGAATTCGGGGCAGGTCAGGCAGCGACTGGCCAGGTGATCAGTGGTGCCGTGCAGTCACTGGCTGCTCTGATGCGGTCACAGAACAGGGCAACACGGGCACTCACTGCTGCCACACTCGCTGTGTCAGCCAGGCATCGCCAGGGCACCCGGTGCGCTGCAGCAGCACAGCGGGCTGTCCCTCGGCAGATTGCTGCGCATGCTGCAGTGCTGGGCCGGGCGAGTGCCAGTGTCTCAGGCGACCAGCGAGCGCCTGCCATCCGCCAGCTTGCCCCCATTCCTCCAGCCGCCACTGCCACTCCCCCAGTGGAGCTGCCATGAGCTGCTGCAGCGACTGATGCTGCCCAGCCACAGCTGCAGCATTCACCAGCCGGCCCCTCGACGGCCAGACCTCGTCTAGGCCGACCCCCAAGGGCATCTGCCGTCACGACATGTGCCCCTCAGGAGCCTTCCCCCAGCCTTGCAACAGCCACTGGCCTCACTTTGAGGAGGAGCAGCAGGGCATGCAGGGGCCGCCAAAGTTTGCAGAAGGCATCGCCCTCGCGGGCCACAAAATAGAGGGTGTGTCCAAATGTTGTGTTTTTTGGAATGGGTGTTTTGTGAAGGCCGAGGATGAAGGCCATTTTTGTTTACATCTTTTGTTAATCCTCCCCAGGTTGTGGGAGTGAGTCATGTGTGTGTGTGTGTTTTTTGGGGGTTTCATGTGTTTTTGGTTTTCATGTGGGAAGGGCCCTGAGTTTGTACAATAAACCATTTTATTTATTCACATTGTCCATGTTTGATCTTTGAAGTGTTTGTTGCCTTAACCGGCTGAGGGCTTGCGGAGCGGCTGCAATCATGTTCTTTCATTGGCACAAGCCATTCCCTGACAGGGGGCCTAGAAGTGACGTTCAATAAGCCGCCGACGGGCGGCCCTTGCACCTTCTGCCTCCCTCCTGGGCTGGTACTCCTCCTCCTCCTCCTCCTCCTCCTCCTCATGCTCCTCCTCCTGAGGTGGTGGTCCAACGTGAGGTGGCAGTGCCTGAGTCCTGCGGATAGCCAGGTTGTGCAGCATGCAGCAAACGACGACGAATTGGGAGACTCGCTCCTGCGAATACTGGAGGGCTCCCCCGGAGCGATCCAGACAGCGGAACCGTTGCTTCAGGACACCGATTGTTTGTTCGATGAGGTTCCTGGTCGCTTGATGGCTCTCGTTGTATGCCTCTTCAGCAGGGGTCGTGGGCGCGCGGAGCGGGGTCATGAGCCAGGTACACAAAGGATAGCCTTTGGCCCCGATAAGCCATCCTCTTGGGGGAGGCTGTGCCTGGAACATGTCAGCCACAGTAGTCTGTCGCAGGATAAAGGCATCGTGGCTGCTGCCTGGAAAGCGGGCATTGACAGCTAGGATGCGCTGCCTGTGGTCACACACCAGCTGTACGTTGAGGTTATGGTAGCCCTTCCGGTTGCGGTAATCCTCGGCATGCTCCAGAGGTGCCCGCAAAGCCACATGCGTGCAGTCAATGGCGCCCTGCACCATGGGGAAGCCCGCTATTCTTGCAACTTCCACTGCACGCTGCTGCTGCTTGTCCAGGGTCATGGGGAATGTGATGAATTGACGTCTCCTTCTGAAAAGGGCATTGGTCACCTGGCAGATGCAGCAATGCACGGCGAACTGGGAGATGTTAGCGATGTCCCCAGCAGCGGATTGGAAGGAGCCGGTGGCATAGAAGTTGAGAGCCACCGTCCCCTTCACTGCCACCGACAGAGACGTCCTGCGCATCAGCTGTGGACGCAGATCTCTGTGAAGCAGCTGGCAGATGTCTGCAACCACCTCCCTTCTGAATCGCAGCCTCCTAACACACTGCGCGGCAGACATGTTGAGATAGGAGAACTGCTGGCAGTATACCCTGGGTGGGTAAGGCCTCACTTGGCGACGCCTGTTGCCCCCTCTGCGCCTAGCCAGGGCTGCCACTCTCTCACGGCGTCTGTAAGCCCTTCCGACATAAGGCTGAAACTCAGCGTTGGCACCCAATGCAGCCCCCATAATATGCTGGCAAACACTGAGATCTCAATGAAGGCAAAGATAATTGCAAAGCTCTGGCCTGAAGCCAAAAATACCTGTCCTAGTGTTGGGCCAAAGCAGTAAGCTCTCTTCCGTGGTCTCTCTCCAAAAATCCGTTGCACAAGAGTGAATGCTGCAAAATGGCTGCCCTTTATAGTGCAGGGTAAGTGCCCTTAAATTTGCGCTCCCCGCAGCCCGCCTCGGCTGTGTACCGTTGCACTCAACAGTCGTTAGGGCCGCCCGGTGCACAATGGGGCGGCGCGAGTGAAGTTCCGGTTCTGGGCGCACAAAGGGCGTTGCACGACGAAATGACGTCATGATCTGCGCGCGCAGATGAGCGCGCGCAAAGACTTTGCGCCGGCGCTAAATGTCTACTGAAGTTGGGGTGAGGCGCAGATCACGCTGCGCCCGGGCGCTAAGCGCCTAGTGCTCGAGATCTGCTCCTCCTAAGGCGCTAAAGGCTGGCGCAGCCAACTGAATTTCTAGGCCTATGACTCTATGACTCAAGCACTGTTCACTTTACTGTTATACACACTCAGGCTCTCTTCACTTTACTGTTATACACACACAGGCTCTCTTCACTTTACTAGTATACACACTCAGGCACTGTTCACTTTACTTTTATACACACTCAGGCTCTCCTCACTTCACTGTTATTAACACTCAGGCACTCTTCTCTTTACTGTTAAACAAACTCAGGCACTCTTCTCTTTACTGTTATACACACTCAGGCTCTCTTCACTTTACTGTTACACACTCAGGCACACTTTACTGTTATACACACTCAGGCTCTCTTCACTTTACTGTTACACACTCAGGCACTCTTCCCTTTATTGTTATACACACTCAGGCTCTCTTCACTTTACTGCTATATACACTCAGGCTCTCTTCACTTTACTGTTACACACTCAGGCACACTTTACTGTTATACACACTCAGGCTCTCTTCACTTTACTGTTACACACTCAGGCACTCTTCACTTTACTGTTATATACACTCAGGCTCTCTTCACTTTACTGTTACACACTCAGGCACACTTTACTGTTATACACACTCAGGCACTCTTCCCTTTATTGTTATACACACTCAGGCACTCTTCACGTTATTGTTTCACACATTCAGGCTCTCTTCACTTTACCATTATATACACTCACGCACTCATCACTTTACTGTTAAACAAACTCAGGCACTCTTCACTTTACTGTTACACACACAGGCATTATTCACTTTACTGTTATACACACTCAGGCAATATTCACTTTACTGTTATGCACACTCTGGCCCACTTCACTTTACTGTTATACACACTCAGGCTCTCTACACGTTAATGTTACACACTCAGGCATTCTTCACTTTAGTAACATAGTAACATAGAGATAGGAACAGGAGTAGGCCATTTGGCCCTTCGAGCCTGCTCCGCCATTCAATGAGATCATGGCTGATCCTCGTCTGAGATCATAGCTGATCTTACCAGTTCAGTACCCCGTCCCCGCCTTTTCTCCGTAACCCTTAATCCCCTTAGCCTTCAGAAATATATCCAATTCTCTCTTGAAAATATTTATTGAATTAGCCTTCACAGCCCTCTGTGGCAGGGAATTCCACAGGCTCACCACTCTTTGAGTGAAGAAATTCTTCCTCATCTCTGTTTTAAATGATTTGCCCGCTATTTTTAGACTGTGGCCCCTGGTTCTGTGCTCCCTGGCCATTGGAAACATTCTCTCTGAATTCAGCCTGTCCAGGCCTGCCATAATTTTATATGTTTCGATGAGATCCCCTCTCAATCTTCTAAACTCCAGTGAGTACAAGCCCAAACTATTTAATCTCTCTTCGTAGGTCATTCCCGCCATTCCAGGTATCAGCCTGGTGAATCGCCGTTGCACTCTTTCCATGGCAAGAACATCCTTCCGCAGATGGGGCGACCAAAACTGTACACAATACTCCAGATGCGGTCTCACCAGCACCTTGTACAGCTGTAGTAAGGTATCCCTATTCCTATACTCGAACCCCCTTGATATGAAGGCCAACATACCATTTGCCTTCTTAATCGCCTGTTGCACCTGCATGCTCTCCTTCAGTGACTGGTGCACAAGAACACCCAGGTCCCTCTGCACTTCCCCATCTCCCAATCTATTGCCATTTAGATAATAATCTACCCTCCTGTTTTTACCCCCAAAGTGGATAACCTCGCATTTATCCACATTATAGTGCATCTGCCACGTATCCGCCCATTCCCCCAACCTGTCCAAATCGCACTGTAGCCTCCTGACATCCTCATCAGAGCCCACCCCTCCTCCTAGTTTAGTGTCGTCAGCGAATTTGGAAATATTGCATCCAATTCCCTGATCCAGATCATTTATATATATTGTGAACAGCTGGGGTCCCAGGACAGATCCTTGCGGCACCCCGCTGGTCACTGCCTGCCACTCTGAAAACGAGCCGTTTATTCCAACTCTCTGTTTTCTATCCGCCAGCCAGTTCTCTATCCACGTTAATACTTTGCCCCCAATCCCATGAGCCTTAATTTTGCATGACAACCTTTTGTGTGGAACCTTATCGAAGGCTTTCTGGAAGTCAAGGTACACCACATCCACTGGCTCTCCCCCATCTATTTTACCAGTTACTTCCTCAAAAAATTCCAGCAGATTAGTCAAACACGATTTACCCTTTGTAAATCCATGTTGACTCTGTCCGATCCTTTCCCCATTTGTCAAGTGCTCCGCTATTTTATCCTTAATAATGGACTCTAGCATTTTGCCCACAACCGATGTAAGGCTTACTGGTCTATAATTCCCTGCTTTCTCTCTACCCCCCTTTTTAAATATTGGGGTAACATTAGCTACCCTCCAATCCACGGGTACTGTTCCCGAGTCAATGGAGTTCCGGAAGATGATCCTTAGAGCATCTGCTATCTCCAGGGCCACCTCCTTAAGTACCCTAGGATGTAGTTTATCAGGCCCCGGGGATTTGTCGGCCTTCAGTCCCCTCAACTTACCCAACACCATATCCCTAGAGATACTAATTTCTGTCAGCTCCTCCCTTTCATTAGTCCCTATGTTTGCCGATATTCCTGGGAGGTTATTTGTGTCCTCCTTTGTGAATACAGAACCAAAGTATGAGTTTAATTGGTCTGCCATTTCCTTATTCTCCATTATATATTCTCCCGAATCGGACTGCAGGGGACCGACTTGGGATTTTACCAGTCTTTTCCTCCTGATATACCGATAAAAGCTTTTGCAGTCTGTCTTTATTTTTGCTGCAAGTTTACTTTCGTATTCTATTTTCCCCTTCCTGATTAATCCCTTTGTCCTCTTCTGCTGTATCCTGTACTGCCCCCAATCTTCCGGTCTGGTGCTTTTTTTTGCCAGTTGATATGCCCTTTTTTTTGATTTTATGCTGTCCCTAATTTCCCTCGTTATCCACGGTTGAGTCACCTTTTTAGGTTTATTTTTATGCCAAACCGGTATAAACATGTTCTGGAATTCTTCCATTCTATCTTTGAATGCTTGCCATTGTCTATCCACTGTCAATCCCCCCAGAAACACCACCCAATCAATCTTACCCAATTCCCGTCTCATACCCTCGTAATTCCCTTTATTTAAGTTCTGGACCTTCGTCTCTGATTCAATTTCCTCACTCTCCATCTCGACTGAGAGCTCGATCATATTATGATCGCTCTGACCCAAGGGGCCTCGTACAAGAAGATTGGTGATAAGTCCCTTCTCATTGCACAATACCCAGTCTAAAATGGCCTGATCTCGAGTCGGCTCCTCGACATATTGGTCCAGATAACCGTCCCGAAAACATTCCAGGAATTCCTCCTCCTCAGAATTTTTACTAATTTGGGTAGTCCAATCAATATGTAAATTAAAGTCACCCATGATGACAGCTGTGCTCTTATCGCACGCTTCTCTAATTTCCCTTTTTATGCCTTCCCTCACCTCCATATTACTATTTGGAGGCCTATATATCACACCCACTAACGTTTTTCTCCCCTTGCTATTTCTCATTTCTACCCATACAGATTCCGTTTCATCCGAGTTAATATCCTTCCTTTCCATTGCATTAATCCCCTCCTTTACCAGCAATGCTACCCCACCTCTCCTACCTTTTTGCCGATCCTTCCTAAATATTGTATATCCCTGGATGTTAAGTTCCCAGCCTTGCCCACCCTGCAGCCACGTTTCTGTAATCCCAATCAAATCATACTTGTTTACCTCTATTTCCACAACTAATTCATCCACCTTGTTCCTAATGCTTCTAGCATTAAGATACAAAGCCTTCAGGCTTGCTTTTTTCACACTCTCATTATGAATTAGTTTGGCCCTTTGTGTTTCTCTCCTTTGCTTATTGCTTCTCACCTTTCTACCATCTATTTCTGACTTCATATGACTTCCCTCTTTTCCACTACCTAGGTTCCCATCCCCCTGCCAAATTAGTTTAAATCCTCCCGAACCGTCCTAGAAAATATTACCCCGAGGACATCGGCTCCCTCACAGTTCAGGTGTAGACCGTCCCCTTGGTACAGGTCACTCCTCCCCAAGAACTGGTTCCAATGCCTCAAGAATTTAAATCCCTCTCCCTTGCACCACTGCTCAAGCCACGTATTTAGCTTATCTATCTTACTCTCTCTAATCTTATTAGCTCGTGGCACTGGTAGCAATCCAGAGATTACTACCTTTGAAGTCCTACTTTTCAATTTAGCTCCTAACTCCCTAAATTCAGCTTGTAGGACCTCCTCCCTCTTTTTACCTACATCGTTGGTACCTACATGTACCACGACAACTGGCTGATCCCCCTCCCCCTTCAGAATGCTCTGCACCCGCTCCGAGACATCCTTGACCCTTGCACCAGGGAGGCAACATACCATCTTGGAGTCTCGGTCTCGGCCACAGAAACTCCTATCTATCCCCCTTACAATTGAATCCCCTATCACTATAGCCCTATCCCTCTTTTTCCCTCCCTTCTGTGCAGCAGAGCCAATCATGGTGCCCTGAACCTGGCTGCTGGTGCCTTCCCCTGGTAAGTCATCTCCCCCAACAGTACCCAAAACGGTAAACCTGTTTTGGAGGGAGATGACCACAGGTGACTCCTGCACTACCTTCCTGCCTTTACCCTGCCTTTTGGTCACCCATTTACTGTCTGAGCTAGCCTTTACCTGCGGTGTGACCAACTCACTGAATGTGCTATCCACAACATCCTCAGCATCGCGTATGCTCCAGAGTGAGTCCATTCGCAGCTCCAGCGCCGCCATGCGGTCCGCTAGGAGCTGCAGCTGGACACACTTCCTGCACACATAGTTGTCAGAGACAGTGTCCCTGATTTCCCACATGGCACAGGAGGAGCATGACACGGGTCTGAGCTGCCCTTCCATGACTTAACCCTTACAATACCCTTTTATTTACTACGATTTAGCTTAATTATTGAATTCTACTTAGAATAAGTTTGTGAAAGTACTCACCAACCAGTCACCTACCTGTTTTCTGGTGTTGTATTTTCACTGCCGCCTCCTGTCCTGGAACCTTTTCCACCGAGGTTAGGCTCCTGAAATAAAATAAATTGAACCTACCTTTTCAACTTCCCCTAACCCCTAAAAGGTTAGAGGAGGTGGAAGGGTGGGAGACACTACACTGTAGTGTTTCGGGTTTAGCAACAGCTCCACCTATATAAGAGTTACTGGCCTCCTGCTCTCCCGACTGCACCAGCTGTGAAAGAAAAAGTCCGCGAAAGGTGAGCTTTTAAACTCACCAGTTACTGGCCTCCTGCTCTCCCGACTGCACCAGCTCACTCCCCGCTGCTGAGTTGGTACGCCTCGCCTCTCTCCGGTTTTTTATACCGGTCTCACACTGCTCCCGACTGGTCTCGGGCCTCGCTGGTCGCCGGGTTTCCTGCCGAGCTCCTCCTCGCTGCTCCCACTGGTCCCGACTGGTCTCGGGCCTCGCCTCTCTCCGGTTTTTATACCGGTCTCACACTGCTCCCGACTGGTCTCGGGCCTCGCTGGTCGCCGGGTTTCCTGCCGAGCTCCTCCTCGCTGCTCCCGCTGGTCCCGACTGGTCTCGGGCCTCGCCTCTCTCCGGTTTTTATACCGGTCTCACACTGCTCCCGACTGGTCTCGGGCCTCGCTGGTCGCCGGGTTTCCTGCCGAGCTCCTCCTCGCTGCTCCCACTGGTCCCGACTGTTATACACACTCAGGCACTCTTCACTTCACTGTTATACACACTCAGGCTCTCTTCACTATACTGTTATACACACTCAGGAAATCTTCACTTTACTGTTATATACACTCAGGCTCTCTTCACTTTAATGTTATACACAATCAGGCACTCTTCACTTTATAGAGTCATAGAGTCATAGTGTTATACAGCACAGATAGAGGCCCTTCGGCCCATCGTGTCCGCGCCGGCCATCACGCCCTGTCTAATCTAATCACATATTCCAGCATTTGGTCCGTAGCCTTGTATGCTATGGCATTTCAAGTGCTCATCCAAATGCTTCTTGAATGTTGTGAGGGTTCCAGCCTCCACAACCCTTTCAGGCATTGAGTTCCAGACTCCATCCACCCTCTGGGTGAAAAAGTTCTCTCTCAAATCCCCTCTAAACCTCCCGCCCTTTACCTTGAATCTATGCCCCCTAGTTATTGACTCTACTACTAAGGGAAAAAGCTCCTTAGTATCCATCCTATCTATGCCCCTCATAATAACAGTAAAGTGAAGAGTGCCTGAGTGTGTATAACAGTAAAGTGAAGAGATCCTGAATGTGTATAACAGTAAAGTGAAGAATGCCTGTGTGTGTAACAGTAAAGTGAAGAGAGCCTGAATGTGTAAAACAGTAACGTGAAGAGAGCCTGAGTGTGTATAACACTAAAATGAAGAATGCCTGAGTGTGTATAACATTAATGTGAAGAGTGCGTGGGTGTGTATAACAGTAAAGTTAAGAGAGCCTGAGTGTGTATAACAGTAAAGGGAAGAGTGCCTGAGTGTGTAACAGTAAAGTGAAGAGAGCCTGAGTGTGTGTAACAGTAAAGTAAAGAGAGCCTGTGTGTGTATATCAGTAAAGTGAAGAGAACCTGAGTGTGTATAACAGTAAAGTGAAGAGTGCCTGAGTGTTTATAACAGTAGAGTGAAGAGAGCCTAAGTGTGTATAACAGTAAAGTGCGGTGGCATAGTGGTTAGCACTGTTGCCTCACAGCGCCAGGGACCCGGGTTCGAATCCGGCCTCGGGTGACTGTGCAAACTCCACACAGACATTCTCCCCGTGTTTGCGTGGGTTTCCTCCGGGTGCTCCGGTTTCCTCCCACAGTCTAAAGATGTGCGGGTTAGGTTGTTTGGCTATGATAAATTGACCCTTAGTGTTAGGGGGATTAAAATAGTGGGGTTACGGGGATAGGGTGGGATATGTGTTGGTGTAGGGGTTACGGTGATCGGGTGGGATATGTGTCAGTGCAGGCTCGATGGGCCGAAATGGCCTCTATCTGCACTGTGGGGTTTCTGTGATTTCTGTGATAAAGTGAACAGTGCCTGAGTGTGTATAACAGTAAAGTGAAGATTTCCTGAATGTGTATAACAGTAAAGTGAAGAGAGCCTGAATGTGTGTAACAGTAAAGTGAAGTGTGCCTGAGTGTATATAACAGTAACGGGATGAGTGCCTGAGTGTGTATAAAAGTATAGTGAAGAGAGCCTGAGTGTGTGTAACAGTAAAGTGAAGAGAGCCTGAATGTGTATAACAGTAACGTGAAGAGAGCCTGAGTGTGTATAACACTAAAGTGAAGAGAGCCTAAGTGTGTATAACAGTAAAGTGAAGAGAGCCTGAGTGTGTATAACAGTAAACTGAAGAGAGCCTGAGTGTGTATAACAGTAAAGTGAAGAGTGCCTGAGTATGTATAACAGTAAAGCGAAGAGTGCCTGTGTGTGTATAACAGTAAATTGAAGAGAGCCTCAGTGTGTATAACAGTAAAGAGAAGAGTGCCTGAGTTTGTTTAACAGTAAAGTGAAGAGAGCCTGAGTGTTAATAACAGTAAAGTGAAGAGAGCCTGAGCGTGTATAACAGTAAAGTGAAGATTTCCTGAATGTGTATAACAGTAAAGTGAAGAGAGCCTGATTGTGTATAACAGTAAAGTGAACAGTGCCTGAGTCATAGGCCTAGAAATTCAGTTGGCTGCGCCAGCCGTTAGCGCTTTAGGAGGAGCAGATCTCAAGCGCTAGGCGCTTAGCGCCCGGGCGCAGCGCGATCTGCGCCTCGCCACAACTTCAGTAGATATTTAGCGCCGGCGCAATGTCTTTGCGCGCGCTCATCTGCGCGCGCAGATCATGATGTCATTTCGTCGTGCAACGCCCTTTGTGCGCCCGGAACCGGAACTTCACTCACGCCGCCCCATTGTGCGCTGGGCGGCCCTAACGACTGTTGAGTGCAACGGTACACAGCCGAGGCGGGCCGCGGGGAGCACAAATTAAAAGGGCACTTACCCTGCACTGTAAAGGGCAGCCAGTTTGCAGCATTCACTCTTGTGCAACGGATTTTTGGAGAGAGACCAAGGAAGAGAGTTTACTGCTTTGGCCCAACACTAGGATAGGTATTTTTGGCTTCAGGCCAGAGCTTTGCAATTATCTTTGCCTTCATTGAGATCTCAGTGTTTGCCAGCATATTATGGGGGCTGCATTGGGTGCCAACGCTGAGTTTCAGCCTTATGTCGGAAGGGCTTACAGACGCCGTGAGAGAGTGGCAGCCCTGGCTAGACGCAGAGGGGGCAACAGGCGTCGCCAAGTGAGGCCTTCTTCATTTTACTGTTATAAACACTCAGCTTCTCTTCACTTTACTGATATACAAACTCAGGCACTCTTCACTTTACTGTTATACACACCCACGCACTATTACCGTTACTGTTGTACACACTGTGGCTCTCTTCACTTTACTGTTATATACACTCACGCTCTCTTCACTTTACTGTTATACATACTCAGGCTCTCTTCACTTTACTGTTATACACAAACAGGCACTCTTCACTTCACTGTTATACACACTCAGGCACACTTCACTTTACTGTTATACACACTCAGGCACTCTTCCCTTTACTGTTACACACATTCAGGCACTCTCAACATTACTGTTATACACACACAGGCTCTCTTCACTTTACTGTTATACACACTCAGGCACTCTTCACATTACTGTTATACACACTCAGGCACTGTTCACTTTACTGTTATACACACTCAGGCTCTCTTCACTTCACTGTTATACACACTCAGGCTCTCTTCACTTTACTGTTATACACAATCAGGCTCTCTGCACTTTACTGTTATGAACACACGGGCAATCTTCACATTACTGTTACACACTCAGGTTCTCTTCACTTTACTGTTATACACACTCAGTCATACCTCACTTTACTGTTATACACACTCAGGCTCTCTTCACTTTATTCTATATACACACAGGCTCTCTTCAATTTCCTGTTATAAACACTCAGGCACACTTCACTTTACTGTTATACACACTCAGGCACACTTCACTTTATTGTTATACACACTGAGGCTCTCTTCACTTTACTGTTTTACACACTCAGGTTCTCTTCACTATACTGTATACACAAACAGGCACTCTTCACTTTACTGTTATGCACACTCAGGCTCTCTTCACATTACTGTTATTCACACTCAGGCTCTCTTCACTTTACTGTATACACAAACAGGCATTCTTCACGTTACTGTCATACACGCTCAGGTTCTCTTCACTTTACTGTGATACACACTCAGTCATACCTCACTTTACTGTTATACACACTCAGGCTCTCTTCACATTTCTGTTATTCTCACTCAGGCTCTCTTCACGTTACTGATATACACATTCAGGCTCTCTTCAATTTACTGTTATACACACCCACGCACTCTTCAATTTACTGTTATACACATCAAGGCTGTCTTCACTTTACTGTTTCCACACTCAGGCACTCGTCACTTTACTGTTATACACACTCAGGCTCTGTTCACTTTACTATTATAAACGCTCAGGCTCTCTTCACTTTACTGTTATACACGCTCAGGCAATCTTCACTTTACTGTTATACACACTCAGGATCTCTGCACTTTACTGTTATACAAACTCAGGCACCCTTCACTTTACTGTTATACACACACAGGTTCTCTTCACTATACTGTATACACAAACAGGCACTCTTCACTTTACTGTTATGCACACTCAGGCTCTCTTCACTTTACCACTTTACACACTCAGACACTCATCACTTTAGTGTTATATACACAGGCATTCTTCACTTTACTGCTATCCACACTCAGACACTCTTCACTTTACTGTATAGACACTCAGGCAACTTTTACTTTACTGTTAGACACAGTCAGGCTCTCTTCACTTTACTGTTATGCACACTGAGGCTCTCTTCACTTTACTGTTATACACACTCAGGTTCTATTCAAGTTACTGTTATACATACTCAGGCACACTACACTTCACTGTTATACACACCCACGCACTCTTCACATTACTGTTATACACACTCAATCTCTCTTCACTTTACTGTTATACATACACAGGTATTCTTCACTTTACTGTTATACACACTAAGGCACTCTTCACTTTACTGCTATACACATTCAGGCTCTCTTCACTTTACTGTTACACACTCAGGCACTCTTCACTTTACTGTTATACACACACAGGCACTCTTCACTTTACTTCTATACACATTCAGGCTCTCTTCACTATACTGTTATACACACTCAGTCACTCTTCACTTTACTGTTATATACACACAGGCGCTCTTCACGTTACTGTTATACACACTCAGGCATTCTTCACTTTAGCGTTATACACACTCAGACACTGTTCACTTTCCTGTTATACACACTCAGGCTCTCTTCACTTTGCTGTTATACACACTCAGGCACTGTTCACTTTACTGTTATACACACTGAGGCACTGTTCACTTTACTGTTATACACAATCAGGCACTCTTCGCTTTACTGTTATATACACAAGCTCTCTTCACTTTACTGTTATACCCACTCAGGCTCGCTTCACTTTACAATTATAAACACTCAGGCTCTCTTCACTTGACTGTTATGCACACTCAGGCTCTCTTCACTTTACTGTTATACACACTCAGGCACTCTTCACTTTACTGTTATGCACACTCAGGCTCTTTCACTATACTGTTATAAACACTCAGGCACTCTTCACTTTACTGTTATACACACTCAGGCACACTTAACTTTACTATTACAAACACTCAGGCTCTTTCACTATACTGTGATGCACACTCAGGCTCTCTTCACTTTACTGTTATACACACTGAGACTCTCTTCACTTTCCTGTTATACACACTCAGGCTCTCTTCACTTTACTGTTATACACACTCAGGCTCTCTTCACTTTACTGTCATACACACTCAGGAAATCTTCACTTTACTGTTATACACGCTCAGGATCACTGCACTTTACTGTTATACACACTGAGGCTCTCTTCACTTTTCTGTTATACACACACAGGCTCTCTTCACTTTATTGTATACACATTCAGGCTCTCTTCACTTTACTGTTATATACACTCAGGCTCTCTTAACTTTACTGTTACACACACTCAGGCTCTCTTCACTTTACTGTATACACAAACAGGCTCTCTTCACTTTACTGTTATACACACTCAATCTCTCTTCACGTTACTGTTATACACACTCAGGCACTCTCAACTTAATTGTTATACACACTGAGGCACTCTTCACTTTACTGTTATATACACTCAGGCAGTCTTCACTTTACTGTTATACACATTCAGGCTCTCTTCACTTTAGTGTTTTACAAATTCAGGCTCTTTTCACTTTACTGTTATACACACTCAGGCTCTCTTCACTTTACCGTTACACACACTCAGGTACTCTTCACTTTGCCGTTATATACACAGGCTCTCTTCACTTTACTGTTATACACTCTCAGGCTCTCTTCACTTTCTGTTTTACACACTCAGGCACTCTTCACGTTACTGTTATAAACACTCAGGCACTCTTCACTTTACTGTTATACACACCCATGCACTCTTCACTTTACTTTTACACATACAGGCTCAGTTCACTTTACTGTTATACACACTCAGGCTCCCTTCACTTTACTGTTGCACACTCAGGCTCTCTTCACTTTACTGTATACACAAACAGGCACACTTCACTTTATTATTATACACACTGAGGCACTCTTCACTTTACTGTTATACACATTCAGGCTCTCTTCACTTTACTGATATACACACTCAGGCATTCTTCACTTTACTGTTATACACACTCAGGCTCTCTTCACTTTACTGTTATACACACTCAGGCTCTCTTCACTTTACTGTTATACACACTCAGGCTCTCTTCACTTTATTCTATATACACACAGGCTCTCTTCAATTTCCTGTTATAAACACTCAGGCACACTTCACTTTACTGTTATACACACTCAGGCACACTTCACTTTATTGTTATACACACTGAGGCTCTCTTCACTTTACTGTTTTACACACTCAGGTTCTCTTCACTATACTGTATACACAAACAGGCACTCTTCACTTTACTGTTATGCACACTCAGGCTCTCTTCACATTACTGTTATTCACACTCAGGCTCTCTTCACTTTACTGTATACACAAACAGGCATTCTTCACGTTACTGTCATACACGCTCAGGTTCTCTTCACTTTACTGTGATACACACTCAGTCATACCTCACTTTACTGTTATACACACTCAGGCTCTCTTCACATTTCTGTTATTCTCACTCAGGCTCTCTTCACGTTACTGATATACACATTCAGGCTCTCTTCAATTTACTGTTATACACACCCACGCACTCTTCAATTTACTGTTATACACATCAAGGCTGTCTTCACTTTACTGTTTCCACACTCAGGCACTCGTCACTTTACTGTTATACACACTCAGGCTCTGTTCACTTTACTATTATAAACGCTCAGGCTCTCTTCACTTTACTGTTATACACGCTCAGGCAATCTTCACTTTACTGTTATACACACTCAGGATCTCTGCACTTTACTGTTATACAAACTCAGGCACCCTTCACTTTACTGTTATACACACACAGGTTCTCTTCACTATACTGTATACACAAACAGGCACTCTTCACTTTACTGTTATGCACACTCAGGCTCTCTTCACTTTACCACTTTACACACTCAGACACTCATCACTTTAGTGTTATATACACAGGCATTCTTCACTTTACTGCTATCCACACTCAGACACTCTTCACTTTACTGTATAGACACTCAGGCAACTTTTACTTTACTGTTAGACACAGTCAGGCTCTCTTCACTTTACTGTTATGCACACTGAGGCTCTCTTCACTTTACTGTTATACACACTCAGGTTCTATTCAAGTTACTGTTATACATACTCAGGCACACTACACTTCACTGTTATACACACCCACGCACTCTTCACATTACTGTTATAGACACTCAATCTCTCTTCACTTTACTGTTATACATACACAGGTATTCTTCACTTTACTGTTATACACACTAAGGCACTCTTCACTTTACTGCTATACACATTCAGGCTCTCTTCACTTTACTGTTACACACTCAGGCACTCTTCACTTTACTGTTATACACACACAGGCACTCTTCACTTTACTTCTATACACATTCAGGCTCTCTTCACTATACTGTTATACACACTCAGTCACTCTTCACTTTACTGTTATATACACACAGGCGCTCTTCACGTTACTGTTATACACACTCAGGCATTCTTCACTTTAGCGTTATACACACTCAGACACTGTTCACTTTCCTGTTATACACACTCAGGCTCTCTTCACTTTGCTATTATACACACTCAGGCACTGTTCACTTTACTGTTATACACACTGAGGCACTGTTCACTTTACTGTTATACACAATCAGGCACTCTTCGCTTTACTGTTATATACACAAGCTCTCTTCACTTTACTGTTATACCCACTCAGGCTCGCTTCACTTTACAATTATAAACACTCAGGCTCTCTTCACTTGACTGTTATGCACACTCAGGCTCTCTTCACTTTACTGTTATACACACTCAGGCACTCTTCACTTTACTGTTATGCACACTCAGGCTCTTTCACTATACTGTTATAAACACTCAGGCACTCTTCACTTTACTGTTATACACACTCAGGCACACTTAACTTTACTATTACAAACACTCAGGCTCTTTCACTATACTGTGATGCACACTCAGGCTCTCTTCACTTTACTGTTATACACACTGAGACTCTCTTCACTTTCCTGTTATACACACTCAGGCTCTCTTCACTTTACTGTTATACACACTCAGGCTCTCTTCACTTTACTGTCATACGCACTCAGGAAATCTTCACTTTACTGTTATACACGCTCAGGATCACTGCACTTTACTGTTATACACACTGAGGCTCTCTTCACTTTTCTGTTATACACACACAGGCTCTCTTCACTTTATTGTATACACACTCAGGCTCTCTTCACTTTACTGTTATATACACTCAGGCTCTCTTCACTTTACTGTTACACACACTCAGGCTCTCTTCACTTTACTGTATACACAAACAGGCTCTCTTCACTTTACTGTTATACACACTCAATCTCTCTTCACGTTACTGTTATACACACTCAGGCACTCTCAACTTAATTGTTATACACACTGAGGCACTCTTCACTTTACTGTTATATACACTCAGGCAGTCTTCACTTTACTGTTATACACATTCAGGCTCTCTTCACTTTAGTGTTTTACAAATTCAGGCTCTTTTCACTTTACTGTTATACACACTCAGGCTCTCTTCACTTTACTGTTATACACACCCATGCACTCTTCACTTTACTGTTACACATACAGGCTCAGTTCACTTTACTGTTATACACACTCAGGCTCCCTTCACTTTACTGTTGCACACTCAGGCTCTCTTCACTTTACTGTATACACAAACAGGCACACTTCACTTTATTATTATACACACTGAGGCACTCTTCACTTTACTGTTATACACATTCAGGCTCTCTTCACTTTACTGATATACACACTCAGGCATTCTTCACTTTACTGTTATACACACTCAGGCTCTCTTCACTTTACTGTTATACACACTCAGGCTCTCTTCACTTTACTGTTATACACACGCAGGCTCTCTTTACTTAACTGTTATACACACTGAGGCTCTCTTCACTTTACTGTTATACACACTCAGGCGCTCTTCACTTTACTGTTATACACACTCAGGCTCTCTTCACTTTACTGTTATACACACTCAGGCGCTCTTCACTTTACTGTTATACACACTCAGGCTCTCTTCACTTTACTGTTATACACATTCAGGCTCTCTTCACTTTACTGTTATACACACACAGTCACTCTTCACTTTACTGTATGCACAAACAGGCACTCTTCACTTCACTGTTATACACACAGGCTCTCTTCACATTACTGTATACACAAACAGGCACTCTTCACTTTACTGTTATACACACTCAGGCTCTGTTCACTTTACTGTTAAACAAACTCAGGCACTCTTCACGTTACTGTTATACACACTGAGGCTCTCTTTACTTTACTGTATATACACTCATGCACGCTGAACTTTACTGTTATACACACTCAGGCTCTCTTCACTTTACTGTTATACACTGAGACATTCTTCACTTTACTGTTATACACACTCAGGCTCTGTTCACTTTACTGTTATGCACACGCAGGCAACCTTCACTTTTCTGTTATACACACTCAGGCACTCTTCACTTTACTGTTATACACACTCAGGCTCTCTTCACTTTACTGTTATACACACTCAGGCGCTCTTCACGGTACTGTTATACATGCTCAGGCTCTCTTCACTTTACTGTTATACACACTCAATCTCTCTTCACTTTACTGTTATACACACTCAGGCACTCTCAACTTTACTGTTATACACACTCAGTCTCTCTTCACTTTACTGTTATACACACTCAAGCTCTCTTCACTTTACTGTTATACAAACTCAGGCACTCTTCACTGGACTGTATACACAAACAGGCACTCTTCACTTCACTGTTATACACACTCAGGCACTCTTCACTTTACTGTTATACACACTCAGGTTCTCTTCACTTTACTGTTATATACACTCAGGCTCTCTTCACTTTACCACTTTACACACTCAGGCACTCATCACTTTAGTGTTATATACACTCAGGCACTGTTCACTTTACTGCTATGCACACCCAGGCACTCTTCACTTTACCGTTACATACTCATGCACTCTCAACTTTACTTTTACACACTCCGGCACTCTTCACTTTACCGTTATACACATTTAGACTCTCTTCACTTTACTGTTATACACACTCTGGCACTCTTCACTTTATTGTTATACACACTCAGGCACTCTTCGCTTTACTGCTATACACACTCAGGCACTCTCAACATTACTGTTATACACACACAGGCTCTCTTCACGTTACTGTTTTAAACATTCAGGCTCTCTTCACTTTACTGTTACACATTCAGGCTCAATTCACTTTACTGTTATACACACTCAGGCTCCCTTCACTTTACTGTTACACACTCAGGCTCTCTTCACTTTACTGTTATAAACACTCAGGCACTCTTCACTTGATTGCTGTACACACTCAGGCACTCTTCACTTTACTGTTACACATTCATGCACTCTCAACTTTACTGTTATACATGCACAGGCATTCTTCACTTTACTGTTATACACACTCAGGCTCTCTTCACTTTACCACTTTACACACTCAGGCACTCTTCACCTTACTGTATACACACTCGGGCACTCTTCATTTACTGATATACACACTCAGGTTCTCTTCACTTTACTGTATACACAAACAGGCACTCTTCACTTTACTGCTATATACACAGGCTCTCTTCACTTTACTGTTATACACACTCAGGCTCTCTTCACTTTACTTTTATACACACTCAGGCTCTCTTCACTTTACTGTTATACACATTTAGGCTCTCTTCACTTTACTGTTACACACTCAGGCACTCTTCACTTTAATGTTATGCACACTCAGGCACCCTTCACTTTACTGTTATACACACTCAGGCATTCTTCACTTTACTGTTATACACATTTAGGCTCTCTTCACTTTACTGTTACACATTCAGGCACTCTTCACTTTAATGTTATGCGCACTCAGGCACCCTTCACTTTACTGTTATACACACTCAGGCATTCTTCACTTTACTGTTTTAAACATTCAGGCTCTCTTCACTTTACTGTTATACACAATCAGACACACTTTACTGTTATACACACTCAGGCACTCTTCACTTTACTGTTATACACACTCAGGCACTCTTCACTTTACTGATATACACACAGGCTCTCTTCACTTTACTGTTATACACACTCAGGCACCCTTCACTTTACTGTTATACACATTCAGGCTCTCTTCACTTTACTGTTACATACTCAGGCTCTCTTCACTTTACTGTTGCACACTCAGGCTCTCTTCACTTTACTGTTATTCACATTCAGGCTCTCTACACTTTACTGTTATACACACTCAGGCACTCTTCACTTTACTGTTATATACACTCAGGCAGTCTTCACTTTACTGTTATACACACTCAGGATCTCTGCACTTTACTGTTATAAACACTGAGGCTCTATTCACTTTTCTGTTATACACACTCAGGCTCTCTACACTTTACTGTTATACACACTCAGGCACTCTTCACTTTACTGTTATACTGACTCAGGCTCTCTTCACTTTACTGTATACACACTCGGGCACTCTTCCCTTTACTGTTAAACAAACTCAGGCACTCTTCACTTTACTGTCATACACACTCAGGCTCTCTTCACTTTACAATTGTGGTGTATGTGCCTTTAAGAGCAATTATGTTGTATGTGCCTTTAAGAGCCCCAGGTGTGCGTAATGCCGGTAATTGCCTCTTGGGCTATATAAGCCTGTGTATTGTGTATATCCTTTAGAAACACCACCCCCCAGACTTGCTTAGTAAATACCTATGAACCAACTCCTGTCTTCAGTGTCTTTATCTACACACGGACACTACAGTGGTGACGAGGATGGGATCCGAACCCACTGCTGGTTCAAGGGGAAAGCGTGCAGGCAATGTGGTAAGATTGGAAACATTGCACGGGTATGCCAATCTTGACAAAATAAATCCACTGACAGAAAACAAAAAATCAATAAAGAAAAGTACAGGAAGGTACAAATGATGACGGACAATAGCTCCGAAGACCAGAATAGCGATAGCGACTCCGGAAACAAGGGACTAAGCTGTCTCAAATTACATAATGTACTTGCCAAAGAGGATTACCAAACCATTTGGGTTACCCTCACAATAGCAGAGTCCCCAGTTAAAATGGAGCTAGATACAGGATCAGCTCTAACCGTAATAAATCGACAAGATTACGAGAGGCTATTTTCGCATATACCTCTAAAAGACACATCCATTATCTTAAAAACATATACGGGGCAGAAAATCTACCCCAAAGGAAAAATAAGGGTGCCTGTGGTATACAACAGCAAAGAAATACAAAAGTTGTATTTATACATTCTACAAGATGGTGGTCCACCGTTGTTGGGACGTGAATGGATAAGGAAGATACGTTTAGACTGGCACTCCATTCAGGCACTGACGGTGACCAGCAAGGAAAAAAACAATGATGACATCATACCTGAACGATTAAAAGACATCTTGGCCAACACCAAAGAAGTGTTTCAAGAGAAACTAGGAACCTTGAAAGGCATCACCGCCTCAATAAAAGTGGAAGATACAGCAATTCCAAAAATTTTTAAGGCAAGACCGGTGCCATACGCAATATGTCCGGCAGTCGAGGCAGAGCTGAAGAATTTGGAAAAGGCAGGCGTATTATCCAAAATAGATTGGAGCGAATGGGCAACACCCATCGTTCCAGTCATGAAAAAAACATTGAAAAATAACTCTGAGGAACAGAAAAAAATTCGCATCTGTGGGGACTTTAAGGTGACTGTAAACCCGGTCCTTCACACGGTACAATATCCTCTTCCGAGGATAGAAGATATTTTCGCCTCACTATCCGGAGGGAAACGTTTCACAAAAATTGACTTGGCACAGGCATATCTACAGATGGAGGTTGAGGAGACCTCTAAAAAGTATCTCACAATAAACACACACAAAGGCCTGTACCAGTACAATCGACTGGTTTTTGGAATAGCATCAGCTCCAGCTATCTGGCAACGAGCTATGGAGCAAGTCCTGCAAGGGATTCCGGGGACTCAATGCTACCTAGACGACATCCTTGTAACAGGAGAAAACGACAACGAGCACCTTGCCAATTTGGAGCAGGTGCTCACTAGGCTGAAAGAACGGGGCCTACGAGCAAATCGCCCCAAGTGCGAATTTTTCCAAAATCAGATATCATATTGTGGCCACATAATTAATAAGGAAGGGTTGCATAAGTCACCTGAAACAATTGAAGCAGTTATAAAAGCCTCAGCACCTGAAAATGTTTCACAATTAAGGTCATTCCTGGGATTAATAAATTACTATCATAAATTTTTACCGAACTTATCAACTATTCTACACCCTCTTAATGATCTCCGACAGACAGGAGTGATTTGGAAATGGAACGAAGACTGTAAACGTGCCTTCCATAAAGGTAAAGACTTAATCACATCCGAGAAAATTTTGGCTCATTACAACCCATCACTACCAATCAGACTGGCGTGCGATGCATCCCCTTACGGCATAGGAGCGGTATTGTCCCATAGATTCCCTGATGGCTCGGAACGGCCGATAGCTTTTGCGTCACGCTCATTGAACTCAGCTGAGCGTAACTATGCCCAGATAGACAGGGAAGCACTCAGCCTGGTATGGGGAGTGAAGAAATTCAACCATTACCTACACGGACAAAAATTTACCTTGCTGACTGACCATCAACCCCTCATCTCCATATTCAACCCTAAAAAAGGTGTCCCCATTATGACGGCACAAAGACTACAGAGGTGGTCCCTTTTTCTAGGGGCACACCAATACAACATTGAATACAAAGGGTCAAAACAGCATGGGAATGCTGACGGTTTATCACGCCTACCATTGCCAACGATAGAAGAGGCACCTACAGTAGACCCAGTAGAGATATTCCACTCTACCATAGTGGAATGTCTACCGGTGACAAATTCTGCCATTGAAAGGGAGACAAGAAATGACCCTACTCTCTCACGGGTCTACGATTTAACAGTGAAGGGATGGCCAGCACATGGCGAACCACTGTTGCCAGCATTCTCGCAAAGAAGAGAACAGCTGTCAGTGTGCCGAGGAACCTTGATGTGTGGATCCAGAGTGGTGATTCCACCCAAACTCCAGGATAAAGTGCTAAAGGAGCTTCACGAGGGGCATCTGGGTGGAGTGAAAATGAAGAACCTAGCTAGGGCGTTTGTATGGTGGCCAGGTATCGATGGAGACATCGAAGGCATGACCAAGAGCTGCCTAGGATGCCAGAAGGTCCAAAATGCTCCGCCACAGGCCCCTCTACATCCATGGGAGTGGCCCTCATCTCCCTGGCAAAGGGTGCACATCGACTTTGCTGGTCCATTTATGGACTCAATGTTCTTAATCGCAGTTGATGCACACTCCAAGTGGCCGGAGGTAATAAAGATGTCCTCCACCACCACGGAAAAAACCATCACAGTATTAAGGACCAGATTTGCCAGTAATGGGCTGCCGGAGCAGATATGTTCTGATAATGGACCGCAATTTGTGTCCGAAGAATTCAGAAAGTTCTTAAAGAACAATGGGGTAAAGCACTACACGTCCGCCCCATACCATCCCGCCACCAATGGATTGGCTGAAAGGTTTGTCCAGACCTTCAAGAAGGCCATCAAGGCCATGGGTAATGAAGACATAAAACTTCAGCACAAGGTGGATAACTTCTTATTTGCATATATGAATGCAACGCATATGGTTACTAACCAAACTCCCGCCATGATGTTCTACAATAGAAACCTAAGATGCCAGCTGGATTTGGTCAAGCCCAACATCCGAAGGGACGTGGAGAACTGGCAGTTTCAGGGCATGAATGAAAGGCCAACTAGGGCCTTCCAGATAGGCCAACCGGTTTTGGCCCGGGACTACCGTACCGAGAAATGGCAGCCTGGAATTATCTGCACACGATTAGGACCACTGATGTATACCGTGGACATCGGAGACAGCATAATAAGGCGCCATGCTGACCAAATCATCAAGTCATCCGAAAAGGGACAACCTACACCATCACTCTATACATCTAACGATGAAGTAGAGATACCCATATCTACCTCCGATCCGGTGATACTGGAGCCCGATGAACCCGACACTGGCCTTCAAGCCGAATCAGCCTTGCCAGAAGAACCTACTACACCACCAGAAACTACTACACCCCCGAGGCGTTATCCGGACCGAGTCAGGAAGCCTCCTGAGAGACTAACTTATAATTAATTAATACAGCAATGTATATTAATTTGCATATAACCTGTAATTAATAATTACTTAAAATATGATGTACTAGTTAGCTAGAAGGGGAGGAATTGTGGTGTATGTGCATTTAAGAGCAATTATGGTGTATGTGCCTTTAAGAGCCCCAGGTGTGCGTAATGCCGGTAATTGCCACTTGGGCTATATAAGCCTGTGTATTGTGTATATCCTTTAGACACCCACCCCCCAGACTTGCTTAGTAAATACCTATGAACCAACTCCTGTCTTCAGTGTCTTTATCTACACACGGACACTACAACTGTTATACACGCTCAGGCACTCTTCACTTTACTGTTATACACACTCAGGCACTCTTCACGTTACTGTTATACACACTCAGGCTCTCTCAGGCTCTCTTCACTTTACTGTTATACACACTCAGGCAATCATCACTTTACTGTCATACACACTCAGGCTCTCTTCACTTTACTGCTATACACACTCAGGCACTGTTCACTTTACTGATATACACTCAGGCTCTTTTCACTTTACTGTATATACACTCAGGCACTCTTCACTTTACTGTTATACACACTCAGGCTCTCTTCACTTTACTGATATACACTCAGGCTCTCTTCACTTTACTGTTATACACACTCAGGCTCTCTTCACTTTACCACTTTACACACTCAGGCACTCTTCACGTTACTGTTATAAACACTCAGGCTCTCTTCACTTTACTGTATATACACTCAGGCACTCTTCACTTTTCTGTTATACACACTCAGGCTCTCTTCACTTTACTGATATACACTCAGGCTCTCTTCACTTTACTGTTATACACTCTCAGGCTCCCTTCACTTTACTGTATACACAAACAGGAACTCTTCACTTTACTGTTATATACACAGGCTCTCTTCACTTTACTGTTATACACACTCAGGCTCTCTTCACTTTACTGTTATACACACTCAGGCACTCTCAACTTTACTGTTATACACACACAGGCTCTCTTCACGTTACTGTTTTACACATTCAGGCTCTCTTCACTTTACTGTTATACACACTCAGGCTCTCTTCACTTTACTGTTACACACTCAGGCACTCTTCACTTTACTGTTATACACATTTAGGCTCTCTTCACTTTACTGTTTTACATACTCAGGCACTCTTCACTTTAATGTTATTCACACTCAGGCTCTCTTCACGTTACTGTTATACACACTCAGGCTCTCTTCACTTGACTGTTGTACACACTCAGGCACTCTTCACTTTTCTGTTATATACCCTCAGGCACTCTTCACTTTACTGTTATACACACTGAGGCACTCTTCACTTTACTGTTACATACTCATGCACTCTCAACTTTACTGTTACACACTCAGGCGCTCTTCACTTTACTGTTATACACACTCAATCTCTCTTCACTTTATTGTTATACACACTCAGGCACTCTTCACTTTACTGCTATACACACTCAGGCACTCTCAACATTACTGTTATACACACACAGGCTCTCTTCACGTTACTGTTTTAAACATTCAGGCTCTCTTCACTTTACTATTACACATTCAGGCTCAGTTCACTTTACTGTTATACACTCTCAGGCTCCCTTCACTTTACTGTTACACACTCAGACTCTCTTCACTTTACTGTTATAAACACTCAGGCACTCTTCACTTGATTGATGTACACACTCAGGCACTCTTCACTTGACTGTTACACACTCATGCACTCTCAACTTTACTGTTATACATACACAAGCATTCTTCACTTTACTGTTATACACACTCAGGTTCTCTTCACTTTACTGTATACACAAACAGGCACTCTTCACTTTACTGTTTACACACTCAGGCTCTCTTCACTTTACTATTACACACTCATGCACTCTCAACTTTACTGTTATACACACACAGGCTCTCTTCACGTTACGATTTTACACACTCAGGCTGTCTTCACTTTACTGTATACACAAACAGGCACTCTTCACTTTACTGTTATATACACAGGCTCTCTTCACTTTACTGTTATACACACTCAGGCTCTCTTCACTTTACTGTTATTAACACTCAGGCATTCTTCACTTTACTGTTATACACATTCAGGCTCTCTTCACTTTACTGTTATACACACTCAGGCACTCTTCACTTTACTGTTATGCACACACAGGCACTCTTCACTTTACCGTTATACATACACAGGCACTCTTCACTTTACTGTTGTACATACAGAGGCACTCTTCACTTTACTGTTATACACACTCAGGCTCTCTTCACTTTACTGTATACACACCCACGCACTCTTCACTTTACTGTTATACACACTCAGGATCCCTGCACTTTACTGTTATAAACACTGAGACTCTATTCACTTTTCTGTTATACACACTCAGGCTCTCTTCACTTTACTGTTATACACACTCAGGCACTTTTCACATTACTGTTATACACACTCAGGAAATCTTCACTTTACTGTTATGCACACTCAGGCACTCTCAACTTTACTGTTATACACACACAGGCTCTCTTCACGTTACTGTTTAACACATTCAGGCTCTCATCACTTTACTGTTATACACACTCAGGCTCTCTTCACTTTACTGCTATACACACTCAGGCACTCTCAACTTTACTGTTAAAAACACTCAGGCACTGTTCACTTTACTGTTAAAAACACTCAGGCTCTCTTCACTTTACTGTTATACACACTCAGGCACTCTTCATTTTACTGTTATACACACTCAGGCTCTCATCACTTTACTGTTATACACACTCAGGCTCTCTTCACTTTACTGCTATACACACTCAGGCACTCTCAACTTTACTGTTATACACACTCAGGCACTGTTCACTTTACTGTTATACACACTCAGGCTCTCTTCACTTTACTGTTATACACACTCAGGCTCACTTCACTTTACTGTTATACACACTCAGGCTCTCTTCACTTTACTGTTATACACACACAGGTACTCTTCACTTTAATGTTTTACAAATCCAGGCTCTCTTCACTTTACTATTATACACACTCAGGCAGCCTTCACTTTATTGTTTTACACACTCAGGCACTCTTCAGTTTAATGTTATACACACTCAGTCTCTCTTCACGTTACTGTTATACACACTGAGGCTCTGTTCACTTTACTGTTACACACTCAGGCTCACTTCACTTTACTGATATACATACACAGGCATTCTTCACTTTACTGTTATACACACTCAGGCTCTCTTCACTTTAATGTTATACACACACAGGTACTCTTCACTTTACTGTTATGCATACTCAGGCTCTCTTCACTTTACCATTATACTCAGACACTCTTTACTTCAGTTTTACACAGTCAGGCACTCTTCACTTTACTGTTATACACACTCAGGATCTCTTCACTTTTCTTTTATACACATTCAGGCATTCTTCACTTTGTTATACACACTCAGGCACGCTTCGCTTTACTGTTATACACACTCAGGCACGCTTCACTTTACTGTTATACACACTCAGGCACTCTTCTCTTTCCTGTTAGACACACTCAGGCTCAGTTCACTTTACTGTTATACACACTCAGGCTCTCTTCACGTTAATGTTTTACACATTCAGGCTCTCCTCACTTTACTGTTACACACTCAGGCTCTCTTCACTTTACTGTTATACACACTCAGGCTCTCTTCACTTTACTGTTATACACACTCAGGCACGCTTTGCTTTACTGTTATACACACTCAGGCACTCTTCACTTTACTGTTATCCACACTCAGGCAATCTTCACGTTACTGTTATACACACTCAGGCTCTCTTCACTTTACTGTATATACACTCAGGCACTCTTCACTTTACTGTTATACACACTCAGGCACGCTTCACTTTACTGTTATACACACTCAGGCACTCTTCACTTTACTGTTGTACACACTCAGGCACTCTTCACTTTCCTGTTATACACACTCAGGCTCTCTTCACTTCTCTGTTATACACACTCAGGAAATCTTCACTTTACTGTTATAGACACTCAGGCAATATTTACATTACTTTTATTGACACTCAGGCTCTCTTCACTTCACTGTTATACACACTGAGGCTCTCTTCACTTTACTGGTATACACACTCAGGCTCTCTTCACTTTCCTGTTATTAACGCTCAGGCACTTTTCACTTTCCTGGTATTAACACTCAGGCACTTTTCACTTTACTGGTATTAACACTCAGGCACTCTTCACTTTAATGTTACACACACTCAGGCACTCTTCACGTTACTGTTTTACACATTCAGGCTCTCTTCACTTTACCATTATACACACTCAGACACTCTTCAATTTACTGTTATATACACAGGCTCTCTTCACTTTACTGTTATACACACTCAGGCACGCTTCACTTTACTGTTATACACACTCAGGCACTCTTCACTTTCCTGTTATACACACTCAGGCTCTCTTAACTTTACTTTTATTCACACTCAGGCACTCTTAACTTTACTGTTATTCACACTCAGGCACTCTTCAATTTATTGTTATACACACTCAGGCACTCTTCACTTTACTGTTATACACACTCAGGCTCAGTTCACTTTACTGTTATACACACTCAGGCTCTCTTCACTATACTGTTATACACGCTCAGGCACTCTTCACTTTACTGTTATACACACTCAGGCTCTGTTCACTCTACTGTTACACACTCAGTCACTCTTCCGTTTACTGTTATACACAGTCAGGCTCTCTTCACTTTACTGTTATACACACTCAGGCTCTCTTCACGTTACTGTTTTATACATTCAGGCTCTCTTCACTTTACTGTTATACACACTCAGGCTCTCTTCACTTTAATGTTATACACACACAGCCACTCTTCACTGTTCTGTTATAAATACAGAGATTCTGTCTCCAACTTTTCTTTTATAACCACAGACCCTCGAACTTTCTTGTGACATATTCACTCTTTCTCTCCACCTACTCTATTAGATATGCACACAGACACCCAGGGCAGAGAAGAAAGAAGGAGGTTGTATTTGTGGGAGAGGAGATGAGGGATCACGCGGTGTCCGGAGGTATATTTAGTCACCGCTGGATTCCGGTTGTGTGACAGTCGGACAAAATGAAATTCTGATGGAATATCATTCTAGTTTTGTTCAGGCCAAGTGAGCGAGTGTAGCCCTCCTCTCGGGGAGGGTGCTGTAGAATGTATTTTTTGTTTTGGATTAGCCCCTTTTATAGCGTCCCGAGTCCAAATGGTCCACACAGACCAATGAAAGAGTCGGCCCAGCACTGGCGTAACCACTTGCAACCCTTCTCCAATCTGAGCCACAACCATTTACCCTGGCCCTCTGTCTCCTGTATCCTTGACGAACTTTCTCCCGGCTCTGCTCCATTCCCTCTTGTACCACCTCCATGAACTCAGTGAACATCACTGCTGTGAACCGCCAGTGACTTTCAGATCTCCGATCGCTGTTTCCCTGCAGTTTTGCTCCACTTCCTTAACCGGATCCTCGGGCTCTTTCGGTGCCTCCCGGCTCCGGGAACATCTCCAGAGGTTTCTGGCCCGACCCGAGTATCTTCCGGCATTCGCCTTCTGATGCAGTGCTGCTTTCCCTCTGAACTCCTGGAGTCCAGCCGCGAGGTCTCCTGTGGTTGAATATATGATCGGATTGAGGGACGAAAGAATTGGGCGGCCCTTCTGAAGGGCTGGGAAGGCAGTTTGGCAATGGTTTGAGTTGTTGTTTAAACTATGTCTCTGCCCCAATCACTCTCCCTCCCCTCAAAGCGACAAATACCTTCAGCCACCATCGCTGTGTCTCCCGGCTCTGTATCCTGTCCCCAGGCCCCCAGAATATCGGGTGGTGCAGGGCCCATTGAAGACATTCCGAGCTGACCCCCCCCCCCCCCCCCCGTGGACACAGCCCTGAGTCAGGGGTCACGGGTTGCACACACGGGGAATCTTTAGCGCGGAGCCTGGAGACTGCCCGTGACCACTGATCCTCAATGAATGAGAAAAACAGCCAATCGCGGTGCTGTGACATGCGAAAAGCATTGTGGCGTCATCCAGTGCAGGGCAAAGTGGTGACGGCCATGTTTGTGTGACGTGTAACTTCAATTCCCACAAAAGAAACCGTCTCCCTTTCTTAATAAAAAGCAGAAAATATGCGACAGAGATAAAGATGCAGACAGCGATAATTGAAGCGATTGGTGAGTTGCGCATGTGCGAACAGTGCTCCCAGGGAGCAGCACGGCCCGTGGTCTACATAGGGCCTATTCTCACTCGCTCTGCATTGTGGGAATCTCTGTCCTTCATGGCTGCTTAAATCACTGGTGTGAGCCAACAGAACCACTGAATGGCAATTTATCACAGCCTCCCTCTGGGAAACTGCCATACAGTTAGAGTTCTCCTTACAGGCCAATAGCACTTGGTCACATTTATTGCAGGTAAACTAACGCACGGAAGTTCAATGAGGCAGCCACTGACCGGAACAGCAAGAATAACGAAAGAGTTCAGAAATCTCTCTATTTTCTCCACAGATCTCCCGAAACATTCAACTAATTTTCTCTTTCATGTCCTCTCCCATTCGTGTTTCCAACACCTCTGTTTTCAAGCTTGGAAAGTGGCATCTAAATAGAGTGAAACTAAAATAGAGTAATGGGTCGGAGGATTTGCCGAGCACCTCAATACATTAATTTCTTGGTTTTGAAGGAATACACGCGATGAAATAACACACACAGGCAGAATATGGGAACCAGATCCTGTCCCATTAACGGAGCGACCAGCAGGAGGTTTCTGGCGAAAAGGGTTTCAACCCGAAACGTCGATTTTTAATTTCTCTCCACGGATGTTGCCTGGCCTGCTGAGTTTTTCCAGCATTTTCTGTTGTTATTTAGGATTTCCAGCATCTGCAGTATTTTGCTATCGTACCTCTTTCTCGGAGCTGATCTAAACATTATTCATTGACTTGTCTGCAGTTCCTGTTTATGGGAAACTGGGTTAGAGCAGCCCTGAATTAATATGAGACAGGCAGGCACGGAAATTGCATCGAAAGACAAAAGGTGAGTTGTGGCACCACAGACATGATTGCTGAAGTTTATTTTTAGTATAAATGCGAGTTGAAATCACAAACTAATATAATTCGGCCAGGGGACCTCACCTATTCTTGTTGAGTGCTTTGTTTTTTGTACTTTTATGAAGGTCGCTGTGAGTCGCACTGTGGAGGCTGAATTATTCTTTCTGGTTATCGGTGTGAGAGCGCCCTCTGGTGACCACTAACTGGAACTCTCAGTGTGCGTTTTGGTACACAAGGGACGTTGAATATTTACAATTAATGGTCATTGAGGTTCCTTCCAGATATTGGGCTTCTGTTGGCCTCTGCTTGAAGGAGTCTCCAGAACTCAGTTCTGCAGAAAACATTGCTGGCTTCCCATGGAAACAGCATGAAAGTGAAAGTGACTGCCCTTGATATCAAGGCAGCATTCGACCGAGTGTGGCATCAAGGAGCCCTAGTAAAACGGAATGCAATGGGAATCAGGGGGGAAACTCTGCACTGGCTAGAGTCATACCTGGCACAAAGGAAGATGGTTGTGGTGGAGTTCCTCAGGGCAGTGTCCTAGGCCCAACCATCTTTAGCTGCTCCAGCAATGACCTTCCCTCCAACATAAGGTCAGAACTGGGGTTGTTCGCTGATGACTGCACCGTGCTCAGTGCCATTCGCAACTCCTCAGATAATGAAGCAGTCCATGCCTGCATGCAACAAGACCAGGCAATGACTATCTCCAACAAGCGAGAGTCTAACCACAACCCCTTGACATTCAACGGCATTACATAGAAACATAGAAACATAGAAGATAGGAGCAGGAGTAGGCCATCGGCCCCTCGAGCCTACTCCGCCATTCAATGAGATCATGGCTGATCATCCAAACTCAGTACCCTGTCCCTGCTTTCTCCCATATCCCTTGATACCTTTAGCCTTAAAAATATATCCAACTCCTTCTTGAAAATATTTAATGAATGGGCCTCAACTGCCTTCTGTGGTAGAGAATTCCACAGGTTCACCACTCTCTGGGTGAAGAAATTCCTCCTCATCTCTGTCCTAAATGGCTTACCCGTTATCCTTAGACTGTGACCCCTGGTTCTGGACTCCCCGGCCATCGGGAACATCCTTCCTGCATCTAGTCTGTCCAGTCCTGTTAGAATTTTATAAGTTTCAAATTACCATCGCCGAATCCCCCACCATCAATATCCTGTGGGGGTGGTGGGGTCACCATTGACCATAAACTTAACTGGACCAGTCACATAAATACTGTGGCAACAAGAGCAGGCCAGAGGCTGGGTATTCTGCAGTGAGTGACTCATCTCTTGACTCCCCAAAGCCTTTCCTCCATCTACAACGCACAAGTAAGGAGTGTGATGGAATACTCTCCACTTGCCTGGATGAGTTCAGCTCCAACAACACTCAAGAAGCTCGACACCATCCAAGACAAAGCAGCCCGCTTGATTGGCATCCTATCCACCAGCTTAGACATTCACACACTCCACCACCGGCGTACTGTGGCCGCAGTGTGTACCATTTACAAGATGCACTCCAGCAACTCGCCAAGGCTTCTTTCGTGGCACCTCCCAAACCTGTGACCTCTACCACCTAGAAGGGCAAGGGCAGCAGGCGCATAGGAACATCACCACCTCCACGTTCCCCTCCAAGTCACACACCATCCAGACTTGAAAGTATATCGCCGATCATTCATCGTCGCTCGGTCAAAATCCTGGAACTTCCTCCCAACCAGCTCTGTGGCAGTACGTTTACCACACGGACTGCAGCGGTTCAAGGCGGTGGCTCACCATCACCATCTCAAGGGCAATTAGGGACGCCCACATCCCATGAACGAATAAAAAAATACGGATGACAGACAGATAGATGGACGGATGGACAGAACGTACTGATAGCAAATTTTAATTTCTTTATTATATTATTTTCTATATAACAACAGAAAATGCTGGAAAAACTCAGCAAGCCAGGCAACATCCGTGGAGAGAAATTAGAGTTGACGTTTCGGGTCGAAACCCTTTTTCAAAACTGGAAAGGACTGAATGGAGGTGTTCCGCAAAGCGGTCACCAATCTGCATTTGGTCTCCCCAATGTAGAGGAGACCAGATCATGAGCAGCGAATACAGTATACTAGATTGCAAGAAGTACAAGTAAATCACTGTTTCACCTGGAAGGGGTGTTTGGTGCCCTGGACAGTGGGAAGGAGGGGAAGTATAGGGGCAGGTGTTATAGCTCCTGCGCTTGCACCAGAAGATGCCAGGTGAAGGGGAATGGCTGTTGTGGGTGATAGAGGAGTGGACTAGGGTGTCTCGGAGGGAGCGGTCCCTACGGAATGCTGAAAGGGGAGGGGAGGGGAAGATGCGTTTGATGGTGGGATCACTTTGGAGGTAGCAGAAATGGTGGAGGATGATCCATTGAATGTGGAGGCTGGTGGGTTGAAAGGTTAGGACAAGGGGAACCCTATCGTGGTTCCGGGAGGGAGGGGCAGGGGAGAGGGCAGAAATGCGGGAGATAGAACGGACACGGTCAAGGGCCGTGTCAACCACGGTAGAGGGGAATCCTCAGTTGCAGAAAAAGGAAGACATGTCAGAAGCACTGGTGTGGAAGGTGGCATCGTCGGAGCAGATATGGCGGAGACAGAGAAACTGGGAGAATAGAATAGAGTCCTTACAGGAGGCGGGGTGGGAGGAACATTAGAACAAAAGAACATAAGAAATAGGAGCAGGAGTAGGCCAATCGGCCCCTCGAGCCTGCTCTGCCATTCAATAAGATCATGGCTGATCTGAACCTAACCTCAAATCTACTTCCACTCTCATCCCACCCGAAACCTTGTGATCTCCCGGGAGAGGCAAAAAACCAGATAAAAAACCCGATGGCCAATTTGGGAGAAAAAACCTGGGAAATTCCTCTCCGACGCATCTAAGCGATCGAAACTCGTCCAGGAGATCACTCTGTCCCTGTATTTCCTGCAGTACTTACCTTCTGTAAAAGGTGATCTCCACCCCAGCCAGGAACAGGCCCAATTTACTCTTGAACGACTCCTAGCTGACAGCCTGTTCCCGAGGTCTCCACTAGTCCCTGTGAATAGAACCATCTCCTGAAATCTAACACAGAATTAGAACACAAGAAGTAGGAGCAGGACCAGGCTACACGGCTCCTGGGCCCGCTCCGCCACCCACAGGGCCATGAGCGATCCAAACCTAGACTCTTGTCCAATTTCCTGCCCGCTCCCCACAGACCTACTACCCTCTGAGTGAAGAAGTGTCTCCTCATCTCAGTTTTGAAAGAGCAGCCCCTTATTCTAAGATTATGCCCCCTAGTTCTAGTTTCACCCATCATTGGGAACATCCTCACCGCATCCATCCGATCAAGCCCCTTCACAATCTTATATGTTTCAATAAGATCGCCTCTTATTCTTCTGAACTCCAATGAGTAGAGTCACAATCTACTCAACCTCTCCTCGTATGTCCATCCCCTCATCCCTGGGATTAACCGAGTGAACCTTCTTTGTACTGCCTCGAAAGCAAGTATGTCTTTTCTTAAGTATGGACGCCAAAACTGGGTGCAGTATTCCAGGTGCGGTCTCACCAATATCTTATATAACTGCAGCAATACCTCCCTGTTTTTATATTCTATCCCCCTAGCAATAAAAGCCAACATTCCATTGGCCTTCTTGATCACCTGCTGCACCTGCATACTAACTTTTTGAGTTTCGTGCATCAGGACCCCCAGATCCCTTTGTACTGCAGTTCTTTCCAGTTTCTTGCCATTAAGATGATAATTTGCTCTATGATTTTTCCTGCCAAAGTGCATAACCTCACACTTTCCAGTATTGTATTCCATCTGCCAAATCTCTGCCCACTTACTTAGCCTGTCTATGTTCCTTTACAGGTTTTTTATGTCCTCCTCACTCACTACTTTCCTTCCCATCTTTGTATCATCTGCAAATTTTGATATGTTACACTCGGTCCCCTCCTCCAAATCGTTAATATAGATTGTAAAGAGTTGGGGACCCAGCAGTGACCCCTGCAGAACACCACTAGTTACTGATTGCCAGTCTGAGAATGAACCATTTTCCCCAACTCTCTGATTTCTGCTAGATAACCAATCCTCCACCCATGCCAGAATATTACCCCCAACCCCGTGATTTTTTATCTTGAGCAATAATCTTTTGTGTGGCACCTTGTCAAATGCCTTTTGGAAGTCTAAATTCACTACGTCCACTGGTTTCCCTTTATCCACCCTGTATGTTGCATCCTCAAAGTACTCAAGCAAATTTGTCAAACATGACTTCCCATTTCAAAAACCATGCTGACTTTGTCCTATTAAATTATGTTTATCCAAATGTCCCGTTACTGTCTCCTTAATAATGGACTCCAAAATTTTACCAACCACAGATGTTAGGCTAACTGGTCTATAGTTTCCAGCCTTTTGCCTACTACCCTTTTTAAATAAGGGTGTTACATTAGCAGTTTTCCAATCTGCCGGGACCTTTGCTGAGTCCAGGGAGTTTTGGAAAATTATTACCAATGCATCCACAATCCCTACCGACACTTCCCTCAAGACCCTAGGATGTAAGCCATCAGGTCCAGGGGATTTATCTGCCTTGAGTCCCATTATTTAACGAGCACCAATTCCTTAGTGATTTTAATCGTAATTAGCCCCTCCCCCCCAAGAGCCCCCTGTTTGTCCAGTGTTGGGATATCCTTAATGGCATCTACCGTAAAGACTGAAACAAAATATTTGTTCAGCGTTTTTGCCATCTCCGTGTTTCCCACCATTAATTTTCCGGTCTCATCCTCTAAGGGACCAACAATTACTTTAGCCACCCTTTTTCTATTTATATAACTATAGAAACTCTTGCTATCTGATTTTATATTTTTTGCTAATTTACTTTCATAATCTATCTTCCCTTTCTTAATCAATCTTTTAGTTATTTTTTGCTGTCTTTTGAAGACTTCCCAATCTTCTATCCTCCCACTAGATTTGGCTACCTTATATGCCCTTGTTTCTAGTCGGATATTATCCTTAATTACTTTACTTAGCCACGGATGGCTATCATTTATTTTACACCCTTTTCTCCTCAGTGGAAGATGTATTTTTAAAAAGTTGTAAAATAACTCCTTAAATGTACACCACTGCTCATGTACCGTCTTACCCTGTAATCTATTTTACCAGTCCACTCTAATCAATTACGAACATAAGAACATAAGAAATAGGAGCAGGAGTAGGCCAATCAGCCCCTCGAGCCTGCTCCACCATTCAATAAGATCATGGCTGATCTGATCCTAACTGCCAATCCACTATCACAGAACCATCTCCTGAATCTAACAGAATTAGACACACGAAATAGGAGCAGGATCAGGCTACACAGCCCCTGGGCCCGCGCCGCTACCCACAGGGCCATGACCGATCTGAACCTAGACTCATGTCCAAATTCCTGCCCGCTCCCCGTAACACTCAATTCCCTTTACTTCTAGGAAACTGTCTATTTCTGTTTTATATTTATGTAATGATGTAGCTTCTACAGCTTTTTGGGGCAGCATATTCCATGGACCTACCACCCTCTGAGTGAAGTAGTTCCTCCGCATCTCAGTTTTGAAAGAGCAGCCCCTTATTCTAAGACTATGACCCCTAGTTCTAGTTTCACCCATTATCGGGAACATCTTCCCCGCATCCACCCGATCCAACCTCTTCACAATCTTATATGTTTCAATAAGATCGCCTCTCATTCTTCTGAACTCCAATGAGTAGAGTCCCAATCTACTCAACCTCTCCTCATATGTCCATCCCCTCATCCCCGGGATTAACCGAGTGCACCTTCTTTGTACTGACTCGAGAGCAAGTATGTCCTTTCTTAAGTATGGACACCAAAACTGTACGCAGTATTCCAGGTGCGGTCTCACCAATACCCTGTACAACTGAAGCAATACCTCCCTATTTTAATATTCTATCCCCCTAGCAATGAAAGCCAACATTCCATTAGCCTTCTTAATCACTTGCTGCACCTGCATACTAACCTTTTGAGTTTCGTGCACCAGGACCCCCAGATCCCTTTGTACTTCAGTACTTTCCAGATTCTTGACATTAAGATAATAGCTTACTCTACGATTTTAACTGCCAAAGTGCACAGCCTCACACTTTCCAGTATTGTATTCCATCTGCCAAATCTCTGCCCACTTACTTAGCCTGTCGATGTCCCCTTGCAGGTTTTTTATGTCCTCCTCACTCACTACTTTCCCTCCCATCTTAGTATCATCTGCAAACTTTGATATGTTACACTCAGTCCCCTCCTCCAAATCGTTAATATAGATTGTAAAGAGTTGGGGACCCAGCACTGACCCCTGTGGAACACCACTAGTTACTGATTGCCAGTCTGAGAATGAAACATTTATCCCAACTCACTGCCTTCTGTTAGATAGCCAATCCTCTATCCATGCCAGAATATTACCCCCAATCCCGTGATTTTTTATCTTAAGCAATAATCTTTTGTGTGGCACCTTGTCAAATGCCTTTTGGAAGTCTAAATACACTACATCCACTGGTTCCCCTTTATCCACCCTATACGTTACTTCCTCAAAGAGCTCCAGCAAATTTGTCAAACATGACTTCCCCTTCATAAAACCATGCTGACTTTGTCCTATTAAATTATGATTATCCAAATGTCCTGTTATTCCGCTCTCATACCTTCATAGTCTCCTTTATTCAAGCTCAGTACGCTTGTTTGAGATCCAACCTTCTCACCCTGTAATTGAATATGGAATTCAACCATGTTATGGTCACTCATTCCAAGGGGATCCTTTACAAGGACATTTTTAATTAATCCTGACTCATTGCACAGGACCAGATCTAAGGTTGCTTGCCCCCTGGTCGGTTCAGTTACATACTGCTCAAGAAACCCATCCCTATTGGAATATAAAAACAGGGAGGTATTGCTGCAGTTGTACAAGGTATTGGCGAGGCCGCACCTGGAATACTGCATACAGTTTTGGTGTCCATACTTAAGAAAAGACATACTTGCTCTCGAGTCAGTACAAAGAAGGTTCACTCGGTTAATCCCGGGGATGAGGGGGTGGTCATATGAGGAGAGGTTGAGTAGATTGGGACTCTACTCATTGGAGTTCAGAAGAATGAGAGGCGATCTTATTGAAACATATAAGATTGTGAAGGGGCTTGATCGGATGGATGCGGTGAGGATGTTCCCAATGATGGGTGAAACTAGAACTAGGGGGCATAATCTTAAAATAAGGGGCTGCTCATTCAAAACTGAGATGAGGAGAAACTTCTTCACTCAGAGGGTGGTAGGTTTGTGGAATTTGCTGCCCCAGAAAGCTGCGGAAGCTACATCATTAAATAAATTTAAAACAGAAATAGATAGTTTCCTAGAAGTAAAGGGAATTAAGGGTTACGGGGAGCGGGCAGGAAATTGGACATGAGTCTGGGTTCGGAATGGTCATGGCCCTATGGGTAGTTAGTGGAGTGGGCCCAGGGGCCGTGTAGCCTTGTCCTGCTCCTACTGTGTTCTAATTCTGTTAGATTTCAGGAGATGGTTTTATTCCTGTTCCTGGCTGGGGTGGAGATCGCCTTTACAGAAGGTAAGTACTGTAGAAAATATAGGGACAGAGTGATCTCCTGGAAGAATTTCGATCGCCTAGATGGGTCGGAGAGGAATTTCCCAGATTTTTTTCTCCCAAATTGGCCATTGGGTCTTTATCTGGTTTTTCGTCTCTCCCGGGAGATCACATGGGTTCGGGTGGATGCAGAGTGATAGAAGATTTGAGGTTAGGATCAGATCAGCCATGATCTTATTGAATGGTGGAGCAGGCTCGAGGGGCCGATTGGCCTACTCCTGCTCCTATTTCTTATGTTCTTATGTTCTTATGTTCTAATACACTCAATGAACTCTTCCTCAAGGAAGTATAGTCCAGGTAGCTGTGGGAGTCAGTGGGCTTGTAGTGAATATTGGTCAATAACCTATCCCCAGAGATGGAGACGGAGAAGTCGAGGAAGGGAAGGGAAGAGTTAGAGATGGACCATGTGAAGGCGAGGGAAGGGTGGAAATTGGAGGCAAAGTGAATGAAATTGTCTAGTTCGGGGTGAGAGCAGGAAACGGCACCGATACAGTCATCAAAGGGAGGGGACCTGAGTAGGACTGGAACAAAGAGTGTTCCACATATCCCACGAAAAGGCAGGCATAGCTGGGACCCATGCGGGTACCCATAGCAACAACTTTGATTTGGAGGAAATGAGTGTCGTTAAAGGAGAAGTTGTTCAATGTGAGAACAAGTTCAGCCAGGTGGAGGAGGGTGGTGGTGGATGGGGACTGGTCAGGCCTCTGTTCAAGGAAGAAGCGGAGCGCCCTCAGGCCATCCTGGTGGGGGATGGAGGTGTAGAGGGATTGTACGTCCATGGTGAAAAGGAAGCGGTTGCGGCCAGGAAACTGGAAACTGTTAAAGTGGTGGAGGGCGTCTGAAGAGTCGCGGATGCAGCTGGGAAGAGACTGGACAAGGGGAGAAAAGATAGAGTCAAGATAGAAAGAGATAAGTTCCGTGGGGCAAGAACAGGCTGAAACGATGGGTCTACCAGGGCAGTCCTGTTTGTGGATCTTGGGAAGGAGGTAGAAGCGGGCTGTGCGGGGTTGGGGAACTATGATGTTGGTGGCCGCGGGGGGAAGATCTCCAGAGGAGATGAGGTCAGTGACAGTCTTGGAAACGGTGGTTTGATGTTCGGTAGTGGGGTTATGGTCCAGGTGGAGGTAGGAGAAGGTGTCGGAGAGTTGGCGTTCAGCTTCCGCTAGGTAGAGATCAGTTCGCCAAACAACAACAGCACCACCCTTGTCAGCGGGTTTAATGACAATGTCAGGGTTGGATCTGAGAGAATGGAGTGCTGCAAGTTCAGAGGGAGGTAGGTTGGAGTGAGTGAAGGGAGCAAAGAAATGGAGACGGCCGATGTCACGGCGGCAGTTAGCGATGAAGAGATCTAGAGAGGGTAAGAGACCAGGGGGAGGGGTCCAGGTAGAACGGGAATTCTGCAAGCGGGAGAAAGGGTCAGTCATGTGGGGGAAGACTCCTGGCCAAAGAAGTGGGCACAGAGACGAAGGTGGCGGAAAAAGAGCTCAACATCCTGCCGAGCTCGAAATTCATTGAGGTGGGGTATTTATTTTCTATACCTCGGTTTATACACAGGGAGACGAAGAGACAGGAAGAGAAAACAACAGATTAATGACTAGACGTAATATATAGACAGGATATAGAGATATAGAGATACAGAAAGACAGAGAGACAGACAGTCTGATAAAACATTGTGCAGGCAGAGACATCAATGAATGGAAGGCAGTCGTGTAAATAATGGAATGGACAGACAGACACAGATATATAAATAAATAAACCAGCCAAAAAACAACGTTGGAAGGGCCCAAATAACGAAAAAACTCAAACTCCATAATGGCCGCAGTCTCCCCAAACTGGGCCCCGCACTTCACCCGGTGCCTCCTCTCAGTTGCAGCTTTCGGACTGAAGGGGAGAATTTGAATTGTTTCTGTCAGCACACGGAGTCCCGTCATTTCCTGAGTCAAACCAAGCGCCTGGTTTCAATGAGCTGCCGGTGATCATTGAGGCTGTCTGTGTTTATCATCACTGCCCGCGGCCCCGGCACACAGGCTCCCGGACATCTGATCATCCGATCCCGGGAATGGGGGTGGATTCTGTCTGACCATTACCGGCCTCAGCCACAATGTCATGGATACATCCCGGAACAGCACCTAAGCAGAAATAAACCCTTCGATTGAAGGTTGTTCTTCAAAAGGATTCCCAATTTAACCGTGTTTTGAAACCGATGCTCACGGTTAATGAGGAATCGATTTTAGGGTGTTTTTGCTGATAGAAAATAACCCATTTTATAGCAATGGCCCAGTAATTCCTGTCACAACGCGTGAGTACGGACAGGGTACTCACGCGTGTGCCAGGAGGAATTGCCGGTTTTCAGCATGCACAGCGCATGCGCTGAAAACCGGCATTTCCTGTCCTCTGACCCAAGGGGTTAAGAGGCTGAACGCATGCGCGGTATTGGGCAGCGCGTGCGACTTGGATTTCCTGTATTTTTACAGATTTGCGCGTGTGTAAAGGGCTCCGGTTTTTACGCATTGAAAAACCACACGTAAGTACTTAGTTTTACAGGTAAGTGGTCTTTTAGTACAATTTAGAATTTTTTTTTCCACAGGTTTATTATTTTTAAAGAATCTACAGTAAGGTAAGTTTAGTTTTAGACCCTATTTTTTAAAAATTTATTTTTTTCAAAAACTTGATTAATTGTTTAAAATAGTTTTTTAAAGTTATTCATAGTTAATTTAATTATTGGGATGCTTTTTAAAATTTTATTTAAAGTTTAAGTAGTGTTTTGGGGTGCCGTACTTTTCATGAGTTTGACAGTCTTTACTATCAAACTTATGAATGAAGTTTCCCCTCCCCTGATTGGCTGAACAGTGCTCACCTGATCCCAGCCGGCACATCGCACTAACTACGCCGCTGGGTCAGGTTAGTACAGCGCGCCGAGATCAGAACCGGGCCACTTACAGGAAATCCACTGCGGGCCAGGTTTCAGATGTCGGCGCGCCGGGTAAGTGCACATCGGGGGCTTGCACGCGCGGCAAGCCCCCGACAGGAATTACTGGGCCAATTTGTTCATAGGACATTTTCTACTTGGCTGCCACATAATGCAGGAGCAGGGTGAAATCTACAACTGTTATAGTCTATCTCTCTCTCTCTCCCACAGAATTTATCTGTAGGAGCTGGAAATCCATAATAGCCAAGATGCAAGGGAAATTTCCAACTCAAGCGCAAGGCCCAGACAGAATCAGTGGGCTTGTGTGGGGGAAACTTGCAGACATTTATAAAACCAAATGACCAACTTTATGCTATGGTTAGAGATATTTTTGAGAACTGTGCCATTTTTTATAATATTAATTCTATATTAGTTTATACACTAACTTGAGCGAAGGAAAATGATGACGGAAAAAGTACAAAAAATTAGTTGATTAATTTGATTGGTCGGTTTTGTGGATTGTAAATGGCAGCTATTTAAAAATAAATGAGGGGTTTGATTGCCAAGTTTTCTGTTAGTCATTCCTGATTGGTACTTTTTACGAGTTTTGATTCACTCAGAGTTAGTCAATCAGATAGTTAATTGCAAACTTAACAGACAGTGGTTAGTTGACCCAATAATGACAAGTTGCCCTATGAACATGTTACATTTTAGAGCTGTGATGTATCTGAGGCCACACTTTCAGGTGTCATACCTTTTAAAAGGTGTGATTCTGTAAAGGCACCAATTGATGTAAAGCTTTTAATAAAAAAATTTAAAAAAAGACAGTTTCTTGTCTCCTGCTAGGGAAGAATTTCCACGACAGTAATCCCAATCACCCGCTGTAACTTCAGTGGGAACCCTAGGGGAACGACGTAGGATCCCCACAGACGTTCCACGTGTCTGTTTAATTTACCAATTTGTCAGCAGTGCTGTTATGGTGGATAATGTTGGACACTTTGCTCCTAGAATCATAGAATGGTTGCAGCACAGAAGGAGGCCATTTGGCCCGTGCCGGCTCTCTGCAAGAGTACTTCAGCTAGCCCCACTCCCCTGCCCTTTCCCCATAGCCCTGCAATTTTTTTTCCTTCAGATACTTATCCAAGTCCCTTTTTAAAAACCACAATTGAATCTGCCTCCACCACCCTTTCAGCAAATGCATTCCAGATCCTAACCACTCGCTGCGTAAAAAGGTTTATCCTCATGTCGCCCTTGGTTCTTTCGCCAATCACCTTAAATCTGTGTCCTCTGGTTTTTGACCCTTCCACCAATGGGAACAGTTTCTTTCTATCTACTCTGTCTAGACCCATCATGATTTTGAAAACCTCTATCAAATCTCCTCTCAACCTTCTCTGCTCCAAGGACAACAACCCCAGCTTCTCTAGTCTATCCACATAACTGAAGTTCCTTATCCCTGATACCATTGTCGTAAATCTTTTGTGTACCTTCTCGAAGGCCTTCACATCCTTCCTAAAGTTCAGTGCCCAGAATTGGACACAATACTCCAGTTGAGGCTGAACCAGTGCGGCATCGGCAGCGGGTGGAGGCGGAGCTGAGCGGCAGAGCGACTACAAGAGGCCCCAGAGGCTCAGGTAGGCCCCAGTGCGGCATCGGCAGCGGGTGGAGGCGGAGCTGAGCGGCAGAGCGACTACAAGAGGCCCCAGAGGCTCAGGTAGGCCCCAGTGCGGCATCGGCAGCGGGTGGAGGCGGAGTCGGGAGCAGCGAGGAGGAGCTCGGGAGAAAACCCGGCGACCAGCGAGGCCCGAGACCAGTCGGGAGCAGTGAGTCGGAGCCCGGTATAAAAACCGGAGAGAGGCGAGGCCCGAGACCACAGCTGGGGCAGTCGGGAGAGCAGGAGGCCAGTAACTGCTGGGGCAGTCGGGAGAGCAGGAGGCCAGTAACTGGTGAGTTTAAAAGCTCACCTTTCGCGGGCTTTTTCTTTCACAGCTGGTGCAGTCGGGAGAGCAGGAGGCCAGTAACTCTTATATAGGTGGAGCTGTTGCTAAACCCGAAACACTACAGTGTAGTGTCTCCCACCCTTCCACCTCCTCTAACCTTTTAGGGGTTAGGGGAAGTTGAAAAGGTAGGTTCAATTTATTTTATTTCAGGAGCCTAACCTCGGTGGAAAAGGTTCCAGGACAGGAGGCGGCAGTGAAAATACAACACCAGAAAACAGGTAGGTGACTGGTTGGTGAGTACTTTCACAAACTTATTCTAAGTAGAATTCAATAATTAAGCTAAATCGTAGTAAATAAAAGGGTATTGTAAGGGTTAAGTCATGGAAGGGCAGCTCAGACCCGTGTCATGCTCCTCCTGTGCCATGTGGGAAATCAGGGACACTGTCTCTGACAACTATGTGTGCAGGAAGTGTGTCCAGCTGCAGCTCCTAGCGGACAGCATGGCGTCGCTGGAGCTGCGAATGGACTCACTCTGGAGCATACGCGATGCTGAGGATGTTGTGGATAGCACATTCAGTGAGTTGGTCACACCGCAGGTAAAGGCTAGCTCAGACAGTAAATGGGTGACCAAAAGGCAGGGTAAAGGCAGGAAGGTAGTGCAGGAGTCACCTGCGGTCATCTCCCTCCAAAACAGGTTGACCGTTTTGGGTACTGTTGGGGGAGATGACTTATCAGGGGAAGGCACCAGCAGCCAGGTTCAGGGCACCATGACTGGCTCTGCTGCACAGAAGGGCGGGAAAAAGAGGGATAGGGCTATAGTGATAGGGGATTCAATTGTAAGGGGGATAGATAGGAGTTTCTGTGGCCGAAACCGAGACTCCAAGATGGTATGTTGCCTCCCTGGTGCAAGGGTCAAGGATGTCTCAGAGCGGGTGCAGAGCATTCTGAAGGGGGAGGGGGATCAGCCAGTTGTCGTGGTACATGTAGGTACCAACGATGTAGGTAAAAAGAGGGAGGAGGTCCTACAAGCTGAATTTAGGGAGTTAGGAGCTAAATTGAAAAGTAGGACCTCAAAGGTAGTAATCTCTGGATTGCTACCAGTGCCACGAGCTAATAAGTTTAGAGAGAGTAAGATAGATAAGCTAAATACGTGGCTTGAGCAGTGGTGCAAGGGAGAGGGATTTAAATTCTTGAGGCATTGGAACCAGTTCTTGGGGAGGAGTGACCTGTACCAAGGGGACGGTCTACACCTGAACTGTGAGGGAGCCGATGTCCTCGGGGTAATATTTTCTAGGGCGGTTCGGGAGGATTTAAACTAATTTGGCAGGGGGATGGGAACCTAGGTAGTGGAAAAGAGGGAAGTCATATGAAGTTAGAAATAGATGGTAGAAAGGTGAGAAGCAATAAGCAAAGGAGAGAAACACAAAGGGCCAAACTAATTCATAATGAGAGTGTGAAAAAAGCAAGCCTGAAGGCTTTGTATCTTAATGCTAGAAGCATTAGGAACAAGGTGGATGAATTAGTTGTGGAAATAGAGGTAAACAAGTATGATTTGATTGGGATTACAGAAACGTGGCTGCAGGGTGGGCAAGGCTGGGAACTTAACATCCAGGGATATACAATATTTAGGAAGGATCGGCAAAAAGGTAGGGGAGGTGGGGTAGCATTGCTGGTAAAGGAGGGGATTAATGCAATGGAAAGGAAGGATATTAACTCGGATGAAACGGAATCTGTATGGGTAGAAATGAGAAAAAGCAAGGGGAGGAAAACGTTAGTGGGTGTGATATATAGGCCTCCAAATAGTAATATGGAGGTGAGGGAAGGCATAAAAAGGGAAATTAGAGAAGCGTGCGATAAGAGCACAGCTGTCATCATGGGTGACTTTAATTTACATATTGATTGGACTACCCAAATTAGTAAAAATTCTGAGGAGGAGGAATTCCTGGAATGTTTTCGGGACGGTTATCTGGACCAATATGTCGAGGAGCCGACTCGAGATCAGGCCATTTTAGACTGGGTATTGTGCAATGAGAAGGGACTTATCAGCAATCTTCTTGTACGAGGCCCCTTGGGTCAGAGCGATCATAATATGATCGAGCTCTCAGTCGAGATGGAGAGTGAGGAAATTGAATCAGAGACTAAGGTCCAGAACTTAAATAAAGGGAATTACGAGGGTATGAGACGGGAATTGGGTAAGATTGATTGGGTGGTGTTTCTGGGGGGATTGACAGTGGATAGACAATGGCAAGCATTCAAAGATAGAATGGAAGAATTCCAGAACATGTTTATACCGGTTTGGCATAAAAATAAACCTAAAAAGGTGACTCAACCGTGGATAACGAGGGAAATTAGGGACAGCATAAAATCAAAAAAAAGGGCATATCAACTGGCAAAAAAAGCACCAGACCGGAAGATTGGGGGCAGTACAGGATACAGCAAAAGAGGACAAAGGGATTAATCAGGAAGGGGAAAATAGAATACGAAAGTAAACTTGCAGCAAACATAAAGACAGACTGCAAAAGCTTTTATTGGTATATCAGGAGGAAAAGACTGGCAAAATCCCAAGTCGGTCCCTTGCAGTCCGATTCGGGAGAATATATAATGGAGAATAAGGAAATGGCAGACCAATTAAACTCATACTTTGGTTCTGTATTCACAAAGGAGGACACAAATAACCTCCCAGGAATATCGACAAACATAGGGACTAATGAGAGGGAGGAGCTGACAGAAATTAGTATCTCTAGGGATATGGTGTTGGGTAAGTTGAGGGGACTGAAGGCCGACAAATCCCCGGGGCCTGATAAACTACATCCTAGGGTACTTAAGGAGGTGGCCCTGGAGATAGCAGATGCTCTAAGGATCATCTTCCGGAACTCCATTGACTCGGGAACAGTACCCGTGGATTGGAGGGTAGCTAATGTTACCCCAATATTTAAAAAGGGGGGTAGAGAGAAAGCAGGGAATTATAGACCAGTAAGCCTTACATCGGTTGTGGGCAAAATGCTAGAGTCCATTATTAAGGATAAAATAGCGGAGCACTTGACAAATGGGGAAAGGATCGGACAGAGTCAACATGGATTTACAAAGGGTAAATCGTGTTTGACTAATCTGCTGGAATTTTTTGAGGAAGTAACTGGTAAAATAGATGGGGGAGAGCCAGTGGATGTGGTGTACCTTGACTTCCAGAAAGCCTTCGATAAGGTTCCACACAAAAGATTATCATGCAAAATTAAGGCTCATGGGATTGGGGGCAAAGTATTAACGTGGATAGAGAACTGGCTGGCGGATAGAAAACAGAGAGTTGGAATAAACGGCTCGTTTTCGGAGTGGCAGGCAGTGACCAGCGGGGTGCCGCAAGGATCTGTCCTGGGACCCCAGCTGTTCACAATATATATAAATGATCTGGATCAGGGAATTGGATGCAATATTTCCAAATTCGCTGACGACACTAAACTAGGAGGAGGGGTGGGCTCTGATGAGGATGTCAGGAGGCTACAGTGCGATTTGGACAGGTTGGGGGAATGGGCGGATACGTGGCAGATGCACTATAATGTGGATAAATGCGAGGTTATCCACTTTGGGGGTAAAAACAGGAGGGTGGATTATTATCTAAATGGCAATAGATTGGGAGATGGGGAAGTGCAGAGGGACCTGGGTGTTCTTGTGCACCAGTCACTGAAGGAGAGCATGCAGGTGCAACAGGCGATTAAGAAGGCAAATGGTATGTTGGCCTTCATATCAAGGGGGTTCGAGTATAGGAAAAGGGATACCTTACTACAGCTGTACAAGGTGCTGGTGAGACCGCATCTGGAGTATTGTGTACAGTTTTGGTCGCCCCATCTGCGGAAGGATGTTCTTGCCATGGAAAGAGTGCAGCGGCGATTCACCAGGCTGATACCTGGAATGGCGGGAATGACCTACGAGGAGAGATTGAATAGTTTGGGCTTGTACTCACTGGAGTTTAGAAGATTGAGAGGGGATCTCATCGAAACATATGAAATTATGGCAGGCCTGGACAGGCTGAATTCAGAGAGAATGTTTCCAATGGCAGGGGAGCACAGAACCAGGGGCCACAGTCTAAAAATAGCGGGCAAATCATTTAAAACAGAGATGAGGAAGAATTTCTTCACTCAAAGAGTGGTGAGCCTGTGGAATTCCCTGCCACAGAGGGCTGTGAAGGCTAATTCAATAAATATTTTCAAGAGAGAATTGGATATATTTCTGAAGGCTAAGGGGATTAAGGGTTACGGAGAAAAGGCGGGGACGGGGTACTGAACTGGTAAGATCAGCTATGATCTCAGACGAAGATCAGCCATGATCTCATTGAATGGCGGAGCAGGCTCGAAGGGCCGAATGGCCTACTCCTGTTCCAATCTCTATGTTTCTATGTTTCTATATATATGTCTGTGTGTATGTATATGTCTCTCTGTGTGTATATGTATGTGTGAGTATATATGTCTGCGTGTGTATTTATGCATGTGTATCTGTCAGTGTGTGTATATATCAGTGTGTCTGTATATGTCTGTGTGTGTATATGCCTGTGTGTTTGTTTGTGTATGTGTGTGTATGTCAGTGCACGTGCGTGTTTCCAATGCACTACGTCAAGCTTGTACTGTCCGCAGGAGGGCGCTCTCTGGTCACTTTACAAAGATCCGGATCCGTATCTACAGGAAGTGATTGTTTCGAGAGGTGCAAAAGAGCGGGGGGAAGAAATCCCAGCCGATCTGATGAGATCCCTGCGCTCTTCCAGTTTTTCCAATTCCAGGCACGGTACAGGCAGTCATCATAGTCTCTTGTTTCTGGAGATCAGGCTGGAACCATGGATTTGCAAATCTGCCTGACTCTGGTTATTGTCCTGATCACAGGTCGGTGATATTGGAACCATTTATAACATTGCCAATCCCAATCTCCACCTCCGCGTGATCATTCTCTTTCTGTTACTCTGTCTAACCCGCTGTGTGCTCGCTGTTTATTTTCAGAGATGAGTAACGGAGACTCGGTGCCCCAGTCAGAACAAGGAGTCGGATCAGAAGAGGGTGCAGATTCAGCAATAAACTGCAGTTACTCTGGATCGGGTTCAGCTACAAGCTATAACCTGTTTTGGTATCGCCAGTATCCCCACCAAGCCCCTCAGTATCTGCTCAGAGCCGATAGTTATGGGAATAACGAGACTGCTCCGGGCTTTGAACACTTCAGCGGGAATCTCCATCGGACACACGGCACTTTTCACTTATCCTTGAAAGCCTTCAAGGTCACAGACAGCGCCGTGTATTACTGTGCCCTGAGACCCACAGTGAATAAAGCTCCCTCGGCCCCCATACAAAAACAGGTAGGCATAGGGGAAGGAGGGCGAGATGGGATGGGTTGTCGTGCTGCACCTCAGGAAAATACCAGGGATTGACTCCCCGAAAGTTTGTACAGAAACTGAATGGGAAAATACAGCCTGATCCGATCGGGTTTCTCCAGTTATGTCAGTGCTGTCAGTGTTGGGATAAGAGAAATTTCTCAACCATTTTAACACAGGGTCAAATTCAGATATTTCCACCACAGTGTTAGCACAGACCTCTAGATCTTTGGGACGAATAACGGGTTAACTCTCTACAAGTAGATGCCCTGGGTGTGGTGAAGATCCGTCAGGTCACATTTTTAAAAGCTATCTCACCGGTGCAGAGCGCTTTCCACTTGTGATGTCCCTCGTAGATTTGGGGCTCCAACAAGTAATGGAGCTCATTTGCGGTGGTGGGAAATAAGTGATACCGGGGATTGAATTGATTTAGATTATATTTCGCTTTTCACCTTACTGAGAGAGAGAGAAGGAATGAAAGAGAGGGAGTGAGAAAGACACGGAGTAAAACAAAGTATGTGACACCAAAACAACCGAGAGAGATAGAGAGAGGGAGAGAAAAGGAGAGAAAAAGACACCGAGTTAAATAGAGTGAGCGAAAGCGAGGCACAGATAGAGAAAGAGGCAGAGAGTGACAGATATTTCCACCACAGTGTTAGCATAGACCTGCAGATCTCTGGGACGAATAACGGGTTAATCTCTGCAAGTTGATACCCTGGGTGTGGTGAAGATCCGTCAGGTCACATTTTTGGGTGACTTTAATCTACATATAGATTGGGCCAACCAAATTAGTAACAATACTGTGGAGGAGGAATTCCTGGAGTGTTTACGGGATGGTTTCCTGGACCAATATGTCGAGGAACCAACCAGAGATCAGACCATCTTAGACTGAGTATTATGTAATGAGAAAGGATTAATTAGCAATCTTGTTGTACGAGACCCCTTGGGTCGGAGTGATCATAATATGATCGGATTCTTCATTAAGATGGAGAATGAAGTAATTGACTCAGAGACAAGGGTCCTCAATTTAAATAAAGGAAACTACGATGGTCCGAGGAGCGACTTGGGTAGGATTGATTGGGAAATGGCACTCAAAGGGTTGACGGTGGATAGGCAATGGCAAACATTCAAAGACCGAATGGATGAGCTACAGAATTTGTTCATCCCAGTTTGGCATAAAAATAAAACAAAAAAGGTGACTCAACCGTGGCTAACAAGGGAAATTAGGGATAGCATAAGATCCAAGGATAGGACATATAAATTGGTTAGAAAAAGCAATAATCCTGAGGATTGGGAGCAGTTTAGAAGTCAACAAAGGAGGGCAAAGGGATTAATTAAGAAAGGGACAATAGAATATGAGAGTAACCTATTAGGGAACATAAAAACTGACTGTAAAAGCTTTTATAGATATGTGAAGAGAAAAAGATTGGTGAAGTCAAGCGTAGGTCCCTTACAGTCAGAATCAGGGGAATTTATAATGGGAAACAAGGAAATGGCAGACCAATTAAATACATACTTTGGTTCTGTCTTCACAAAGGAGGACACAAATAACCTCCCAGAGATGCCGGGGAACATAGGGTCTGATGAAAGGGAGGAACTGAAAGAAATCAGTATTTGTAGGGAAATGGTGTTAGGAAAATTGATGGGACTGAAGGCCGTTAAATCCCCAGGGCCTGATAATCTACATCCCAGGGTACTTAAGGAAGTGGCCCTAGAGATAGTAGATGCATTGCTGGTCATCTTCCAGAACTCGATAGACTCTGGAACGGTACCCATGGATTGGAGGGTAGCTAATGTTACTCCACTATTCAAAAAAGGTGGTACAGAAAAAGCGGGAAATTATAGACCGGTAAGCCTGACATCGGTAGTGGGAAAATGCTAGAGTCCATTATAAAAGCAGAGCACTTGGAAAGCAGTGACAGCATCGGACAAAGTCAACATGGATTTACAAAAGGTAAATCATGCTTGACTAATCTACTGGAATTTTTTGAGGATGTAACTGGTAAAATAGATAAGGGAGAACCAGTGGATGTGGTGTATTTGGACTTTCAGAAGGCTTTCGATAAGGTTCCACATAAGAGATTAGCGTGAAAAATTAATGCACAAGGGATTGGGGGCCAGGTATTGACTTGGATAGAGAACTGGTTGGCGGACAGAAAGCAAAGAGTTGGAATAAATGGGTCGTTTTCCAAGTGGCAGGCAGTGACTGGTGGGGTACCGCAAGGATCGGTCCTAGGACCTCAGCTGTTCACAATATATATTAATGATCTGGACGATGGAATTGGATGTAATATCTCCAAATTTGCAGACGACACAAAGCTGGGTGGGAGGGAAAGCTGTGAGGAGGATGTCATGAAACTCCAGTACGATTTAGACAGGTTGGGTGATTGGGCAGAAACATGGCAAATGCACTATAATGTGGATAAATGTGAGGTTATCCACTTTGGTGGCAAAAACAGGAAGGCAGATTATTATTTGAATGGCAATAGATTGGGAGAAGGGGAAGTGCAGAGACCTGGGTCATATTGTGCACCAGTCGCTGAAGGTAAGCATGCAGGTGCAGCAGGCAGTTAAGAAGGCAAATGGTATGTTGGCCTTCGTAGCAAGAGGGTTCGAGTACAGGAACAAGGATGTCTTGCTACAGTTGTACAGGGCCTTGGTGAGACCGCACCTTGAGTATTGTGTGCAGTTTTGGTCACCTTACCTGAGGAAGGACGTTCTTGTGATGGAGGGAGTGCAGCGAAGATTCACCAGGCTGATACCTGGGATTGCAGGAATGACGTATGAGGAGAGATTGTGTCCATTGGGCTTATACTCACTGGAGTTTAGAAGATTGAGAGGGTATCTCATCGTAACTTATAAAATTCTGTCAGGTCTGGACAGACTAGATGCAGGAAGGATGTTTGTGATGGCCGGGGAGTCCAGAACCAGGGGTCATAGTCTAAGGATAAGGGGTAAGCCAGTTAGGACTGAAATGAGGAGGAATTTCTTCACCCAGAGAGTGGTGAACCTGTGGAATTCTCTGCCACAGAAGGCGGTGGAGGCCAGTTCATTAAATATATTCAAGAAAGAGTTGGATATATTTGTTGAGGCTAAAGGGATCAAGGGATATGGGGAGAAGGCAGGGACAGGGTACTGAATTTGGATGATCATCCATGGTCTCATTGAATGGCGGAGCAGGCTCGAAGGGCCGAATGGCCTACTCCTGCTCCTATCTTCTATGTTTCTATGTTTCTATGAAAGAGAGAGAGAGAGAGAGAGAGAGACCGAGACAGAGGGAGCGAAAGATTCATCACATAGCTCGGCAAGGAAAGGGTTTGTAGGGAGACATCAGTAATTGGTCCACAACTAAGACTAATTGGTGCACAACTTATGTCAGTTCTGAGAGATCAGCCAATCCTGTCCTTGGGAAACGCCCCTCCGTCTCCCAATCAGTGAAGACTGTCCCTGATCTGAGTTAACTCTTTAATATCAGACTAGTATGGCCAACATATTTAAAACGATCTGCTGTTTTCTGTCTAAATCTAAACCAGACACCATGTGCTCCCCGTGTTCCTTACTGGTAATAATTTTCGTGCTGCCCGGTGAGTACATGTGTAAATGGTCATTGTGTGTTTCATGGATTATATTTACACCCAGACTTTTGACACATTCTGTGCTTTGTTACAGGAACGAGTGGCAAAGACTCAGTGTCCCAGGATCCGCCTGAATTAACGGTTCAGGAAGGACCATAATATAGAACCGCAGTTACTCGGCAGCTGCTCCAACTCTGTTCAGGTACATCCAGTATCCCGGGGAAGGTCCGAGATATTTACTGAGGATGTATAGCTAGAGGACAGTAGCCAGATTTCCCAAGCCGGTTCTCTGCTGTTTTGCACAGAGACAGCAAAACGGTTCCTTTAAATATCACCGGAGTTCTTGCCTCCGACACCGCCGTGTATTTCTGTGTCATGAGCTCCAGAGATATGGCGGATCCCGTAGAAAAACCCACAGTGAGAGTTCCAGTTAGAGCTCACCAGAGGGCGCTCTCACCCCGATAAACAGCAGCGATCATTCAGCCTCCACAGCGAGAGTCACAGGGAGAGTCTTAAAAGAGCGACAAGTCACAACACTCAACAAGAACAGGTCAGGTCCACTTGGAGATTTTTAAGGTGATTTCAACTCGTATTCAGAATAAAAATGAACTTCACAAATCATGTCTGTGGCACCTTAACTCCTCTTTTGTCCTTTCTCTATTGTGTACATTTCTGGGCACCACACGTAAGGATGATGTCAAGGGCCAGGAGAGGGGACAGACGAGGTTTACCAGGATGGTACCAGGGATGAGGGAGTTCAGTTATGTGGAGATATTGAAGAAGCTGGGATTGTTTTCCTTCCAGCAGAGAAGGTTAAGGGGAGACCTAATGAGGGGTTTTGACAGAGCAAATAGGGAGAAACTATTTCCTCTAGCAAGTGGGTTGATAACCAGAGGGAAGAGATTTAAAATAATTGACAAAAGAACGAGAGGCGAAATGAGGAGACATTCCTTCACAAAGAGGTTTGTTAAGTTTGCAAGACAATGCCAGAAAGGGTGGTGGAATCAGATGTCATGGGAACTTTCAAAAGGCAATTGGACATGTGCTTGAAGAGGGATAATTCATAATCATAATCATAACCATAATCAACTTTATTGTCATTGTTCGTGCACAGGTGCAGTAGAACGAAATGTAGGCTTGCGGCTCCCGAGAGTGTACATTTAGATTAAGACATTTAAACATTCAACATACATTTGGCTTGTAATACATTAACATAAACATAACCATAATAAAGTGCATTGGCAGATGTGCAGGCTTTAGAGTTTATTTGTGGAGTTCAGTAGGATGACGGCCCTGGGAAAGAAGCTGTTCCTAAATCTGGTCGTTCGGGTGCGAATGCATCTGTAGCGTCTCCCAGATGGCAGGAGGGTGAACAGACTGTGGCTGTGGTGGGTAGGGTCTTTGATGATGGACCGTGACCTCCGTAAACAGCATTTCTGGTATATTTGCTCTATGGTCGGTAGCCGGGTGCCGGTAATGCGTTGGGCAGTTTTGACTACCCGCTGCAGGGCGTTCCGGTCATAGTAGCTACAGCTGCCATACCATACTGTGATACAGTTCGTCAGAATGCTCTCTATTGTGCAGCGGTAAAAGTTAGAGAGGATCAGGGGTGACAGGTTACATCCCTTCAGCCTCCTTAGGAAATATAGGCGCTGCTGGGCCTTCTTCACCAGAGAGGAGGTATTGAGGGACCAGGAGAGGTCTTCCGTGATGTGGACTCCGAGGAACTTAAAGCTGTCCACCCTTTCCACCACAGCCCCATTGATGTGGATGGGGGTGTGACTTCCGCCCTTAGACTTCCTGAAGTCCACAATGATTTCTTTGGTTTTCTTGATGTTAAGGGCCAGGTTGTTATCAGTGCACCACTTCACGAGATGCTGGACCTCCTCCCTGTAGGCCGACTCATCATTGTTGGTGATCTGGCCTACCACTGTGGCATCATCCGCAAACTTGATGATGGTGTTGGAACCATGAACAGCCACACAGTCGTGGGTGAAGAGGGAGTAGAGGAGGGAGCTCAGCACACATCCTTGTGGGGCCCCCGTGTTCAGGGTCAGGGGGGGAGGTGTGGTTACCTAATTTGACAGATTGGGGTCTGTTTGTTAGGAAGTCCCGGGTCCAGTTGCAGACGGAAGTGTTCAGGCCAAGAGTGTGGAGTTTGGTGGCCAGCTTGTTGGGGACGATAATGTTGAATGCTGAGCTGTAGTCTATGAACAGCGTTCTGATGTAGGTCTCTTTACCATCTAAGTGATTCAGTGCAGAGTGTAGAGCAGTTGTGATTGCATCCTCCATTGATCTGTTTGCACGATAGGCAAACTGGCGTTGGTCAAGAGAGGCGGGAACACTGGCTTTGATGTGGGCCAGGACCAGTCTCTCGAAACACTTCATTATGATGGGTGTGAGTGCGACAGGTCGATAGTCGTTCAGGCACGTCACAGCCGTTTGTTTTGGCACAGGAATAATGGTAGCGGTCTTGAAGCATGTAGGGACTACTGCCTGGGCCAATGACAGATTGAAGATGGCGGTGAAGACATCAGCCAGCTGATCAGCACATTCCTTGAGTACCCGTCCAGGGGTGCTATCCAGTCCAGCAGCCTTTCGTGTGTTCACTCTGCGTAGAACACCCCTGACGTCGGAGGTCGACAGAGTGAGCATCTGGTCTTGCAGGGTTAGAGAGAAAAAGCTGGGACATGGGACTAAACAGGCACGACAGACCGAATGCCCCCTTCTGTGCTGTAAGATTCTACGAATCTATGATAGAAACATAGAGAAATAGAATAATAGGAGCATGGATAGATCATTCGGCCCTTCGAGCCTGCTCCACCATTCAATATGATCATGGCTGATCCTCTATAGCAACACCATATTCCCGCTCTCTCCCCATGCTCATTGATGCCTTTCTTCCCACGCTTAACCAGATGTGCTATTTAATCAAATGCCTGAACTCCAGAAGTTCAGAGGAAAATCATCGAAGCAACAGAACGAATATACCGGTAGAAACTCGGGTCTGACCAGATATGTTCCCGTGGCCGGCAGGTTCCAAAAGAATCCGATGGGACGGCAAAGAACATCTGAGAAAGAGAGAGATTAAGTGAGTTGCGGACTAGTGTAATATAAACAGAGACAGAGTCTAGTATAATATAAACAGAGACAGGGTCTAGTGTAATATAAAAAGAGACATGGTCGAGTGTAATATAAACAGAGACAGGGTCTAGTGTAATATAAGCAGAGACAGGGTCCAGTCTAATATAAACAGAGACAGGGTCTAGTGTAATATAAACAGAGACAGGGTCTAGTGTAATATAAACAGAGACAGGGTCTAGTGTAATATAAACAGAGACAGGGTCCAGTGTAATATAAACAGAGACAGGGTCTAGTGCAATATAAACAGAGACAGGGAAGGTGTAATATAAACAGAGACAGCCTAGTGTAATATAAACAGAGACAGGGTCTAGAGTAATATAAACAGAGACAGGGTCTAGTGTAATATAAACAGAGACAGGGAAGGTGTAATATAATCAGAGACAGCCTAGTGTAATATAAAGAGAGACAGGGTCTAGTGTAATATAAACAGAGACAGTCTAGTGTAATATAAACAGAGACTGGGTCCAATGTAATATAAAGAGAGACAGGGTCTTGTGAAATCTGAACAGAGACAGGGTCTAGTGTAAAATAAACAGAGACAGGGTCTAGTGTAATATAAACAGAGACAGGGTCTAGTGTAATATAAACAGAGACAGGGCCTAGTGTAATATAAACAGAGACAGGGTATAGTGTAATATAAACAGAGATAGGGTCGAGTGTAATATAAACAGAGACAGGGTCTAGTGTAATATAAATAGAGACAGGGCCTAGTGTAATATATACTGAGACAGGTTCTAGTGTAACATAAACAGAGGCAGGGTGTAGTGTAATATAAACAGAGACAGGGCCTAGTGTAATATAAACAGAGACAGGGTCCAGTGTAATATAAACAGAGAGAGGGTCCAGTTTAATATAAACAAAGACAGGGTCCAGTGTAATATAAACAGAGATAGGGTCTAGTCTAATATAAACTGAGACCGTGTCTAGTGTAATATAAACAGAGATAGGGTCTAGTGTAATATAAACAGAGACAGTGTCAATTGTAATATAAACAGAGACAGGCTCTAGTGTAATATAAACAGAGAACGGGTCTAGTGCAATACAAACTGAGACAGGGTCTAGTGTAATATAAACAGAGACAGGGTCTAGTGAAATATCAAGAGAGACAGGGTCTAGTGTTATATAAACAGAGACAGGGTCTACTGTAATATAAACAGAGGCAGGGTCTAACGCATTATAAACAGAGACAATGTCTAGTGTAATATAAACAGAGGCAGGGTCTCGTGTAATACAAACAGAGACAGGGTCTAGTGTAATATAAACAGAGACAGGGTCTAGTGTAATATAAACAGAGACAGGGTCTAGTGTAATATAAACAGAGACAGGGTCTAGTGTAATATAAACAGAGGCAGGGTCTAGTGCAATATAAACAGAGACAGTGACTAGTGTAAAATAACAGAGACATGGCCTAGTGTACTATATACTGAGACAGGATCTAGTGTAATATAAACAGTGACAGGGCCTAGTGTAATATATACTGAGACAGGGTCTAGTGTAATATAAACAGAGACTGGGTCTAGTGTAATATAAACAGAGACTGGGTCTAGTGTAATATAAACAGAGACAGGACCTAGTGTAATATAAACAGAGACAGGGTCCAGTGTAATATAAGCAGAGAGAGGGCCTAGTGTAATATAAACAGAGACAGGGTGTAGTGTAACATAAACAGAGACAGGGTCTAGAGTAATATAAATAGAGACAGGGTCTAGCGTAATATAAACAGTGACAGGATCTAGTGTAATATAAACAGAGACAGGGTCCAGTGTAATATAAACAGAGAAAGGGTCTAGTGTAATATAAACAGAGACAGCGTCCAGTGTAATCTAAACAGAGACAGGGTCTTGTGTAATATAAACAGTGACAGGGTCTAGTGAAATATAAACAGAGACAGGGTCTAGTGCATTATAAACAGGGAGAGTGTCTAGTGCAATATAAACAGAGACAGGGTCTAGTGTAATATAAAAAGAGACAGGATCTAGTGTAATATAAACAGAGACAGGGTCTAGTGTAATATAAACAGAGACAGGGTCTAGTGTTATATAAAAAGAGACAGGGTCTAGTGTAATATAAACAGAGACAGAGTCTAGATTAATATAAACAGAGACAGGGTCTAGTGTAATATAAACAGAGAAAGGGTCTAGTGTAATATAAACAGAGACAGGGTCTAGAGTAATATAAACTGAGACAGGGTCTAGTGTAATATAAACAGAGACAGCGTCCAGTGTAATATAAACAGAGATCGGGTCTAGTGTAATATAAACAGAGGCCGGGTCTAGTGTAATATAAACAGAGACAGTGTCAAGTGTAATATAAACAGAGACAGGGTCTAGTGTAATATAAACAGTGGCCGGGTCTAGTGTAATATAAACAGAGACAGGGTCTAGTGTAATATAAATAGAGACAGGGCCTAGTGTAATATAAACAGAGACAGGGTCCAGTGTAATATAAACAGAGAGATGGTCTAGTGTAATATTAACAGCTACAGGGTGTACTGTAATATAAACAGAGACAGGGTCTAGCGTAATATAAACAGAGACAGGGTCTAGTGTAATATAAACAGTGACAGGGTCTAGTGTAATATAAACAGAGACAGGGTCTAGTGTAATATAAACAGAGACAGGATCTAGCGTAATATAAACAGTGACAGGTTCGAGTGAAATATTAGCAGAGACAGGGTCTAGTGTAACATAAACAGAGACAGGGTCTAGCGTAATATAAACAGTGACAGGGTCTAGTGTAATATAAACAGAGACAGAGTCTAGAGTAATATAAACAGAGACAGGGTCTAGTGTAATATAAACAGAGACAGGGTCTAGTGTAATATAAACAGAGACAGGGTCCAGTGTAATATAAACAGAGACAGGGCCTAGTCTAGTATTAAGAGAGACAGGGTCTAGTGTAATATAAACAGAGACAGAGTCTAGTGTAATATAAACAGAGACAGGGTCTAGTGTAATATAAACAGAGACAGGGTCTAGTGTAATATAAACAGAGACAGGGTCTAGTGTAATATAAACAGAGACAGGGCCTAGTGTAATATTAACAGAGGCAGGGTCTAATGTAATATAAACAGAGACAGGGCCTAGTATAAAATAAACAGAGATAGGGTCTAGCGTAATATAAACAGTGACAGGGTCTAGTGTAATATAAACAGAGACAGGGTCTAGTGTACTATAAACAGGGACAGTGTCTAGTGCAATATAAACAGAGACAGGGTCTCGTGTAATATTAGAAGAGACAGGATCTCGTGTTGTATAAACAGAGACAGGGTGTAGTGTAATATAAACAGAGACAGGGTCCAGTGTAATATAAACAGAGACAGTGTCTAGTGTAATATAAACAGAGACAGGGCCTAGTGTAATATAAACAGAGACAGGGTGCAGTGTAATATAAAAAGAGACAGGGTCTAGTGTAATATAAACAGAGACAGTGTCTAGTGTAATATAAGCAGAGACAGGGTCTAGTGTAATATAAACAGAGACAGGGTCTCGTGTAATATAAACAGAGACAGGTTCTAGTGTAAGATAAACAGAGACAGGTTCTAGTGTAATATAAACAGAACCAGGGTCTAGTGTAATATGAACAGAGACTGGGTCTAGTTTAATATAAACAGAGACAGGGCCTAGTGTAATATAAACAGAGACAGGGTCTAGTGTAATATAAACAGAGACAGGATCTAGTGTAATCTAAACAGAGACAGGGTCTAGTGTAATATAAACAGAGACAGGGTCTAGAGTATTATTGTAGTGTCCGTGTGCAGATAAAGACACTGAAGACAGGAGTTGGTTCATAGGTATTTACTAAGCAAGTCTGGGGGTGTGGTTCTAAAGGATATACACAATACACAGGCTTATATAGCCCAAGTGGCAATTACCGGCATTACGCACACCTGGGGCTCTTAAAGGCACATACACCATAATTGCTCTTAAAGGCACATACACCACAATTCCTCCCCTTCTAGCTAACTAGTACATCATATTTTAAGTAATTATTAATTACAGGTTATATTCAAATTAATATACATTGCTGTATTAATTAATTATAAGTTAGTCTCTCAGGAGGCTTCCTGACTCGGTCCGGATAACGCCTCGGGGGTGTAGTAGTTTCTGGTGGTGTAGTAGGTTCTTCTGGCAAGGCTGATTCTGCTTGAAGGCCAGTGTCGGGTTCATCAGGCTCCAGTATCACCGGATCGGAGGTAGATATGGGTATCTCTACTTCACCATTAGATGTATAGAGTGGTGGTGTCGGTTGTCCCTTTTCGGATGACTTGATGATTTGGTCAGCATGGCGCCTTCTTATGCTGTCTCCGATGTCCACGGTATACATCAGTGGTCCTAATCATGTGCAGATAGTTCCAGGCTGCCATTTCTCGGTAAGGTAGTCCCGGACCAAAACCGGTTGGCCTATCTGGAAGGCCCTAGTTGGCCTTTCATTCATGCCCTGTAACTGCTGGTTCTCCACGTCCCTTCGGATGTTGGGCTTGACCAAATCCAGCCGGCATCTTAAGTTTCTATTGTAGAACATCATGGCGGGAGTTTGGTTAGTAACCATATGCGTTGCATTCATATCTGCAAATAAGAAGTTATCCACCTTGTGCTGAAGTTTTATGTCTTCATTACCCATGGCCTTGATGGCCTTCTTGAAGGTCTGGACAAACCTTTCAGCCAATCCATTGGTGGCGGGATGGTATGGGGCGGACGTGTAGTGCTTTACCCCATTGTTCTTTAAGAACTTTCTGAATTCTTCGGACACAAATTGCGGTCCATTATCAGAACATATCTGCTCCGGCAGCCCATTCCTGGCAAATATGGTCCTTATTACTGTGATGTTTTTTTCCGTGGTGGTGGAGGACATCTTTATTACCTCCGGCCACTTGGAGTGTGCATCAACTGCGATTAAGAACATTGAGTCCATAAATGGACCAGCAAAGTCGATGTGCACCCTTTGCCAGGGAGATGGGGGCCACTCCCATGGATGTAGAGGGGCCTGTGGCGGAGCATTTTGGACCTTCTGGCATCCTAGGCAGCTCTTGGTCATGTCTTCGATGTCTCCATCGATACCTGGCCACCATACAAACGCCCTAGCTAGGTTCTTCATTTTCACTCCACCCAGATGCCCCTCATGAAGCTCCTTTAGCACTTTATCCTGGAATTTGGGTGGAATCACCACTCTGGATCCACACATCAAGGTTCCTCGGCACACTGACAGCTGTTCTCTTCTTTGCGAGAATGCTGGCAACAGTGGTTCGCCATGTGCTGGCCATCCCTTCACTGTTAAATTGGAGACCCGTGAGAGAGTGGGATCATTTCTTGTCTCCCTTTCAATGGCAGAATTTGTCACTGGTAGACATTTCACTATGGTAGAGTGGAATATCTCTACTGGGTCTACTGTTGTTCTATTGTTGGCAACGGTAGGCGTGATAAACCGTCAGCATTCCCATGCTGTTTTGACCCTTTGTATTCAATGTTGTATTGGTGTGCCCCTAGAAAAAGGGACCACCTCTGTAGTCTTTGTGCCGTCATAATGTGGACACCTTTTTTAGGGTTGAATATGGAGATGAGGGGTTGATGGTCAGTCAGCAAGGTAAATTTTTGTCCGTGTAGGTAATGGTTGAATTTCTTCACTCCCCATACCAGGCTGAGTGCTTCCCTGTCTATCTGGGCATAGTTACACTCAGCTGAGTTCAATGAGCATGACGCAAAAGCTATCGGCCGTTCCGAGCCATCAGGGAATCTATGGGACAATACCGCTCCTATGCCGTAAGGGGATGCATCGCACGCCAGTCTGATTGGTAGTGATGGGTTGGAATGAGCCAAAATTTTCTCGGATGTGATTAAGTCTTTACATTTATGGAAGGCGCATTTACAGTCTTCGTTCCATTTCCAAATCACTCCTGTCTGTAGAAGATCATTAAGAGGGTGTAGAATAGTTGATAAGTTCGGTAAAAATTTATGATAGTAATTTATTAATCCCAGGAATGACCTTAATTGTGAAACATTTTCAGGTGCTGGGGCTTTTATAACTGCTTCAATTTTTTCAGGTGACTTATGCAACCCTTCCTTATTAATTATGTGGCCACAATATGATATCTGATTTTGGAAAAATTCGCACTTGGGGCGATTTGCTCGTAGGCCCCGTTCTTTCAACCTAGTGAGCAGCTGCTCCAAATTGGCAAGGTGCTCGTTGTCGTTTTCTCCTGTTATAAGGATGTCGTCTAGGTAGCATTGAGTTCCCGGAATCCCTTGCAGGACCTGCTCCATAGCTCTTTGCCAGATAGCTGGAGCTGATGCTATTCCAAAAACCAGTCGATTGTACTGGTACAGGCCTTTGTGTGTGTTTATTGTGAGATACTTTTTAGAGGTCTCCTCAACCTCCATCTGTAGATATGCCTGTGCCAAGTCAATTTTTGTGAAACGTTTCCCTCCGAATAGTGAGGCGAAAATATCTTCTATCCTCGGAAGAGGATACTGTACCGTGTGAAGGATCGGGTTTACAGTCACCTTAAAGTCCCCACAGATGCGAATTTTTTTCTGTTCCTCAGAGTTATTTTTCAATGTTTTTTTCATGACTGGAACGATGGGTGTTGCCCATTCGCTCCAATCTATTTTGGATAATACGCCTGCCTTTTCCAAATTCTTCAGCTCTGCCTCGACTGCCGGGCGTATTGCGTATGGCACCGGTCTTGCCTTAAAAAATTTTGGAATTGCTGTATCTTCCACTTTTATTGAGGCGGTGATGCCTTTCAAGGTTCTTAGTTTCTCTTGAAACACTTCTTTGGCGTTGGCCAAGATGTCTTTTAATCGTTCAGGTATGATGTCATCATTGTTTTTTTCCTTACTGGTCACCGTCAGTGCCTGAATGGAGTGCCAGTCTAAACGTATCTTCCTTGTCCATTCACGTCCCAACAACGGTGGACCACCATCTTGTAGAATGTATAAATACAACTTTTGTATTTCTTTGCCGTTGTATACCACAGGCACCCTTATTTTTCCTTTGGGGTAGACTTTCTGCCCCGTATATGTTTTTAAGTTAATGGATGTGTCTTTTAGAGGTATATGCGAAAATAGCCTCTCGTAATCTCATCGATTTATTACGGTTAGAGCTGATCCTGTATCTAGCTCCATTTTAACTGGGGACCCTGCTATTGTGAGGGTAACCCAAATGGTTTGGTAATCCTCTTCGGCAAGTACATTATGTAATTTGAGACAGCTTAGTCTCTTGTTTCCGGAGTCGCTATCGCTATTCTGGTCTTCGGAGCTATTGTCCGTCATCATTTGTACCTTCCTGTACTTTTCTTCATTGATTTTTTTTTTCTGTCAGTGGATTTATTTTGTCCAGATTGGCATACCCGTGCAATGTGTCCAATCTTACCACATTGCCTGCATGCTTTGCCCTTGAACCAGCAGTCCCTCTGGTTATGGGTGGATCTGCCGCAGCGATAACATCTTCCGAACTCCTGTGTCATTTTATGGGTGCCGAAGTCCTGTGTCTCTTGTTGTATCTCTGCAGCTCCTTTTGCTGCTGCTTCGTATGATACAGCCATACTGAAAGCTTTGTCCAATGTTAAATATTTTTCAGAAAGCAGTCTTTTTTGTGTTCCTTCACTTAAGAGACCGCAAACAAATTTGTCTCGAAGATAATCCGATAGTCCTGCTCCGAATTGGCAGTACTTTGATAGCTTTCTTAATTCGGTTAGGTAATCAGCATTACTTTCATTCTTGTGTTGATTTCTCTTGAAGAACTTGAATCGTTCCGCTATCAGCAGCGGTGTTGGGTTTAAATGCTCCTGCAGGGTATCAACAATTTCTTTAAAAGTCTTGTCCTTTGGTTTGGCTGGAGTGATTAAATTTCGTAACAGCCCGTATGTCTTCGCGCCCATTAAGTTCAGAAGTACTGAAGCTTTTTTTTCATCTGTTATTCCATTTGCAGTGCAATAAACCTCTACTCTTTCCACGTATGTGGTCCAATCTTCTATTTCGCCATCAAAAGCCTCAATATTACCAGATTTAGGCATTTCAGAAAAGATATGGTGCTTCCCGCGCTTTTTTTTTCTCTGTAGCAACGATATGGCGCTTCCCGCGCTTTCCCGCCGCTGCTGCCGATAACAACGCTGTTTTACTGTGGTTTCCGTTTATTCACTGTTGGAGGCTCGTTCCCGACGGAGGTCTAAACGCTGACCTGCTTGCCGCGCCGGCCGTCTCTCGAGTGCACCCTCTCAGTCCGTTATTGCTTGCCTCTGATTTCGCTGCCTGTCTCAGCTGTAGAGCCCGCCGCTGGAGCTCCAGCCTGACGCCCAGGAAGGATTAGCGCAGTACCTGTCACCAGCTTGGCCAGCTGGTGAAACCACAGTTTCTCTTACTTCCTTGAGTCTTCTGGACGCTGGAGGAATCGATGTCCTTGAGGTGCTGCCAAATTGCAGGTAAGTCCGTTTCCACTTCGTCGCCACTGTAGTGTCCGTGTGTAGATAAAGACACTGAAGACAGGAGTTGGTTCATAGGTATTTACGAAGCAAGTCTGGGGGGGGGGGGGGGGGTTCTAAAGGATATACACAATACACAGGCTTATATAGCCCAAGTGGCAATTACCGGCATTACGCACACCTGGGGCTCTTAAAGGCACATACACCATAATTGCTCTTAAAGGCACATACACCACAATTATAAAATTGTAAATGGAGTAAAGCATTAATAAGCATAAATGTGAGATAAAAAGCAATTTCACGTTGAGTTATAGTGAGAACGTCTCAGTCAGTATGGGTTCATGTAACATGACCGGCGGTGTGAATCCGCGCTCTGTCAGCGCCACCTGGTGGCCGTGTTTAAAGTATCTCCTTTCAGCTGATCTCATAGAACACGGTGACTGTACGAGGTGTCCCGAGGCCGTTCTCACTGTGGGCCTCAGTGCACAGTAGTACACGGCGCTGTCAGCGAGCTGCAGCTCAATCAAATTGAAAGCACCGATAGTTTTCGACTTTTCCAGAATGACAGAGAAACGACCGTTAATTTGGGGCTTTCCAAAGGAATGTGCCTGAATTACGAAAGTGGGAGCCTTGTTCTGGTTCTGACGATAAAGCTGCAGGGAATAGCTCGAACCTGATGTTGAATAATTACAATTAATGCTCATCGAGGTTCCTTCCGGATATTGGGCTTCTGTTGACCACTGCTCGACGAAGTCTCCAGAACTCAATCCTGCAGAAAACATTCCTGGTTAGCCATGGAAACAGAGAGAAGCACAGATCACACGTTTATCATTCTTTAAGAATATATCTCTCGATCAGTAAACACAGGGAGATAAAGAGATAGAAAGAGATAGCATCGGTTTAATGGCTACACAGAGATAGATAAACAAGTTGATAAACAAACAGACAGACAGAGAGACAGAGAGACATAAAGGCTGACAGAAAGACAGAAAGATAGGCAGAGGGACAGATATAGAGACAGAACAGCAGGCAGATAGACAGACAGTCAGACAGACGGACAGAGAGACACAGCCAGACAGAGAGCGAGACAGGCAGGCAGACAGACAGACAATTACACAGACAGGTGGATCGTCCTAGAAATCGATGAATAGAAGAGAAGGAAGGAGATCGAGAGAGAGACAAAGAGAGAGAGAGAGAGACTGAAAGAGCGAGACAGAGAGATTAGCAGAGAGACAAAGAGAGAGACAAAGAGAACTAGACAGACCTAGAGATAGATGAATAGAAGACAGTTGTGTCAACAGTGGAATTGACAGACAGACAGAGATTTATAAATAAATAAACCAACCGAATAACAACGTTGTTAAGCCCCAAACAATCAAAAACGCAAACTTCATAATGGCCGTTGTCTCCACGCACTGGGACCCCACAATCACCCGGTGCCTCCTCTCAGTTGCAGCTTTCGGAATGAAGCGAAGAATTTGAAGTGTTTCCATCAGCAGACGGAGTCCCGTCATTTCCTGAATCAAACCAAGAGCCTGGTTTCAATCAGATGCCGGTGGTCATTGTCGCTGTCTGTGTTCACCATCACTGCCCCCGGCCCCGGCAGACAGGCTCCGTGTGCTGTTCTGCTTTGTCCCGGACATCTGATCATCCGATCTTGGGAATGGGTGAGGATTCTGTCTGACCATTACCGGTGTTTTGAAACCGATGCTCACGGTTAATGAGGAAGCAATTTTAGGGTGTTCCAGTTGGTGGAAAATATTCCAGTAAACAGATATAGCCTGACACGATGTTGTCTCAATGTCACTAACTCGGAATTCCCATTAACGACAGTTTACTCTCGAACGTTTTGCCTGTATCTGTGTGTGTTTATCTGAGCATGTCGGTATATGCGTCTCTCTGTTTGTTTCCAATGCGCTATGTCGTATTGGACACGGGAGGACGCTCTCTGCTCACTTGTTCAAGGTCAGTCATCTGAAACAACTTTCACCTGAATATACATCAATAACCTTCAAGCATTTAACCATTTTGTGTATTTGGGTTCACATTGACACTTGAGTGCATGTATATGTCAGTGTGTGTGTATGTCTGTGTTTATGTCTGTGTGTATGTTTCTGTGATTGTGTCTCTGTGTGCATATGTCTGTGTGTGCATATGTCTGTGTATGTGTATGTGTGTGTGTATTACTGACCAAGGCTTCTTCGGTACCACCTGCCAAACCCACGACCTCTTCCAGCTAGAAGGCGCATGGGAACACCACCACCTCCAAGTTCCCCTCCAATTCACACACCATCCTCACTTGGAATTATATCGCCGTTCTTTCATCGTCATTGGGTCAAAATCCTGGAACTCCATCCCTAAAAGTACTGTGGGAGTACCTTCACCACACAGACTGCAGCTATTCAAGCAGGCGGCTCATCACCAACTTCTCAATGGGCAATTAGGGATGGGCAATAAATGCTGGTCTTGCCAGCGACGCCCACATCTTGGAACGAATAAAAAACGTGTGTCTGTGTGCACCAGTTTGTGTGTGTCTATTTGCATGCATATTTATTTACGTGTGTGTATGTAGTTGTATGTGTACATATCAGTGTGTATGTGTGTATGTATATGTCTGTATTTGATGTGTACGTGTTTCCAATGCAATACGTCAAGCTTGTACTGTTCACAGGAGGACGTTGTCTGATCACTTGCTAAAGGACACGAATCTCAACTAAAGGAAGTGGCTGTTTAGAGAGATACAAATGGGCGGGGAGGTTGAATCCAAGCCGATTTGATGAGATCACCGCGCTGTTTCTGTTCCTCCCATTCCAGGCCTGGCACAAGCAGTGATCACAGTCTCTTGCTTCTGGAGTTCAGACTGGAACCATGGAGGTGAAACTCTGCCTGACTCTAATCCTCATACAATTTCCCATGCCCATCTCCGGGTGATTATTCTCTTTCTGTTACTCCGTCTAACCCGCTGTGTGCCCGTTGTTTATTTTCAGAGACGAGTAACGGAGACTCGGTGCCCCAGTCAGAACAAGGAGTCGGATCAGAAGAGGGTGCAGAATCAGCAAGGACCTGCAGTTACTCTGTATCGGGATCAGCTACAAGCTATAACCTGTTTTGGTATCGCCAGTGTCCCCACATTACCCCACAGTGTCTGCTCAGAGCCGATAGTTATGGGAATAACGAGACAGCACCGGGCTTTGAACACTTCAGCGAGAATCTCAACCGGACACACGGCACTTTTCACTTATCCTGAAAGGCTTGAAGATCACAGACAGCGCCGTGTATTACTGTGCCCTGAGAGCCACAGTAAATAAGGGGCCCTCAGACCTCATACAAAAACATGGTACAGGTCGGCATAGGGGAAAAAGGGTGAGATGGGATGTGTTGTCGTGCTGCGCCTCAGGGAAGTACCGGGGACTGACTCCACGAGAGGTTGTACAGAAAATTAATGGGAAAATACAGCCTGATCCGTTCGGCTTTCTCCAGTTATGTCAGTGCTGTCAGTGTTGGGATAAGATAAATTTCTCAACCATTTTAACACAGGGTCAAATTCAGATATTTCCACCCCCAGTGTAAGCACAGACCTGCAGATCTCTGGGATGAATAACAGGATCAATCTCTACAAGTAAAAGTCCTGGAAGTGGTACAAATCCAAAAGGTCACGTTTTGAAAGCTATCTCACCGGTGCCGAGGGCTGCCCACTTATCATGTCCCTCGTGGTCTTGAGGCTATGACTAGCAATGGAACTCATTGGCTGTGGAGAGAAATCAGTGATACCGCTGATAGAGACTCGTTTAGATTATATTACACTTCCCACCTTACTGAGAGAAAGAGAGAGAGAGAGAGAGAGAGAAAGTGAGAGAGACACACATTTTAAAACGGATATGATATATTTGGGATTACGGAGACATGGCTCCAAGGTAACCAAGGCTGGTAATTCAACATCCAGGGGTATTCAATATTCAGGAAGGACAGGCAAAAGGAGGTGGGGTTGCATTGCTGGTTAAAGAGGACATTAACACAATAGTAAGGAAGGAAATTAGCTCTGACGATGTGTAATCTGTATGGGTAGAGCTGAGGAATACCAAGGGGCAGAAAAAGTTAGTGGGAGTGTTATACAGAGCCACAAACAGTAAAGCCGAGGTTGGGATGGCATTAAGTGGGAAATTAGAGACGCGTGCAATAAGGACACAGCAGTAATCATGGGTAACTTTAATCGCATGGATGAACTACAGAAATTGTTCATCCCTGTTTGGTATAAAAATAAAACAAAACAGGTGACTTAACCGTGGCTAACAAGGGAAATTAGGGATAGCATAATATCCAAGGAGAGAACATATAAATTGGCCAGAAAAAGCAGCAAACCTGAGGATTGGGAGCAGTTGAGGATTCAGCACAGGAGGACAAAGGGATTAATTAAGAGGGGGGAAATAGAATATGAGAGAAAGCTTTCAGGGAACATAAAAGCTGACTGTAAAAGCTTCTATAGATAAGTGAAGAGAAAAGGATTGGTGAAGTCAAGCGTAGGTCCCTTGCAGTCAGAATCAGGGGAATTTATAATGGGGAACAAAAATGGCTGACCAATTAAATATATACTTTGGTTCTGTCTTCACAAAGAAGGACACAAATAACCTCCCAGAGATGTCGGGGAACATAGGATGTAATGAGAGGGAGGAACTGAATGAAATCAGTGTTTCTAGGGAAATGGTGTTAGGGTAACTGATGGGATTGAAGGCCGATAGATCCCCAGGGCCTGATAATCTACATCCGAGGGTACTTAAGGAAGTGGCCCTAGAAATAACAGATGCATTGCTGGTCATCTTCCAAAATTCTATAGACTCGGGCACAGTTCCCATGGATTGGAGGGTAGCTAATGTAACCCCACTATTTAAAACAGGTGGTAGAGAGAAAACGGGGAATTATAGACCAGTAAGCCTGACATCGGTAGTGGGGCAAATGCTAGAGTCCATTATAAAAGATGTAATAGCAGAGCACCTGGAAAACAGTGACAGGATCGAACAAAGTCAACATGGATTTACAAAAGGTAAATCGTGCTTGACTAATCTATTGGTATATTTTTAGGATGTAAATGGTAGAATAGATTAGGGAGGACCAGTGGATGTGGTGTATTTGGACTTTCAGAAGCCTTTCGATATGGTCCCGCATAAGAGATTAGCGTGCAAAGTTAAAACACATGGGATTGGGGGTAAGGTATTGACTTGGATAGAGAACTGGTTGGTAGACAGGAAGCAAAGAGTTGGAATAAATGGGTCTGTTTCCGAGTGGCAGGCAGTGACTATTTGGGTACCGCAGGGATCGGTGCAAGGACCCCAGCTATTCACAATATATATTAATGATCTAGGCGAGGGAACTAGATGCAATATCTCCAAGTTTGCAGACGACAAAATGCTGGGCGGGCGTGTGTGCTGTGAGGAGGATGCAGATAAACTCCAGTATGATTTGTAGAGGTTGGGTGATTGGGCAGATGCATGGCAGATGCAGGATAATGCGGAAAAATGCGAGTCATCCACTTTGGTGGCAAAAACAGGAAGGCAGATTATTATCTAAATGGCAATAGATTGGGAGAAGGGGAAGTGCAACGAGACCTGGGTGTGCTTGTGCACCAGTCGCTAAAGGTAAGCATGCAGGTGCAGCATGCAGTTAAGAAGGGAAATGGTATGTTGGCCTTCATAGCAAGAGGATTTGAGTACAGAAGCAAGGATGTCTTGCTGCAGTTGTACAGGGCCTTGGCGAGACCACAGCTTGAGTATTGTGTGCAGTTTTGGTTGCCTTATCTGAGGGAGGATGTTCTTGCCATGGAGGGAGTGCAGCGAAGATACACCAGACTGATACCTGGGATGGCAACAATGACGTATGAGGAGAGATTGGGTCGATTGTGCTTATGTTCGCTGGAGTTCAGAAGAATGAGAGGCGATCTCATTGAAACTTATAAATTTCTTACAGGACTAGACAGACTAGATGCCAGAAGGATATTCCCGATGGCCGGGGAGTCCAGAACCAGGGGTCACAGTCTAACGATAAGGGTTAAGCCTTTTAGGACTGAGATGAGGAGGAATTTCTTCACCCAGAGAGTGGTGAACCTGTGGAATTCTCCACCACAGAAGGCAGTAGAGGCCAATTCATTAAATATATTCAAGAAGGAGTTAGATATATTTCGTAAAGCTAAAGGGATCAAGGGATATGGGGAGCAATCAGGGACAGGGCACTGAATTTGAATGATCAGCCATGATCTGATTAATTGCCGGAGCAGGCTCGAGAGGCCGAATGGCTTACTCCTGCTCCTACCTTCTATGTTTCTATGTTTCTATGTAACAGTGAGTGACACTGAATTAGAGAGACAGACAGACAGACAGACAGAAAGTGAAAGATAATGACACCAAATTAAAATGTGAGTGACACCGAGACAGAAGAAGGAGAGAGAGAGAGAGAGAGAGAGAGATGCAGATAAAGAGACAGAGCGAGATAGACACACACAAAGCTAGGCTTGAAATAAATATGCTGAGAGGCATCGGTAATTGGTCCACAACTAACACTGATTGGTGCACAGCTGGTGTCAGTTCTGAGAGAGCAGCCAATCCTGTCCCTGGGAAACGCCCCTCAGCCTCCAATAAGTGAGTTCTGCCCCTGATCTGAGTTCACTCTGTAATATAAGAACAGAAGGGTCAACATAGTTAACGCGATCTGCTATATTCTGTCTAAATCTAAACCAGACACCATGTGCTCCCTGTGTTCCTTACTGATAATAATGGTCGTGCTGCCCGGTGAGTCTATGTGTAAATGGTTATTGTGTGTTCCAATGGTTATATTCACTCCCAGACTTTTGACACATTCTGTGTTTTGTTACAGGAACGAGTGGCAAAGAATCAGTGTCCCAGGATCCGCCTGAATTAACGGTTCAGGAGGGACAGACCGTAATACTGAACTGCAGTTATTCGGAAGCCGGTTCAACTCTGTTCTGGTACATTCAGTATCCCGGTGAAGCTCCGAGATATTTACTGAAGAGATATAGCTCGGAGTCGGGAGATCAGTCTCCAGATTTACCAGACAGGTTCTCTGCTCTTTTGCACAAAGAAAACAAAACGGTTCCTTTAAATATCACCACGGTTCTTGCCGTCGACAGCGCCGTGTATTTCTGTGCCATGAGCCCCACACTGCTGCAGTTATAGCGGATCCCGTACAAAAACCCACACTGAGAGTTCCAGTTGAGGCTCACCAGAGGGCGCTCTCACACTGATAAACAGCAGCGATCATTCAGCCTTCACTGGGGCCCTCTTAAAACAGAAACAAAACACAACTATCAACAATTACAGGTCAGGTCTCCTGGTGGAATATTTTGGTGATATAAACTCGTATTTATAATAAAAGTGAACTTCACAAATTATGTCTATGGCGCCTTTTGCCATTTCTCTATTGTGTACAATTCTGGGCATCACACCTTAGGAAGGATGCCAAGGCCCTGGAGACGGTACAGAGGAGGTTTATCTGGATGAAATACATACGATCCTTAAAACATAGACTCACGGGGCCGCACGACCAGCAGAAACATGGGGAGCGCATGGTGTCTAGTGTAGATGGGAGTCTCCGGCTCTGATACCAGAACAACATTAACTACTGCCCTTCACTGCTCCCACCTCACAGGCTGACGCTGCTAAAGGGCGAACATTGGGTTTCATCTCCGTCCAGTTCTGAAGAGAGCAATTTTACTCCGTTCTCTGTTCCCGGCTCTGACGTCATGAACTGGCGAACAAAGGAGCTGTGAGCTGATTGGTTGAATTGGAAAACAAAGGAGCTGCAAATTGATTGGATGAATTGGAGAACAATGGATCGAGAGCTGATTGGATCTCAGCTGTTGACTCTGTCGGGAACGTACCAATCGGCAGAGAGACCGGATATTAATCAACATCTTCCCAATTGTTGACGACAAGACAATTTCAGCTTCAAACCGTTTTGTTCAAATCCACAATCAACTCTCCGCAAATATGTTGGCTGTTACTTTCTATTTATTCGTCACAGCTGCAGCTCTCTTAACTGGTAAGTTCACAAGTTACACAACACTGTGTTTTACATCTGTACACTGTACATTATATTTAATCGGTAAGTTCCCTGAACACATGAATATCAATAGATTGATCCGAAGTGAAGAAAACCATCAGGATCCACATTGACTCAACACTGAACACAGTTTGGGGAAACTCGACAAACTCTTCAGTGAATGAAGGCGGAAGAGTTGAGGTGAGATCACAGGCGAATGGCAGATGGACCCGCGCCGCCCCGCCGGGACCAATGGCGGACATTGACAGACACACGAGTCTTAAACCCACAGACCGTTAGGAGTTTTCCCTTCACACCACAAGAGGTGAAGATGAGGAACTGATCCCGCTGGAAGGTGCTGAAGGTTCAGTAAAGGAGCTTTTATTCAGTCGATCCAAACACGTTTCCGTTGCAGCTCCTGAGCTTTGGGGAAATGTATTTCTGTTTAACTGCCCGGGTTCACTTCTCATGAAAGGGTTTGGGGTGACGGGCTAATTCTGGGGGATAGACATAGTGAAGTGACATTGTTTAATTTAATTTATTTTTGGAAATATTAACTCTCCACGGAAGTTGCCTGGCCTGCTGAGTTTTCCCAGCATTTTCTGTTGTTATTTTGTTTAATTTAATATCGCTCTGGCCTCTTGCAGGACATTGTCGAGGAGACTCCGTTACACAGACACCGGCTGCAACCACAGTCAGTGAAGGAGACGATGTTCAGTTGCACTGTAATTATACAGCTACAAGCACCAGCGATCCTAGCCTATTCTGGTACCGTCAGTATCCCAGCGGATCCATAGAGTATCTGCTGCAGAGAGCCAGATACAGCAAGAACGAAGGGAGAATTTCAGGGAAACGTTTATCAGCGAAGCTCGATGATTCGAGCCGAACCGTCCCGCTGAAAGTGTCTGAAACACAACTGACAGACTCCGCGGTGTATTACTGTGCACTGAGCCCCACAGAGGCACGGAGCTGGGCTGGACCTGTACAAAAACTGTCAGAGCGTCGCTCAACATATCAGCGCGTCAGGGGAACATTGTGATCAGGGGCGAGTCTCAGCTGGTCCCTGTATTTATGGTTAGACCTTGTACTGTTAATCCTAATACGTATTTCCTTTGAATAATAATTAATATGTAATAAAATTTAGAAACGCGGTTACAAGAGTAAAGTAAGTAATAAAATGCATTAATAGAGCGCCTTTCACGACGTCCCCAATTGCTTAACAGCCAATGAATTACTTTTGTAGATCAGTCACGGCCCGGCAGCATCACGCAAACAGTGACGTCATAATGACTGGATAATATGCTTTGCTGACGTTGATCGAGAGATTATTATTGACCAGGACACCAGGAAAACTCCGCTGCTCTTTTTAGAAATATTGGGATCGATTACGTCCTCTTGAGAGGGCAGACATGGCCTCAGGTTAAGGACTCGTCCGAAAGACGACACCTCCGACAGTGCAGCACTCCCTCAGTACTGACATCGGGAGGGTGGGCCTAGCATTCTGTGCTCAAGTCTCTGGGGTGGGATTTGAACCCACAACTTTCTGACTCAGAGGCGAGATTTCTACAAACTGAGCCACGGCTTATACCTGGTATTGGTAGATTAGACTGTAAACCATTCATTGCCATTCATATTTAACTTCGTTAATATATATATACACATATATATATATTATGCAGGTAGATGAGTGAAAGGCTTTCATAGAGGTAACCAGGCTGATGACTGATAAACAGATGGACAGCCGCCTGTGTGGGCCTCGGTCACTTGTTCTCCCTGAGCAGGGGACCAGTTTTAATCAGGGTTACCACAGTGCAGAGACACAGAGAAAGGAATCACTGGACACCGGGAAATGCAGGAGGAACAAACATACTAATTGTTGGAGCCTGTGCACAAAGGTCCCGAGCATCTGGCGCCAGTAGAACTGAAAAGAAATGAAAGTCAGTTGTTGTGAGTGCGGGTTGTGAGTTGTTGTCTAGTTTGCGGATCAGAACGGGTTAAATTTGCGTGCGCATGCTGTCAATTTCCGAGCTCGAATTCATCTGATTAATGTTTCTGTCGCTGTATGTGTTGATGTCAAAGGCTCTACATTCACCATCAACACGTCTCGCTATAATTGGGCACTGGAAACTGCCCCGCGCTGTCTGTTTTCACTCAGGATCGGAAAAAGTGTAAAACTTCCCATTATATCCGCCAGAGGGCGCCTTGGTCATATGTTTCTCGCTGCTTCCTCCGCACTCAGTCTCATGTAAACAATGATAAGTCGAAAACCATCAACAGTTCAAACCTGTTTTTATTTATGTTGTGTTACTGGTATTCAGTAAAATACCTACCCTCCCTCTCGTTCTATCTTGTTTTCATCATCACAATCTCTCTCTACCACTCTTATGAATGTAAGAAGTCACACAACACCAGGTTATAGTCCAACAGCTTTATTTGAAATCACAAGCTTTCGGAGCGCTGCTCCTTCTTCAGGTGAAGTGGTCATATGTTTCTCGCTGCTTTCAAATAAAGATTTCAAATAAAGCTGTTGGACTATAACCTGGTGTTGTGTGACTTCTTACATTTGTCCACCCCAGTCCAACTCCGGCATCTCCACACCATGACTCTTATGAATGATTTCCTTGTACTGCAAATCTTAAAGCAACTGCTAAGTGACATTGTTGGTAGTTTTGTAAAGCTGCAGTTTGAAAAAGATTCTCTTATATATTAAAGTATGGATTGAACGACACACTCAGAGAGACACGATTGTAACCCGAGTGAGGCGTTTCTCCCGTGTCACTAACCAGTGTTGGACATCCTGGAGAGATGTATGTAGGACATCTTGAGGAGTTACGGGTTAACAGTCGAACTTCTTTGTATCTTGGATTAACAAGCTTTCAAGCTTTCAATATATAATCAGGATTACTTTGAAGAGCGGTTAAAAGAATGCAGTGCTTGTTTTCTGCGATGTAAAGTGCTTGTGTAAGGGAATAAGTGATAGTAATGACGGCAGCAATGAGTGGTTTAGTTTTAGGGTAATAAACATGGTTAGAAGGATCCATTAGCTACAGAGAGCAGTTGGTGCTGTAGTTACTTCAAAGATGCTAGCAAATGTTCTGTCAGGAAGTCTTGTTTAAGGGACGTAGTTTTGAAGTAAACAAACAACAAACTGTTTAGATGAATATTCCGTTTTCAAAGCGTCTGCGAATAGATACGTCATACAGGCTTGAAATTTTCCTTTGATGTATTCCAAATATGGTGTATAAATGATCATGGTTTTCAACTGTATCTCAGCGTGTGCTGGAACGATACTGGAACCTAAAAAGTCACTCTCTGCATACAGTTAAAGACCGATCACCTTAACCGTGCATCAACAAGGTCAGTTCCGTGTACTCCACTACGGAGTCTCGTGCTTACTCGAAACGTGTTGCTGTGAACCAGCGGAGAAAGGATGTTGACTGCTGACAACCACCATTTCTCTCCCCGGCTGATTCATTTACGCGCCTCCTGCTCGTTTCAGGCAGACTTTAATCTAACGGGTTCAGCAAGTATTTGGGGAAGGGCCTCATCTTCCGCTCCGAGCTATTGCCAACACAGACAGATGATGGCGGTTAGATAATATCTCGGTGACAATGTATCGGTTTGAATGTAGATGAAGATGTTCAGTTTATTTCACTCACCGTCACTAATCAGACTGAGGTGGTTGACGGGGGTCGGGTTTGATTAACCTTCTGATGGGGTCACACAAGGAGAAGATTTCCCCTGGTCACTCTGTGGAATTCTCCTCTGAAATTGTTTTAACGAAATCGCAATCTCATTCTTTTAGAATACGTTTATTATTTCGTTACAAATAGCGACCAGAGGAAATCTCATACACAGTGTGGACACCTCGGTGTAAACACGAATGTTACAGGAGAATGAAGTAAATATTCTCGAAGAGTCGTCACACACCAGCATAAAATAAACACTCAGTGTGACCGATTCGGCCCCAGTGAATATAATCCCACAATTAAGCAATGCTGAAGTGTTCCTCAGACCAAGGAATGCCCTCATTGAGTCACTGGCTCCACCGGCCGATATTTTATGCTGTGACTGTCAGGATCTCTGATCAAACCCGCTATCAACCGGAAATTATAGAGACAACACTTGGGGTAACAGTGCCTGCGGCAGCCCCGCCCACAGCTTCCGTTCGCTGCTCTCGCTCTGACCCGCCTTGCCAGCCCTGTGTTTTTGGAGAGATTGCTGCAGCTGTTACGGGGCTGTAAACAGGAGCGAGGTTTTGTACAGTGACTGCCGCGTTTCCTCTCAGTGTGCGGCTCTATCGCACAGTAATACACCGCAATATCCGAGCTCTCCGTGCTCGCAATGACCAATTGGCCGCGTTTGTCCGCAGTGGAAAAATCCAATTCAAATCGGTCCCTTCTCTCCCTGCCAGCCGATATTCGCTTTATTACCCACTCCAGTCCCTGACTGGATTTCTGTTTGTACCAGTGCATGGCGCGAATGCTGGACATGTCACAGCTGCAATTTATCTGCACCGAATCCCCGCTCCGGGCTGTTATCGCAGCGGAAGACTGTAGCACTCGATCCGAGAGACATCGACCTGTAAAAACATTCAGATAATAAAACACCGGAGCAACGTGAAAATAAACACTGTGGGTTATTGAACTCAGCTCCTGTACCTACATGGTAGCAGCACCAGAATAACGAGTGATAGATTCGCTTGTGCCGAGTAATACATCCTTGCAATTAAAATGTCAAGAGGAAAGCGGCAGACAGCTCGCATCAGAAGACCCCGCACCGAGTGACGACATTGAACAGGCGGCTGATTAAAGTCAGCGCCGCCCAGTTAAAGTCTCAGTCGCGTGGGTTTGCTGCTCTTGGATTGGCTGGAAATGGAGATTGTTCATCCGCGGTTCACATCCGGGCATGTCAGTAGTCCAATGACCAGCAAGTTCCTCTCCTTGTGGAGGGTAGTGAGGTGAACCCCATCCCTTTGTGATAGTGACTCTCAAAAGCAGATTCCTGTGTGTTTGGAACCAAGTCAAACTCGATATAACCTTTCCTTACATAATGTATGCAGGCTCCGGAACTATACCCCACAAAGGAGTCAATACATTCAGGACAGTCTGATAAACCCTTTCCTTACAGAATGTATGGAGGCTCTGGAACTGTGCCGCACAAAGGAGTCAACACATTCAGGACAGTCTGAATAACCCTATCGTTACAGAATAGATGGAGGCTCTTGGTCTGTGCCCACCGCAGTAACAGCTGATACTCAGCCTTTCTCTTACAGAGCGGACAGCAGCAATGCATCTACTCAGCATCTGGGTGGTGTGTGAGGCATTTCTGAAAATCCAAGCTGGGCTGGTTTGCATTTTAAATGCTGATTAAATTCCATCTGATAAGTTCTGACCTTCTTTCTGCCTGTAATGCATTATTTAATGATCCATAATCTTCAGAGTTTTCATTAACAATGAGAGAGAATGGGGGGAACAGCCGAGCGCTGCTTTTCCTGAATTTACCGCTCATCTGCTTAAAATGGCCAGGAGCAGAGCGGGGAGAGCGGGTTCAAACGCCCAGGGTGAGGTATATGGCGGGTCCTCGTTAACAAGCGCTCAACATCAGCAGGGCCTGAAAAACTATCCTTACAACTATCTCGCATATTAGTAAAGGATGAGGAGCAGAAAAAGAAAAAAATACAGGCAGTTTCGGTTTGGCTTTCGCTCCTTTAACATCGATCTTCAGCATCGGTACAGTTAATGGCTTCAGAAGTCAGATCTCAGGGTGTGTCATTGACGTTTTAACATTCCTTTCACCACAGGTTAGTAACAGAAGTCAATCCTCGCTGTGTCAGCTGTGGCTCAGTTGGTAGCACACTCGCCTGTTGGTCGTGGGTTCTAAATCTCCCTTCAGGGACTTGAGCACATAAAGTTAGGCTGACACTCCAGTGCAATGCTGAGGGAGTGCTGCACTGTCGGAGGTGCCGTCTTTTGGATGAGACGTTAAACCGAGGCTCCGTCTGCTCTCTGAGGTGGACATAAAAGATCCCATGGCACTATATCGAAGAAGAGCTCGGGTGTTATACCCGGTGTCCTTGCCAATATTTATCCCTAAAAGAGTTTATCTGGTCATTCTCACATTGCTGTTTGTGGGAGCTTGTTGCTGCAATTCCAACAATAAAACAGTGACTGCACTCCAAAAGTACTTCATTGGCGGGAAAGCGCTTTGAGAAGTCCGGTGGTCGTGAAAGGCGCTATATTATTGCAAGTCTTCTTTTTATATGATGGATGTCTTTTTGTGATGATTATTGCACGATGTACCGACGCAGCCCAATGTGGATTCCAAATATTAATCGTCAATTCATTCCAAAATGTACACAACTGTTGGAGAAACAGCATTTAACTCGCTGCCCGAGGTCTGAGCCTGAAAAGGAACAGTGTGACCTGACGCCCTCTGCTGGATATTCTGAGAACTGTTCAGATGTCGGTGGACAGAATGTGAGACATTCAGTGCGTATTCACTGACCTGATGCAGTTCCTGGTTATGGGAGGCTGGGTTGGAGCGGTTAATATGCCGAGCAGCAGCAAAGGTTTTACTTCGTTAAGCTAAAGACTGGAAGAAGAAAGTTCATACGATTATAGGTAAAGAGTGAGGACAGGGAATGAGAGAGGACAGGCAGGCATGGAGAGGAAATCCAAAAAGGTGTGTTCAGGCACTACAGTTGGATTTGTGAAGTTCATTTTTATCATTTTGAAATCTCCAACTAATCCAATTCTGCCAGTAGACCTCACCTTTTCTTGTTAAGTGTTGTGTTTTTTGCCGTTTTAAGAATCTACCCGTGACTCTCACTGTGGAGGCTGAATTATCGCGTGTTTATCGGTGTGAGAGCGCCCTCTGGTGAGCACTAATTGGAACTCTCAGTGTGGGTTTTTGTACGGACTCCGCTATATCTCTGCAGCAATGTGGGGCTCATGGCACAGAAATATACGGCGGTGTCAGAAGTCAGGGCATTGCTAATCGTTAGTTCGGTAATCTTGTTGGTTTTATTAAACGTAGAAGAGAAACGGTCAGTGATGTCAGGGTTCCTTTCTACCATCCCTGCATAGAGATAAACCATGAATCGTGGAGGCTGCCCGGGTGCTGACTGTGCCAGTACACATAAGGGGTTGTAGTGCTTGTTTTCAAGGTGCCGTTTAGTGTGACATTATTTTTCTCTTCAACCGTCATTTCAGGGACCGGCTGTTCCATTGCGTCCTGGAGGCTGCATTCTAATATAAAATAATAGTAATAGTCATGATCATCATCATCATCATCTTAATCAACATAATTATCATCAGGCTCATTTAACCAAATATCACAGCTGGGTTACAGCAGTCACGCGGAGAAGGGATGTTCACTGGGGAGGAAATACTTACTGAGAAGTGATATAATGATGAGGAGAGATGCGAGACGGTTCCGCATGACGCTCCCTGAGTCTGTAACTCTGCAGTCCGGTAAATCCTCTGTCGAAGCAGAAATACAGATCCCCCCCCCACCCCACTCCCCCACTCCCCACGCTGCACTGCTTATCCAACCAATGCCAAAGAAGGAACAAAGGCAGCAATGTCTCCAATACCACAAGGCGGGTTAGAGCGAGAAGAGCAAATGGAAGTTGTGGGCGGGGCTGCCGCGGGCAGTGCTACCGCAAGGTTGTCTCCGTCATTTCCGTTTGGTAGCGGCGACAAATATCTGACTACGGCGCCCTCTGGCGGTAACTCTGAGAACTTTACATTGTCAGGATAAAGGGCAGAGTAAAGTGTGAGTTCATCTGTGGCGCAGCGTCCGGGTTTTGGGAGAGACGCTTCAGACATTTCAACACTGTAAATAGGTGTAAGGATAATATGAGTGAACTTAAAGGAAAGGGCATTTTACTTTATTTCTGATTCTCCTACTTTTTAGATTTGTGCTTCTCACTCTTTATTCCGGACATTCTTTCATTTCTCCTTTCCTAATTTACTGTCGGCAACAAGTATTGTTACACTGATTCTTCTCTTTCTCTCATTTTTTCTTTTGTCCCTTCCCTGTCTTTTCCTCTGTCAGTGTTTCTAACTCTCTTCATTTCAGAATTTATTTAAATCTCTCTCTTCTATAATCATTGTTGTCTGCTCAGTCCCTCTGTCCTCCGATTATTATAATCGGGCCCGTCCCAATCCCGTTGCTCCAAACACAGCAGAGCGGCGCTTCCCCTCGGTGCAGGTTTCTGTGCGGACTCTCCGCCTGTTTGTTACACTGTGGTCTCACGGCGCAGAGATAGGTGGCGGTGTCTGTCACTCGCGCGTCTCTCACAGTCAGGCCACTGAGTTTATTGCCTTCCCCGATTGAAGCAGTGATCCTCCCGTGTTGATCGGCACCGCTTGTGGCCATCACCAGATGCTGGAGGGTCTGATCCTGGTGCTGTCTGTACCAGCGCAGGACGGTAAATGCAGCGGTAGCGGAGCAGTTGATGGATACAATTCCCTCTTCACTAACAACCACCCGCCAAGGGAACTGCTCCACCTCATCCTCAGTGGTCGCATCCATGCAGATCAGGGTGTAAATCAGCAGGGAAACTCTGTAAATCCGGAGCATTATCAGATCAGGTGAAGAAGAGGCTGAAGGAAATGTACACAGAGGTCGGGTTGGAACGAAACAAGCTGTGTCTCTGGGTTTACCCAGCCCGGGCCGCCCACACTCAGTGTTTCTCACTGACACCAGCTCACACTGTCTCTGAGCTCACCCCGGTCCGCCCACACCCACTGTTTCTCACTGACACCAGCTCACACTGTCTCTGAGCTCACACCGGGCCGCCCACACTCAGTGTTTCTCACTGACACCAGCTCACACTGTCTCTGAGCTCACACCGGGCCGCCCACACTCAGTGTTTCTCACTGACACCAGCTCACACTGTCTCTGAGCTCACACCGGGCCGCTCACACTCAGTGTTTCTCACTGACACCAGCTCACACTGTCTCTGAGCTCACCCCGGGCTGCTCACACTCAGTGTTTCTCAGTGACACCAGCTCACACTCTCTCTGAGCTCACACCGGGCCGCTCACACTCAGTGTTTCTCACTGACACCAGCTCACACTGTCTCTGAGCTCACACCGGGCCGCCCACACTCAGTGTTTCTCACTGACACCAGCTCACACTGTCTCTGAGCTCACACCGGGCCGCCCACACTCAGTGTTTCTCACTGACACCAGGTCACACTGTCTCTGAGCTCACACCGGGCCGCTCACACTCAGTGTTTCTCACTGACACCAGCTCACACTGTCTCTGAGCTCACACCGGGCCACTCACACTCAGTGTTTCTCACTGACACCAGCTCACACTGTCTAAATTCTCACATCGGGCCGCAGTACAACGGCTCCTCCTCACGTTAATAGTGATCCCTATTTTAGACATCATATTCGGTGTCTTTTTAAACACAATCTGCCAAAGTGTTCAGCAGCACGGTGGCATAGTGGTTAGCACTGTTGCCTCACAGCGCCAGGGACCCGGGTTCGAATCCGGCCTCGGGCGACTGTCTGTGTGGAGTTTGCACATTCTCCCCGTGTTTGCGTGGGTTTCCTCCGGGTGCTCCGGTTTCCTCCCACAGTCCAAAGATGTGCGGGTTAGGTTGATTGGCTATGATAAAAATTGACCGTTAGTGTTAGGGGGATTAAATACGTGGGGTAACGGGGATAGGGTGGGATATGTGTTGGTGTAGGGGTTACGGGGATCGGGTGGGATATGTGTCGGTGCAGGCTCGATGGGCCGAAATGGCCTCTATCTGCATTGTGGGATTTCTGTGAGTTCTGTGAGTGAGTACTCTTGGTTCACACGGCCCTCTTGTGGCTGTTGTCTGATTCATATTAGAACTTTCGGTACAATGAATGTAACGTGGATTGGTTTGTCACGACACCGCGAGGTTTATTTTGGGTCGTTTTTACGTGTCCAGTAAAATACAGAATGGAGACACTCTTCAGTAATTAATTCTCAACGAATCTTAATATATTAAAACACAAAAGAGGTGATTAAGCCCATGAAGTCTTCACTTCCGTTCTCGCTCCCTGCACTCTTTAATAATTCTCGAAGTACCCAATATGCTTCTTTATAAAAGAATAATTGATGGATTTTGCGTCACTAACTGTGTCTGGCAGAGAATTCCACCTTCTCACCTCCCTTAAATAACAATCTTTTTGCAGAATGAACTTCAGTCCGAAGGTTTTTTCCCGCTTCCCGTGCATTTCCGGGATGTGTCCAGGACATTGTGGGTGAGGCCGGTAACGGTCAGACAGAATCCTCACCCATTGCCGGGATCGGATGATCAGATGTCCGGGACAAAGCAGAACAGCTCACGGAGCCTGTGTGCCGGGGCCGCGGGCAGTGTTGATGAACACAGACAGCGACAATAATCAGCAGCAACTCATTGAAACCAGGCTCTTGGTTTGATGTAGGAAATGACGGGACTCCGTGTGCTGACAGAAACACTTCAAATTCACCGCTTCAGTCCGAGAACTGCAACTGAGAGGAGACACCGGGTGAAGTGCGGGGTCCCAGTGCGGGGAGACTGCGGCCATTATGGAGTTTGCCTTTTTCGTTGTTTGGGGTCTAACGACGCTGTTATTCGGTTGGTTTATTTATTTAGACACCTGTGTCTGCCTGTCGATTCCACTATTGACACAAGTGTCCTCTGTTCATCGATCTCCAGGTCTGCCCACCTATCTGTCTAATTGTCTATCCACCTGTCTCTCTACTTGTCTCTCTGTTTATGTGTGTATCGCTGTCTGTCCTTTTGTCTGTCTATCTGCCTATCGGCATGCTTTTCTATTTGCCCCCCTGCTGTCTGTCTGTCTCGCTGCCTCTGTGTCTGTCTTACTCTCTGTCTATCTCTCTGGTAATCCACCTGCCTCTCTCTCTCTATCTAGCCATTTACCTGATGCGTTCTCTTTCTTTCTCTTTGTCACCCTGTGTACACACAGAGGGGTAGACGGATGTATTGTTAAAGAAAGAGAAACGGGAGATCTGTTCTGCTCTCTGTATCCATGGGTAACCGGGAATGTTTTCTGCAGGATTGAGTTCTGGAGACTCCGTCGATCAATGGCCAACAGAAGCCCAATATCCGGAAGGAACCTCGATGAGTATTAATTGCAACTATTCAACCTCTGAAGCGAACTACTACCTCGAGCCTTACCTTCAGAACCAGAACAAGGCTCCGACTGTCATAATTCGAGCACGAGTACATAATGGGAGTACGATATTGTTGCTATCACGGAGACATGGTTGAGGGAGGGTCAGGACTGGCAGCTCAATATTCCGGGGTATAGAATCTTCAGGCGAGAGAGAGGGGGGTGTAAAAGGGGAGGGGGTGTTGCAATATTAATTAAGGAGTCAATTACTGCTGTAAGGAGGGATGATATATTAGCGGGTTCCTCTAATGAGGCCATATGGGTAGAACTTAAAAACAAAAAGGGGGCAAGCACTTTGCTGCGAGTGTACTATAGGCCCCCAAACAGTCAGGGGGAGATAGAGGAACAGATATGTAGGCAAATCTCAGAGAAGTGCGAAAATAATAGGGTAATAATAGTGGGGGATTTCAACTTCCCCAATATAAATTGGGATAGTCAGAGTGTGAAAGGCTTAGAGGGTGCAGAACGCTTAAAGTGCATCCAGGAGAGCTTTTTGAGCCAACATGTAGAAAGTCCTACAAGAGAGGGGGCGGTACTGGACCTAATTCTGGGGAATGTAGCCGGGCAAGTGGTGGAAGTATCAGTAGGAGAGCATTTTGGCGACAGTGACCATAATTCGGTGAGATTTAAGGTGGTCATGGAAAAAGACAAAGACGGCCCGGAAATAAGGGTTCTAAATTGGGGGAAGGCCGATTTTAATATGATAAGGCAGGATCTGGCCAAAGTGGACTGGGAGCAGCTACTTATAGGAAAATCCACATCAAAACAGTGGGAGACTTTCAGAAGGGAAATAGAGAGAGTACAGCGCCAACATGTTCCTGTAAAGGTCAAGGGTGGGACCAACAAGCAAAGGGAACCTTGGATGACAAGGGATATACAAAAATGCATTTGAAATAAAAGGGGGGCTTTTGGCAGTTACAAAAGACTAAAGACGGAAGAAGCCCTAGAGGAGTATAAAAAGTGCAGGGGCATACTTAAAAAAGAAATTAGGAGGGCGAGGAGGGGCCATGAAATAACACTGGCGAGCAAAATAAAGGAAAATCCTAAGATGTTTTAAAAGTATATTAAGGGCAAGAGGATAACCAGGGAAAGCGTATGGCCCATTAGGGACCAAAGTGGCAATCTGTGTGTAGAGCCAGATGATGTAGGCGGGGTTTTAAATGAATTTTTTGCATCTGTGTTCACTATGCAGAAAGACGATGCAGACATAGAAATCGGGCAAGGGGACTGTGACATACTTGAACATATTAGCATCGAGAGGGAGGAGGTGCTAGCGGTTTTAGCAGGCCAAAAAGTGGATAAATCCGCAGGCCCGGACGAGATGTATCCCAGGCTGCTGTGGGAGGCAAAGGAGGAGATTGCAGGGGCTCTCACACAAATTTTCAGAACCTCTCTGGCCACAGGGGATGTACCAGAGGACTGGAGAACAGCTAATGTAGTACCATTATACAAGAAGGGTAGCAGGGATAAACCAGGGAATTACAGGCCAGTGAGCCTAACATCTGTGGTAGGGAAATTATTGGAAAAAATTCTGAGGGACAAAGTTAGTCTCCACTTGGAGAGGCAAGGATTAATCGGGGATAGTCAGCATGGCTTTGTCAAGGGTAAATCATGTCTGACAAATCTGATTGAATTTTTCGAGGGGGTGACTAGGGGGGTGGATGAGGGAAATGCTGTGGATGTGGTTTACATGGACTTCAGTAAAGCCTTTGACAAAGTCCCGCATAGAAGACTGGTCAAGAAGGTAACAGCCCATGGGATCCAGGGTGCCTTGGCGCGTTGGATCCTAAACTGGCTGAGTGGCAGGAGGCAGAGGGTGATGGTCGAAGGTTGCTTTTGTGACTGGAAGCCTGTGTCCAGTGGGGTACCTCAGGGATCGGTGCTGGGTCCCTTGTTGTTTGTGATCTACATAAATGATTTGGATGAGAATGTAAAGGGTATGATCAGCAAGTTCGCAGATGACACGAAAATTGGTGGGGTGGTCAATTGCGAGGAGGAAAGCCTCAGGCTACAGGACGATATAAACGGGTTGGTCAGATGGGCGGAAAAGTGGCAAATGGAATTTAACCCTGAAAAGTGCGAGGTGATGCATTTTGGACGGACAAATAAGGCAAGGGAATACACAATGAGTGGTAGGACCCTAGGAAGTACAGAGGGTCAGAGGGACCTTGGTGTACATGTACATAGATCCCTGAAGGCAGCGGAACAGGTAGATAAGGTGGTTAAAAAGGCATATGGGATACTTGCCTTCATTAGCCGAGGCATAGAATATAAGAGCAGGGAGGTTATGATGGAGCTGTACAAAACGCTGGTGAGGCGACAGCTGGAGTAGTGTGTGCAGTTCTGGTCGCCTCACTATAGGAAGGATGTGATTGCTTTGGAGAGGGTGCAGAGAAGATTCACCAGGATGTTACCTGGGATGGAGCGCCTCAGCTATGAAGAAAGACTAAACAGGCTGGGGTTGTTTTCCTTGGAGCAAAGAAGGCTGAGGGGGGATCTGATTGAGGTATACAAAATGATGAGGGGCATAGATAGGGTAGACAAAGAGGAACTTTTCCCCTTAGTAGGGGGGTCAATAACAAGGGGGCATAGATTCAGGGTAAGGGGCAGGAGATTTAGAGGGGATTTGAGGAGGAACTTTTTCACCCAGAGGGTGGTTGGAATGTGGAACTCAATGCCTAAAAGGGTGGTAGAGTCAGGAACCCTCACAACATTCAAGAAGCATTTGGATGAGCACTTGAAATGCCATTGCATACAAGGCTATGGACCAAATGCTGGAAAATGGGATTAGACTGGACAGGGATGGATGGGCGGCGCAGACACGATGGGCCGAAGGGCCTCTTTCTGTGCTGTAAAACTCTATGACTATGACTCTATGACATTCCTTAGGAAAGGACAAAGTTAACGGCCGTTGCTCTGTCATTCTGGAAAAGTCGAAAACTGTCGCTGTTTTCACCTTGACTGCGCTGCAGCTCGCTGACAGCGCCGTGTACTGAGGCCCACAGTGAGAAGGGCCTCGGGACTCCTCGTACAGAAACCGTGATCTCTGAAATCAGCTCAAAGGAGATACTTTAAACCCAGCCACCAGGTGGCGCTGACAGAGCGCGGATTCACACCACCGTTCAATTTACCTCAACCAAAACTGACCGACAATTTCTCAAAATAAATTAACATGAACATTTTTTTAATTTCATATATCTGCACATGAATGTTATCCAACCCCTTACAGTTGAATAATTTCACAAGTTAGTTAAGTGTAAATGAGATGTGCACCTAGTTTTAACCCACTTCACTGATGAAGATTTCCGTGACTATTGAATAATATGATAATTATGCAATTGCTGTCGCAAGTCTGCGTGTCCCGAATCTATATATATAAAAGGATATGTCTGTCTGTCTGTCTGTCTGTCCTTCTGACTGTCTGTCCGGCTATAAACTCTAAAGTTATAGAGCGTACCTACACGTGCGTTACATCAAAAGAAAGCTTATGATTCCGGAACGGTCATAAGCGTATTTACGTTTTGGCGAGACAAAAATTGCACCCGCGGTATCCAAAAAACGTTCAAAATTCCACTCATTATCCGCTCATTAGCATCGAGTGATGTCGAGGTTGACCAATCATACGGTCGAGGGACCCGACGGTCGTCCATCGCTGCGTCGCGGGGGCGGGTCCGTCGCACGTGTGGGCGGGCCCTCCTAGAGTCGAGTGACAGGATGATTGACCAATCCTACGCTTCGGTGACATGACGGTTGACCAATCGGTGCGTGTGCGGGCGGGCCTTATCGTTCTGAAATGAGGTGATTGGCCGCCATCTTGATTCCAAACTCTTCATTTCTTTTTCCCGCTTTCTGCGTGTTTCTTTTCAAATATAAAATTACCAGCAAAAAAGAAAGTTGCTTTTAAAACACAAATTGTTTTTAAAAAAAGTTAATTAATTTGTACATCTTTCTCCAACCTCTATAATTTTCCTACCTTTCACCGTTTTTGTAGCCCTCCAAGCCTGGGCCTCTCTTCCGCACCCACGCCCGAGCTAGGCACATCCCGTCCTGGTCAACAAGCGGCCCCTGATCGCCGCCATCTATGTGAAGGCTGGAGGGGCGTTGTCTGAGCCGAGCATCGCTACCGCCGCCATCTAGTAAAGGCTGTTGTGGTGGTGGCGGCACGGAGCTCTGCGGAGCAGGTGCATGGCGGCGTCTCACTCTCCCCCCAGTCTCTCTCTCTCTCTCATCCCCGCGCCGCCTGAATGCTTTCGGAGACTTCAACTCCGTGACAGGTGAGGAGGGCGTGTTTGTTGTTCAGGTTGGGCGGCAGGCGGGTTCCCGGATGCTGATCCCTGGCAGTGTGGGTGTGGGGGCCGGAGCCTGGCTGTTACCTTGGCCCAGAGAGCGGGCGGATGGCGGGGCCTGGAGAAGCAAATCGGGCACCGGCGCCAAGATATTTTCCATACAGAGCCTCAGCGGCCGGTGCGCTCGGACACAAAAAATGGCAGAAAAACTCAGAGCGGCAGAGGGGAACAGTCAACAGACAGACGTCAGAGAGAGAGAGAAATAGGGAGGGAGAGGAGAGGGAGAGGGGGAGGGAGAGGGAGAGTGAGGAGAGGGGCAGGGAGGGAGAGGGAGAGGGGCAAGGCGGGAGAGCGGAGAGAGAGAGGGTGAGGGAGAGGGGGAGGGGAGAGGGAGAGTGGGAGGGGAGAGGGGGAGGACAGGGGGAGGGAGGGAGAGGACAGGGGTGGAGGGAGGGAGAGAGACTAAAGCAGGGAGAGACAGGGGGAGGGAGAGAGTGGGTGAGGGAGGGAGAGGGTGAGGAGAGGGGGAGGGAGGGAGAGGACAGGTGGGAGGGAGGGAGAGAGAGTAAAGCAGGGAGAGATGGGGGAGGGAGAGAGAGGGTGAGGGAGGGAAAGAGTGAGGGGGTGGGACAGGAAGGGAGAGCTTACCTTCTTCCTTCCTTCACAGGGGTCCATCGGGCCACCTTCCCCCCCACGTCTCTCTCTTCCCCCCGTCTCTCTCTTCCCCCGTCTCTCTCTCTTCCCCCCAGTCGCTCTCTCTCTTCCCCCCGTCGCTCTCTCTCTCTTCCCCACTGTCGCTCACTCTCTTCCCCCAAGTCGCTCTCTCTCTTCACCCCCCAGTCGCTCTCTCTCTTCCCCCTCAATTGCTCTCTCTCTTCCCCCCCAGTCACTCTCATTCTTCCCCCCCAGTCGCTCTCTTCCCCCCCAGTCGCGCTCTCTCTTCCCCTCCAGTCGCTCTCTCTCTTCCCCTCAGTTGCTCTCTCTCTTCCCCCCCAGTCACTCTCTCTCTTCCCCCCCAGTCGCTCTCTCTCTTCCCCCCCAGTCGCTCTCTCTCTTCCCCCCCAGTCGCTCTCTCTCTCCCCCCCAGTCACTCTCTCTCTTCCCCCTCAGTTGCTCTCCTCTCTTCCCCCAGTCACTCTCTCTCTCTCATCCCGCCCAGTTGCTCTCTCTCTCTCTTCCCCCCCAGTCACTCTCTCTCTCTCTTCCCCCCCAGTCACTCTCTGTCTCTCTTCCAAAAACAACATCCCCTCAAAAAAGCCTTGGCACTGCCGGGCACTCCAGCTAGTCTATCTATATATATATAAAGCGTTCTTCTGTCTGTCATTCCATCTGTCTGTCTATTTGTCTGTCTGTCTGTCCGGCTATACACTCTCAAGTTATAGAGTGTACCTACACGTGCGTTACATCAAAAGAACGCTTACAATTCCAGAACGGTCATAAGCGTATTTACATTTCGACGAGACAAAAATTGCGCCCACGGTATCCAAAAAACGTTCAACATCCCGCTCATTATCCGTTCATTAGCATCGAGTGATGTCGAGGTTGACCAATCGTTACGGTCGAGCGAACCCGACGGTCAACCAATCGCTGCTTGGCGTGTTCATCGCGCGTGTGGGCGGGCCCTCCTAGAGTCGAGTGACAGGACGATTGACCAATCCTATGCTTCGGTGACATGACGGTCGACCAATCGGTGCGTGTGTGGGGCGGGCCTTATCGTTCTCAACCGAGGTGAGTGGCCGCCATCTTGATTTCCAAACTGTTCATTTTTTTTTCCCACTTTCTGCGGGCTTCTTTTCAAATCTACATTTCCAGCAAAAAAAAAGTTGCTTTTAGAACACAAATTGTTTTTTAAAAAAAGTAAATTAATTTGTAAATGTTTCCTCTAACCTCTATAATTTTCCTACCTGCCACCGTTTTTCCAGGCCGCGAAGCCTGGGCCTCTGTTGCCCAGCCACGCCGGAGCTAGGCACCTCCCATCGGCGATCAACAAAAGGCCCGCTATTGCCGCCATCTTTGTGAAGGCTGGAGGGGGGCAGGCCTGAGATGAGCACCGCCACCACCGCCATCTTAGTAAAGGCGGGCAGGGCGGGAGTCAGCGCGCGCGTCAACTTCCGCCGGAACGCGACTTGAGTCCGGCCGGGCCTCACGCAGTAGGTTGCACGGCGGCATCTCTCTCTCTGGTCTTCAAGCTGGCTCGGGCGGGGGGGTGGGGGCTCGGGAGGGTGGAACTTGGCAGGGCGGGGCTCGGGAGAGCATGCGCGCGGGGCTCGGGGGGGGCGAGGCTCGGGAGAGCATGCACGCGGGGCTCGGGGGGGGCGGGGCACAGGAGAGCGCGAGCGCGGGGCTCAGGGTGGGCGGGGCTTGGGAGAGCGGGAGCGCGGGGCTTGAGAGAGCGGGGAGCATGGGGTTCAGGAGGGCCGGTGCTCGGGCTGAGCCATGTCAGTACGTGGGGCGGCACGGAGCTCCGTGGAGCCATCGCCGGCAGAGGGGAAAGCGTCTGCTAGCTCCCCCTCCCTTTCTCCCTCCTCCCTTTCTCCCACCCCTCCCCCCACACCCCCTCCTTCCCCTCCCCCCCCCACCCCCCCTCCCCCTCCCCTCCCCCTACCCCCCCTCCCCCCCTCCCCTCCCCCCGCACCCCCTCCCACTCTACCTCCTCCCCTCCCCCCTTCATCCTCCCCTCCCCACTCCCCCTCCCCCTCCACCCTCCCCCATCCCTCCCTCCCCCTCCCCCCTCCTCTCCCCCTCCTCTCCCCCCCTCCACCCCTCTCTCCACCCTCCCGCTCCACCTCCCCCCCCTCCCTGCTTCCTCCTCCTCCCCTCCACCTCCCCCCTCCCCCCCCCCAACTGTCGACAGCCCAAATCCAGTCCCAGGCGTCTGGCCCACAACATCGACCAGGCCCGAGAGGGGGGACAGACAGGGGCAAGGAGACCGCGCACCCCAAAATTGCACTCGCACCGCGGGGCTCCCCTGCTAGTTTGTAATAAACGTGATAGGAACGCAGCTCTTATAGAGAGATAGTGTTATATAATTTCTGAAGGGGACATTGTTATTGAATTCAGTTCCTCACAGATGGACCCCACATGTGACAACAGCGCCCGCGGGCGCCCCACCCACAGCTTCCATTTGCTGCTCACGCTCTGACCCGCCTTGCCTGCCCTGTGTTATTGGAGAGATTGCTGCCGCTGCTCCCTGTTTGGCATTGGTTGGATCAGAAGTGCAGTGGGATGGGGATCTATATTCCTGCGCCGACACAGGCTATCCCAGGCTGCAGAGCTACAGGCTCAGGGTCCATCATGCGGATCCCTCTCACACAGCTCCTCGTCATTATATCACTTCTCTGTAAGTATTTCGTTCCCAGTGAAAAGCCATTCTCCCCCTGACTGCTGTAAACTAGATGTTAATGTGGTTAAAATGCTGTTGATGATGATGACTACTACTATTGCTTTATGTTAGAATGGAGCCACCAAGACACAATGGAGCAGCCGATCCCTGAAATGACAGTTGAAGTGGAAGGTAATATCACTCTAACCTGCACCTTGAAAACAGGCTATGCTAACTCTTCTGTGTTCTGGTACAGTCACCAACCTGGACAACCTCCACTGTACGTGGTTTTCACGATGTAGGTGGAGTAAACTGGGACCCGGGCTTCAATTGCAGATTCTCTTCCATATTCAATCAAACAACCAAGATTATCGAGCTAACAATCAGCAACGCCTTGATCTCAGACACCGCCGTATATTTCTGTGCCATGGAGCCTCACACTGCTGCAGAGATATAGCGGATCCCGTACAAAACCCCAAAGTGAGAGTTCCAGTTAGTGCTCATCAGAGGGCGGTCTCACACCGATAACAGAAGCGAGAATTCAGCCTCCACAGTGAGGGGCAGAGAACTTTTAAAAGCCTTCTTCAAAGCACAACACGCAACAAGATTGCAGCCTCATTGCAGCCTGTGTCCAAACATGGACAAAATAGTTGAATTCCAGAGGTGAGATGAGAGTGACTGCCCTTGACATAAGAACATAAGAACATAAGAAATAGGAGCAGGAGTAGGCCAATCGGCCCCTCGAGCCTGCTCCGCCATTCAATAAGATCATGGCTGATCTGATCCTAACCGCCAATCTACTATCACAGAACCATCTGCTGAATCTAACAGAATTAGGCACACGAAACAGGAGCAGGATCAGGCTACACGGCCCCTGGGCCCGCTCCACTACACACAGAGCCATGACCAATCCGAACCTAGACTCATGTCCAAATTCCTGCCCGCTCCCCATAATCCTTTATTCCCTTTACTTCTAGGAAATTGTCTATTTCTGTTTTAAATTTATGTAATGATTTAGCTTCTACAGCTTTTTAGGGCAGCATATTCCATGGACCTACCACCCTCTCAGTGAAATAGTTCCTCCTTATCTCAGTTTTGAAAGAGCAGCCCCTTATTCTAAGACTATGCCCCCCTAGTTCTAGTTTCACCCATCATCGGGAACATCCCCCCCGATTCCACCCGATCCAACCCCTTCACAATCTTATATGTTTCAATAAGATCGCCTCTCATTCTTCTGAACTCCAATGAGTAGAGTCCCAATCTACTCAACCTCTCCTCATATGTCCATCCCCTCATCCCCGGGATTAACCGAGTGAACCTTCTTTGTACTGACTCGAGAGCAAGTATGTCTTTTCTTAAGTATGGACACCAAAACTTATGCAATATTCCAGGGGCGGTCTCACCAATATCTTGTACAACTGAAGCAATACCTCCCTATTTTTATATTCTATCCCCCTAGCAATGAAAGCCAACATTCCATTGGCCTTCTTAATCACTTGCTGCACCTGCATACTAACCTTTTGAGTTTCGTGCACCAGGACCCCCAGATCCCTTTGTGCTTCAGTACTTTCCAGTTTCTTGCCATTAAGATAATAACTTGCTCTACGATTTTTCCTGCCAAAGTGCATAACCTCACACTTTCCAGTATTGTATTCCATCTGCCAAATCTCTGCCCACTTACTTAGCCTGTCTATGTCCCCTTGCAGGTTTTTTATGTCCTCCTCAATCACTACTTTCCCTCCCATCTTAGTATCATCTGCAAACTTTGATATGTTACACTCGGTCCCCTCCTCCAAATCGTTAATATAGATTGTAAAGTGTTGGGGACCCAGCACTGACCCCTGTGGAACACCACTAGTTACTGATTGCCAGTCCGAGAGTGAACCATTTATCGCAACTCTCTGCCTTCTGTTAGATAGCCAATCCTCTATCCGTGCCAGAATATTACCCCCAATCCCGTGATTTTTTATCTTAAGCAATAATCTTTTGTGTGGCACCTTGTCAAATGCCTTTTGGAAGTCTAAATACACTACGTCCACTGGTTCCCCTTTATCCATCCTATATGTTACTTCCTCAAAGAACTCCAGCAAATTGGTCAAACATGACTTCCCCTTCATAAAACCATGCTGACTTTGTCCTATTAAATTATGATTATCCAAATGTCCTGTTACTGTCTCCTTAATAATGGACTCCAATATTTTACCTACCACAGATGTTAGGCTAACCGGTCTATAGTTTCCAGCCTTCTGTCTACTGCCCTTTTTAAATAAGAGTGTTACATTAGCAGTTTTCCAGTCTGCCGGGACATTTGCTGAGTCCAGTGAGTTTTGGAAAATTATTACCAATGCATCCACAATCCCTACCGCCACTTCCCTCAAGACCCTAGGATGTAAGCCATCAGGACCAGGTGATTTATCCGCCTTGAGTCCCATTATTTTAGCGAGTACCACTTCCTTAGTGATTTTGATCGTGTTTAGCTCCTACCCCCCTATAGCCCCCTGTTTGTCCAGTGTTGGGATATTTTTAGTGTCCTCTACTGTAAAGACTGATACAAAATATTCATTCAGTGTTTTTGCCATCTCCATATTTCCCACCATTAATTTCCCGGTCTCATCCTCTAAGGGACCAACATTTACTTTAGCCACCCTTTTTCTTTTTATATAACTATAAAAACTCTTACTATCTGTTTTTATATTTTTTGCTAATTTACTTTCATAATCTATCTTCCCTTTCTTAATCAATCTTTTTGTTATTTTTTGCTGTCTTTTAAAGTTTTCCCAATCCTCTATCCTCCCACTAGAGTTGGCTACCTTGTATGCCCTTGTTTTTAGTCGAATACTATCCTTAATTTCTTTACTTAGCCACGGAGGGTTGTCTTTTCTTTTACACCCTTTTCTTCTCAGTGGAATATATAATTTTGGAAGTTGTAAAATAACTCCTTAAATGTACACCACTGATCATGTATCGTCTTACCCTTTAATCTATTTTCCCAATCCACTCTACTCAATTCCGCTGTCATGCCTTCATAGTCTCCTTTATTCAAGCTTAGCACGCTTGTTTGAGATCGAACCTTCTCACCCTTTAATTGAATTTGGAATTCAACCATGTTATGGTCACTCATTCCAAGGGGATCCTTCACTAGGACATTTTTAATTAATCCTGTCTCGTTACACAGGACCAGATCTAAGGTTGCTTGCCCCCTGGTCGGTTCAGTTACATACTGCTCAAGAAACCTATCCCTAATACACTCAATGAACTCATCCTCAAGGCAGCCCTGCCCAATTTGATTTGTCCAATTAATATGATAGTTAAGTTCCCCCATAATTATAGATGCTCCCTTATTACAAGCCTCAACTATTTCCTGATTGATACTCCGTCCAACAGAGTTGCAACTGTTCGGAGGCCTATAGACAACGCCCACTCGTGTTTTTTCCCCTTATTATTCCTTACCTCCACCCAATCTGTTTCATTATCCTGATCTTTTGACCCAATATCATTTCTCTGTATTACAGTGATTCATTCCTTTATTAACATAGCCACCCCACCTCCCCTTCCTTCCTGCCTGTCCTTCCTGATCGTTAAATAACCTGGTATGTTTCATTTCCAGGCATTGTCACCCTGCAGCCATGTTTCTGTAATAACCGCAAGATCATACCCATATGTAGTTATTTGTGCCATTAATTCGTCTATTTTGTTGCGAATGCTATGTGCATTCAGATAGAGAACTTTCAAATATGTTTTGTGACACTTAGTTCCTGCTTTTGCCCTTTTTATTACTTTACCTTTAACTCCATACCTTCTGCCCCTTCCTGACACGCTCTGGTTTTTAATTTCCCCACTGCTACCTAAGTCTATGACCTTCTCTGTTGTCATTTTTATTATTTGCTCTCTAGGACCCTCCCCCCCCACTAGTTCGTTTAAAGCCCTCTCTGCAGCCCTAGTTATATGATCCGCCAGGACTCTAGTCCCAGCACTGGCCAAGTGAAGCCCGTCCCAATGGAACAGCTCCCTCCTGCCCCAGTACTGGTGCCAGTGTCCCAGGAAGCAAAACCCATTTCTCCCACACCAGTCTTTGAGCCACGCATTTAACTCTCTAATTTTATTTGTCCCAGCCAATACGCTCGTGGCTCAGGTAATAATCCAAAGATTATTACCCTTGAGGTTCTGTTTTTTAATTTGACCCCTAGCTGCTCATATTCCTTTAATAGAACCGGCTTCCTAGTCCTATCTACGTCGTTTGTACTAACATGGACCACGACAACTGTATCCATCCACTCCCACTGCAAGTTTCTTTCCAGCCCAGAGGAGATGTCCTTAACCCTGGCACCGGGTAGGCAACACAGCCCTCGGGACTCTTGCTCTTGGCTGCAGAGAACTCTATCTAGCCCCCTAACAATACTATCCCCTACCACTACAACATTTCTATTTACTCCCCCCTCTTGAATGGCCGCCGTTCCACGGTGCTGTGGCCAGGTTGCTCATCCTCCCTGCAGTCCCTGCTCCTGTCCCCACAGGGAGTAAGAACCTCGAAACTGTTGGTCAAGAGCAAGGGCTGCGGCTCCTCCAGCTCTACCTCCTGGATCCCCGTACCTGCCTCACTCGTAGTCACACCGTCCTGTCCCTGACCATGGGCTCATCTGAATTACTTAACTTCATAGGTGTGACCACCTCCTGATACACAGAGTCCAGGTACTTCTCCCCCTCCCTGATGTGTCGCAGTGTCTGAAGCTCAGACTCCAGCTCATCAACACGGAGCTGGAGTTCCTGTAGCAGCAGCCACTTGTCACAGATGTGATCACCGTGAGCCTCAATGGGGTTCACTGGCTCCCACATCTCACAACAGTAACAGATCACCTGCTCCATTCTATGTAATTAATTAATTTCTATATTGTTAGCTATGGACACCCTCTGCCCGATTTTAGATGCTAGTATCCCCTTTAATTAATTGGATTTAAATTAAATCAATCCCTCCAATTACACCAGTTAAATGTTTTACCAACAGTCACTCTGCACCAGAAAGGCCTTGGTACACCACAGCAACCTTAAAAACTATAAACCACAGACTTAAAGTTTTAAAACGAGAGAAATACTCCAACCAATCACCTACCTGTTTTGTGGTGACGTCACACCTTGAATACTTTTTACCTCTCTCCTTGCCTGCGATTGGATGGTGAGGCCTACCTTAGCCTCTGGGCCTCTTGTAGTCGCTCTGCCGCGCTGCTCCGCCGCCGATGCCGCACTGAGGCCTACCTGAGCCTTTGGGTCCTCTTGTAGTCGCTCTGCCGCGCTGCTCCGCCGCCACCCGCCGCGGATGCCGCACTGAGGCCTACCTGAGCCTCTGGGGCTTCTTGTAGTCGCTCTGCCGCGCTGCTCCGCCGCCACCCACCGCCGATGCCGCACTGAGGCCTACCTGAGCCTCTGGGGCCTCTTGTAGTCGCTCTGCCGCGCTGCTCCGCCGCCAGTCCGCCGCCGATGCCGCACTGAGGCATGCCTGAGCCTCTGGGGCCTCTTGTAGTCGCTCTGCCGCGCTGCTCCGCCGCCAGTCCGCCGCCGATGCCGCACTGAGGCCTACCTGAGCCTCTGGGGCCTCTTGTAGTCGCTCTGCCGCGCTGCTCCGCCGCCACCCACCGCCGATGCCGCACTGAGGCCTACCTGAGCCTCTGGGGCCTCTTGTAGTCGCTCTGCCGCGCTGCTCCGCCGCCAGTCCGCCGCCGATGCCGCACTGAGGCATGCCTGAGCCTCTGGGGCCTCTTGTAGTCGCTCTGCCGCGCTGCTCCGCCGCCACCCGCTGCCGATGCTGCACTGAGGCCTTCCTGAGCCTCTGGGCCTCTTGTAGTCGCTCTGCCGCGCTGCTCCGCCGCCACCCGCCGCCGATGCCGCACTTAGGCCTACCTGAGCCTCTGGGGCCGCTCTGCTGCACTGCTCCGCCGCCACCCGCTGCCGATGCGGCATCAAGGCAGCATTTGACCGAATGTGGCATGCAGGAATCCTGGTAAATTTGGAGTCAATGGGAATCGGAGGGACAATTCTCCACTGGCTGGAGTCATACATAACAAAAAGCACGATGGTTGTGGTTGTTGCAAGTCAATCATCGCAGCCCCAGAACTTCGCTGCAGGAGTTCCTCAGGGCAGTGTCCTAGGCCGAATCATCTTCAGCTGATTCATCAATGACCTTCCCTCCATCATAAGGTCAGAATTGTGGGTATTCGCTGATGATTGCACATTGTTCAGTACAATTTGCAACTCCTCAGATAATGAAGCAGTCCATGCCCGCATTCAGCAAGACCTGGACGACATTCAGGTTTGGGCTGATAACTGGCAAGTAATATTCGCACCATACAGGTGCCAGGCAATGATTACCTCTAACAAGTGAGAGTCTAACCCCCTCCGCTTGATATTTAACGGCATTGTCATTGCCGAATTCCCTACCATGAACATCCTGGGGTGTTCACCAATGACCAGAAACATAACTGGACCAGCCACATAAATACAACAAGAGCGGGTCAGGGGCTGGGCATTATGTGGTGGCGTATTCTCCTGTCGCCCCAAGGCCTTTCCACCATCTACAAGGCATAAGGCACAAGTCAGGAGTGTGATGGAAAACTCTCCACTTGCCTGGATGAGTGCAGCTCCAACAACACTCAAGAAGCTCGACACCACCCAGGACAAAGCAGCCCGCTTGATTGGCTCCCCATCCACCACCTTAAACATTCACTCCCTCCAGGGCATACCTTGGCTACAGTGTATACCATCTACAAGATGCACTGCAGTAACACGCCAAGGCTTCTTCGGCAGCACTTCTCAAATCCACGACTTCTACCACATAGAAGAACAATGGCAGCAGGCTTATGGGAACAAGTTCCCCTGCAAGTTAGACACCATCCTGACTTGGAAATATATTGCCGTTTCTTCATCGTCGCTGGGTCAAAATCTTCGAACTCCCTCCAGAACAGCATTGTGGGAGTACCTTCACCACACGGACTGCAGCGGTTCAAGAAGGCGGCTCACCACCCCCTTTTCGAGGGCAATTAGGGATGAGCAATAAATGCTGGACTTGTCAGCGATGCACACATCCCAGAACGAATAATAACAATGATCCAATTCAGCAATTGTATTAGTTTGTGCTTTCAACTGGCATTTATAACGAAACGTAGCTCCCCTTCTGTCTTTCGACCCCTTTCCGTGCCTGCCTGCAATATTCTGCAGCCCTTTACACATCTTCCCTGTCAGTGTCCCGGACCCTTTGATCTCGGCCTGTACACATGGTTTATTTGATCAGAGTACGTTGCCGGGTCACAGACAGTTTATACACAATGAACAGATTTCACAAGGCAGTGATTGTACTCTTTAAAACAAGGCCCAAGCACAGAGATCTCCCAATGTCCATTGCCCTTCAGAATGTCTATTTAATGCTGGAATGTTTTCTGTCACCATTAACAATCCCTCAGCTTCCGGGTTCCAATATCCAGACAAGAGTTTCATTCCCACCCCGGTCTCTAAAAGCGGAACCATTCCCCTATAAGGACACTGACTGTAGCCCAGCTCGGGATGTTTCCATTCATTGGCAGCCAGCTCACTACCTCCCGGTCTCACAGCACCACTGGGGACAGAAGGAAGTTGAGGTGAGAGCATCCTAAGACACGACAGCAGATTATTGAGGGTGGGGATTAGAACGGGCGTCGTCAAATATCCAACCCCCTTTTACAGAGCGGAGAGCGACAATGCGGCTACTCAACATCTGGGTTGTTTGGGGGCATTTCTGACAGGCAATTGTGGAGCAGACACATTTCATCTTTTCTTTAATCTCCAAAAACTGAATTGAAGGCGCACAGAGATCTCGGAGGGTTGTGGGGCTGGAGGCAGTTACAGAAACAGGGAGGGGCGAGGCCATGGAGTGGGATTCGTATACACGGAAGAGAATATTGAAAGTGACAGGGAGTCAAAGAAGGTCAGCGAGCACAGGCGTGATGGGCGAACGGGACTCAGAGCGAGTTACGATACCGGCAGGAGAGTTTTGAATGAGCTCCAGTTTACGGGTGGTGTAAGGTGGGAGTCCGGCCAGTCGAGCATTGGAATAGTCGAGTCTCGAGGAAACAAAGGCAGGGATGAGGGTTTCAGCGGAATGTGAACTGTGGAAGGGGCGGAGTTAAAATGCTGTCACCCAGTTGAAGCATTCAGTCCATTTAACCAGGAATAGAATTGCACGAGATACCCCTCACCTTCTGTTATGCCTTTCGGTCGAACAGTTGCTCACTTTATTCAGTATAACAGATTGCTACAGGAAATTGAACTGCTGTTCCAAGGGGTTGCTGGTGAAGATCTAATAGAGTGTCGTTATATTGTGCCTGGTGTTCGGTAAGTATGGCCATGCATTGAGTCTGTGCACTAATGTGATGTTAATAGACTTTCTATCTCAGTATTGTATTCAACCCTCAGTTAACTTTTATTTCAGGGGAGGTTCAGGCAGAATCGGTGTCACAACCTCAGGCCACGCTCTATGTCAATGAAGGAGATGTTGTCTAAATAGACTGTAGCTACACAACAAGTTACAGTGACCCCGATCTGTACTGGTACTAGCAGTACACGAAACAGACTCCGTGATTTAGTTTTTACCCGGATAACAGCGAGAAGGTGGAGGCGGATTTTGCCAGGGGAAAATTCGAGGCTGGCCAGACCAACGCAGAAACGAAGTTTCCTTTAACAATCAGTCGAGCGGAAATCCAGGACTCCGCCGTATTTTTCTGTGGGCTGAGAATCACAGAGTTTTAAAACTCATTTGTCGCTGTACAAAAACCTCAGTGAAATAAAACTGCCGCAGACGGTGCCTCCAATTCAAGGGAACATATCAGCAAGTGTCAGCCGTGTCTCAGTGAGTAAGATTTGTTGCCTCTGAGTCAGAAGGTTGTTGGGTTCAAGTCCCACCCAAACAATTGAGCCCATAATCCTGCAAACAATCCGGTGGCCGTACTGATCCTACTTCACAACTTTATTTGTAGGAATTTATATTGAGTGATTAGCCGACATAAAAATTTTACTCGGGTGGTGCAGGACCCCCCTTATGAGATCCTGGCTGTCACTCCGGAGTCACAACCCTGAGTCACTGGTCACAGGCTGCACCAACTGGGGCTCTTTAGCGCTGAGCGGAGGCAGGAGGCGGCGCGTGACGCCCTGACCCTGAATCAATGGGAGAAACAGCCAATCACTGTGCTGTGGCGTGCGGAAAAGATTGTGTCGTCAACCACTGCAGGGCAAACCGGCGGCCACCTCTGTGTGACGTACAGTTGGCCATGTTTGTGTGACGTAATACGTTGCGCATATCTGCGGTTTATTTACATAAAACACCTCGATTAAAAGGAAAAGTGATTTCTGTTTGCACCAAATAACGGCCCCATCTTAATCCATAAAAGTGAAAGTTTGGCGCGCGAGTGACTTATAAAGTTATCGTTAAAACGGTTGGTGACGTGCGCATGTGCAAAAGTTCTCTCAGTGTGACAGATGGGGGCTTTTCTCTGCCTCTGTGAATCGTGGGAGCAGCAGCGCTCCATGGCCGAGTCATTAACCGAGTGAATCCGGCTAAAGATACAATTCTATGGTGAGAAAAACAATTCTTTGCAAAGAAGGCGGTGAAAATGTTGAATAACTGCATGAATTATTTTAATAGAGAAATTGGACAGGAGTCTCAAGAACAAAAGACGAACATTAAATGGTGTGAGGAGCGAGAGGAAAGTGCAGATATGATGGGCTGAATCACTTCCAGAAACTCACCGAGCCCGGAGTCAGTGGGAGACAGGGAACAGGACAGAGAGACGGGTATGTGGTTAGAATGAAAAGCAGACCCAGTTAGAGTGGTGAGGTGGTGGGGGTGTTGCGGGTAGAGGCAGATACAGAGTTTAAACACCTTCCTTCCACATCCTTCAGAGGGGTCGTTATTACTTCCCCCACTTAGCCAGATGTGCTAATCCACCACATGCCTGAACTCCAGAAGTTTGGATGAAAAGCAGCGCAGCACCAGAAGGAAAATGTCGGAAGTAACTCGGGTCTGATCAGCAAAATCTGGATATGTTCCCATGGCCGGGAGGCTCCGAAATAATCCCATAAGACGGCGAGTAAGGTCTGAGAGATAGAGAGGTTAAGTTAGTTATGGCCTGGTGTAATATAAACAGAGACATTATCCAGTGCAGTAATAATTGAGAAAGGGTTTAGTGTAAAATAAACATAGATATGGTCTAGTGCAGTAATAACTGAGACAGGGTCTAATGTAAAATAAACAGAGATAGGGCTTAGTGTAATATAAACAGACCCAGAATCTAGTGTAATATAAACAGAGAGTTGGCCTAGTGTAATATAAAGAGAGACAGGGTCTACTGTAATATAAACAGTGGCATGGCCAAGAGTAATATAAACAGCGACATGGCCTAGTGTGATATAAACAGAGACAGGGTCTGGTGTAATATAAACAGAGAGAGGGTCTAGTGTAATATACACAGAGACACGGTCTAGTGTAATATAAACAGAGACAGGGTCTAGTGTAACATAAACAGAGACAGGGTCTAGTGTAATATAAACAGAGACAGGGTCTACATAAGAACATAGGAAATAGGAGCAGGAGTAGGCCAATCGGCCCCTCGAGCCTGTTCCGCCATTCAATAAGATCATGGCTGATCTGATCCTAACCGCCAATCTACTATGACAGAACCATCTCCTGAATATAACAGAATTAGACACACGAAATAGGAGCGGGATCAGGCTACATGGCCCCTGGGCCCGCTCCGCTACCCACAGGGCCATGACCGATCCGAACCTAGACTCATGTCCAAATTTCTGCCCGCTCCCCATAGCCCTTTATTCCCTTTACTTCTAGGAAACCGTCTATTTCTGTTTTAAATTTATGTAATGATGTAGCTTCGACAGTTTTTTGGGGCAGCATATTCCATGGACCTACCACCCTCTGAGTGAAGCAGTTCCTCCTCATCTCAGTTTTGAAAGAGCAGCCCCTTATTCTAAGACTATGCCCCCTAGTTCTAGTTTCACCCATCATCGGGAACATCCTCCCCGCATCCACCCGATCCAACCCCTTCACAATCTTATATGTTTCAATAAGATCGCCTCTCATTCTTCTGAACTCCAATGAGTAGAGTCCCAATCTACTCAACCTCTCCTCATATGTCCATCCCCTCATCCCCGGGATTAACCGAGTGAACCTTCTTTGTACTGACTCGAGAGCAAGTATGTCTTTTCTTAAGTAGAGACACCAAAACTGTATGCAGTATTCCAGGTACGGTCTCACCAATACCTTGTACAACTGAAGCAATACCTCCCTATTTTTATATTCTATCCCCCTAGCAATGAAAGCCAACATTCCATTGGCCTTCTTAATCACTCGCTGCACCTGCATACTAACCTTTTGAGTTTCGTGCACCAGGACCCCCAGATCACTTTGTGCTTCAGTACTTTCCAGTTTCTTGCCATTAAGATAAAAACTTGCTCTACGATTTTTCCTGCCAAAGTGCATAACCTCACACTTTCCAGTATTGTATTCCATCTGCCAAATCTCTGCCCACTTACTTAGCCTGTCTAGGTCCCCTTGCAGGTTTTTTATGTCCTCCTCACTCACTACTTTCCCCCCCATCTTAGTATCATCTCCAAACTTTGATATGTTACACTCGGTCCCCTCCTCCAAATCGTTAATATAGATTGTAAAGAGTTGGGGACCCAGCACTGACCCCTGTGGAACACCACTCGTTACTGTTTGCCAGTCCGAGAATGAACCATTTATCCCAACTCTCTGCCTTCTGTTAGATAACCAATCCTCTATCCATGCCAGAATATTACTCCCAATCCCGTGAGTTCTTATCTTAAGCAATAATCTTTCGTGTGGCACCTTGTCAAATGCCTTTTGGAAGTCTAAATACACTTCGTCCACTGGTTCCCCTTTATCCACCCTATATGTTACTTCCTCAAAGAACTCCAGCAAATTTGTCAAACATGACTTCCCCTTCATAAAACCATGCTGACTTTGTCCTATTAAATTATGATTATCCAAATGTCCTGTTACTGTCTCCTTAATAATGGACTCCAATATTTTACCTACCACAGATGTTAGGCTAACCGGTCTATAGTTTCCAGCCTTCTGCCTACTACCCTTTTTAAATAAGGGCATTACTTTAGCAGTTTTCCAGTCTGCCGGGACCTTTGCTGAGTCCAGGGAGTTTTGGAAAATTCCCTCAAGACTTCCCTCAAGACCCTTGGATGTAAGCCATCAGGTCCATGTGATTTATCCACCTTGAGTCCCATTATTTTACCGAGTACCACTTCCTTAGTGATTTTGATCGTGTTTAGCTTCTCCCCCCCCCTATAGCCCCCTGTTTGTCCAGTGTTGGGATATTCTTAGTGTCTTCTACTTTAAAGGCTGATACAAAATATTCATTCAGTGTTTTTGCCATCTCCATATTTCCCACCATTAATTTCCCAGTCTCATCCTCTAAGGGACAAACATTTACTTTAGCCACCCTTTTTCTTTTTATATAACTATAAAAACTCTTACTATCTGTTTTTATATTTTTTGCTAATTTACTTTCATAATCTATCTTCCCTTTCTTAATCAATCTTTTTGCTATTTTTTGCTGTCTTTTAAAGTTTTCCCAATCCTCTATCCTCCCACTAGATTTGGCTACCTTATATGCCCTTGTTTTTAGTGGAATACTATCCTTAATTTATTTACTTAGCCACGGATGGCTGTCTTTTCTGTTACACCCTTTTCTTCTCAGTGGAATATATTTTTTTGGAAGTTGTAAAATAACTCCTTAAATGTACACCACTGATCATGTATCGTCTTACCCTTTAATCTATGTTCCCAATCCACTCTACTCAATTCTGCTCTCATACCTTCATAGTCTCCTTTATTGAAGCTTAGCACGCTTGTTTGAGATCCAACCTTCTCACCCTCTAATTGAATATGGAGTTCAACCATGTTATGGTCACTCATTCCAAGGGCATCCTTTACTAGGACATTTTTAATTAATCCTGTCTCGTTACACAGGACCAGATCTAAGGTTGCTTGCCCCCTGGTCGGTTCAGTTGCACACTGCTCAAGAAACTCATCCCTAATACACTCAATTAACTCATCCTCAAGGCAGCCTTGCCCCATTTGATTTATCCAATTAATATGATAGTTAAAATCCCCCATAGTTATAGATGCTCCCTTATTACAAGCCTCAACTATTTCCTGATTGATACTCCGTCCAACAGTGTTGCAACTGTTCGGAGGCCTATAGACTACGCCCACTAGTGTTTTTTTCCCCCTAATTATTCCTTATCTCCACCCAAACTGTTTCAGTATCCTGATCTTTTGACCCAATATCATTTCTCTGTATTACAGTGATTCCTTCCTTTATTAACATAGCCACCCCACCTCCCCTTCCTTCCTGCCTGTCCTTCCTGATTGTTAAATGACCTATATGTGGATTAATGTCACCCATGATGACTCTGTGCCCTTATTGCACGCTTCTTTAATTTCCCTTTTAATGCCATCCCCAACCTCCGCCTTACTATTTGGAGGTCTATATACCACTCCCACTAACGTTTTCTGCCCCTTGGTATTTCTCAATTCTACCCATACAGATTCCACATCATCAGAGCTAATATCCTTCCTTACAATTGTGTTAATCTCTTCTATAACCAGTAATGCTACCCCACCTCCCTTTCCTTTTTGCCTATCTTTCCTGAATATCGAATACCCCTGGATGTTGAGTTCCCAGCCTTGGCCATCCTTGAGCCACGTTTCCGTAATCCCAACCAAATCATATTCGTTTTCCTCTATTTGCACAGCCAATTCATCCACCTTATTACGAATGCTCCTCGCATTAAGACACAAAGCCTTCAGGCTTATTTTTTTAACGCTCTTAGACCTGTTAGAATTATTATTTACTGTGGCCATGTTTGATTTAAACCGTTGATTTCTCTGACTGCCACTTATGTTTTCTCCTTCCTTTCTTTTGCTTTTATCCTTGTTTCCCTTTCCTCTGTCCCCCTGCCCAGGTTCCCAACCCTCTGCCACCTTAGTTTAAACCTTCCCCCAGAGCACTAGCAAACACTCCCCCTCGGACATCGGTTCCAACCCTCCCCAGGTACAAACCGTCCGGCTTGAACTGGTCCCACCTCCCCCAGAACCGGTTCCAATGTCCCAGGAACTTGAATCCCTCCCCATTGCACCATTCCTCCAGCCACGTATTCATCTGAAATAGCCTTCTATTTCTACTCTGACTAGCACGTGGCACTGGTAGCAATCCTGAGATTACTACCTTTGAGGTCCTATTTTTAATTTACCTCCTAACTCACTATATTCAGCTTTTAGGACCTCATCCCGGTTTTTACCTATGTCGTTGGTACCTATATGCACCACGACAACTGGCTGTTCACCCTCCCCATCCAAAATGTTCTGCAGCTGCTCTGAGACATCCTTGACCCTTGCACCAGGGAGGCAACACACCATCCTGGAGTCTCATTTGCGGCCGCAGAAACGCCTATCTATTCCCCTTACAATAGAATCCCCTATTTCTTTGCTCTACCCTTTTTTCCCTCCCGTCCTGTGCAGCAGAGCCAACCCTGGTGCCAGGAAGTTGGATGCTTCTGCCTTCCTCTGATAAGCCATCCCCCGCAACAGTACTCAAAGTGGTGTATCTGTTTGAGAGGGGGATGTCCAGAGGGGACCCCTGCATTACCTGCTTGTGCCTAGTACTCTGCCTGATGGTCACCCCTTCCCTTTCTGACTGTCCAACCTCTACCTGCGGTGTGTCCAACTCCCTAAACGGGCTATTCACGACGTCCTCAGCATCGCGAATGCTCCAGTATGCATCCAATCGCAGCTCCAGCGCCACAATGTGGTCTGTCAGTAGCTGCAGCTGGATACACTTCCTGCACATGTACTTGTCAGGGGCACAGGAAATGTCCCTGATTGCCCACATAGCGCAGGAGGAGCATACCACGTGGCCGGGCAGTCCTGCCTTGAATTACCCTTTAATTAATTGAAATTAAATTAAATCAAATAAATCCCATCAATTACATTACAGTTAAATGGTTTACCAACAGTCCCCGCTACACCAGAGAGACCTTAGCAACGATACACCACAGAGTTAAAGTTTAAAAAGAGAGATATACTCACCAACCAATCACTTACCTGTTTTCTGGTGACATCACACTTCGATTACATTTTACTTCTCTCCCTCCCTCTGAGCTCGGAGACTGAAGATTAGTAAGTGCAGTAATAACTGAGACAGGGTCCAGTGAAATATAAACAGAGACAGGATCAAGTGCAGTATTAACTGAGACAGGGTCTAGTGAGATATAAACAGAGACTGGATCAAGTGCAGTAATAACTGAGGCAGGGCCTACTGTAATATAAACAGAGATAGGGTCTAGCTTAATATAAACAGAGACAGTGTCTAGTGTAATATAAACAGAGACAGGGTCTAGTGTAATATAAACAGAGACAGGGTCTAGTGTAATTTAATCGGAGACACGCTCTAGCGCAGTTATAACAGAGACAGCGTCCAGTGTTATATAAATCGAGGCATGGTCTAGTGCAGTAATAACAGAGACTGTGTCTAGTGTACTATAAACAGATACACGGTCTAGAGCAGTAATAAATGAGACAGGGCCTTATGTTATATAAACGGAGGCAGTGTCTAGTGCAGTTATAACTGTGACAGGGCCTAGTGTAATATAAACAGATCCAGTACCTAGTGTAATATAAACAGAGACATGGTCTAGTGTAATATAAATAGAGACAGGGTCTAGTGTAATATAAACAGATCCAGGATCTAGTGTAATATAAACAGAGACAAGGTCTGCTATAATATAAACAGACACAGGATCTGCTATAATATAAACAGACACAGGATGTAGTGTAATATAAACAGAGACGTGGTCTAGTGTGATATTATTAGAGGCATGGCCTTGTGTATTATAAACTGAGGCGGGATCTACAGTAATATAAACAGAGACAGGGTCTAGTGTAACATAAACAGAGACAGGGTCTAATGTAATATAAAGCGAGACACGGTCTAGCCTAATTTTGAACAGAGACAGGGTCTAGTGTAATTTAAACAGCGTCTGGGCCTAGTGTAATATAAACAGAGACAAGGTCTAGTGTAATATAAACAGAGACAAGGTTTGTGTAATATTACAAAGCACAGTGTCCAGAGTAAGATAAACAGAGACAGGGCCTAGTGTAATATGAACAGACACGGCAGTAATAACTGACACAGGGCCTAGTGTAATAAAAAGTGACACAGGATCTAGTGTAATATAAACAGCGACATGGCCTTTTGTGATATAAACTGAGACAGGGTGTAGCGTAATATAAACAGAGACAGGATCTCGTGCAGTAATAACTGAGACAGGGCCTAGTGTAATATAAGCAGACAGGGTCTAGTGTAATATAAACAGACAGTGTCTAGTGTAATATAAACAGAGACAGGGCCGAGTGTAATATAAACAGAGACACGGCCTAGAGCAGTAATAGCAGAGACAGGGTCTAGTGTAATACAAACCGAGACATTATCTAGTGTAATATAAACTGAGACAGGGTCTAGTGTAAAATAAATCCGAGACATGGTCCAGTGCAATAACAACTGAGGCATGGTCTAGTGTACTATATACAGATACACGGTCTAGAGAAGTAATACACGAGACAGGGCCTAGTGGTATATAAACGGAGACAGTGTCTAGTGCTGTAAGATTCGCAATTTTCAGCAAAAATCACGCAAGAAAACTGGATAAAATTAAGACTGTTTATTGACCAAAGTAAGCTTGCACAGAAAAACCTTTGATAAAAGGGCATACAAAATGGCCGCCAGGCCCCGTGATCAGTTTATGAACCATTTTATTTCTGTTACTGCAAGCCAGACAGGCTTGTGGATTGAAGACAGTGAGCCCACGAAAGCCAGTCTCTGGGAACCGAAACTCAGAGCAACAGCATACATATTCAATGGATTATAAGTACAGGATGGGGCCCATCAAGATATGGGCGGACAATGTAAAAACACTTATACCCATTTATCGTACAAAGGACAAACCGTTTAGCAGCCATCAAGGAAAATGTCCGGACCGATCAATATGCGAACCGAGCCACGGTGACAATGCAAAAGACATTGAAAGACATTATCGGCCAGGAAGGCCAGTTTAAGTTATCACCGGCTCCGTTACAAGACAAAGCGCCCCTGCAGAGATTTCTGCCCGCCAAAATTAATACAAAGACAGGACTATGATTTGGCGGGAGATAAGACTGTCCCAAAAGAGTATAACTATGGATTGAAAGTCCATCTAAAAGACTTCGGACTCCGGGTTACTTGAACAACTTCTTCTTCACTGCCACGGCTTCTTGTTGGGCGACTTCAGGCTTCCATTTCTTCAAGAACTTTCTTCTACGAGGAACGAACGAAGGGCGGACGGTGCCCGGATCGGCGCCTCTTCCACTTCGGCAGATCGATGAAAACGTTTTCGTTTTTTTAAAGACGGACGGTTTCGGTAAAAGGACAACGTGGTCGGTGTTCAGCCAAACAAGGCTCGGCCACGACGAGAAGACGACGAGGGTGGCCCGGGTACTGGGGTCGGGAGATCATCGACGACCCAGGCCGACGGAGAAGAAACCCTCTGGAGAACCGGCGATCGATGCCACAAGATTCTCCCAAGTGCATAGCCTACATCTGAGTCTGCTCCATGAACCCAAATTGACTTGGTGGATCTCAACCTTAACGAGCGCTCATCGAGGCTGGGTCTACCCCACCGCCTCGAGGGAGGAGAGAATATCGACTGCGCCAGAAGTTTCCAAATCCACGTGACGACGGAAAGCGGTGCCAAAAAGGCTGCGAACCCCCTTTCTCGCGATTTCGAGAGTGGTGAGCATGATCCCAAGTTCCCCAGGTCGAAACTTCGTTTAGGTATAGGGGAGGGAGTTAAGGGAAATCGTAATGTGTTTCCCCTTTTTCGATGTGCCGTGTGTTCCCCATTTCCATAGAGTCAAGTTCATAAATTTGTGCATGATTGTAGTAACTTTAATCTGTGCCTATGACATGTATTTTGTAATGCTTCAAACTGTTTAAAAATGAAAGCATCCATTTCGTGCTATTCAACCTGGTCTATTGAGTTCTTTCTCTGCACTACTGTTCTCTGCACCTAAGTCCAAGGTCTAGAACCGTAGGGGGGAGTGGGTCGAACCACTCAAGGGTAATTATTGCACGAAGCCTGGCAGGAGACCAGAAAGAGCAAGAGAAACCCCCTAAAAAATGGCGACCGCGGCAGGACCTTGGCAGCAGGAAAGTAGTGTGTTAGATCAAGATCTGAATAGACGAAATGTGATGGATGAAAGAATAGCAGATTATGTTTTCGGAAAAGTCAACCTCACAAAACAATGGATATCTGATCTACTAAGGGATAGGCGCCCGCTAGACGCAGCCATCAAGTGGACAGCGGTTAGAGAGCATAAGAAATCTGTAGAAAAGGCGGTCTGGCTGATGTGCTACAAGAAGCAAGTCCAGCTTTTGGACCAGGTAGTTGCAGCACAGACAGTCCAGATCAACGGCTTGCTTAAAGGCGTGGAGGAAAAGGTTGCGGGAGGTCAAAAACTGATTGAATCGCTTGACGCGCTGAACCAGGAACGCCGCTCTGTAATTCGCTGCCACGAAACCCGGGTAGAATATTTAAAATGTCAGGTCGTTGAGGCCAAGGCCAGTGAAGGTAGAATGAGAGAGAGGTGTTCCCGTCTAGCCAAACAAGTAGATGCCCAAGAGGAAAAGCTCCTGGGAGCCAGGGCAGCATATAAAATGGCCATGGAGGATAGATCTGAGAACACCGACCACAGCACTTGCCGCCGGGAGCTAGAGGACCTGAGAAAGGCCCTAGCGAAGGCAAACGGGTTGGTGTGTCTCATAAATCCACCAGCGAGTCAGCTGTTGCTAGCCAAGGAATCCAAAAGACCGATTCCACAAGAGGCAGTTGGGGTACCAACCCCCGAACCTTCTGCGCCTCCTGCCTATGAGGAGTCTTGGACTCTGGGACAGGAGACGGAGACGGTAGAGGAAGAGAGCCCTGAGGTAAAGCAACCCCAGACAGTAGAGTCGGGGTCGGCGCCAATGTGTCCAACGAGACACCGGAGGATCGGTCCAAATGAAGAAAATGGCGATGACGGACCCCTTGAGAGTCAGATCATAATGCCTCATAGCGAACGACAGCTAAGAGAGATGATAAGTCACATCCCAAAACTCTCCGAGTCAGGAGATCCCTCCGTGCATTTCAGGGACGTGGAACAGACCGCAGCAGTCAATGACTGCGACGGGGTTGAACAGTCTAAAATGCTGCTGTTCTCCCTGGACAGTTCGCTCCTCCAGTGTCTCCCTGACGAGAGCAAGAGAGGGCACAGGGACTATGAGTTGCTACGGGATGAGATTCTGGAGATCATGGGAGAGGGGGACGGAACTCCGTTCCTCCGTTTAGAAAAGACAGTGCAGCTAGAGGGAGAACCCCCACGTGTTTTCGCCGACAGGTTGTGGCCAGTGTATCGGCGCAGCTGCCCGGGCGGGCCGGCCCGGGCCGGGCTGGATGGCGAACAAAGGGCTCACTGGCTTCGGTGCCTGGTAGCAGGTTGCCTGCCAGTAGTGAAGGAACAGGCCAAAGCATGGTTTGACCCCACTAACGCCCGCTCCACGGAGGAAGTAGTACTAGATCAGCTCACGATCAGTTATAGAAACAACAAGGGCAAGAAAACGCCTGTTGTGAAAGGAAAGGTGCATGAGGTGAGACCCGCAGCCTCTGCTAAAAAGGAATGGCGTCAGGAGGGAAATCGCCATCCCCAAGCAAATAGCAGTTGTTACGGGTGTGGGAAGGAGGGTCATTGGCGCAAGGACTGTAGGAATCCTTGGAAGGATAAGAGGGAGAGAGAGTTCGCCGCAGCCCAAGATCGAGCCCAAGCCCGAGTCGCCAACGGCCCGAGAGTTTCCCCAACACCAGCACAACCACAAGTGCAGGCCGCTGCCCCAACACCAGTCCAGAACCCAACCGTAGCCTTTGCCCCGAATGAAGGGGGTGGTGCGGTTGTGGACCCCGCTGCGATCGAGTCAGTCTTGGAGACTATGCGGTCTCTGATGACCTGGCAGGGGAAGGTAGTGGTTGCTAACAGCCCTATCGCCCCCGAGACCCCAGCCGAAACACCTAAATGACTGACGCCCGCGCAGCCCATCTACTTGTGTCCGCTCCGCTATGACGCTTGGAGAAGACCTGTGGTGGAGATGGAGGTGGAGAAACAAAGGGGTAGTTACCTGTTGGATACGGGAGCTTCGTGTACCTTGATCCACACGGACAAACCTTTTGCCTCACCTCTGTCCGCCCAGGCTCCATATTTAGTAGCGGGTTTCACGGGTAGAGCACAGGCTGGCGCGCACTCCCTCCCGCTCTCCATTCAGTTGGGAGCGCTCCACACCACATGGACGTGCATCCTATTGAAGTGGAAAGAGGGGGGGGGGAAAGGCATCCTCGGGGTTGATTTCTTGGTGGAACACGGGATCCTCGTGGACCTGAGAAATCACTGTCTCTGGGGAGCCGAGGGCGGTTTAGGTAAGGTAGTCGTAATCCCGGGGAAGGAAGAAAAGGGGGCCCTGTGCACTATGAAGCCATCAGGAGGTTACGATCTCGAGCTCATGATAACAAACGTCCCAACGGACTTGCAGGCGCGTGTGTCAGAAAATCTGACCGCGTTCGCCACCCACAAGCACGACTGCGGGAGAGTCACTGGGTTCGAAGTCAGCGTAGACGGGGACCCCATGATCCGACCCCAAAAGCAGTATAATTTCCCCAAGGAGGCAGAACCCGACATGGAGACAGCAATATCTTCATTGGTACAGCAGGGCGTATTGAGGACGATAGCCACCCACGTGAACTCCCCATTATGGCCGGTAAAGAAACCGGACAATTCGTGGAGAGCCACGGTGGACTATAGAGTCCTCAATAGTAATATCCCAGCCTGCGCGCCCACGGTAGCAGCAGTTGCAGACTTAATAGGGAGTATTCCAGCATCGGCGACCACATTCACGGTGCTGGACATCTCGAACGGTTTTTGGTCCATTCCGCTGCGGCGGGAGGACCAGTACAAGTTTGCCTTTACTTTCAAAGGGCAACAGTACACCTGGAACTGCTTACCACAGGGTTTTCACAACAGCCCCAGCATTTTCCATCAGTGTATGGCGGGGAGTTTGAAAGAGTTCAGCCAGCCCGACCAGATAGTGCAGTATGTGGACGACTTACTCCTGTTCACAGATACAAGGGAGCAGCACGGCCCACTGTTAGCCGAATTGTTGGAACTGTTAGAAAGGAAGGATTTCAAAGTAAACCCAAAGAAAGCCCAGATCGGCCAGCAGGAAGTTAAATTCCTGGGTCTGGCCATCCGCGCTGGGGAAAGAGCCATAGATAAGGCCAGACGGGAATCTATACAAGATCTGCCGATTCCCAACACAGTAACGGGTGTAAGGTCCTTTTTGGGATTGACCGGGTACTGCAGAGATTTCATCGAGGACTATACTGCCACAGCGGCCCCGCTACTTCGACTCTTACACAAGGGAGTCGAGTGGTCTTGGGACGAGGGGTGCCAGGCAGCATTCGAGAAGTTGAAAAGAGATCTGCAGACCGCGCCAGCCCTAGGGGCCATAGATGGGGGAGAGGAGTTCTTTCTGGAGGTAGCCGCTAGTGGGGACAGCCTGAGCGCAGTACTGCTCCAAGAGCGGCACGGCAAGCTAAGACCAGTAGTTTATTCCTCCAGGGTGCTCACGGATGTGGAGAGGAGTTTCTCCAATTGCGAACGGCATCTCCTGGCCACGCATTGGGCTATGAACAGATCAGTGATCTTCACAGGGACCTCTCCCATTACGCTCCTCACCCATCACACCCCCACGAAGATGCTTCTGGACGGGAGGATTAAGGATGGGACCGTAAGCAGCGCTCGGATTGCGCGCTGGACCCTCCTCCTTTCCCAGATGGATCTCAAAGTTAAAGGCCTCTGCGCGCCAAGGCTCGCAGCCAATATGGCATATCCCGGGACAGCCCATCAATGTTCCGTAGAAGGGGTATGGGAAGTTAACATAGGTTTACGGGCCGGGATACATCCCACGGGCCGCGAGATCTACGTAGACGGTTCTAGCACTGTAGCTGACGGCAAGCGACTCACAGGGTGTGGAGTTTATGACCCTGCGGCAAACATTGCCCTGGCAATTAAGCTCCCCAGCACTATGAGCGCGCAGCAGGCTGAACTGTCCGCGGTGGCGTACGTGGTTACCCACCCCGAGATTTTCCCAACCCCATACACGATTTGCTCAGACAGCATGTTCACGTGCAATTCGTGTACGGAGTACCTCGCCATCTGGTCCCGACGCGGGTACACCTCCGCGGACGGGCGGCCTTTAACAGTTAAGCCCTTGCTGGAGAAGATCCTAGCAGCTGTGGGGGAGAAAGGAGAGGTGTTCATCCATAAGGTGAAGGCTCACTCCATTACAGAACCCCGCAGTCAGGGCAACCAGCAGGCGGATGCGCTAGCCAGGGAGGGTGCCCGCAGCGGCATTCTCTGGGACCCATACGAACCCGGACCCGTGGCGGCGATCCAAGGCAGGGAGGGAATTCCCGGGAACACAGGGGGGACACCGCCCCCAGACCTAAAGACCGTCCAAACCCTGGATCCCGCCCTAAAAGCAGTCCTAAAAGCCATCACAGAGGGCAAACAGGTAGAAGGTCCGTACAGTACGGCAGCCCTCACAGTCAAGGAAGGTATGCTGTTCCGAAAGGAGCAGTGGGTTGTGCCGCAGCAGCACCGAAGGGAATTCCTGCAATTGGCCCACGAGGGTCCAGGAGCGGGACACCCCGGACCTGAGGTCACCTGGCAACGGGTGGAACAGGCGGGATGGTGGCCGGGACTTCGGGACGATGTCCGCGAGTTCTGCGCAAGCTGTCTTGTGTGTGCTGCTAACAACCCAGACCCCCACAAAAGGAAGGTGCCCATGGGGCACATCAGGAGGGTAGAGGGACCATGGCAGTCGATTCAGGTCGACTACATAGGGCCCCTGCCCGCCGCCCAGGGAGGCTATAAGTACTGCCTTGTCCTGGTAGATGTGTTCACCAAATGGGTAGAAGCCTTCCCGTGCAGAACAGCTACGGCACTGGGTACTGCTAAGATCTTGATTCGGGAAGTGTTCTCACGGTGGGGACTCCCCCGTTTTGTAGAGTCCGACCAAGGGAGTCAGTTCACCGGTCAAGTAATGCAGAACGCCCTCAGGCTCTTGGGCATTGAGGGAAAGTGGCACGTAGCATACAATCCCCAGTCATCCGGGATTGTTGAGCGTATGAATCGGACCCTCAAGGAAAAGCTGAGGAAAGAGACAATGGGCTCGCCCCAGAAATGGGCGGAGGTCCTGCCTTTAGTCCTCATGGGGATCCGAGCCAGCCAGTCCAAAAGCACGGGGTATTCCCCGCACGAGTTAATGACTGGAAGGATCATGCGAACACCCACCCATGTGCTAGCCCCGGTGCTCACTGAGGGCCAGCTCCGAGAGGTGAAACGGGACAAATTCGCCCAAACCCTCTTGGAGCGCCTGAGACAGATTTATGGGCAGGCGGCTGGGAACATGGGAAGACAGCACCAGGGAAATAAACTGTTGTTGGAACCTCGGAAACAACAAGAGTGGGTAGTCGGGGACCAGGTCATGGTCCGAAACTACGCCAGGGTAGGGAGTTTTGAACCACTGTACATGGGGCCATACAGCATTGTAGACAAAGCCAGCCCCATGGTTTATGCAGTGAAGACGCCCCGACGTACCAAATGGTTTCACATCAACCAGTGTAAACTGTTTAAACCGGGTACACCAGGGCCACCAAAGGGGACCAGGTCTGAGAACAAAGATCCTCAGCCTGTAACAGAGTCACAGACCACACAGGCTGGAGCAGTAGCCTGCGTGAAGGGAGAGGCCATCCCATTGGAGTGGGAGGTCTCATCTTTTGAATGGGATTTAGGCAGGGGAGAGCCCGAACAGCTCAACCTCGCTTTAGACCCAATCACGGAGGAGGAAGAGTCAGAGGATGGCAGTCCCGCCCTCGACTCAAGCTTGGGGGAGGTAGGGAGTGGGGGTGGAGACTCGTTACCTGTAGGGACAGGTGAGGTGGAGTCGGAAGCCACAGATCCCGACCCCGGGGGGGCGGAGCCTGAGGAAGGGGAGCTGGAGCCGGCAGCTGTGGAGGAACCACAGGCTGTGACGGTAACAGTCACGACCCCAGGTCCATCGGCCCCGGGAGCCCAACCCAAAGCAGCCCCTCGTAGGTCAGCTCGAGCGCCCCAGCCCAGAAAATTTTGGCCAGATTCTCCCCATCCTCCCCAACCACGGTTTAAAGCAGCCCCAGGAAGACATGATCCCCGTTCAGCAGCGACAGGCTGCGGGGGATCAAGGCCAAAGATCAATGCAGCCCCACCGCAGGGTGTGGCACGCGACAGACCTCACAGGGATTCGGAAAGCCGCCCCACGGAGGGCGGCGCTGTACATAAGTTAAGATAGGTAATTATGATCATAGTTTAAGGAATGTAAAGTATATGGTGTTAAGAGTACAATTTTGAAGTCTGCCCGGTATGTGTGTTTGTTAGGGAGCGGGGTCCAGGAACCCGCGCGTCCAATTAATTTAGGCCAGCACCTATCGGGAGCCCGGCTACATCATTTTGTTGGTTACAGAAACCTGGGATACGATGGAAAGGATTGTCGTCGCGTTCATGGCGATCGGGTGCGGGTGGGCCTACCGAGGCCGCACCAAGGACGTCATCATTTTCGGGTGCTCCGGGGACACGGCCCCCATCGCAACGGATGGGACGGGGGAGCGAGAGGTAGAGGAAACCGCCACCTACTTCCACCAAGGGAGATGGCCAGGTTGGCTGGGAACGAATTCTACGGAATATTCCAGCAATTTCGGTTTTGCCTACCAAGAGACTTCATTAACGTGCCCCCGAGTGAGGATCCTAGCGCCCAGAGTCAGCGTCACCGTGGGAAAGAGGATTTGTCTGGTGTGCAATGGGAACGTACCACCAAGGCGATGGTGGTGGCTACGAAAGCTGGGAAAGGACATGAGAAACTCTACGGTCGAGTGGGAGCGACTGGGTAATAATACCCATCGGACTATTACGGGAACTCACGGACAATTACGTGTGTGTTGGGACAAATGGTGGGAACCGGATGAGGGAATCTATGTCTGTATGTGGGGTTCGAGACGCGTCTGCCCCAAGGGCGTGTCCATCTTCTTCCAGAGGCAGTGGCAGGATGAAGGGAAGGGGATGAGATGGGATGTTAGCACTCGAGCGTGCGGAGCCCCATACTCCCCTATTCCGGTGAATGCCACTGAACTCATCACCCGCCCACGCAAGCCCCTGCCCACGCTTCCGGTAGCACTAGCCCAGAAAGGAGGGTGCCCAACCACCACCAAGGGACCCGGGAACGGTTTAGTATTGGTACCCACCGGTCAGGTGCTGTACCAAGGGGTACACTACGCGGTGGCCTCAGTGATTTTAAATCTCACTGAGGTAAGATTGCCGGAGTGGTGTCCCAAAGAAACGGAACAATTATACCAGGTCCTGTTAACCAGTATGTTTAGACAATTTTACGAATTTGACTTTGCCGACATCGACAGAGACAAATTATACACCACACCGCCAGAAGTTTTGGATCGAGTCGGGAGGCAAAGAAGGGGTACTGTAAATGACATATTCACTGCTTTTAATACCGGGACATCTGTTGTCAATGCTCTAGATAACGTGGAACTGCAGACACAGATCAACGGTTTAAAAGCCCAGTTAAGGAACATATTGACAGACGAAAACAAGGTCGTGGGTTCTGAGTTGCATGAGGACCAGGCCATGACACTACACTTTAAGGACATAATTGCTGAGCTGGAGAAACACGCGAGAACGGTAAATGCACTCATTAAGGAGGATCGGAATGCGTCCGATCAAGCTGCGCAAAACGAGGCCTGTGTGCTGTACGGGGCGTGGTTATTGGGCGAGGGCCGCAGTAATCTTGAGGATTTAAAACAGGGTTTGGTCCCGTCCTGGATCAGCAACAAGCACTTGCAAGCGCTCCACCCTTTTGAGAATGCATTAAGCCCGTGCCAGCTCAGACTAGCCGCAGAAGCATACCCAGTTCCAGTGGACTGCGGACATTCGAATCACACTATTATGGGAATAGTAGTAAGAATGCCGGTGTTGGGTCCCGCAGCAAAGCCCGCCCTGGTATACAGAGTAGAGAACATTGGAGTCATTCAGGGGGGCGCACACATTCGTTACGCAGTGGTCCCGCCTTACGTCATCAGATGGGAGCGTACGATGACAGGCACCGACCTCTCGGGATGTCGGAGCTGGGGAGCACACATCATCCTGTGTCCCCAGCACTTGAATGCCTTTTTGAAACCACAGTGCAGGTTCAGAACCGCTAGCGCGAAGCCGGTGAATTGCACCATGGAGGCAATGGCAGAGGACCATGTGCCCCCACAGGTAGCATATATCGGGGGTGGGACATACTGCGTCACCACTGCAGCGCCTCAGTACCGATATGGACAACACGAGTGGTGTTCGGTCGGTGATAGCAGTTTCTGTTTCAAACCCAGGGCCGAGGTTCAAGTGGCACAACAACGAATTGTTCCCATTCCTGCGCCCTCCACTGTACACATCACTATCAAAGAGAATTTCACAGACTTACAACGATTTGTCGCGCATTTGGTTATGTCATTCCCCCTCTTCCCGAACACCTCACCAAGGTTTTAAAAGCCGTTATAGTTTCGCAGAAACATTTCTATACACTGGAGCAGAAGACTTTAGAGATAGGAAAAGACATATTGGACATAACCATCCCACCATGGTGGGACTTGTTCACCAACATAGAGGTCCCCGCCTGGATTAGAATAGCATCCCATATCCTAGTAGTATGTCAGGTTTTGATTGTGATATTTTTGCTCTTCGTGCATTGCAAAAGAGGCAAACGCCTCCAGAGGCACGAGAACACAGGAGAATGGAGAGAACGCTATGTGCAGATGGGGGAAGCAGATACCCCACTCTAAGCTGCTAGTATAAGATTAAGGGTCCCTCCATTTAAAATTTTTTTTTTTTTTTTTTGTTTGTTTTGGGTTATAAGGAAATAAGTATGGTTATGTTATTAGTTGTTAGTAAGTTTTTTGGATTAATAAAAGATGCATGCAGATGGCGCAAAAGGGTATCAACCCCTGCCCATCTGACAGGTGAAGATGTTATAGTTTAAGTTTTGCTGTCTATGATTCCAAATGTGCATGAGGTAATTTTCATTTTCTCCGGAAATGGGAACTGCATGTGTCGTGAGGGGCATAGATAGTTAAGTGCCAGGAATGTTTGGATGTGGGGAATCAGGGAAAATTTGCTCATCAAGGATTATTGATACTTTAAGCAAGCTATCAGTATCACAGGGGGGCCTGTAAGGTTCGCAATTTTCAGCAAAAATCACGCAAGAAAACTGGATAAAATTAAGACTGTTTATTGACCAAAGTAAGCTTGCACAGAAAAACCTTTGATAAAAGGGCATACAAAATGGCCGCCAGGCCCCGTGATCAGTTTATGAACCATTTTATTTCTGTTACTGCAAGCCAGACAGGCTTGTGGATTGAAGACAGTGAGCCCACGAAAGCCAGTCTCTGGGAACCGAAACTCAGAGCAACAGCATACATATTCAATGGATTATAAGTACAGGATGGGGCCCATCAAGATATGGGCGGACAATGTAAAAACACTTATACCCATTTATCGTACAAAGGAAAAACTGTTTAGCAGCCATCAAGGAAAATGTCCGGACCGATCAATATGCGAACCGAGCCACGGTGACAATGCAAAAGACATTGAAAGACATTATCGGCCAGGAAGGCCAGTTTAAGTTATCACCGGCTCCGTTACAAGACAAAGCGCCCCTGCAGAGATTTCTGCCCGCCAAAATTAATACAAAGACAGGACTATGATTTGGCGGGAGATAAGACTGTCCCAAAAGAGTATAACTATGGATTGAAAGTCCATCTAAAAGACTTCGGACTCCGGGTTACTTGAACAACTTCTTCTTCACTGCCACGGCTTCTTGTTGGGCGACTTCAGGCTTCCATTTCTTCAAGAACTTTCTTCTACGAGGAACGAACGAAGGGCGGACGGTGCCCGGATCGGCGCCTCTTCCACTTCGGCAGATCGATGAAAACGTTTTCGTTTTTTTAAAGACGGACGGTTTCGGTAAAAGGACAACGTGGTCGGTGTTCAGCCAAACAAGGCTCGGCCACGACGAGAAGACGACGAGGGTGGCCCGGGTACTGGGGTCGGGAGATCATCGACGACCCAGGCCGACGGAGAAGAAACCCTCTGGAGAACCGGCGATCGATGCCACAAGATTCTCCCAAGTGCATAGCCTACATCTGAGTCTGCTCCATGAACCCAAATTGACTTGGTGGATCTCAACCTTAACGAGCGCTCATCGAGGCTGGGTCTACCCCACCGCCTCGAGGGAGGAGAGAATATCGACTGCGCCAGAAGTTTCCAAATCCACGTGACGACGGAAAGCGGTGCCAAAAAGGCTGCGAACCCCCTTTCTCGCGATTTCGAGAGTGGTGAGCATGATCCCAAGTTCCCCAGGTCGAAACTTAGTTTAGGTATAGGGGAGGGAGTTAAGGGAAATCGTAATGTGTTTCCCCTTTTTCGATGTGCCGTGTGTTCCCCATTTCCATAGAGTCAAGTTCATAAATTTGTGCATGATTGTAGTAACTTTAATCTGTGCCTATGACATGTATTTTGTAATGCTTCAAACTGTTTAAAAATAAAAGCATCCATTTCGTGCTATTCAACCTGGTCTATTGAGTTCTTTCTCTGCACTACTGTTCTCTGCACCTAAGTCCAAGGTCTAGAACCGTAGGGGGGAGTGGGTCGAACCACTCAAGGGTAATTATTGCACGAAGCCTGGCAGGAGACCAGAAAGAGCAAGAGAAACCCCCTACAGTGCAGTTAAAACTGAGAGCGGGGCCTACTGTAATATAAAGAGAGATATAGTGTTGTGCAGTAATAGCTGAGACAGGGCATAGTGTAATATAAAGAGTGACATAGTGTAGTGCGGTAATAACTGAGACAGGGACCAGTGCATGATCTATGCAGCTGTCTGTTTATGACACAATGAGGAAACATTTTGGATTGAGGAATTACAGTGAAATACAGTGACACCGAGAGCTCGCTCTCAGTCTCCCGTGCCGTAACACCTGCAGTTTATGTGTGGCTCTTGCCCTAAATACACCGGCTAGTGCGGCGTTAAGACACAGAAGTATTTCCTGGTATCCCCAGCTGTCACCTGTGAAACTGTTAAACTGACGGCTCTCCAATTGTTGGCCCAAGATGAGGTGCTGTAGCGCCATCCAGTGGCGAAAGGAGATAACTGGAATCCTGTCTGTGAAACATTATTTCTCAATTTATTATGAATACTGCAACGTAATTAGACAGGATTATTTTTATGCCAGTTTAGTATTGTGATTATTTTGTTATTATTACTGTAACTGCTGCCATTTTATTGCTTTGCTTTTACTATCGTTGCTATTTGATATTAAATCTGAGATTTCATGTCTCAGTTTTCTGGTATGCCCAAGTCACTAACACAATGCCTGTTCATTTGCATAAACTAGATGAACTTCACGTTAATAATTCCACAATTGGTAATTTTAGATTGTTAATTTCGTAAAAATGGAAGTTTTTCTACATTTCTTATCAGGCAACATGGAGATCGATCACAATTCAGTAATTCCATGAAACAAAGATGAATCATATTTTCCTGCTGAGGATTAATCTAAATTTTGAATCAAAACTATATCTATGCCCCATCAACGTCATTTTTTTTAGCAATATTGCGCATCAAACATTTCCAGTCAGGAACAACTTAGGTTAGCTATAGAGTAAAGCTCCCTCCACACTGTCCCATCAAACACTCCCAGCGGAGGAACAGCATGGATAAGATACAGAGTAAAGTTCCCTCTAAACTGTCTCGTCAAACGCTCACAGGACAGGTACAGCACGGGTTAGATCCAGAGTAAAGCTCCCTCTACACTGTCCCATCAAACACTCACAGGAAATGTACAGCACGGGTTAGACAGAGTAAAGCTCCCTCTACACTGTTACATCAAGCACTCACAGGGCAGGTTCAGCACGGACGACATACAGAGTAAAGCTTCCTCTACACTGTCCCATCAAACACTCCCAGGTCAGATACAGCACGGGTTAGATACAGAGTAAAGCTCCCTCTACACTGTCCCATCAAACACTCCCAGGGCAGGTACAGCACGGGTTAGATACAGAGTAAAGGACCCACTACCCTGTCCCATCAAAAACTCCCAGGGCAGGAACAGCACGGGTTAGGTACAGAGTAAAGCACCTCCTACACTGTCCCATTAATCACTCCCAGGTCAGGTACTGCATGGATTAGATACAGAGTAAAGCTCCCTCCACATTGTCCCATCAAACATTCCTAGTGCAGGTACAGCACGTGTGAGATAGAGAGTAAAGCTCCCTGTATACTGTCCCATCAAACACTCACAGGACAGGTACAGCACGGGTTAGATACCGAGTAAATATCCCAAGCATTGTCCCATCAAACATTCCTAGGGCAGGTACAGCACGTGCTAGAGACAAAGTACAGCTCCCTCTACACAGTCCCATCAAACACTCCCAGGGCAGGTACAGCACGGGTTACATACAGAGTAAAGCTCCCTGTAAACTGTCCCGTCAAACACTCCCAGTGCAGGTACAGCACGGGTTAGATACAGAGTGAAGCTCCCTCTACACTGTCCCAACAAACACTCCCAGGGCAGGTAAAGCACGGGTTAGATACCGGGTAAAGCTCCCTCCACACCGTCCCATCAAACACTCCCAGGGCAGGTACAGCACGGGTTAGATACAGAGGAAAGCTCCCTCTACAATGTCCCATCAAACACTCCCAGAGCAGGTACAGCACGGGTCAGATACAAAGGAAAGCTCCCCCTACATTGTCCCATCAAACACTCCCAGGGCAGGTACAGCACGGGCTAGATACAGAGTAAAGCTCCTCTACACTGTCCCATCAAACACTCCCAGGGAAGGTACAGCACGGGTTAGATACAGAGTAAAGCTCCCTCTACACTGTCCCATCAAACACTCCCAGGGCAGGTACAGCACGGGTTAGACACAGAGTAAAGCTCCCTCTACACTGTCCCATCAAGCACTCCCAGGGCAGGTACAGAGTGTGTTAGATACAGAGTAAAGCTCCCTCTACACTGCCCCATCAAACACTCCCAGGGCAGGTGCAGCGCAGGTTAAATACAGAGTAAAGCTCCCTCTACACTGTCCCATCAAACACTCCCAGGGCAGGTACACCACGGGTTAGATACAGAGTAAAGCTCCCTCTACACTGTCCCATCAAACACACCCAGGACATGTACAGCACGGGTTAGATACAAAGTAAAGCTCCCTCTACACTGTCCCATGAAACACTCCCAGGACAGGTACAGCACGGGTTAGATATAGACTAAAGTCCCCTCTACACTGTCCCATCAAACACTCCCAGGGCAGGTACAGCACAGGTAAGATACAGAGTAAAGCTTCCTCTACACTGTCCCATCAAACACACCCAGGACATGTACAGCACGGGTTAGATACAAAGTAATGCTCCCTCTACACTGTCCCATCAAACACTCCCAGGGCAGGTACAGCACAGGTTAGATACAGAGTAAAGCTTCCTCTACACTGTCCCATCAAACACTCCCAGGGCAGGTACAGCACGGGTTAGATACAGCGTAAAGCTCCCTCTAATACTGTCCCATCAAACACTGCCAGGGCAGGTACAGCACGGGTTAGACACAGAGTAATGCTCCCTCTACACTGTCCCATCAAACACTCCCAGGGCAGGTACAGCGCAGGTTAGATACAGAGTAAAGCTCCCTCTACAATGTCCCATCAAACACTCCCAGGGCAGGTGCAGCACGGGTTAGATACAGAGTAAAGCTCCCTCTAAACTGTCCCATCAAACACTCCCAGGGCAGGTACAGCATGTGTTAGATACAGAGTAAAGCTCCCTCTACACTGCCCCATCAAACACTCCCAGGGCAGGTACAGCACGGGGTAGATACAGAGTAAAGCTCCCTCTACACTGCCCCATCAAACACTCCCAGGGCAGGTACAGCACGTGTTAGATACAGAGTAAAGCTCCCTCTACACTGTCCCATCAAACACTCCCAGGGCAGGTACAGCACGGGGTTAGACACAGAGTAAAGATCCCTCTACACTGTCCCATCAAACACTCCCAGGGCAGGTACAGCGCGGGTTAGATACAAAGTAAAGCTCCCTCTACACTGCCCCATCAAACACTCCCAGGGCAGGTACAGCACGGGTTAAATACAGAGTAAAGCTCCCTCTAAACTGTCCCATCAAACACTCCCAGGGCAGGTACAGCACGGGTTAGATACAGAGTAAAGCTCCCTCTACACTGCCCCATCAAACACTCCCAGGGCAGGTACAGCACGGGTTAGATACAGAATAAAGCTCACTCTACACTGCCCCATCAAACACTCCCAGGGCAGGTACAGCACGGGTTAGATACAGAGTAAAGCTCCCTCTACACTGTCCCAATCAAACACTCCCAGGGCAGGTACAGCACGGGTTAGATACAGAGTAAAGCTCCCTCTGCACTGTCCCATCAAACACTCCCAGGGCAGGTACAGCACGGGTTAGATACAGAGTAAAGCTCCCTCTGCACTGTCCCATCAAACACTCCCAGGGCAGGTACAGCACGGGAGATATAATCGAGAAATTCCGGCAGGATCATGAACGATTATGGGTGAAATTGTGAAAAAAATGAACTTGTATTTCCAAAAATGTAACAAAGTGAGTGGATGCAGACAGAATGATCGACTCTATCTATCTATCTATCTATCTATCTATCTAGCTATCTATCTAGCTATCTATCTAGCTATCGATCTATTTATCTGTATATCTATCTGTAGAAGCAGAAATCTTTGTCTGTCCATCTATTTTCTCTGTATGTTGTGATGCGCTATCAATTACTCATAAAAGATGGAGAGTTAGGAGAGTAACTAAAAGGCTTTTATTAACAAAGAACAGAGCATGCCTCTCGTGGATGATTGGTTTCCAAGCAGGCAGGGGGCTGCAGAGCAGTCACCTTTATACCTGGGCATGTGTGTGGAGCCAGGGGCGGAGCCAGCTGGGGCATGCATAGATACAACAGTGTGCAACAACAACAACAACGGTGAACAACAATAACAGTGGTTACCACATTCACCCCTTGTTTAAAATTGAGTCCGGCGGGGTGAAGTGTACTAAAGGTTCGTGTAAGTAAGTCTATCACGTGGCCTTGTATGCCGTCCAGATCGTCGTGGTGGCGGCGGTGATGGTGCAGCATCCAACGTTGAATCTGGCGTCTCATTGAGTGGTTGGGTGGTCAATGACAGGTCCTGGGGCTGCGGCATGCCGTCTACAGGGGTTGGGTTGTGGGTAGTGGTGGATGGCAATGGTAGTGTTTCAGGTAGTGTTTCAGGGGCTCCCGAAGGTGCGAGGTCTCGTATGGAGACTGTGTCCTCCCGCCCGTCCGGGTACGCCACGTAAGCATACTGGGGGTTGGCGTGGAGGAGGCTCACCCTCTCGACCAGGGGGTCCGTTTTATGGGACCTCACGTGCTTCCGCAGTAGGACGGGTCCTGGAGACGTCAGCCATGTTGGTAGCGAGGTCCCCGATGTGGACTTCCTGGGGAAAGTGAACATTTTTTCATGGGGGGTGGCATTGGTGGCCGTACAAAGCAGTGACCAAATGGAGTGGAGCGCCGCAGGGAGGACCTCCTGCCAGCGAGAGGTCGGAAGGCCCTTAGATTTTAAGTTTAAAAGGACGGCCTTCCAAACCGTCGCATTCTCTCTTTCCACCTGGCCATTCCCCCGGGGGTTGTAGCTGGTGGTTCTGCTTGTAGCAATACCTCTCGTGAGCAGGTACTGACGGAGTTCGTCGCTCATAAAGGATGAGCCCCAGTCGCTATGGATATAGCTAGGGAAGCCGAACAAGGCGAAAAGGTCATTCAGACCTTTAATGACCGTGGTGTACTGGTCATGTCTGGGCAAGGGATGGCAAACGGGAAACGGGAGTACTCATCAATTATGTTGAGGAAGTACACGTTGCGCTCAGAGGAGGGGAGGGGCCCTTTAAAATCGACGCTCAGGCGCTCAAAGAGGCGAATGGCCTTGATCAGGCTTGCTCTGTCTGGCCTATAAAAATGCCGTTTGCACTCGGCACAGATTTGGCAGTTCCTGGTCATGGTCCTGACCTCCTCGATGGAGTAGGGCAGGTTACGGGATTTGATGAAATGGAAGAACCTGGTGACCCCCGGGTGGTAGAGGTCATTGTGGAGGGTCTGCAGTCTATCAACCTGCGCGTTGGCGCATGTACCACGTGATAGGGCATCTGGGGGCTCATTGAGTTTCCCGGGCCGGTACAAGATATTGTAATTGTAGGTGGAGAGTTCAATTCTCCACCTCAAGATCTTGTCGTTCTTGATTTTGCCCCTCTGCTTATTGTTAAACATAAAAGCTACTGAACGCTGGTCAGTGAGCAGAGTAAATCATTTTCCGGCCAGGTAATGCCTCCAATGTCGCACTGCTTCCACAATGGCCTGGGCCTCCTTTTCGACAGAGGAGTGTCGAATCTCGGGGCCCTGGAGGGTCCTTGAGAAAAAGGCCACGGGTCTCCCCGCCTGGTTAAGGGTTGCAGCTAGGGCGAAGTCGGATGCGTCGCTCTCCACTTGGAAAGGGATGGACTCATCCACTGCGTGCATTGTGGCCTTCGCAATATCTCTCTTTATGAGAGTGAAGGCTGCACATGCCTCTGCTGTCAGGGGGAAGGAGGTGGACTTGATGAGGGGTCTGGCTTTGTCCGCATAGTTGGGCACCCACTGAGCATAGTAAGAGAAAAACCCTAGGCATCTCTTCAGTGCTTTTTGGCAGTGGGGGAGGGGGAGCTCCATAAGGGGGTGCATTCTGTCGGGGTCGGGGCCGATGACTCCGTTCTCCACTACGCAGCCAAGAATGGCGAGGCGCGTGGTGCGAAACATACATTTGTCCTTGTTGTATGTTAGATTCAGCCGTTGGGCCGTACGGAGGAATTTCTCTAGGTTAACGTCATGGTCCTGCTGGTCGTGGCCGCAGATGGTGATGTTGTCTAGATAGGGGAAGGTGGCCTGCAGCACGTTCTGGTCAACCATTCGGTCCATCTCCCTTTGGAAGACCGAAACCCCGTTGGTGACGCCGAAGGGGACTCGGAGGAAGTGGTAGAGATGACCGTCAGCTTCAAAAGCTGTGTACTGGCAGTCCTCATCCCTGATGGGGAGCTGGTGGTATGCCGACTTCAGATCAATCGTCGAGAACACCCGGTATTGTGCTATCTGATTGACCATGTCAGATATGTGGGGGAGTGGGTATGCATCTAACTGGGTGTAGCGATTGATCGTCTGGCTGTAGTCAATAACTAGGCGCTGTTTTTCGCCAGTCTTCACTACCACCACTTGTGCTCGCCATGGGCTAGTGCTACCCTCAATAATCCCTTCCTTCAGGAGTCTTGCTACTTCGGATTTAATGAAGCTCCTATCCCCGGCACTGTACCGCCTGCTTTTGGTAGCAATGGGCGTACAGTCGCGGGTGAGGTTAGCGAACAAGGGGGGGAGACTTTAAGCGTGGAGAGGCTGCAAATGCTGTGCGGCGGGCGATTTAAAAGCTGCTGGCTGCAGACTGTGAGTGGGGGGAGGGGTCCACCGTACGCTAATGTGACACTTTTAAGGTGGCACTGAAAATCCAACCCCAGTAGAACGGCAGCACAGAGATGGGGCAGGACAAGAAGTTTAAAATTTTTGTATTCTGTGCCCCTTACTGAAAGGGTCACTACACAGTTGCCACCGACATCTGCTGAATGGGATTTGGAAGCCATAGAGATCCGATGGTGTGTTGGCAGGACTGGGAGAGAGTAACTGCGCACCGTGTCAGGGTGGATAAAGCTCTCCGTGCTCCTGCTGTCGAAAAGGCAGGTAGTGGCGCGGCCGTTTACCGTAATGTCCATCATGGACCTGGACAGTTGGTGAGGGAGAGATTGGTCCAGCGTCACGGAGGCCAGCGTATGGTCGAGCGAGTCGCTGTGGTCGTCAGACGAGGCAGTGGTTGAGTCCGGGTCACCCGCGATTGGAGTTGGAGGCTTCCAAGATGGCGGACAAAATGGCTGCGCCCATGATCCCGATCCCCACGCGGCTGGAGGTGTCCAAGATGGCGGACAAGATGGCTGCCTCCACGGTTCACACGCGGCGCTGCTGGCGTTAGCGGTTTTACCTTTGCAGGCGCTGACGTAGTGTCCTTTCTTCCCGCAGCCAGAGCAGGCAGCGTTTTTCGCCGGGCAGCGTGCTCTGGGGTGTTTTGCCTGGGCACAAAAGTAACATTTCGGGCCCTTGGACATCGCTGCAGCAGTTGGTGCCGGGGGTGGCGGTCCCATGACCCAAGGTTGCGGCGTCCATGGTGCAGAGCGGTTAGGGGAGAATGCATCCATATTCCAGTGGGCCGCGTCTAGCGAGAGCGCGAGGGACACTGCCTTCTTCAGGTCAATTTCGCCCTTCTCCAGCAGTCTCTGCCGGGAGTAGTCGGACTTGAGGCCCGCAATGAAAGCATCTCGGATAAGTCCCTCCGTGTGTGTCGCGGCCGATACCTCTTTACAATCGCAGGCTCGGCCGAGTATCCGTAGTGCCGTAGGAATGCCTCCACTGATTCCCCGGACTGCTGTTTGCGGGATCTCAGGAGGTGTCTGGCATAAACCGTATTTACCGGGCATGTGTATTGTCCTTTTAGCAGATCGATAGCCGCCGCGTAGGTAGTCGCGTCCTGGATGAGCGTGTAGACTTGGTGGCCCACCTTGGAGTCCAGGATTTTTAGTTTGTTTCCATCTAGTGTCCCGGCTGAGGCTTCCAGGTAAGCTTTGAAGCAACGCAGCCATTGTGCGAACTTGGTAGATGAACCCGCCTCTTGAGGGTCTAGGTCCAGGCATGTTGGTCTGAGGGCATGCAGCAGCGCCTGCTGCTCAGCGTTTGGTGCCGTCATTTGCTGCAGCGCCTGCTGCTCAGCGTTTGGTGCCGACATTTTGTTTTTGTTAATAAAATTGATGCGCTATCAATTACTCATAAAAGACGGAGAGTTAGGAGAGTAACTAAAAGGCTTTTATTAACAAAGAACAGAGCATGCCTCTCGTGGTTGACTGGTTTCCAAGAAGGCAGGGGGCTGCAGAGCAGTCACCTTTATACCTGGGCATGTGGGTGGAGCCAGGGGCGGAGCCAGCTGAGGCATGCATAGATACAACAGTGTGCAACAACAACAACAACGGTGAACAATAATAACAGTGGTTTACCACATGTTGTACAACCAAACATAGAAAATCTTAGTTAATATGCTTCGATTCACTGTATCTGTAGTTACACGTATAATATATTGTAACTTTATCCAGATGGAAGTTTGAACACGGGAAACTAATATTTCTGAATATCACCGGCATTTCCAAAGTACTTGATTTGAGGAAAGATTAAGGGTGCAGCGGAGACACGGCAGCAATCAGGATATTGTGAACCTGGAGCCGCTCTTTGCCTCACTGTGTCCCCACCGCACAGTGATATACTCCGGCGTGTCTGGCCGAGGTGCCGTCTACAGAGATGATGTTGGATTTCTTCAGTCGGTCAAAAGAGAGTTTGTAGCGTCCTGTAGTCTTATTCCCCTGGTATATGGAGCCGATAAATATCGGCGCCCCCGTCAGTGCTTGCCTGTACCAGGCTACGGTATCCCCAGTACCAAAGGAGAGCCGGCAGTCCAGTTCAACCCGTTCCCCTTCCCGAGACAGCACCTGCTCAGTGTGTGAGATCCAATCCTCACACCGAACGGCTGTGAACAAAACAAACTCCGTCAACAACCAGAAGCTATTAAGAGATTAATGAAATTAGGCGCCTGAGCTGATAAATGAACTCACACAACATTAGCATCACCAGAGCTCCAACTGGAAACAGGTCTTTGCGGAGGTTCCTGTTCATGACGATGAAGATGAACAAAAGGCGGATCAATCAGTGTCTGATTTCCAGACTAGACCTTGCTGCCGAGTCGCGGACTTTCAATGGTTGGGAGGAGGAGGAGAGGGGAGAGCTTCACTTTCACCCCGTGCAGTGTGAGACAGATGGGCGACATTCTCACCAATCGGCCTATGTTGTCCCCTGACGTCATTCACAGTCCCACTCGGGGATTGGCTGTCTCTGAAACCAGAGACCCCTTGAACCGTCACTGGGAAGGAATTCCACTGGTCGCTGTGTGTAACGACAGGTTAAATTGTTCAGGAAGATTTGATCTCTGTCGGATTTCTATCTCAAATGATCATCGTGGTCTTAGAATCATAGAATGTTACAGCATCATCAGCTCCTTCCAAACCTTCTCTATCTGAACCCTTAAATCTTTCTCCTTCTTTACTCCTTCAAATGAATATTTACCTCATATTTCCTACTCTTCTCCGCCCTCTTTATAGTTACCGTGACGTCCGTCCGGCCTTTGATCTCGATGCTTTCGTTGTATAAGACAAACAGAAAAGGAAGTTTTTGATTGTCCTGTAAGCCCTATATCAACGTGAACGCTCCTGACAGACAGGCGTGCCGCCTGGTGGTGGCTTCGTGTAAATGCGTATTTGTCGAATTAGTCTAACTGAGTATTCACTCTCTGAATTATTTGTATTTTGTTCCTATTTATTTTACTGTGAACAGAATGTTTACTGCAGGGAGAAATTAAACCACCACGGAGCTAAATATTGTAGTAATTTCCATTTTCACTTATTTCTTTTGAAGTGACACAAAATAATTAAACTGAAAATGGCATAAAATGTTATATAAATATTTTTTTAATTCATTCCCTGGATGTCGGCGTCGCTGGCAAGGCCGGCATTTATTGGCCATCCCTAGTTGCCCTGACGACTGTCTGTAGCTTCCTAAGTGAGTATTTAATAATATGACACCACCATATTTAATGTATCCGAGTGGAATCCCGGTTGCTGGGTAACCCAGTCCCTCAGGGATTCCTACCAGTGCGTCCATTTAAAGTGGCGACACCAATAACCCTTTCTTTAACCCTGTAGACCTTTGTCAGGTGACACTAAATGGCAATACTGCAATTCTGACTGTTTGTTTTCTGAAGGGAGACCCAAGATGGTGAGTGTTAAAAGTTCTGATTTCGATGATTGAGATAGACGAGAGTTACATAGATACATAGATACATAGAAGATAGGAGCAGGAGTAGGCCATTCGGCCCTTCGTGCCTGCTCCGCCATTCGATGAGATCATGGCTGATCCTTTAATTCAGTATCCCGTCCCCGCCTTCTCTCCGTAACCCTTAACCCCTTTTGCCCGTAGAAATATATCTAATTCCCTCTTAAATATATTTAATGAGCTGGCGTACACTGCCCTCTGTGGCAATGAGTTCCACAGGTTCACCACTCTCTGAGTGAAGAAATTCCCCCTCATCTCTGTCCTAAATGGTTTAGCCCTTATCCTTAAATTATGTCCTCTAGTTCTGTTCTCACCCGCCAAGGGAAACATTCCTTCTGCATCCAGTCTGTCTAGACCTGTCAGAATTTTATACACTTCTATGAGGTCCCCTCTCAATCTTCTAAACTCCAGTGTGTACATCCCTAAACTACATAGTCTCTCCTCATAGGTCATTCCCGCCATTCCTGGTATCAGCCTGGTGAATCGCCGCTGCACCCCCTCCATGGCAAGAACATCCTTCCTCAGATGAGGCGACCAAAACTGTACACAGTACTCGAGGTGTGGTCTCACCAGTGCCCTGTACAGCTGCAGCAAGGTATCCCTGTTCCTGTATTCTAACCCTTTTGCTATGAAGGCCAGCATACCGTTTGCCTTCTTGACCGCCTGTTGCACCTGCATGCTCGCCTTCAGTGACTGGTGTACAAGAACACCCAGGTCTCTCTGTACTTCCCCCTCTCCCAATCTATTGCCATTTAAATAATAATTTGCCCTCCCGTTCCTGCACCCAAGGTGGATAACTTCGCACTTGTCCACATTATAGTGCATCTGCCATTTATCCGCCCAATCGCCCAGTCTGTCCAAATCGCTCTGGAGCTTCCTGGTCTCTTCCTCTGAGCCCACCCCCCCTCCTAGTTTAGTGTCGTCTGCAAATTTGGAAATGCTGCATCCGACTCCCTGATCCAGGTCATTAATGTAAATTGTGAACAGCTGGGGGCCCAGGACAGATCCCTGTGGTACCCCACTTGTTACTGCCTGCCATTCAGAAAATGAGCCGTTTATTCCAACTCTCTGTTTTCTATCTGACAGCCAGTTCCCTATCCACGCCAAAACTTTCCCCTTTATCCCATGAGCCTCAATTTTCCATGCTAATCTTTTATGTGGGACCTTATCGAAGGCCTTTTGGAAGTCCAGGTACACCACATCTACTGGCTCTCCCCCATCTATTCTACCAGTTACTCCCTCAAAAAATTCCAATAGATTAGTCAAGCACGATTTACCCTTTGTAAATCCATGTTGACTCTGTCCTATCCTGTCCCCATTTGCTAAGTGCTCCGCTATTTCATCCTTAATGATGGACTCCAGCATTTTGCCCACAACTGATGTAAGGCTTACAGGTCTGTAATTACCTGCTTTTTCCCTACCCCCCTTTTTGAATAGTGGGGTAACGTTAGCTACCCTCCAATCCATCGGCACTGTTCCCGAGTCTAATGAATTCTGAAAAATCATCCTTAGTGCATCCGCTATCTCTAGGGCCACCTCCTTCAGTACCCTAGGATGCATGTTATCAGGCCCTGGGGATTTGTCCACCTTCAATCCCTTTAGCTTCCTTAACACCATATCCTTAGAGATATTGATTTGCGTCAGTTCCTCCTTTGCCAATGTCCCTATTTTTCCCGATATCCCAGGGAGGTTTCTTGTGTCTTCCTTCGTAAAGACTGACCCAAAGTATGCATTTAGTTGATCTGCCATTTCCTTATTTCCCATTATATATTCCCCCGTATCTGACTGCAATGGACCAACTTTGGTTTTCACCAGTCTTTTCCTTTTGATATACTTATAAAAGCTTTTGGAGTTAGTTTTTATATTTTCCGCCAGCTTGTTTTCGTAAGCTATTTTGCCCCTCTTGATTATGCCCTTTGCCCTCCTTTGCTCTATCTTAAACTGTTCCCAATCTTCCGCTCTGGCGCTTTTTTTGGCTATTTTATACGCCCTATCTTTGGATTTTATGCTGTCTCTAATTTCCCCTGTTATCCACGGTTGAGTCACCTTTTTAGATTTCCTTTTATGCCAGATTGGTATAAACAATTTTTGCAATTTTGTCATTCTATCTTTAAATGTTTGCCATTGTTTATCTACCTCCAGTCCTCCCAGGAACGTTGTCCAATCAGACCTACTCAGTTCCCGTCTCATGGCATCATAATTCCCCTTGTTTAAATTCAGGACCTTAGTCTCTGAGTCAATTTCTTCGCTCTCCATTTCGAGTGAGAAATCGATCATGTTATGATCGCTCTGACCCAAGGGTCCCCGTACAACAATATGTCGTGGAACCAACCAGAGATCTGACCGTCTTAGACTGGGTATTATGTAACGAGAAAGGATTAATTAGCAATCTTGTTGTACGAGGCCCCTTGGGTCGGAGCGATCATAATATGATCGAATTCCTCATTAAGATGGAGAATGAAGTAATTGACTCAGAGACTAGCGTCCTCAATTTAAATAAAGGAAACTACGATGGTCTGAGGAGCGAGTTGGGTAGGATTGATTGGGGAATGTCACTCAAAGGTTTGACGGTGGATAGGCAATGGCAAATATTCAAAGACCGAATGGATGAACTGCAGAATTTGTTCATCCCTGTTCGGCATAAAAATAAATCAAAAAAGGTGACTCAACTGTGGCTAACAAGGGAAATTAGGGATAGCATAAGATCCAAGGAGAGGACATATAAATTGGCTAGAAAAAGCAAAAATCCTGAGGATTGGGAGCAGTTTAGGATTCAACAAAGGAGGACAAAGGGATTAATTAAGAAAGGGAAAATAGAATATGAGAGTAAGCTTGCAGGAAACATAAAAACTGACTGTAAAAGCTTTTATAGATCTGTGAAGAGAAACAGATTGGTGAAGTCAAGTGTAGGTCCCTTGCAGTCAGAATCAGGGGAATTTATAATGGGGAACAAAGAAATGGCCGACCAACTAAATACATATCTTGGTTCTGTCTTCAAAAATTGGACACAAATAACCTCCCAGAGATGCCGGGGAACATAGGGTCTGATGAAAGGGTGGAACTGAAAGAAATCAATATATTGTAGGGAAATGGTGTTAGGAAAATTGATGGAAATGAAGGCCGATAAATCCCCAGGGCCTGATAATCTACATCCAAGGGTACTTAAGGAAGTGGCCCCAGAAATAGTAGGTGCATTGCTGGTCATCTTCCAGAACTCGATAGACTCTGGAACAGTACCCATGGATTGGAGGGTAGATAATGTTACCCCACTATTCAAAAAAGGTGGTGGAGAAAAAGCGGGGAATTATAGCCCAGTAAGCCTGACATCGGTAGTGGGGAATATGGTAGAGTCCATTATAAAAGATGTAATAGCAGAGCACTTGGAAAGCAATGACAGGATCAGACAAAGTCAACATGGATTTACAAAAGCTAAATCATGCTTGACGAATCTACTGGAATTTTTTGAGGATGTAACTGGTAAAATAGATAAGGGAGAACCAGTGGATGTGGTGTATTTGGACTTTCAGAAAGCTTTCGATAAGCTCCCGCACAAGAGATTAGCGTGCAAAATTAAGGCACATGGGACTGGGGGCAAGGTATTGACTTGGATAGAGAACTGGTTGGTGGACAGAAAGCAAAGTGTTGGAATCAATGGGTAATTTTCCGAGTGGCAGGCAGTGACTAGTGGGGTACCGCAGGGATCGGTCCTAGGACCCCAGCTGTTCACAATATATATTAATGATCTGGACGAGTGAATTGGATGTAACATCTCCAAATTTGCAGACGACACAAAGCTGGGTGGGAGGCTATGCTGTGAGGAGGATGTCGTGAAACTCCAGCACGATTTGGACAGGTTGGGTGATTGGGCAGAAACATGGCAAATGCACTATAATGTGGATAAATGTGAGGTTATCCACTTTGGTGGCAAAAACAGGAAGGCAGATCATTTTTTGAATGGCAATAGAGTGGGAGAAGGGGAAGTGCAAAGAGACCTGGGTGTTCTTGTGCACCAGTCGCTGAAGGTAAGCATGCAGGTGCAGCAGGCGGTTAAGAAGGCAAATGGTATGTTGGCCTTCGTAGCAAGAGGGTTCGAGTACAGGAACAATGGTGTCTTGCTGCAGTTGTACAGGGCCTTGGTGAGACCGCACCTTGCGTATTGTGTGCAGTTTTGGTCGCCTTATCTGAGGAAGGTCGTTCTTACCATGGAAGGAGTTCAGCGAAGATTCACCAGGCTGATACCTGGGATGGCAGGAATTACGTATGAGGAGAGGTTGTGTCGATTGGGCTTGTACTCACTGGAGTTTAGAAGATTGAGAGGGGATCTCATCGAAACCTATAAAATTCTGTCAGGCCTGGACAGACTAGATGCAGGAAGGATGTTTCTGATGGCCGAGGAATCCAGAACCAGGGGTCATCGTCTAAGGATAAGGGGTAAGCCATTTAGGACTGAAATGAGGAGGAATTTCATCACCCAGAGAGTGGTGAACTTGTGGAATTCTCTGTCACAGAGAGCAGTGGAGGCCAGTTCATTAAATATATTCAAGAAGGAGTTGGATATATTTCTTAAGGCTAAAGGGATCAAGGGATATGGGGAGGAGGCAGGGACAGGGTACTGAATTTGGATGATCAGCCATGATCTCATTGAATGGCGGAGCAGGCTCGAAGGGCCGAATGGCCTACTCCTGCTCCTATCTTCTATGTTTCTATGTTTCCTTATAGGGGAATGGTTCCGCTTTTAGAGACCGGGGTTGGAATTAAACCCTTGCCTGTTCATTCTGAACAGAAAGCACATGATTGCGAATGGGTTTGTTTTATTCTGCGGGCAATTCATTCTCTAGAAAAAGTTTGTTTTACCGACTCCAGTGAGCTTTCCCTCATGGGTCAGTGAACTAATGAATAACAATTATCCCGTCTGTTGTCGGTGTGATTTATAGATCCGTGATATTAGATTGATGACGTCTGCTGTTATTGAACAAACAATTGAACAAACAATTGAACAGACTTAAAGAATAAACTCTCCCTGTAATTTAAGAAGTCACACAACACCAGGTTATAGTCCAACAGTTTTATTTGAAATCACAAGCTTTCGGAGCTCTGCTACTTCATCAGGTGAAGTGGAGAGATGCATAAAGAGGCAGCTTATATAGTCAGAGACTAATGCCAGATGATTACAGGTAATCATTCTAACTGCCATTTATCACACCTCAGCAGAGAGATAATCACAGCAATCAAAGGTGTGAATGGAGTTCAAACAGGTTAGTCAGGAAAACATTACAACCAGGAACACTCCTCACCACGGTGGACGTCTCGGCACTCTACACCAGTATCCCCCACGATGACGGCATCGCTGCGACAGCCTCAGTACTCAAAACCAACAATAGCCAATCTCCAGACACCATCATAGAACTCATCCACTTCATGCTTGACCACAATGTCTTCACCTTCGACAACCAGTTCTTTACCCAAACACACGGAACAGCCATGGGGACCAAATTCGCACCCCAATACGCCAACATCTTCATGCACAAGTTCGAGCAAGACTTCTTCGCTGCACAGGACCTCCAACCAACGCTATACATCAGATACATCGAAGACATTTTCTTCCTATGGACCCACGGCGATGAATCACTGAAAAGACTACACAATAACATCAACAAGTTCCATCCCACCATCAAACTCACCATGGACTACTCCTCAGAATCGGTTTTATTCTTGGACACACGAATCTCCATCAAAGACGGACACCTCAGCACTTCACTCTACTGCAAGCCAACGGACAACCTCAGGAATGCTCCACTTCTCCAGCTTCCACCCTAACCACGTTAAAGAAGCCATCCCCTATGGACAAGCCCTGCGAATACACAGGATCTGCTCAGACGAGGAGGAACGCGATTGACACCTACAGACACTGAAACACGCCCTCGTAAGAACAGGATATGATGCTCGACTCGTCGATCGACAGTTCCGACGGGCCACAGCAAAAAATCACATCCACCCCCTCAGAAGACAAACACAGGACACAACCAACAGAGCACCCTTCATCGTCCAGTACTTCCCCGGAGCGGAGAAACTATGCCATGTCCTTCACAGCCTTCAACATATCATGGATGACGACGAACACCTCGCTAAGGCCATCTCCCTGCCTCCACTACTCGCCTTCAATCAGCTGCCTAACCTCAAACAGACCATCGTTCGCAGCAAATTACCCAGCTTTCAGGAGAACAGCGACCACGACACCACACAACCCTGCCACAGCAACCGCTGCAAGACATGCCAGATCATCAACATAGATACCATCATCACACATGAGGACACCACCCACCAGGTACATGGTACATACTCATGTGACTCGGCCAGCGTTGTCTACCTCATACGTTGCAGCAAAGGATGCCCCGGAGCATGATACATCGGCGAGACCATGCAGACACTGCGACAATGGATGAAGGGACACCGCACAACAATCGCCAGGCAGGCGTGTTCCCTCCCAGTCGGGGAACACTTCAGCAGTCAAGGACATTCAGCCTCCGATCTTCAGGTAAGCATTCTCCAAGGTGGCCTTCAAGACACACGACAACGCAAAATCGTCGAGCAGAAACTGATAGACAAGTTCCGCACTCATGAGGACGGCCTCAACCGGGATCTTGGGTTCATGTCACGCTACATGTAACCCCACCTGACGTAGGGTCACCAGACTCGAGTTGTCGTTGGCTTATTCCCTCTACACAGATGCGGCCGGACCTGCTGTGATTCCCAGCAAAAAAAATGTTTTTTTAGCTGTTTTTTGTTTTTCATACAGACCCCAGCATCTGCAACATTTGACCCCTTGTGACCCCACCTCATTGTTCTTTGATGTAATGTTTTCCTGATTAACCTGTTTGGACACCATTCACTCCTTTGATTGCTGTGATTATCTCTCTGCCGAGGTGTGATAAATGGCAGTCAGAAAGATTACCTGTAACCATCTGGCATTATTCTCTGACTATATAAGCTGTGTCTTTATGCATCACTCTACTTCACCTGACGAAGGAGCAGCGCTCCGAAAGCTTGTGATTTCAAATAAAGCTGTTGGACTATAACCAGGTATTGTGTGACTTCATACATTTGTCCACCCCAGTCCAACACCGGCATCTCCACACCCTGTAATTTCAACAGCGTTTGGAACACCGACCCCTTCTGTGGTTTGTATTTAAAATTATGTTTAAATTCTATCTGATAATTTCTTTGCGCCTGAAATTATTTATTTACTGTTACATAATCTTCAGATTTTGGATTTGCAATGAGAGAGAATGGAGGGGCGGCACATTGGCGTCTTTATGCAATTTACCGCACATCTGCTTAAATTGCCCGCGAGCAGAGGAGGGCGTGAAAAACGACTTCTAACCTTCACTCGTATTAGAAAAGGATGTGGCGCAGAAAACGCAACAAAATACAGGCGGTTTCGGTTTGTTTTTCGCCCCTTTAACATCGATCTCCACCATCGGTACAGTTAATGACTTCAGAAACCAGATTCACATTTTAATATTCCTTTCCCCATCTTCCACATCCTTCCGCTCACTTGTCCTGCCCACTGGTTAGTATCAGAATTCAATGCTTCGATGTGATGGATGCCATTTGTAATGATTATTGCCCGATGTACCGACCCAGCGCATTGTGGATTTCAAATATCAATCTTCAATTTATCCCCAAATTAACACAACTGTTCGAAAAACGGCATTTAACTCACTGCCCGGGGTCTGACCTTCAAATGGAACATTGTGAACTGACGTCCTCTGGTGGATATTATGAGAAATGTTCAGATGTCGGTGCGCAGGTTCTGATAAATTTCGGCCCAGAATTTCACCTCGGACGGTGGCGTAAGATGGGCGGTATCGGATCGGCCGCCGGTTATACGCAGCGCCTGATATTCAGTTCATGGACCGAGACGAATCTCTTCGCCACTGTGTTTATTGACTGCCCTCTCTGCAGTTCCTGCTTTTTGGAAGCTGGGCTCGAGCGGTTCTGAATAAATATGTCGAGCAGCAGCAAAGGGTTTACATCGTTAAATTAAACACTGAACGAAGAAAGTTCATACGATTGTGGGTAAAGAGTGGAGACAGGGGATGAGAAGGGACAGGGAGGCACGGAAAGGGCATCAAAAGACAAAAGGCACCGCAGATGCCTTTGTGCAATGTATTTTCATTATAAATGCGAATTAAAATCACCAGCTAATATAATTCCGCCGGTGGACCTTACCGGTTCTTATGTGTTGTGTTTAATTGGCCTTTTTAACAAGATTCCTGTGACACACACAATTCTCATTAACGACTGTGGCTGAATTGTCGCTTCTGTTTATCGGTGTGAGAGCGCCCTCTGGTGAGCACTAACTGGAACTCTCGGTGTGTGTTTTTGTGCGGCTTCCGCTATATCTCTGCAGCAGTGTGGACTGCATGGTACAGAAATACACGACGGTGTCGGAGATCAGGGCGTTGCCGATCGTTAGCTCGGTAATCGCTGTAGTTATATTAAAAGTAGGAGAGAATCGGTCAGTGAAGTCGTGGTTCCAGTTTATTATCCCTGGAAAAATGTAAACCACTTACTTTGGGGTCTGCCTGGGGTGCTGACTACCAGAATACGTAAAGGTTAGTAGTACATGTTTTCAAAGTGCAGGTCAGGGTGACATTACTTTCATCTTCAACCATCATTTCAGGGACCGGCTGTTCCACTGTTTCTTGGTAGCTCCATTCTAACATAAAATCATAGTAATATATATCATCATCATCATTTCACCAATAATAACATCTGGGTTACAGCAGTCAGAATGGATTTTTACTGGGAAGGAAATACTTACTCAGAAGTGATATAATGACGAGGAGCGGTGCGAGACGGTTCCACATGATGCCCCCTGAGTCTGTAACTCTGCAGTCCGGGAAATACTATATCAGAGCAGAATTACAGATCCCCTCTCCACTGCACCGCTGATCCAAAAATACCAAACAAGGAACAGCGACAGCGATCTCTCTAATAACACAGGGCAGGCAAGGCGGGTCAGAGCGAGAGCAGCAAACGGAAGCTGTGGGCGGGGCTGCCGCGGGCAGTGTTGTCACACGGGATCCACCTGTGAGGAACTGAATTCAATAATAATGTCCGCTTCGCATATGATATAACTCTGCCTCTCGGTAAGGGCTTTGTCACTTTCACATTCCTTACAAATTCGGGGCAAGCAGGGTCGCGATAGGAATAGCAGAAATATTATATTCGTCAATAGTTATCACAAAATTCAACGCTGAAGTGGGTTAAAACCAGGTTTTCTAGCGGTGAGAAATCGAACAAAATGGCAAGTGATCCGAATGTTCCGGGGATGCACATCTCGTTTCCACTTAACTAAGTCCTGCAATTATGAAGCTGTAAATGGATGTAAAGCATTAATAAGCATAAATGTGAGATAAAAAGCAATTTCACGTTAAGTTATATTGAGAAAGCGTCAGTCAGTATTGGTTCATGTAACATGACCGGCGGTGTGAATCCGCGCTCTGTCACCGCCACCTGGTGGCCGGGTTTAAAGTATCTCCTTTGAGCTGATCTCATAGAACAAGGTTTCTGTATGAGGTGTCCCGAGGCCCGTTTCACTGTGGGCCTCAGTGCACAGTAGTACACGGCGCTGTCAGCGAGCTGCAGCGCAGTCAAATTGAAGACACCGATAGTTTTCGACTTTTCCAGAATGACAGAGAAACGACCGTTAATTTGGTGCTTTCCAAAGGAATGTGCCTGAATTACGAAAGTCGGAGCCTTGTTCTGGTTCTGACGATAAAGCCGCAGGGAGTAGCTGAGGTTGAGTAGTTGCAATTAATGCTCATCGAGGTTCCTTCCGGATATTGGCCTTCTGTTGGCCATTGATCGACGGAGTCTCCAGAACTCAGTCCTGCAGAAAACATTTCTGGTTACCCATGGAAACAGAGAGAAGCACAGATCACACGTTTCTCTTTCTTTAACAATATATCTCTCGAACTGTAAACACAGGGAGATAAAGAGATAGAAAGACATAGCATCGGTTTAATGGGTACATAAAGTTAGATTAACAAGTTGATAAACAAACAGACAGACAGCGAGACATAAAGGCAGACAGAAAGATAGACAGAGGGACAGATATAGAGACGGAAAAGCAGTCAGATAGACAGACAGTCAGACAGATGGACAGAGAGACACAGCCAGACAGAGAGCGAGACAGACAGACAGACAGACAGCCAATTACACAGACAGGTGGATCGTCCTAGAAATCGATGAATAGAAGAGAAGCAGGGAGATCGAGAGAGAGACAAAGAGAGAGAGACAGAGGGAGGGACTGAGAGAGCGAGACAGGGAGATTAGCAGAGACACAGAAAGAGACAGAGAGAGCTAGACAGACCTAGAGATAGATGAATAGAAGGGAGTTGTGTCAACAGTGGAATTGACAGACAGACACAGATGTACAAATAAATAAACCAACCGAATAACAACGTTGTTAAGCCCCAAACAATCAAAAACCCAAACTCCACAATGGCCGCAGCCTCCCCGCACTGGGACCCCACACTTCACCCGGTGCCTCCTCTTAGTTGCAGCTTTTGGACTGAAGCGGAGAATTTGAAGTGTTTCTGTCAGCACACAGAGTCCCGTCATTTCCTGCATCAAACCAGGAGCCTGGTTTCAATGAGCTGCCGGTGATCATTGTCGCTGTCTGTGTTCATCATCACTGCCCGCGGCCCCGGCACACAGGCTCCGTGAGCTGTTCTACTTTGTCCCGGACATCTGATCATCCGATCCCGGGAATGGGTGAGGATTCTGTCTGACCATTACCGGTGTTTTGAAACCGATGCTCACGGTTAATGAGGAAGCAATTTTAGGGTGTTCCAGTTGGTGGAAAATATTCCAGTAAATAGATAAAAACTGACACGATGTTGTCTCAATGTCACTAACTCGGAATTCCCATTAACGACAGTTTACTCTCGAACCTTTTGTCTGTATTTGTGTCTGTTTATCTGAGCAGGTCGGTATATGCGTCTCTCTGTTTGTTTCCAATGCTCTATGTCGTAGTGGACACAGGAGGGCGCTCTCTGGTTACTTGTTCAAGGTCAGTCGTCTGAAACAACTTTCAGCTGAATATACATCAATAACCTCCAAACATTTAACCATTTTGTGTATCTGGGTTCACATTGACACCTGAGTGCATGTATATGTCAGTGTGTGTGTATAGGTCTATGATTATGTCTGTGTGTATGATTCTGTGTTTGTGTCTCTGTGTGTATATGTCTGTGTGTGCATATGTCTTTGTATGTGTATGTGTGTGTGTATACTGATCAAGGCTTCTTCGGCAGCACCTCCCAAACCCACGACCTCATCCACCTAGAACGACAACGGCAGCAGGCGCATGGGAACACCATCACCTCCAAGTTCCCCTCCAAGTCACACACCATCCTGACTTGGAATTATATCGCCGTTCCTTCATCGTCATTGGGTCAAAATCGTGGAAATCCATCCCTAACAGTACTGTGAGAGTACCTTCACCGCACGGACTGCAGCTGTTCAAGAAGGCGGCTCATCACCAACTTCTCAAGGACAATTAGTGATGAGCAATAAATGCTGGTCTTGCCAGCGACGCCCACATCTTGGAACGAATAAAAAACGTGTCTCTGTGTGCACCAGTTTGTGTGTGTCTATTTGCATGCATATTTATTTACGTGTATGTATGTATTTGTATGTGTAGATGTCAGTGTGTATGTACATGTCTGTGTGTGATGTGTACGTGTTTCCAATGCAGTACGCCAAGCTTGTACTGTCCACAGGAGGACGCTCTCTGATCACTTGCTAAAGGACATGATCCCCACCTGCAGGAAGTTGCTGTTTAGAGAGATACAAATGGGCGGGGAGAAGAAATCCCATCCGATCTGTTGAGATCACCGCGCTGTTTCTGTTCCTCCCATTTCAGGCTTGGTACAAGCAGTGATCACAGTCTCTTGTTTATCGAGTTCATACTGGAACCATGGAGGTGAAACTCTGCCTGACTCTAATCCTCATACAATTTCCCATCTCTATCTCCGGGTGATTATTCTCTTTCTGTTACTCCATCTAACCCGCTGTGTGCCCGCTGTTTATTTTCAGAGACGGGTACCGGAGACTCGGTGTCCCAGTCAGAACAAGGAGTCGGATCAGAAGAGGGTGCAGAATCAGCAAGAACCTGCAGTTACTCTGTATCGGGATCAGCTACAAGCTATAACCTGTTTTGGTATCGCCAGTATCCCCAGCAAACCCCTCAGTGTCTGCTCAGAGCCGATAGTTATGGGAATAACGAGACAGCTCCGGGCTTTGAACACTTCAGCGGGAATCTCAACCGGACACACGGCACTTTTCACTTATCCAGAAAGGCTTGAAGATCACAGACAGCGCCGTGTATTACTGTGCCCTGAGAGCCACAGTAAATAAGGGGCACTCGGACCTCATACAAAAACATGGCACAGGTCGGCATAGGGGAAAGAGGGTGAGATGGGATGGGTTGTCGGGCTGCACCTCAGGAAAGTACCAGGGATTGACTCCCCGAGAGGTTGTACAGATAATTATGTGGTAAAATACAGCCTGATCCGTTCGGGTTTCTCCAGTTATATCAGTGCTGTCACTGTTGGGTTAAGAGAAATTTCTCAACTATTTTAACACAGGGTCAAATTCAGATATTTCCACCCCCAGTGTAAACACAGAACTTCAGATTTCTGGGATGAATAACTGGATCAATCTCTACAAGTAAAAGTCCTGGAAATGATACAGATCCAGAAGGTCACATTTTAAAAGCAATCTCACTGGTGCCGAGGGCTGCCCACTTATCATGTCCCTCGTGGTCCTGAGGCTATGACTAGCAATGTAGCTCATTAGCTGTGGAGAGAACTCAGTGATACCGCTGATAGAGACACGTTTAGATTATATTTCGCTTTCCACCTTACTGAGAGAAAGAGAGAGGGAGAGAGAGAGAGAAAGTGAGAGAGACACACATTTAAACACGGATATGATATAATTGGGATTACGGAGACATGGCTCCAGGGTGACCAAGGCTGTTAATTCAACATCCAGGGGTATTCAATATTCCGGAAGGACAGGCAAAAATGAAAAGGAGGTGGGGTAGCTTTGCTGGTTAAAGAGGAGATTAACACAATAGTAAGGAAGGATATTAGCTCTGACGATGTGGAATCTGTATGGGTAGAGCTGAGGAATACCAAGGGGCACAAAAAGTGGGAGTGGTATACAGACCCCCAAACAGTAATGCTGAGTTTGGGCATGGCATTAAACGGGAAATTACGACGCGTGCAATAAGGACACAGCAGTTATAATGGATGACTTTAATCGCATGGATGAACGACAGAATTTCTTCATCCCTGTTTGGCATAAAAATAAAACAAAAAAGCTGACTCAACCGTGGCTAACAAGGGAAATTAGGGATAGCATAAGATCCAAGGAGAGGACATATAAATTGGCCAAAAAAAGCAGCAAACCTGAGGATTGGGAGCAGTTTAGGTTTCAGCAAAGGAGGACAAAGGGATTAATTAAGAGGGGGAATATAGAATATGAGAGAAAGCTTGCAAGGAACATAAAAGCTGACTGTAAAAGCTTCTATAGATATGTGAAGAGAAAAATATTGGTGAAGTCAAGCGTAGGTCCCTTGCATTCAGAATCAGGGGAATTTATAATGGGGAACAAAGAAATGGCTGACTAATTAAATACATACTTTGGTTCTGTCTTCACAAAGGAAGACACAAATTACCTCCCAGAGATGTCGGGGAACATAGGGTCTAATGAGAGGGAGGAACTGAATGAAATCAGTGTTTGTAGGGAAATGGTGTTAGGGAAATTGATGGGATTGAAGGCCGATAGATCGCCAGGGCCTGATAATCTACATCCTAGGGTACTTAAGGAAGTGGCCCTAGAAATAATAGATATACTGCTGGCCATCTTCCAAAATTCTATAGACTCGGGCACAGTTCCCATGGATTGGAGGGTAGCTAATGTAACCCCACTATTTAAAAAAGGTGGTAGAGAGAAAACGGGGAATTATAGACCGGTAAGCCTGACATCGGTAGTGGGGCAAATGCTAGAGTCCATTATAAAAGATGTAATAGCAGAGCATTTGGAAAACAGCGACAGGATCGGACAAAGTCAACATGGATTTACAAAAGGTAAATCGTGCTTGACTTATCTACTGGAATTTTTTGAGGATGCAACTGGTGGAAAAGATTAGGGAGAACCAGTGTATGTGGTGTATTTGGACTTTCAGAAGGATTTCGACAAGGTCCCGCATAAGAGATTAGCGTGCAAAGTTAAAGCACATGGGATTGGGGGTAAGGTACTGACTTGGATAGAGAACTGGTTGGCAGACAGGAAGCAAAGAGTTGTAATAAACGGGTCTTTTTCCGAGTGCAGGCAGTGACTAGTGGTGAACCTGTGACTAGTGGTGAACCTGTGGAATTCTCTACCCCAGCTATTCTCAATATATATTAATGATCTAGACGGGGGAAGTAGATGTAATATCTCCAAGTTTGCAGGCGACACAAAGCTGGGTGGGCGTGTGTGCTGTGAGGAGGATGCAGAAAAATTCCAGTTTGATTTTGACAGGTTGGGTGATTGGGCAGAAGCATGGCAGATGCAGTGTAATGTGGATAAATGCGAGGTTATCCACTTTGTTGGCAAAAACTGGAAGGCAGATTATTAGCTGAATGGCAATAGATTGGGAAAAGGGGAAGTGCAACGAGACCTGTGTGTCCTTGTGCACCAGTCACTGAAGGTAAGCATGCAGGTGCAGCAGGCCGGTAAGAAGGCAAATGGTATGTTGGCCGTCATAGCAAGTGGATTTGAGTACAGGAGCAAGGATGTCTTGCTGCAGTTGTACAGGGCCTTGGTGAGACCACATCTTGAGTATTGTGTGCAGTTTTGTTCGCCTTATCTGAGGGAGCATGTTCTTGCCATGGAGGGAGTGCAGCGAAGTTTCACCAGACTGATACCTGGGATGGCAACAATGATGTATGAGGAGAGATTGGGTCGATTGTGCTTATATTCGCTGGAGTTCAGATGAATTTGAGGCGATCTCATTGAAACTTATAAAATTCTAACAGGACTAGACAGACCAGATGCCAGAAGAATGTTCCCGATGGCGGGCGAGTCCAGAACCAGGGGTCACAATCTAACGATAAGGGGTAAGCCTTTTAGGACTGAGATGAGGAGGACTTTCTTCAGCCAGAGAGTGGTGAACCTGTGGAATTCTCTACCACAGAAGGCAGTTGAGGCCAATTAATTAAATATTTTCAAGAAGGAGTTCGATATATTACTTAAAGCTAAAGGGATCAAGGGATATGGGGAGAAATCAGGGACAGGGCACTGAATTTGGATGATCAGCCATGATCTGATTAATGCCGGAGCAGGCTCGAGGGGCCGAATGGCCTACTCCTGCTCCTATCTTCTATGTTTCTATGTAACAGAGTGAGTGACACCGAAATAGTGAGACAGACAGACAGAGAGAAAGAGATAGAGAATGACACGAAAATAAAATGTGAGTGACACCGAGACAGAAGAAGGAGAGAGACATGCAGATAAAGAGACAGAGCGAGATAGACACACACAAAGCTAGGCTTGAAATAAATATGTTGAGAGGCATCGGTAAATGGTCCACAACTAACACTGATTGGTGCACAGCTGGTGTCAGTTATGAGAGAGCAGCCAATCCTGTCCCTGGGAAAAGCCTCTCTGTCTCCAATAAGTGAGTTCTGCCCCTGATCTGAGTTCACTCTGTAATATAAGAACAGAAGGTTCTACATATTTAACGCGATCTGCTATATTCTGTCTAAATCTAAACCAGACACCATGTGCTCCCTGTGTTCCTTACTGATAATAATAGTCGTGCTGCCCGGTGAGTCTATGTGTAAATGGTTATTGTGTGTTCCAAGGGTTATATTCACTCCCAGACTTTTGACACATTCTGTGTTTTGTTACAGGAACGAGTGGCAAAGAATCAGTGTCCCAGGATCCGCCTGAATTAACGGTTCAGGAGGGACAGACCGTAATACTGAACTGCAGTTATTCAGAAGCAAGTTTAGCTCTGTTCTGGTACATTCAGTATCCCGGTGAAGCTCCGAGATATTTACTGAAGAGATATAGCTCGGGGTCGGGAGATCAGTCTCCAGATTTACCAGACAGGTTCTCTGCTCTTTTGCACAAAGACAACAAAACGGTTCCTTTAAATATCACCACGGTTCTTGTCGTCGACAGCGCCGTGTATTTCTGTGCCATGAGCCTCACACTGCTGCAGAGTTATAGCGGATCCCGTACAAAAACCCACACTGAGAGTTCCAGTTGAGGCTCACCAGAGGGCGCTCTCACACTGATAAACGGCAGCGATCATTCACCCTTCACTGGGACCCTCTTAAAACAGGTACAAAACACAGCTCTCAACAATTACAGGTCAGGTCTACAGGCGGAATATTGTGGTGATATAAACTCATATTTATAATAAAAGTGAACTTCACAAATTATGTCTATGGCGCCTTAACTCCCCTTTTGCCATTTCTCTATTGTGTACAATTCTGGGCATCACACCTTAGGAAGGATGTCAAGGCCCTGGAGACGGTACAGAGGAAGTTTACCTGGATGAAATACATACAATCCTTAAAAAATAGACTCACCGGGCCGCACGACCAGCAGAAACATGGGGAGCGCATGGTGTCTTGTTTAGATGGGAGTCTCCGGCACTGATACCAGAACAACATTAACTACTGCCCTTCACTGCTCCCACCTCACAGGCTGACGCTGCTAAAGGGCGAACACTGGGTTTCATCTCCGTCCAGTTCTGAAGAGAGCAATTTCACTCCGTTCTCTGTTCCCCGCTCTGACGTCATGAACTGGCGAACAAAGGAGCTGTGAGCTGATTGGTTGAATTGGAAAACAAAGGAGCTGCAAATTGATTGGATGAATTGGAGAACAAAGAATCGAGAGCTGATTGGATGTCAGCTGCTGACTCTGTCGAGAACGTACCAATCGGCAGCGAGTCCGGATATTAATCAACATCTTCCCAATTGTTGACGACAAGACAATTTCAGGTTCAAAGCGTTTTGTTCAAATCCACCATCAACTCTCCGCAAATATGTTGGCTGTTACTTTCTATTTATTCGTCACAGCTGCAGCTCTCTTAACTGGTAAGTTCACAAGTTACGCAACACTGTGTTTTACATCTGTATCCTGTACATTATATTTAATCGGTAAGTTCCCTGAATACATGAATATCAATCGATTGATCCGAAATGAAGAAAACCATCAGAATCCACATTGACTCAACACTCAACACTGTTTGGGGAAACTCGACAAACTCCTCAGTGAATGAAGGCGGAAGAGTTGAGATGAGATCACAGGCGAATGGCAGATGGACCCGCGCCGCCCCGCCGGGACCAATGGCGGACATTGACAGACACACGAATCTTAAACCCACAGACCGTTAGGAGTTTTCCCTTCACACCACAAGAGGTGAAGATGAGGAAATGATCCCGTTGGAAGGTGCTGAAGGTTCATTAAAGTAGCTTTTATTCAATAGATCCAAACACGTTTCCATTGCAGCTCCTGAGCTGTGGGGAAATGTATTTCTGTTTAACTGCCCGGGTTCACTTCTCAGGTAAGTGTTTGGGGTGACGGGCTAATTCTGGGGGATAGACATACTGAAGTGACATTGTTTAATTTAATTTGTTTTTGGAAATATTAACTCTCCACGGATGTAGCCTGGCCTGCTGAGTTTTCCCAGCATTTTCTGTTGTTATTTTGTTTAATTTAATATCGCTCTGGCCTCTTGCAGGACATTGTCGAGGAGACTCCGTTACACAGACACCGGCTGCAACCACAGTAAGTGAAGGAGACGATGTTCAGTTGCATTGTAATTATACAGCTACAAGCACCAGCGATCCTAAACTATTCTGGTACCGTCAGTATCCCACCGGATCCATAGAGTATCTGCTGCAGAGAACAAAACACAGCGAGAACGAAGAGAGAATTTCAGGGAACCGTTTATCAGCGAAGCCGAATGATTCAAGTCGAACCGTCCCCCTGAATGTGTCTGAAACACAACTGACAGACTCCGCGGTGTATTACTGTGCACTGAGCCCACAGAGAGACGGAGCTGGGCTGGACCTGTACAAAAACTGTCAGAGCGTCACTCAACATATCAGCGCGTCAGGGGAACATTGTGATCAGGGGCGAGTCTCAGCTGGTCCCTGTGTTTATGGTTAGACCTTGTACTGTTAATTCTATCATGTGTTTCCTTTTATTAATAATTAATATATAAAAACATTTACAAACGCGGTTACACGAGCAGAGTAAGCAATAAAGAGAATTACTAAAGCGCCTTTCACGACGTCCCCAATGAAATACTTCTGAAGATCAGTCACGGCCCGGCAGCAGCACACAAACAGTGACGTCATAATGACTGGATAATATGTTTTAGTGACATTAATCGAGATATTATTATTGACCAGGTCACAGCTGCTCTTTTTAGAAATATTGGGATCGATTACGTCCTCTTGAGAGGGCAGACATGGCCTCAGGTTAACGACTCGTCCGAAAGACAACACCTCCGACAGTGCAGCACTCCCTGAGTACTGACATCGGGAGGGTGGGCCTAGCATTCTGTGCTCAAGTCTCTGGAGTGGGATTTGAACCCACAACCTTCTGACTCAGAGGCGCGATTTCTACAAACTGAGCCACGGCTGATACCTGGTATTGGTAGATTAGACCTTAAACTTTTCATTGTTATTCATGTTTAACTTCATTAATAATATATGCAGGCAGATGAGTGAAAGACATTCATAGAGCTAACCAGGCTGCTGACTGAGAAACAGATGGACAGCGGCCTGTTTGGGTCTCGGTCGCTTGTTCTCCCTGAGCAGGGAGACCAGTTTGTATCAGGGTTCCCACAGTCCGGAGACACAGAGAAATGAATCACTGGACACCGGGAAATGCAGGAGGAAAAAACACACTGACTGTCTGGAGCCTGTGCACAAAGGTTCCGAGCATCTGGCGCCAGTAGGACTGAAAGGAAATGAAAGTCAGTTGTTGTGAATGCGGGTTGTAAGTTGTTGTTGTTTATTTTGCGGATCAAAAATGATTAAATCTGCGAGCGCAGGCTGTCAATTTCCGAGCTCGAATTCATCTGATTAATGTTGCTGCCGCTGTAAGTGTTGATGTAAAAGGCTCTACATTCACCATCAGCATCACCGCAACACGTATATCGCAATAAATGAGCACTGGAAACTGCCCATAGATAAACTTACTGTCTGTTTTCACCAAGTATCGGAAAAGTGTAAAAATTCCCATTTTAACTGCCAGAGGGTGCCGTGATCATATGTTTCTAGCTGCTTCCTCCGCACTCAGTCCGATTATATTCATGATATGTCGAAAACCATCAACATTTCAAACCTGTTTGTATTTGTGTTGTGTTCCTGGTGTTCAGTAAAATGCCTCCCCTCTCTCTTGTTCTGTCTTGTTTTCACCGCCACAATCTCTCTCTACCAGGCTTATGAATGATTTCCTTATACTGCAAATCTTAAAGCAGCTGCTAAGTGACATGTTTGGTAGTTTTTTAAAGCTACAGTTTGAAAAAAATACCTTACATATTAAAATACTAGCTGGGGAGCCCCGCGTTGCGAGGGCAATTTTGGGGCGCTTGGTCTCCCTGCCCCTGTGTGTCCCCCCTCTCCCTGTCATGTCCTCTCCCTGTCCTATCCCTCCCTCCCCTCCTCTCCCCTCCTCCCCTCTCCTGTCTCCCTCCCTCCCCTCCCCTACTCCCCCACTCCCCTCTGCCCTGTCATGTCCTCTCCCTGTCCTATCCCTCCCTCCCCTCCCCTCCCCTCCTCTCCCTCCCCTGTCTCCCTCGCCCACCCCCGCTCCCCTCTGTCCCTCTCTCCGGCCCCTCCCCCTGCCTAGCGCCTGAGGTCCGGTGCCGTTGCGATAGCGGGAATGCTGAGCGGCGGCCGGTGCCGGGAGCGGGCTCTCGCGGGCGGCGCATGCGCGGTCAGTGCGGGCGGCGCGAGGCGGCCTGGTGGCCGTTAGCGAGCAGGAAACTTCGGGTGGCCCGCCCGCGCTACGGCCCCGACACCGTGAAACCTGAGAGGGGGAAGTAGAGAGAGACAGGGAAGAGGAGAAGGAGAGAGAGGGAAGAAGAGAAGGAGAGAGAGAGAGAGAGGGAAGAAAGAGAGAGAGAGAGAGAAATTTTTTGAGCTTCAGGCCCCGAGTCCCCCCTGCGCGAGGGTGAGGAGGAGGGGGGGGGTTGCTAAACACAATATAAAACTCAAATAAATTGTTAATTAATTCCCTAACACATAATTCAAATATTTACCTTACTTCCCTAACACACTAAAAGTGTGGGGAAAAAATTGTGAAAAATCAAGATGGCGGCCACTCACCTCGGTTCAGAAGGATAAAGCCCGCCCACACGCTCGACCGGTCAGGTCACCGAAGCGTAGGATTGGTCAATCATCGAGTCACTCGACACTCAACTGTAGGAAGGAACCCGCCGTCCGATTGGTCGACCTCGACGTCACACGGTCGCTAATGAGATGCTAATGAGCAGAACGCTGAACGTTTTGGGGATACCGCAGGCGGGATTTTTGTCCGGCCGAAACGTAAATACGCCTATGACCGGTCCGGAATTGCAAGCTTTCTTTTGAGGCAACGCGCGCGTCGGTACGCTCTGTAACTTTCAAACGTATAGAGAACGGACAGACAGACAGACATCGGGACAGACAGACAGAGGAGCCGCTTTATATATATAGATGTAATGGGTGAGACACTCAGAGAGACAGGATTGTAACCCGAGTGAGGAGTTTCTCCTGTGTCACTAACGACTGTTGGACAGCCTGGAGAGATGTATGTTGGACATCTTGGGGAGTTACGGGTTAACAGTCGAACTTCTTTGTATGTTGGATTAACAAGCTTCCAGGCTTTCCAAGATACGAACAGGATACTTTGAATTGTCGTAAAAAGAGTGCAGTGCTTATTTTCTGAGATGTAAAGTGTGTAAGGGAATAAGTGATAGTACTGACGTCACCCATGAGTGGTTTAGTTTTAGGGTAATAAACATGGTTAGTTGGGATCCATTAGCTACAGAGAGCAGCTGGTGAAGCTGTTACTTCGGAGATACTAGTAACTGTTACCGTCAGGAAGTCTCGTGTAGGGGGCGTCGTTCTGAGGTAAACATTTGCAAACTGTTTACATCAATATTCTGTTTTCAAAGGATTTGAAAAATAAGATACGTCATACAGGGTTATCTATGACATTTCCTTTGATGTAATCAAAAATGGTGTATAAAGGAGCGTGGTTTTCAACAGTATCTCAGTGTGTACTCGAAAGATACTGGAACCAAAACAGTCTCTCTCTGTATAGAGTTAAAGGCCGATCACCTTTACTGTGTGTCAATAAGTCCTGTCAGTGTACTCCACTACGGAGTCTCGTGGTTACTCGAAACGTGTTGTCGTGAACCAGAATTGAAAGGAGGCTGACTGCTGACAACCACCATTTTCCTCCCCTGGTGATTAATTTCAGCGTCTGTTGTTAGTTTTAGGCAAACTTTAATCTAACGATTTCAGCAGATATTTAGGGAAAGGCTCATATTCCCCTCCCACCTATTGCCAACACAGTCGGATGATGGCGATAAGATATTATCTCGAAATGACAATATATCGGTTTGAATGTAGATGTTCAGTTTATTTCACTCATTCTCAGTTATCAGACTGAGGTCGTTGACGGGGGCGGGTTTGATTAACCTTCTGATGGGGACACACAGGGGGAAGATTTCCTCTGGTCTCTGTGAATTCTCCTCTGAAAGTTGTTTTAACGACATCGCAATCTCACTCTTTTAGAATGCATTCACTATATCGTTAGAAATAGCGACCAGAGGAAACCTGAAACACAATGTGGACTCCTCGGTGTAAACACGAATGTTACAGGAGAATGAATTTAATGTTCTCGATGAGTCGTCACACACCAACATAAAATAAATACTCAGCGTGACAGATTCGGCCCCGGTGAATATAATCCCTCAATTAAGCAATGCTGAATTGTCCTCAGACCAAGGAATGCCCTCACTGAGTGACTGGCTCCACAGGTCGATACTTTATGCTGTGCATGTCAGTATCTCGCTCAAACCCGCTATCAACTGGAAATTATAGAGACAAACCTTGCGGTAACACTACCTGCGGCAGCCCCGCCCACAGCTTCCGTTCGCTGCTCTCGCTCTGACCCGCCTTGCCAGCCCTGTGTTATTGGAGAGATTGCTGCAGCTGTTACGGGAGCGAGGTTTTTGTACAGTGACTGCCGCGTTTCCTCTCAGTGTGCGGCTGTGTCGCACAGTAATACACCGCCGTATCCGCGCTCTCCGTGCTCTCAATGACCAATTGGCCGCGTTTGTCCGCAGTGGAAAGATCCAATTCAAATCGGTCCCTTCTCTCTTTGCCAGCCGATATTCGCCTTATTACCCACTCCAGTCCCTGACTGGATGTCTTTTTGTACCAGTGCATGGCGTCAATGATGGACATGTCATAGCTGCAGTTTATCTGCACCGAATCCCCGCTCCGGGCTGTTATCGCAGCGGGAGACTGCAGCACTCGGTCCGAGAAACATCGACCTGTAAAAACATTCAGATAATAAAACACAGGAGCAACGTGAAAATAATCACTGCTGGTTATTGAGCTCAGCTCCTGTACCTACATGTTAGCAGCACCAGAATAACGAGCGATACATTCACTTGTACCAAGTAATACACCCTTGTAATTAAAATGTCAAGAGGAAAGCGGCAGACAGCTCGCATCAGAAGACACCGCACCGAGTGAAGACATTGAACAGGCGGCTGATTAAAGTCAGCCCCGCCCACTTAAAGTCTCAGTCACGTGGGTTTGCTGCTCTTGGATTGGCTGGAAATGGAAATTGTTCACCCGCGGTTCACATCCGGACATGTCTGTGGTCTAATGACCAGCAAGTTCCTCTCCTCCTTGTGGAGGGAAGTGAGGTGAACCCCATCCCATTGTGACAGTGACTCTAAAACACGTACTGTGGAGGCTGCCCGGGGTGCTGACTGTACCAGTACCCATAAGGGTTAATGGCAGTTGTTTCCAAAGCGCAGTTTAGTGTGACATTACTTTCTTCTGCCACCGTTATTCCAGGAACCGGCTGTTCCACTGCGTCTTGCTGGCTCCATTCTAATATAAAATAATAGTCATAGTCATCACCATCACAATCATCATCAGGATCATTTAACCAATTATCATAGCTGGGTTACAGCTGTCAGGGGGAGAATGGATTTTAACTGGGGAGGGAATACTTACTGAGAAGTGATGTAATGACGAGGAGCGGTGCGAGGCGGTTGCACATTCTACAGTCCTGGAAATCCTCTGTAGGAGCAGAAATACAGATCCCCGCCTCACTGCACTGCTGATCCAACCAATGCCAAAGAAGTAACAGTCGCAGTAATCTCTCCGATAACAGAAGGCTGGTCAGAGTGAGTGCAGCAAACGGAAGCTGTGGGCGGGGCCGCCGCGGGCGGTGTTACTGCAGCTTTGTCTCCATCATTTCCAGCTGGTGACGGCCAGAAACATGTGACCACGGCGCCCTCTGGCGGTCACTCTGAGAACTTTACACTGTCAGGATAATAGATTGAGTAAAGTGTGAGTTTATCTATGGCGAACTTTCCAGCGTCCGGCTTCTGGGAGAGGCGGTTCAGACAATTTAACAATTTTTAATCTCTTTCTTTATGGCTTTCTCTTACCTTTAAGATTTATGTTTCTCACTCGTTGTTTCTCACTTTCTTTGATTTCTCTTTCCCACCTTTCCTAATCTGTTGTCCACTACACATATTATTACATTGATTTTTCTCTTTCTCTCATTCTTTCTTTAGTGCCTTCGCTTTGTTTTCCTCTGTCTGTGTTTCAAAATATCCTCATTTCAGAATTTCTTTAACTCTCTCTCTTCTATATTTCCTATTATTTTTCTGTGCTCAGTCCCTCTGCCCTCCGAATATTATAACCGGGCCCCTCCCAGTCCCGTTACTCCAAACACAGCAGAGCGGCGCTCCCCCTCGGGGCAGGTTTCTGTGCGGACTCTCCGCCTGTTTGTTTACACTGTGGGCTCACGGAGCAGCGATAGGTGGCGCTGTCTGTCTCTCGCGCGTCTCTCACAGTCAGGGCACTGAGTTTATTGCCTCCCCCGATTGAAGCACTGATCCTCCCGTGTTGATCGGTCCCGCTTGTGGCCATCTCCAGATGCTGGAGGGTCTGATCCGGGTGTTGTCTGTACCAGTGCAGGACGTTGAACCCAGCGGTAGTGGTGCAGTTGGTGGATATAATTCCCTCTTCACTAACTATCACCCGCCGAGGGAGCTGCTCCACCTCATCTTCACCGCTCACATCCGTGCAGATCACAGTGTAGATCAGCAGGGAAACTCTGTAAATCCGGAGCATTATCCGATCAGATGAAGAGGAGGCTGAAAGAATTGTACACAGAGGTCGGGTTAGAACCGGGACACGGATATTATATTCAGGTGAATTAACAAAGAGGAAAACTCTCGCTTCTTGTCCTAAGCACAGGTTTCTTCCTGTACAACTAACGAAACAAAAGGCGTGTCTGGGTTTACCCAACCGGGGTCGCCCACACTCAGTGTTTCTCACTGACACTGTCTCTGAGCTCACACCGGGCCGCTCACAGTCAGTGTGTGTCACTGACACCAGCTCACACTGTCTCTGAGCTCACACCGGGCCGCTCACAGTCAGTGTGTGTCACTGACACCAGCTCACACTGTCTCTGAGCTCACACCGGGCCGCTCACACTCAGTGTTTCTCACTTGACACCAGCTCACACTGTCTCTGAGCTCACACCGGGCCGCTCACACTCTGTGTGTGTCACTGACACCAGCTCACACTGTCGCTGAGCTCACACCGGGCTGCCCACACTCAGTGTATCTCACTTGACACCAGCTTACACTGTCTCTGAGCTCACACCGGGCCGCTCACACTCAGTGTTTCTCACTGACACCAGCTCACACTGTCTCTGAGCTCACACCGAGCCGCCCACACTCAGTGTTTCTCACTGACACCAGCTCACACTGTCTCTGAGCTCACACCGGGCCACCCACACTCAGTGTTTCTCAGTGACACCAGCTCACACTGTCTCTGAGCTCACACCGCCGCTCACACTCAGTGTTTCTCAGTGACACCAGCTCACACTGTCTCTTAGCTCACACCGGGCTGCTCACACTCAGTGTTTCTCACTGACACCAGCTCACACTGTCTCTGAGCTCACACCGAGCCGCCCACACTCAGTGTTTCTCACTGACACCAGCTCACACTGTCTCTGAGCTCACACCGGGCCACCCACACTCAGTGTTTCTCAGTGACACCAGCTCACACTGTCTCTGAGCTCACACCGGGCCGCTCACACTCAGTGTTTCTCACTGACACCAGCTCACACTGTCTCTGAGCTCACACCGGGCCGCTCACACTCTGTGTGTGTCACTGACACCAGCTCACACTGTCGCTGAGCTCACACCGGGCCGCCCACACTCAGTGTTTCTCAGTGACACCAGCTCACACTGTCTCTGAGCTCACACCGGGCCGCTCACACTCAGTGTTTCTCACTGACACCAGCTCACACTGTCGCTGAGCTCACACCGGGCTGCCCACACTCAGTGTATCTCACTTGACACCAGCTTACACTGTCTCTGAGCTCACACCGGGCCGCTCACACTCAGTGTTTCTCACTGACACCAGCTCACACTGTCTCTGAGCTCACACCGAGCCGCCCACACTCAGTGTTTCTCACTGACACCAGCTCACACTGTCTCTGAGCTCACACCGGGCCACCCACACTCAGTGTTTCTCAGTGACACCAGCTCACACTGTCTCTGAGCTCACACCGGGCCGCTCACACTCAGTGTTTCTCACTGACACCAGCTCACACTGTCTCTGAGCTCACACTGGTCCGCCCACACTCAGTGTTTCTCACTGATACCAGCTCACACTCTCTCGGACAAGCTCACCTTTCCTTATCCCAATGTCTGGTTTTGCAGCAGGCACTGTAGAACCACTACATAGAAACATTGAAGATAGGAGCAGGAGTAGGCCATTCGGCCCGTCGCGCCTGCTCCACCATTCAATGAGATCATGGCTGATTATCCAAATTCAGTACCCTGTCCCTGCCTTCTCCCCATATCCCTTGATCCCTTTAGCCTCAAGAAATATATCCAACTCTTTCTTGAATATATTTAATGAACTGGCCTCCATCGCCCTCGGTGGCAGAGAATTCCACAGGTTCACCACTCTCTGGGTGAAGAAATTCCTCCTCATTTCAGTCCTAAATGGCTTACCCCTTATCCTTAGACTATGATCCCTGGTTCTGGACTCCCCGGCCATCCGAAACATCCTTCCTGCATCTAGTCTGTCCAGACCTGACAGAATTTTATAGGTTTCGATGAGGTCCCTTCACAATCTTCTAAACTCCAGTGAGTATAAGCCCAATCGACACAATCTCTCCTCATACGTCATTCCTGCCATCCCAGGTATCAGCCTGGAGAATCTTCACTGCACTCCCTCCATGGCAAGAACGTCCTTCCTCTGGTAAGGTGACCAAAACTGCACACAATACTCAAGGTGTGGTCTCACCAAGGCTCTGTACAACTGTAGCAAGACATCCTTGTTCCTGTACTCGAACCCTCTTGCTACGAACGCCAACATACCATTTGCCTTCTTAACCGCATGCTGCACCTGCATGCATACCTTCAGCGACTGGTGCATAATAACACCCAGGTCTCTTTGCACTTCCCCTTCTCCCAATCTATTGCCATTCAAATAATAACCTGCCTTCCTGTTTTTGCCACCAAAGTGGATAACCTCACATTTATCTACATTGTAGTGCATTTGCCATGTTGCTGCCCAATCATCCAACCTGTCCAAATCGTACTGGAGTTTCATGACATCCTCCTCACAACTTACCCTCCCACCCAGCTTTGTGTCGTCTGCAAATTTGGAGATATTACATCCAATTCCCTCCTCCAGATCATTAATATATATTGTGAACAGCTGGGGTCCTAGGACCGATCCTTGCGGTACCCCACTAATCACTGCCTGCCACTTGGAAAATGACCCGTTTATTCCAACTCTTTGCTTTCTGTCCGCCAACCAGTTCTCTATCCAAGTCAATACCTTGCCCCCAATCCCATGTGCCTTAATTTTGCACGCGAATCTCTTATGTGGGACCTTATCGAAAGCCTTCTGAAAGTCCAAATACAACGCATTCACTGGTTCTCCCTTATCTATTTTACCAGTTACATCCTCAAAAAATTCCAGGAGATTAGTCAAGCATGATTTACCTTTTGTAAATCCATGTTGACTTTACTGATCCTGTCACTGCTTTCCAAGTGCTCTGCTATTACATCTTTTATAATAGACTCTAGCATTTTCCCCAGTACTGCTGGCAGGCTTACCGGTCTATAATTCCCCGCTTTTTCTCTACCATCTTTTTTGAATATTGGGGTAAAATTAGCTACCCTCCAATCGATGGGTACTGTTCCAAAGTCCATTGAGTTCTGGGAGATGATCAGCAATGCATCTGCTATCTCTAGGGCCACTTCCTTAAGTACACTGAGATGTAGACCATCAGGCCCTGGGGATTTATCAGCCAGAGCATCGGACCTGTGTGGGAGCAGTGACCGGCGGCAGTTTAAAAGCGGCGGCAGCGAGGCAAGGCCGGACCAGAGCATCGGACCTGTGAGGGAGCAGAGACAGGCGGCGGTTTAAAAGTGGCGGCAGTGAGGCGAGGCCCGACCAGAGCATCAGACCTGTGAGGGAGAAGTGACCGGCGGCAGTTTAAAAGCGGCGGCAGCGAGGCGATGCCTGACCAGAGCATCGGACCTGTGAGGGAGCAGTGACCGGCGGCAGTTTAAAGCGGTGGCTGATTCAGCGAGGCGAGGCCCGACCAGAGCATCTGACCTGTGAGGGAACAGTAACCGGCGGCAGTTTAAAAGCGGCTGCTGATTCAGCGAGGCGAGGACCGACCAGAGCATCGGACCTGTGAGGGAGCAGTGATCGGCAGCAGTTTAAAAGCGGCGGCAGCGAGGCGAGGCGCGGCCTGACCAGAACATCGGACCTGAGAGGGAGCAGTGACAAGCGGCAGTTTCAAAGCAGCGGCAGTGAGGGGAGGCCCGACCAGAGCATCAGACCTGTGAGGGAGCAGTCACCGGCGGTAGTTTAAAAGCGGCGGCTCATTCAAGGAGGAGAGGCCCGACCAGAGTATCGGACCTGTGAGGGAGCAGTGACCGGCGGCAGTTTAAAAGCGGCGGCTGATTCAGTGAGGCGACGCCCGAACAGAGCATCGGAACTGTGAGGGGGCAGTGGCCGGCGGCAGTTGGGGAGCGGCGGCTGATTCAGCGAGGCGAGGCCCGACCAGAGCATCGGACCTGTGAGGGAGCAGCGACCAGCGGCAGTTTGAAAGCGGCGGCAGCGAGGCGAGGCCCGACCAGAGCATCAGACCTGTGAGGGAGCAGTGACCGGTGGCAGTGTAAAACCAGAGGCAGCGAGGCGGGCCCGACCAGAGCATCAGACCTGTGAGGGAGCAGTGACCGGCGGCGGTTTAAAACCGGACGCAGCGAGGCGAGGCCCGACCAGAGCATCAGACCTGTGAGGGAGCAGTGACCGGCGGCAGTTTAAAAGCGGCAGCTGATTCAGCGAGGCGAGGCCCGACCAGAGCCTCGGACCTGTGAGTTAGCAGTGACCAGCGGCAGTTTAAAAGCGGTGGCTGATTCAGCGAGGCGAGGCCTGACCAGAGCCTCGGTCCTGTGAGGGAGCAGTGACCGGCGGCAGTTGGGGAGCGGTGGCTGATTCAGTGAGGCGAGGCCCGACCAGAGCATCGGACCTGTGAGGGAGCAGTGACCGGCGGCAGTTGGGGAGCGGTGGCTGATTCAGTGAGGCGAGGCCCGACCAGAGCATCGGACCTGTGAGGGAGCAGTGACCGGCGGCAGTTTAAAGCGGCAGCTGATTCAATGAGGCGAGGCCCGACCAGAGCTTCAGACCTGTGAGGGAGCAGTGAAAGGCGGCAGTTTAAAAGCGGTGGCTGATTCAGCGAGGCGAGGCCTGACCAGAGCATCCGACCTGTGAGGGAACAGTGACCGGCGGCAGCTTAAAAGCAGCTGCTGAATCAGCGAGGCGAGGACCGACCAGAGCATCAGACCTGTGAGGGAGCAGTGAGCGGCGGCAGTATAAAAGCGGTGCCAGCGAGGTGAGGCCCAACCAGAGCATCGGACCTGTGAGGGAGCAGTGACTGGCGGCATTTTAAAAGCGGCGGTTGATTCAGCGAGGGGAGGCCCGACCAGAGCATCGGACCTGTGAGGGAGCAGTGACAAGCGGCAGTTTAAAAGCAGCGGCAGCGAGGGGAGGCCCGACCAGAGCCTCGGACCTGTGAGGGAGCAGTGACCGGCGGCAGTTTAAAAGCGGTGGCTGATTCAGCGAGGTGAGGCCCGACCAGGGCATCGGATCTGTGAGGGAGCAGTGACCGGCGGCAGTATAAAAGCGGTGCCAGCGAGGTGAGGCCCGACCAGAGCATCGGACCTGTGAGGGAGCAGTGACTGGCGGCATTTTAAAAGCGGCGGTTGATTCTGCGAGGCGAAGCCCGACCAGAGCATCGGACCTGTGAGGGAGCAGTGACCGGCGGCAGTTTAAAAGCGGCGGCTGATACAGCGAGGTGAGGCCCGACCAAAGCATCGGACCTGTGAGGGAGTAGTGACCGGCGGCAGTTTGAAAGCAGCGGCAGCGAGGCGAGGCGAGGCCCGACCAGAGCATTGGAGCTGTGAGGGAGCAGTGACCGGCGGCAGTTTAAAAGCAGCGGCTGATTCAGTCAGGCGAGGCCCGACCAGAGCATCGGACCTGTGAGGGAGCAGTGACCGGCTGCAGTTTAAAAGTGGCGGCTGATTCAGCGAGGCGAGGCCCGACCAGAGCATCCGACCTGTAAGGGAGCAGTGACAGGCGGGAGTTTAAAAGAAGCGGCTGACTCAGCGAGGCCAGGCCCGACCAGAGCATCAGACCTCTGAGGGAGCATTCACCGGCGGCAGTATAAAAGCGGCGGCTCATTCAGCGAGGCGAGGCCCGACCAGAGCATCGGACCTGTGAGGGAGCAGTGACCGGCGGCAGTGTAAAACCGGAGGCAGTGAGGCGAGGCCCGACCAGAGCATCGGACCTGTGAGGGAGCAGTGACCGGTGGCGGTTTAAACGCGGCGGCAGCGAGGCGAGGCAAGGCCCGACCAGAGCATCGGACCTGTGAGGGAGCAGTGACCGGCGGCAGTTTAAAAGCGGCGGCTGATTCAGCAAAGCGAGGCGCCTGACCAGAGCATCGGATCTGTGAGGCAGCAGTGACCGGCGGCAGTTTAAAAGCGGCGGCACCGAGACGAGGCCTGACCAGAGCATCGGACCTGTGAGACAGCAGTGACCGGAGGCAGTTTGAAGCTGTGGCAGCGAGGCGATGCCCGGCCAGAGCATCGGATCTGTGATGGAGCAGTGACCGGCGGCGGTTTAAAAGCGGCGGCTGATTCAGCGAGGTGAGGCCCGACCAAAGCATCGGACCTGTGAGGGAGCAGGAACCGGCGGCAGTTTGAAAGCAGCGGCAGGGAGGCGAGGCGAGGCCCGACCAGAGCATCGGAGCTCTGAGGGAGCAGTGACCGGCGGCAGTTTAAAAGCAGCGGCTGATTCAGTCAGGCGAGGCCCGACCAGAGCATCAGACCTGTGAGGCTGCAGTGACTGGTATCAGTTTAAAAGCGGCGGCTGATTCAGCGAGGCGAGGCCCAACCAGGGCATCGGACCTGTGAGGGAGCAGTGACCGGCGGCAGTTTAAAAGCGGCGGTTGATTCAGCGAGGCGAGGCCCGACCAGAGCATCCGACCTGTAAGGGAGCAGTGACCGGCAGGTGTTGAAAAGCGGTGGCTGATTCAGCGAGGCGAGCCCGACCAGAGCATCGGCCCTCTGAGGGAGCAGTGACCGGAGGCAGTTTGAAGCAGTGGCAGCGAGGCGAGGCCCAACCAGAGCATCAGACCTGTGAGGCAGCAGTGACCAGCGGCAGTTTAATAGCGGCGGCAGCGAGGCGAGGCGAGGCCCGACCAGAGCATCGGACCTGTGAGGGAGCAGTGACCGGCGGCAGTTTAAAAGTGGCGGCTGATTCAGCGAGGCGAGGCCCGACCAAAGCATTGGACCTGTGAGGGAGCAGTGACTGGCGGCAGTTTGAAAGCGGCGGCAACGAGACGAGGCGAGGCCCGACCAGAGCATCGGAGCTTTGAGGGAGCAGTGACCGGCGGCTGTTTAAAAGCCGCTGTTGATTCATTCAGGCGAGGCCCGACCAGAGCATTCGACCTGTAAGGGAGCAGTGACCGGCGGGAGTTTAATAGCGGCGGCTGATCCAGCGAGGCGAGGCCCGACCAGTGCATCGGACTTGTGAGTGTGCAGTGACTGGTGGCAGTTTAAAAGCGGCGGCTGATTCGGCGAGGCAAGGCCCGACCAGAGCTTCGGACCTGTGAGGGAGCAGTGACCGGCGGCAGATTAAAAGCGGCGGCTGATTCAGCGAGGCGAGGCCCGACCAGAGCTTCAGACCTGTGAGGGAGCAGTGACCGGCGGCAGTTTAAAAGCGGCGGCTGATTCAGCGAGGCAAGGCCTGACCAGAGCATCGGACCTGTGAGGGAGCAGTGACCGGCGGCAGTTTAAAAGCGGCGGCTGATTCAGCGAGGCGAGGCCCGACCAGAGCTTCGGACCTGTGAGGGAGCAGTGAGCGGCGGCAGTATAAAAGCGGTGCCAGCGAGGTGAGGCCCAACCAGAGCATCGGACCTGTGAGGGAGCAGTGACTGGCGGCATTTTAAAAGCGGCGGTTGATTCAGCGAGGGGAGGCCCGACCAGAGCATCGGACCTGTGAGGGAGCAGTGACAAGCGGCAGTTTAAAAGCAGCGGCAGCGAGGGGAGGCCCGACCAGAGCCTCGGACCTGTGAGGGAGCAGTGACCGGCGGCAGTTTAAAAGCGGTGGCTGATTCAGCGAGGTGAGGCCCGACCAGGGCATCGGATCTGTGAGGGAGCAGTGACCGGCGGCAGTTTAAAAGCGGTGCCAGCGAGGTGAGGCCCGACCAGAGCATCGGACCTGTGAGGGAGCAGTGACCGGCGGCAGTTTAAAAGCGGCGGCTGATACAGCGAGGTGAGGCCCGACCAAAGCATCGGACCTGTGAGGGAGTAGTGACCGGCGGCAGTTTGAAAGCAGCGGCAGCGAGGCGAGGCGAGGCCCGACCAGAGCATCGGAGCTGTGAGGGAGCAGTGACCAGCGGCAGTTTAAAAGCAGCGGCTGATTCAGTCAGGCGAGGCCCGACCAGAGCATCGGACCTGTGAGGGAGCAGTGACAGGCGGGAGTTTAAAAGAAGCGGCTGACTCAGCGAGGCCAGGCCCGACCAGAGCATCAGACCTCTGAGGGAGCATTCACCAGCGGCAGTATAAAAGCGGCGGCTCATTCAGCGAGGCGAGGCCCGACCAGAGCATCGGACCTGTGAGGGAGCAGTGACCGGCGGCAGTGTAAAACCGGAGGCAGTGAGGCGAGGCCCGACCAGAGCATCGGACCTGTGAGGGAGCAGTGACCGGCGGCGGTTTAAACGCGGCGGCAGCGAGGCGAGGCAAGGCCCGACCAGAGCATCGGACCTGTGAGGGAGCAGTGACCGGCGGCAGTTTAAAAGCGGCGGCTGATTCAGCAAAGCGAGGCCTGACCAGAGCATCGGATCTGTGAGGCAGCAGTGACCGGCGGCAGTTTAAAAGCGGCGGAACCGAGACGAGGCCTGACCAGAGCGTCGGACCTGTGAGACAGCAGTGACCGGAGGCAGTTTGAAGCTGTGGCAGTGAGGCGATGCCCGGCCAGAGCATCGGATCTGTGATGGAGCAGTGACCGGCGGCAGTTTAAAAGCGGCGGCTGATTCAGCGAGGTGAGGCCCGACCAAAGCATCGGACCTGTGAGGGAGCAGTAACCGGCGGCAGTTTGAAAGCAGCGGCAGGGAGGCGAGGCAAGGCCCGACCAGAGCATCGGAGCTCTGAGGGAGCAGTGACCGGCGGCAGTTTAAAAGCAGCGGCTGATTCAGTCAGGCGAGGCCCGACCAGAGCATCGGACCTCTGAGGGAGCAGTGACCGGCGGCAGTTTAAAAGTGGCGGCTGATTCAGCGAGGCGAGGCCCGACCAGAGCATCAGACCTGTGAGGCTGCAGTGACTGGTATCAGTTTAAAAGCGGCGGCTGATTCAGCGAGGCGAGGCCCAACCAGGGCATCGGACCTGTGAGGGAGCAGTGACCGGCGGCAGTTTAAAAGCGGCGGTTGATTCAGCGAGGCGAGGCCCGACCAGAGCATCCGACCTGTAAGGGAGCAGTGACCGGCAGGTGTTGAAAAGCGGTGGCTGATTCAGCGAGGCGAGCCCGACCAGAGCATCGGTCCTCTGAGGGAGCAGTGACCGGCGGCAGTTTAAAAGCGGCGGCTGATTCAGCGAGGCGAGGCCCGACCAGAGCATCGGACCTGTGAGGGAGCAGTGACCGGCGGCAGTTTAAAAGCGGCGGCTGATTCAGCGAGGCGAGGCCCGAGCAGAGCATCGGACCTGTGAGGGAGCAGTGGCCGGCGGCAGTTGGGGAGCGGCGGCTGATTCAGCGAGGCGAGGCCCGACCAAAGCATCGGACCTGTGAGGGAGCAGTGACCGGCGGCAGTTTGAAAGCGGCGGCAGCGAGGCGAGTCGAGGCCCGACCAGAGCATCAGAGCTGTGCGGGAGCAGTGACCGGCGGCAGTTTGAAAGTATCGGCTGATTCAGCGAGGCGAGGCCCGACCAGAGCATCAGACCTGTGAGGGAGCAGTGACCGGTGGCGGTTTAAAACCGGAGGCAGCGAGGCGAGGCCCGACCAGAGCATCGGACCTGTGAGGGAGCAGAGACCGGCGGCAGTTTAAAAGCGGCGGCACCGAGGCGAGGCGAGGCCGGAACAGAGCATCGGACCTGTGAGACAGCAGTGACCGGAGGCAGTTTGAAGCAGTGGCAGCGAGGCGAGGCCCAACCAGAGCATCAGACCTGTGAGGCAGCAGTGACCGGCGGCAGTTTAATAGCGGCGGCAGCGAGGCGAGGCGAGGCCCGACCAGAGCATCGGACCTGTGAGGGAGCAGTGACCGGCGGCAGTTTAAAAGTGGCGGCTGATTCAGCGAGGTGAGGCCCGACCAAAGCATCGGACCTGTGAGGGAGCAGTGACTGGCGGCAGTTTGAAAGCGGCGGCAGCGAGACGAGGCGAGGGCCGACCAGAGCATCGGAGCTTTGAGGGAGCAGTGACCGGCGGCTGTTTAAAAGCCGCAGCTGATTCATTCAGGCGAGGCCCGACCAGAGCATCGGACCTGTGAGGGAGCAGTGACCGGCTGCAGTTTAAAAGTGGCGGCTGATTCAGCGAGGCGAGGCCCGACCAGAGCATTCGACCTGTAAGGGAGCAGTGACCGGCGGGAATTTAATAGCGGCGGCTGATCCAGCGAGGCGAGGCCCGACCAGTGCATCGGACTTGTGAGTGTGCAGTGACTGGTGGCAGTTTAAAAGCGGCGGCTGATTCGGCGAGGCGAGGCCCGACCAGAGCTTCGGATCTGTGAGGGAGCAGTGACCGGCGGCAGTTTAAAAACGGCGGCTGATTCAGCGAGGCGAGGCCCAACCAGAGCATCGGACCTGTGAGGGAGCAGTGACCGGCGGCAGATTAAAAGCGGCGGCTGATTCAGCGAGGCGAGGCCCGACCAGAGCTTCAGACCTGTGAGGGAGCAGTGACCGGCGGCAGTTTAAAAGCGGCGGCTGATTCAGCGAGGCAAGGCCTGACCAGAGCATCGGACCTGTGAGGGAGCAGTGACCGGCGGCAGTTTAAAAGCGGCGGCTGATTCAGCGAGGCGAGGCCCGACCAGAGCTTCGGACCTGTGAGGGAGCAGTGACCGGTGGCAGTTTAACAGCGGCGGCTGATTCAGCGAGGCGAGGCCTGACCAGAGCATCGGGCCTGTGAGGGAGCAGTGACCGGCGGCAGTTGGGGAGCGGTGGCTGATTCAATGAGGCGAGGCCCGACCAGAGCATCGGACGTGTGAGGGTGCAGTGACTGGTGGCAGTTTAAAAGCGGCAGCTGATTCAGCGAGGTGAGGCCCGACCAGGGCATCGGATCTGTGAGGGAGCAGTGACCGGCGGCAGTTTAAAGCGGCAGCTGATTCAATGAGGCGAGGCCCGACCAGAGCTTCGGAACTGTGAGGGAGCAGTGAAAGGCGGCAGTTTAAAAGCGGCTGCTGATTCAGCGAGGCGAGGCCTGACCAGAGCATCCGACCTGTGAGGGAACAGTGACCGGCGGCAGTTTAAAAGCGGCTGCTGATTCAGCGAGGCGAGGACCGACCAGAGCATTGGACCTGTGAGGGAGCAGTGACCGGCGGCAGTATAAAAGCGGTGGCAGCGAGGTGAGGCCCGACCAGAGCATCGGACCTGTGAGGGAGCAGTGACCAGCGGCAGTTTAAAAGCGGCGGCAGCGAGGCGCGGCCCGACCAGAGCATCGGACCTGCGAGGGAGCAGTGACCGGCGGCAGTTTAAAAGCAGCGGCTGAGTCAGCGAGGCTAGGCCCGACCAGAGCATCGGACCTGTGAGGGAGCAGTGACTTGCGGCAGTTTAAAAGTGACGGCTGCGAGGCGAGTCGAGGCCCGAACAGAGCATCGGACCTGTGAGGGAGCAGTGACCGGCGGCAGTTTAAAAGTGGCGGCTGAGTCAGCGAGGCGAGGCCCGACCACAGCATCAGACCTGTGAGGGAGCAGTCACCGGCGGCAGTTTAAAAGCGGCGGCTCATTCAGCGAGGCGACGCCCGACCAGAGCATCGGACCTCTGAGGGAGCAGTGACCGGCGGCAGTTTTAAAGTGGCAGACGATTCAGTGAGGCGAGGCCCGACCAGAGCATCGGAGCTGTGAGGGAGCAGTGACCGGCGGCAGTGATGTGCCTCAATAATTCCGAGACTCGAAGTTAGCAGAACAAAAACAAGGCTTTTATTAACTTAGAACGTAACACGTAAGAGAGAGAGATGCCTTCCTTCTGGAGACTGAGGCCAGACTGAACTAGCTTACAAGCGGGGCCAGGTATGGGCGGAGCCCGACACACAGCACATTCCAGCACATTCCCGTGTACAATACAGCACATTCCAGTACACAATACAATGAGGTCTGGGGGAAGGGAAATGACACTGAAACCGATCTCAGTCACAGGCAGTGGTGAATGGAATATTTCATCACATTCACCCCTTCTATAGATTTAGTCTGTTCGGGGGTTTGATAGTCCTCTGCGACCGACGTGGCTGTTGCGGTGCTGTGGGTGTCGGCTGGGTGTCCCCGGTAGCCTCCTGGGTCTCTGCCGGGGGTGCCGCCAGGGTTGTTGAAGGGGTAGTTGGTGGGGGTGCCGTTGGTCGGTGTTCTTCCGGGGGTGATGAAAGGGTAGTGGGTGGGTAAGAGTTGCTGTGATCGTCATTGCCGCTATTGCCGTGGTTGTTGTCGATGCTGGCTGGGGCAACGTCTTTTATGGACACGGTGTCCTCCCTTCCGTCGGCGTGCCGGACATATGCGTATTGGGGGTTGGCGTGGAGTAGGTGTACTGGCTCCATGAGAGGGTCCGTCTTGTGGCCCCTCACATGCCTTCGCACGAGTACCGGACCTGGGGTGGAGAGCCATGATGGCATGGATACGCCTGAAGTGGATTTCCGGGGAAAGACAAACATTCGTTCATGGGGCGTGGTATTAGTGGCCGTACACATTAGCGACCGTATCGAATGGAGCACATCCGAGAGGACTTCCTGCCAGCGGGAGATAGGGAGGCCCTTGGTCCTTAGAGCTAGAGTGACTGCTTTCCATACTGTCCCGTTCTCTCGCTCCACTTGGCCGTTACCCTGGGGGTTGTAGCTGGTGGTACAGCTCGTGGCGATCCCCTTGGACAGCATGTACTGGCGTAGCTCTTCACTCATGAAGGACGCCCCCCTATCCGTATGGATGTAGCTCGGCATACCAAACAGGCAGAACAGGCTGTTGAGGCATTTAATGACCGTGGCGCTGGTCATGTCTGGGCAGGGGCAGGCGAATGGGAACCGGGAGTATTCGTCCACAATGTTCAGGAAGTAAACATTGCGGTCGACGGACGGGAGGGGGCCCTTGAAATCTAAGCTGAGCCGCTCAAAGGGCCATGTAGCTTTGATTAAGTGGGCTCTATCTGGGCGGTAGAACCGAGGCTTGCACTCAGCACAAGTGCGGCAGTTCCTGGTCAGGGACCGAACTTCCTCAATCGAGTAGGGTAGGTTACGGGACTTTATGAAGTGGAACAGCCGCGTGACCCCTGGGTGGCAGAGGTCGTTGTGGAGGGTCTGTAGCCGATCCCCGGTGGCGCTGGCACACATCCCTTGTGAGAGGGCATCGGGGGATTCGTTAAGGGCCCCTGGCCGGTAAATGATGTCGTACTCGAAGGTGGAGAGCTCGATCCGCCACCTAAGAATCTTATCATTTTTAATCTTCCCCCTCTGTTTATTATTGAACATAAACGCTACTGACCGCTGGTCGGTAAGTAGGGTGAAGCGTTTGCCGGCTAGGTAGTGGCGCCAGTGGTGCACTGCCTCCACGATGGCTTGGGCCTCCTTTTCCACGGAGGAGTGTCTGATCTCGGGCCCTTGGAGGGTCCTCGAGAAGAAAGCTATGGGCCGCCCCGCCTGGTTGAGGGTGGCCGCCAAGGCGAAGTCAGACGCATCACTTTCCACTTGAAATGGAGTGTTCTCGTCCACTGCCTGTAGCGTGGCCCGCTCAATATCCTGCTTAATGCTTTTGAAGGCGGCGTGGGCCTCAGCAGAGAGCGGGAAAGAGGATGCTTTCAAGAGGGGGCGGGCTTTGTCGGAGTAGTTGGGGACCCATTGGGAATAATAGGAAAATAACCCCAGGCACCTTTTCAGGGCTTTGGGAGTGTTGGGCAGGGGCAGCTCCCGTAGGGGGCGCAATCGGTCGGGGTCTGGTCCGATTTCCCCATTCTCCACCACGCTGCCTAGTATGCAGAGGCGCGTGGTGTTGTAAACGCATTTGTCCTCGTTGTAGGTGAGGTTGAGTTTTTGTGCGGTTTTCAGGAACCTCTCGAGGTTCGAGTCGTGATCCTGCTGGTTGTGACCGCAGATGGTGACGTTGTCGAGGTAGGGGAAGGTTGCCTGCAAGTGGTGGTCATCGACTATGCGGTCCATCTCCCTCTGGAAGACCGAGACCCCATTCGTCACCCCAAAGGGGACTCTGAGGAATTGGTAGAGGCGTCCGTTCGCCTCGAAGGCGGTGTACGGGCGGTCCTCTGGTCTGATAGGGAGCTGGTGGTACGCTGACTTGAGGTCGATGGTGGAGAACACCCGGTATTGGGCGATTTGGTTCACCATTTCTGATATGCGGGGTAGCAGGTAGGCGTCTAGTAGGGTGTACCTGTTGATCGTTTGACTATAGTCGATCACCATCCGTTTCTTCTCGCTACCCCTTACCACTACCACTTGGGCGCGCCACTGGCTGTTGCTGCGTTCAATAATGCGCTCTGTCAGGAGCCTGTCTACCTCGGTCGCGATAAACCGCCTGTCCTCCCAGCTGTACCTCCTGCATTTGGTCGCTATTGGCCGGCAGTTAGGGGTAAGGTTCGCGAATAGCGAAGGCGGCTTTACCTTCAGGGTAGCCAGACCGCACACTGTGAGGGGCGGCTGGGACCCACCGTACTTGAGCGTGATGCTTTGGTGGTTGCACTGGAAATCCAGGCCCAAGATCACGATCGCACATAGGTTCTTCATGATTAATACTTTAAAATTATCATATACAGTTCCGTTAATGCACAATTGTACCGTGCAGTAACCCAGAATGGTCGATGTCTGGGTTTTGTCAGCCATAGAGATGGTACCCTGAGTAGGGACCACCTTTAGGGAGAGTTGTTGTGCCAGTTCTGGGTGGATAAAGCTCTCCGTGCTTCCACTGTCAATTAAGCATTTAACCCGGCACCCGTTTACCTCGATGTCCACCATTGATCTGGATAGCGGGTGCGGCCTGGTCTGGTCCACTGTGACCGATGCCACTGTAGGGCTCTGATCGATACAAGATGGCGTCCACGCTGTCTGCTCACAAGATGGCGGACCCCACGAGGTCGGGCAAGATGGCGTCCAAGATGGCCGCTCCCACGGCGCACACGCGGTGGTGGCGGGTTTTCCGGCGGTTGGTTTTCCGGCGGGGTTCCCTCTGCACACTTTCCCGAAGTGCCCCTTCTTACCGCACTTAAAGCAGGTGGTGCCTTTCGCCGGGCACAGGTTTCTGGTGTGCTTTGGCTGCCCGCAGAAGTAGCAGTTGGGTCCCTGACACGTCGCGGCTGTTGTAGGGCTTCTGGGGGGAGAGCAGGGCCCAGCCAGTGTCGGGCTGTCGGGCGGGGAAGATGCCTTCCAAGATGGCGGCGCCCTCAGTGCACACGTGGCGGCGTGGATGGCGCGGGCTGAAGAGTAGGCGTCCGAGTTTCTCTGGGCCACATCCAGGGATCGCGCGGTGTCCGCAGCCTGTTTCAGGTCCAACCCCGTTTTTTCCAGCAGTCTTTGCCGGATGTAAGTGGAGCTGAGGCCTGTGATGAAGGCATCGTGAACAAACTCGTCAGTGTAAACTGCGGCTTTTACATCTCGGCACTTGCAGTCTTTGCCAAGCATTTTCAGGGTGCTTAGGAACTCCTCCACCGATTCCCCAGGTCGCTGTGCGCGGGTAGCGAGCAGGTGCCTAGCATACACCTCATTCGTAGGCTGCTGGTAATGCGCCTTTAAGATGTCACAGGCGGCCAGGTACGTCTCGGCGTCTTGGATGAGGGGGTAAACCCGGTGGCTTACCCAATTCCGCAGAATTCCGAGTCTCATCCTCGCAGCGTCCGTAGCGTCTTTGACGGCTGCGGAATTGTCCAGGAAGAATTCCATACACTCAAACCAGTGTCCGAAGCGTGCTGATGCGTCCGGAGCATGTTGATCCAAATCCAAACGTTCGGGTTTCAGGAGTTGATCCATAGTGTTGAAAAATAAGTTAATAAAATTGATGTGCCTCAATAATTCCGAGACTCGAAGTTAGCAGAACAAAAACAAGGCTTTTATTAACTTAGAACGTAACACGTAAGAGAGAGAGATGTCTTCCTTCTGGAGACTGAGGCCAGACTGAACTAGCTTACAAGCGGGGCCAGGTATGGGCGGAGCCCTACACACAGCACATTCCAGCATATTCCAGTATACAATACAGCACATTCCAGTGCACAATACAATGAGGTCTGGGGGAAGGGAAATGACACTGAAACCGATCTCAGTCACAGGCAGTGGTGAATGGAATATTTCATCACAGGCAGTTTAAAAGCGGCGGCTGATTCAGTGAGGCAAGGCCCGAACAGAGCATCGGACCTGTGAGGGAGCAGTGGCCGGTGGCAGTTGGGGAGCGGCGGCTGATTCAGCGAGGTGAGGCCCGACCAGAGCATCGGACCTGTAAGGGAGCAGTGACCGGCAGCAGTTTAAAAGTGGCAGACGATTCAGTGAGGCGAGGCCCAACCAGAGCATCGGAGCTCTGAGGGAGCAGTGACCGGCGGCAGTTTAAAAGCGGCTGCTGATTCAGCGAGGCGAGGCCCGACCAGAGCATCGGACCTGTGTGGGAGCAGTGACCGTCGGCAGTGTAAAACCGGAGGCAGCGAGGCAAGGCCCGACCAGAGCATCAGACCTGTGAGGAAGCAGTGACCGGCGGCGGTTTAAAAGTGGCGGCAGCGAGGCGAGGCAAGGCCCGACCAGAGCATCGGACCTGTGAGGGAGCAGTGAACGGCGGCAGTTTAAAAGCGGCGGCTGATTCAGCAAAGCGAGGCCTGACCAGAGCATCGGACCTGTGAGACAGCAGTGACCGGAGGCAGTTTGAAGCAGTGGCAGCGAGGCGAGGCCCGAACAGAGCATCGGACCTGTGAGGCAGCAGTGACCGGCGGCAGTTTAAAAGCGGCGGCTGCGAGGCGATGCCCAACCACAGCATCGGAACTGTGATGGAGCAGTGACCGGCGGCGGTTTAAAAGCGGCGGCTGATTCAGCGAGGTGAGGCCCGGCCAAAGCATCGGACCTGCGAGGGAGCAGTGACCGGCGGCAGTTTGAAAGCAGCCGCAGCGAGGCGAGGCGAGGCCCAACCAGAGCATCGGAGCTGTGAGGGAGCACTGACAGGCGGCAGTTTAAAAGCAGCGGCTGATTCAGTCAGGCGAGGCCCGACCAGAGCATCGGACCTGTGAGGGAGCAGTGACCGGCTGCAGTTTTAAAGTGGAGGCTGATTCAGCGAGGCGAGGCCCAACCACAGCATCCGACCTGTAAGGGAGAAGTGACAGGCGGGAGTTTAAAAGCGGCGGCTGATCCAGCGAGGCGAGCCCGACCAGAGCATCAGACCTGTGAGGGAGCAGTGACCGGCGGCAGTTTTAAAGTGGAGGCTGATTCAGCGAGGCGAGGCCCAACCAGAGCATCCGACCTGTAAGGGAGAAGTGACAGGCGGGAGTTTAAAAGCGGCGGCTGATCCAGCGAGGCGAGCCCGACCAGAGCATCGGACTTGTGAGGGAGCAGTGACCGGCGGCAGTTTGAAACCGGCGGCGGATTCAGTGAGGCGAGGCCTGACCAGGGCATCAGACCTGTGATGGAGCAGTGACCGGCGGCAGTTTAAAAGTGGTGGATGATTCAGCGAGGCGAGGCCCAACCAGAGCCTCGGACCTGTGAGGGAGCAGTGACTGGCGGCAGTTTAAAAGCGGCGGCTGATTCAGCGAGGCGAGGCCCGACCAGAGCATCGGACCTGTGAGGGAGCAGTGACTGGTGGCAGTTTAAAAGCGGCGGCTGATTCAGCGAGGCGAGGCCCGACCAGGGCATCGGACCTGTGAGGGAGCAGTGACCGGCAGCAATTTAAAAGCGGCAGCTGATTCAGCGAAGCGAGGCCCGACCAGAGCTTCGGACCTGTGAGGGAGCAGTGACTGGCGGCAGTTTAAAAGCTGTGGCTGATTCAGCAAGGCGAGGCCCGACCACAGCATCGGACCTCTGAGGGAGCAGTCACCGGCGGCCGTATAAAAGCGGCGGCTCATTCAGCGAGGCGAGGCCCGACCAGAGCATCGGACCTCTGAGGGAGCAGTGACCGGCAGCAGTTTAAAAGCGGCGGCTGATTCAGCGAGGCGAGGCCCGACCAGAGCATCGGACCTGTGAGGGAGCAGTGACCGGTGGCAGTTTAAATGTGGCAGACGATTCAGCGAGGCGAGGCCCAACCAGACCATCGGACCTGTGCGGGAGCAGTGACCGGTGGCAGTTTAAAAGCGGCGGCTGATTCAGCCAGGCGAGGCCCGAACAGAGCATCGGACCTGTGAGGGAGCAGTGGCCGGCGGCAGTTGGGGAGCGGCGGCTGATTCAGCGAGGTGAGGCCCGACCAGAGCATCGGACCTGTGAGGGAGCAGCGACCAGTGGCAGTTTAAAAGCGGCGGCAGCGAGGCGAGGCCCGACCAGAGCATCGCACCTGTGAGGGAGCAGAGACCGGTGGCACTTTAAAAGCGGCGGCAGCGAGGCGAGGCAAGGCCCAACCAGAGCATCAGACCTGTGAGGGAGCAGTGACCGGCGGCAGTTTAAAAGCGGTTGCTGATTCAGTGAGGCGAGGCCCGACCAGAGCATCGGACCTGTGAGGGAGCAGTGACCGGCGGCAGTTTAAATGTGGCAGACGATTCAGCGAGGCGAGGCCCAACCAGACCATCGGACCTGTGCGAGAGCAGTGACCGGCGGCAGTTTAAAAGCGGCGGCTGATTCAGCGAGGCGAGGCCCGAGCAGAGCATCGGACCTGTGAGGGAGCAGTGGCCGGCGGCAGTTGGGGAGCGGCGGCTGATTCAGCGAGGCGAGGCCCGACCAGAGCATCGGACCTGTGAGGGAGCAGCGACCAGCAGCAGTTTAAAAGTGGTGGCAGCAAGGCGAGGCCCGACCAGAGCATCGGACCTGTGAGGGAGCAGAGACCGGTGGCAGTTTAAAAGCGGTGGCATCGAGGCGAGGCAAGGCCCGACCAGAGCATCGGACCTGTGAGGGAGCAGTGACCGGCGGCAGTTTAAAAGCGGCGGCTGATTCAGTGAGGCGAGGCCCGACCAGAGCATCGGACCTGTGAGGGAGCAGAGACCGGTGGCAGTTTAAAAGCGGTGGCATCGAGGCGAGGCAAGGCCCGACCAGAGCATCGGACCTGTGAGGGAGCAGTGACCGGCGGCAGTTAAAAAGCGGTGGCTGATTCAGCGAACGAGGTCCGACCAATTCAACAGCAGGGGAGAGAGGTAAAAAGTAATACAAGTGTGACGTCACCAGGAAGCAGGTAAGTGATTGGTTGGTGAGCATTTCTCTCTCCTTTTCATTACAAGCTTTAATTCTGTGGTTTATATCTTCTTGGGTCTCTGTGGTGTAGTGTGGACAGCTGGTAAATAAGCGCCCTAGAGTTTATCTTTAACTGGTGGTATTGAATTAATTTAAATTAATTAAAGGGGCAAGTCATGCCAGGAGAGCCCAGCCCCGTATTATGCTCCTCTTGCTCTATGTGGGAATTCAGGGAGGCTGCCAGTCTCCCTGATGACCACGTGTGCCAGAAATGCATCCAGCTGTAGCTACTAACGGGCCGAATTGAGGCACTGGAGCTGTGGATGGATGGGTTGTGGTGCATTCACGATGCTGAGAGGGTCGTGGATTACATGTTTGATGAGTTGGTCACGCCGCAGGGTAGGGCTGCACAGGCAGAAGGGAAATGGGTGACCAGCAGGCGGAGCAATAGAAGCAGGCAGGTAGTGCAGGGGACCCCTGTGGCCAACCCCCTTTCAAACAGATATACCAATTTGGATACTGTTGAGGGGGATGACCCACCAGGGGAAGGCAGCAGCAGCCAACTTCCTGGCACTGGGGTCCTTCTGCTGCTCAGGAAGGGAGTAAAAAGAGTGGGAGAGCAATAGTGGTAGGGGATTCTATCGTACGGGGAACAGATAGGCGTTTCTGTGGCCGTAGACGTGACTCCAGGATGGTTTGTTGCCTCTCTGGTGCCAGGGTCAAGGATGTCACTGAACGGCTGCAGGGCATTCTGAAGGGGGAGGGTGAACAGGCAGAGGTCGTGGTTCACATTGTGACCAACGACATAGGTAGGAAGAGGGATGGGGTCCTGCAGCAAGAATTTAGGGAACTAGGTAGCAGATTATTAAAGAGCAGGACCTCAAAGTTTGTAATCTCTGGATTACTCCCGGTGCCACGTGCTAGTGAGTATAGGAATAGAAGGATAGAGCAGATGAATGCATGGCTAAAGAGTTGATGCAGGAGGGAGGGCTTTAGTTTCCTGGATCACTGGGCCTGCTTCTGGGAAAGGTGGGACTTGTACAAGTCAGACGGGTTGCACCTGAACGAGAGTGGGACAAATATCCTTGCGGGGAGGTTTGCGAGCACTGTTCGGGGGGGTTTAAACTAAAATGGCAGGGGGTTGGGAACCTGAGCAGGGAGACAGAGGAAAGGAAAACGGGGATAAAAGCAAAAGATAGGAAGGAGAAAAACAAAAGTGGCAGTCAGAGAAATCAACGGTTTAAATCAAACGTGGCCACAGTAAATAATAATTCTAATAGGTCTAAGAGTGTTAAAAAAACAAGCCTGAAGGCTTTGTGTCTTAAAGCGAGGAGCATTTGTAATAAGGTGGATGAATTGGCTGCGCAAATAGAGGTAAACGAATATGATTTGGTTGGGATTACGGAAACGTGGCTCAAGGATGGCCAAGACTGGGAACTCAACATCCAGGGGTATTCGATATTCAGGAAAGATAGGCAAAAAGGAAAGGGAGGTGGGGTTGCATTACTGGTTAAAGAAGGGATTAATACAATTGTAATGAAGGATATTAGCTCTGATGATGTGGAATCTGTATGGGTAGAATTGAGAAATACTAAGGGGAAATAAACATTAGTGGGAGTGGTATATCGACCTCCAAACAGTAAGGCGGAGGTTGGGGATGGCATTAAAAGGGAAATTAAGGAAGCGTGCAATAAGGGCACAGCAGTCATCATGGTTGGCTTTAATCTACATATAGATTGGGCCAACGAAATTAGTAACAATACTGTGGAGGAGGAATTCCTGGAATGTTTACGGGATGGTTTCCTGGACCAATATGTCGAGGAACCAACCAAAGATCAGGTCATCTTAGACTGGGTATTATGTAACGAGAAAGGATTAATTAGCAATCTTGTTGTACGAGGCCCCATGGGTCGGAGCGATCATAATATGATAGAATTCTTCATTAAGATGGAGAATGAAGTAGTTGACTCAGAGACAAGGGTCCTCAATTTAAATAAAGGAAACTACGATGGTCTGAGGAGCGAGTTGGGTAGGATTGATTGGGGAATGGCACTCAAAGGGTTGACGGTGGATAGGCAATGGCAAACATTCAAAGACCGAATGGATGAGCTACAGAATTTGTTCATCCCAGTTTGGCATAAAAATAAAACAAAAAAGTTGACTCAACCGTGGCTAACAAGGGAAATTAGGGATAGCATAAGATCCAACGAGAGGACATATAAATTCGCTAGAAAAAGCAATAATCCTGAGGATTCGGAGCAGTTTAGGAGTCAACAAAGGAGGACAAAGGGATTAATTAAGAAAGGGAAAATGGAATATGAGAGTAAGCTAGCTGGGAACATAAAAACTGACTGTAAAAGCTTTTATACATATGTGAAGAGAAAAAGATTGGTGAAGTCAAGCGTAGGTCCCTTACAATCAGAATCAGGGGAATTTATATTGGGAAATAAGGAAATGACAGACCAACTAAATACATACTTTGGTTCTGTCTTCACAGAGGAGGACAAAAATAACCTCCCAGAGATGCCAGGGAACATAGGGCCTGATGAAAGGGAGGAACTGAAAGAAATCAGTATTTGTAGGGAAATGGTGTTAGGAAAATTGATGGGACTGAAGTCCGATAAATCCCCAGGGCCTGATGGTCTACATCCCAGGGTAGGTAAGGAAGTGGCCCTAGAGATAGTAGATGCATTGCTGGTCATCTTCCGGAACTCGATAGATTCTGGAATGGTACCCATGGATTGGAGGGTAGCTAATGTTAAGCCACTATTCAAAAAAGGTGGTAGAGAAAAAGCAGGGAATTATAGACCGGTAAGCCTGACATCGTTAGTGGGGAAAATGCTAGAGTCTATTATAAAATATGTAATAGCAGAGCACTTGGAAAGCAGTGACAGGATCGGACAAAGTCAACATGGATTTACAAAAGGTAAATCATGCTTGACTAATCTACTGGAATTTTTTGAGGATGTAACTGGTAAAATAGATAGGGGAGAACCACTGGATGTGGTGTATTTGGACTTTCAGAAGGCTTTCGATATGGTCCCACATTAGAGAATAGCGTGCAAAATTAAGGCACATGGGATTGGGGGCAAGGTATTGACTTGGATAGAGAACTGGTTGGTGGACAGAAAGAAAAGAGTTGGAATAAACGGGTCATTTTCCAAGTGGCAGGCAGTGACTAGTGGGGTACTGCAAGGATCGGTCCTAGGACCCCAGCTGCTCACAATATATATTAATGATCTGGACGAGGGAATTGGATGTAATATCTCCAAATTTGCAGATGACACAAAGCTGGGTGGGAGGGTAAGCTGTGAAGAGGATGTCGTGAAACCAGGTGGTTAAGAAGGCAAATGGTATGTTGGCCTTCGTAGCAAGAGGGTTCGAGTACAGGAACAAGGAAGTCTTGCTACAGTTGTACAGGGCCTTGGTGAGACCGCACCTTGAGTATTGTGTGCAGTTTTGGTCACCTTACCTGAGTAAGGACGTTCTTGCCATGGAGGGAGTGCAGCGAAGATTCACCAGGCTGATACCTGGGATGGCAGGAATGACGTATGAGGAGAGATTGTGTCGATTGGGCTTATACTCACTGGAGTTTAGAAGATTGAGAGGGGATCTCATCGAAACCTATAAAATTCTGTCAGGTCTGGACAGACTAGATTCAGTAAGGATGTCTCTGATGGCCGGGGAGTCCAGAACAAGGGGTTGTAGTCTAAGGATAAGGGGTAAGCCATTTAGGACTGAAATGAGGAGGAATTTCTTCATCCAGGGAGTGGTGAACCTGTGGAATTCTCTGCCACAGAGGGTGGTGGAGGCCAGTTCATTAAATATATTCAAGAAAGAGTTGGATATATTCCTTGAAGCTAAAGGGATCAGGCGATATGGGGAGAAGGCGGGGACAGGGTACTGAATTTGAATGATCAGCCATGATCTCATTGAATGGCGGAGCAGGCTCGAGGGGCCGAATGGCCTACTCCTGCTCCTATCTTCTATGTTTCTATGTTTCTATGTTCACGTTTTTCTACGGCTCTCTCTGTGCTCTGTATCACTGTGTGTCTGTAATCCCCACCATGTTCAGGCTTGTGAACTCTCCCCGTGCTCTGCATCACTGTGTGATATCCGAGTGGTAAGGTCAGAAATGGAGATAAGCCAGACTTCAGGAACCAAAACCCAACTTTTTAATTAAACGATTTAGCAGAGAATATAGCTCTTACAGCTGCAGCAAACACACTCTATTTCTTACTGTGCGATCACAAAGATGGAGGATCAACCTCTGTGTCATACCCAGAATGCAATGCCACTACCTTAATAAGTGGTGTGCCAGGACATTACCTTAATACTGGTAAATATGATCCCTTAATATTTGTCTCCCTCTGCTGGATAACTTAAGCATTACATCCCAGATTACTATATCTTATATTTACAATTATTTCTTAACAACATTCTTAAAAAGTCCATAAGGAAACTCCTTTAACGATAGTCCATACTGAACGAATCTCACAGGTCGTGATGAATCTCTCTGGTGGCCTATGAGACCTTGGCGAACGTCTTACAGTCAAGTCCCTGCTTGATTGTGGCAGAGCCACCTGCTGCTCCTGAGCAGTACTCAGCGTATCTGACTCTGCTACGATGGTTTCTGTTGTGTATGTAACCGTTTACCTTTAAGGGAACTATAGAATGTAACCGTTCGCCTTTAAGAGCACTACTTTAGGGTGGCACTATCTATTGGCTCATGTATACTGTAATACCGATAGTGACCACACCAGTATATAAGGGTTGTGATACGTTAACTAGGGCAGAATCGCCCGAGCCTCTGAATAGTAAAGACGTGTTTTATTTTGTTAACAGTGTAGTCTGTGATTATTTATAATACAACCCACAGACTTAACATTGGCGACGAGTCAGGATTCGAACCCTGCGGCAGTTGTTCCACGGCGGCTTCGTCCGAAGACAGGACGTTGAAGAGAGGTTTCAATCCTCACCAGTCTGGAACCGACAGGCTGGAAGCGACAGGCATTAGGACCCTGAAGCCTCCATAACCTCGTGGGTAAGCCGCAGCGTTGGCTGCAAAGACAGTGCCACCGATCGGGAGATAAGGGCGATCGCAATCCCTGATAAGAGCCGCGGTGAAACGCGCGAGCGGGTAAGCCAGAGCCCGGGAGGGAGCGAGCAAGATCCGCGCGAGCGGGTGAGCCAGAGGCCGGGGCCCGCTTTCAAGTGCGAGGCGCAGCCGGGCCATCGATCGCATCCGCTGATAAGAGCCGCACTCGGGCTGAAAGTCAGCGTCGGGGAACGGGTGATAACCGCCATTGAAGTGGGCGGAGAGCGCCGAGAAGCGCGGGAAAACCGCCATCGAAGTGGGCGGGGAGAGCGAGAAGCGCGGGAAAGCCGCCATTTTTCGCGGGGAAACCGCTGAAGAAGAAGGAAGAAGCGGGAAACCGCCATCTTGGAAATTATTAAGAATTTCAGGAAAGTAATAAGATTTTTCAGAAAGGCTGGTGTGTTCTCAAGAAGAGAGGGAAAATAAGTATAAGTACAGCAATACTTGTGGTGTTCTCAAGAAGAGAGAAGAAAATTAATTAGAATTTTCAGAAACAAGAAATAAGTAAAGCAATACTTGTGGTGTTCTCAAGAAGAGAGAAGAAAATTAATTAGAATTTTCAGAAACAAGAAATAAGTAAAGCAATACTTGTGGTATTCTCAAGAAGAGAGAAGAAAATTAATTAGAATTTTCAGAAACAAGAAATAAGTAAAGCAATACTTGTGGTGTTCTCAAGAAGAGAGAAGAAAATTAATTAGAATTTTCAGAAACAAGAAATAAGTAAAGCAATACTTGTGGTGTTCTCAAGAAGAGAAGAAAATTAATAATAAGTAAAGAAATACTTGTGCTGTTCTCGGAAAGAGAAGAAGATGCCTAAGCGAGGAAATATTAATGATTTTAATGCTGAAATAGAAGACAGGGCCACGTATGGGGAACGCATAGGAATATATTGCGTAGCCATATACGCCAAGGCAATAACTTTGTTAAATTCGATGGGAGCAAAAACATACGGGCTCTTGAAACATCTAATAGCACCAGTTAAACCAGTGGACCAGACCTTCGAAGAGATCGTAGCAGTGCTGAAGGATCAAATTACTGCAAGCATTTCCAAATGCTACCGTTGTGGAAAGACAACGCACGACCAGAATCAGTGCTGGTTTAAGAATCAAGAGTGCAGGAAATGTGGCAAACTGGGTCACATCGCGAAGGTATGCAGGTCCAGAAAGAAGACCAACAAACAAAGGAAGCCACCACCACAAGAAAAGTACAACAAGGTGCATCAGGTGGCTGAAAAGAGTTCAGACGAACAAAATTCAGGCTCAGACCCAAACAGCCAGGAGTTGGATAGTCTGAGAATCCACAATGTGGGTAAAGTAACTGATCTACAGACGATCTGGGTCACACTAAAAATAGCTGGAGTCCAAGTACGAATGGAGCTGGACACGGGATCAGCTGTATCAGTCATCAACCAAAAGGACTACCACCGACTATTCTCTCACATACCCTTAAGAAATACCAAGTTCGTATTACAGACATACACGGGGCATCGCGTATACCCCATGGGGAAAATAAGAGTCAAGGTGAGAGATAGGGGTAAAGTACACCCAAGAATGAATTTGTACGTACTACCTGAGGGAGGACCACCACTTCTAGGACGGGAGTGGATCAAGAAAATAGACATGGAATGGCACTACCGACAAGCAATGACGAGTGAGGACTCGGTGCAGACAAGCAGCTCAGACTCTGAGCCAGAAGACGATAAGTCCAGCTTATGTATGAAAAACAAGGTTAACATTAACTCACAGACTAAGGTTGGAAAATCGATGGCGTGCATAAAGACAGAGAATTCTGAGTCTGTTCAAGCTACAGACATATGCATTACGGAGGAACACCGGGCTCGAACTCAACGCTATTTCAAAGTACAACAACAATTAGAACAATTAAGTTACCGCCTCGTACAAGAGATGAAAACAATGAAAAAGTTCTATGACACCGAATGGGAGAGTCTGGAAAGACAACAGAACCTACTGGCTCAAGCAGCGAGCGACCATAGAGCCATCGTGACCAATTACCGATCACATCTCCCTGATGATGTTCAGGGGTTAGAATATTTGCATGATCTAGAGATACAGCAGAAGGGCAAATCACGCTGCACTGAGGATTTTGTTCTGCAATTAGAGACGGAGCTAGTGCAGGCAAAGTTAAGAGAAGTTGAATCACAGGGTGCTCTTAAGGAGATGCAGAAACAAGTCTTGGACATGGAAAAGAGAAACGCTTCTTTACCTGATGAGAATAATGTGGCCATGTTGCAAGAGGAGCTTATAGGGGCGAAACTGAAAGAAGCTAAGCAAAGGATGTTGGAACTTGAAACGCAGAACCAAATCAGCGGTAATCAGCTATGTCAAGCAGAGAAGGAGTGCAAGGGTCTACATGAGAAGGTGCAATATCTCTCAGCCCAAAATAAGGGACTACTCACTCAGTTAAATGAAAGTAAACGGGAAATGGCTGAGATGGACTGCAAGAATAAAGAAGAGTTGATGGCAGTGAGACTTCGAGAGGCAGATAGCATAGCAGCCTTGGCTGAACTCCAACAGGAAATTGCGAAAGAAACAAATGAAGAGGAATCTTCAGGAAGCCAGGATTTTATTCCAGTTCTTCTCTACGACTCCTTACAAGCAGAGTGCGAGAAGTTGAAAAAACAGTATGAACAGGCCCAGACTACAATTCTGGAGGGGGTTAACTCAGCAACCTCCGAAAAGCTAGTTTCGTTGGAAGTATATGTGCAACTAAAGGTTGAACATGAGCAAGAAGTCCAAAGGCTGCAGGAAATTCTTGAGGAGCTCAGGGCCAAGACAGACTCATCGGTAGAAGTTCCATACATAGATGAGGATGTAGAGGTGAAAGACATGGCAGAACTCATAAAAATATGGAAGGAAGCCCAAGACAAATATGAGGCGGCAATTACCGAGGTTGACCGACTTGAAGAACAGTTTCAACTGGGAATGGGCCCTGAACATGAGCTGGAGAGCATCGAGAGGCAACTTCTCCAAGCACTGGAAGCCAAAGTACAAGAGGAAGAGAAGATGAAAGCATTGGAGAAAATGATGGATGAAATGGAGGAGTACGCTGAATTACGTCCAGGGGAACAGGAGAATGGGGAAACAGCTACTTCAGCAGAAGGATTAAATAGCCTGATAACGAAATCCCTGAAGGAAGGGAAAGGATTGAACGCACAAATGAGGCCAGGAGGGAAGGAAGGGCAGACATCCGAGGAAGAGCAGGATGAATATGATTGCTTGAAGAAGGGTTTTGACCTGTTGAGTGACACCGAATGTTATGAGGATGTGGTCTGCCCAAATTGTGATGGGAACTCCCAAAGTGCTGAAATCCTGAGGAAGCACTTAAGGTCTAAGGAACATAGAGAGTTGGTGGCGCTACAGATGGCAGCCGGGAAAAGAGCTCGGAGAGTTTCAAAAAGGCAGAAAAGAAAAAGAAGAAGCAGAAAATAATAACTGTTTAAAATATTATTACTTCTACTACCTCAGTCCGAACACTACGAAAGGTGCTAAATTTGTAAAAAAAAATCCAGGGACATTATCAAGACAGCCAGTGGGTTGTATAAGTCCGCACTGCTGGTTCAACAGGACGAAAGTACAAGCTGTTAAAAAAAAAAAAAAAAAAAAGGCTATGGAGGATGCTGTCTGGAACGAATTAATACCAGAGACTGAATTTATGAACTGTTCCCACAGAGACTGAACCTGTAAACTGATTCCACTGAGAGTATGTTTGTAAACTGTTATATGACGTTGACTCCATTGAGAGTATATCTGTAAATTGTTATATGACGTTGACTCCATCGAGAGTATATCTGCAAACTGTTTATATAAAGTTGAAGATTGTATGTTTAACGGGATTCTGTAAGTAATAAGCTAGGAAGGGAGGAGTGTTGTGTATGTAACCGTTTACCTTTAAGGGAACTATAGAATGTAACCGTTCGCCTTTAAGAGCACTACTTTAGGGTGGCACTATCTATTGGCTCATGTATACTGTAATACCGATAGTGACCACACCAGTATATAAGGGTTGTGATACGTTAACTAGGGCAGAATCGCCCGAGCCTCTGAATAGTAAAGACGTGTTTTATTTTGTTAACAGTGGAGTCTGTGATTATTTATAATACAACCCACAGACTTAACAGTTTCCTCTTGATGAAGGGGTCCAGGCATAACTGGCTCTGTTCGTGGTGTTGGTACCACCAATGCATTTGGATAACTGGGGACCAACATTTCCTCTGGAACCTCCAGTTCGATTTCCCTTTGTCTGGTCAGTATTTGATCCACATGTCTGCGTACTACCTGACCAGTTCCCACCATGACCGTATATGAAACTGGACCGGTCTATGACACCAGGAATCCATTTTGGACCATAACTGAAATTCCTGGTAAGGACCGCATCTCCTTCTCCAAACCTGCAGCTCTTTGTCCTTCTGGCATGGTTCTCCTTTTGTTTGATTTGTCAGTTTCCACCTTCCTTTTTAGATCTGGGTGAACCAGGTCAAGAGTGGAGCATAGTCGACGTCCTAACAACAACTCAGCAGGAGAGAATCCTGTGGTAGATTGAGGTGTTATTCTGTAGCTGAACAGAACTCGTGACACCTTTGCTGCCAAACTCCCTTCCGCACTTCTTTTCATCATCTCCTTAAATGCTTGTACGGCTCTCTCCACAAGTCCATTTGAAGACGGATGTATGGAGTTGAAGTCACGTGCACTATGCCATTGTTTCTCATGAACTCTTTTGTTTCTGTACTCAGAAAACACGTGGCATTGTCACTTACTACGATCTCCGCTATCCCTTGATTACTAAAACTCCTATGCAGGCAGTCTATAGTAATAATAGATGAAGCAGAATTTACAGGATACACATCCATCCATTTGGAATGTGCATCAATGATTATGAGGAACATCTTTCCCATGAATGGACCCGCATAATCTACATGTAATCATCTCCATGGTTTATCCGGCCCCTCCCAGGGGTGGAGTGGAGCCGCTGCTGGTGCCTTCCTGCGTAGTTGACAAGTGCTGCATGTCTTGACTAGATTTTCTATCTCCTCATCTAGCTTTAGCCACCACAAGTAACTCCTTGCCAAGGCTTTCATATGCGAAACTCCAGGATGACACTGATGTAGTTGCAATAGGATAGACTGTCGTGCTGGCTGTGGAATAATCACTCGAGCTCCCCACAACACACAACCATCCTGCACACTCAGCTCTGTTTTCCCGACAGTGTAAGGTGTGAAATCAGTCCTTCCCGGATGCTGTGGCCAACCCCTCATCACATATTCTCGGACTCTAGACAGTACTTGGATCCTTAGCAGTCTAAGTCCTTACTTGTTCCGCAGTCACAATTGCCATGTCCGTGTCCTCCAACATCAAAACTCTGTCCTCTGGAGCTGCACGGATAGGTGTACCTGGTAGTGGAAGACGACTCAAGGCATCTGCGTTCCCATGGTACTTGCCCGCCTTGTAAACGATGACATACTCATATGCCCTCAACGTCACTGCCCACCTCTGGACCCGGGGTGATACCATCTGTGGTACTGCTTTGATCTCTCTCAGAGTGCTCAGATGCTCCTGATCAGTTCTTCCCGTCACCAGAATATCATCTAGATAGATTGAAACATATGGAATCCCTTGCAGTACAGCCTCGATAGTCATCTGGAAGATAGCTGGACTAGATGAGACACCAAATGGCAAGCGGTTATAGGTAAACAAACCCTTGTGTGTATTTATGGTTACATAATTCTGGGATTCCTCATCTGGTGTAATCTGCAAGTATGCATGACTCATATCCAGCTTCGTGAATTTCTTCCCTCCAGCCAGGTTTGCAAAAAGATCCTCAGTTTTAGGAATAGGATACTGTTCTAGTTTAGACACCCTATTTACTGTCAATTTATAATCTCCACAGATTCTTACCGAATTGTCTGGTTTTAAAACAGGTACAATGGGAGCTGCCCATTCTGAACATTTTACGGGTTCCAGAATGTTCTCTCTCAAAAGACGGTCAAGCTCAGCCTCTACCTTCGGTTTCATGGCATACGGCACAGGTCGTTGTTTAAAAAACCTTAGCAGTGCCTCCTTGTCTACATAAATCTTAGCTGGGGGGCCATTAAATGTTTCAAGTTCTTCCTTGAACACGTTCTCATGTTCAATCAACACGTCTTGCAAAGACAATTGTTTGCCTCCCTCTAGTTGATTTATTGCTCCCCAATCTAATTTAAGTTCTCGTATCCAGCCCCGACCTAACAAGTTTGGTCCAGAACCCGATACTACAACTACAGGTAGCTGTTCCACTGTCTCCCTGTGTTGCACAGTTACAGTAGCTGTACCCAATGTCACCACTCGTTCACCGGTATGTGTTTTAAGCTGCATAGAGCAAGACTTTAACTCTGGAACTTTTGCATGGTTCCACAATTTTGAGTACTCCTCCCTGTTTATTATGGTTACGCTGCATCCAGTATCCACCTCAAAGTTCACCTTAGAGTCATTTACTATCAGTTGCAAAGTGATAGGATCCACTTTTGGAATGTCCTCTACCATACTATGCAATATGAACTTGTCGTCTTCTTTCTCAGCTTCTCCACTGATGTGATGTGCTCCCTGTTTTTTCACTTCTCTTACTAGGCTTTGCTTTTCTCCCCCTTTAGGTTTGTATACCTCCAGGGTAGCTTTTGCTCGGCATGCACGTTTTATATGTCCTTTTTCCCACACTTGTGGCACTTTTCCTCCAGAAACCTGCATTCCCTCGCCAGGTGATCTCCATTGCATCTATAACATGCCTTTACATGCTCACGTTGTGGTTTCTGACTCATATTTAACTTGTGCACCAGCGGACCTGCAACTTGTCTCGTAGTAGCCCAGTCTGAACTTTGTATTTCTTTTACATCTCGGTTAGATGTCGCTATGGCTTGAGCAAGTTCCAACGCTTTTTCATACGTAAGCCCAGTCACAGACAATAATCTCCTCTGCATTCGAGCATCCATTATCCCGCAAACAAGCCTATCTCTCAGCATGTCTTTCAAACTGTTCCCGTAATTGCAATCATGTGCCAGTTTTCTCAACACCGCTACATAATCCAATACAGCCTTTCCCGGTTTCCTGGTCTGTGAATTAAATTTGAAATGCTATACAATCTCACTCGGTCTGTGATTGAAATGATCCTTCAGCAAGCCCACTAATGCAGCAAATGTACTGTCTCTGGCTTTTCAGGACTGCATAATTCCTCATTAAACTATACGTCTGACTTCCCACGGAAGGGAGCAAAATAGCTCTCCTTTTCCTAACATCAACTATATCATTTGCTACAAAGAAATGCTCCAGCAACTCACTGTATTCGTTCCAGGTCTGCATCTGAACATCAAAAGCAGAGAGCTGTCCTACCATAGCAGCCATGATTCCTTGATTCAGTGCTTTTCTTTTATTTTTCCTTCTTCAAGATGAGATCAGTTCAGCCTCGTCGCCAAATGTGATATCTGAGTGGTAAGGTCAGAAACGGAGATAAGCCAGACTTCAGGAACCAAAACCCAACCTTTTAATTAAACAATTTAGCAGAGAACATAGCTCTTACAGCTGCAGCAAACACACTCTATTTCTTACTGTGCGATCACAAAGATGGAGGATCAACCTCTGAGTCATACCCAGAATGCAATACCACTACCTTAATAAGTGGTGTGCCAGGACATTACCTTAATACTGGTAAATATGATCCCTTAATATTTGTCTCCCTCTGGTGGATAACTTAAGCATTACATCCCAGATTACTATACACTGTATGTCTGTAATTCCCCACCACGTTCAGGTTTGTGAACTCTCCCCGTGCTCTGTATCACTGTGGGTCTGTAATCCGCACCAAGTTCAGGTTTGTGAACTCTCTCCGTGCCCTGTTTCACTGTGTGTCTGTAATCCCCACCATGTTCAGGTTTGTGAACTCTCTCCATGCTCTGTATCACTGTGTGTCTGTTATCCCCACCATGTTCAGGTTTGTGAACTCTCTCCGAGCTCTGTATCACTGTGTGTCTGTAATCCCCACCTTGTTCAGGTTTGTGAACTCTCTCCGTGCTCTGTATCACTGTGTGTCTGTAATCCCCACCATGTTCAGGTTTGTGAACTCTCTCCATGCTCTGTATCACTGTGTGTCTGTAATCCCCACCATGTTCAGGTTTGTGAACTCTCTCCGAGCTCTGTATCACTGTGTGTCTGTAATCCCCACCATGTTCAGGTTTGTGAACTCTCTCCGAGCTCTGTATCACTGTGTGTCTGTAATCCCCACCATGTTCAGGTTTTTATTTGGCTCTCTCCGTGCTCTGTATCACTGTGTTGTGCGCGGTCACAGTGCACAGTAATAAACAGCGGAGTCACTCAGTTGCAATTTCGCGACGTTTAACCTGCTGATTTTCTGCACACCATCGACAGAAGCAGAAATTCGGCCCCCAGCAGCGTTTTCTTTATTCACCTCTCCTGAAGTGTGTCTCTGAAGCAGGTATTTCGGAGCCTACCCTGGGGTCTGACGGTACCAGTGTTCTGTGTACTGACAGAACCCTGAATATTCGCAGCTTAAAGGAACGGTGTCACAGGCAGCAGAAGCTTGTAGAGGCGGACCCTGGGACACCGGGGAACTGAAATCTGCGGGATTAAAATGGGGAAATGTTATTTATTTGGCTGTTCTTTACCCGGGGACACTTGTCAATCACAGGAATAGTTCTGCCTTTCGCGCTATTGACGTTCTTCATCTGAAGACTGTTCGACTTTATTCACTGTCATTGGCAAAGGAACCGGCGCGGGGGTGGGGGGTGGCTTGGGAGCGCTGAGGAGAAATGTATTTACGCAGCGAGTTGTTATGATCTGGAATGCACTGCCTGAAAGGGTGGTGGGAGACGATTCAATAGTAACTTTCAACAGGATATTTGATCAATACTGGAAAAGGAAAATCAGTCAGGGCTATGGGGAAAGAGCGGGGCGAGTGGGACTAATTGAATAACTCCTTCAAAGAGCCGCACAGGCAAGGTGGGCCGAATGACCTCATTCTCTGTTGTATGATTCTAAGATTTCTATTACATTTCTGTTTTTATTGCTCTCGGTGAAAGAGAAACCCGAAATAAATAATAGTCCATTCTCCTTCTCACTGAGACAACGACTTTCCAATGATGTTTGACCGGGAGTGACCCGGCTGTGTAATGTCACTGCGCACAGCAAGATCCAACAGAAAGCAATGAGATTCGTCAGCATCGATTGAGCCAAACTGACTCTGAACATCTGTGGGTCAAAGGTCAATCTTTTACTGCAGTTTAACAGTTCACTGGAGCTCCTGTCTGCCTCTCGCTCTATTTGTCTCTTTCCTTCCATCACTGGGGCCCGTTTGTTCCATATCACTTTAATTTGAATTATTTACAGTCAGACAGTTACTTTCCTTTTATTTCTACATCTGGGTCGCTCACTTTGTGCTGTTTGCGGTTTTTTGCCAGCCTGAGAACTTGTCCCAAAGTCTCTCAGTTGTCGGTTGGGTTCAGTCTGTGCAGTTTCCGCAGTGGTTTTACTGTTACTCACTGGGAACTGTCCCTTCCGGCTCTCTGACAACATCAATTCCTTCAGCCCATTGGCTGATTCTCTCCCGTGTTCTCCAGGCGGAGTTTTCTCTGAGTTTTACATTATACAGAATCTGCAGAACAGGAAAACACCGTTCGGCCCAACTGGTCTGTGCCGGTGTTTATACTCCACACCAGCCTCCTCCCACTCTAATTACCTCTTCCCACCCTGACCCCTGTGTCCCTCGATTCCTTTCTCCCTCCTGTATTTTTCAAGCCTCCCCTTAAATGTAGCAACTCTATCTGCTACAACTACTCCGTGTGGCAGCGGGTTCCACATCCTGACGCCTCTTTGTGTGAATAAATTCTTCCCAATGTCTTTACTTGTCCTGTTAGTGACTATCTTATATTTGTGGCCACTTGTTCCGGACTCACCCACAATGGAAACAGTTTCCCCACGTCGAACCCGTTCATCATTTTAATCACCTCCATCAGGTCTCCTCGTTTTCCCCTCTTTTCCAAAGAAAAGTCCCCGCCTGTTCAATCTTTCCAGGAATGTGTGGATTGCTGTTGATGTCTTTTCTCAGGAGTGTAAGAAATCCAAAGCTGAGAAATGGCCAGGAGTCCAATCGCAGCCCATCCCTCCAGTAAATCTCACTGCCCCGGTGTCGGATTGTGCTTTGAAGGGCCCAGAGACCGGTCTCTCCACACACCCGGCCGGTGAACTCCGATATTTCTCTCCCTTTCGGTGAATGATTTCTTGCTGGTTCTAAATGGGCATCCCTCCGGTCTGTACTTGTTCCCTCGGGTGTTCCTGTTCTCCTTTATAAGAACATTAGTACCTCGCCCTCACTCGCTCACTGCCCAGTGTTGGTTCAGTTAACAGTAACCAGGGAAACAGATAAATTGCTGCAATCCGATCTCTCAAACATGGACATTAAATATTACAGAGAATTACCCAGAATGTAGAGCACAGAAACAGGCCATTGGGCCCAATCGGTCCGTGCCGGTGTTACTGCTCCACACGAGCCTCCTCCCACCGCTGCTCCATCTCACCCCATCAATCTATCCTTCTATCACTTTCTCCTTCACCTACTTATCTGGATTCCCCTTAAATGTATCGATGTTATTCGGTTCAACCACTCCTTGTGGCAGCGAGTTTCACATTGTAACCACTCGCGGGGTAAAGAATATCGAACAATATAAATAATATAGAAAGTTACCTGTAGTTCGGAGCTTTTACATTTCGACCTACGTGAGACATGGAGGAAAAATGATTGTTTATATAAAAGCAATTGGATTAAATATCAGATAAAATACAACTAATTTAAGTCAATGAGTGCCCAATAATGAAATGTCATCTGGACCCACAAGCGGATCTCTTGTATTTGAAGCCACGCCGTGTTGTGCTCCAGTATTTCTGCCGCTGCAGGTATTGAACGTGCCGCTCCAGGTGTCGGAGCCCGCTGTAGTGTTGGGCTCACTCTCCCGGTACCTCATTCACACTGCCCGGCTCAAATTGGTAACCCCTGTCCCGGAGGGAGCTCTGTGACCACCTGCCCTGCTCACAGGGACGGAGAGAGGTCCCTCAGTCACAGTTAACATCGAAAACGGAGGCCGGAGAGTCGAGAATCTGCGCTCATTTAAAGCAACTGGGGATCAGAGTGAGAGAGAGTCCGGGATGTTCATGGGATCCCCGAAGTCTCCGGTAAAACAATTATGGTCCAGTTGGGGGTGAAACCCCGCAAGACTGCCTGCTCCGTTGGGGTCTCACACCTTCTGTCTCCGGACTCACACCCGGACCCGACCCCGGTTCATATTCGGCTTCCCAATCTAAAACTGCAATGAACCGCACCCCCCCCCCCCCATTAGAAAACGGCTATTTGAATTTGAAGGGGTTTGAGGTAATATTGATCACAATAATAAACTGACGGTGAACATTAAACGGGACAGTCTAGCACGGTGGGGTTTGGAGACACTTACTAACTGTAACAGTCACCGCTGTCTCGGATCCATCCACAGTATAATAACCCACCACAGTGACACCGCTCTCAGTCACGCCGGTACAAGAACCACTGCCACCTCAATCTGCCGGACACACATCACCAGACAGTCGACGCTGCCCAATTATTCCAGGGATCAATAAACAATATTCCGTGTTCCACAGTCCCGGTCGGTTAAAACTGCTCTTTGTGAGACTCTGAGCTCTCAGTAAAATGGTTCAGGAACACGCGCCGGAGATGGGCGCCTCATAGAAAAGGAGCAAATGTCAAATAAAGATAACTGAAAGCAGGGAATTACAACGAAATTAAACCAGATTACAGCGATAATAAGACCAAACCTAAAATTCAGGTTCCGAGCCCGGAGAATTTATATTGTACACAGGTATTTGCTCAGTTCTCATCCACTGTGAGGATTCCCCCACCCACCAGTAAACACAGTGTTTCAAATCAGCATCAAATCCCCCGGTACTCGGTGAGATGGGGGGACATTAGTTACACGGCGGGGACCGCGGTTCCCGGTTCCAGCTGTTAGAACAGGGTCCCATCTGGTGTTCGGGAATTGTAACTGGGATCTGTCATTCCCAATCACCATTCATTGACACCAATCCCGGGAAAGACGTCACCGCCCGCACACACTCAGCATTTACAAAACTCATGGTGTTAACGGCAATAATCCAATCTGATTATAAACTAGACTGCGGGGCAGACGCTGCGAGGCGGAACTGTGGGTTTAACGGCAGATTGACTCCACTTCTTCACTGGTTTCTGTCAGATTCTGCAGTGAGGGATTTTGTATCGCGGGAAGCCGAGGCCCATCACTGTGTGGTTCCAGTACTCAGCTTTACAATAATAGGCGGCGCTGTCTTCAACTCGCACATCCCGAATTTCCAGCAAAAATGTCTTTTCTGGCTTATTCGTCCTCACAACAAATCGCTCTCCGCTCGAGATCCGCTCCCACTCTGTCCCGGTCTGGGTTTGTCTGAAGAAATCCCCACTCCATAAAAGATATGCAGAAAAAACATTATAGAAAACGCAGGTGATGGTGAGAGACTGACATTCCTCCCTGGTCACCGCTGGCGGGGTCTGTACCACTGATTGGCTGAAAGAGCCTGGAAATTAAACAGAGAGAGTTTAATGGGCCATCAGAGCCGAACCACACAACGGGGCTAAAACCCAGAGCTTGTCCGCAATTCAGATGGACCCGGCCAGCTTTATATTAAAACTACACAATGTCGGTTTGTTTGATCGGTACTCACAGGGTAAACAGACACACAGGGTGAAAACAAGGAGGATTCCCATCGTTCTGCTGCCCGGAGCTGATGGTTTATATGACGGGGAGCTGGAGGCTGCAGCCTTGGGCTGTTCTGGGAGACTGTACCTCAGACCTGGACCGAAATACTTTACTGGGGTCAAGTTGATTTGTCCCGTGGAGTGTTACGCAGATCATTGATGAGCTGCATGGATCTCTGGTTGTGTCTTGTGTGAATAAGCGACAGGTTTAAATAAGGAACCTGCAGTTTTTTAGGCGCTTCATTGGGTCTCTGAGCCCGATGTGAAAGCCCCTCCCACATTAGTCTGATGCACAGGGGTGTTGTTCTGTCAGCCCTCCATGGCCGAGTCACTAACTGAGTGAATCCAAACCCAACCTCCTTCAGCCGGGAGGTGGTCGGGTTGTTGGTCCGGACAGGCTGCGGGAGTCATGTTGAGCGGAGAGAATCTCTGAGCAGATTGGACACGAATCCGGGAAATCCCAGGAGGTGGAGACCGCTCATCAACCCAATCGGTGAAAGACGGAATGAATCAAAGAAAAGGAGAGACGAATCTCTACTGGTCCCTGTGGAAACAGGCGGACAATAAATGTAATCGCTAGGGTGAAATATGGCTCGGCAAAATATATACTTTTATGGTGAAAAAAACAATTCTTTACACAGAAAGAGGTGAGAATGTGGAATAACTGCATGGATTATATAACAGCGAAATTGTATAGGAGAATTCTGACTCCACATATTCCGACTACACATGTCCTGACTCCAATTTAACAACTTACTGTAGCTTTATCCCCCTGTATTGTTTCTCATGTCCAATTTAACAATTACCTGTAGCTTTACCCCCTGTATTGTTTCTCATGTCCAATTTAACAATTACCCGCAGCTTTATCCTCCTGTATTGTTTCTCATGTCCAATTTAACAATTACCTGCAGCTTTATCCCCCTGTATTGTTTCTCACGTCCAATTTAACAATTACCTGTAGCTTTATACCCCTGTGTTGTTTCTCATGTCCAATTTATGAATTACCTGTAAGTTGATTCCCTTGTGTATTGGTTATGATTTCCAATTCAACAATTAACAGCAACTCTATTTCCCTCTGTATTAGTTAACATGAACAATTTAACAACTAACTATACCTTTAGTACTCTCTGTATTTGTTATCATTGCCAGTTTAACAACTAACTATATCTTTTTTTACCCTGTGCATTAGTTCTCATGAATTATTTCAAAAATAACTATATCTCTAATAACCTGTGTATTAATTATCATGTTCAATTGAACAATTATCCATTATGCAATGCGCTTAGTATCAATATTCATAACCAATTTACAAATTAACTGTAGCTAAAACACCGTGTATTGATTATCCTGTCCAATTTTACAATCAAATGTAACTTTATCCCTGTGTATTAGTTACCATGTCTAACTTAACAATTCCCCATCTCTTTACACATGTAGATCAGTTACCATGTCCAAATCAACAATTAACTGTAGCTTTATTCCCTTCAGTATTGGTTACCATGTCCAATTGAGCAAATAATTGTAACTTTATTCCCTATCGTGTCCAATTTAACAATTAACTGTAACGTTAATCCACTGTTTATTGGATTTCATCTCCAATCTAACCATTAACTGTCAGGGTATCCACAGTGTGATGGTTTTCATATATAATTTAATAGATAACTGTACCATTATTCGAACCCGTGCATTGGTTATGTGTCCAATTTATCAATTAACTGTAACTTTCTTCCCCTGGGTATTAGTTATCATAATACCTTTAACAATTAACTGTAGTTTTATTCCTCTTTTATTGGTAATCATGTCCGACTTTACAGTGTAATATTATTCCTCTGTGTGCCAGTTAGCATATCCAATTGAAAAATTAATTGTATCATTTTGCCCGGTGTATAACTTAACATGTCCAATTTAACAATGAACTGTATCTTTAATGCCAGTGTATTATTTTTCATATCCAATTAAATAATTAACTGTAACATTGCTCCCCTGTATTTTAGCTATCATGTTTAAATTAAAATTAACTATAACTGTGTTGCCTAGTGTATTAGGAATCATATTAATTTTACCAATTAACTGTAGAGATAAGCCAATTTAATATTAAACTGTAGCTTAATTCCATTGGTTTCCACATTCAATTTAACAGTCAACTGTAAGTTTATTCCCCTGTGTATTGCTTATCATTGCTGAACCATGGCTGACACTTATTAACAAGGGCGGATTCCCTTGAACTGAAGGCACCGTTTGTGGCAGTTTTATTTCGGTGAGGTGCTTGTACAGCGATAAATGAGTTTTAAAACTCTGTGATTCTCAGCCCGCAGAAATATACAGCGGAGTCCTGGATTTCCGCTCGAGTAATCATTAAAGGAAACTTCTTTTCTGCGTTGACCTGGCCGGCATCGAAGCTTCCCGTGGCAAAATCCGCCTCATCGTTTCTCCTGTTATTCCGGTACAAAATAAATCGCAGAGCCTGCTTCGTGTGCTGTCGGTATCAGTACAGATCGGGGTCACTGCGGCTTGTTGTGTAACTACACTCTATTTTAACAGCATCTCCTTCAGTCATAAAGAGCGCGGCCTGAGGTTGTGACACCGAACCTGCCTGAATCTCCCCTGAAATAAAAGTTATCTTTGAATGCAAATAGAATGATAGAATGGTAAGCCTGACATCGGTAGTGGGGAAAATGCTAGAGTCCATTATAAAAGATGTAATAGCAGAGCACTTGGAAAACAGTGACAGGATCGGACAAAGTCAACATGGATTTACAAAAGGTAAATCATGCTTGACTAATCTACTGGAATTTTTTGAGGATGTAACTGGTAAAATAGATAAGGGAGAACCAGTGGATGTGGTGTATTTGGACTTTCAGAAGGCTTTCGATAAGGTCCCGCATAAGAGATTAGCGTGCAAAATTAAGGCACATGGGATTGGGGGCAAGGTATTGACTTGGATAGAAAACTGGTTGGCGGACAGAAAGCAAAGAGTTGGAATAAATGGGTCGTTTTCCGAGTGGCAGGCAGTGACTAGTGGGGTACCGCAAGGATCAGTCCTAGGACCCCAGCTGTTCACAATATATATTAATGATCTGGACGAGGGAATTGGATGTAATATCTCCAAATTTGCAGACGACACAAAGCTGGGTGGGAGGGTAAGCTGTGAGGAGGATGTCGTGAAACTCCAGTACAATTTGGACAGGTTGGGTGATTCGGCAGAAACATGGCAAATGCACTATAATGTGGATAAATGTGAGGTTATCCACTTTGGTGGCAAAAACAGGAAGGCCGATTATTATTTCAATGGCAATAGAGTGGGAGAAGGGGAAGTGCAAAGAGACCTGGGTGTTCTTGTGCACCAGTCGCTGAAGGTAAGCATGCAGGTGCAGCAGGCGGTTAAGAAGGCAAATGGTATGTTGGCCTTTGTAGCAAGAGGGTTCGAGTACAAGAACAAGGATGTCTTGCTGCAGTTGTACAGGGCCTTGGTGAGACCGCACCTTGAGTATTGTGTGCAGTTTTGGTCGCCTTATCCGAGGAAGGACGTTCTTACCATGGAAGGAGTGCAGCGAGAATTCAACAGGCTGATACCTGGGATGGCAGGAATGACATATGAGGAGAGATTGTGTCGATTGGGCTTATACTCGTTGGAGTTTAGAAGATTGAGAGGGGATCTCATCGAAACCTATAAAATTATGTCAGGCCTGGACAGACTAGATGCAGGAAGGATGTTTCTGATGGCCGGGGAGTCCAGAACCAGGGGTCATAGTCTAAGGATAAGGGGTAAGCGATTTAGGACTGAAATGAGGAGGAATTTCTTCACCCAGAGAGTGGTGAACCTATGGAGTTCTCTGCCACAGAGGGCGGTGGAGGCCAGTTCATTAAATATATTCAAGACAGAGTTGGATATATTTCTTAAGGCTAAAGGGATCAAGGGATATGGGGAGAAGGCAGGGACAGGGTACTGAATTTGGATGATCAGCCATGATCTCATTGAATGGCGGAGCAGGCTCGAAGGGCCGAATGGCCTACTCCTGCTCCTATCTTCTAGGTTTCTATGTTTCTATGAATCATAGATGGTTAGAGCACAGAAGGAGGCCATTCGGACCGTCGAGCCCGTGCCGGCTCTCTGCAAGAGCACTTCAGCTAGTCCCACTCCCTGCCCTTTCTCCGTAGCCCTACATTTTTTTTCCTTCAGGTACTTATCCAATTCCCTTTTGAAAGCGGTGATTGAATCTGCCTCCACCACCCTTTCAGGCAGTGCATTCCAGATCCTAACCACTCGCTGCGTAAAAAAGTTTTTCCTCATGTCGCCTTTGGTTCTTCTGCCAATCACCTTAAATCTGTGTCCTCTGCTTCTCGACCCTTCCTCTCTATCTACTCTGTCCAGACCCCCCATGATTTTGAACAGCTCTATCAAATCTCCTCTCAACCTTCTCTGCTCTAAGGAGAAAAACCGCACCTTTCCAGTCTATCCACGTGACTGAAGACCCTCATCCCTGGAACCATTCTTGTGAATCTTTTCTGCACCATCTCTAAGGCCTTCACATCCTTCCTAATTTGAGGTGCCCAGAATTGGAAACAATATTCCAGTTGAGGCCGAACCAGTGTTTTATAAAGGTTCATCATAACTTCCTTGCTTTTGTACTCTGTACCTCTACTTATGAAGCCCAGTATCCAGTATGCTTTTTTAACCGCTTTCTCAACCGCCACCTTCAAAGATTTGTGAACATATACCCCCAGGTCTCTCTGTTCATGCACCCCCTTTAGAATTGTGCTATTTAGTTTATATTGCCTCTCCTCGTTCTTCCCACCAAAATGTATCAATTCGCACGTTCCTGCTCAGTTAGAAAGTCTATTACATCACATTTATGCAAACAGATACAAGGCTTGGCCATACCTACCGATCACCAGCCACAATATAACAAGGTGACGGCATGGCATGGGTTCTATTGTATATTCACAAACAATCCTTGGGACAGCATTTATATTTCCTGTTGCAATCTGTTATATGGAGTAAAGTGAGCAAGTGTTCGACTGGAAGGTATAAAAGAAGGTGAGGGAAGTATCTCGTGCAATTCTTTGCCCAGTCAAGGTACTGAATGCATTAATTGGCGAACAGCAGTTTAACAGGAGCGATGACTCTTCAGATGCAGTTTCTCTACTTCGTCCTACGTCATCTAGCCGCATCACTCAGAATGTCACTCAGTAGAGTAAAGGAGGAGAGGAAGAATATTGTTCTGGGCGGGTTTTCTCTTTGGTAATTCACCCCTCCCTTCAAAACTCACCCAGCTTGTTCAAAAAAAGAAAATATTCGCGTGATGCAATTTAACTGTTGAACGGTTTTAATATTGCGAAAGAAGAAATTGAAGTAATGAAATTGATTGAACGATAGAACGTGGGAGAGAGGAGAGAAAGAATTAAATAGAGAAAGAACAAGAAACGGAAGAGAAAAATAAAGTCATAGTGAAAGAAAGAACGAATGACAGAAGCCAAGAGAGATTTCACATGGTGATTGTCCTAATCCACCCGCTGCTGCTCTTAGTTTTCTGTATCCATTCTTGAGATGTGGGCGTCGATGTCAAGGCTGGCATTTATTGCCCATCCCTAGCTGCCCTTGAGAAGGCGGTGGTGGGCCTTCTCCTTGAACCACTGCAGTCCGTGCGGTGAAGGTGCTCCCACAGTGCTGTTAGGTGGGGAGTTCCAGGATTTGGACCCAGGGATAAAGGTGGAACGGCGATATATGTCAAATTCCGTTTGGCGAGTGACTTATAGAATTATAGATGATACAGCACAGAAGGAGGCCAATCGGCCCATCGCGTCTAACTCGCTCTTTAAAAGAGCAATCAATTGGTCCCACTCCCCAGCTCTTTGCCCAAATCCCTGCAAATGTTTCACTGCCTGCAGCCCCGGCACACCGGCTCCCTGTGCTGTTCTGCTTTGTCCCTGACATCTTATCATCTGATCCCGGGAATGGGTGAGGATTCAGTCTGACCGTTACCGGCCTCACCCACAATGTACTGGGCACCTCCCGGAACTACTCATCAGCAGGAAGAAATCCCTTCGATTGAAGTTAATTCTTCAAAAGATTTCCCATTTTACCCGTGTTTTGAACGCGATGCAGACAGTTAATGAGGAATCGATGAGAAAAGTTCCTTTTGTAGAAATGAAAATCGAACGCGATATTGTCACAATATCTATCACTACCTCAGAATTTCCCATTAACCGCAGTTTACTCTCGAACGTTTCAGTCTGTGTTTCTCTATGTGTTTATCTGGCTGTTTGTGTTCATCTCTGCATGTTTTTCAGTGTGTGTTTATCTGTCTCTGTCTATGTCTCAGTGTGTGTGTCTGTGTTTATCTGTGCTTGTTTGTCTGTGTATGTTTATTTGCCTGAGTCAGTACAAAGAAGGTTCACTCGGTTAATCCCGGGGATGAGGGGATGGACATATGAGGAGAGGTTGAGTAGATTGGGACTCTACTCATTGGCGTTCAGAAGAATGAGAGGCGATCTTATTGAAACATATAAGATTGTGAAGGGGTTGGATCGGGTGGATGCGGGGAGGATGTTCCCGATGATGGGTGAAACTAGAACTAGGCGGCATAGTCTTAGAATAAGGGGCTGCTCTTTCAAAACTGAGATGAGGAGGAACTACTTCACTCAGAGGGTGGTAGGTCCATGGAATATGCTGCCCCAAAAAGCTGTAGAAGCTACATCATTACATAAATTTAAAACAGAAATAGACAGTTTCCTAGAAGTAAAGGGAATTAAGGGTTACGGGGAGCGGGCAGGAATTTGGACATGAGTCTAGGTTCGGATCGGTCATGGCCCTGTGGGTAGCGGAGCGGGCCCAGGGGCCGTGTAGCCTGATCCTGCTCCTATTTCGTGTGTCTAATTCTGTTAGATTCAGGAGATGGTTCTGTGATAGTGGATTGGCGGTTAGGATCAGATCAGCCATGATCTTATTGAATGGCGGAGCAGGCTCGAGGGGCCGATTGGCCTACTCCTGCTCCTATTTCTTATGTTCTTATGTTCTATGAGTTTCTGTGTCTATGTCACTATGTGTGTTTCTCTGTGTTTGTTGTTCCAATGCTCTATGTGAGGGTTGTAGGAACACAGGAGGGCGCTGTCTGAACAATTCTTAAAGATCTTCCGTCTCAAACAACACAGCTGAATATAAATAAAGATCCTCCACAACATGTCAACCAGTTGTGTTTATCTTGGGTTATGTTGCCTGTGTGTGTGTACATGAATGGGCGTGTGTGTGTGTATATGTATGGTCATATATGTGTGTGTGTGTGTATATGTATGGTCATATATGTGTGTGTGTGTGTATAGGTGTGTGCATGATTCTTATTGACAAGGGCGGGTTCCCTTGAACTGAAGGCTTTGTCTGTGGCAGTTTTATTTCGTCGAGGTTTTCAACAGCGACAGATTAATGTTAAACTCTGTGCTGCTCAGCCGACAAAAATCCTGCATTTCTGCTCAAGTGATCGTTAAATAAGTTACTTTCTGTATTGGTTTGGCCGGCCTCGTACCTTCCCTTCGCAAAATCCGCCTTAGTTTTTCACTCTTATCCCGATACAAAATAAAACACGGAACAAGGTTCCCGTGCTGCTGGTACCAGTACAGGTCGGGGTTATTGAGCTTTGTTGTGTAGCTACAGTCTATTTTCACACCATCTCCTTCAGTGACACTGAAATTGCCTGAATCTCCCCTGAATAAAAGTTAACTGAGGGTTGAATACAATACTGAGATAGAAAGTCTACTAACATCACATTAGTGCAAACAGACACAAGGCATGGTCATACCTACCGAACACCAGCCACAATATAACGAGGTGACGGAGCGACGTGGGCTCTATTATATCTCCACCAACAATCCCTTGGAATAACAGTTCTATTTCCCGTTGCAATAAGCTACACTGAGTAAAGTAAGACACTGTTCTAAAGGAAGGTATAACAGAAGGCGAGGAAGTATCTCGTGCAAGTCTGTTCCTACTAAAAGGGACCGAAAGCATTAATTGGGTGACAGCATTTTAAATCCGCCCCTACTTTAGCTCACCTTCTGCTGAAACCACCATCCGTGTCCTTGTTACCTCGAGACTCGACAATTCCAACGCTCTACTGGCCGGTTTCCCACCTTGCGCCCTCTGTAAACTTGAGCACTTTCAAAACTCTGATACCTGTATCCGAACTCCTTCCAAGTCCTGTTCACCCATCGCACCTGTGCTCGCTGACCTACATTGGCTTCCGGTCTGACAACGCCTCGATTTTAAAATACTCATCCTTGTTTTCAAATCACTCCAAGGCCTCGCCCCTCCCGATCTCTGTAATCTCCTCCAGCCCCACAACGCCCGAGATCTCTGACTGCTCCAGTGTCTCTGTTGGAAAGGAAAGCAGATTAAATGCGTTTGATCCATAATTAACGGCCAGAAATGCTCCCCACACAGCCCAAATGCTGAGTAGCCGCATTGTCGCTGTCCGCTCTATGAAAAGGGGGTTGGATATTTGAAGACACCCGTTCTAATTCCCATCCTCAATAATCTGCTGTCGTGTCTCAGGATGCTCTCACCTCACTTCCTGGTGTCCCCAGTGGTGCTGTGAGACCGGAAGGTGGTGATCTGGCTGCCAGTGAATGGAAACACCCCGAGCTGGGCTACAATCAATGTGCTTATAGGGGAATGGTTCCGCTTTTACTGACTGGGGTGGGAATGAAACTCTTGTCTGGTTATTGTAAACGGAAACTCGGGATTGTAGATGTTGACAGAAAATATTCCGGCACTATAGAGACATTCTGAAGGACAATGGACATTGGGGGAACTCTGTGCTTGGGGCCTGTTTTATAGAGCACAATCACAACCTTGTGAAATATGGTCATTGTGTATAAACTGTCTCTGACCCAGCAACATACTCTGATCAAATAAACCCTGTGTAAAGGGCTGCACAATATTGCAGACAGGCACTGGAAAATCTTTCGGATGAGACTTAAACCGAGGCCCCGTCTGCTCCCTTTAGGTGGATGTAAAAGATCCCATGGAACTATTCGAAGAAGAGCAGGGAACTTATCCCCTGTGCCCTGGCCAATATTTATCCCTCAACCAGCATCACTGAAGCAGATTATCTGGTCATTATCACATTGGTTTTTGTGGGAGCTTGCTGTGCGCAAACTGGCTGCCGCGTTTCCGACGTTTCAACAGTGACAACACTTCAAAATTATTTCATTGGCTGTAAAGCGCTTTGGGACGTCCGGTGGTCTTTAATGGCGCTATAAAAATGGAAGTCTTTCATTCTTTTTTAAAGTATACAAGGGGATTTAAGGCTCCCCTTAATGTGACGTAATCATGCAAGAACATCCATCAGATTGGTGAAGTTAAATTTATTATAAATGCGAGTTGAAATCATAAACTAATATAATTCCGCAAGTGGACCTCACCTGTTCCTGTTGAGTGTTGTGTTTTGTTGCTGTCACTGTGGAGGCTGAATTATTGCTTATTGGTGTGAGAGCGCCCTCTGGTGAGCACTAACTGGAACTCTCAGTGTGGGTTTTTGTGCAGGATCCGCTATATCTCTGCAACAGTGTGGGGTTCATGGCACAGAAATACACGGCGCTGTCGGAGACAAGAGCCGCGGCGATATTTAACGGAACCGTTTTGTTTTCTTTGGGCAAAACAGCAGAGAACCTCCCTGTGAAATCTGGAGCCTTATCTCCCGTCACCGAGTTATATCTCCTCAGCAAATATCGTGGAGCTTCCCCGGGATATTGGATGTACCAGAAGAGACTTGGGGCTGTGTAGGTTGTCGAGTAACTACAGTTCAGTATTACGGTTTGACCTTCCTGAACCTTAAATTCAGACGGATCCTGGGACACTGAATCTTTGCCACTCGTTCCTGTAACAAAACACAGAATGTGTCAAAAGTCTGGGTGTAACTATAATCCGTGAAACACACAATGACCATTTACACATGTACTCACCGGACAGCACAACCATTATTATCAGTAAGGAACACGGGGAGCACATGGTGTCTGGTTTAGAGTTCGACAGGAAATCAGAGAGTGTTTTAATTATGTTGATCCTTCTAGTTTGATATTATAGAGTAATCTCAGGTCAGGGGCAGGCTTCACTTATTGGGAAACTGAGGGGCGTTTCGCAGTGACAGGATTGGCTGGTCTCTCAGAACAGGCGACAGTTGGGCACCAATCAGTGTTAGTTGTGATCCAATTACTTTTTCTGTCTGTTTCCCTTTCTGTCTCGCTGGCTTTCTCTGTTTCTCTGTCTCTCTCTCTCTTTGTCTCTGGTGTTCGCCTGTCTGTCTCTTTCTTTCTGCCATTCTCTCTGTCTCTCTCTCTCTCTATCGTGTTCCATGAAGTTGCAATGTGTAGAAAACCAATTTGTCTCAATCTCCCGTTTCAACACGACAAAATTCTCAATTAATATTTGCAGTTATAATAGATAATATATGATTACCGCAGCTCAGAGACATGTTTGAAATGGCAGCAGTTACTAAACAAATCTCTCAGTATATTAGACAGGCAGGAATCATGAGACGCGGTACCTCAGAGTTGGAATCTGTGTGGTTTCATATTGTTTTGAGCGAATTCATTCAGCAGTTATGTCTTGGATATTAAAAATAAACACAGGGAATCACCGGGATTTACACTAAAGTTGTCATTAACACCGTGTATATGATTATCTGCATTAAAGTGTCTAATAAGAAGAAGAAAAATGTGACGTAATCATGCAAGAACATCCATCAGTAATTTGCGAAATAAACGATTTCCCAAACTGAGGGCCGATTACCTCACATCGCCACCAGAGGGAGCACCCTGGTCGTGTTTGCCTGTTCACTGCGGCAGATTCATCGCAAGATTACATGGCACTCGCGGATGAGGAACGCCGTTCAACCCATTTTAATTTATCCTTCCAGAAAATCCCACCCCCACAATTTCCTTTATTTGTTACTAAACTCATCCCTTGGATTCTGTCGCTTTGCCCAGAGTCCATTCCAAGTCAATCGCTCTCTGTGTGACCAACAATCTCTTCATCTCAGTCCTAAAGTTACGATTTACTAGTTGAACCTGTGCACACTTGTCCTACTGCCACTGTTTAATTTAAGTTATTTTCTGCATTAACTCTTTTCCATATCACGTGCTATCTTATATATTTATGTAATTTGTTTTTTTCCTGGAATTCATAAACAATTCTTCTCTCATGGTCTCTCTCTGTTCTTCTTATTTACTCTTAATCTGTTTCTCTCACTTTCTAAATCTGTTACTCTCACTGTCGCTCTCTGTTTATCTCACTGTCTCTACATCCGTTTCTCTCGCTGTCCCTACAACCATTTCTCTCGCTGCCTCTACGTCTGTTTCTCTCTCTCTTTCCTTCTCTTTCTGATTCTTTCACTGTGCCTTCATTTGTTTCTCTTCGTTTCTCAGTCTGTATGTCTCCCTGTTGCTGCATCTGTTTCTCTCTCGCTGCCTTTCCCTCTGTTTCTCTCCCACTTCTTATCATCTGTCCCTCTGTTGTCTCCCTGTAAATTTCCCTCCCTGTCTCTCTCTCATTTGTCTCACTGTCTCTCCATTTTTCTCTCTCCGTCTCTCCCTTAATTTATCTCCCTGTATCTCCATCTGTTGATTTCCCTGTTTCTCCCTCATTTTCTCTCCCTGTCTCTCCCTCCATGACAGATTTGAATAACAAGTATTTACTCGAACAGGGGGTGCTTTGATGCGTCGCTAGTTTTCATTGCAGTGAAAATATCCACGTGCTTCTTTTGGATTCCATTCCCGGGAGATTACACTCGATTAGGCGGCGGTTAGAAGGCGAGAGTAGTCGATACTGTGCAGCCAGTGCACACAGCACAAGTCAGGTATATCCCGGCCCTGCCACAACAAGCCTCAAACACTCCCCCGTAAATTTCAAGACCTTCCCATCCAAAACCAAATGCGCCCTTTACTCATTTTATGGGCTCTATTTGAATGTAGGAGAAATATTAACATTAAACCAACTGATCTGCTCAGTCCCCATCAGATACAATAGATCCCCATCCTTTCTGACACCACTGGATTCCAAACCAAGTCCCAATGGGTGAAAGGTCAGTGTCTGACCCACTGACCCACCCAGTCCCCCATCAGAGAGAGAGGAAACCTTCATCGCCCTCTGCCTGGCATGGATTGGACCCCAGGTCCCAGAGGTGAAAGGTCAATGTCTGACTCACTGCCCCGGCAGTACTCCATGGGTTAACGGTAACCTGGTGGATTTTATTCAAGAGGATAAATGAGAAACCGGGCCACCAGAGGGCGTTTCAGGGCGAATAAAGCGTCAGCACTTGCATTGTTCCCCGGCCCTCAGTGAGGATATAAGAGATACTTACCATCATCCTGATAGAATGTAATATCATTGATTGCACATCAGAATTGCCCGGAATTAAATCGATTTTCCAGTAATATTCTTGATCTACCGAGCGCAGATTCAGGAAAACGCAATGAATGAAATTGTAACTTTCACTTTTTTGATTTTCGGTGAGTGTTATTTGCAGAAAAGCGTTCGCAGTTAAAATATATTTCTCTTGTCTAATTTTCCGTCTCTGTTATGTCGACAGTTATCGGCGGCGAGGCTGTGATCCACCAATCACAGCAGGTGTTTGCACAAGAGGGACAATCGATTGAAATCCAGTGCAACGCGACCACCAGAGGCTCTGACAGTATCTTCTGGTACAGACAACTACAGAACCGTGGCCCGAAAATTATCATATCTGCTATCCAGGGCAACGCCACTGACGGAGCATTCAAACTCTTCATCGACCCGACAAGAAGTTATAACATTCTCGGTATGGACAGTAGCACGCTATCAGACGCTGGCGTGTATTACTGTGCAATGAGGCACCGTGTGACAAAGGCTGAGCGCTCCATTACAATATCTCCTGCAGGTGTCTAACAGACAATCTCCACACCGCTCCTCTGCTCTCCTGAATGTGTTGACTCCTTTGTCGGGGTATAGTTCCACAGGCTGCATTCATTGTGTAAAGAAAGGGTTAATCAGACTGCCCTGGATGTGTTAACTTCTTTGTGGAGTACAGTTCCACAGGCTCCATTCATTGTGTAAAGAAAGGTTTAATCAGACTGTCCTGGATGTGTTAACTTATTTGTGGGGTACAGTTCCACAGGCTACATCCATCCTCTAAGGAAGGGGTTAATCAGGCTCTCCTGGATGTGTTAACTTCTTTGTGGGGTACAGTTCCACAGGCGCCATTCATTGTGTAAAGAAAGGGTTAATCAGACTGTCCTGGATGTGTTAAATTCTTTGTGGGGTACAGTTCCACAGACTCCATCCATCCTCTAAGGAAAGGGTTAATCAGACTGTCCTGGATGTGTTAACTTCTTTGTGGGATACAGTTCCACAGGCTCCATTCATTGTGTAAAGAAAGGGTTAATCAGACTGTCCTGGATGTGTTAACTTCTTTGTGGGGTACAGTTCCACAGGCTCCATCCATCCTCTAAGGCAAGGATTAATCAGACTGTCCTGGATGTGTTGACTTCTTTGTGGGGTACAGTTCCACAGGCTCCATTCATTGTGTAAAGAAAGGTTTAATCAGACTGTCCTGGATGTGTTAACTTATTTGTGGGGTACAGTTCCACAGGCTACATCCATCCTCTAAGGAAGGGGTTAATCAGGCTCTCCTGGATGTGTTAACTTCTTTGTGGGGTACAGTTCCACAGGCGCCATTCATTGTGTAAAGAAAGGGTTAATCAGACTGTCCTGGATGTGTTAAATTCTTTGTGGGGTACAGTTCCACAGACTCCATCCATCCTCTAAGGAAAGGGTTAATCAGACTGTCCTGGATGTGTTAACTTCTTTGTGGGATACAGTTCCACAGGCTCCATTCATTGTGTAAAGAAAGGGTTAATCAGACTGTCCTGGATGTGTTAACTTCTTTGTGGGGTACAGTTCCACAGGCTCCATCCATCCTCTAAGGCAAGGATTAATCAGACTGTCCTGGATATGTTGACTTCTTTGTGGGGTACAGTTTCACAGGCTCCATTCATTGTGTAAAGAAAGGGTTAATCAGACTGTCCTGGATGTGTTAATTCCTTTGTGGGGTACAGTTCCACAGGCTCCATTCATTGTGTAAAGAAAGGGTTAACCAGACTGTCCTGGATGTGTTGACTTCTTTGTGGGGCACAGTTCCACAGGCTCAATCCATCCTGTAAGGAAAGGGTTATATAGAGCTTGACTTGGTTACAAACACCCAGCGCCAGGAATTTCCCTTTAGAGAGTAACTATCACAAAGACATGGGGTTCACCTCACTTCTCTCCACAAGGAAGAGGTGAACTTGCTGGTCATTAGACAACTGACATGACCGGATGTGAGCCGCGGATGAACAATCTCCATTTCCAGCCAATCCAAGAGCAGCAAACCCACGTGACTCAGACTTTAACTGGGCGGCGCTGACTTTAATCAGCCGCCTGTTCAATGTTGTCACTCGGTGCGGGGTCTTCTGATGCGAGCTGTCTGCCGCTTTCCTCTTGACATTTTATTACAAGGATGTATTACTCGGCACAAGTGAATCTATCACTCGTTATTCTGGTGCTGCTACCATGTAGGTACAGGAGCTGAGTTCAATAACCCACAGTGTTTATTTTCACGTTCCTCCTGTGTTTTATTATCTGAATGTTTTTACAGGTCGATGTCTCTCGGACCGAGTGCTACAGTCTTCCGCTGCGATAACAGCCCGGAGCGGGGATTCGGTGCAGATAAACTGCAGCTATGACATGTCCAGCATTCGCGCCATGCACTGGTACAAACAGAAATCCAGTCAGGGACTGGAGTGGGTAATAAAGCGAATATCGGCTGGCAGGGAGAGAAGGAACCGATTTGAATTGGATCTTTCCACTGCGGACAAACGCGGCCAATTGGTCATTGAGAGCACGGAGAGCGCGGATACGGCGCTGTATTACTGTGCGACACAGCCGCACACTGAGAGGAAACGCGACAGTCACTGTACAAAAACCTCCCTCCTGTTTACAGCCCCGTAACAGCTGCAGCAATCTCTCCAAAAACACAGGGCTGGCAAGGCGGGTCAGAGCGAGAGCAGCGAACGGAAGCTGTGGGCGGGGCTGCCGCAGGCAGTGTTACCGCAAGGTTTGTCTCTATAATTTCCAGTTGATAGCGGGTTTGAGCGAGATACTGACAGTCACAGCATAAAGTACCGACCTGTGGAGCCAGTCACTCAGTGAGGGCATTCCTTGGTCTGAGGAAAACTTCAGCATTGCTTAATTGTGGGATTATATTCACCGGGGCCGAACCTGTCACACTGAGTGTTTATTTTATGCTGGTGTGTGACGACTCATCGAGAACATTAACTTCATTCTCCTGTAACATTCGTGTTCACACCGAAGTGTCCACACTGTGGTTGAGGTTTCTTCTGGTCGCTATTTCTAACGATATAATGAATGCATTCTAAAGGAAGGAGATTGCGATTTCGTTAAAACAATTTCAGAGGAGAATTCCACAGAGTGACCAGAGGAAATCTTCCCCTCGTGTGTCCCCATCAGAAAGTTAATCAAACCCGACCCCCGTCAACCACCTCAGTCTGATTAGTGACAGTGAGTGAAATAAACTGAACATCTTCATCTACATTCAAACCGATATATTGTCATTTCGAGAAAATATCTTACCGCCATCATCCGGCCGTGTTGGCAATAGCTCGGAGGGGAATAGGAGCCCCTTCCCTAAATATCTGCTGAACCCGTTAGATTAAAGTCTGCCTGAGACTAACATGAGGCGCGGAAATAAATCACACGGGGAGGGAAATGGTGGTTGTTAGCAGTCAACCTCCTTTCTGCTCTGGTTCACAAGAACAAGTATCGAGTAAGCACCAGACTCCGTGGTGGAGTACACGGAACAGACCTCATTGAAACACAGTAAAGGTGATCGGCCTTTAACTCTATACAGAGAGTGAACCAGAGGGAGCCCCGTACAAACACACTGCCGGAATGTGACAAGTTCAACGGGACAGCGGGCAGTGTGGTGAGAAACGGGGACTGTGAGTGCTTCTCACAGGAGAGTGTCGATATAAAAAGAGAGAAATCAGCAACAATCCAATTGACAGCACGGAACAGGAAACATCATGTTCATTATTAATAAAAATAATCGTGCTGCTAATTTCATAATAGATATTCGACGGGACGGTGCTTCCAAACCCTTTTCATGTAATGGGCACCTCAACTTTCAAACAAATATAAAACCAGTTCTCATTCAGTGTCAGAATCGCACTCAGACCTGGTGCTCCAGTCGGCAGGAAATGTACTGACCGGCGGGAACACATTCAGTAACGATTTAATAAACCATTGAGGAGTCAAACACCTTCAGAATAAAGCAGTCTTGGCTGAACTGTGACCCCGCGAGAGTCCCATTCCCCAGCTGGTGCGCAAACTCAGAAAAAACTGTCCAGAAAACAGACAAAGGAGCAACAGCCAATAGTCTGAAGATGAAGGTGACAATGATTCAGGAGAGACAGTCCCCAGTGAGTAACAGGGAGAACAACGCGGAAACTGCACAGACTGAACCCATCCGGAAAAATAGAGACGTTGGAAACAGTTCTCAGGATAGCCGGCACCGCAAACAGCACAAAGTGAGCCTTCTATCCGGCTTCTGCAGACGGAGCCTCTGATCTACAAAGCGGCGGGGGGTTCTGTACCAGGGTTTAACTGGTTTCTATCAGTGTGGTCTCAGGGCGCAGTAATAAACTGCAGTGTCGGTCAGCTGCAGCCCCGAGATGGTTCAACTGGTGAATTTAGTCGAGGTCTGGATTTCTGCAGAAAAACGGGTTTTATCAAATTCTGCTTTATGCTCAACACCTTCATGATTCTTCCACAGTACAAACTCGGGCTGTGTGTCTGGTGGTTCTGGTACCAATATAAACAATTAAAGGTGCTCCATTTAGTGTCACAGCTACAGTTTAAAGTCACCGATTCTCCTTCTGTCTTAACTCCTGAGGACAGCGGCTGAGTGACAGAATCTCCAAGACTCAGATCTGAAAAACAAGTTCAAACAGGAAAAGATCAGGCCGGCGGGTGTTTAAAATTCAGATTCAAACCATGTTTGGAAATGAGAGTAAAGATGAAATCCAGAACCAGGGGTCACAGTTTAAAGATAAGGGGTAGGCCATTTAGGACAGAGATGAGGAGGAATTTCTTCACCCAGAGAGTGGTGAACCTGTGGAATTCTCTACCACAGAAGGCAGTTGAGGCCAAATCATTAGCTATATTCAAGAAGGAGTTAGATATATTTCTTAAGGCTAAAGGGATCAAGGGATATGGGGAGAAGGCAGGGACAGGGTACTGAATTTGGATGATCAGCCATGATCTCATTGAATGGCGGAGCAGGCTCGAGGGGCCGAATGGCCTACTCCTGCTCCTATCTTCTATGTTTTTTATGTGCTTGGTCCACAATTACCTGTCAGAAAATATTCCCACACAGCCCAGATGCTGAGTAGCCGCATTGTCGCTGTCCGCACTGTAAAAGGGGGGTTGGATATTTGAAGACACCCGTTCTAATCCCCGCCCTCAATAAGCTGCTGTCCTGTCTCAGGATGCTCTCACCTCACTACCTTGTGTCCCCAGTGGTGCTGTGAGACCGGTAGGTGGTGAGCTGGCTGCCAGTGAATGGAAACCCCCCGAGCTGGCCACAGTCAGTGTCCTTATAGGGGAATGGTTCCGCTTTTAGAGACCGGGGGTGCGAACGAAACCCTTGTCTGGTTAATGGAACCCGGAAACTCAGGATTGTTAATGGTGACAGAAAAAAATCCAATATTAAAGAGACATTCTGAAGGACAATGGACATTGGGGGAACTCTGTGCTTGGGGCCTGTTTTAAAGAGCACAATCACTAGCTTGTGAAATCTGATTCTTGTGTATAAACTGTCTCTGGCCCAGCAACATACTCTGATCAAATAAACCCTGTGTACAGGCCGCGATCAATGGGTCCGGGTCACTGACAGGGAGTTGAGTAAAGGGCTGCACAATATTGCCGGTAGGCACGGAAGGAGCATCGTAGATTCAGAGAATCTTACAGCACAGAATGGGGCATTCGGCCCATCGTGCCTGTTTAGTCCCATATCCCAGATTTTTCTCCGTAACCCTGCAAATTAGTCCTCAAGTACATGTCCAATTGTTTTTGCAAGTTCCCATGACATCTGATTCCACCACCCTTTCAGGCTTTGCATTGCATATTTTAACAACACTCTTTGTGAAGAAATATCTTTTCATTTCCCCTCTAGTTCTTTTGCCCATTATTTTAAATCTATTCCCTCTGATTATCAACCCACTTGCCAGAGGAAATATTTGCTCGATCAAAACCCCTCATAATTTTGAATACTTCTATTAGGTCTCCTCTTAACCTTCTCTGCTCTAAGGGGAACAATCCCAGCTTCTCCAATCTCTCCACATAACTGAATTCCCTCATCCCTGGTACCACCCTGGTCAACCTCCTCTGCACCCTCTCCAGGGCCTTGACATCCTTCCTAAAGTGTGCTGCTTAGAATTGTACACAATAGAGAAAGGAGAAAAGAGGAGGTACGGCGCCACACACATGATTTGTGAAGTTCATTTTTATTATAAATACGCGTTGAAATCACCTAAAAATCCCCCAGTGGGCCTGACCTGTTCTTGTTGAGTGTTGTGACTTGTCGCTCTTTTAAGAATCTCCCTATGATTTTCACTGTGGAGGCTGAATGATTGCTGCTGTTTATCGGGGTGAGAGCGCCCTCTGGTGAGCACTAACTGGAACTCTCAGTGTGGGTTTTTCTACGGGATCCGCTAAATCTCTGGGGCTCATGGCACAGAAATACACGGCGGTGTCGGAGACAAGAACTCCGGTGATATTTAAAGGAACCGTTTTGCTGTCTCTGTGCAAAACAGCAGAGAACCGGCCTGGGAATTCTGGATACTGGTCTACCGTCCCCGAGCTATATATCCTCAGTAAATATCTCGGACCTTCCCCTGGTTTCTGGATGTAGCAGAACAGAGTTGCAGCAGCTACCGAGTAACTGCAGTTCAGTATTATGGTCTGTCCTTCCTTAACCGTTAATTCAGACGGATCCTGGGACACTGATTCTTTGCCACTCGTTCCTGAAACAAAACACAGAATGTGTCAAAAGTCTGGGTGTAAATATAATCCGTGAAACGCACAATGACCACTTACACATGTACTCACCGGGCAGCACGACCATTATTATCAGTAAGGAACATGGGGAGCACATGGTGTCTGGTTTAGATTTAGACATAAAATACCAGATCGCGTTAATTACGTTGGCCCTTCTAGTCTGACATGAAAGAGTAAACTCAGATATGGGAGAGACGTCACTTATTGGGAGAATGGGGGGTGGGGCGTTTCCCAGGGACAGGATTGGCTGGTCTCTCGGAACTGACATAAGCTGTGCACCAATCAGTGTTAGTTGTGGAACAATGACTGATGTCTCCCTGCAAACCCTTTCCTTGCCGAGCTATGTGATTGAGTCTCTCGCTCCCTCTGTCTGTCTCTCTCTCTCTCTGTCGCTCTCTGCATCTCTCTATCTGTGTCTTGCTGTCGCTCACGCTATTTAGCTCGGTGTTTTTCTCTCCTTTTCTCTCCCTCTCTCTATCTCTCTCTCTGTGTCTTTGTTTCGGTGACATTTGCTGATTAACTCGGTATCTTTCTCACTCCCTCCCTTATTGTTTCTCTCTCTCAGTAAGGTGAAAAGCGAAAAATAATCAAAAGCAATTCAGTCCCCGGTATCACTTCGTTCCCACCACAGCCAATCTGCTCCATTACTTGTCGGAGCCCCAAGACTAATAAAGAAGTCTCGGCTGAACTGTGACCCCACGAGATTCCCATTCCCCAGCTGGTGCGCAAACTCAGAGAAAACTGTCCAGAAAACAGGCAAAGGAGCAACAATCAATAGTCTGAAGAGGAAGGTGGCAATGATTCAGGAGAGACAGTCCCCAGTAAGAAACACAGACCGATAAACACACACATGGATACACAGACAGATAAACACACACACAGACAGATAAACACACACATAGACACACAGACAGGTAAAAACACACACAGACATACAGACAGATAAACACACACAGACACAGATAGATAAACACACATATAGACACACAGGCAGATAAACACACACAAAGACACACAGAGCGATACAAACACATGGAAACAGACACATAAAGACACACTGAGACACACAGAAAGATAAACACACCCATAGACACACAGACACATAAGCACACACAGAGACACACAGACAGATAAACACAGTCATAGACACACAGAAAGATAAACACACCCATAGACACACAGACACATAAACACACAGGCACACAGACAGATAAACACAGTCATAGACAGAGGCAAAATATTTCGAGAGTAAACTGACGTTAATGGATTACTCTGAGGTAGAGACATTGCGACAATATCGTCTCAGATTTCCATGTCTATAAAATGGATTCTGTTTTATCAGCAAGAACACCTGAAATCGATTCCTCATTAAATGTGAGCATCGGTTTCAAAACACAGTTAAATTGGGAATCCTTTTGAAGAATAACCTTCATCGAAGGGTTTATTTCTGTCCATGACATTGTGGGTGAGGCCGGTAACAGTCAGGCAGAATCCGCCCCCATTCCCGGGATCGGATGATCAGATGTCTGGGAGCCTGTGTGCCGAGGCCGCGGGCAGTGATGATAAACACAGACAGTCTCAATGATCACCGGCAGCTTATTGAAACCAGGCGCTTGGTTTGACTCAGGAAATGACGGGGACTCCGTGTGCTGACAGAAACATTTCCAATTCTCCCCTTCAGTCTGAAAGCTGCCACTGAGAGGAGGCACCGGGTGAAGTGCGGGGTCCCAGTGTGGGGAGACTGCGGCCATTATGGAGTTTGGGGTTTTCCTTATTTGGGCCCTTCCAACGTTGTTATTTGGCTGGTTTATTTATTTATACATCTGTGTCTGTCTGTACATTCCACTATTTACACAACTGTCTTCCATTCATTGATGTCTCTGCCTGCACAATTTTTTATCAGACTGTCTGTCTCTCTGTCTTTCTGTATCTCTATTTCCACCCGTCTATGTATTAATGTCTTGTCATTACTCTGTTCTTTTCTCTTCCTTTCTCTTCGTCACCCTGTGTATAAACCGAGGAATAGAAAAATAATATCGTAAAGAAATAAAAATGTGTTATCAGTACGTTCTGTCCGTCCGTCTATTTGTCTGTCATCCGTAGTTTTTTTATTCGTTCATGGGATGTGGGCATACCTAACTGCCCTTGAGAAGGTAGTGGTGAGCCACCGCCTTGAACCGCTGCAGTCCGATTGGTTAAGGTACTGGTGTGCAGTTTTGGTCGCCTTATCCGAGGAAGGACGTTCTTGCCATGGAAGGAGTGCAGCGAGAATTCACCAGGCTGATACCTGGGATGGCAGGAATGACATATGAGGAGAGATTGTGTCGATTGGGCCTATACTCGCTGGAGTTTAGAAGATTGAGAGGGGATCTCATCGAAACCTATAAAATTCTGTCAGGCCTGGACAGACTAGATGCAGGAAGGATGTTTCTGATGGCCGGGGAGTCCAGAACCAGGGGTCATAGTCTAAGGATAAGGGGTAAGCGATTTAGGACTGAAATGAGGAGGAATTTCTTCACCCAGAGAGTGGTGAACCTATGGAATTCTCTGCCACAGAGGGCGGTGGAGGCCAGTTCATTAAATATATTCAAGACAGAGTTGGATATATTTCTTAAGGCTAAAGGGATCAAGGGATATGGGGAGAAGGCAGGGACAGGGTACTGAATTTGGATGATCAGCCATGATCTCATTGAATGGCGGAGCAGGCTCGAAGGGCCGAATGGCCTACTCCTGCTCCTATCTTCTATGTTTCTATGTTTGTATGAATCATAGATGGTTAGAGCACAGAAGGAGGCCATTCGGACGGCCGAGCCCGTGCCGGCTCTCTGCAAGAGCACTTCAGTTAGTCCCACTCCCTGCCCTTTCTCCGTAGCCCTACATTTTTTTTCCTTCAGGTACTTATCCAATTCCCTTTTGAAAGCGGTGATTGAATCTGCCTCCACCACCCTTTCAGGCAGTGCATTCCAGATCCTAACCACTCGCTGCGTAAAAAAGTTTTTCCTCATGTCGCCTTTGGTTCTTCTGCCAATCACCTTAAATCTGTGTCCTCTGCTTCTCGACCCTTCCTCTCTATCTACTCTGTCCAGACCCCCCATGATTTTGAACAGCTCTATCAAATCTCCTCTCAACCTTCTCTGCTCTAAGGAGAAAAACCGCACCTTTCCAGTCTATCCACGTGACTGAAGACCCTCATCCCTGGAACCATTCTTGTGAACCTTTTCTGCACCATCTCTAAGGCCTTCACATCCTTCCTAATTTGAGGTGCCCAGAATTGGAAACAATATTCCAGTTGAGGCCGAACCAGTGTTTTATAAAGGTTCATCATAACTTCCTTGCTTTTGTACTCTGTACCTCTACTTATGAAGCCCAGTATCCAGTATGCTTTTTTAACCGCTTTCTCAACCGCCACCTTCAAAGATTTGTGAACATATACCCCCAGGTCTCTCTGTTCATGCACCCCCTTTAGAATTGTGCTATTTAGTTTATATTGCCTCTCCTCGTTCTTCCCACCAAAATGTATCAATTCGCACGTTCCTGCTCAGTTAGAAAGTCTATTACATCACATTTATGCAAACAGATACAAGGCTTGGCCATACCTACCGATCACCAGCCACAATATAACAAGGTGACGGCATGGCATGGGTTCTATTGTATATTCACAAACAATCCTTGGGACAGCATTTATATTTCCTGTTGCAATCTGTTATATGGAGTAAAGTGAGCAAGTGTTCGACTGGAAGGTATAAAAGAAGGTGAGGGAAGTATCTCGTGCAATTCTTTGCCCAGTCAAGGTACTGAATGCATTAATTGGCGAACAGCAGTTTAACAGGAGCGATGACTCTTCAGATGCAGTTTCTCTACTTCGTCCTACGTCATCTAGCCGCATCACTCAGAATGTCACTCAGTAGAGTAAAGGAGGAGAGGAAGAATATTGTTCTGGGCGGGTTTTCTCTTTGGTAATTCACCCCTCCCTTCAAAACTCACCCAGCTTGTTCAAAAAAAGAAAATATTCGCGTGATGCAATTTAACTGTTGAACGGTTTTAATATTGCGAAAGAAGAAATTGAAGTAATGAAATTGATTGAACGATAGAACGTGGGAGAGAGGAGAGAAAGAATGAAATAGAGAAAGAACAAGAAACGGAAGAGAAAAATAAAGTCATAGTGAAAGAAAGAACGAATGACAGAAGCCAAGAAAGATTTCACATGGTGATTGTCCTAATCCACCCGCTGTTGCTCTTCGTTTTCTGTATCCATTCTTGAGATGTGGGCGTCGATGTCAAGGCTGGCATTTATTGCCCATCCCTAGCTGCCCTTGAGAAGGCGGTGGTGGGCCTTCTCCTTGAACCACTGCAGTCCGTGCGGTGAAGGTGCTCCCACAGTGCTGTTAGGTGGGGAGTTCCAGGATTTGGACCCAGGGATAAAGGTGGAACGGCGATATATGTCAAATTCCGTTTGGCGAGTGACTTATAGAATTATAGATGATACAGCACAGAAGGAGGCCAATCGGCCCATCGCGTCTAACTCGCTCTTTAAAAGAGCAATCAATTGGTCCCACTCCCCAGCTCTTTGCCCAAATCCCTGCAAATGTTTCACTGCCTGCAGCCCCGGCACACCGGCTCCCTGTGCTGTTCTGCTTTGTCCCTGACATCTTATCATCTGATCCCGGGAATGGGTGAGGATTCAGTCTGACCGTTACCGGCCTCACCCACAATGTACTGGGCACCTCCCGGAACTACTCCTCAGCAGGAAGAAATCCCTTCGATTGAAGTTAATTCTTCAAAAGATTTCCCATTTTACCCGTGTTTTGAACGCGATGCAGACAGTTAATGAGGAATCGATGAGAAAAGTTCCTTTTGTAGAAATGAAAATCGAACGCGATATTGTCACAATATCTATCACTACCTCAGAATTTCCCATTAACCGCAGTTTACTCTCGAACGTTTCAGTCTGTGTTTCTCTATGTGTTTATCTGGCTGTTTGTGTTCATCTCTGCATGTTTTTCAGTGTGTGTTTATCTGTCTCTGTCTGTGTCTCAGTGTGTGTGTCTGTGTTTATCTGTGCTTGTTTGTCTGTGTATGTTTATTTGCCTGAGTCAGTACAAAGAAGGTTCACTCGGTTAATCCCGGGGATGAGGGGATGGACATATGAGGAGAGGTTGAGTAGATTGGGACTCTACTCATTGGAGTTCAGAAGAATGAGAGGCGATCTTATTGAAACATATAAGATTGTGAAGGGGTTGGATCGGGTGGATGCGGGGAGGATGTTCCCGATGATGGGTGAAACTAGAACTAGGCGGCATAGTCTAAGAATAAGGGGCTGCTCTTTCAAAACTGAGATGAGGAGGAACTACTTCACTCAGAGGGTGGTAGGTCCATGGAATATGCTGCCCCAAAAAGCTGTAGAAGCTACATCATTACATAAATTTAAAACAGAAATAGACAGTTTCCTAGAAGTAAAGGGAATTAAGGGTTACGGGGAGCGGGCAGGAATTTGGACATGAGTCTAGGTTCGGATCGGACATGGCCCTGTGGGTAGCGGAGCGGGCCCAGGGGCCGTGTAGCCTGATCCTGCTCCTATTTCGTGTGTCTAATTCTGTTAGATTCAGGAGATGGTTCTGTGATAGTGGATTGGCGGTTAGGATCAGATCAGCCATGATCTTATTGAATGGCGGAGCAGGCTCGAGGGGCCGATTGGCCTACTCCTGCTCCTATTTCTTATGTTCTTATGTTCTATGAGTTTCTGTGTCTATGTCAGTATGTGTGTTTCTCTGTGTTTGTTGTTCCAATGCTCTATGTGAGGGTTGTAGGAACACAGGAGGGCGCTGTCTGAACACTTCTTAAAGATCTTCCGTCTCAAACAACACAGTTGAATATAAATAAAGATCCTCCACAACATGTCAACCAGTTGTGTTTATCTTGGGTTATGTTGCCTGTGTGTGTGTACATGAATGGGCGTGTGTGTGTGTATATGTATGGTCATATATGTGTGTGTGTGTGTATATGTATGGTCATATATGTGTGTGTGTGTGTATATGTATGGTCATATATGTGTGTGTGTGTGTATATGTATGGTCATATATGTGTGTGTGTGTGTATAGGTGTGTGCATGATTCTTATTGACAAGGGCGGGTTCCCTTGAACTGGAGGCTTTGTCTGTGGCAGTTTTATTTCGTCGAGGTTTTCAACAGCGACAGATTAATGTTAAACTCTGTGCTGCTCAGCCGACAAAAATCCTGCATTTCTGCTCAAGTGATCGTTAAATAAGTTACTTTCTGTATTGGTTTGGCCGGCCTCGTACCTTCCCTTCGCAAAATCCGCCTTAGTTTTGCACTCTTATCCCGATACAAAATAAAACACGGAACATGGTTCCCGTGCTGCTGGTACCAGTACAGGTCGGGGTTATTGAGCTTTGTTGTGTAGCTACAGTCTATTTTCACACCATCTCCTTCAGTGACACTGAAATTGCCTGAATCTCCCCTGAATAAAAGTTAACTGAGGGTTGAATACAATACTGAGATAGAAAGTCTACTAACATCACATTAGTGCAAACAGACACAAGGCATGGTCATACCTACCGAACACCAGCCACAATATAACGAGGTGACGGAGCGACGTGGGCTCTATTATATCTCCACCAACAATCCCTTGGAATAACAGTTCTATTTCCCGTTGCAATAAGCTACACTGAGTAAAGTAAGACACTGTTCTAAAGGAAGGTATAACAGAAGGCGAGGAAGTATCTCGTGCAATTCTGTTCCTACTAAAAGGGACCGAAAGCATTAATTGGGTGACAGCATTTTAAATCCGCCCCTACTTTAGCTCACCTTCTGCTGAAACCACCATCCGTGTCCTTGTTACCTCGAGACTCGACAATTCCAACGCTCTACTGGCCGGTTTCCCACCTTGCACCCTCTGTAAACTTGAGCACTTTCAAAACTCTGATACCTGTATCCGAACTCCTTCCAAGTCCTGTTCACCCATCGCACCTGTGCTCGCTGACCTACATTGGCTTCCGGTCTGACAACGCCTCGATTTTAAAATACTCATCCTTGTTTTCAAATCACTCCAAGGCCTCGCCCCTCCCGATCTCTGTAATCTCCTCCAGCCCCACAACGCCCGAGATCTCTGACTGCTCCAGTGTCTCTGTTGGAAAGGAAAGCAGATTAAATGCGTTTGATCCATAATTAACGGCCAGAAATGCTCCCCACACAGCCCAAATGCTGAGTAGCCGCATTGTCGCTGTCCGCTCTATGAAAAGGGGGTTGGATATTTGAAGACACCCGTTCTAATCCCCATCCTCAATAATCTGCTGTCGTGTCTCAGGATGCTCTCACCTCACTTCCTGGTGTCCCCAGTGGTGCTGTGAGACCGGAAGGTGGTGATCTGGCTGCCAGTGAATGGAAACACCCCGAGCTGGGCTACAATCAATGTGCTTATAGGGGAATGGTTCCGCTTTTACTGACTGGGGTGGGAATGAAACTCTTGTCTGGTTATTGTAAACGGAAACTCGGGATTGTAGATGTTGACAGAAAATATTCCGGCACTATAGAGACATTCTGAAGGACAATGGACATTGGGGGAACTCTGTGCTTGGGGCCTGTTTTATAGAGCACAATCACTATCTTGTGAAATATGGTCATTGTGTATAAACTGTCTCTGACCCAGCAACATACTCTGATCAAATAAACCCTGTGTAAAGGGCTGCACAATATTGCAGACAGGCACTGGAAAATCTTTCGGATGAGACTTAAACCGAGGCCCCGTCTGCTCCCTTTAGGTGGATGTAAAAGATCCCATGGAACTATTCGAAGAAGAGCAGGGAACTTATCCCCTGTGTCCTGGCCAATATTTATCCCTCAACCAGCATCACTGAAGCAGATTATCTGGTCATTATCACATTGGTTTTTGTGGGAGCTTGCTGTGCGCAAACTGGCTGCCGCGTTTCCGACGTTTCAACAGTGACAACACTTCAAAATTATTTCATTGGCTGTAAAGCGCTTTGGGACGTCCGGTGGTCTTTAATGGCGCTATACAAATGGAAGTCTTTCATTCTTTTTTAAAGTATATAAGGGGATTTAAGGCTCCCCTTAATGTGACGTAATCATGCAAGAACATCCATCAGATTGGTGAAGTTAAATTTATTATAAATGCGAGTTGAAATCACAAACTAATATAATTCCGCAAGTGGACCTCACCTGTTCTTGTTGAGTGTTGTGTTTTGTTGCTGTCAGTGGAGGCTGAATTATTGCTTATTGGTGTGAGAGCGCCCTCTGGTGAGCACTAACTGGAACTCTCAGTGTGGGTTTTTGTGCAGGATCCGCTATATCTCTGCAGCAGTGTGGGGTTCATGGCACAGAAATACACGGCGTTGTCGGAGACAAGAGCCGCGGCGATATTTAACGGAACCGTTTTGTTTTCTTTGTGCAAAACAGCAGAGAACCTCCCTGTGAAATCTGGAGCCTTATCTCCCGTCACCGGGTTATATCTCCTCAGCAAATATCGTGGAGCTTCCCCGGGATATTGGATGTACCAGAATAGAGTTGGGGCTGTGTAGGTTGTCGAGTAACTACAGTTCAGTATTACGGTTTGACCTTCCTGAACCTTAAATTCAGACGGATCCTGGGACACTGAATCTTTGCCACTCGTTCCTGTAACAAAACACAGAATGTGTCAAAAGTCTGGGTGTAACTATAATCCGTGAAACACACAATGACCATTTACACATGTACTCACCGGACAGCACAACCATTATTATCAGTAAGGAACACGGGGAGCACATGGTGTCTGGTTTAGAGTTCGACAGGAAATCAGAGAATGTTTTAACTATGTTGATCCTTCTAGTTTGATATTATCGAGTAATCTCAGGTCAGGGGCAGGCTTCACTTATTGGGAAACTGAGGGGCGTTTCGCAGTGACAGGATTGGCTGGTCTCTCAGAACAGGCGACAGTTGGGCACCAATCAGTGTTAGTTGTGATCCAATTACTTTTTCTGTCTGTTTCCCTTTCTGTCTCGCTGGCTTTCTCTGTTTCTCTGTCTCTCTCTCTCTTTGTCTCTGGTGTTCGCCTGTCTGTCTCTTTCTTTCTGCCATTCTCTCTGTCTCTCTCTCTCTCTATCGTGTTCCATGAAGTTGCAATGTGTAGAAAACCAATTTCTCTCAATCTCCCGTTTCAACACGACAAAATTCTCAATTAATATTTGCAGTTATAATAGATAATATGTGATTACCGCAGCTCAGAGACATGTTTGAAATGGCAGCAGTTACTAAACAAATCTCTCAGTATATTAGACAGGCAGGAATCATGAGACGCGGTACCTCAGAGTTGGAATCTGTGTGGTTTCATATTGTTTTGAGCGAGCTTCATTCAGCAGTTATGTCTTGGATATTAAAAATAAACACAGGGAATCACCGGGATTTACACTAAAGTTGTCATTAACACCGTGTATATGATTATCTGCATTAAAGTGTCTAATAAGAAGAAGAAAAATGTGACGTAATCATGCAAGAACATCCATCAGTAATTTGCGAAATAAACGATTTCCCAAACTGAGGGCCGATTACCTCACATCGCCACCAGAGGGAGCTCCTTGGTCGTGTTTGCCTGTTCACTGCGGCAGATTCATCGGAAGATTACATGGCACTCGCGGATGAGGAACGCCATTCAGCCCATTTTAATTTATCCTTCCAGAAAACCCCACCCCCACAATTTCCTTTATTTGTTACTAAACTCATCCCTTGGATTCTGTCGCTTTGCCCAGAGTCCATTCCAAGTCAATCGCTCTCTGTGTGACCAAAAATCTCTTCATCTCAGTCCTAAAGTTACGATTTACTAGTTGAACCTGTGCACACTTGTCCTACTGCCACTGTTTAATTTAAGTTATTTTCTGCATTAACTCTTTTCCATATCACGTGCTATCTTATATATTTATGTAATTTGTTTTTTTCCTGGAATTCATAAACAATTCTTCTCTCATGGTCTCTCTCTGTTCTTCTTATTTACTCTTAATCTGTTTCTCTCACTTTCTAAGTCTGTTACTCTCACTGTCGCTCTCTGTTTATCTCACTGTCTCTACATCCGTTTCTCTCGCTGTCCCTACATCCATTTCTCTCGCTGCCTCTACGTCTGTTTCTCTCTCTCTTTCCTTCTCTTTCTGATTCTTTCACTGTGCCTTCATTTGTTTCTCTTCGTTTCTCAGTCTGTATGTCTCACTTTTGCTGCATCTGTTTCTCTCTCGCTGCCTTTCCCTCTGTTTCTCTCCCACTTCTTATCATCTGTCCCTCTGTTGTCGCCCTGTAAATTTCCCTCCCTGTCTCTCTCTCATTTGTCTCACTGTCTCTCCATTTTTCTCTCTCCGTCTCTCCCTTAATTTATCTCCCTGTATCTCCATCTGTTGATTTCCCTGTTTCTCCCTCATTTTCTCTCCCTGTCTCTCCCTCCATGACAGATTTGAATAACAAGTATTTACTCGAACAGGGGGTGCTTTGATGCGTCGCTAGTTTTCATTGCAGTGAAAATATCCACGTGCTTCTTTTGGATTCCATTCCCGGGAGATTACACTCGATTAGGCGGCGGTTAGAAGGCGAGAGTAGTCGATACTGTGCAGCCAGTGCACACAGCACAAGTCAGGTATATCCCGGCCCTGCCACAACAAGCCTCAAACACTCCCCCGTAAATTTCAAGACCTTCCCATCCAAAACCAAATGCGCCCTTTACTCATTTTATGGGCTCTATTTGAATGTAGGAGAAATATTAACATTAAACCAACTGATCTGCTCAGTCCCCATCAGATACAATAGATCCCCATCCTTTCTGACTCCACTGGATTCCAAACCAAGTCCCAGAGGGTGAAAGGTCAGTGTCTGACACACTGACCCACCCAGTCCCCCATCAGAGAGAGAGGAGACTTTCATCGCCCTCTGCCTGGCATGGATTGGACCCCAGGTCCCAGAGGTGAAAGGTCAATGTCTGACTCACTGCCCCGGCAGTACTCCATGGGTTAACGGTAACCTGGTGGATTTTATTCAAGAGGTAAAATGAGAAACCGGGCCACCAGAGGGCGTTTCAGGGCGAATAAAGCGTCAGCACTTGCATTGTTCCCCGGCCCTCAGTGAGGATATAAGAGATACTTAACCATCATCCTGATAGAATGTAATATCATTGATTGCACATCAGAATTGCCCGGAATTAAATCGATTTTCCAGTAATATTCTTGATCTACCGAGCGCAGATTCAGGAAAACGCAATGAATGAAATTGTAACTTTCACTTTTTTGATTTTCGGTGAGTGTTAGTTGCAGAAAAGCGTTCGCAGTTAAAATATATTTCTCTTGTCTAATTTTCCGTCTCTGTTATGTCGACAGTTATCGGCGGCGAGGCTGTGATCCACCAATCACAGCAGGTGTTTGCACAAGAGGGACAATCGATTGAAATCCAGTGCAACGCGACCACCAGAGGCTCTGACAATATCTTCTGGTACAGACAACTACAGAACCGTGGCCCGAAATTTATCATATCTGCTCTCCAGGGCAACGCCACTGACGGAGCATTCAAACTCTTCATCGACCCGACAAGAAGTTATAACATTCTCGGTATGGACAGTAGCGCGCTATCAGACGCTGGCGTGTATTACTGTGCAATGAGGCACCGTGTGACAAAGGCTGAGCGCTCCATTACAATATCTCCTGCAGGTTCCTAACAGACAATCTCCACACCACTCCACTGCTCTCCTGAATGTGTTGACTCCTTTGTCGGGGCACAGTTCCACAGGCTGCATTCATTGTGTAAAGAAAGGGTTAATCAGACTGTCCTGGATGTGTTAACTTCTTTGTGGGGCACAGTTCCACAGGCTCCATTCATTGTGTAAAGAAAGGGTTAATCAGACTGTCCTGGATGTGTTAACATCTTTGTGGGGTACACTTCCACAGGCTCCATCCATCCCCTAAGGAAAGGGTTAATCAGGCTCTCCTGGATGTGTTAACTTCTTTGTGGGGTACAGTTCCACAGGCGCTATTCATTGTGTAAAGAAAGGGTTAATCAGACTGTCCTGGATGTGTTAACTTCTTTGTGGGGTACAGTTCCACAGGCGCCATTCATTGTGTAAAGAAAGGGTTAATCAGACTGTCCTGGATGTGTTAACTTCTTTGTGGGGTACAGTTCCACAGGCGCCATTCATTGTGTAAAGAAAGGGTTAATCAGACTGCCCTGGATGTGTTAACTTCTTTGTGGGGTACAGTTCCACAGGCGCCATTCATTGTGTAAGGAAAGGGTTAATCAGACTGCCCTGGATGTGTTAACTTCTTTGTGGGGTACAGTTCCACAGGCGCCATTCATTGTGTAAAGAAAGGGTTAATCAGACTGTCCTGGATGTGTTAACTTCTTTGTGGGGTACAGTTCCACAGGCTCCATCCATCCTCTAAGGAAAGGGTTAATCAGGCTCTCCTGGATGTGTTAACTTCTTTGTGGGGTACAGTTCCACAGGCTCCATTCATTGTGTAAGGAAAGGGTTAATCAGACTGTCCTGGATGTGTTGCCTTCTTTGTGGGGTACAGTTCCACAGGCTCCATCCATCCTGTAAGGAAAGGGTTATATAGAGCTTGACTTGGTTACAAACACCCAGCGCCAGGAATTTCCCTTTAGAGAGAAACTATCACAAAGGGATGGGGTTCACCTCACTTCTCTCCACAAGGAGGACAACTGACATGTCCGGATGTGAGCCGCGGGTGAACAATCTCCATTTCCAGCCAATCCAAGAGCAGCAAACCCACGTGACTGAGACTTTAACTGGGCGGCGCTGACTTTAATCAGCCGCCTGTTCAATGTTGTCACTCGGTGCGGGGTCTTCTGATGCGAGCTGTCTGCCGCTTTCCTCTTGACATTTTATTACAAGGATGTATTACTCGGCACAAGTGAATCTATCACTGGTTATTCTGGTGCTGCTACCATGTAGGTACAGGAACTGAGCTCAATAACCAGCAGTGTTCATTTTCACGTTGCTCCGGTGTTTTATTATCTGAATGTTTTTACAGGTCGATGTCTCTCGGATCGAGTGCTACAGTCTTCCGCTGCGATAACAGTCCGGAGCGGGGATTCGGTGCAGATAAACTGCAGCTATGACATGTCCATCATTGGCGCCATGCACTGGTACAAACAGAAACCCAGTCAGCGACTGGAGTGGGTAATAAAGCGAATATCGGCTGGCAAAGAGAGAAGGGACCGATTTGAATTGGATCTTTCCACTGCGGACAAACGCGGCCAATTGGTCATTGAGAGCACGGAGAGCGCGGATACGGCGGTGTATTACTGTGCGACACAGCCGCACACTGAGAGGAAACGCGGCAGTCACTGTACAAAAACCTCCCTCCTGTTTACAGCCCCGTAACAGCTGCAGCAATCTCTCCAAAAACACAGGGCTGGCAAGGCGGGTCAGAGCGAGAGCAGCGAACGGAAGCTGTGGGCGGGGCTGCCGCAGGCAGTGTTACCGCAAGGTTTGTCTCTATAATTTCCAGTTGAAAGCGGGTTTGAGCGAGATACTGACAGTCACAGCATAAAGTATCGACCTGTGGAGCCAGTCACTCAGTGAGGGCATTCCTTGCTGGGAGGAAAACTACAGCATTGCTTAATTGTGGGATTATATTCACCGGGGCCGAAACTGTCACACTGAGTGTTTATTTTATGCTGGTGTGTGACGACTCATCGAGAACATTAACCTCATTCTCCTGTAACATTCGTGTTTACACCTAAGTGTCCACACTGTGGTTGAGGTTTCTTCTGATCGCTATTTCTAACGATATAATGAATGCATTCTAAAGGAAGGAGATTGCGATTTCGTTAAAACAATTTCAGAGGAGAATTCCACAGAGTGACCAGAGGAAATCTTCCCCTTGTGTGACCCCATCAGAAGGTTAATCAAACCCGACCCCCGTCAACCACCTCAGTCTGATTAGTGACAGTGAGTGAAATAAACTGAACATCTACATTCAAACCGATATATTGTCATTTCGAGAAAATATCTTACCGCCATCATCCGACCATGTTGGCAATAGCTGGGAGGGGAATATGAGGCCCTTCCCTAAATACCTGCTGAACCCGTTAGATTAAAGTCTGCCTGAAACCAACAGGAGGCGCGGAAATAAATCACACGGGGAGGTGGTTGTCAGCAGTCAACCTCCTTTCTCCTCTGGTTCACAAGAACAAGTATCGAGTAACCACGAGACTCCGTAGTGGAGTACACGGAACAGACCTTATTGAAACACAGTAAAGGTGATCGGCCTTTAACTCTATACAGAGAGTGAACCAGAGGGAGCCCCGTACAAACACACTGCCGGAATGTGACAAGGTCAACGGGACAGCGGGCAGTGTGGTGAGAAACGGGGACTGTCAGTACTTCTCACAGAAGAGTGTCGATATAAAAAGAGAGAAATCAGCAACAATCCAATTGACAGCACGGAACAGGAAACATCATGTTCATTATTAATAAAAATAATCGTGCTGCTAATTTCATAATAGATATTCGACGGGACGGTGCTTCCAAACCCTTTTCATGTAATGGGCACCTCAACTTTCAAACAAATATAAACCAGTTCTCATTCAGTGTCAGAATCGCACTCAGACCTGGTGCTCCAGTCGGCAGGAAATGTACTGACCGGAGGGAACACATTCAGTAACGATTTAATAAACCATTGAGGAGTCAAACACCTTCAGAATAAAGCAGTCTTGGCTGAACTGTGACCCCACGAGAGTCCCATTCCCCAGCTGGTGCGCAAACTCAGAAAAAACTGTCCAGAAAACAGGCAAAGGAGCAACAGCCAATAGTCTGAAGATGAAGGTGACAATGATTCAGGAGAGACAGTCCCCAGTGAGTAACAGGGAAAACAACGCGGAAACTGCACAGACTGAACCCATCCGAAAAAATAGAGACGTTGGGAAAAGTTCTCAGGATAGCCGGCACCGCAAACAGCACAAAGTGAGCCTTATATCCGGCTTCTGCAGGCGGAGTCTTTGATCTACAAAGCGGCGGGGGGTTCTGTACCAGGGTTTAACTGGTTTCCATCAGTGTGGCCTCAGGGCGCAGTAATAAACTGCAGTGTCGGTCAGCTGCAGCCCCGAGATGGTTAAACGGGTGAATTTAGTCGAGGTCTGGATTTCTGCAGAAAAACGGGTTTTATCAAAATCTGCTTTATGCTCAACACCATCATGATCCTTCCACAGTATAAACCCGGGCTGTGTGTCTGGTGGTTCTGGTACCAATATAAACAATTAAAGGTGCTCCATTTAGTGTCACAGCTACAGTTTAAAGTCACCGTTTCTCCTTCTGTCTTAACTCCTGAGGACAGCGGCTGAGTGACAGAATCTCCAAGACTCAGATCTGAAAAACATGTTCGAACAGGAAAAGATCAGACCGGCGGGTGTTTAAAATTCAGATTCAAACCATGTTTGGAAATGAGAGTAAAGATGAAATCCAGAACCAGGGGTCACAGTCTAAAGATAAGGGGTAAGCAATTTAGGACAGAGATGAGGAGGAATTTCTTCACCCAGAGAGTGGTGAACCTGTGGAATTCTCTACCACAGAAGGCAGTTGAGGCCAAATCATTAACTATATTCAAGAAGGAGTTGGATATATTTCTTAAGGCTAAAGGGATCAAGGGATATGGGGAGAAGGCAGGGACAGGGTACTGAATTTGGATGATCAGCCATGATCTCATTGAATGGCGGAGCAGGCTCGAGGGGCCGAATGGCCTACTCCTGCTCCTATCTTCTATGTTTCTATGTGTTTGGTCCACAATTACCTGTCAGAAAATATTCCCACACAGCCCAGATGCTGAGTAGCCGCATTGTCGCTGTCCGCACTGTAAAAGGGGGGTTGGATATTTGAAGACACCCGTTCTAATCCCCGCCCTCAATAAGCTGCTGTCGTGTCTCAGGATGCTCTCACCTCACTACCTTGTGTCCCCAGTGGTGCTGTGAGACCGGTAGGTGGTGAGCTGGCTGCCAGTGAATGGAAACCCCCCGAGCTGGGCCACAGCCAGTGTCCTTATAGGGGAATGGTTCCGCTTTTAGAGACCGGGGGTGCGAACGAAACCCTTGTCTGGTTAATGGAACCCGGAAACTCAGGATTGTTAATGGTGACAGAAAAAAATCCAATATTAAAGAGACATTCTGAAGGACAATGGACATTGGGGGAACTCTGTGCTTGGGGCCTGTTTTAAAGAGCACAATCACTAGCTTGTGAAATCTGATTCTTGTGTATAAACTGTCTCTGGCCCAGCAACATACTCTGATCAAATAAACCCTGTGTACAGGCCGCGATCAATGGGTCCGGGTCACTGACAGGGAGTTGAGTAAAGGGCTGCACAATATTGCCGGCAGGCACGGAAGGAGCATCATAGATTCCTAGAATCTTACAGCACAGAATGGGGCATTCGGCCCGTCCTGCCTGTTTAGTCCCATATCCCAGATTTTTCTCCGTAACCCTGCAAATTAGTCCTCAAGTACATGTCCAATTGTTTTTGCAAGTTCCCATGACATCTGATTCCACCACCCTTTCAGGCTTTGCATTGCATATTTTAACAACACTCTTTGTGAAGAAATATCTTTTCATTTCCCCTCTAGTTCTTTTGCCCATTATTTTAAATCTATTCCCTCTGATTATCAACCCACTTGCCAGAGGAAATATTTGCTCGATCAAAACCCCTCATAATTTTGAATACTTCTATTAGGTCTCCTCTTAACCTTCTCTGCTCTAAGGGGAACAATCCCAGCTTCTCCAATCTCTCCACATAACTGAATTCCCTCATCCCTGGTACCACCCTGGTCAACCTCCTCTGCACCCTCTCCAGGGCCTTGACATCCTTCCTAAAGTGTGCTGCTTAGAATTGTACACAATAGAGAAAGGAGAAAAGAGGAGGTACGGCGCCACACACATGATTTGTGAAGTTCATTTTTATTATAAATACGCGTTGAAATCACCTAAAAATCCCCCAGTGGGCCTGACCTGTTCTTGTTGAGTGTTGTGACTTGTCGCTCTTTTAAGAATCTCCCTATGATTTTCACTGTGGAGGCTGAATGATCGCTGCTGTTTATCGGGGTGAGAGCGCCCTCTGGTGAGCACTAACTGGAACTCTCAGTGTGGGTTTTTCTACGGGATCCGCTAAATCTCTGGGGCTCATGGCACAGAAATACACGGCGGTGTCGGAGACAAGAACTCCGGTGATATTTAAAGGAACCGTTTTGCTGTCTCTGTGCAAAACAGCAGAGAACCGGCCTGGGAATTCTGGATACTGGTCTACCGTCCCCGAGCTATATATCCTCAGTAAATATCTCGGACCTTCCCCTGGTTTCTGGATGTAGCAGAACAGAGTTGCAGCAGCTACCGAGTAACTGCAGTTCAGTATTATGGTCTGTCCTTCCTTAACCGTTAATTCAGACGGATCCTGGGACACTGATTCTTTGCCACTCGTTCCTGAAACAAAACACAGAATGTGTCAAAAGTCTGGGTGTAAATATAATCCGTGAAACGCACAATGACCATTTACACATGTACTCACCGGGCAGCACGACCATTATTATCAGTAAGGAACATGGGGAGCACATGGTGTCTGGTTTAGATTTAGACATAAAATACCAGATCGCGTTAATTACGTTGGCCCTTCTAGTCTGACATGAAAGAGTAAACTCAGATATGGGAGAGACGTCACTTATTGGGAGAATGGGGGGTGGGGCGTTTCCCAGGGACAGGATTGGCTGGTCTCTCGGAACTGACATAAGCTGTGCACCAATCAGTGTTAGTTGTGGAACAATGACTGATGTCTCCCTGCAAACCCTTTCCTTGCCGAGCTATGTGAGTGAGTCTCTCGCTCCCTCTGTCTGTCTCTCTCTCTCTCTGTCGCTCTCTGCATCTCTCTATCTGTGTCTTGCTGTCGCTCACGCTATTTAGCTCGGTGTTTTTCTCTCCTTTTCTCTCCCTCTCTCTATCTCTCTCTCTGTGTCTTTGTTTCGGTGACATTTGCTGATTAACTCGGTATCTTTCTCACTCCCTCCCTTATTGTTTCTCTCTCTCAGTAAGGTGAAAAGCGAAAAATAATCAAAAGCAATTCAGTCCCCGGTATCACTTCGTTCCCACCACAGCCAATCTGCTCCATTACTTGTCGGAGCCCCAAGACTAATAAAGAAGTCTCGGCTGAACTGTGACCCCACGAGATTCCCATTCCCCAGCTGGTGCGCAAACTCAGAGAAAACTGTCCAGAAAACAGGCAAAGGAGCAACAATCAATAGTCTGAAGAGGAAGGTGGCAATGATTCAGGAGAGACAGTCCCCAGTAAGAAACACAGACCGATAAACACACACATGGATACACAGACAGATAAACACACACACAGACAGATAAACACACACATAGACACACAGACAGGTAAAAACACACACAGACATACAGACAGATAAACACACACAGACACAGATAGATAAACACACATATAGACACACAGACCGATAAACACACACATAGATACACAGACAGATAAACACACACACAGACAGATAAACACACACATAGACACAGACAGGTAAACACACACATAGACACACAGACAGATAAACACACACACAGACATACAGACAGATAAACACACACAGACACAGATAGATAAACACACATATAGACACACAGGCAGATAAACACACACAAAGACACACAGAGCGATACAAACACATGGAAACAGACACATAAAGACACACTGAGACACACAGAAAGATAAACACACCCATAGACACACAGACACATAAGCACACACAGAGACACACAGACAGATAAACACAGTCATAGACACACAGAAAGATAAACACACCCATAGACACACAGACACATAAACACACAGGCACACAGACAGATAAACACAGTCATAGACAGAGGCAAAATATTTCGAGAGTAAACTGACGTTAATGGATTACTCTGAGGTAGAGACATTGCGACAATATCGTCTCAGATTTCCATGTCTATAAAATGGATTCTGTTTTATCAGCAAGAACACCTGAAATCGATTCCTCATTAAATGTGAGCATCGGTTTCAAAACACAGTTAAATTGGGAATCCTTTTGAAGAATAACCTTCATCGAAGGGTTTATTTCTGTCCATGACATTGTGGGTGAGGCCGGTAACAGTCAGGCAGAATCCGCCCCCATTCCCGGGATCGGATGATCAGATGTCCCGGAGCCTGTGTGCCGGGGCCGCGGGCAGTGATGATAAACACAGACAGTCTCAATGATCACCGGCAGCTTATTGAAACCAGGCGCTTGGTTTGACTCAGGAAATGACGGGGACTCCGTGTGCTGACAGAAACATTTCCAATTCTCCCCTTCAGTCTGAAAGCTGCCACTGAGAGGAGGCACCGGGTGAAGTGCGGGCTCCCAGTGTGGGGAGACTGCGGCCATTATGGAGTTTGGGGTTTTCCTTATTTGGGCCCTTCCAACGTTGTTATTTGGCTGGTTTATTTATTTATACATCTGTGTCTGTCTGTCCATTCCACTATTTACACAACTGTCTTCCATTCATTGATGTCTCTGCCTGCACAATTTTTTATCAGACTGTCTGTCTCTCTGTCTTTCTGTATCTCTATTTCCACCCGTCTATGTATTAATGTCTTGTCATTACTCTGTTCTTTTCTCTTCCTTTCTCTTCGTCACCCTGTGTATAAACCGAGGAATAGAAAAATAATATCGTAAAGAAATAAAAATGTGTTATCAGTACGTTCTGTCCGTCCGTCTATTTGTCTGTCATCCGTAGTTTTTTTATTCGTTCATGGGATGTGGGCATACCTAACTGCCCTTGAGAAGGTAGTGGTGAGCCACCGCCTTGAACCGCTGCAGTCCGATTGGTTAAGGTACTGGTGTGCAGTTTTGGTCGCCTTATCCGAGGAAGGACGTTCTTGCCATGGAAGGAGTGCAGCGAGAATTCACCAGGCTGATACCTGGGATGGCAGGAATGACATATGAGGAGAGATTGTGTCGATTGGGCCTATACTCGCTGGAGTTTAGAAGATTGAGAGGGGCTCTCATCGAAACCTATAAAATTCTGTCAGGCCTGGACAGACTAGATGCAGGATGGATGTTTCTGATGGCCGGGGAGTCCAGAACCAGGGGTCATAGTCTAAGGATAAGGGGTAAGCGATTTAGGACTGAAATGAGGAGGAATTTCTTCACCCAGAGAGTGGTGAACCTATGGAATTCTCTGCCACAGAGGGCGGTGGAGGCCAGTTCATTAAATATATTCAAGACAGAGTTGGATATATTTCTTAAGGCTAAAGGGATCAAGGGATATGGGGAGAAGGCAGGGACAGGGTACTGAATTTGGATGATCAGCCATGATCTCATTGAATGGCGGAGCAGGCTCGAAGGGCCGAATGGCCTACTCCTGCTCCTATCTTCTATGTTTCTATGTTTCTATGAATCATAGATGGTTAGAGCACAGAAGGAGGCCATTCGGACCGTCGAGCCCGTGCCGGCTCTCTGCAAGAGCACTTCAGCTAGTCCCACTCCCTGCCCTTTCTCCGTAGCCCTACATTTTTTTTCCTTCAGGTACTTATCCAATTCCCTTTTGAAAGCGGTGATTGAATCTGCCTCCACCACCCTTTCAGGCAGTGCATTCCAGATCCTAACCACTCGCTGCGTAAAAAAGATTTTCCTCATGTCGCCTTTGGTTCTTCTGCCAATCACCTTAAATCTGTGTCCTCTGCTTCTCGACCCTTCCTCTCTATCTACTCTGTCCAGACCCCCCATGATTTTGAACAGCTCTATCAAATCTCCTCTCAACCTTCTCTGCTCTAAGGAGAAAAACCGCACCTTTCCAGTCTATCCACGTGACTGAAGACCCTCATCCCTGGAACCATTCTTGTGAATCTTTTCTGCACCATCTCTAAGGCCTTCACATCCTTCCTAATTTGAGGTGCCCAGAATTGGAAACAATATTCCAGTTGAGGCCGAACCAGTGTTTTATAAAGGTTCATCATAACTTCCTTGCTTTTGTACTCTGTACCTCTACTTATGAAGCCCAGTATCCAGTATGCTTTTTTAACCGCTTTCTCAACCGCCACCTTCAAAGATTTGTGAACATATACCCCCAGGTCTCTCTGTTCATGCACCCCCTTTAGAATTGTGCTATTTAGTTTATATTGCCTCTCCTCGTTCTTCCCACCAAAATGTATCAATTCGCACGTTCCTGCTCAGTTAGAAAGTCTATTACATCACATTTATGCAAACAGATACAAGGCTTGGCCATACCTACCGATCACCAGCCACAATATAACAAGGTGACGGCATGGCATGGGTTCTATTGTATATTCACAAACAATCCTTGGGACAGCATTTATATTTCCTGTTGCAATCTGTTATATGGAGTAAAGTGAGCAAGTGTTCGACTGGAAGGTATAAAAGAAGGTGAGGGAAGTATCTCGTGCAATTCTTTGCCCAGTCAAGGTACTGAATGCATTAATTGGCGAACAGCAGTTTAACAGGAGCGATGACTCTTCAGATGCAGTTTCTCTACTTCGTCCTACGTCATCTAGCCGCATCACTCAGAATGTCACTCAGTAGAGTAAAGGAGGAGAGGAAGAATATTGTTCTGGGCGGGTTTTCTCTTTGGTAATTCACCCCTCCCTTCAAAACTCACCCAGCTTGTTCAAAAAAAGAAAATATTCGCGTGATGCAATTTAACTGTTGAACGGTTTTAATATTGCGAAAGAAGAAATTGAAGTAATGAAATTGATTGAACGATAGAACGTGGGAGAGAGGAGAGAAAGAACGAAATAGAGAAAGAACAAGAAACGGAAGAGAAAAATAAAGTCATAGTGAAAGAAAGAACGAATGACAGAAGCCAAAGAAAGATTTCACATGGTGATTGTCCTAATCCACCCGCTGTTGCTCTTCGTTTTCTGTATCCATTCTTGAGATGTGGGCGTCGATGTCAAGGCTGGCATTTATTGCCCATCCCTAGCTGCCCTTGAGAAGGTGGTGGTGGGCCTTCTCCTTGAACCACTGCAGTCCGTGCGGTGAAGGTGCTCCCACAGTGCTGTTAGGTGGGGAGTTCCAGGATTTGGACCCAGGGATAAAGGTGGAACGGCGATATATGTCAAATTCCGTTTGGCGAGTGACTTATAGAATTATAGATGATACAGCACAGAAGGAGGCCAATCGGCCCATCGCGTCTAACTCGCTCTTTACAAGAGCAATCAATTGGTCCCACTCCCCAGCTCTTTGCCCAAATCCCTGCAAATGTTTCACTGCCTGCAGCCCCGGCACACCGGCTCCCTGTGCTGTTCTGCTTTGTCCCTGACATCTTATCATCTGATCCCGGGAATGGGTGAGGATTCAGTCTGACCGTTACCGGCCTCACCCACAATGTACTGGGCACCTCCCGGAACTACTCCTCAGCAGGAAGAAATACCTTCGATTGAAGTTAATTCTTCAAAAGATTTCCCATTTTACCCGTGTTTTGAACGCGATGCAGACAGTTAATGAGGAATCGATGAGAAAAGTTCCTTTTGTAGAAATGAAAATCGAACGCGATATTGTCACAATATCTATCACTACCTCAGAATTTCCCATTAACCGCAGTTTACTCTCGAACGTTTCAGTCTGTGTTTCTCTATGTGTTTATCTGGCTGTTTGTGTTCATCTCTGCATGTTTTTCAGTGTGTGTTTATCTGTCTCTGTCTGTGTCTCAGTGTGTGTGTCTGTGTTTATCTGTGCTTGTTTGTCTGTGTATGTTTATTTGCCTGAGTCAGTACAAAGAAGGTTCACTCGGTTAATCCCGGGGATGAGGGGATGGACATATGAGGAGAGGTTGAGTAGATTGGGACTCTACTCATTGGAGTTCAGAAGAATGAGAGGCGATCTTATTGAAACATATAAGATTGTGAAGGGGTTGGATCGGGTGGATGCGGGGAGGATGTTCCCGATGATGTGTGAAACCAGAACTAGGGGGCATAGTCTTAGAATAAGGGGCTGCTCTTTCAAAACTGAGATGAGGAGGAACTACTTCACTCAGAGGGTGGTAGGTCCATGGAATATGCTGCCCCAAAAAGCTGTAGAAGCTACATCATTACATAAATTTAAAACAGAAATAGACAGTTTCCTAGAAGTAAAGGGAATTAAGGGTTACGGGGAGCGGGCAGGAATTTGGACATGAGTCTAGGTTCGGATCGGACATGGCCCTGTGGGTAGCGGAGCGGGCCCAGGGGCCGTGTAGCCTGATCCTGCTCCTATTTCGTGTGTCTAATTCTGTTAGATTCAGGAGATGGTTCTGTGATAGTAGATTGGCGGTTAGGATCAGATCAGCCATGATCTTATTGAATGGCGGAGCAGGCTCGAGGGGCCGATTGGCCTACTCCTGCTCCTATTTCTTATGTTCTTATGTTCTATGAGTTTCTGTGTCTATGTCAGTATGTGTGTTTCTCTGTGTTTGTTGTTCCAATGCTCTATGTGAGGGTTGTAGGAACACAGGAGGGCGCTGTCTGAACACTTCTTAAAGATCTTCCGTCTCAAACAACACAGCTGAATATAAATAAAGATCCTCCACAACATGTCAACCAGTTGTGTTTATCTTGGGTTATGTTGCCTGTGTGTGTGTACATGAATGGGCGTGTGTGTGTGTATATGTATGGTCATATATGTGTGTGTGTGTGTGTGTGTGTGTATAGGTGTGTGTGTGTGTGTATATGTATGGTCATATATGTGTGTGTGTGTGTATAGGTGTGTGCATGATTCTTATTGACAAGGGCGGGTTCCCTTGAACTGGAGGCTTTGTCTGTGGCAGTTTTATTTCGTCGAGGTTTTCAACAGCGACAGATTAATGTTAAACTCTGTGCTGCTCAGCCGACAAAAATCCTGCATTTCTGCTCAAGTGATCGTTAAATAAGTTACTTTCTGTATTGGTTTGGCCGGCCTCGTACCTTCCCTTCGCAAAATCCGCCTTAGTTTTGCACTCTTATCCCGATACAAAATAAAACACGGAACATGGTTCCCGTGCTGCTGGTACCAGTACAGGTCGGGGTTATTGAGCTTTGTTGTGTAGCTACAGTCTATTTTCACACCATCTCCTTCAGTGACACTGAAATTGCCTGAATCTCCCCTGAATAAAAGTTAACTGAGGGTTGAATACAATACTGAGATAGAAAGTCTACTAACATCACATTAGTGCAAACAGACACAAGGCATGGTCATACCTACCGAACACCAGCCACAATATAACGAGGTGACGGAGCGACGTGGGCTCTATTATATCTCCACCAACAATCCCTTGGAATAACAGTTCTATTTCCCGTTGCAATAAGCTACACTGAGTAAAGTAAGACACTGTTCTAAAGGAATGTATAACAGAAGGCGAGGAAGTATCTCGTGCAATTCTGTTCCTACTAAAAGGGACCGAAAGCATTAATTGGGTGACAGCATTTTAAATCCGCCCCTACTTTAGCTCACCTTCTGCTGAAACCACCATCCGTGTCCTTGTTACCTCGAGACTCGACAATTCCAACGCTCTACTGGCCGGTTTCCCACCTTGCACCCTCTGTAAACTTGAGCACTTTCAAAACTCTGATACCTGTATCCGAACTCCTTCCAAGTCCTGTTCACCCATCGCACCTGTGCTCGCTGACCTACATTGGCTTCCGGTCTGACAACGCCTCGATTTTAAAATACTCATCCTTGTTTTCAAATCACTCCAAGGCCTCGCCCCTCCCGATCTCTGTAATCTCCTCCAGCCCCACAACGCCCGAGATCTCTGACTGCTCCAGTGTCTCTGTTGGAAAGGAAAGCAGATTAAATGCGTTTGATCCATAATTAACGGCCAGAAATGCTCCCCACACAGCCCAAATGCTGAGTAGCCGCATTGTCGCTGTCCGCTCTATGAAAAGGGGGTTGGATATTTGAAGACACCCGTTCTAATTCCCATCCTCAATAATCTGCTGTCGTGTCTCAGGATGCTCTCACCTCACTTCCTGGTGTCCCCAGTGGTGCTGTGAGACCGGAAGGTGGTGATCTGGCTGCCAGTGAATGGAAACACCCCGAGCTGGGCTACAATCAATGTGCTTATAGGGGAATGGTTCCGCTTTTACTGACTGGGGTGGGAATGAAACTCTTGTCTGGTTATTGTAAACGGAAACTCGGGATTGTAGATGTTGACAGAAAATATTCCGGCACTATAGAGACATTCTGAAGGACAATGGACATTGGGGGAACTCTGTGCTTGGGGCCTGTTTTATAGAGCACAATCACAACCTTGTGAAATATGGTCATTGTGTATAAACTGTCTCTGACCCAGCAACATACTCTGATCAAATAAACCCTGTGTAAAGGGCTGCACAATATTGCAGACAGGCACTGGAAAATCTTTCGGATGAGACTTAAACCGAGGCCCCGTCTGCTCCCTTTAGGTGGATGTAAAAGATCCCATGGAACTATTCGAAGAAGAGCAGGGAACTTATCCCCTGTGCCCTGGCCAATATTTATCCCTCAACCAGCATCACTGAAGCAGATTATCTGGTCATTATCACATTGGTTTTTGTGGGAGCTTGCTGTGCGCAAACTGGCTGCCGCGTTTCCGACGTTTCAACAGTGACAACACTTCAAAATTATTTCATTGGCTGTAAAGCGCTTTGGGACGTCCGGTGGTCTTTAATGGCGCTATACAAATGGAAGTCTTTCATTCTTTTTTAAAGTATACAAGGGGATTTAAGGCTCCCCTTAATGTGACGTAATCATGCAAGAACATCCATCAGATTGGTGAAGTTAAATTTATTATAAATGCGAGTTGAAATCATAAACTAATATAATTCCGCAAGTGGACCTCACCTGTTCCTGTTGAGTGTTGTGTTTTGTTGCTGTCACTGTGGAGGCTGAATTATTGCTTATTGGTGTGAGAGCGCCCTCTGGTGAGCACTAACTGGAACTCTCAGTGTGGGTTTTTGTGCAGGATCCGCTATATCTCTGCAGCAGTGTGGGGTTCATGGCACAGAAATACACGGCGCTGTCGGAGACAAGAGCCGCGGCGATATTTAACGGAACCGTTTTGTTTTCTTTGTGCAAAACAGCAGAGAACCTCCCTGTGAAATCTGGAGCCTTATCTCCCGTCACCGAGTTATATCTCCTCAGCAAATGTCGTGGAGCTTCCCCGGGATATTGGATGTACCAGAATAGAGTTGGGGCTGTGTAGGTTGTCGAGTAACTACAGTTCAGTATTACGGTTTGACCTTCCTGAACCTTAAATTCAGACGGATCCTGGGACACTGAATCTTTGCCACTCGTTCCTGTAACAAAACACAGAATGTGTCAAAAGTCTGGGTGTAACTATAATCCGTGAAACACACACTGACCCTGTAAACATAGACTCACCGGACAGCACAACCATTATTATCAGTAATGAACACGGGGAGCACATGGTGTCTGGTTTAGAATTCGACAGGAAATCAGAGAATGTTTTAACTATGTTGATCCTTCTAGTCTGATATTATAGAGTAATCTCTGATCAGGGGCAGGCTTCACTTATTGGGAAACTGAGGGGCGTTTCGCAGTGACAGGATTGGCTGGTCTCTCAGAACAGGCGACAGTTGGGCACCAATCAGTGTTAGTTGTGATCCAATTACTTTTTCTGTCTGTTTCCCTTTCTGTCTCGCTGGCTTTCTCTGTTTCTCTGTCTCTCTCTCTCTTTGTCTCTGGTGTTCGCCTGTCTGTCTCTTTCTTTCTGCCATTCTCTCTGTCTCTCTCTCTCTCTATCGTGTTCCATGAAGTTGCAATGTGTAGAAAACCAATTTGTCTCAATCTCCCGTTTCAACACGACAAAATTCTCAATTAATATTTGCAGTTATAATAGATAATATATGATTACCGCAGCTCAGAGACATGTTTGAAATGGCAGCAGTTACTAAACAAATCTCTCAGTATATTAGACAGGCAGGAATCATGAGACGCGGTACCTCAGAGTTGGAATCTGTGTGGTTTCATATTGTTTTGAGCGAATTCATTCAGCAGTTATGTCTTGGATATTAAAAATAAACACAGGGAATCACCGGGATTTACACTAAAGTTGTCATTAACACCGTGTATATGATTATCTGCATTAAAGTGTCTAATAAGAAGAAGAAAAATGTGACGTAATCATGCAAGAACATCCATCAGTAATTTGCGAAATAAACGATTTCCCAAACTGAGGGCCGATTACCTCACATCGCCACCAGAGGGAGCTCCTTGGTCGTGTTTGCCTGTTCACTGCGGCAGATTCATCGGAAGATTACATGGCACTCGCGGGTGAGGAACGCCGTTCAGCCCATTTTAATTTATCCTTCCAGAAAATCCCACCCCCACAATTTCCTTTATTTGTTACTAAACTCATCCCTTGGATTCTGTCGCTTTGCCCAGAGTCCATTCCAAGTCAATCGCTCTCTGTGTGACCAAAAATCTCTTCATCTCAGTCCTAAAGTTACGATTTACTAGTTGAACCTGTGCACACTTGTCCTACTGCCACTGTTTAATTTAAGTTATTTTCTGCATTAACTCTTTTCCATATCACGTGCTATCTTATATATTTATGTAATTTGTTTTTTTCCTGGAATTCATAAACAATTCTTCTCTCATGGTCTCTCTCTGTTCTTCTTATTTACTCTTAATCTGTTTCTCTCACTTTCTAAGTCTGTTACTCTCACTGTCGCTCTCTGTTTATCTCACTGTCTCTACATCCGTTTCTCTCGCTGTCCCTACATCCATTTCTCTCGCTGCCTCTACGTCTGTTTCTCTCTCTCTTCCTTCTCTTTCTGATTCTTTCACTGTGCCTTCATTTGTTTCTCTTCGTTTCTCAGTCTGTATGTCTCACTTTTGCTGCATCTGTTTCTCTCTCGCTGCCTTTCCCTCTGTTTCTCTCCCACTTCTTATCATCTGTCCCTCTGTTGTCTCCCTGTAAATTTCCCTCCCTGTCTCTCTCTCATTTGTCTCACTGTCTCTCCATTTTTCTCTCTCCGTCTCTCCCTTAATTTATCTCCCTGTATCTCCATCTGTTGATTTCCCTGTTTCTCCCTCATTTTCTCTCCCTGTCTCTCCCTCCATGACAGATTTGAATAACAAGTATTTACTCGAACAGGGGGTGCTTTGATGCGTCGCTAGTTTTCATTGCAGTGAAAATATCCACGTGCTTCTTTTGGATTCCATTCCCGGGAGATTACACTCGATTAGGCGGCGGTTAGAAGGCGAGAGTAGTCGATACTGTGCAGCCAGTGCACACAGCACAAGTCAGGTATATCCCGGCCCTGCCACAACAAGCCTCAAACACTCCCCCGTAAATTTCAAGACCTTCCCATCCAAAACCAAATGCGCCCTTTACTCATTTTATGGGCTCTATTTGAATGTAGGAGAAATATTAACATTAAACCAACTGATCTGCTCAGTCCCCATCAGATACAATAGATCCCCATCCTTTCTGACTCCACTGGATTCCAAACCAAGTCCCAGAGGGTGAAAGGTCAGTGTCTGACACACTGACCCACCCAGTCCCCCATCAGAGAGAGAGGAGACTTTCATCGCCCTCTGCCTGGCATGGATTGGACCCCAGGTCCCAGAGGTGAAAGGTCAATGTCTGACTCACTGCCCCGGCAGTACTCCATGGGTTAACGGTAACCTGGTGGATTTTATTCAAGAGGTAAAATGAGAAACCGGGCCACCAGAGGGCGTTTCAGGGCGAATAAAGCGTCAGCACTTGCATTGTTCCCCGGCCCTCAGTGAGGATATAAGAGATACTTAACCATCATCCTGATAGAATGTAATATCATTGATTGCACATCAGAATTGCCCGGAATTAAATCGATTTTCCAGTAATATTCTTGATCTACCGAGCGCAGATTCAGGAAAACGCAATGAATGAAATTGTAACTTTCACTTTTTTGATTTTCGGTGAGTGTTAGTTGCAGAAAAGCGTTCGCAGTTAAAATATATTTCTCTTGTCTAATTTTCCGTCTCTGTTATGTCGACAGTTATCGGCGGCGAGGCTGTGATCCACCAATCACAGCAGGTGTTTGCACAAGAGGGACAATCGATTGAAATCCAGTGCAACGCGACCACCAGAGGCTCTGACAATATCTTCTGGTACAGACAACTACAGAACCGTGGCCCGAAATTTATCATATCTGCTCTCCAGGGCAACGCCACTGACGGAGCATTCAAACTCTTCATCGACCCGACAAGAAGTTATAACATTCTCGGTATGGACAGTAGCGCGCTATCAGACGCTGGCGTGTATTACTGTGCAATGAGGCACCGTGTGACAAAGGCTGAGCGCTCCATTACAATATCTCCTGCAGGTTCCTAACAGACAATCTCCACACCACTCCACTGCTCTCCTGAATGTGTTGACTCCTTTGTCGGGGCACAGTTCCACAGGCTGCATTCATTGTGTAAAGAAAGGGTTAATCAGACTGTCCTGGATGTGTTAACTTCTTTGTGGGGTACAGTTCCACAGGCTCCATTCATTGTGTAAAGAAAGGGTTAATCAGACTGTCCTGGATGTGTTAACTTCTTTGTGGGGTACAGTTCCACAGGCTCCATCCATCCCCTAAGGAAAGGGTTAATCAGGCTCTCCTGGATGTGTTAACTTCTTTGTGGGGTACAGTTCCACAGGCGCTATTCATTGTGTAAAGAAAGGGTTAATCAGACTGTCCTGGATGTGTTAACTTCTTTGTGGGGTACAGTTCCACAGGCGCCATTCATTGTGTAAAGAAAGGGTTAATCAGACTGTCCTGGATGTGTTAACTTCTTTGTGGGGTACAGTTCCACAGGCGCCATTCATTGTGTAAAGAAAGGGTTAATCAGACTGCCCTGGATGTGTTAACTTCTTTGTGGGGTACAGTTCCACAGGCGCCATTCATTGTGTAAGGAAAGGGTTAATCAGACTGCCCTGGATGTGTTAACTTCTTTGTGGGGTACAGTTCCACAGGCTCCATTCATTGTGTAAAGAAAGGGTTAATCAGACTGCCCTGGATGTGTTAACTTCTTTGTGGGGTACAGTTCCACAGGCGCCATTCATTGTGTAAAGAAAGGGTTAATCAGACTGTCCTGGATGTGTTAAATTCTTTGTGGGGTACAGTTCCACAGGCGCCATTCATTGTGTAAAGAAAGGGTTAATCAGACTGCCCTGGATGTGTTAACTTCTTTGTGGGGTACAGTTCCACAGGCGCCATTCATTGTGTAAGGAAAGGGTTAATCAGACTGCCCTGGATGTGTTAACTTCTTTGTGGGGTACAGTTCCACAGGCGCCATTCATTGTGTAAAGAAAGGGTTAATCAGACTGTCCTGGATGTGTTAACTTCTTTGTGGGGTACAGTTCCACAGGCTCCATCCATCCTCTAAGGAAAGGGTTAATCAGGCTCTCCTGGATGTGTTAACCTCTTTGTGGGGTACAGTTCCACAGGCTCCATTCATTGTGTAAGGAAAGGGTTAATCAGACTGCCCTAATTGTGTTAACTTCTTTGTGGGGTACAGTTCCACAGGCTCCATCCATCCTCTAAGGAAAGGGCTAATCAGACTGTCCTTGATGTGTTAACTTCTTTGTGGGGTACAGTTCCACAGGCTCCATTCATTGTGTAAAGATAGGGTTAATCAGACTGTCCTGGATGTGTTGCCTTCTTTGTGGGGCACAGTTCCACAGGCTCAATCCATCCTGTAAGGAAAGGGTTATATAGAGCTTGACTTGGTTACAAACACCCAGCGCCAGGAATTTCCCTTTAGAGAGAAACTATCACAAAGGGATGGGGTTCACCTCACTTCTCTCCACAAGGAAGAGGTGAACTTGCTGGTCATTTGAAAACTGACATGTCCGGATGTGAGCCGCGGGTGAACAATCTCCATTTCCAGCCAATCCAAGCACAGCAAACCCACGTGACTGAGACTTTAACTGGGCGGCGCTGACTTTAATCAGCCGCCTGTTCAATGTTGTCACTCGGTGCGGGGTCTTCTGATGCGAGCTGTCTGCCGCTTTCCTCTTGACATTTTATTACAAGGATGTATTACTCGGCACAAGTGAATCTATCACTGGTTATTCTGGTGCTGCTACCATGTAGGTACAGGAGCTGAGCTCAATAACCCACAGTGTTTATTTCCACGTTGCTCCGGTGTTTTATTATCTGAATGTTTTTACAGGTCGATGTCTCTCGGACCGAGTGCTGCAGTCTTCCGCTGCGACAACAGTCCGGAGCGGGGATTCGGTGCAGATAAACTGCAGCTATGACATGTCCATCATTGGCGCCATGCACTGGTACAAACAGAAACCCAGTCAGCGACTGGAGTGGGTAATAAAGCGAATATCGGCTGGCAAAGAGAGAAGGGACCGATTTGAATTGGATCTTTCCACTGCGGACAAACGCGGCCAATTGGTCATTGAGAGGGCGGAGAGCGCGGATACGGCGGTGTATTACTGTGCGATAGAGCCGCACACTGAGAGGAAACGCGGCAGTCACTGTACAAAAACCTCCCTCCTGTTTACAGCCCCGTAACAGCTGCAGCAATCTCTCCAAAAACACAGGGCTGGCAAGGCGGGTCAGAGCGAGAGCAGCGAACGGAAGCTGTGGGCGGGGCTGCCGCAGGTAGTGTTACCGCAAGGTTTGTCTCTATAATTTCCAGTTGAAAGCGGGTTTGAGCGAGATACTGACAGTCACAGCATAAAGTATCGACCTGTGGAGCCAGTCACTCAGTGAGGGCATTCCTTGCTGGGAGGAAAACTACAGCATTGCGTAATTGTGGGATTATATTCACCGGGGCCGAAACTGTCACACTGAGTGTTTATTTTATGCTGGTGTGTGACGACTCATCGAGAACATTAACCTCATTCTCCTGTAACATTCGTGTTTACACCGAAGTGTCCACACTGTGGTTGAGGTTTCTTCTGATCGCTATTTCTAACGATATAATGAATGCATTCTAAAGGAAGGAGATTGCGATTTCGTTAAAACAATTTCAGAGGAGAATTCCACAGAGTGACCAGAGGAAATCTTCCCCTTGTGTGACCCCATCAGAAGGTTAATCAAACCCGACCCCGTCAACCACCTCAGTCTGATTAGTGACAGTGAGTGAAATAAACTGAACATCTTCATTCAAACCGATATATTGTCATTTCGAGAAAATATCTTACCGCCATCATCCGACCATGTTGGCAATAGCTGGGAGGGGAATAGGAGCCCCTTCCCTAAATACCTGCTGAACCCGTTAGATTAAAGTCTGCCTGAAACCAACAGGAGGCGCGGAAATAAATCACACGGGGAGGTGGTTGTCAGCAGTCAACCTCCTTTCTCCTCTGGTTCACAAGAACAAGTATCGAGTAAGCACCAGACTCCGTAGTGGAGTACACGGAACAGACCTCATTGAAACACAGTAAAGGTGATCGGCCTTTAACTCTATACAGAGAGTGAACCAGAGGGAGCCCCGTACAAACACACTGCCGGAATGTGACAAGGTCAACGGGACAGCGGGCAGTGTGGTGAGAAACGGGGACTGTCAGTACTTCTCACAGAAGAGTGTCGATATAAAAAGAGAGAAATCAGCAACAATCCAATTGACAGCACGGAACAGGAAACATCATGTTCATTATTAATAAAAATAATCGTGCTGCTAATTTCATAATAGATATTCGACGGGACGGTGCTTCCAAACCCTTTTCATGTAATGGGCACCTCAACTTTCAAACAAATATAAAACCAGTTCTCATTCAGTGTCAGAATCGCACTCAGATCTGACGCTCCAGTCGGCAGGAAATGTACTGACCGGAGGGAACACATTCAGTAACGATTTAATAAACCATTGAGGAGTCAAACACCTTCAGAATAAAGCAGTCTTGGCTGAACTGTGACCCCACGAGAGTCCCATTCCCCAGCTGGTGCGCAAACTCAGAAAAAACTGTCCAGAAAACAGGCAAAGGAGCAACAGCCAATAGTCTGAAGATGAAGGTGACAATGATTCGGGAGAGACAGTCCCCAGTGAGTAACAGGGAAAACAACGCGGAAACTGCACAGACTGAACCCATCCGAAAAAATAGAGACGTTGGGAACAGTTCTCAGGATAGCCGGCACCGCAAACAGCACAAAGTGAGCCTTATATCCGGCTTCTGCAGACGGAGCCTCTGATCTACAAAGCGGCGGGGGGTTCTGTACCAGGGTTTAACTGGTTTCCATCAGTGTGGCCTCAGGGCGCAGTAATAAACTGCAGTGTCGGTCAGCTGCAGCCCCGAGATGGTTAAACGGGTGAATTTAGTCGAGGTCTGGATTTCTGCAGAAAAACGGGTTTTATCAAAATCTGCTTTATGCTCAACACCATCATAATCCTTCCACAGTATAAACCCGGGCTGTGTGTCTGGTGGTTCTGGTACCAATATAAACAATTAAAGGTGCTCCATTTAGTGTAATAGCTACAGTTTAAAGTCACCGTTTCTCCTTCTGTCTTAACTCCTGAGGACAGCGGCTGAGTGACAGAATCTCCAAGACTCAGATCTGAAAAACATGTTCGAACAGGAAAAGATCAGACCGGCGGGTGTTTAAAATTCAGATTCAAACCATGTTTGGAAATGAGAGTAAAGATGAAATCCAGAACCAGGGGTCACAGTCTAAAGATAAGGGGTAAGCAATTTAGGACAGAGATGAGGAGGAATTTCTTCACCCAGAGAGTGGTGAACCTGTGGAATTCTCTACCACAGAAGGCAGTTGAGGCCAAATCATTAACTATATTCAAGAAGGAGTTGGATATATTTCTTAAGGCTAAAGGGATCAAGGGATATGGGGAGAAGGCAGGGACAGGGTACTGAATTTGGATGATCAGCCATGATCTCATTGAATGGCGGAGCAGGCTCGAGGGGCCGAATGGCCTACTCCTGCTCCTATCTTCTATGTTTCTATGTGTTTGGTCCACAATTACCTGTCAGAAAATATTCCCACACAGCCCAGATGCTGAGTAGCCGCATTGTCGCTGTCCGCACTGTAAAAGGGGGGTTGGATATTTGAAGACACCCGTTCTAATCCCCGCCCTCAATAAGCTGCTGTCGTGTCTCAGGATGCTCTCACCTCACTACCTTGTGTCCCCAGTGGTGCTGTGAGACCGGTAGGTGGTGAGCTGGCTGCCAGTGAATGGAAACCCCCCGAGCTGGGCCACAGCCAGTGTCCTTATAGGGGAATGGTTCCGCTTTTAGAGACCGGGGGTGCGAACGAAACCCTTGTCTGGTTAATGGAACCCGGAAACTCAGGATTGTTAATGGTGACAGAAAACATTCCAGCATTAAAGAGACATTCTGAAGGACAATGGACATTGGGGGAACTCTGTGCTTGGGGCCTGTTTTAAAGAGCACAATCACTAGCTTGTGAAATCTGATTCTTGTGTATAAACTGTCTCTGGCCCAGCAACATACTCTGATCAAATAAACCCTGTGTACAGGCCGCGATCAATGGGTCCGGGTCACTGACAGGGAGTTGAGTAAAGGGCTGCACAATATTGCCGGTAGGCACGGAAGGAGCATCGTAGATTCCTAGAATCTTACAGCACAGAATGGGGCATTCGGCCCATCGTGCCTGTTTAGTCCCATATCCCAGATTTTTCTCCGTAACCCTGCAAATTAGTCCTCAAGTACATGTCCAATTGTTTTTGCAAGTTCCCATGACATCTGATTCCACCACCCTTTCAGGCTTTGCATTGCATATTTTAACAACACTCTTTGTGAAGAAATATCTTTTCATTTCCCCTCTAGTTCTTTTGCCCATTATTTTAAATCTATTCCCTCTGATTATCAACCCACTTGCCAGAGGAAATATTTGCTCGATCAAAACCCCTCATAATTTTGAATACTTCTATTAGGTCTCCTCTTAACCTTCTCTGCTCTAAGGGGAACAATCCCAGCTTCTCCAATCTCTCCACATAACTGAATTCCCTCATCCCTGGTACCACCCTGGTCAACCTCCTCTGCACCCTCTCCAGGGCCTTGACATCCTTCCTAAAGTGTGCTGCTTAGAATTGTACACAATAGAGAAAGGAGAAAAGAGGAGGTACGGCGCCACACACATGATTTGTGAAGTTCATTTTTATTATAAATACGCGTTGAAATCACCTAAAAATTCCCCAGTGGGCCTGACCTGTTCTTGTTGAGTGTTGTGACTTGTCGCTCTTTTAAGAATCTCCCTATGATTTTCACTGTGGAGGCTGAATGATTGCTGCTGTTTATCGGGGTGAGAGCGCCCTCTGGTGAGCACTAACTGGAACTCTCAGTGTGGGTTTTTCTACGGGATCCGCTAAATCTCTGGGGCTCATGGCACAGAAATACACGGCGGTGTCGGAGACAAGAACTCCGGTGATATTTAAAGGAACCGTTTTGCTGTCTCTGTGCAAAACAGCAGAGAACCGGCCTGGGAATTCTGGATACTGGTCTACCGTCCCCGAGCTATATATCCTCAGTAAATATCTCGGACCTTCCCCTGGTTTCTGGATGTAGCAGAACAGAGTTGCAGCAGCTACCGAGTAACTGCAGTTCAGTATTATGGTCTGTCCTTCCTTAACCGTTAATTCAGACGGATCCTGGGACACTGATTCTTTGCCACTCGTTCCTGAAACAAAACACAGAATGTGTCAAAAGTCTGGGTGTAAATATAATCCGTGAAACGCACAATGACCACTTACACATGTACTCACCGGGCAGCACGACCATTATTATCAGTAAGGAACATGGGGAGCACATGGTGTCTGGTTTAGATTTAGACATAAAATACCAGATCGCGTTAATTACGTTGGCCCTTCTAGTCTGACATGAAAGAGTAACCTCAGATATGGGAGAGACGTCACTTATTGGGAGAATGGGGGGTGGGGCGTTTCCCAGGGACAGGATTGGCTGGTCTCTCGGAACTGACATAAGCTGTGCACCAATCAGTGTTAGTTGTGGAACAATGACTGATGTCTCCCTGCAAACCCTTTCCTTCCCGAGCTATGTGAGTGAGTCTCTCGCTCCCTCTGTCTGTCTCTCTCTCTCTCTGTCGCTCTCTGCATCTCTCTATCTGTGTCTTGCTGTCGCTCACGCTATTTAGCTCGGTGTTTTTCTCTCCTTTTCTCTCCCTCTCTCTATCTCTCTCTCTGTGTCTTTGTTTCGGTGACATTTGCTGATTAACTCGGTATCTTTCTCACTCCCTCCCTTATTGTTTCTCTCTCTCAGTAAGGTGAAAAGCGAAAAATAATCAAAAGCAATTCAGTCCCCGGTATCACTTCGTTCCCACCACAGCCAATCTGCTCCATTACTTGTCGGAGCCCCAAGACTAATAAAGAAGTCTCGGCTGAACTGTGACCCCACGAGATTCCCATTCCCCAGCTGGTGCGCAAACTCAGAGAAAACTGTCCAGAAAACAGGCAAAGGAGCAACAATCAATAGTCTGAAGAGGAAGGTGGCAATGATTCAGGAGAGACAGTCCCCAGTAAGAAACACAGACCGATAAACACACACATGGATACACAGACAGATAAACACACACACAGACAGATAAACACACACATAGACACACAGACAGGTAAAAACACACACAGACATACAGACAGATAAACACACACAGACACAGATAGATAAACACACATATAGACACACAGGCAGATAAACACACACAAAGACACACAGAGCGATACAAACACATGGAAACAGACACATAAAGACACACTGAGACACACAGAAAGATAAACACACCCATAGACACACAGACACATAAGCACACACAGAGACACACAGACAGATAAACACAGTCATAGACACACAGAAAGATAAACACACCCATAGACACACAGACACATAAACACACAGGCACACAGACAGATAAACACAGTCATAGACAGAGGCAAAATATTTCGAGAGTAAACTGACGTTAATGGATTACTCTGAGGTAGAGACATTGCGACAATATCGTCTCAGATTTCCATGTCTATAAAATGGATTCTGTTTTATCAGCAAGAACACCTGAAATCGATTCCTCATTAAATGTGAGCATCGGTTTCAAAACACAGTTAAATTGGGAATCCTTTTGAAGAATAACCTTCATCGAAGGGTTTATTTCTGTCCATGACATTGTGGGTGAGGCGGGTAACAGTCAGGCAGAATCCGCCCCCATTCCCGGGATCGGATGATCAGATGTCTGGGAGCCTGTGTGCCGAGGCCGCGGGCAGTGATGATAAACACAGACAGTCTCAATGATCACCGGCAGCTTATTGAAACCAGGCGCTTGGTTTGACTCAGGAAATGACGGGGACTCCGTGTGCTGACAGAAACATTTCCAATTCTCCCCTTCAGTCTGAAAGCTGCCACTGAGAGGAGGCACCGGGTGAAGTGCGGGGTCCCAGTGTGGGGAGACTGCGGCCATTATGGAGTTTGGGGTTTTCCTTATTTGGGCCCTTCCAACGTTGTTATTTGGCTGGTTTATTTATTTATACATCTGTGTCTGTCTGTACATTCCACTATTTACATCACTGTCTTCCATTCATTGATGTCTCTGCCTGCACAATTTTTTATCAGACTGTCTGTCTCTCTGTCTTTCTGTATCTCTATTTCCACCCGTCTATGTATTAATGTCTTGTCATTACTCTGTTCTTTTCTCTTCCTTTCTCTTCGTCACCCTGTGTATAAACCGAGGAATAGAAAAATAATATCGTAAAGAAATAAAAATGTGTTATCAGTACGTTCTGTCCGTCCGTCTATTTGTCTGTCATCCGTAGTTTTTTTATTCGTTCATGGGATGTGGGCATACCTAACTGCCCTTGAGAAGGTGGTGGTGAGCCACCGCCTTGAACCGCTGCAGTCCGATTGGTTAAGGTACTGGTGTGCAGTTTTGGTCGCCTTATCCGAGGAAGGACGTTCTTGCCATGGAAGGAGTGCAGCGAGAATTCACCAGGCTGATACCTGGGATGGCAGGAATGACATATGAGGAGAGATTGTGTCGATTGGGCCTATACTCGCTGGAGTTTAGAAGATTGAGAGGGGATCTCATCGAAACCTATAAAATTCTGTCAGGCCTGGACAGACTAGATGCAGGAAGGATGTTTCTGATGGCCGGGGAGTCCAGAACCAGGGGTCATAGTCTAAGGATAAGGGGTAAGCGATTTAGGACTGAAATGAGGAGGAATTTCTTCACCCAGAGAGTGGTGAACCTATGGAATTCTCTGCCACAGAGGGCGGTGGAGGCCAGTTCATTAAATATATTCAAGACAGAGTTGGATATATTTCTTAAGGCTAAAGGGATCAAGGGATATGGGGAGAAGGCAGGGACAGGGTATTGAATTTGGATGATCAGCCATGATCTCATTGAATGGCGGAGCAGGCTCGAAGGGCCGAATGGCCTACTCCTGCTCCTATCTTCTATGTTTCTATGTTTGTATGAATCATAGATGGTTAGAGCACAGAAGGAGGCCATTCGGACGGCCGAGCCCGTGCCGGCTCTCTGCAAGAGCACTTCAGTTAGTCCCACTCCCTGCCCTTTCTCCGTAGCCCTACATTTTTTTTCCTTCAGGTACTTATCCAATTCCCTTTTGAAAGCGGTGATTGAATCTGCCTCCACCACCCTTTCAGGCAGTGCATTCCAGATCCTAACCACTCGCTGCGTAAAAAAGTTTTTCCTCATGTCGCCTTTGGTTCTTCTGCCAATCACCTTAAATCTGTGTCCTCTGCTTCTCGACCCTTCCTCTCTATCTACTCTGTCCAGACCCCCCATGATTTTGAACAGCTCTATCAAATCTCCTCTCAACCTTCTCTGCTCTAAGGAGAAAAACCGCACCTTTCCAGTCTATCCACGTGACTGAAGACCCTCATCCCTGGAACCATTCTTGTGAATCTTTTCTGCACCCTCTCTAAGGCCTTCACATCCTTCCTAATTTGAGGTGCCCAGAATTGGAAACAATATTCCAGTTGAGGCCGAACCAGTGTTTTATAAAGGTTCATCATAACTTCCTTGCTTTTGTACTCTGTACCTCTACTTATGAAGCCCAGTATCCAGTATGCTTTTTTAACCGCTTTCTCAACCGCCACCTTCAAAGATTTGTGAACATATACCCCCAGGTCTCTCTGTTCATGCACCCCCTTTAGAATTGTGCTATTTAGTTTATATTGCCTCTCCTCGTTCTTCCCACCAAAATGTATCAATTCGCACGTTCCTGCTCAGTTAGAAAGTCTATTACATCACATTTATGCAAACAGATACAAGGCTTGGCCATACCTACCGATCACCAGCCACAATATAACAAGGTGACGGCATGGCATGGGTTCTATTGTATATTCACAAACAATCCTTGGGACAGCATTTATATTTCCTGTTGCAATCTGTTATATGGAGTAAAGTGAGCAAGTGTTCGACTGGAAGGTATAAAAGGTGAGGGAAGTATCTCGTGCAATTCTTTGCCCAGTCAAGGTACTGAATGCATTAATTGGCGAACAGCAGTTTAACAGGAGCGATGACTCTTCAGATGTAGTTTCTCTACTTCGTCCTACGTCATCTAGCCGCATCACTCAGAATGTCACTCAGTAGAGTAAAGGAGGAGAGGAAGAATATTGTTCTGGGCGGGTTTTCTCTTTGGTAATTCACCCCTCCCTTCAAAACTCACCCAGCTTGTTCAAAAAAAGAAAATATTCGCGTGATGCAATTTAACTGTTGAACGGTTTTAATATTGCGAAAGAAGAAATTGAAGTAATGAAATTGATTGAACGATAGAACGTGGGAGAGAGGAGAGAAAGAATGAAATAGAGAAAGAACAAGAAACGGAAGAGAAAAATAAAGTCATAGTGAAAGAAAGAACGAATGACAGAAGCCAAGAAAGATTTCACATGGTGATTGTCCTAATCCACCCGCTGTTGCTCTTCGTTTTCTGTATCCATTCTTGAGATGTGGGCGTCGATGTCAAGGCTGGCATTTATTGCCCATCCCTAGCTGCCCTTGAGAAGGCGGTGGTGGGCCTTCTCCTTGAACCACTGCAGTCCGTGCGGTGAAGGTGCTCCCACAGTGCTGTTAGGTGGGGAGTTCCAGGATTTGGACCCAGGGATAAAGGTGGAACGGCGATATATGTCAAATTCCGTTTGGCGAGTGACTTATAGAATTATAGATGATACAGCACAGAAGGAGGCCAATCGGCCCATCGCGTCTAACTCGCTCTTTAAAAGAGCAATCAATTGGTCCCACTCCCCAGCTCTTTGCCCAAATCCCTGCAAATGTTTCACTGCCTGCAGCCCCGGCACACCGGCTCCCTGTGCTGTTCTGCTTTGTCCCTGACATCTTATCATCTGATCCCGGGAATGGGTGAGGATTCAGTCTGACCGTTACCGGCCTCACCCACAATGTACTGGGCACCTCCCGGAACTACTCCTCAGCAGGAAGAAATCCCTTCGATTGAAGTTAATTCTTCAAAAGATTTCCCATTTTACCCGTGTTTTGAACGCGATGCAGACAGTTAATGAGGAATCGATGAGAAAAGTTCCTTTTGTAGAAATGAAAATCGAACGCGATATTGTCACAATATCTATCACTACCTCAGAATTTCCCATTAACCGCAGTTTACTCTCGAACGTTTCAGTCTGTGTTTCTCTATGTGTTTATCTGGCTGTTTGTGTTCATCTCTGCATGTTTTTCAGTGTGTGTTTATCTGTCTCTGTCTGTGTCTCAGTGTGTGTGTCTGTGTTTATCTGTGCTTGTTTGTCTGTGTATGTTTATTTGCCTGAGTCAGTACAAAGAAGGTTCACTCGGTTAATCCCGGGGATGAGGGGATGGACATATGAGGAGAGGTTGAGTAGATTGGGACTCTACTCATTGGAGTTCAGAAGAATGAGAGGCGATCTTATTGAAACATATAAGATTGTGAAGGGGTTGGATCGGGTGGATGCGGGGAGGATGTTCCCGATGATGGGTGAAACTAGAACTAGGCGGCATAGTCTAAGAATAAGGGGCTGCTCTTTCAAAACTGAGATGAGGAGGAACTACTTCACTCAGAGGGTGGTAGGTCCATGGAATATGCTGCCCCAAAAAGCTGTAGAAGCTACATCATTACATAAATTTAAAACAGAAATAGACAGTTTCCTAGAAGTAAAGGGAATTAAGGGTTACGGGGAGCGGGCAGGAATTTGGACATGAGTCTAGGTTCGGATCGGACATGGCCCTGTGGGTAGCGGAGCGGGCCCAGGGGCCGTGTAGCCTGATCCTGCTCCTATTTCGTGTGTCTAATTCTGTTAGATTCAGGAGATGGTTCTGTGATAGTGGATTGGCGGTTAGGATCAGATCAGCCATGATCTTATTGAATGGCGGAGCAGGCTCGAGGGGCCGATTGGCCTACTCCTGCTCCTATTTCTTATGTTCTTATGTTCTATGAGTTTCTGTGTCTATGTCAGTATGTGTGTTTCTCTGTGTTTGTTGTTCCAATGCTCTATGTGAGGGTTGTAGGAACACAGGAGGGCGCTGTCTGAACACTTCTTAAAGATCTTCCGTCTCAAACAACACAGTTGAATATAAATAAAGATCCTCCACAACATGTCAACCAGTTGTGTTTATCTTGGGTTATGTTGCCTGTGTGTGTGTACATGAATGGGCGTGTGTGTGTGTATATGTATGGTCATATATGTGTGTGTGTGTGTATATGTATGGTCATATATGTGTGTGTGTGTGTATATGTATGGTCATATATGTGTGTGTGTGTGTATATGTATGGTCATATATGTGTGTGTGTGTGTATAGGTGTGTGCATGATTCTTATTGACAAGGGCGGGTTCCCTTGAACTGGAGGCTTTGTCTGTGGCAGTTTTATTTCGTCGAGGTTTTCAACAGCGACAGATTAATGTTAAACTCTGTGCTGCTCAGCCGACAAAAATCCTGGATTTCTGCTCAAGTGATCGTTAAATAAGTTACTTTCTGTATTGGTTTGGCCGGCCTCGTACCTTCCCTTCGCAAAATCCGCCTTAGTTTTGCACTCTTATCCCGATACAAAATAAAACACGGAACATGGTTCCCGTGCTGCTGGTACCAGTACAGGTCGGGGTTATTGAGCTTTGTTGTGTAGCTACAGTCTATTTTCACACCATCTCCTTCAGTGACACTGAAATTGCCTGAATCACCCCTGAATAAAAGTTAACTGAGGGTTGAATACAATACTGAGATAGAAAGTCTACTAACATCACATTAGTGCAAACAGACACAAGGCATGGTCATACCTACCGAACACCAGCCACAATATAACGAGGTGACGGAGCGACGTGGGCTCTATTATATCTCCACCAACAATCCCTTGGAATAACAGTTCTATTTCCCGTTGCAATAAGCTACACTGAGTAAAGTAAGACACTGTTCTAAAGGAATGTATAACAGAAGGCGAGGAAGTATCTCGTGCAATTCTGTTCCTACTAAAAGGGACCGAAAGCATTAATTGGGTGACAGCATTTTAAATCCGCCCCTACTTTAGCTCACCTTCTGCTGAAACCACCATCCGTGTCCTTGTTACCTCGAGACTCGACAATTCCAACGCTCTACTGGCCGGTTTCCCACCTTGCACCCTCTGTAAACTTGAGCACTTTCAAAACTCTGATACCTGTATCCGAACTCCTTCCAAGTCCTGTTCACCCATCGCACCTGTGCTCGCTGACCTACATTGGCTTCCGGTCTGACAACGCCTCGATTTTAAAATACTCATCCTTGTTTTCAAATCACTCCAAGGCCTCGCCCCTCCCGATCTCTGTAATCTCCTCCAGCCCCACAACGCCCGAGATCTCTGACTGCTCCAGTGTCTCTGTTGGAAAGGAAAGCAGATTAAATGCGTTTGATCCATAATTAACGGCCAGAAATGCTCCCCACACAGCCCAAATGCTGAGTAGCCGCATTGTCGCTGTCCGCTCTATGAAAAGGGGGTTGGATATTTGAAGACACCCGTTCTAATTCCCATCCTCAATAATCTGCTGTCGTGTCTCAGGATGCTCTCACCTCACTTCCTGGTGTCCCCAGTGGTGCTGTGAGACCGGAAGGTGGTGATCTGGCTGCCAGTGAATGGAAACACCCCGAGCTGGGCTACAATCAATGTGCTTATAGGGGAATGGTTCCGCTTTTACTGACTGGGGTGGGAATGAAACTCTTGTCTGGTTATTGTAAACGGAAACTCGGGATTGTAGATGTTGACAGAAAATATTCCGGCACTATAGAGACATTCTGAAGGACAATGGACATTGGGGGAACTCTGTGCTTGGGGCCTGTTTTATAGAGCACAATCACAACCTTGTGAAATATGGTCATTGTGTATAAACTGTCTCTGACCCAGCAACATACTCTGATCAAATAAACCCTGTGTAAAGGGCTGCACAATATTGCAGACAGGCACTGGAAAATCTTTCGGATGAGACTTAAACCGAGGCCCCGTCTGCTCCCTTTAGGTGGATGTAAAAGATCCCATGGAACTATTCGAAGAAGAGCAGGGAACTTATCCCCTGTGCCCTGGCCAATATTTATCCCTCAACCAGCATCACTGAAGCAGATTATCTGGTCATTATCACATTGGTTTTTGTGGGAGCTTGCTGTGCGCAAACTGGCTGCCGCGTTTCCGACGTTTCAACAGTGACAACACTTCAAAATTATTTCATTGGCTGTAAAGCGCTTTGGGACGTCCGGTGGTCTTTAATGGCGCTATACAAATGGAAGTCTTTCATTCTTTTTTAAAGTATACAAGGGGATTTAAGGCTCCCCTTAATGTGACGTAATCATGCAAGAACATCCATCAGATTGGTGAAGTTAAATTTATTATAAATGCGAGTTGAAATCATAAACTAATATAATTCCGCAAGTGGACCTCACCTGTTCCTGTTGAGTGTTGTGTTTTGTTGCTGTCACTGTGGAGGCTGAATTATTGCTTATTGGTGTGAGAGCGCCCTCTGGTGAGCACTAACTGGAACTCTCAGTGTGGGTTTTTGTGCAGGATCCGCTATATCTCTGCAGCAGTGTGGGGTTCATGGCACAGAAATACACGGCGCTGTCGGAGACAAGAGCCGCGGCGATATTTAACGGAACCGTTTTGTTTTCTTTGTGCAAAACAGCAGAGAACCTCCCTGTGAAATCTGGAGCCTTATCTCCCGTCACCGAGTTATATCTCCTCAGCAAATGTCGTGGAGCTTCCCCGGGATATTGGATGTACCAGAATAGAGTTGGGGCTGTGTAGGTTGTCGAGTAACTACAGTTCAGTATTACGGTTTGACCTTCCTGAACCTTAAATTCAGACGGATCCTGGGACACTGAATCTTTGCCACTCGTTCCTGTAACAAAACACAGAATGTGTCAAAAGTCTGGGTGTAACTATAATCCGTGAAACACACACTGACCCTGTAAACATAGACTCACCGGACAGCACAACCATTATTATCAGTAATGAACACGGGGAGCACATGGTGTCTGGTTTAGAATTCGACAGGAAATCAGAGAATGTTTTAACTATGTTGATCCTTCTAGTCTGATATTATAGAGTAATCTCTGATCAGGGGCAGGCTTCACTTATTGGGAAACTGAGGGGCGTTTCGCAGTGACAGGATTGGCTGGTCTCTCAGAACAGGCGACAGTTGGGCACCAATCAGTGTTAGTTGTGATCCAATTACTTTTTCTGTCTGTTTCCCTTTCTGTCTCGCTGGCTTTCTCTGTTTCTCTGTCTCTCTCTCTCTTTGTCTCTGGTGTTCGCCTGTCTGTCTCTTTCTTTCTGCCATTCTCTCTGTCTCTCTCTCTCTCTATCGTGTTCCATGAAGTTGCAATGTGTAGAAAACCAATTTGTCTCAATCTCCCGTTTCAACACGACAAAATTCTCAATTAATATTTGCAGTTATAATAGATAATATATGATTACCGCAGCTCAGAGACATGTTTGAAATGGCAGCAGTTACTAAACAAATCTCTCAGTATATTAGACAGGCAGGAATCATGAGACGCGGTACCTCAGAGTTGGAATCTGTGTGGTTTCATATTGTTTTGAGCGAATTCATTCAGCAGTTATGTCTTGGATATTAAAAATAAACACAGGGAATCACCGGGATTTACACTAAAGTTGTCATTAACACCGTGTATATGATTATCTGCATTAAAGTGTCTAATAAGAAGAAGAAAAATGTGACGTAATCATGCAAGAACATCCATCAGTAATTTGCGAAATAAACGATTTCCCAAACTGAGGGCCGATTACCTCACATCGCCACCAGAGGGAGCTCCTTGGTCGTGTTTGCCTGTTCACTGCGGCAGATTCATCGGAAGATTACATGGCACTCGCGGGTGAGGAACGCCGTTCAGCCCATTTTAATTTATCCTTCCAGAAAATCCCACCCCCACAATTTCCTTTATTTGTTACTAAACTCATCCCTTGGATTCTGTCGCTTTGCCCAGAGTCCATTCCAAGTCAATCGCTCTCTGTGTGACCAAAAATCTCTTCATCTCAGTCCTAAAGTTACGATTTACTAGTTGAACCTGTGCACACTTGTCCTACTGCCACTGTTTAATTTAAGTTATTTTCTGCATTAACTCTTTTCCATATCACGTGCTATCTTATATATTTATGTAATTTGTTTTTTTCCTGGAATTCATAAACAATTCTTCTCTCATGGTCTCTCTCTGTTCTTCTTATTTACTCTTAATCTGTTTCTCTCACTTTCTAAGTCTGTTACTCTCACTGTCGCTCTCTGTTTTTTGCACTATCTCTACATCCGTTTCTCTCGCTGTCCCTACATCCATTTCTCTCGCTGCCTCTACGTCTGTTTCTCTCTCTCTTCCTTCTCTTTCTGATTCTTTCACTGTGCCTTCATTTGTTTCTCTTCGTTTCTCAGTCTGTATGTCTCACTTTTGCTGCATCTGTTTCTCTCTCGCTGCCTTTCCCTCTGTTTCTCTCCCACTTCTTATCATCTGTCCCTCTGTTGTCTCCCTGTAAATTTCCCTCCCTGTCTCTCTCTCATTTGTCTCACTGTCTCTCCATTTTTCTCTCTCCGTCTCTCCCTTAATTTATCTCCCTGTATCTCCATCTGTTGATTTCCCTGTTTCTCCCTCATTTTCTCTCCCTGTCTCTCCCTCCATGGCAGATTTGAATAACAAGTATTTACTCGAACAGAGGGTGCTTTGATGCGTCGCTAGTTTTCATTGCAGTGAAAATATCCACGTGCTTCTTTTGGATTCCATTCCCGGGAGATTACACTCGATTAGGCGACGGTTAGAAGGCGAAAGTAGTCGATACTGTGCAGCCAGTGCACACAGCACAAGTCAGGTATATCCCGGCCCTGCCACAACAAGCCTCAAACACTCCCCCGTAAATTTCAAGACCTTCCCATCCAAAACCAAATGCGCCCTTTACTCATTTTATGGGCTCTATTTGAATGTAGGAGAAATATTAACATTAAACCAACTGATCTGCTCAGTCCCCATCAGATACAATAGATCCCCATCCTTTCTGACTCCACTGGATTCCAAACCAAGTCCCAGTGGGTGAAAGGTCAGTGTCTGACACACTGACCCACCCAGTCCCCCATCAGAGAGAGAGGAGACCTTCATCGCCCTCTGCCTGGCATGGATTGGACCCCAGGTCCCAGGGGGTGAAAGGTCAATGTTTGACTCACTGCCCCGGCAGTACTCCATGGGTTAACGGTAACCTGGTGGATTTTATTCAAGAGGATAAATGAGAAACCGGGCCACCAGAGGGCGTTTCAGGGCGAATAAAGCGTCAGCACTTGCATTGTTCCCCGGCCCTCAGTGAGGATATAAGAGATACTTACCATCACACCTGATAGAATGTAATATCATTGATTGCACATCAGAATTGCCCGGAATTAAATCGATTTTCCAGTAATATTATTGATCTACCGAGCGCAGATTCAGGAAAACGCAATGAATGAAATTGTAACTTTCACTTTTTTGATTTTCGGTGAGTGTTATTTGCAGAAAAGCGTTCGCAGTTAAAATATATTTCTCTTGTCTAATTTTCCGTCTCTGTTATGTCGACAGTTATCGGCGGCGAGGCTGTGATCCACCAATCACAGCAGGTGTTTGCACAAGAGGGACAATCGATTGAAATCCAGTGCAACGCGACCACCAGAGGCTCTGAGAGTATCTTCTGGTACAGACAACTACAGAACCGTGGCCCGAAATTTATCATATCTGCTATCCAGGGCAACGCCACTGACGGAGCATTCAAACTCTTCATCGACCCGACAAGAAGTTATAACATTCTCGGTATGGACAGTAGCGCGCTATCAGACGCTGGCGTGTATTACTGTGCAATGAGGCACCGTGTGACAAAGGCTGAGCGCTCCATTGCAATATCTCCTGCAGGTTCCTAACAGACAATCTCCACACCGCTCCTCTGCTCTCCTGAATGTGTTGACTCCTTTGTCGGGGTACAGTTCCACAGGCTGCATTCATTGTGTAAAGAAAGGGTTAATCAGACTGCCCTGGATGTGTTAACTTCTTTGTGGGGTACAGTTCCACAGGCTCCATTCATTGTGTAAAGAAAAGGTTAATCAGACTGTCCTGGATGTGTTGACTTATTTGTGGGGTACAGTTCCACAGGCTCCATCCATCCTCTAAGGAAGGGGTTAATCAGGCTCTCCTGGATGTGTTAACTTCTTTGTGGGGTACAGTTCCACAGGCGCTATTCATTGTGTAAAGAAAGGGTTAATCAGACTGTCCTGGATGTGTTAACTTCTTTGCGGGGTACAGTTCCACAGGCTCCATCCATCCTCTAAGGAAAGGGTTAATCAGGCTGTCCTGGATGTGTTAACTTCTTTGTGGGGTACAGTTCCACAGGCTCCATTCATTGTGTAAAGAAAGGGTTAATCAGACTGTCCTGGATGTGTTAACTTCTTTGTGGGGTACAGTTCCACAGGCTCCATCCACCCTCTAAGGCAAGGATTAATCAGACTGTCCTGGATGTGTTGACTTCTTTGTGGGGTACAGTTTCACAGGCTCCATTCATTGTGTAAAGAAAGGGTTAATCAGACTGTCCTGGATGTGTTAATTCCTTTGTGGGGTACAGTTCCACAGGCTCCATTCATTGTGTAAAGAAAGGGTTAACCAGACTGTCCTGGATGTGTTGGCTTCTTTGTTGGTACAGTTCCACAGGCTCAACCCATCCTGTAAGGAAAGGGTTATATAGAGCTTGACTTGGTTACAAACACCCAGCGCCAGGAATTTCCCTTTAGAGAGTAACTATCACAAAGACATGGGGTTCACCTCACTTCTCTCCACAAGGAAGAGGTGAACTTGCTGGTCATGAGACAACTGACATGACCGGATGTGAGCCGCGGATGAACAATCTCCATTTCCAGCCAATCCAAGAGCAGCAAACCCACGTGACTGAGACTTTAACTGGGCGGCGCTGACTTTAATCAGCCGCCTGTTCAATGTTGTCACTCGGTGCGGGGTCTTCTGATGCGAGCTGTCTGCCGCTTTCCTCTTGACATTTTATTACAAGGATGTATTACTCGGCACAAGTGAATCTATCACTCGTTATTCTGGTGCTGCTACCATGTAGGTACAGGAGCTGAGTTCAATAACCCACAGTGTTTATTTTCACGTTCCTCCTGTGTTTTATTATCTGAATGTTTTTACAGGTCGATGTCTCTCGGACCGAGTGCTACAGTCTTCCGCTGCGATAACAGCCCGGAGCGGGGATTCGGTGCAGATAAACTGCAGCTATGACATGTCCAGCATTCGCGCCATGCACTGGTACAAACAGAAATCCAGTCAGGGACTGGAGTGGGTAATAAAGCGAATATCGGCTGGCAGGGAGAGAAGGAACCGATTTGAATTGGATCTTTCCACTGCGGACAAACGCGGCCAATTGGTCATTGAGAGCACGGAGAGCGCGGATACGGCGGTGTATTACTGTGCGACACAGCCGCACACTGAGAGGAAACGCGGCACTCACTGTACAAAAACCTCCCCTCCTGTTTACAGCCCCGTAACAGCTGCAGCAATCTCTCCAAAAACACAGGGCAGGCAAGGCGGGTCAGAGCGAGAGCAGCGAACGGAAGCTGTGGGCGGGGCTGCCGCAGGCAGTGTTACCGCAAGGTTTGCCTCTATAATTTCCAGTTGATAGCGGGTTTGAGCGAGATACTGACAGTCACAGCATAAAGTATCGACCTGTGGAGCCAGTCACTCAGTGAGGGCATTCCTTGCTGTGAGGAAAACTTCAGCATTGCTTAATTGTGGGATTATATTCACCGGGGCCGAACCTGTCACACTGAGTGTTTATTTTATGCTGGTGTGTGACGACTCATCGAGAACATTAACTTCATTCTCCTGTAACATTCGTGTTTACACCGAGGTGTCCACATTGTGGTTGAGGTTTCTTCTGGTCGCTATTTCTAACGATATAATGAATGCATTCTAAAGGAAGGAGATTGCGATTTCGTTAAAACAATTTCAGAGGAGAATTCCACAGAGTGACCAGAGGAAATCTTCCCCTCGTGTGTCCCCATCAGAAAGTTAATCAAACCCGACCCCCGTCAACCACCTCAGTCTGATTAGTGACAGTGAGTGAAATAAACTGAACATCTACATTCAAACCGATATATTGGCATTTCGAGAAAATATCTTATCACCATCATCCGACCATGTTGGCAATAGGTGGGAGGGGAATATGAGGCCCTTCCCTAAATATCTGCTGAACCCGTTAGATTAAAGTCTGCCTGAAACCAACAGGAGGTGCGGAAATTAATCACACGGGGAGGTGGTTGTCAGCAGTCAACATCCTTTCTCCTCTGGTTCACAAGGACAAGTATCGAGTAACCACGAGACTCCGTAGTGGAGTACATGGAACAGACCTCATTGATACACAGTAAAGGTGATCGGCCTTTAACTCTATACAGTGAGTGAACCAGAGGGAGCCCCGTACAAACACACTGCCGGAATGTGACAAGTTCAACGGGACAGCGGGCAGTGTGGTGAGAAACGGGGACTGTGAGTGCTTCTCACAGAAGAGTGTCGATATAAAAATAGAGAAACCAGCAACAATCCAATTGACAGCACGGAACAGGAAACATCATGTTCATTATTAATAAAAATAATCGTGCTGCTAATTTCATAATAGATATTCGACGGGACGGTGCTTCCAAACCCTTTTCATGTAATGGGCACCTCAACTTTCAAACAAATATAAAACCAGTTCTCATTCAGTGTCAGAACCGCACTCAGACCTGGTGCTCCAGTCGGCAGGAAATGTACTGACCGGAGGGAACACATTCAGTAACGATTTAATAAACCATTGAGGAGTCAAACACCTTCAGAATAAAGCAGTCTTGGCTGAACTGTGACCCCACGAGAGTCCCATTCCCCAGCTGGTGCGCAAACTCAGAAAAAACTGTCCAGAAAACAGGCAAAGGAGCAACAGCCAATAGTCTGAAGATGAAGGTGACAATGATTCAGGAGAGACAGTCCCCAGTGAGTAACAGGGAAAACAACGCGGAAACTGCACAGACTGAACCCATCCGAAAAAATAGAGACGTTGGGAACAGTTCTCAGGATAGCCGGCACCGCAAACAGCACAAAGTGAGCCTTATATCCGGCTTCTGCAGGCGGAGTCTTTGATCTACAAAGCGGCGGGGGGTTCTGTACCAGGGTTTAACTGGTTTCCATCAGTGTGGCCTCAGGGCGCAGTTATAAACTGCAGTGTCGGTCAGCTGCAGCCCCGAGATGGTTAAACGGGTGAATTTAGTCGAGGTCTGGATTTCTGCAGAAAAACGGGTTTTATCAAAATCTGCTTTATGCTCAACACCATCATAATCCTTCCACAGTATAAACCCGGGCTGTGTGTCTGGTGGTTCTGGTACCAATATAAACAATTAAAGGTGCTCCATTTAGTGTCACAGCTACAGTTTAAAGTCACCGTTTCTCCTTCTGTCTTAACTCCTGAGGACAGCGGCTGAGTGACAGAATCTCCAAGACTCAGATCTGAAAAACATGTTCGAACAGGAAAAGATCAGACCGGCGGGTGTTTAAAATTCAGATTCAAACCATGTTTGGAAATGAGAGTAAAGATGAAATCCAGAACCAGGGGTCACAGTCTAAAGATAAGGGGTAAGCAATTTAGGACAGAGATGAGGAGGAATTTCTTCACCCAGAGAGTGGTGAACCTGTGGAATTCTCTACCACAGAAGGCAGTTGAGGCCAAATCATTAACTATATTCAAGAAGGAGTTGGATATATTTCTTAAGGCTAAAGGGATCAAGGGATATGGGGAGAAGGCAGGGACAGGGTACTGAATTTGGATGATCAGCCATGATCTCATTGAATGGCGGAGCAGGCTCGAGGGGCCGAATGGCCTACTCCTGCTCCTATCTTCTATGTTTCTATGTGTTTGGTCCACAATTACCTGTCAGAAAATATTCCCACACAGCCCAGATGCTGAGTAGCCGCATTGTCGCTGTCCGCACTGTAAAAGGGGGGTTGGATATTTGAAGACACCCGTTCTAATCCCCGCCCTCAATAAGCTGCTGTCGTGTCTCAGGATGCTCTCACCTCACTACCTTGTGTCCCCAGTGGTGCTGTGAGACCGGTAGGTGGTGAGCTGGCTGCCAGTGAATGGAAACCCCCCGAGCTGGGCCACAGCCAGTGTCCTTATAGGGGAATGGTTCCGCTTTTAGAGACCGGGGGTGCGAACGAAACCCTTGTCTGGTTAATGGAACCCGGAAACTCAGGATTGTTAATGGTGACAGAAAAAAATCCAATATTAAAGAGACATTCTGAAGGACAATGGACATTGGGGGAACTCTGTGCTTGGGGCCTGTTTTAAAGAGCACAATCACTAGCTTGTGAAATCTGATTCTTGTGTATAAACTGTCTCTGGCCCAGCAACGTACTCTGATCAAATAAACCCTGTGTACAGGCCGCGATCAATGGGTCCGGGTCACTGACAGGGAGTTGAGTAAAGGGCTGCACAATATTGCCGGCAGGCACGGAAGGAGCATCGTAGATTCCTAGAATCTTACAGCACAGAATGGGGCATTCGGCCCATCGTGCCTGTTTAGTCCCATATCCCAGATTTTTCTCCGTAACCCTGCAAATTAGTCCTCAAGTACATGTCCAATTGTTTTTGCAAGTTCCCATGACATCTGATTCCACCACCCTTTCAGGCTTTGCATTGCATATTTTAACAACACTCTTTGTGAAGAAATATCTTTTCATTTCCCCTCTAGTTCTTTTGCCCATTATTTTAAATCTATTCCCTCTGATTATCAACCCACTTGCCAGAGGAAATATTTGCTCGATCAAAACCCCTCATAATTTTGAATACTTCTATTAGGTCTCCTCTTAACCTTCTCTGCTCTAAGGGGAACAATCCCAGCTTCTCCAATCTCTCCACATAACTGAATTCCCTCATCCCTGGTACCACCCTGGTCAACCTCCTCTGCACCCTCTCCAGGGCCTTGACATCCTTCCTAAAGTGTGCTGCTTAGAATTGTACACAATAGAGAAAGGAGAAAAGAGGAGGTACGGCGCCACACACATGATTTGTGAAGTTCATTTTTATTATAAATACGCGTTGAAATCACCTAAAAATTCCCCAGTGGGCCTGACCTGTTCTTGTTGAGTGTTGTGACTTGTCGCTCTTTTAAGAATCTCCCTATGATTTTCACTGTGGAGGCTGAATGATTGCTGCTGTTTATCGGGGTGAGAGCGCCCTCTGGTGAGCACTAACTGGAACTCTCAGTGTGGGTTTTTCTACGGGATCCGCTAAATCTCTGGGGCTCATGGCACAGAAATACACGGCGGTGTCGGAGACAAGAACTCCGGTGATATTTAAAGGAACCGTTTTGCTGTCTCTGTGCAAAACAGCAGAGAACCGGCCTGGGAATTCTGGATACTGGTCTACCGTCCCCGAGCTATATATCCTCAGTAAATATCTCGGACCTTCCCCTGGTTTCTGGATGTAGCAGAACAGAGTTGCAGCAGCTACCGAGTAACTGCAGTTCAGTATTATGGTCTGTCCTTCCTTAACCGTTAATTCAGACGGATCCTGGGACACTGATTCTTTGCCACTCGTTCCTGAAACAAAACACAGAATGTGTCAAAAGTCTGGGTGTAAATATAATCCGTGAAACGCACAATGACCACTTACACATGTACTCACCGGGCAGCACGACCATTATTATCAGTAAGGAACATGGGGAGCACATGGTGTCTGGTTTAGATTTAGACATAAAATACCAGATCGCGTTAATTACGTTGGCCCTTCTAGTCTGACATGAAAGAGTAACCTCAGATATGGGAGAGACGTCACTTATTGGGAGAATGGGGGGTGGGGCGTTTCCCAGGGACAGGATTGGCTGGTCTCTCGGAACTGACATAAGCTGTGCACCAATCAGTGTTAGTTGTGGAACAATGACTGATGTCTCCCTGCAAACCCTTACCTTGCCGAGCTATGTGATTGAGTCTCTCGCTCCCTCTGTCTGTCTCTCTCTCTCTCTGTCGCTCTCTGCATCTCTCTATCTGTGTCTTGCTGTCGCTCACGCTATTTAGCTCGGTGTTTTTCTCTCCTTTTCTCTCCCTCTCTCTATCTCTCTCTCTGTGTCTTTGTTTCGGTGACATTTGCTGATTAACTCGGTATCTTTCTCACTCCCTCCCTTATTGTTTCTCTTTCTCAGTAAGGTGAAAAGCGAAAAATAATCAAAAGCAATTCAGTCCCCGGTATCACTTCGTTCCCACCACAGCCAATCTGCTCCATTACTTGTCGGAGCCCCAAGACTAATAAAGAAGTCTCGGCTGAACTGTGACCCCACGAGATTCCCATTCCCCAGCTGGTGCGCAAACTCAGAGAAAACTGTCCAGAAAACAGGCAAAGGAGCAACAATCAATAGTCTGAAGAGGAAGGTGGCAATGATTCAGGAGAGACAGTCCCCAGTAAGAAACACAGACCGATAAACACACACATGGATACACAGACAGATAAACACACACACAGACAGATAAACACACACATAGACACACAGACAGGTAAAAACACACACAGACATACAGACAGATAAACACACACAGACACAGATAGATAAACACACATATAGACACACAGGCAGATAAACACACACAAAGACACACAGAGCGATACAAACACATGGAAACAGACACATAAAGACACACTGAGACACACAGAAAGATAAACACACCCATAGACACACAGACACATAAGCACACACAGAGACACACAGACAGATCAACACAGTCATAGACACACAGAAAGATAAACACACCCATAGACACACAGACACATAAACACACAGGCACACAGACAGATAAACACAGTCATAGACAGAGGCAAAATATTTCGAGAGTAAACTGACGTTAATGGATTACTCTGAGGTAGAGACATTGCGACAATATCGTCTCAGATTTCCATGTCTATAAAATGGATTCTGTTTTATCAGCAAGAACACCTGAAATCGATTCCTCATTAAATGTGAGCATCGGTTTCAAAACACAGTTAAATTGGGAATCCTTTTGAAGAATAACCTTCATCGAAGGGTTTATTTCTGTCCATGACATTGTGGGTGAGGCCGGTAACAGTCAGGCAGAATCCGCCCCCATTCCCGGGATCGGATGATCAGATGTCTGGGAGCCTGTGTGCCGAGGCCGCGGGCAGTGATGATAAACACAGACAGTCTCAATGATCACCGGCAGCTTATTGAAACCAGGCGCTTGGTTTGACTCAGGAAATGACGGGGACTCCGTGTGCTGACAGAAACATTTCCAATTCTCCCCTTCAGTCTGAAAGCTGCCACTGAGAGGAGGCACCGGGTGAAGTGCGGGGTCCCAGTGTGGGGAGACTGCGGCCATTATGGAGTTTGGGGTTTTCCTTATTTGGGCCCTTCCAACGTTGTTATTTGGCTGGTTTATTTATTTATACATCTGTGTCTGTCTGTACATTCCACTATTTACACAACTGTCTTCCATTCATTGATGTCTCTGCCTGCACAATTTTTTATCAGACTGTCTGTCTCTCTGTCTTTCTGTATCTCTATTTCCACCCGTCTATGTATTAATGTCTTGTCATTACTCTGTTCTTTTCTCTTCCTTTCTCTTCGTCACCCTGTGTATAAACCGAGGAATAGAAAAATAATATCGTAAAGAAATAAAAATGTGTTATCAGTACGTTCTGTCCGTCCGTCTATTTGTCTGTCATCCGTAGTTTTTTTATTCGTTCATGGGATGTGGGCATACCTAACTGCCCTTGAGAAGGTAGTGGTGAGCCACCGCCTTGAACCGCTGCAGTCCGATTGGTTAAGGTACTGGTGTGCAGTTTTGGTCGCCTTATCCGAGGAAGGACGTTCTTGCCATGGAAGGAGTGCAGCGAGAATTCACCAGGCTGATACCTGGGATGGCAGGAATGACATATGAGGAGAGATTGTGTCGATTGGGCCTATACTCGCTGGAGTTTAGAAGATTGAGAGGGGATCTCATCGAAACCTATAAAATTCTGTCAGGCCTGGACAGACTAGATGCAGGAAGGATGTTTCTGATGGCCGGGGAGTCCAGAACCAGGGGTCATAGTCTAAGGATAAGGGGTAAGCGATTTAGGACTGAAATGAGGAGGAATTTCTTCACCCAGAGAGTGGTGAACCTATGGAATTCTCTGCCACAGAGGGCGGTGGAGGCCAGTTCATTAAATATATTCAAGACAGAGTTGGATATATTTCTTAAGGCTAAAGGGATCAAGGGATATGGGGAGAAGGCAGGGACAGGGTACTGAATTTGGATGATCAGCCATGATCTCATTGAATGGCGGAGCAGGCTCGAAGGGCCGAATGGCCTACTCCTGCTCCTATCTTCTATGTTTCTATGTTTGTATGAATCATAGATGGTTAGAGCACAGAAGGAGGCCATTCGGACGGCCGAGCCCGTGCCGGCTCTCTGCAAGAGCACTTCAGCTAGTCCCACTCCCTGCCCTTTCTCCGTAGCCCTACATTTTTTTTCCTTCAGGTACTTATCCAATTCCCTTTTGAAAGCGGTGATTGAATCTGCCTCCACCACCCTTTCAGGCAGTGCATTCCAGATCCTAACCACTCGCTGCGTAAAAAAGTTTTTCCTCATGTCGCCTTTGGTTCTTCTGCCAATCACCTTAAATCTGTGTCCTCTGCTTCTCGACCCTTCCGCTCTATCTACTCTGTCCAGACCCCCCATGATTTTGAACAGCTCTATCAAATCTCCTCTCAACCTTCTCTGCTCTAAGGAGAAAAACCGCACCTTTCCAGTCTATCCACGTGACTGAAGACCCTCATCCCTGGAACCATTCTTGTGAATCTTTTCTGCACCATCTCTAAGGCCTTCACATCCTTCCTAATTTGAGGTGCCCAGAATTGGAAACAATATTCCAGTTGAGGCCGAACCAGTGTTTTATAAAGGTTCATCATAACTTCCTTGCTTTTGTACTCTGTACCTCTACTTATGAAGCCCAGTATCCAGTATGCTTTTTTAACCGCTTTCTCAACCGCCACCTTCAAAGATTTGTGAACATATACCCCCAGGTCTCTCTGTTCATGCACCCCCTTTAGAATTGTGCTATTTAGTTTATATTGCCTCTCCTCGTTCTTCCCACCAAAATGTATCAATTCGCACGTTCCTGCTCAGTTAGAAAGTCTATTACATCACATTTATGCAAACAGATACAAGGCTTGGCCATACCTACCGATCACCAGCCACAATATAACAAGGTGACGGCATGGCATGGGTTCTATTGTATATTCACAAACAATCCTTGGGACAGCATTTATATTTCCTGTTGCAATCTGTTATATGGAGTAAAGTGAGCAAGTGTTCGACTGGAAGGTATAAAAGAAGGTGAGGGAAGTATCTCGTGCAATTCTTTGCCCAGTCAAGGTACTGAATGCATTAATTGGCGAACAGCACTTTAACAGGAGCGATGACTCTTCAGATGTAGTTTCTCTACTTCGTCCTACGTCATCTAGCCGCATCACTCAGAATGTCACTCAGTAGAGTAAAGGAGGAGAGGAAGAATATTGTTCTGGGCGGGTTTTCTCTTTGGTAATTCACCCCTCCCTTCAAAACTCACCCAGCTTGTTCAAAAAAAGAAAATATTCGCGTGATGCAATTTAACTGTTGAACGGTTTTAATATTGCGAAAGAAGAAATTGAAGTAATGAAATTGATTGAACGATAGAACGTGGGAGAGAGGAGAGAAAGAATGAAATAGAGAAAGAACAAGAAACGGAAGAGAAAAATAAAGTCATAGTGAAAGAAAGAACGAATGACAGAAGCCAAGAAAGATTTCACATGGTGATTGTCCTAATCCACCCGCTGTTGCTCTTCGTTTTCTGTATCCATTCTTGAGATGTGGGCGTCGATGTCAAGGCTGGCATTTATTGCCCATCCCTAGCTGCCCTTGAGAAGGCGGTGGTGGGCCTTCTCCTTGAACCGCTGCAGTCCGTGCGGTGAAGGTGCTCCCACAGTGCTGTTAGGTGGGGAGTTCCAGGATTTGGACCCAGGGATAAAGGTGGAACGGCGATATATGTCAAATTCCGTTTGGCGAGTGACTTATAGAATTATAGATGATACAGCACAGAAGGAGGCCAATCGGCCCATCGCGTCTAACTCGCTCTTTAAAAGAGCAATCAATTGGTCCCACTCCCCAGCTCTTTGCCCAAATCCCTGCAAATGTTTCACTGCCTGCAGCCCCGGCACACCGGCTCCCTGTGCTGTTCTGCTTTGTCCCTGACATCTTATCATCTGATCCCGGGAATGGGTGAGGATTCAGTCTGACCGTTACCGGCCTCACCCACAATGTACTGGGCACCTCCCGGAACTACTCCTCAGCAGGAAGAAATCCCTTCGATTGAAGTTAATTCTTCAAAAGATTTCCCATTTTACCCGTGTTTTGAACGCGATGCAGACAGTTAATGAGGAATCGATGAGAAAAGTTCCTTTTGTAGAAATGAAAATCGAACGCGATATTGTCACAATATCTATCACTACCTCAGAATTTCCCATTAACCGCAGTTTACTCTCGAACGTTTCAGTCTGTGTTTCTCTATGTGTTTATCTGGCTGTTTGTGTTCATCTCTGCATGTTTTTCAGTGTGTGTTTATCTGTCTCTGTCTGTGTCTCAGTGTGTGTGTCTGTGTTTATCTGTGCTTGTTTGTCTGTGTATGTTTATTTGCCTGAGTCAGTACAAAGAAGGTTCACTCGGTTAATCCCGGGGATGAGGGGATGGACATATGAGGAGAGGTTGAGTAGATTGGGACTCTACTCATTGGCGTTCAGAAGAATGAGAGGCGATCTTATTGAAACATATAAGATTGTGAAGGGGTTGGATCGGGTGGATGCGGGGAGGATGTTCCCGATGATGGGTGAAACTAGAACTAGGCGGCATAGTCTTAGAATAAGGGGCTGCTCTTTCAAAACTGAGATGAGGAGGAACTACTTCACTCAGAGGGTGGTAGGTCCATGGAATATGCTGCCCCAAAAAGCTGTAGAAGCTACATCATTACATAAATTTAAAACAGAAATAGACAGTTTCCTAGAAGTAAAGGGAATTAAGGGTTACGGGGAGCGGGCAGGAATTTGGACATGAGTCTAGGTTCGGATCGGTCATGGCCCTGTGGGTAGCGGAGCGGGCCCAGGGGCCGTGTAGCCTGATCCTGCTCCTATTTCGTGTGTCTAATTCTGTTAGATTCAGGAGATGGTTCTGTGATAGTGGATTGGCGGTTCGGATCAGATCAGCCATGATCTTATTGAATGGCGGAGCAGGCTCGAGGGGCCGATTGGCCTACTCCTGCTCCTATTTCTTATGTTCTTATGTTCTATGAGTTTCTGTGTCTATGTCAGTATGTGTGTTTCTCTGTGTTTGTTGTTCCAATGCTCTATGTGAGGGTTGTAGGAACACAGGAGGGCGCTGTCTGAACACTTCTTAAAGATCTTCCGTCTCAAACAACACAGCTGAATATAAATAAAGATCCTCCACAACATGTCAACCAGTTGTGTTTATCTTGGGTTATGTTGCCTGTGTGTGTGTACATGAATGGGCGTGTGTGTGTGTATATGTATGGTCATATATGTGTGTGTGTGTGTATAGGTGTGTGCATGATTCTTATTGACAAGGGCGGGTTCCCTTGAACTGGAGGCTTTGTCTGTGGCAGTTTTATTTCGTCGAGGTTTTCAACAGCGACAGATTAATGTTAAACTCTGTGCTGCTCAGCCGACAAAAATCCTGCATTTCTGCTCAAGTGATCGTTAAATAAGTTACTTTCTGTATTGGTTTGGCCGGCCTCGTACCTTCCCTTCGCAAAATCCGCCTTAGTTTTTCACTCTTATCCCGATACAAAATAAAACACGGAACATGGTTCCCGTGCTGCTGGTACCAGTACAGGTCGGGGTTATTGAGCTTTGTTGTGTAGCTACAGTCTATTTTCACACCATCTCCTTCAGTGACACTGAAATTGCCTGAATCTCCCCTGAATAAAAGTTAACTGAGGGTTGAATACAATACTGAGATAGAAAGTCTACTAACATCACATTAGTGCAAACAGACACAAGGCATGGTCATACCTACCGAACACCAGCCACAATATAACGAGGTGACGGAGCGACGTGGGCTCTATTATATCTCCACCAACAATCCCTTGGAATAACAGTTCTATTTCCCGTTGCAATAAGCTACACTGAGTAAAGTAAGACACTGTTCTAAAGGAATGTATAACAGAAGGCGAGGAAGTATCTCGTGCAAGTCTGTTCCTACTAAAAGGGACCGAAAGCATTAATTGGGTGACAGCATTTTAAATCCGCCCCTACTTTAGCTCACCTTCTGCTGAAACCACCATCCGTGTCCTTGTTACCTCGAGACTCGACAATTCCAACGCTCTACTGGCCGGTTTCCCACCTTGCACCCTCTGTAAACTTGAGCACTTTCAAAACTCTGATACCTGTATCCGAACTCCTTCCAAGTCCTGTTCACCCATCGCACCTGTGCTCGCTGACCTACATTGGCTTCCGGTCTGACAACGCCTCGATTTTAAAATACTCATCCTTGTTTTCAAATCACTCCAAGGCCTCGCCCCTCCCGATCTCTGTAATCTCCTCCAGCCCCACAACGCCCGAGATCTCTGACTGCTCCAGTGTCTCTGTTGGAAAGGAAAGCAGATTAAATGCGTTTGATCCATAATTAACGGCCAGAAATGCTCCCCACACAGCCCAAATGCTGAGTAGCCGCATTGTCGCTGTCCGCTCTATGAAAAGGGGGTTGGATATTTGAAGACACCCGTTCTAATCCCCATCCTCAATAATCTGCTGTCGTGTCTCAGGATGCTCTCACCTCACTTCCTGGTCTCCCCAGTGGTGCTGTGAGACCGGAAGGTGGTGATCTGGCTGCCAGTGAATGGAAACACCCCGAGCTGGGCTACAATCAATGTGCTTATAGGGGAATGGTTCCGCTTTTACTGACTGGGGTGGGAATGAAACTCTTGTCTGGTTATTGTAAACGGAAACTCGGGATTGTAGATGTTGACAGAAAATATTCCGGCACTATAGAGACATTCTGAAGGACAATGGACATTGGGGGAACTCTGTGCTTGGGGCCTGTTTTATAGAGCACAATCACAACCTTGTGAAATATGGTCATTGTGTATAAACTGTCTCTGACCCAGCAACATACTCTGATCAAATAAACCCTCTGTAAAGGGCTGCACAATATTGCAGACAGGCACTGGAAAATCTTTCGGATGAGACTTAAACCGAGGCCCCGTCTGCTCCCTTTAGGTGGATGTAAAAGATCCCATGGAACTATTCGAAGAAGAGCAGGGAACTTATCCCCTGTGTCCTGGCCAATATTTATCCCTCAACCAGCATCACTGAAGCAGATTATCTGGTCATTATCACATTGGTTTTTGTGGGAGCTTGCTGTGCGCAAACTGGCTGCCGCGTTTCCGACGTTTCAACAGTGACAACACTTCAAAATTATTTCATTGGCTGTAAAGCGCTTTGGGACGTCCGGTGGTCTTTAATGGTGCTATACAAATGGAAGTCTTTCATTCTTTTTTAAAGTATATAAGGGGATTTAAGGCTCCCCTTAATGTGACGTAATCATGCAAGAACATCCATCAGATTGGTGAAGTTAAATTTATTATAAATGCGAGTTGAAATCACAAACTAATATAATTCCGCAAGTGGACCTCACCTGTTCTTGTTGAGTGTTGTGTTTTGTTGCTGTCAGTGGAGGCTGAATTATTGCTTATTGGTGTGAGAGCGCCCTCTGGTGAGCACTAACTGGAACTCTCAGTGTGGGTTTTTGTGCAGGATCCGCTATATCTCTGCAGCAGTGTGGGGTTCATGGCACAGAAATACACGGCGTTGTCGGAGACAAGAGCCGCGGGGATATTTAACGGAACCGTTTTGTTTTCTTTGTGCAAAACAGCAGAGAACCTCCCTGTGAAATCTGGAGCCTTATCTCCCGTCACCGGGTTATATCTCCTCAGCAAATATCGTGGAGCTTCCCCGGGATATTGGATGTACCAGAATAGAGTTGGGGCTGTGTAGGTTGTCGAGTAACTACAGTTCAGTATTACGGTTTGACCTTCCTGAACCTTAAATTCAGACGGATCCTGGGACACTGAATCTTTGCCACTCGTTCCTGTAACAAAACACAGAATGTGTCAAAAGTCTGGGTGTAACTATAATCCGTGAAACACACAATGACCATTTACACATGTACTCACCGGACAGCACAACCATTATTATCAGTAAGGAACACGGGGAGCACATGGTGTCTGGTTTAGAGTTCGACAGGAAATCAGAGAATGTTTTAACTATGTTGATCCTTCTAGTTTGATATTATCGAGTAATCTCAGGTCAGGGGCAGGCTTCACTTATTGGGAAACTGAGGGGCGTTTCGCAGTGACAGGATTGGCTGGTCTCTCAGAACAGGCGACAGTTGGGCACCAATCAGTGTTAGTTGTGATCCAATTACTTTTTCTGTCTGTTTCCCTTTCTGTCTCGCTGGCTTTCTCTGTTTCTCTGTCTCTCTCTCTCTTTGTCTCTGGTGTTCGCCTGTCTGTCTCTTTCTTTCTGCCATTCTCTCTGTCTCTCTCTCTCTCTATCGTGTTCCATGAAGTTGCAATGTGTAGAAAACCAATTTCTCTCAATCTCCCGTTTCAACACGACAAAATTCTCAATTAATATTTGCAGTTATAATAGATAATATATGATTACCGCAGCTCAGAGACATGTTTGAAATGGCAGCAGTTACTAAACAAATCTCTCAGTATATTAGACAGGCAGGAATCATGAGACGCGGTACCTCAGAGTTGGAATCTGTGTGGTTTCATATCGTTTTGAGCGAATTCATTCAGCAGTTATGTCTTGGATATTAAAAATAAACACAGGGAATCACCGGGATTTACACTAAAGTTGTCATTAACACCGTGTATATGATTATCTGCATTAAAGTGTCTAATAAGAAGAAGAAAAATGTGAGGTAATCATGCAAGAACATCCATCAGTAATTTGCGAAATAAACGATTTCCCAAACTGAGGGCCGATTACCTCACATCGCCACCAGAGGGAGCACCCTGGTCGTGTTTGCCTGTTCACTGCGGCAGATTCATCGCAAGATTACATGGCACTCGCGGATGAGGAACGCCATTCAGCCCATTTTAATTTATCCTTCCAGAAAATCCCACCCCACAATTTCCTTTATTTGTTACTAAACTCATCCCTTGGATTCTGTCGCTTTGCCCAGAGTCCATTCCAAGTCAATCGCTCTCTGTGTGACCAACAATCTCTTCATCTCAGTCCTAAAGTTACCATTTATTAGTTTGAACCTCTGCACACTTGTCCTACTGCCACTGTTTAATTTAAGTTATTTTCTGCATTAACTCTTTTCCATATCACGTGCTATCTTATATATTTATGTAATTTGTTTTTTTCCTGGAATTCATAAACAATTCTTCTCTCATGGTCTCTCTCTGTTCTTCTTATTTACTCTTAATCTGTTTCTCTCACTTTCTAAATCTGTTACTCTCACTGTCGCTCTCTGTTTATCTCACTGTCTCTACATCCGTTTCTCTCGCTGTCAATACATCCATTTCTTTCGCTGCCTCTACGTCTGTTTCTCTCTCTCTTTCCTTCTCTTTCTGATTCTTTCACTGTGCCTTCATTTGTTTCTCTTCGCTTCTCAGTCTGTATGTCTCCCTGTTGCTGCATCTGTCTCTCTCTCGCTGCCTTTCCCTCTGTTTCTCTCCCACTTCTTATCATCTGTCCCTCTGTTGTCTCCCTGTAAATTTCCCTCCCTGTCTCTCTCTCTCATTTGTCTCACTGTCTCTCCATTTTTCTCTCTCCGTCTCTCCCTTAATTTATCTCCCTGTATCTCCATCTGTTGATTTCCCTGTTTCTCCCTCATTTTCTCTCCCTGTTTCTCCCTCCATGGCAGATTTGAATAACAAGTATTTACTCGAACAGAGGGTGCTTTGATGCGTTGCTAGTTTTCATTGCAGTGAAAATATCCACGTGCTTCTTTTGGATTCCATTCCCGGGAGATTACACTCGATTAGGCGACGGTTAGAAGGCGAGAGTAGTCGATACTGTGCAGCCAGTGCACACAGCACAAGTCAGGTATATCCCGGCCCTGCCAGAACAAGCCTCAAACACTCCCCCGTAAATTTCAAGACCTTCCCATCCAAAACCAAATGCGCCCTTTACTCATTTTATGGGCTCTATTTGAATGTAGGAGAAATATTAACATTAAACCAACTGATCTGCTCAGTCCCCATCAGATACAATAGATCCCCATCCTTTCTGACTCCACTGGATTCCAAACCAAGTCCCAGTGGGTGAAAGGTCAGTGTCTGACACACTGACCCACCCAGTCCCCCATCAGAGAGAGAGGAGACCTTCATCGCCCTCTGCCTGGCATGGATTGGACCCCAGGTCCCAGAGGTGAAAGGTCAATGTCTGACTCACTGCCCCGGCAGTACTCCATGGGTTAACGGTAACCTGGTGGATTTTATTCAAGAGGTAAAATGAGAAACCGGGCCACCAGAGGGCGTTTCAGGGCGAATAAAGCGTCAGCACTTGCATTGTTCCCCGGCCCTCAGTGAGGATATAAGAGATACTTAACCATCATCCTGATAGAATGTAATATCATTGATTGCACATCAGAATTGCCCGGAATTAAATCGATTTTCCAGTAATATTCTTGATCTACCGAGCGCAGATTCAGGAAAACGCAATGAATGAAATTGTAACTTTCACTTTTTTGATTTTCGGTGAGTGTTAGTTGCAGAAAAGCGTTCGCAGTTAAAATATATTTCTCTTGTCTAATTTTCCGTCTCTGTTATGTCGACAGTTATCGGCGGCGAGGCTGTGATCCACCAATCACAGCAGGTGTTTGCACAAGAGGGACAATCGATTGAAATCCAGTGCAACGCGACCACCAGAGGCTCTGACAATATCTTCTGGTACAGACAACTACAGAACCGTGGCCCGAAATTTATCATATCTGCTCTCCAGGGCAACGCCACTGACGGAGCATTCAAACTCTTCATCGACCCGACAAGAAGTTATAACATTCTCGGTATGGACAGTAGCGCGCTATCAGACGCTGGCGTGTATTACTGTGCAATGAGGCACCGTGTGACAAAGGCTGAGCGCTCCATTACAATATCTCCTGCAGGTTCCTAACAGACAATCTCCACACCACTCCACTGCTCTCCTGAATGTGTTGACTCCTTTGTCGGGGCACAATTCCACAGGCTGCATTCATTGTGTAAAGAAAGGGTTAATCAGACTGTCCTGGATGTGTTAACTTCTTTGTGGGGTACAGTTCCACAGGCTCCATTCATTGTGTAAAGAAAGGGTTAATCAGACTGTCCTGGATGTGTTAACTTCTTTGTGAGGGTACAGTTCCACAGACTCCATTCATTGTGTAAAGAAAGGGTTAATTAGGCTGTCCTGGATGTGTTAACTTCTTTGTGGGGTACAGTTCCACAGGCTCCATCCATCCCCTAAGGAAAGGGTTAATCAGGCTCTCCTGGATGTGTTAACTTCTTTGTGGGGTACAGTTCCACAGGCGCTATTCATTGTGTAAAGAAAGGGTTAATCAGACTGCCCTGGATGTGTTAACTTCTTTGTGGGGTACAGTTCCACAGGCTCCATTCATTGTGTAAAGAAAGGGTTAATCTGACTGCCCTGGATGTGTTAACTTCTTTGTGGGGTACAGTTCCACAGGCGCCATTCATTGTGTAAAGAAAGGGTTAATCAGACTGTCCTGGATGTGTTAACTTCTTTGTGGGGTACAGTTCCACAGGCGCCATTCATTGTGTAAAGAAAGGGTTAATCAGACTGCCCTGGATGTGTTAACTTCTTTGTGGGGTACAGTTCCACAGGCGCCATTCATTGTGTAAGGAAAGGGTTAATCAGACTGCCCTGGATGTGTTAACTTCTTTGTGGGGTACAGTTCCACAGGCGCCATTCATTGTGTAAAGAAAGGGTTAATCAGACTGTCCTGGATGTGTTAACTTCTTTGTGGGGTACAGTTCCACAGGCTCCATCCATCCTCTAAGGAAAGGGTTAATCAGGCTCTCCTGGATGTGTTAACTTCTTTGTGGGGTACAGTTCCACAGGCTCCATTCATTGTGTAAGGAAAGGGTTAATCAGACTGCCCTGGATGTGTTAACTTCTTTGTGGGGTACAGTTCCACAGGCTCCATCCATCCTCTAAGGAAAGGGCTAATCAGACTGTCCTGGATGTGTTAACTTCTTTGTGGGGTACAGTTCCACGGACTCCATTCATTGTGTAAAGATAGGGTTAATCAGACTGTCCTTGATGTGTTAAAATCTTTGTGGGGTACATTTCCACAGGCGCCATTCATTGTGTAAAGAAAGGGTTAATCAGACTGTCCTGGATGTGTTGACTTCTTTGTGGGGCACAGTTCCACAGGCTCCATCCATCCTGTAAGGAAAGGGTTATATAGAGCTTGACTTGGTTACAAACACCCAGCGCCAGGAATTTCCCTTTAGAGAGAAACTATCACAAAGGGATGGGGTTCACCTCACTTCTCTCCACAAGGAAGAGGTGAACTTGCTGGTCATTACACAACTGACATGACCGGATGTGAACCGCGGGTGAACAATCTCCATTTCCAGCCAATCCAAGCACAGCAAACCCACGTGACTGAGACTTTAACTGGGCGGCGCTGACTTTAATCAGCCGCCTGTTCAATGTTGTCACTCGGTGCGGGGTCTTCTGATGCGAGCTGTCTGCCGCTTTCCTCTTGACATTTTATTACAAGGATGTATTACTCGGCACAAGTGAATCTATCACTGGTTATTCTGGTGCTGCTACCATGTAGGTACAGGAGCTGAGCTCAATAACCAGCAGTGTTCATTTTCACGTTGCTCCGGTGTTTTATTATCTGAATGTTTTTACAGGTCGATGTCTCTCGGACCGAGTGCTGCAGTCTTCCGCTGCGACAACAGTCCGGAGCGGGGATTCGGTGCAGATAAACTGCAGCTATGACATGTCCATCATTGGCGCCATGCACTGGTACAAACAGAAACCCAGTCAGCGACTGGAGTGGGTAATAAAGCGAATATCGGCTGGCAGGGAGAGAAGGAACCGATTTGAATTGGATCTTTCCACTGCGGACAAACGCGGCCAATTGGTCATTGAGAGGGCGGAGAGCGCGGATACGGCGGTGTATTACTGTGCGACACAGCCGCACACTGAGAGGAAACGCGGCAGTCACTGTACAAAAACCTCCCTCCTGTTTACAGCCCCGTAACAGCTGCAGCAATCTCTCCAAAAACACAGGGCTGGCAAGGCGGGTCAGAGCGAGAGCAGCGAACGGAAGCTGTGGGCGGGGCTGCCGCAGGCAGTGTTACCGCAAGGTTTGTCTCTATAATTTCCAGTTGAAAGCGGGTTTGAGCGAGATACTGACAGTCACAGCATAAAGTATGGACCTGTGGAGCCAGTCACTCAGTGAGGGCATTCCTTGCTGGGAGGAAAACTTCAGCATTGCTTAATTGTGGGATTATATTCACCGGGGCCGAAACTGTCACACTGAGTGTTTATTTTATGTTGGTGTGTGACGACTCATCGAGAACATTAACTTCATTCTCCTGTAACATTCGTGTTTACACCGAGGTGTCCACACTGTGGTTGAGGTTTCTTCTGGTCGCTATTTCTAACGATATAATGAATGCATTCTAAAGGAAGGAGATTGCGATTTCGTTAAAACAATTTCAGAGGAGAATTCCACAGAGTGACCAGAGGAAATCTTCCCCTCGTGTGTCCCCATCAGAAAGTTAATCAAACCCGACCCCCGTCAACCACCTCAGTCTGATTAGTGACAGTGAGTGAAATAAACTGAACATCTACATTCAAACCGATATATTGTCATTTCGAGAAAATATCTTATCACCATCATCCGACCATGTTGGCAATAGGTGGGAGGGGAATATGAGGCCCTTCCCTAAATATCTGCTGAACCCGTTAGATTAAAGTCTGCCTGAAACCAACAGGAGGTGCGGAAATTAATCACACGGGGAGGTGGTTGTCAGCAGTCAACATCCTTTCTCCTCTGGTTCACAAGGACAAGTATCGAGTAACCACGAGACTCCGTAGTGGAGTACATGGAACAGACCTCATTGATACACAGTAAAGGTGATCGGCCTTTAACTCTATACAGAGAGTGAACCAGAGGGAGCCCCGTACAAACACACTGCCGGAATGTGACAAGTTCAACGGGACAGCGGGCAGTGTGGTGAGAAACGGGGACTGTCAGTACTTCTCACAGGAGAGTGTCGATATAAAAATAGAGAAACCAGCAACAATCCAATTGACAGCACGGAACAGGAAACATCATGTTCATTATTAATAAAAATAATCGTGCTGCTAATTTCATAATAGATATTCGACGGGACGGTGCTTCCAAACCCTTTTCATGTAATGGGCACCTCAACTTTCAAACAAATATAAAACCAGTTCTCATTCAGTGTCAGAATCGCACTCAGACCTGGTGCTCCAGTCGGCAGGAAATGTACTGACCGGAGGGAACACATTCAGTAACGATTTCATAAACCATTGAGGAGTCAAACACCTTGAGAATAAAGCAGTCTTGGCTGAACTGTGACCCCGCGACATTCCCATTCCCCAGCTGGTGCGCAAACTCAGAAAAAACTGTCCAGAAAACAGACAAAGGAGCAACAGCCAATAGTCTGAAGATGAAGGTGACAATGATTCGGGAGAGACAGTCCCCAGTGAGTAACAGGGAAAACAACGCGGAAACTGCACAGACTGAACCCATCCGGAAAAATAGAGACGTTGGGAACAGTTCTCAGGATAGCCGGCACCGCAAACAGCACAAAGTGAGCCTTATATCCGGCTTCTGCAGACGGAGCCTCTGATCTACAAAGCGGCGGGGGGTTCTGTACCAGGGTTTAACTGGTTTCTATCAGTGTGGTCTCAGGGCGCAGTAATAAACTGCAGTGTCGGTCAGCTGCAGCCCCGAGATGGTTAAACGGGTGAATTTAGTCGAGGTCTGGATTTCTGCAGAAAAACGGGTTTTATCAAATTCTGCTTTATGCTCAATACCATCATGATTCTTCCACAGTACAAACTCGGGCTCTGTGTCTGGGTGGTTCTGGTACCAATATAAACAATTAAAGGTGCTCCATTTAGTGTCACAGCTGCAGTTTAAAGTCACCGATTCTCCTTCTGTCTTAACTCCTGAGGACAGCGGCTGAGTGACAGAATCTCCAAGACTCAGATCTGAAAAACATGTTCAAACAGGAAAAGATCAGACCGGCGGGTGCTTAAAATTTAGATTCAAAACATGTTTGGAAATGAGGGAAAAGATGAAATCCAGAACCAGGGGTCACAGTCTAAAGATAAGGGGTAAGCCATTTAGGACAGAGATGAGGAGGAATTTCTTCACCCAGAGAGTGGTGAACCTGTGGAATTCTCTACCACAGAAGGCAGTTGAGGCCAAATCATTAATTATATTCAAGAAGGAGTTGGATATATTTCTTAAGGCTAAAGGGATCAAGGGATATGGGGAGAAGGCAGGGACAGGGTACTGAGTTTGGATGATCAGCCATGATCTCATTGAATGGCGGAGCAGGCTCGAGGGGCCGAATGGCCTACTCCTGCTCCTATCTTCTATGTTTCTATGTGTTTGGTCCACAATTACCTGTCAGAAAATATTCCCACACAGCCCAGATGCTGAGTAGCCGCATTGTCGCTGTCCGCACTGTAAAAGGGGGGTTGGATATTTGAAGACACCCGTTCTAATCCCCGCCCTCAATAAGCTGCTGTCGTGTCTCAGGATGCTCTCCCCTCACTTCCTGGTGTCCCCAGTGATGCTGTGAGACCGGTAGGTGGTGAGCTGGCTGCCAGTGAATGGAAACATCCCGAGCTGGGCTACAGTCAGTGTCCTTATAGGGGAATGGTTCCGCTTTTAGAGACCGGGGGTGCGAACGAAACCCTTGTCTGGTTAATGGAACCCGGAAACCCAGGATTGTTAATGGTGACAGAAAACATTCCAGCATTAAAGAGACATTCTGAAGGACAATGGACATTGGGGGAACTCTGTGCTTGGGCATTGTTTTAAAGAGCACAATCACTATCTTGTGAAATCTGATTCTTGTGTATAAACTGTCTCTGGCCCAGCAACGTACTCTGATCAAATAAACCCTGTGTACAGGCCGCGATCAATGGGTCCGGGTCACTGACAGGGAGTTGAGTAAAGGGCTGCACAATATTGCCGGCAGGCACGGAAGGAGCATCATAGATTCAGAGAATCTTACAGCACAGAATGGGGCATTCGGCCCATCGTGCCTGTTTAGTCCCACATCCCAGATTTTTCTCCGTAACCCTGCAAATTAGTCCTCAAGTACATGTCCAATTGTTTTTGCAAGTTCCCATGACATCTGATTCCACCACCCTTTCAGGCTTTGCATTGCATATTTTAACAACACTCTTTGTGAAGAAATATCTTTTCATTTCCCCTCTAGTTCTTTTGCCCATTATTTTAAATCTATTCCCTTTGATTATCAACCCACTTGCCAGAGGAAATATTTGCTTGATCAAAACCCCTCATAATTTTGAATACTTCTATTAGGTCTCCTCTTAACCTTCTCTGCTCTAAGGGGAACAATCCCAGCTTTTCCAATCTCTCCACATAACTGAATTCCCTCATCCCTGGTACCACCCTGGTCAATCTCCTCTGCACCCTCTCCAGGGCCTTGACATCCTTCCTAAAGTGTGCTGCTTAGAATTGTACACAATAGAGAAAGGAGAAAAGAGGAGGTACGGCGCCACACACATGATTTGTGAATTCATTTTTATTATAAATACGCGTTGAAATCACCTAAAAATTCCCCAGTGGGCCTGACCTGTTCTTGTTGAGTGTTGTGACTTGTCGCTCTTTTAAGAATCTCCCTATGATTTTCACTGTGGAGGCTGAATGATTGCTGCTGTTTATCGGGGTGAGAGCGCCCTCTGGTGAGCACTAACTGGAACTCTCAGTGTGGGTTTTTCTACGGGATCCGCTAAATCTCTGGGGCTCATGGCACAGAAATACACGGCGGTGTCGGAGACAAGAACTCCGGTGGTATTTAAAGGAACCGTTTTGCTGTCTCTGTGCAAAACAGCAGAGAACCGGCCTGGGAATTCTGGATACTGGTCTACCGTCCCCGAGCTATATATCGTCAGTAAATATCTCGGACCTTCCCCTGGTTTCTGGATGTAGCAGAACAGAGTTGCAGCAGCTACCGAGTAACTGCAGTTCAGTATTATGGTCTGTCCTTCCTTAACCGTTAATTCAGACGGATCCTGGGACACTGATTCTTTGCCACTCGTTCCTGAAACAAAACACAGAATGTGTCAAAAGTCTGGGTGTAAATATAATCCGTGAAACACACAATGACCATTTACACATGTACTCACCGGGCAGCACGACCATTATTATCAGTAAGGAACACTGGGAGCACATGGTGTCTGGTCTAGATTTAGACATAAAATACCAGATCGCGTTAATTATGTTGGCCCTTCTAGTCTGACATGAAAGAGTAAACTCAGATATGGGAGAGACGTCACTTATTGGGAGAGTGGGGGGGTGGGGCGTTTCCCAGGGACAGGATTGGCTGGTCTCTCTGGACTGACATAAGCTGTGCACCAATCAGTGTTAGTTGTGGAACAATGACTGATGTCTCCCTGCAAACCCTTTCCTTGCCGAGCTATGTGAGTGAGTCTTTCGCTCCCTCTGTCTCTGTCTCTCTCTCTCTCTGTCGCTCTCTGCATCTCTCTATCTGTGTCTTGCTGTCGCTCACGCTATTTAGCTCGGTGTTTTTCTCTCCTTTTCTCTCCCTCTCTCTGTGTCTTTGTTTCGGTGACATTTGCTGATTAACTCGGTATCTTTCTCACTCCCTCCCTTATTGTTTCTCTCTCTCAGTAAGGTGAAAAGCGAAAAATAATCAAAAGCAATTCAGTCCCCGGTATCACTTCGTTCCCACCACAGCCAATCTGCTCCATTACTTGTCGGAGCCCCAAGACTAATAAAGAAGTCTCGGCTGAACTGTGACCCCACGAGATTCCCATTCCCCAGCTGGTGCGCAAACTCAGAGAAAACTGTCCAGAAAACAGGCAAAGGAGCAACAATCAATAGTCTGAAGAGGAAGGTGGCAATGATTCAGGAGAGACAGTCCCCAGTAAGAAACACAGACCGATAAACACACACATGGATACACAGACAGATAAACACACACACAGACAGATAAACACACACATAGACACACAGACAGGTAAAAACACACACAGACATACAGACAGATAAACACACACAGACACAGATAGATAAACACACATATAGACACACAGACCGATAAACACACACATAGATACACAGACAGATAAACACACACACAGACAGATAAACACACACATAGACACAGACAGGTAAACACACACATAGACACACAGACAGATAAACACACACACAGACATACAGACAGATAAACACACACAGACACAGATAGATAAACACACATATAGACACACAGGCAGATAAACACACACAAAGACACACAGAGCGATACAAACACATGGAAACAGACACATAAAGACACACTGAGACACACAGAAAGATAAACACACCCATAGACACACAGACACATAAGCACACACAGAGACACACAGACAGATAAACACAGTCATAGACACACAGAAAGATAAACACACCCATAGACACACAGACACATAAACACACAGGCACACAGACAGATAAACACAGTCATAGACAGAGGCAAAATATTTCGAGAGTAAACTGACGTTAATGGATTACTCTGAGGTAGAGACATTGCGACAATATCGTCTCAGATTTCCATGTCTATAAAATGGATTCTGTTTTATCAGCAAGAACACCTGAAATCGATTCCTCATTAAATGTGAGCATCGGTTTCAAAACACAGTTAAATTGGGAATCCTTTTGAAGAATAACCTTCATCGAAGGGTTTATTTCTGTCCATGACATTGTGGGTGAGGCCGGTAACAGTCAGGCAGAATCCGCCCCCATTCCCGGGATCGGATGATCAGATGTCCGGGAGCCTGTGTGCCGAGGCCGCGGGCAGTGATGATAAACACAGACAGTCTCAATGATCACCGGCAGCTCATTGAAACCAGGCGCTTGGTTTGACTCAGGAAATGACGGGGACTCCGTGTGCTGACAGAAACATTTCCAATTCTCCCCTTCAGTCTGAAAGCTGCCACTGAGAGGAGGCACCGGGAGAAGTGCGGGCTCCCAGTGTGGGGAGACTGCGGCCATTATGGAGTTTGGGGTTTTCCTTATTTGGGCCATTCCAACGTTGTTATTTGGCTGGTTTATTTATTTATACATCTGTGTCTGTCTGTCCATTCCACTATTTACACAACTGTCTTCCATTCATTGATGTCTCTGCCTGCACAATTTTTTATCAGACTGTCTGTCTCTCTGTCTTTCTGTATCTCTATTTCCACCCGTCTATATATTAATGTCTTGTCATTACTCTGTTCTTTTCTCTTCCTTTCTCTTCGTCACCCTGTGTATAAACCGAGGAATAGAAAAATAATATCGTAAAGAAATAAAAATGTGTTATCAGTACGTTCTGTCCGTCCGTCTATTTGTCTGTCATCCGTAGTTTTTTTATTCGTTCATGGGATGTGGGCGTACCTAACTGCCCTTGAGAAGGTGGTGGTGAGCCACCGCCTTGAACCGCTGCAGTCCGATTGGTTAAGGTACTACCACAGAGCTGCTTTGGAGGAAGTTCCAGGATTTTGACCGAGCGACGATGAAGGGTCGGCAATATACTTCTAAGTCAGGATGGTGTGTGACTTGGAGGTGGTGATGTTCCCATGCGCCTGCTGCCCTTGTCCTTCTAGGTGGAAGAGGTCGCAGGCTTGGGAGGTGTTGCCAAAGAAGCCTTGGCGAGTTGCTGCAGTGCATCTTGTAGATGGTACACACTGCAGCCACGGTACGCCAGTGGTGGAGGGAGTGAATGTTTAAGGTGGTGGATGGGTTGCCAATCAAGAGGACTGCTTTGTCTTGGATGGTGTCGAGCTTCTTGAATGTTGTTGGAGCTGCACTCATCCAGGCAAGTGGAGAGTATTCCATCACACTCCTTACTTGTGCCTTGTAGATGGAGGAAAGGAATTGAGGAGTCTGGAGGTGAGACATTCGCTGCAGAATACCCAGCCTCTGACATGCTCTTGCTGCCACAGTATGTATGTGGCTGGTCCAGTTAGATTTATGGTCAATGGTGACCCCCAGGATGTTGATGGTGCGGGATTCGGCGATGGTAATGCCGTTGAATGTCAAGGGGCGGTGGTTAGACTCTCGCTTGTTGGAGATCGTCATTGCTTGGTCTTGTTGCATGCGGGCATGAACTACTTCATTATCTGAGGAGTTGCGAATGGCACTGAACACTGTGCACTCATCAGCGAACATCCCCATTTCTGATCTTATGTTGGAGGGAAGGTCATTGATGAAGTAGCTGAAGATGGTTGGGCCTAGGACACTGCCCTGGGGAACTCCTGCAGCAATGTCCTGGGGCTGTGATGATTGACCTTCAACCACCACAATCTTCCATTGTGCTAGGTATGGCTCCAGCCAGTGGAGCGTTTTCCCCCTGATTCCCATTGACTTCCGTTTTGCTAGGGCTCCTTGATGCCACACTTGGTCAAATGCTGCCATGATATCAAGGGCAGTCACTCTCAATTTCATTCTGTTTCCATGGGAAACCAGGAATGTTTTCTGCAGAACTGAGTTCTGGAAACTCCTTGAAGCAGTGGCCAACAGAAGCCCAAAATCTGGAAGGAACATCAATGAGCATTAATTGTGACTATTCAACGTCCCTAGTGTACAAAAACCCACACTGAGAGGGCGCTCTCACACCGATAACCACAAGCAATAATTCAGCCTCCACAATGAGAGTCACAGGAACCTTCTTAAAAGTACAAAAAAACGCAGCACTCAACAAGAACAGGTGAGGTCCCCTGGCCGAATTATATTAGTTTGTGATTTCAACTCGCATTTATACTAAAAATGAACTTCAGCAATCATGACTGTGGTGCCACAACTCACCTTTTGTCTTTCGATGCATTTTCCGTGCCTGCCTGTCCATTCTCATCCCTTGTCTCCACTCTTTACTAATCGTATGGACTTTCTTCTTCCAGTCTTTAGTTTAACGATGTAAAACTTTTACTGCTGCACGGCATATTAATTCAGGGTCGCTCTAACCCAGCTTCCCATAGACAGAAACTGCAGACAGGTCAGTGAATAATTTTAAGACCAGCTCCGAGTAAGAGGTTGCTGACAGCGCCAGGAACCGTCTGCTGGTCGCTCCATTAATGGGACAGGATCTGGTTCCCATATTCTGCCTGTGTGTGTTATTTCATCTCGTGTATTCCTTCAAAACCAAGAAATTAATGTATTGAGGTGCTCGGCAAATCCTCCGACCCATTACTCTATTTAAGTTTCACCATATGTAGATGCCACTTTCCAAGCTTGAAAACAGAGGTGTTGGAAACCTACAACCGAATGGGAGAGGACATGAAAGAGAAAATTAGTTGAATGTTTTGGGAGATCTGTGGAGAAAATAGAGAGATTTCTGAACTCTTTCGCTATTCTTGTTGTTCCGGTCACTGGCTGCCTCATTGAACTTCCGTGCGTTCACGGAGTCATAGAGTCATACAGCAAAGAAAGAGGCCCTTCGGCCCATCGCGTCCATGCCGGCCATCGGGCCCTGTCTAATCTAATCCCATTTTCCAGCATTTTGTCCGTAGCCTTGTATGCTATGGCATTTCAAGTGCTCATCCAAATGCTTCTTGAATGTTGTGAGGGTTCCTGCCTCTACCACCCTTTCAGGCAGTGAGTTCCAGATTCCAACCGCCCTCTGGGTGAAAAAGATCTTCCTCAAATCCCCTCTAAGCCTCCTGCTCCTTACCTTGAATCTATGCCCCCTTGTTATTGACCTCTCTACTAAGGGAAAAAGTTCCTTTCTATCTACCCTATCTATGCCCCTCATAATTTTGTACACCTCAATCAGGTCCCCCCCTCAGCCTTCTCTGCTCCAAGGAAAACAACCCCAGCCTGTCCAGTCTTTCTTCATAGCTGAAGCGCTCCAGCCCAGGTACCATCCTGGTGAATCTCCTCTGCACCCTCTCCAAAGCAATCACATCCCTCCTACAGTGTGGCGACCAGAACTGCACATAGTATTCCAGCTGTGGCCTAACCAGCGTTTTGTACAGCTCCATCATAACCTCCCTGCTCTTATATTCTATGCCTCGGCTAATGAAGGCAAGTATTCCATATGCCTTTTTAACCACCTTATCCAACTGTTCTGCTGCCTTCAGGGATCTATGTACATGCACACCAAGGTCCCTCTGATCCTTTGTCTTTCCTAGGGCCTTACCATTCATTGTGTATTCCCTTGCCTTGTTAGTCCCTCCAAAATGCATCACCTCACACTTTTCAGGGTTAAATTCCATTTGCCACTGTTCTGCCCATCTGACCAACCCATCTATATCGTCCTGCAGACTGAGGCTACCCTCCTCGCTATTTACCACCCCACCAATTTTCATGTCATCTGCGAACTTACTGATCATACCTTTCATACATTCACATCCAAATCATTAATGTGGACCACAAACAGCAAGGGACCCAGCACCGATCCCTGCGGTACCCCACTGGACACAGGCGTTAGTTAACCTGCAATAAATCTGACGAAGTGCGATTGGCCTGTAAGGACAACTCTGACTGTATGGCAGTTTCCCCTAGGGAGGTAATAAATTACCATTCAGTGGTTCAGTTGGCTCACACCCTGTCAGTGATTTAAGCAGCCATGAAGGACAGAGATTCCCACAATGCACAGCGGGTCTGAATAGGCCCTATGTAGACTACGGGCCGGGCTACTCCTTGGGAGCACTCGTACGATAGCAAAATACTGCAGATGTTGGAAATCCGAAATAACAACAGAAAATGCTGGAAAACCTCAGCAGGTCAGGCAACATCCGTGGAGAGAAATTTGAGTTGACGTTTCGGGTTGTCCAACCCGAAACGTCAACTCAAATTTCTCTCCACGGATGTTGCCTGACCTGCTGAGGTTTTCCAGCATTTTCTGTTGTTATCCTTGGGAACACTGTTCGCACATGCGCAACTCGCCAACCACTTGAATTGTCGGTGTCTGTATCTTTATATCTGTCGCATATTTTCTGCTTTTTATTAAGAAAGGGAGACCGTTTCTTTGGTGGGAATTGAAGTCATACGTCACACCTCACGTCACACAAACATGGCCGCCGCCGCTTTGCCTTGCACTGGATGACGCCACAATGCTTTTCGCATGTCACAGCACCGCGATTGGCTGTTTTTCACATTCATTGAGGGTCAGAGGTCACGTGCGGTCTCCGGGCTCCGCTCAGCGCTAAAGATTCCCCGTATGTGCAGCCTGTGACCTCTGACTCAGGTCTGTGACCACGGGGTTCAGCTCGGAAAGTCTTCAATGGGCCCTGCACCACCCGATTTTCTTGGAGCCTGGGGACAGGATACAGAGGCGGGAGACACAGCGATGGTGGCTGAAGGTATTTGTCGCTTTGAGGGGAGGGAGAGAGATTGGGGCAGAGACATAGTTTAAACAACTCAAACCATTGCCACACTGCCTTCCCAGCCCTTCAGAAGGGCCGCCCAATTCTTCCGTCCCTCAACCCGATCATATATTCAACCACAGGAGACTTCGCGCCTGGACTCCAGGAGTTCAGAGGGAAAGCAGAACTGCTTCAGAAGGCGAATGCCGGAAGATACTCGGGTCGGGCCAGAAACCTCTGGAGATGTTCCCGGGGCAGGGAGGCACCGAAAGAGTCCGAGGATCCGGTTAAGGACGTGGAGCAAAACAACATGGATCGGAGATCTGAAGGTCACTGGCTGTACACAGCAGTGATGTTCACTGAGTTCATTGAGATGGTACAAGAGGGAATGGAGCAGAGCTGGGAGAAATGTAATGTATATACCTTTAAGGGGGGAACTATCTTTTACAGCTCATGTATACTGCAGTACCGGCAGTGACCACACCTGTATATAGCACTGAGTAGTAATCTGTACAGATCAGTTCCCGTGTGAGCCACGTTCAGTAAACACCTGTTGTACCGTTCTCCTGCAGTCTGTGTCTTATTATACACAGACACAACAAGAAAGGCCGTCAGAGATACAGGAGACAGAGGGCCAGGGTAAATGGGTGTGGCTCAGATTGGAGAAGGGTTGCAAGTGGTTACCCCAGTGCTGGGCCGACTCTTTTATTGGTCTGTGTGGAACATTTGGACTCGGGTCTCTATTAAAGGGGCTAATCCAAAACGAAAAATACTTTCTACAGCACCCTCCCCGAGAGGAGGGCTACACTCACTCACTTGGCCTGAACAAAACTAGATTGATATTCCATCAGAATTTGGTTATGTCCGAATATCAGACAACCTGAATCCAGCGGTGACCAAATATACCTGAGGACACCACGTGATCCCTCATCTCCTCTCCCACAAATACAATCTCTCCTTTCCTCTCTGCCCTGGGTGTCTGTGTGCGTATCTAACAGAATAGGTGGAAAGAAAGAGTGAATGTGTAACAGGAAAGATCGACAGTCTGTATTTATAACAGGGAAGTTGGAGACAGAATCTCTGAGTGTGTATAACAGAAAAGTGAGGAGTGCCTGAGTGTGAATAACAGTAAAGTGAAGAGTGCCTGAGTGTGTATAACAGTAAAGTGAAGAGAGCCTGAGTGTGTATAACAGTAAAGTGAAGAGAGCCTGAGTGTGTATAACAGAAAAGTGAAGAGAGCCTGAGTGTGTATAACAGTAAAGTGAAGAGAGCCTGAGTGTGTATAACAGTAAAGTGAAGAGAGCCTGAGTGTGTATAACAGAAAAGTGAAGAGAGCCTGAGTGTGTATAACAGTAAAGTGAAGAGTGCCTGAGTGTGTATAACAGAAAAGTGAAGAGAGCCTGAGTGTGTATAACAGTAAAGTGAAGAGAGCCTGAGTGTGTATAACAGTAAAGTGAAGAGAGCCTGAGTGTGTATAACAGAAAAGTGAAGAGAGCCTGAGTGTGTATAACAGTAAAGTGAAGAGTGCCTGAGTGTGTATAACAGTAAAGTGAAGAGAGCCTGAGTGTGTATAACAGTAAAGTGAAGAGTGCCTGAGTGTGTATAACAGTAAAGTGAAGAGTGCCTGAGTGTGTATAACATTAAAGTGAAGAGAGCCTGAGTGTGTATAACATTAAAGTGAAGAGTGCCTGAGTGTGTATAACATTAAAGTGAAGAGAGCCTGAGTGTGTATAACAGTGAAGTGAAGAGTGCCTGAGTGTGTATAACATTAAAGTGAAGAGAGCCTGAGTGTGTATAACAGTGAAGTGAAGAGAGCCTGAGTGTGAATAACAGTAAAGTGAAGAGAGCCTGAGTGTGTATAACATTAAAGTGAAGAGTGCCTGAGTGTGTATAACAGTAAAGTGAAGAGTGCCTGAGTGTGTATAACATTAAAGTGAAGAGAGCCTGAGTGTGTATAACAGAAAAGTGAAGAGAGCCTGAGTGTGTATAACATTAAAGTGAAGAGAGCCTGAGTGTGTATAACAGTGAAGTGAAGAGTGCCTGAGTGTGTATAACAGTAAAGTGAAGAGTGCCTGAGTGTGTATAACAGAAAAGTGAAGAGAGCCTGAGTGTGTATAACAGTAAAGTGAAGAGAGCCTGAGTGTGTATAGCAGTAAAGTGAAGAGAGCCTGAGTGTGTATAACAGTAAAGTGAAGAGTGCCTGAGTGTGTATAACAGTAAAGTGAAGAGTGCCTGAGTGTGTATAACAGTAAAGTGAAGAGTGCCTGAGTGTGTATAACAGTAAAGTGAAGAGAGCCTGAGTGTGTATAGCAGTAAAGTGAAGAGAGCCTGAGTGTGTATAACAGTAAAGTGAAGAGTGCCTGAGTGTGTATAACAGTAAAGTGAAGAGTGCCTGAGTGTGTATAACAGTAAAGTGAAGAGAGCCTGAGTGTGTATAACAGTAAAGTGAAGAGAGCCTGAGTGTGTATAACATTAAAGTGAAGAGAGCCTGAGTGTGTATAACAGTAAAGTGAAGAGAGCCTGAGTGTGTATAACATTAAAGTGAAGAGTGCCTGAGTGTGTATAACAGTAAAGTGAAGAGAGCCTGAGTGTGTATAACAGAAAAGTGAAGAGTGCCTGAGTGTGTATAACAGAAAAGTGAAGAGAGCCTGAGTGTGTATAACAGTAAAGTGAAGAGAGCCTGAGTGTGTATAACAGTAAAGTGAAGAGAGCCTGAGTGTGTATAACAGTAAAGTGAAGAGAGCCTGAGTGTGTATAACAGTAAAGTGAAGAGTGCCTGAGTGTGGAAAACAGTAAAGTGAAGAGTGCCTCAGTGTGTATAACAGTAAAGTGGAGTGCCTGAGTATGAATAACAGTAAAGAGAAGAGTACCTGAGTGTGTATAACAGGAAAGTGAAGAGAGTCTGAGTGAGTATAACAGTAAAGTGAAGAGCCCCGGAGTGTGTATAACAATAAAGTGAACAGAGGCTGAGTGTGTATTTCAATAAAGTGAAGATAGCCTGAGTGTTTATAACAGTAAAGTGAAGAGTGCCTGATTGTGTATAACAGTAAAGTGGAGTGGCTGAGTGTGAATAACAGTAAAGAGAAGAGTGCCTGAGTGTGTATAACATTAAAGTGAAGAGTGCCTGATTGTGTATAACAGTAAAGTGAAGAGTGCCTGAGTGTTTATAACAGTAAAGGGAAGAGTGCCTGAGTGTTTATAACAGTAAAGTGAAGAGTGCGTCAGTGTGTATAACAGTAAAGTGAGAGCCTGAGTGTGTGTAACAGTAAAGTGAAGTGTGCCTGAGTGTGTGTAACAGTAAAGAGAAGAGTGCCTGAGTGTGTATAACAATAAAGTGAACAGAGGCTGAGTGTGTGTAACAGTAAAGTGAAGAGAGCCTGAGTGTGTAACAGTAAAGTTAAGAGAGCCTGAGTGTGTATAACAGTAAAGTGAAGAGTGCCTGAGTGTGTATAACAGTATAGTGAAGAGTGCCTGAGTGTGTATAACAGTATAGTGAAGAGAGCCTGAGTGTGTATAACCTTGAGAGCCTGAGTGTGCATAAGATTAAAGTGAAGTGTGTATAACAGTAAAGTGAAGAATGCCTGAGTGTGTGTAACAGTAAAGTGGAGTGCCTGAGTGTTTATAATGGTAAAGTGAAGAGTGCCTGAGTGTGTACAACAGTATAGTGAAGAGAGCCTGAGTGTGTATAACAGTAAAATGAATAGTGCCTGAGTGTGTAACAGTAAAGTGAAGAGAGCCTCAGTGTGTATAAGATTAAAGGGAAGAGTGCCTGAGTGTGTATAACTGTAAAGTGAAGTATGTATAAGATAAAAGTGAAGAGAGCCTGAGTGTGTATAACAGTAAAGTGAAGGGTGCCTGAGTGTGCATAACAGTAAAGTGAGGAGTGCTTGAGTGTGTATAACATTAAAGTGAAGAATGCCTGAATGTGTATAACGGTAAAATGAAGAGTGCCTGAATTTGTATAACAGTAAAGTGAAGAGAGCCTGAGTGTGTATAACAGGAAAGTGACGAGTGCCTGAGTGTGTACAACTATGCTCAGTGGGTGCCCAACTATGCGGACAAAGCCAGACCCCTCATCAAGTGCACCTCCTTCCCACTGACAGCAGAGGCATGTGCAGCCTTCACTCTCATAAAAAGAGATATTGCGAAGGCCACAATGCACGCAGTGGATGAGTCCATCCCTTTCCAAGTGGAGAGCGACGCATCCGACTTCGCCCTAGCTGCAACCCTTAACCAGGCGGGGAGACCCGTGGCCTTTTTCTCAAGGATCCTCCAGGGCCCCGAGATTCGACACTCTTCTGCCGAAAAGGAGGCCCAGGCCATTGTGGAAGCGGTGCGACATTGGAGGCATTACCTGGCCGGAAAACGATTTACCCTGCTCACTGACCAGCGTTCAGTAGCTTTTATGTTTAACAATAAGCAGAGGGGCAAAATCAAGAACGACAAGATCTTGAGGTGGAGAATTGAACTCTCCACCTACAATTACGATATCTTGTACCGGCCCGGGAAACTCAATGAGCCCCCAGATGCCCTATCACGTGGTACATGCGCCAACCCGCAGGTTGATAGACTGCAGACCCTCCACAATGACCTCTGCCACCCGGGGGTCACCAGGTTCTTCCATTTCATCAAATCCCGTAACCTGCCCTACTCCATCGAGGAGGTCAGGACCATGACCAGGAACTGCCAAATCTGTGCCGAGTGCAAACCGCATTTTTATAGGCCAGACACAGCAAGCCTGATCAAGGCCACTCACCCCTTCAAGCGCCTGAGCGTCGATTTTAAAGGGCCCCTCCCCTCCTCTGACCGCAACGTGTACTTCCTCAACATAATTGATGAGTACTCCCGTTTCCCGTTTGCCATCCCTTGCCCAGACATGACCAGTACCATGGTCATTAAATGTCTGAATGACCTTTTCGCCTTGTTCGGCTTCCCTAGCTATATCCATAGCGACCAGGGCTCATCCTTTATGAGCGATGAACTCCGTCAGTACCTGCTCACGAGAGGTATTGCTACAAGCAGAACCACCAGCTACAACCCCCCCCGGGGGAACGGCCAGGTGGAAAGAGAGAACGCGACAGTTTGGAAGGCCGTCCTCTTAAACTTAAAATCTAAGGGCCATCCGACCTCTCGCTGGCAGGAGGTCCTCCCTGCGGCGCTCCACTCCATTCGGTCACTGCTTTGTACGGCCACCAATGCCACCCCCCATGAAAAAATGTTCACTTTCCCCAGGAAGTCCACATCGGGGACCTCGCTACCAACATGGCTGATGTCTCCAGGACCCGTCCTACTGCGGAAGCACGTGAGGTCCCATAAAACAGACTCCCTGGTCGAGAGGGTGAGCCTCCTCCACGCCAACCCCCAGTATGCTTACGTGGCGTACCCGGACGGGCGGGAGGACACAGTCTCCATACGAGACCTCGCACCTTCGGGTGCCCCTGAAACACTACCTGAAACACTACCATTGCCATCCACCACTACCCACAACCCAACCCCTGTAGATGGCATGCTGCAGCCCCAGGACCCGTCATTGACCACCCAACCACTCAATGAGACGCCAGATTCAACGTTGGATGCTGCGCCATCACCGCCGCCACCACGACGATCAGGACGGCATACAAGGCCACCTGATAGACTTACTTACACGAACCTTTAGTACACTTCACCCCACCGGACTCAATTTTAAACAAGGGGTGAATGTGGTAAACCACTGTTATTGTTGTTCACCGTTGTTGCTGTTGTTGCACACTGTTGTATCTATGCATGCCTCAGCTGGCTCCGCCCCTGGCTCCACCCACATGCCCAGGTATAAAGCTGACTGCTCTGCAGCCCCCTGCCTTCTTGGAAACCAGTCAACCACGAGAGGCATGCTCTGTTCTTTGTTAATAAAAGCCTTTTAGTTACTCTCCTAACTCCGTCTTTTATGAGTAATTAATAGCGCATCATTAATAAAATTGATGCGCTATCAATTACTCAAAAGACTGAGGTTAAGCGAGTAACTAACAGGCTTTTATTAACAAGGGAATGAAGGTGTGCCTCGAGTGGTCGACCAGTCCAGAATACAGAGGGACTGTGAAGCAGTCACCTTTATACCTGGACTCGTGGGAGGAGTCAGCCGAGACATGTACACAGTGGAATACAAACACACACACAGGCAGGTATAACAGTGGTTTACCACAAAATCACAACTACGGTATCCCCTGTGGACAATTCTAATACACATTCAAAATACACAACACCATTGGTGGAGTTTAATGGGCTGTTTGTGTCACTGGGCTACAGGAGGCCATTTTTAACCGAATGAAAACTGGTCACAGTAAACAGAGCGTTTAACAGACTGTCCCTGGTCCACTTGAACCCCCACCTTCTCTCTCTCTCACTATTTATGGGCACTGCTGCAGTAATTGCTCCTCTGACCTTTCCTCTCTTGTCCCTCCTACACCCCTAATACACGGCCCGACACAATCTCTCTCCCCCTACATCCTCACTGTGCTGGAATCCACACCAGTCTCCCCATCTGCTCCTTGTTCTCTCCCTGGATCCTAAAACTACTAAACTCAGTTTTCCCCTCCTGAAGTCTCCAGGCTCTAAAACTGAAGCTTGGTGTCCCTCAGTCCCGACTCCTTGATTTACCTCCCCTTCTCTCCTCCTCTTTCCCCTTGGTTGTGTTCCACACTCTGGGCCTTGGGCCTTCCCCGGGGATTCTCAGTATGAACAGGTGGGATGTGTTTGGAGACAGGGTGTCCCGGCTCTCCACCTTTAAAGGGACAAGGAGACGACCAGCTGGGCTGAATGGCCCTGTTTTATGACATCACTGCAGTGCCTAGCAACCAGCCTCCCTGAGTCCTGCTCATTATGGGCTGGGTTTAGCTCAGTGCTGTTACCGGAAGGGAAACAGGAGCAGGATTCGCCCCGTGTGGAGCCCAGGATTAATGGGGAGAGGTGCAGGATCAATTTATACCTTATTGAGTGAGAAATGTCATTGTCGGACACTTCCTGTCCCTCGGTATCTGTGTCGGGGAGCGGCTGATGGGTTTACTCTGTATCTAACCTGTGCTGTACCCGACTGGAGCGTGTTTGATGCTGACACTAGGGGCTCAGCTCCACGAGCACAACATTTAACCCAAAGATGATCTGATAAACCCATCAGCTTCTCCCCTGGACACAGGTCCTGAGGGACAGGGAGTGTCTCTGATATTTTGGTCGGTGTCGTTGTTCAAGTTTAAACACCTCGCTCACATCTCCTCTCACCCTGCTTTGTTCTAATGAGAAGTGCCCCAGTTTCACTCGTCTCTCCTCCTGGGAAAGAGAAGTTCACCTCAGTTAGAAACTGAAACAGGCGCTTCACTGCAGACAGGTCATCATGAGGAAACATTTCTTTACCCAGCGAGTTATTATGATCTGAAATGCACTGCCTGAAAGGGTGGTGGAAGTAGATTCAAGAGTAACTTTTAAAAGAGAATTGGGTAAATATTTGAAGGGAAAACATTTACTGGGATATGGGGAAGGAGCAAGGAAGTGGGACTAATTGGATAGCTCTCCCAAAGAGCTGGCACAAGCATGATGGGCCGAATGGCTGCCTTTTGTGCTGTATCATTCTATGATTCTCTGATAACTAAAGCCTCTCATCCGTGGTATAACCTCAGTGAATTTATTCTGCAGCCTCTCTGTGGCCCCGACATCCTTCCCAGTGTAAGATTCCCAAAACTTATTCTAACTGCAGCCGAACCGATGGTTTTGTTTTCTGCGCCCCATTTATAAAAAACCTCGGTAACAGTTTTAAACCACTTTATAAACTTCTCCTCCAACTTTTAAAGATTTGTGGATCTGATCTCCCTGTAAATTTTAAAGATATTAACATAACATGGTAAAAATACATTGAGATAACATGTCTGATATAATGTGTATTATGGGAAAGAGAAGTTTAGTCTGAGTTAGAAACTCAAACAGGCGTTTCACTGCAGACAGGTCGCCATGGCAACACTGATAAGACATTCCATTCACTGAATCGACTGGTTGGAATCTGTAATCAGATCAGGGGAAAGAACAGGGTTTGTCTGTTATTAACCACCATATAAGCTTAGAATCATAGAATGGTTACAGCACAGAAGGAGGCCATTCGGCCTGTCAAGCCCATGCCAGCTCTCTGCAAGATCACTTCAGCTAGTCCCACTCCCCCGTCCTTTCCCCGTAACCCTGCAAATTTATTTCCTTCAGATACTTATCCAATTCCCCTTTGAAAGCCGTGATTGAATCTGCCTCCACCACCCTTTCAGGCAGTGCATTCCAGACCCTAACCACTTGCTGCGTAATAAAGTTTTTCCTCATGTCGCATTTGATTCTTCTGCCAATCACCTTAACTCTGTGTCCTCTGGTCCTCGACCCTTCCGCCAATGGGAACAGTTTCTCTCTATCTACTCTGTCCAGAACCCTCATGATTTTGAACACCTCTTTCAAATCTCCTCTCAACCTTCTCTGCTCTAAGGAGAACCACCCCAGCTTCTCCAGTCTATCCACGTAACTGAAGTCCCTCATCCCTTATCCCTGGAAACATTCTTGTAAATCTTTTCTGCACCCTCTCTAAGGCCTTCACATCCTTCATAAAGTGCGGTGCCCAGAATTGGACACAGTACTCCAGTTGAGGCCGAGCCAGTGTTTTATGAAGGTTCATCATAACTTCCTTGCTATTGGATTCTGTGCCTTCCATGCTTTTGTTGCTTCTTGTTGCTGGCTCCAGGCACTGGACTGATTAGAAACATAGAAACATAGAAGATAGGAGCAGGAGTAGGCCATTCGACCTCTCGAACCTGTTCGGTCATTTAATGAGATCATGGCTGATCATCCAAATGTATTACCCTGTAACAGACTAGGGTTCCTGGGGACAGACCCCACAGACCCATCTCCCTTATCCTGTAACAGACCAGGGTTTCTGGGAACAGACCCCACAGATCCAAATCCCTTATCCTGTAACAGACCAGGGTTCCTGGGACAGATCCCACAGACCCATCTCCCTTATCCTGTAACAGACCAGGGTTCCTGGGGACAGACCCCCACAGACCCATCTCCCTTATCCTGTAACAGACCAGGGTCCTTGGGGACATAGAAACGTAGAAGATAGGAGCAGAAGTAGGCCATTCGGCCTCTCGAGCCTGCTCTGCCATTCAATGTGATCATGGCTGATCATCCAAATTCAGTACCCTGTTCCTGCCTTCTCCCCATGTCCCTTGATCATTTAGCCTTAAGAAATATATCTAACTCCTTCTTGAATATATTTAATGAATTGGCCTCTACTGCCTTCTGTGGTAGAGAATTCCACAGGTTCACCACTCTCGGGGTGAAGAAATTCCTCCTCATCTCTGCCCTAAATGGTTTACACCTTATCTTTAGACTGTGACCCGTGGTTCTGTACTCCCCCGTCATCGGGAACAACCTTCCTGCATCTGGTCTGTCTAGTCCTGTTAGAATTTTATAAGTTCCAATGAGATCCCCTCTCATTCTTCTAAACTCCAGCGAGTATAAGCCCAAACGACCCAATCTCTCCTCATACGTCATTCCTGCCATCCCAGGAATCAGCCTGGTGAATCTTCGCTGCACTCCCTCCATGGCAAGAACATCCTTCCTCAAATAAGGCGATCAAAACTGCACACAATACTCAAGATGTGGTCTCACCAAGCCCTCTACAACTGCAGCAAGACATCCCTGTTCCTGCACTCAAACCCTCTCCCTTCGAAGGTTAACATACCATTTGCCTTCTTAACCGCCTGCTGCACCTGCATGCTTACCTTCAGTGACTGGTGCACAAGGACCCCCAGGTCTCGTTGCACTTCCCCTTCTCCCAATCTATTGCCATTCAAATAATAATCTGCCTTTCTGTTTTTGCCACCAAAGTGGATAACCTTGCATTTATCCACGTTATATTGCATCTGCCATGCTTCTGCCCAATCACCCACCCAAATCATACTGGAGTTTCTCGGCATCCTCCTCACAGCACACACGCCCACCCAGCTTTGTGTCGTCTGCAAACTTGGAGATATTACATCTAGTTCCCTTGTCTAGATCATTAATATATATTGTGAATAGCTGGGGTCCAAGGACTGATCCCTGCGGTACCCCACTAGTCACTGCCTGCCACTCGGAAAATGACCCATTTATTCCAACTCTTTGCTTTCTGTCTGTCAACCAGTTCTCTATCCAAGTCAATACCTTGCCCCCAATCCCATGTGCCTTAACTTTACACGCTAATCTCTTATGCGGGACCTTATTAAAAGCATTCTGAAAGTCCAAATACACCACATCCACTGGTTCTCCTTATCTATTTTACCAGTTACATCCTCAAAAAATTCCAGTAGATTAGTCAAGCAAGATTTACCTTTTCTAAATCCATGTTGACTTTGTCCGATCCTGTCACTGTTTTCCAAGTGCACTGCTATTACATCTTTTATAATGGACTCTAGCATTTTCCCCACTACCGATGTCAGGCTTACCGGTCTGTAATTCCCCGTTTTCTCTCTACCACCTTTTTTGAATAGTGGGGTAACATTAGCTACCCTCCAATCCATGGGTACTGTTCCAGATTCCATCGAATGTTGGAAGATGATCAGCAATGCATCTACTATTTTAATGCCACTTCCTTAAGTACCCTAGGATGTAGATTATCAGGCCCTGAGGATTTATCGGCCTTCAATCCCGTCAATTTCTCTAACACCATTTCCCTACAAATACTGATTTTCTTTCAGTTCCTCCCTTTCATCACACCCTATGTTCCCCGACATCTCTGGGAGGTTATTTGTGTCCTCCATTGTGAAGACAGAACCAAAATATGTATTTAATTGGCCTGCCATTTCTTTGTTCCCCATTATAAATTCCCCTCATTCTGACTGCAAGGGACCTATGCTTGACTTCACCAATCTTTTTCTCTTCACATATCTATAAAAGCTTTTACAGTCAGTTTTTATGTTCTCTGCAAGCTTACTCTCATATTCTATTTTCCCCTTCTTAATTAATCCCTTTGTACTCCTTTGTTGAATCCTAAACTGCTCCCAATCCTCAGGTTTACTGCTTTTTTTGACCAATTTATATGCCCTCTCCTTGGATCTTATGCTATCCCTAATTTCCATTGTTGGCCACGGTTGAGTCACCTTTTTTGTTTTACTTTTATGCCAAACTGGGATGAACAAATTCTGTAGTTCATCCATGCGGTCTTTGAATGTTTGCCATTGCTTATCCACCGTCAACCCTTTGAGTGACATTCCCCAATCAACCCTACCCAACTTGCGTCTCAGACCATCGTAGTTTCCTTTATTTAAATTCAGGACCCTAGTCTCTTGAGTCAACAATTCATTCTCCATCTTAATGAAGAATTCTATCATATTATGATCGCTCCGACCCAAGAGGCCTCGTACAAAAAGATTGCTAATTAATCCTTTCTCATTACATAATACACAGGCTAAGGTGGCCTGATCTCTACTTGGTTCCTCGACATATTGGTCCAGGAAACCATACTGTAAACACTCCAGGAATTCCTCCTCCATAGTATTGTTACTAATTTGGTTAGCCCAATCTATATGTAGATTAAACTCACCCATGATGACTGCTGTGCCCTTATTGCACGCTTCTCTAATTTCCATTTTAATGCCATCCCTAACCTCCACATTACTGTTTGGAGGTCTATATACCACTCCCACTAACGTTTTCTGCCCCTTGGTATTTCTCAGTTCTACCCAAACAGATTCCACATCATCAGAGCTAATATCCTTCCTTACAATTGTGTTGATCCCTTCTTTAACCAGCAATTATACCCCACCTCCCTTTCCTTTTTGCCTATCTTTCCTGAATATTGAATACCCCTGGATGTTGAGTTCCCAGCCTTGGCCTATATATTGCCAATCCCCAGTTTCTTGTTGAGAAGGGGTTGGTGAGCCTTCCTCTTGAACTGCTGTAGTCCGTGTGGTGAAGGTACTCCCACAATGTTGTTCGGTAAGGAGTTCCAGGATTTTGACCCAGCAACGATGAATATGTCTAAGTCAGGATGGTGTGTGACTTGGAGGGCATCTTGGAGATGATGGTGCTCCCATGCAACAACTGCCCTTGTCCTTCTAGGTGGTGGAGGTTGCGGGTTTGGGATGTTGTGTCAAAGTTCTGGTCGTGTTGCAGATGTATAAAGTTCCTTTCCTTCGCCCCCTCCCCCCTCCGACTCCCACCTCTCTCTCTTTCCTCCCATAGAGGCCAGAGTCGTGTGTAGGCCCAGACCAGGTGGCGGATTCCCTTCCCTGAAGGACATCAGTGAACCAGTTGGGTATTTATGATAATCCGGCAGCTTTCATGGTCACTTTTTTCTAGTGCCGGCCCCACAAATGACCAGGTTCATTGAGCTAAATTTCACAACCTGCCTTTGTTTTCTTGTGGGTTCTCTCTCACGCTCCCTGTTTTATATTAATTTTACAGGGCATTAGAAGGGGAGGATTTACAGACGGGAAACTCAAACCAAACATCACGTCAAGATCTGACAGAGTCACTCGGCTCATCGGATCTGAACATCATCGGCTTCTAAACATGGAAGCAAAAAGCACCGTTCACAGCGGGGAGAAACCATACACGTGTTCTGTGTGTGGACGAGGCTTCAGCCGATCCTCTGGCCTATCAACACACAAGTGCATTCACACTGGGGAGAGGCTATTCACCTGCTCTGAGTGTGGGAAGGGTTTCACTAATTCATCCCACCTACTGATACACCAGCAAATTCATACCGGGGAGAGGCCATTCACCTGCTCTGAATGTGGGAAAGGATTCACTCAGTCATCCAACCTGCTGAATCATCAGTGCGCTCACACTGATGAGAGACCTTTTAAATGCCCGGACTGTGGGAAGTGCTATAAAAGTTCTGGGGAACTTACGTGCCATCAACGTGTTCACACTGATGAGAGACCGTTCAGGTGCTCTCACTGCAGGACTGGGGTCAATCATCTGAGCTCACTGTACACCAGTGCGCCCACACTGTTCACCTGCTCCATATGTGGGAAGGGATTCACTCAGTCATCCACCCTGCTGAAACACCAGCGAGTTCACACTGTGGCGAGGCCATTCACCTGCTCTGAGCTTGGGAATGGATTCACTCAGTCATCCGACCTTCAGACACACCAGAGAGTTCACACTGGGGAGAGTCCATTCTCCTGCTCTGAGTGTGGGATTGGATTCAGTCGTTCATCCAACCTGCTGACACACCAACTTGCTCACACTGATAAGAGACCTTTTAAATGTCCTGACTGTGAGAAGAGATTTAAAAGCAAAATGCATCTGCTGAGGCACCAGCAAGTTCACACTGGAGCGAGGCCATTCACCTGCCCTCTGTGTGGGAAGGGATTCACTCGGTCATCCACCCTGCTGAATCAACAGCGAGTTCACAAGTGACTGCAGGGGTTGGATTCTGCTGTTATTGCTGCTGTTAATCACATCCAGGACTGAACCATGTTCATTGCGACAGTTGGGGTTTGTTTCTGCTGATGTTAAACTCCAGCCCAGTTATAGGGGTTATTAATATTCTGGATAGCTGTCAAAAAACCAGCTTTGTTTTAAACACATTGTTGTAGATTTTCTTCTTTCCCACCTGAGTGTTTAGCATCACCTGGCTGGAGCTCAGAAAGGACAATCTGGGGGAGGATCGTACGGCAGGAACAGAACTTTAGCCTGGACACAGTCCTTCAGGGCCACACTGAGAGGGGCAAATGGCACTTTTGTCTTTCTCGTCTCTCTTCACTGACAGCAAAGTCCCCGTGCGGGTTAATCTTGAGGCCTGTGAGAAATGTGTCCCAGCCGCTCTCTTCCAAGGTCCAGTGCTCCTAGGCACAGAACAGAAGGCTCCTTTACAACTGTGTTTAGAGTCTGGAAGAACAACGGTGAATGCTGGAAACGTGCTGTCAAATCAGAGATTGGTGTCAAACTGCGATCAGTTCCTGACTGAAAGTGAAATGGCAGGTTTAAGTTTCCAGTCTAAAAATGACTGTGGTAATTATTCTATGGAGATTTAACAAGTTTGTGTGACAGTCCTGAGTCTACTATTTTAAGGCAGGCATTAACCCATTTAAAATGCACCCTTTGAAAATAGATTGGTGAAAGTCTGCATTAAAATAGCAGAAGGAGGAGTTCACAGGAGCCTGTTAACTGCTGGTACAATTATACAACAGACATTTGATCTCCAGATAAAGCAGGACCTGCAGCATGTTTCCAGGAATTCCCTGTTTTATTGATGTGTGTGTTAGACACCAGGATAACTAAAAATACACGACCCGGAACATCCACGGGGGTGCGATCCCGACAGTTACTCTGGGGTCACTCCCACTGCGGAACTCCACCACTGACCCTGCTGAAGGTTGTAGGCTCAGGGAGTGGGGCCTCCAGGAGTGGACAGTAAGAAAGCTGGGCTTCAGTATCCTGACAAATATATGGCGAGGAACAAGAGGAATCCTTACTGAGGAACCGTCTGGGATTTTACCGGCCAGCGTAGGTCTCGAGGTGAATGATTCCTGACTCCCCGAACTGTCTTACATTGAACCCAGTTCAGATCAAGGTGAGTTTAGTTTATAGGAGAATAGAGACAAATATCTCCCACAGTTGAGGGAGTCAAAAGCAGCCATTAGAAAAGCTCGGAGATCTTTTGGAAGATGATGTACAATTGTGGTAATAATAGTAAAAGCTTTTCCAGCTATGTCAGGAGTCAGAAGACACAGTTACACAGAGTTACATAGAATTACAGAGTCTACAGCACAGGAACAGGCCATTCGGCCCAACTGGTCAATGCCGGTGTTTCTGCTCCACACGAGTCTCCTCCCACCACTCTTCATCTAACCCTATTAGCATATCCTTCTATTCCTTTCTCCCTCATGGGCTTATCTACCTTCCCCATGAATGTATCTGTGCTATTCGCCTCAACTACTCCTTGTGGTAGCACGTTCCACATTCTGACCTCTCTTTGGGTAAAGAAGTTTCTCCTGAATTCCCCATTGGATTTATTAGAGACTGTGTTATATTTATGACCTGTAGTTTTGGACTCCCCCACAAGTGGAAACATTTTCTCCAGGTCCACCCGATATAACCTTTTCATAATCTTAAAGACCTTGATCAGGTCACCCATCGGCCTTCTCTTTATTCTAGAGAAAAGAGCCCCAGCCTGTTCAGCCTTTCCTGCTAAGTATATCCTCTCAGTTCTAGGATCATCCTTGCAAAGCCTTTTTCCACCTTCTCCAGTGTCTCTATATCCTTTTTATAATATGGTGACCAGAACTGTTCACTGTACTCCAAGTGTGGTCTAACCAATGTCCTATACAAGTTTAACATAACTTTTCTGCTTTTCAGTTCTATCCCTCTAGAAATGATCCCCAGTCCATTGTTTGCTCCTGTTATGGCCTCATTAACCTGCGTCGCTTCTCTTAGTGATTTGTGTATCTGGACCCCGAGATCCCTTTGCTCCTCTACCCCATTTAAACTTTTATTTTCCAAGCAGTATGTGGCCTTCCTATTATTCCTACCAAAATGTATTTGCTAATTACCCTCCCATTCTGCAAGCTTGATAATGTCCTCTTGTATTTTGTCACACTCTTCCTCAGTATTAATACATAGATACATAGAAGATAGGAGCAGGAGTAGGCCATTCGGCCCTTCGTGCCTGCTCCGCCATTCGATGAGATCATGGCTGATCCTTTAATTCAGTATCCCGTCCCCGCCTTCTCTCCGTAACCCTTAACCCCTTTTGCCCGTAGAAATATATCTAATTCCCTCTTAAATATATTTAATGAGCTGGCGTACACTGCCCTCTGTGGCAATGAGTTCCACAGGTTCACCACTCTCTGAGTGAAGAAATTCCCCCTCATCTCTGTCCTAAATGGTTTAGCCCTTATCCTTAAATTATGTCCTCTAGTTCTGTTCTCACCCGCCAAGGGAAACATTCCTTCTGCATCCAGTCTGTCTAGACCTGTCAGAATTTTATACACTTCTATGAGGTCCCCTCTCAATCTTCTAAACTCCAGTGTGTACATCCCTAAACTACATAGTCTCTCCTCATAGGTCATTCCCGCCATTCCTGGTATCAGCCTGGTGAATCGCCGCTGCACCCCCTCCATGGCAAGAACATCCTTCCTCAGATGAGGCGACCAAAACTGTACACAGTACTCGAGGTGTGGTCTCACCAGTGCCCTGTACAGCTGCAGCAAGGTATCCCTGTTCCTGTATTCTAACCCTTTTGCTATGAAGGCCAGCATACCGTTTGCCTTCTTGACCGCCTGTTGCACCTGCATGCTCGCCTTCAGTGACTGGTGTACAAGAACACCCAGGTCTCTCTGTACTTCCCCCTCTCCCAATCTATTGCCATTTAAATAATAATTTGCCCTCCCGTTCCTGCACCCAAGGTGGATAACTTCGCACTTGTCCACATTATAGTGCATCTGCCATTTATCCGCCCAATCGCCCAGTCTGTCCAAATCGCTCTGGAGCTTCCTGGTCTCTTCCTCTGAGCCCACCCCCCCTCCTAGTTTAGTGTCGTCTGCAAATTTGGAAATGCTGCATCCGACTCCCTGATCCAGGTCATTAATGTAAATTGTGAACAGCTGGGGGCCCAGGACAGATCCCTGTGGTACCCCACTTGTTACTGCCTGCCATTCAGAAAATGAGCCGTTTATTCCAACTCTCTGTCTTCTATCTGACAGCCAGTTCCCTATCCACGCCAAAACTTTCCCCTTTATCCCATGAGCCTCAATTTTCCATGCTAATCTTTTATGTGGGACCTTATCGAAGGCCTTTTGGAAGTCCAGGTACACCACATCTACTGGCTCTCCCCCATCTATTCTACCAGTTACTCCCTCAAAAAATTCCAATAGATTAGTCAAGCACGATTTACCCTTTGTAAATCCATGTTGACTCTGTCCTATCCTGTCCCCATTTGCTAAGTGCTCCGCTATTTCATCCTTAATGATGGACTCCAGCATTTTGCCCACAACTGATGTAAGGCTTACAGGTCTGTAATTACCTGCTTTTTCCCTACCCCCCTTTTTGAATAGTGGGGTAACGTTAGCTACCCTCCAATCCATCGGCACTGTTCCCGAGTCTAATGAATTCTGAAAAATCATCCTTAGTGCATCCGCTATCTCTAGGGCCACCTCCTTCAGTACCCTAGGATGCATGTTATCAGGCCCTGGGGATTTGTCCACCTTCAATCCCTTTAGCTTCCTTAACACCATATCCTTAGAGATATTGATTTGCGTCAGTTCCTCCTTTGCCAATGTCCCTATTTTTCCCGATATCCCAGGGAGGTTTTTTGTGTCTTCCTTCGTAAAGACTGACCCAAAGTATGCATTTAGTTGATCTGCCATTTCCTTATTTCCCATTATATATTCCCCCGTATCTGACTGCAATGGACCAACTTTGGTTTTCACCAGTCTTTTCCTTTTGATATACTTATAAAAGCTTTTGGAGTTAGTTTTTATATTTTCCGCCAGCTTGTTTTCGTAAGCTATTTTGCCCCTCTTGATTATGCCCTTTGCCCTCCTTTGCTCTATCTTAAACTGTTCCCAATCTTCCGCTCTGGCGCTTTTTTTGGCTATTTTATACGCCCTATCTTTGGATTTTATGCTGTCTCTAATTTCCCCTGTTATCCACGGTTGAGTCACCTTTTTAGATTTCCTTTTATGCCAGATTGGTATAAACAATTTTTGCAATTTTGTCATTCTATCTTTAAATGTTTGCCATTGTTTATCTACCTCCAGTCCTCCCAGGAACGTTGTCCAATCAGACCTACTCAGTTCCCGTCTCATGGCATCATAATTCCCCTTGTTTAAATTCAGGACCTTAGTCTCTGAGTCAATTTCTTCGCTCTCCATTTCGAGTGAGAAATCGATCATGTTATGATCGCTCTGACCCAAGGGTCCCCGTACAACAAGATTACTGATTAGTCCCTTCTCATTGCACAGTACCCAGTCCAATATAGCCTGTTCCCGAGTTGGTTCCTCGACATATTGATCCAGATAACCATCCCTCAAACACTCAAGGAATTCCTCCTCCTCATTATTTTTACTGATTAGGCTAGTCCAATCTATATGTAAGTTAAAGTCACCTATGATGACAGCTGTGCTCTTATTGCACGCTTCTCTAATTTCCCTCGTGATGCCCTCCCTAACCTCTATTTTACTATTTGGAGGCCTATATACCACTCCTATTAATGTTTTTCGCCCCTCGCTATTTCTTAGCTCCACCCATATAGATTCTGTATTAACTGAGTTAATATCCTTCCTTTCAATTGCATTTATCCCCTCTTTTACTAGCAATGCTACCCCTCCTCCCTTTCTTTTTTGTCGATCCTTCCTAAATACTGAATACCCCTGTATGTTAAGCTCCCAGCCCTGCTCACCCTGCAACCATGTTTCCGTAATCCTAATTAGGTCATAATTATTAACCTCTATTTCCACAGCTAATTCATCTACCTTGTTCCTGATGCTTCTCGCATTAAGGTATAAAACCCTCAGGCTTTTTTTATGCTCACATTTTTTATGAATTAGTTTGGCCCTTTGTTTTTTGTTCCTCACCCTTTTATCATTTATTTCTGTCTGCCTTTCACTTTCCTCTATTTCACTACATAGGTTTCTAGCCCCCTGCCATACTAGTTTAAATGCTCCCGAACTGCTTTATCAAAAATTACCCCGAGAACATCAGTTCCATCTCTGCACAGGTGTAGACCGTCCCTTTTGTATAGGTCACACCTACCACAAAACTGGTTCCAATGCCTCAAAAATTTAAAACCCTCCCTCTTACACCACTGCTCAAGCCACGTATTTAGCCTAACTATGATGAACAAGATCAGAGAATGCAGAATCAGGGGACAAGTAGCAGAATGGATTGCTGGCTGGCTTCAAGACAGAAAGCAGAGAGTCGGGGTAAAGGGTAGCTATTCACAGTGGCAGAAGGTGGGTAGTGGTGTTCCACAAGGATCAGTGCTGGGACCACTGCTGTTCAGAATTTACATTAACAATTTAGACTTTGGAATCAAAAACACAATTTCTAAATTTGCGGATGACACCAAATTGGGGAGATAGTCAATACTGAAGAGGACTGCAACAAGTTACAGGAATACATTAATAAACTTGCAGAATGGGCATATAATTGACAAATTAAGTTCAACACAGATAAATGTGACTTATTACATTTCGGTAGGAAGAATAGGGAGGTTACTTATCACTTGGAGGGTGCGAGTCTAGGTGGGGTAGAGGAACAAAGGGATCTCGGAGTACAAATACACAAATCACTAAAAGTTGCGACACAGGTTAGCAAGGCCATAAAAAGCAAATTAAGCACTAGGGGTTATTTCTAGAGGAATAGATTTGAAAAGTAGGGAAGTTATACTAAACCTGTATCGAACCTTGGCCAGGCCACACTTGGAGTACTGCGTACAGTTCTGGTCATAGAAACATAGAAACATAGAAGATAGGAGCAGGAGTAGGCCATTCGGCCCCTCGAGCCTGCTCCGCCATTCAATGAGATCATGGCTGATCGTTCACATTCAGTACCCTGTCCCTGCCTTCTCCCCATATCCCTTGATCCCTTTATTCTTAAGAAATATATCCAAATCCTTCTTGAATATATTTAATGAATTGGCCTCCACTGCCTTCTGTGGTAGAGAATTCCACAGGTTCACCACTCTCTGGGTGAAGAAATTCCTCCTCATCTCTGTCCTAAATGGCTTACCCTTTATCCTTAGATTGTGACCCCTGGTTCTGGACTCCCCGACCATCGGGAACATCCTTCCTGCATCTAGTCTGCCTAGTCCTGTTAGAATTTTATAAGTTTCGATGAGATCCCCTCTCAATCTTCTAAACTCCAGCGAGTATAAGCCCAATTGACCCAATCTCTCCTCATACGTCGTTCCTGTTTCCCAGGTATCAGCCTGGTGAATCTTCGCTGCACTCCTTCCATGGCAAGAATATCCTTCCTCAGATAAGGCGACCAAAACTGCAAAAATACTCAAGATGTGGTCTCACCAAGGCCCTGTATAACTGCAGCAAGACATCCTTGCTCCTGTACTTGAACCCTCTCGCTATGAAGGCCAACATACCATTTGCCTTCTTAACCGCCTGCTGCACCTGCATGCTTACTTTCAGCGACTGGTGCACAAGGACACCCAGGTCTCGTTGCACTTCCCCTTCTCCCAATCTATTGCCATTCAGATAATAATCTGCCTTCTTGTTTTTGACACCAAAGTGGATAACCTCGCATTTATCCATGTTATATTGCATCTGCCATGCTTCTGCCCAATCACCCAACCTGTCCAAATCATACTGGAGTTTATCGGTATCCTCCTCACAGCACACACGCCCACCCAGCTTTGTGTCATCTGCAAACTTGGAGATATTACATCTAGTTCCCTCATCCAGATGATTAATATATATTGTGAATAGCTGGGGTCCTAGGACCGATCTCTGCGGTACCCCACTAGTCACTGCCTGCCACTCAGAAAAAGCCGTTTATTCCAACTCTTTGCATTCTGTCTGCCAACCAGTTCTCCATCCAAGTTAATACCTTGCCCCCAATCCCATGTGCCTTAATTTTACACGCTAATCTCTTATGCGGGACCTTATCGAAAGCCTTTGAAAATCCCAAATACACCACATCCACTGGTTCTCCCTTATCTATTTTACCAGTTACATCTTCAAAAAATTCCAGTATATTATTCAAGCACGATTTACCTTTTGTAAATCCATGTTGACCATGTCCGATCCTGTCACTGTTTTCCAAGTGCTCTGCTATTACATCTTTTATAATGGACTCTAGCATTTTCCACACTACCTATGTCAGGCTTACCGGTCTATAATTCCCCGTTTTCTCTCTACCACCTTTTTTTGAATAGTGGGGTAACATTAGCCACCCTCCAATCCATGGGTACTGTTCCAGAGTCTATCGAGTTCTGGAAGATGATCAGCAATGCATCAACTATTTCTAGGGCCACTTCCTTGAGTACCTTAGGATGTAGATTATCAGGCCCTGGGGATTTGTCGGCCCTCAATCCCGTCAATTTCCCTAACACCATTTCCCTACAAATACTGATTTCTATCAGTTCCTCCCTGTCATTAGACCCAATGTTCCTCGACATCTTTGGGAGGTTATTTGTGTCCTCCTTTGTGAAGACAGAACCAATGTTTGTATTTAGTTGGTCTGCCATTTCTTTGTTCCCCATTATAAATTCCCCTGATTCTGACTGCAAGGGACCTATGCTTGACTTCACCAATCTTTTTCTCTTCACATATCTATAAAAGCTTTTACAGTCAGTTTTTATGTTCCCAGCAAGGTTACTCTCATATTCTATTTTCCCCCTCTTAATTAATCCCTTTGTCCTCCTTTGTTGAATCCTAAACTGCTCCCAATCCTCAGGTTTACTGCTTTTTCTGGCCAATTTATATGTCCTCTCCTTGGATCTTATGCTATCCCTAATTTCCCTTGTTAGCCACGGTTGAGTCACCTTTTTTGTTTTATTTTTATGCCAAATTGGGATGAACAAATTCTGTAGTTCATCCATGCTTGCCATTGCCCATCTACCGTCAGCCCTTTAAGTGCCATTCCCCAATCAATCCTACCCAACTCACACCTCATACCATCGTAGTCCCCTTTATTTAAATTCAGGACCCTAGTCTCTGAGTCAACTATTTCACTCTCCAGCTTAATGAAGAATTCTATCATATTATGATCGCTCTGACCCAAGGGGCCTCGCACAACAAGATTGCTAATTAATCCTTTATCATTACATAAACCCAGTCTAAGATGGCCTGATCTCTAGCTGGTTCCTCGACATATTGGTCCAGGAAACCATCCCGTATACGCTCCAGGAATTCCTCCTCCAAAGTATTGTTACTAATTTGGTTAGCCCAATCTATATGTAGACTAAAGTCACCCATGATAACTACTGTGCCCTTATTGCACGCTTCTCTAATTTCCCATTTAATGCCATCCCCAACCTCCGCATTACTGTTTGGAGGTCTATATACCACTCCCACTAACGTTTTCTGCCCCTTGGTATTTTTCAGTTCTACCCATACAGATTCTACATCATCAGAGCTAATACCCTTCCTTTCAATTGTGTTAATCCCCTCTTTAACCAGCAATGCTACCCCACCTCCTTTTCCTTTTTGCCTATCTTTCATGAATATTGAATACCCCGGGATATTGAGTTCCCAGCCTTGGCCACCCTGGAGCCATGTTTCCGTAATCCCAATCATATCATATTCGTTTACCTCTATTTACGCAGCTAATTCATCCACCTTATTACGAATGCTCCTTGCATTAAAACACAAAGCCTTCAGGCTTGTTCTTTTAACTCTCTTAGAATTATTATTTACTGTGGCCATGGGGGAGGTGGGACCAGTACAAAACGGACGGTTTGCACCTGGGCCGGGCCAGGACCGATGTCCTAGGGGGAGTGTTTGCTAATGCCCTGGAGGAGGGTTTAAACTAAAATGGCAGGTGGTTGGGAACCTGTGCAGGGAGACAGAGGAAAGGGAAACAAGGATAAAAGCAAAAGACAGGAAGGAGAAAAACAAAAGTGGCAGGCAGAGAAATCCTTTGAGGTCCTATTTTTTAATTTACCTCCTAACTCCCTATATTCAGCTTTTAGGACCTCATCCCAGTTTTTACCTATATCGTTGGTACCTATATGCACCACGACAACTGGCTGTTCACCCTCCCCTTCCAAAATGTTCTGCAGCTGCTCTGAGACATCCTTGACCCTTGCACCAGGGAGGCAACACACCATCCTGGAGTCTCATTTGCAGCCGCAGAAAAGCCTATCTGTTCCCCTTACAATAGAATCCCCTATCACTATAGCTCTCCCAGTCTTTTTTCCTCCCATTCTGTGCAGCAGAACCACCCACGGTGCCAAGAAGTTGGCTGCTGCTGCCTTCCCCTGGTAAGGCCTGGACAGACTAGATACAGGAAGGATGTTTCTGATGGCTGGGGAGTCCAGAACCAGGGGTCATAGTCTAAGGATAAGGGGTAAGCCATTTAGGACTGAAATGAGGAGGAATTTCTTCACCCAGAGAGTGGTGAACCTGTGGAATTCTCTGCCACAGACGGCGGTGGAGGCCAGTTCATTAAGTATATTCAAGAAAGAGTTGGATATATTTCTTAAGGCTAAAGGGATCAAGGGATTTGGGGAGAAGGCAGGGACCGGGTACTGAATTTGGATGATCAGCCATGATCTCATTGAATGGCGGAGCAGGCTGGAAGGGCCGAATGGCCTACTCCTGCTCCTATCTTCTATGTATCTATGTAAGCCAACTCCCCCATCAGTATCCAAAGCGGTATATCTGTTTGAGTGGGGGGTGGCCACAGGGGACCCCTGCACTACCTGCCTGCACCTATTACTCTGCCTGTTGGTCACCTGTTCCCTCTCTGCCTGTGCCCACTTCACCTGCGGTGTGACCAACTGATCAGACGTGCTATTCACGACGTCCTCAGCATCGTGAATGGTCCAGTATGTATCCAATTGCTGCTCCAGCACCGTAATGCGGTCTGCCAGTACCTGCAGCTGGACACACTTCCTGCACACATGGTTGTCAGGGGCACAGGAAGTGTCCCTGAGTTCCCACATAGCGCAGGAGGAGCATACCACGGCACCGGGCTGTCCTGCCATGACTTACCCTTTAATTAATTGCAATTAAATTAAACCGATGAATCCCACCAATTTCACTACAGTTAAATGATATATTTAAGGGCTCTAGTTTACAAACTGTCCCCACTACACCACAGAGACCTTAAAAACTATAAATCACAGAGTTAAAGTTTTAAAAAAGAGAGAAATACTCCCAACCAATCACTTACCTGTTTTGTGGTGACGTCACACCTCGATTACTTTTTACTTCTCTCCCTCCCTGAGATTGGAGATTAGTAAACCTACCCACGCCTCGGGCTTACCTTTTATAGGTCGCTGCCACTCGGATACCAGCCGCTGCCGCTCTGAGGCCTACCCGCACCTCAGGCTTACCTTTTATAGGTCGCCGCCGCTCGGATTCCCGCCGCTGCCGCTCTGAGGCCTCCCCGTGCTCGGGCTTACCTTTTTATACTGCCGCCGCTCGAGTTACGGCCGCTGCCGCTCTGAGGCCTACCCACGCTCGGGCTTACCTTTTTATACTGCCGCCGCTCGAGTTCCCGCCACTGCCGCTATGTCGCCATATTATAAATAGGATATAGAGGCACTGGAGAGGGTGCAGAGAAGATTTACAAGGATGATACCAGAAATGCGAGGGTGTACAGGTCAGGAAAGGATGAACAGGCTGGGTCTCTTTTCTCCTGAAAATAGAAGGCTCAGGGGTGACCTAATAGAGGTCTTTAAAATTATGAAAGGTTTTGATAGAGTGGATACAGAGAGAATTTCCACTTGTGGGGAAGAGCATAACTAGAGGCCATCAATATAGGATAGTCACCAAGAAATCCAATAGGGAATTGAGGAGAAACTTCTTTACCCAGAGAGTGGTGAGAATGTGGAACTCGCTACCACAGGGAGTGGTTGAGGCAAATAGTATCGATGCATTTAAGGGGAGGCTGGACAGCATATGAGGGAGAAGGGAATAGAGGGTTACGCTGATAGATTTAGATGAGGAAAGACGGGAGGAGGCTCGAGTGGAGCATAAACACCAGCATGGACTGGTTGGGCCGAATATCCTGTGTAATCCTATTAATTAACTCTACCTCCCAATTTGGTGTCATCGACAAATTTTTAAATTCGATTCCCAAGTCCAAATCGTTTGTGTAAATGGTGAACAACAATGATCCCAGCACCGATCCCTGTGGAACACCACTTCCCACCTTTTGCCCGTCTGAGTAGCTACTCCCAACCCCTACTCTCTGTTTCCTGTTTTGTAACCAGCTTGCTATCCATAAACAGTTTGTAAGATAGACAAGATGACCCAGGTCAGGCCGTGTGGAGTGAAGGGCCAGGCAGCAGAATGGATGGAAAGATGGCTACAAAACAGAAATCAGAGGGTTGGAGTTAAGGGAAGTTTGTTGCGATCTTTCCATCCATTCTGCTGCCTGACCTTTGACTCCACACGACCTGACCGTGGTCATCTTGTAGACCGTACATACTGCAGACACAGTGCACCAGTGGTGGAGGGGGTGGATATTGAGTCCTGTGGCAGGGGCGCTGATGAAGTGGATTTCTCTGTCCGTGAGTTTTGAGGCATCGCAAGTGGTGTTTTTCACCACTTTCCACCTTTAAAACAACCTTGCTGCCAGTTTATTAAAGCCATTAACAGCCGCTCGGGTGGGACACACCAATAAATGAGGCCTTGTTTCCCTCACAATGACAGGCCTGAGCCCGAGTTAGAAAACATTTAGTAATTAAACCAGACTGGGCGGGGCCTGAGGTGCGAGTCAGTAATGGAAAATTGGGGGCCAGCGTACTTCACACCAGGGCTGAGGACCCGGGGACTCGGGTTTCTGTATCATTTATTGATTAATTTAGTTTATTGGCCAATGTCAATCAGACGGGCGGGTCATCTTGCTGTCCGGCGGAGGCGAGGTTCCCCAGTGGAGGGCTCTCTACGCGGGGGTCCTTCCCTGCACCATTGAGGATCTGGGGTGGAGACTGTTGCAGGGAGCTGTCGCTAAACAGTTTTTAAACTCCTTTCCGGACTCCAAGGCCAGATGTGTTTTCTGTGGCCTAGAGGCTCCATGGGCCGTGTATATATTCAGTGTGAGAGGTTCCAGCCCCTGTATAGTTACCTGAAGGGGCTGCTCCTCAACTCTTGGTTACACTTTAGCCCCACGCTCCTAATCTTTGGCTGCCCGGTGCGGAGGGGGGTGGGTAAGTTGGAGGATCTTCTCCTGGACCTGCTCTTGGGCCTGGTGAAAACAGCAATTTGTAGGTCCAGGATAGGCGGGGCTCATGGGGGGGTCACTCTGGCTGCCTGCCTCTCTCCCGTGGTCTTGTCCCTGCCCAGGTGGCCCTGGAGAGAGAGCAGGCGGTGTCCACCGGTTCACTTGATACCTTCCTCGAATGGTGGGCACGGAAGGTATCAAGAGGCGATAATCGATCCTCACAATCACATTGTGATGTAATTATTAATTGTGTGTGTGTCACAAATACATTTCTTCTATTTTGATACAAAAGCTCTACTAGACATGTTAAACTACTAGTTATTTAATCAGGGCTGCAGCTGCTGAAAGGTTGACTGTACTGAGCTTTGTGGCCAGAGCTGGCAGACGTGTTGTTCTGAAGTCTGATGTCTCACACCTGAAGAGTCTGTTTATGTCATGTTGTAATGACCTTTTTCTGTTGCCTGGTGTCAGAAATAGAAATCAAAGGGAGATGGTGCCCCACTCTGTTAATCAACTCTTTGACACATTTCCATGCATTTCCTTTCTTAATTTACAAAGATCACAACTCCATTAGTGAACAATGGATTGCCAGTCTGCCACTTTTTAGTAAGGCTTGAAAGGATTCGCTGTGAAGCTACACCTGCCCATCTGTCTGTGTGTCACTGTGTTTGGATTGTGTTAGACAACAGTCCTAATATCTTGCCTACATCCATTACAATTTTTGAAATGTTAGATTGTACTTGGAAGAAGTTGAGTTTGAATCTGACAATTCTCAAATTGGGAGCTTTTAATGATTTCTGTTTTTCACGTAACTATATAGTGATGTGATCAGTCAAAGCAAATTAAAAGATGCTGCTATTTACTGAACACAACTGAATAATTCTACAAGGATGTTATCACAGTCTTCCTCAGTATTAACTACACCACCCAATTTAGTGTCATCTGCAAATTTTGAAATTGTACTTCTGATTCCCAAGTCCAAATCATTCATGTAAATGATGAACAACAGGGGTCCCAGCACCGATCCCCGTGGAACACCACTTCCCACCTTCCGCCCGTCTGAGTAAATACCTTTAGCTCATCCCGTCACTATAACTGGACTTGTCTCCATTCCCGTGCTGAGGGGATTGCTGTACCAGACAGGAGGGGCAACACTTGGGGACTCTCGATTCTCCACCAATTCCCATTCCCCTTCTTTCTGGTGGATAATGGAGGTGCCACTGTGTGTAATGTGCAAGTCAGTAAGAATTGTCAGCAAGGATTAAGCAGCACTTTCCAATTGGGGATGTTAATCAGTGGAACCTTTCAGACACTGAATTGTAGATTTTGTACCAAAGATCAATTTAGGATTGAAGTAAAAGTTCATAATTTTATTGTAAAATAATTCAGGGGCTCTCATCAGAAAGTAAGGGGAAAGATCAGACAGCGGTTCTTAAACGAACACTGCAGCCCCGACAAGTCAATCAGCTATATATCCAGAATATTAAACTCCAGCCCAATTATAGCGGTTATTAACATCAGCAGAAACAAACCCCAACTGTCAGAATCAACATGGTTCAGTCCTGGATGTGATTAACAGCAGCAATAACAGCAGAATCCAACCCCTGCAATCACATGTGAACTCGCTGGTGTCTCAGCAGGTTGGATGACCGAGTGAATCCCTTCCCACACACGGAGCAGGTGAACGGCCTCTCCTCAGTGTGAACATACTGGTATGTCTGGAGACTGGACGAGCAAGTGAATCCCTTCCCACACACGTAGCAGGTGAATGGCATCTCCCCAGTGTGAACTCGCTGGTGTGTCAGAAGGTGGAATGACCGAATTAATCCTTTCCCACACACGGAGCAGGTGAATGGCCTCTCCACAGTGTGAATGCGCCGGTGTTTCAGAAGGTCGGAGGAATTAGTGAGTCCCTTCTCACACACTGGGCAGGTGAACGGCCTCTCCCCAGTGTGAATTCGCTGGTGTCTCAGCAGACTGGATGAGTGAGTGAATCCCTTCTCACACATGGAGCAGGTGAACGGCCTCTCCCCAGTGTGACTGCGTCGATGAGTTTCCAGTTGGGACGGGTAATTGAATCCCTTCCCACAGTCCCCACATTTCCACGGTTGCTCCATGGTTCGGGTGTCCTTGTGTCTTTCCAGGTTGGATGATCAGTTGAAGCCTCGTCCACACACACAACACGTGTACGGTTTCTCCCCGCTGTGAATGTTGCAATGCATTTTCAGGCTGTGTAACTGGTTAAAGCTCTTTCCACAGTCAGTGCACTGGAACACTCTCACTCGGGTCTGTGTGTCTCGGTGCTTTTCCAGTCACACTGATGTTTGAAATCTTTTCCCACAGACAGGACAGACAAGCATTTCCCCTTCCATATTCAAAGGCTGATGATATTCCCTGTAAAAGTAGTTTACAAAAGTCATCACTGTAAAATGCAGAACAGATAATTCTAGTTTCTATAGAACATTCTTTCCTTTATTATTACATAGAATTACATAGATTTTACAGCACAGAAACAGGCCATTCGGCCCAACTGGTCCATGCGGTGTTTATGCTCCACACAAGCCTCCTCCCATCTCTCTTCATCTCACCCTATCAGCATCTCCTTCTATCCCATTCTCCCATGTGTTTATCCAGCTTCCCCTTAAATACATCCCTGCTCTTCGCCTCAACTACTCCCTGTGGCAGCAAGTTCCACATTCTCAGCACTCTCTGGGTGAAGGAGTTTAATCTAAATAGGACTTTCCTGGGCAGCCAATCAGCACTGCTGCCTCTTTTGTGCATTTCCTGGCGAGGCTAAACAGTTGATATTTTCTGATCAAAAAGAGCTGAGCTCAGCAGTATTAGTCCTGTTTTGCCTCCTTTGGAGACCAGGTGTACGAGCAGAGTGAGCGCAGCCTTCACAGCAACCACAACAAAATTGTTACAGTTGTGAAGGAACTTTGTGCCAGTGCACTGGACCACAAAGTATGTGTGTCGATTATTGTCTGACTGCGTTACTGAGAAGCGCCTTGGGATGTTTTAATGGTGCTATATAAATGTAAGTTGTTGGTGTATAGAGTACTCTGTTTAAAGTTAGTGAAATGATCAATAACCAAGGAAGATCATTTTTTTGTTTGGTTGTGTTAGTTTTCATAGAATCATGGAAGCGTACATCACGAAGGAGGCCATTCGGCCCGTCGGGCCTGTGCTGGCTCTTAAAATGAGCAGTCGAGCTTAGTCCCACATCCCTGCTTGTTGTCCGTAACCCTGTAAGATCCTCATCCTCAAGTACCCGCCCAGCTGCCTTTTAAAATAATATCATAATCCTACCGCCTCCCGGAACCGTCTCTTCCGCTTCAGACCAGCGCCGCCGCACTGCGCATGCTCAGAGCACCGTCCAGTTCCGCGTCTGCGTACTGGGCTCCAGTGGTCATTGATAGGGCACTTTCTGCCCCGCGGGTGATTCTGGGTAAACACACCGCCATTGAACCCGCAATTGGTCAACAGCACATTTTTTTATCATCCCTTCGATATTGGGGCCGGTGGGGCAATCAACAAAATTAATAAATTATACAGAAATCCACATGCCCGGGCCCTCCGCCATCATGTGAAGTACGCTGGCCGCCGATTTTCAGTTACCAACTCGTGCCTCAGGCCTCGTCCAGTCCGGTTTAATTGCTAAATGTTTACTAACTGTGTTTTCTAACTTCAGTGCAGCCCTGTTATTCAGGGGGAAACTTGCGAGGCCCATTCTTTTGTAAGTCTTACCTGAGAAGCTGTTAATGGCTTTAATAAGCTGGCAGCAATTTTTTTTTCAAGGTGGAAATAGGTGAAAATCGCCACTAGCGATCCATCAAAACACACGGGACAGAGAAGTCCACTTCAGCAGCACACTTGCCACAGGACTCAATATCGATCCCCTCCATCACTGGTGCACTTTGTCTGCAGTGTGTACGGTCTACAAGATGACCAAAAGTCAGATTGTGTGGAGTCAAAGGTCAGACCGTGTGGAGTCAAGGGCCAAGTAGCATGTTTTGGTGAAAAGATGGCTACAGAACAGAAATCAGAGAGTAAGAGCTAAGGGAAGTTTCTCGGACTGGCATAAAGTGAGAAGATCCGTGCTGGGACCCATGTTGTTCACCATTATATGGACTCAAAAATTGGAGGCATGTTGCAGATGATACCAAGTTGGTCCTTGTGGAGACCAAGTCTTCACACTGAGGACACCCTCCATTGTATTGTGTGGCACTACCACTGTGCTAAGTGACATAGACCTAACAGCTCAAAACTGGGCAGCCACGAGGCGCTGTGGGCAATCAGCAGTTGCAGAATGTATTCCACCACAAACTGCAACTGGGAAAGTAAGCTGTGAGGAGGACACAAAGGGATATAAACAGGTGAGTGGGCAATAAGGTGGCAGATGGAATATAATGTGAGGAAATGTGAGGTTATTCACTTTGGTAGGAAGAATCGAGAAACAGAATATTTTTTAAATGGTGAGAAACTATTAAATGTTGGTGTTCAGAGAGATTTCGTTGTCCTCGTCCAGGAAACACAGGAAGTCATGAGGGTGCTCGACAGAGTAGATAGAGAGAAACTGTTCCCATTGGCAGAAGGGTCGAGAAGCAGAGGACACAGATTTAAGGTGATTGGCAAAAGAACCAAATGCGACATGAGGGAAAACTTTATTTACACAGCAACGGAAGTGGTGGAAGTGGAGACACTCAATGTTTTCAAAGGGAGACTGGATCAGCACCTGAGGGAAATAAACTTGCAGGGTTACGGGGATAGAGCGGGGAAATGGGACTGACTGGATTGCTCTACAGAGAGCCGGCACGGACTCGATGGGCCGAATGGCCTCCTTCTGTGCCATTATGACTCTGAGTGGTTAGGATCTGGAATGCACTGCCTGAAAGGGTGGTGGAGGCAGATTCAATCACTGCTTTCAATCAGGAATTGGATAAGTACCTGAAAGAAAAAAAATTGCAGTGCTACGGGGAAAGGGCGGGGGAGTGGAACTAGCTGAGGTGTTCTTGCAGAGAGCCGGCATGGGCTCGATGGGCTGAATGGCCTCCTTCTGTGCTGTAACCATTCCATGATTCTATAAAAGTTAGCTTGCAGGTACAGCAAACAATTAGGAAGGCAAATGGCATGTTGGCCATTATTGCAAGGGAGTTGGCGTACAAGAGTAAGGAAGTTTTATTACAATTGTACAGGGCTCTGGTGAGACCACACCTGGAGTACTGTGCACAGTTTTGGTCTCCTTATCTGAGAAAGGACATACATGCCTTAGAGCTGGTGCAATGAAGGTTCACTAGATTGATCTCTGGGATGAGAGGGTTGTTATATGAAGAGAGATTGAGTAGATTGGGCTTATACTCTCTGGAGTTTAGAAGAATGAGAGGTGATCACATTGAAACATATAATATTCTGAGGGGGATTGGCAGGGTAGATGCTGACAGCTTGTTTCCACTGGCTGGAGAGTCTAGAACTAGGGGGCAGATTCTCAGGATAAGGGGTCGGCCATTTAAGACTGAGATGAGGAGGAATTTCTTTACTCAGAGGGTTGTGAATCTTTGGAATTCTCTATCCCAGAGGGCTGTGAATGCTGAGTCGTTGAGTATATTCAAGGCTGAGATAGATAGGTTTTTGGACTCTAGGGGAATCAAAGGATATGGGGTTCGGGCGGGAAAGTGGAGTTGAGGTCGATGATCAGCCATGATCTTATTGAATTGTGGAGCAGGCTCTAAGGGCCGTATGGCCCACTCCTGCTCCTAATTCTTACGTTCTTATAACTTCATGGCCCAGCATACCCCTCACTCCTCTATCATCATCAAACCAGAGGACCAACCCTGATTCAAAGAGGAGTGCAGAAGTGCATGCTGGGAACAGCACCCGGTGTACCTGAAAATGAGAAGCCAACTTGGTGAAGCTGAAACACAGGACTACATGCATGCTAAACAGAGGAAGCAGCATGCTATAGACAGAGCCCAGCAATCCCACAATCAAAGCATCAGATCAAAGCTCTGCAGTCCTGCCACATCTAGTCACGAATGGGAGTGGACAATTATGCAACTAACAGGAGGAGACCATCATATAAGTGCAAAAGACAAGGCCGAATCATTTGTAACTTTCTTCAGTCAGAAGTGTCGAGTGGATGATCCTTCTCTACCTGCTCCTGAGTCAACAACAACCACTTGCATTTATATAGCACCTTTACTGCCTTAAAATGTTCCCATGCTCTTCACAAGAACGTTATCAGAGAAAATATGGCACCAAACCACGTAAGGAGATATTAGGACAGGCAAAAATCTTGGTCAAAGAGATAGTTTTTAAGGATCATCTTAAAGAAGGAGAGAGGCAGGTAGGTTTTCTGAATTCCAGACCTGCGGCCTCAGCAGCTGAAGGCACGGCCGCCAATAGTGGAGCAATAAAAATCGGGGATGCACAAGAGGCCAGAATTAGAGGAGCACAGATATTTTGGAGGGTTGTAGGGCTGGAGGAGGTTTTAGAGATGGGGTGGAGCAAGGTCATGGAGGGAATTGAAAACAAGGATGAATGTTTTAAATTTGAGGTGTTGCCGGACAGGGAGCCAGTGTAGGTGGGTGAGCACAGGCGTGATGGGTGAACGAGACTTGGTGAGAGTCAGGGGAGGGGCAGCAGAGTTTTGGAGGAGCTGAAGCTTACGGAGGGTGAAAGATGGGAGGCTGACTAGGAGAGCATTGGTATAGTCGAGTCTGGAGGCAACAAAGGCAGGGATGAGGGTTTTAGCAGCAGATGGGCGGAGGCAGAGGCGGAGTTAGGTAATGTTATGGAGGTGGAAGGAGGAGGTGTTGGTAACAGAGAGAATATGTGGTCGGCAGCTCAGCTCAGGGTCAAATGGGATGTCGAGGTTGTGAACAGTCTGGTTCAGCCTCAGACAGTCGGCAGGAAAGGGATGGAGGTGGTTGCTCGGGAATGAGAGAGTGGCGGGGGCCTCGTAGGCCCGAGCATTAATCCACCGCCCCCGGGGAAAGGCTCCCTCAGCCCGAGCATTAATCCACTTCCTGGGTAAGGGCTCCCTAGGCCCGAGCATTAACCCACTTCCTGGGTAAGGGCTCCCTCGGCCCGAGCATTAATCCACTTCCTGGGTAAGGGTTCCCTAGGCCCGAGCATTAACCCACCCCTGGATAAGTGTCTCGGAGGCTCGCGCATTAATCCACCCACTGGGTAAAGGCTCCCTAGGCCCGAGCATCAACCCACCCCCTGGGTAAAGGCTCCCCAGGCCCGAGCATTAACCCACTTCCTGGGTAAGGATCCTGTAGCCCCGAGCATTAATCCACTTCCTGGGTAACGATCCTGTAGTCCTGAGCATTAATCCACCCCTGGATAAGTGTCTCGGAGGCCCGAGCATTAATCCACCGCCCCCGGGGAAGAGCTCCCTAGGGCCGAGCATTAATCCACCGCCACCGGGGAAGAGCTCCCTCGGCCTGAGCATTAATCCACTTCCTGGGTAAGGATCCTGTCGTCCCGAACATCAATCCATCCCTGGGGGAAGGCCCCATAGGCCCGAGCATTAACCCACACCCTTAAATCCTACCCTCTGATTTCTGTTTTGTGGCCGTCTTTCCATCCATTCTGTTACCTGACCGTTGACCCCACACAGCCTGACCTTGGTCATCTTGTAGACTGTATATACTGCAGACATGTTGCATCAATGTTGGAGGGGATCGATATTGTGGCAGATGCGCTGATGAAGTGGATTTCTCTGTCCCGTGTGTTTTGGTGGATCGCTAGTGGCGTTTTTCACCTCTTTCCACCTTGAAAAAAATTGCTGCCAGCTTATTATTATTTTTTTAATTCATTGATGGGATGTGGGCGTCGCTGGCTAGGCCTGCATTTAGTGCCCATCCCTAATTGCCCTTGAGAAGATGGTGGTGAGCCGCCTTCTTGAACCACTGCAGTCCATATGGTATAGGTACACCCACAATGCTGTTAGGAAGGGAGTTCCAGGATTTTGGCCCAGCGACAGTGAAGGAGCGGCGATACAGGTCCAAGTCAGGATGGTGTCGGCGGGTGTTTCAGTGGCAGCAGCGGGGCTATAAAAGTCCCAGAGACCAGGTAAGGCCTCAGTGCGTCGGCGGGAACTCAGCGGCAGAGCGGGGCTATAAAAGTCCCAGAGACCAGGTAAGGCCTCACAGCATCGGCGGGTGTTTCAGCGGCAGCAGCGGGGCTATAAAAGTCCCAGAGACCCAGGTAAGGCCTCAGTGCGTTGGCGGGTGTTTCAGCGGCCGCAGCGGGGCTATAAAAGTCTCAGAGACCAGGTAAGGCCTCAGTGCATCGGCGGGTGTTTCAGCGGCAGCAGCGGGGCTATAAAAGTCCCAGAAACCAGGTAAGGCCTCAGTGCGTCGGTGGGTGTTTCAACGGCAGCAGCGGGGCTATAAAAGTCCCAGAGACTCAGGTAAGGCCTCAGTGCGTCGGCGGGTGTTTCAGCGGCAGCAGCAGGGCTGTAAAAGTCCCAGAGACCAGGTAAGGCCCCAGTGCATCGGCGGGAACTCAGCGGCAGCAGCGGGGCTATAAAGTCCCAGAGACCAGGTAAGGCCTCACAGCGTCGGCGGGAATCCTGAGCGGCAGAGCGGGGCTATAAAAGGCCCCAGAGACCAGGTAAGGTTTACCAGTCTCCAGTCTGGGAACTCAGAGGGAAGGAGAGAGGTAAAAAGTAATCCAAGTGTGATGTCAACAGAAAGCAGGTAAGTGATTGGTTGGTGAGTATTTCTCCCTTTTTGAGCTTAAATCTCTTTGGTTTATAGTTTCTAAGGTGTGATATTCATCATCTAGAATCGGGGCAGAGGGTATTTAAGAATAATATTAATAAATTTAATTACATAGAATGGGAGATCAGGTGATGTGTTGCTGCTGCAATATGTGGGAGCTGGTGGACACCATTGATGCTCACGGTGATCACATTTGCAGTAAGTGTTGGCTGCTCGAGGAATTCCGGCTCCGTGTTGAAGAGCTGGAGTCCGAGCTTCAAACACTGAGACACATCAGGGAGGGGGAGAGTTACCTGGACTCTTGTGTATCAGGAGGTAGTCACACCAATTAGATTAATTAATTCAGATGTAGTCCGTGGCCAGGGTCAGGATGGTGTGACTAGAAGTGAGGCAGGTACGGGGATCCAGGAGGTAGTGTTGGAGGAGCCGCAGCCCTTGCACTTGTCCAACAGGTTCGAGGATCTTACTCCCTGTGAGGATGGGAGCAGGGACTGCGGGGAGGCTGAGCAACCTGGCCACAGCACCGTGGATCGGGGGGCCATTCAAGTGGGGGGAGTTAAAAGAAATGTTGTAGTGGTAGGGGATAGTATTGTTAGGGGGATAGATAGAGTTCTCTGCAGCCGAGAGCGAGAGTCCTGAAGGCTGTGTTGCCTGCCCGGTGCCAGGGTTAAGGACATCTCCTCTGGACTGGAGAGAAACTTGGAGTGGGAAGGGGAGGATCCAGTTGTCGTGGTCCATGTTGGTACCAACGACATAGATAGGACAAGGAAGGAGGTACTGCTGAGGGAGTTTGAGCAGCTAGGGGCCAAATTAAAAAGCAGAACCACAAGGGTAATAATCTCTGGATTATTACCTGAGCCACGAGCGAATTTGGCTAGGACAAATAAAATTAGAGAGTTAAATGCGTGGCTCAAAGACTGGTGTGGGAGAAATGGGTTTTGCTTCCTGGGACACTGGCACCAGTACTGGGGCAGGAGGGAGCTGTTCCGTTGGGACGGGCTTCACTTGGCCAGTGCTGGGACTAGAGTCCTGGCGGATCATATAACTAGGGCTGTAGAGAGGGCTTTAAACTAACTAGTCGGGGGGAGGTTCCTAGAGAGCAAATAATAAAAATGACAACAGAGAAGGTCATAGACTTGGGTAGCAGTGGGGAAATTAAAAACCAGAGCGTGTCAGGAAGGGGCAGAAGGTATGGAGTAAAAGGTAAAGTAATAAAAAGGGCAAAAGCAGGAACTAAGTGTCACAAAACATATTTGAAAGTTCTCTATCTGAATGCACGTAGCATTCGTAACAAAATAGATGAGTTAATGGCACAAATAACTACATATGGGTATAATCTTGTGGCCATTACAGAAAAATGGCTGCAGGGTGACAATGCCTGGGAATTAAACATACCAGGTTATTTAACGATCAGGAAGGACAGGCAGGAAGGAAGGGGAGGTGGGGTGGCTATGTTAATAAAGGAAGGAATCACCGTAATACAGAGAAATGATATTGGGTCAAAAGATCAGGATAATGAAACAGTTTGGGTGGAGATAAGGAATAATAAGGGGAAAAAAGCACTAGTGGGCGTAGTCTATAGGTCTCCGAACAGTGGCAACTCTGTTGGACGGTATATCAATCAGGAAATAGTTGAGGCTTGTAATAAGGGAACATCTATAATTATGGGGGATTTTAACTGTTGTGTATGTAATATGTATGTTGCTTTAGACCTATGGCCAGGGCAGCACTACTTTGTAGGGCGTAGTGATACCGTAGTACCACCCCTGGCCATAGGGGTATAAATAGTACTGTGGGCACTGATTTCCCCTCAGTTCCCGCCTGTTGGTATGAAGTAAAGACCTACGTTGAATCTTCCAAGCTGTCTCTTCATTATTGAATTAAGTATAGACACATACTTTACACTGGCGATGAGTAACGTTCGAACTCACCAGTACACGGTGCAACAAAGGAACGGCAGCAGTACGGAGAGAGACCAGCCTGCACGGTCCAGCGGCGACCAAGGGAAATCGACCAACACTCCAAGTGCGAGAGGTACACAGCCCAGCGGCGACCAAGCGAAATCGACCAACACTCGAGAGGTGCAGAGCCCAGCGGCGACCAAGAGAAATCGACCAACACTCGAGAGGTGCAGAGCCCAGCGGTGACCAAGAGAAATCGACCAACACTCGAGAGGTGCAGAGCCCAGCGGCGACCAAGAGAAATCGACCAGCACTACAGTTAAAAATGTCTAAAGACGGGTGGTTGGCACCATTTGTGGAGGACACAGAAGAATGGGAGGCCTATATCGAAAGGCATGAACTTTATTGCATAGTGAACAAGGTGGAAGATGACCAAAAGGTAGCAACCTTATTAAATTTCATGGGGCCAAAAACATACGGGCTGCTGAGAAATCTTCTTACTCCAGAAAAGCTAGCGGACAAAACGTACGCCCAAATTGTTGCTACGTTAAGGGAACATTTAAACCCTAAGCCACCATTTATAGCGGAAAGGTACCGCTTCTACAGACGCGACCAAAGGAATGATGAGTCACAGGCAGCATATTTAGCTGAGCTCAGAAGGTTGTCCAAACATTGCCAGTTTGGAGCCATATTGACGGAAGCGATCAGAGACAGATTTGTCTGTGGCATGTTAAATGAGAATACACGTAAACGGTTGCTAGCCAAGAAACAGCTCAGCCTAGATCAGGCGATTGAAATAGCATCTCCCCATGAAGCAGCAGCACAGGGTGCGGCCCAAATACGACAAAACACAACCGGCTATGACACCCATGATGTGACACTTCACAAAGGTAAATGCTACCGTTGTGGCAAAACCACCCACGACCAAAGTAATTGTTGGTTTCGTGATAAAATATGCCGGCAGTGTGAGAAAAAGGGGCATATAGCGAAAGTTTGTCGGTCTGGTACGAAACCCAATTGTGGGGGCAATCCGAGCAGTACCAAGGCAAGGACAACAATACATAAGATGTCTGACAGTAGCTCAGACGAGTCACAGGAAGGCACAAAAGCAGAGCCTAAAGGTCTAGGATGTCTCAAGTTATATGGTGTAGACAAAACGGAGGACCACAGCACAATGTGGGTTAAAATGATGGTAGCAGGCGTCAAAGTTAATATGGAGCTGGACACGGGTTCAGCCCTATCAGTAATTAATGAACAAGATTATAACAGGCTGTTCAAAAGCATTCCCTTAAAGGATACGGAAATTAAATTAAAAACATATACTGGACAAAAAGTTTACCCGAAGGGAAAAATGCAAGTAACAGTTAAATACAACGGCAGAAAAGTGCCAGGACTTTATTTATACGTCCTACCAAACGGTGGACCACCACTTTTGGGTAGGGAATGGATAAGAAAAATCCACTTTGACTGGAAGTCGATACACGAGTTAAAAGTAGAGACCACCACGGATGATACAACCATTACAAGCAAGCAGGCTGTCGAAACTATTGGCAAAAATGCCAGAGGTGTTCCAACAAGGGCTGGGGACCTTAAAGGACATTAGAGCAAAAATAACTATTGCTCAAGACGCAAACCCCAAGTTTTGTAAGGCCAGACCTGTGCCTTATGCCATTCAGCCAGCGGTGGAAGCAGAACTGGATGCCTTAGAGAGTGCAGGTGTCCTTACAAAGATTGAGTGGAGCGAGTGGGCCATGCCCATCGTCCCAGTTATAAAGAAATCTGCAAATAACACACCGGGGGAACCAAAGAAGGTTCGCATTTGCGGGGATTTTAAGATAACTATTAACCCAGTCCTGCACACGGTACAGTATCCGCTGCCGCGGATAGAAGACATATTCGCATCGTTAGCTGGGGGTAGACACTTTACGAAGATTGACCTTTGTCAAGCTTATTTACAGATGGAGGTGGAGCAGGACTCGAAAAAGCTCCTAACGATTAACACACACAAGGGATTGTACCAGTACAATCGCCTGGTATTTGGTGTGGCGTCCGCCCCAGCAATATGGCAGAGGACCATGGAACAGGTCCTACAGGGCATTCCAGGAACGCAATGCTACCTGGATGACATCCTGGTGACAGGACAAATGGATAACGACCACCTCGCTAACCTGGAGCGAGTACTTCTGCGGTTACAACAATACGGACTCAGGGTGAACAAGTAGAAATGTGAGTTTTTCCAGGAACGTATCTCATACTGTGGTCACATTATAGATAAGGAAGGCCTGCATAAGTCCTCGGAAAAGATCAAGGCAGTAGTGAAGGCCCCGCCCCCTGAGAATGTATCTCAGTTACGATCATTCTTAGGCCTTATAAACTATTACCATAAGTTCCTCCCGAACTTATCGTCCATTTTACATCCACTAAATTCATTGGTACAAAAGGGAATCTCCTGGAATTGGGACAAAACGTGTGAGGCTGCTTTTAAAAAGGGTAAACAACTCATCACATCAAAGGAAGTGCTCGCACACTTTGACCCAAAAATGCCAATGAGGTTGGCATGTGACGCCTCCCCGTACGGTATAGGGGCAGTGTTGTCACACAAATTTCCCAACGGGACGGAGAGGCCAATAGCATTTGCCTCAAGGTCGTTAACTACAGCCGAAAGAAACTATGCGCAAATCGACAGGGAGGCCCTCAGTCTGGTGTGGGGTGTAAAAAAATTCCACCACTACCTGCATGGGCAACGTTTCACACTACTGACGGATCATCAACTGTTGGTGTCGATATTTAATCCAACAAAAGGGGTGCTCCTGATGACGGCCCAAAGGCTACAGAGATGGTCACTGTTCTTAGGAGCACACCAGTACCTTATCGAATATAAGGGTACCAAACAGCATGGCAATGCGGATGGCCTGTCGCGGCTACCCTTGCCTACCGAGATCGAAGAGATAGTACAGGACCCCGTGGAAATATATCATACGGCTGCTATGGAACACTTGCCCATCACCAGCCAATGTATCGAGCGGGAAACACGGAACGACCCGACATTGGCAAGGGTTTACGAACTAACCGTGAAAGGCTGGCCGGCGCAGGGTGACGCATCATTGCCGGCGTTTTCGGCAAGGAAGGACCAGTTGTCCGTCTGCCGGGGCACATTGATGTGCGGAGCCAGGGTAGTGGTCCCTCAAAAATTACAACATAAAGTGTTGCAGGACTTACATGAAGGTCATCTGGGGGGTGTCAAAATGAAAAGCCTCGCCAGAGCCTACGTCTGGTGGCCCGGCATTGACAGGGACATTGAGGAAGTAGCAAAAGCGTGCCAAGGATGCCAGATGGTACAGAACGTACCACCACAAGCCCCACTACATCCGTGGGAGTGGCCCTCAACGCCGTGGCAAAGGATCCACGTGGACTTCACTGGCCAATTCCTGGATGCGATGTTCCTCATTGTAGTGGACGCCCATTCAAAATGGCCGGAAGTCATAAAGATGTCATCAACGACAGCCGAAAAGGCGGTCGCAGTCTTAAGGACCATTTTTGCCCGAAACGGGGTGCCCGAGCAAGTCTGTTCGGACAATGGGCCACAATTTGTGGCAGAAAAATTTCAAGCATTCCTAAAAAGGAATGGAGTGCGACATTATACGTCCGCACCATATCATCCGGCTACAAATGGGCTGGCAGAGCGATTTGTACAGATGTTTAAAAAGGCCATCAAGGCGATGGGAGAGAAAAGGTTGCCACTACAACACAAGGTGGACAACTTCCTATTCGCATACCGTAATGCTGCACATACGGTGACCAACCAGGCCCCCGCCGTCATGTTCTTTAATAGAAGGTTAAGGTCTCGCCTTGAATTGCTCAAACCAAACATTCGGAGAGATGTGGAAAACCGAGTATTTCGTAGGGCCCCTGACAGACAGACACGGAGCTTCGAGGTGGGGCAGCAAGTGTTGGCCCATGATTATAGGAAGGAAAAGTGGCGGTCTGGTACAATCAAAGCCCGCCAGGGACCCTTGATGTACACAGTTGAGACAGGGGAAGGCATAATCAGACGACATGCTGATCAACTTGTGGAGTCCAGAAACCCAACTGATTCACTACCTCAAACGTCTCAGCACATTATTACAGCGGAATCACAGCCCAGCTCGTCGTTACAGAGGTCTCAGGATTGCGAGGAGTTCAGCACTCCAGTGATCTCCACGGCACAGGATGTGCCATCAGACACCGACGAGTCCAGCGATGAAGGGGTGGCGGAAGTACCGCCGCCTACACCGAGACCGACTAGAGAAAGACGTTATCCTAGTCGAGACAGGAGGCCTCCTCAGAGACTGAATCTATAACCTGTTTCTGCTTATATGTATATAAGTAGACAACTCTTGATGTAAATATGTTATGCAGATTGTGTTACCAAATGTTATTAGCCCTAATTATGGGGCATCCATTGACTTAATTGCACGGGTACGTTTTAATTAAAAGGGGAGGAATGTTGTGTATGTAATATGTATGTTGCTTTAGACCTATGGCCAGGGCAGCACTACTTTGCAGGGCGTAGTGAAACCGTAGTACCACCCCTGGCCATAGGGGTATAAATAGTATTGTGGGCACTGATTTCCCCTCAGTTCCCGCCTGTTGGTATGAAGTAAAGACCTACGTTGAATCTTCCAAGCTGTCTCTTCATTATTGAATTAAGTATAGACACATACTTTACATTAACTATCATATTAATTGGACAAATCAAATTGGAAGGGCTGCCTTGAGGATGAGTTCATTGAGTGTATTAGGGGTGGGTTTCTTGAGCAGTATGTAACTGAACCGACCAGGGGGCAAGCAACCTTAGATCTGGTCCTGTGTAACGAGACAGGATTAATTAAAAATGTCCTAGTAAAGGATCCCGTTGGAATGAGTGACCATAACATGGTTGAATTCCATATTCAATTAGAGGGTGAGAAGGTTGGATCTCAAACAAGCGTGCTAAGCTTGAATAAAGGAGACTATGAAGGTATGAGAGCGGAATTGAGTAGAGTGGATTGGGAAAATAGATTAAAGGGTAAGACGATACATGATCAGTGGTGTACATTTAAGGAGTTATTTTACAACTTCCAAAAAATATATATTCCACTGAGAAGAAAAGGGTGTAAAAGAAAAGACAGCCATCCGTGGCTAAGTAAAGAAATTAAGGATAGTATTCGACTAAAAACAAGGGCATATAAGGTAGCCAAATCTAGTGGGAGGATAGAGGATTGGGAAAACTTTAAAAGACAGCAAAAAATAACAAAAAGATTGATTAAGAAAGCGAAAATAGATTATGAAAGTAAATTAGCAAAAAATATAAAAACAGATAGTAAGAGTTTTTATAGTTATATAAAAAGAAAAAGGGTGGCTAAAGTAAATGTTGGTCCCTTAGAGGATGAGACCGGGAAATTAATGGTGGGAAATATGGAGATGGCAAAAACACTGAATCAATATTTTATATCAGTCTTTACAGTAGAAGACACTAAGAATATCCCAACACTGGACAAACAGGGGGCTAAAGGGGGGGAGGAGCTAAACACGATCAAAATCACGAAGGAAGTGGTACTCGGTAAAATAATGGGACTCAAGGTGGATAAATCACCTGGACCTGATGGCTTACATCCTAGGGTCTTGAGGGAAGTGGCTGTAGGGATTGTGGATGCATTGGAAATAATTTTCCAAAACTCCCTGGACTCGGCAAAGTCCCGGCAGACTGGAAAACTGCTAATGTAACACCCTTATTTAAAAAGGGCAGTAGACAGAAGGCTGGAAACTATAGACCGGCTAGCCTAACATCTGTGGTAGGTAAAATTTTAGTCCATTATTAAGGAGACAGTAACAGGACATTTGGATAATCATAATTTAATAGGACAAAGTCAGCATGGTTTTATGAAGGGGAAGTCATGTTTGACAAATTTGCTGGAGTTCTTTGAGGAAGTAACATATAGTGTGGATAAAGGGGAACCAGTGGACGTAGTGTATTTAGACATCCAGAAGGCATTTGACAAGATGCCACACAAAAGATTATTGCTTAAGATAAAAAATCATGGGATTGAGGGTAATATTCTGGCATGGATAGAGGATTGGCTATCTAACAGAAGGCAGAGAGTTGGGATAAATGGTTCATTCTCAGACTGGCAATCAGTAACTAGTGGTGTTCCGCAGGGGTCAGTTCTGGGTCCCCAACTCTTTGCAATCTATATTAACGATTTGGAGGAGGGGACCGAGTGTAACATATCAAAGTTTGCAGATGATACTAAGATGGGAGGGAAAGTAGTGAGTGAGGAGGACATAAAAAACCTGCAAGGGGACATAGACAGGCTAAGTAAGTGGGCAGAGATTTGGCAGATGGAATACAATACTGGAAAGTGTGAGGTTATGCACTTTGGCAGGAAAAATCGTAGAGCAAGTTATTATCTTAATGGCAAGAAACTGGAAAGTACTGAAGTACAAAGGGATCTGGGGGTCCTGGTGCACGAAACTCAAAAGGTTAGTATGCAGGTGCAGCAAGTGATTAAGAAGGTCAATGGAATGTTGGCTTTCATTGCTAGGGGGATAGAATATAAAAATAGGGAGGTATTGCTTCAGTTGTACAAGGTATTGATGAGACCGCACCTGGAATACTGCGTACAGTTTTGGTGTCCATACTTAAGAAAGGACATACTCGCTCTCAAGTCAGTCCAAAAAAGGTTCACTCGGTTAATCCCGGGGATGAGGGGATGGACATATGAGGAGAGGTTGAGTAGATTGGGACTCTACTCATTGGAGTTCAGAAGAATGAGAGGCGATCTTATTGGAACATATAAGATTGTGAAGGGGTTGGATCGGGTGGATGCGGGGAGGATGTTCCCGATGATGGGTGAAACTAGAACTAGGGGGCATAGTCTTAGAATAAGGGGCTGCTCTTTCAAACCTGAGATGAGGAGGAACTACTTCACTCAGAGGGTGGTAGGTCCATGGAATATGCTGCCCCAAAAAGCTGTAGAAGCTACATCATTACATAAATTTAAAACAGAAATAGACAGTTTCCTAGAAGTAAAGGGAATTAAGGGTTACGGGGAGCGGGCAGGAATTTGGACATGAGTCTAGGTTCGGATCAGTCATGGCCCTGTGGGTAGCGGAGCGGGCCCAGGGGCCGTGTAGCCTGATCCTGCTCCTATTTCGTGTGTCTAATTCTGTTAGATTCAGGAGATGGTTCTGTGATAGTAGATTGGCGGTTAGGATCAGATCAGCCGTGATCTTATTGAATGGCGGAGCAGGCTCGAGGGGCTGATTGGCCAACTCCTGCTCCTATTTCTTATGTTCTTATGTGTGTGGCTTGGAGGGGAACTTGTAGGTGGTGATGTTCCCATGCATCTGCTGCCCTTGTCCTTCTAAGTGGTAGAGGTCGCGGGTTTGGAAGGTGCTGTTGAAGCAGCTTTGGCGAGTTGCTGCAATGCATCTTGTAGATGGTACACACTGCAGCCACGGTGCGCCGGTGGTGGAGGGAGTGAATGTTGAAGGTGGTGGATGGAGTGCCAATCAAGCGGGCTGCTTTATCCTGAATGGTGTTGAGCTTCTTGAGTGTTGTTGGAGCTGCACTCATCCAGGCAAGTGGAGAGTATTCCATCACACTCCTGACTTGTGCCTTGTGGAAAGGCTTTGGGGAGTCAGGAGGTGAGACACTCACCGCAGAATTCCCAGCCTCTGGCCTGCTCTTGTAGCCACAATATTTATATGGCTGGTCCAGTTCAGTTTCTGATCAATGGTAACCCCCAGGATGTTGATAGTGGGGGATTCAGCGATGGTAATGCCATTGAATGTCAAGGGGAGATGGTTAGAGTCTCGCTTTTTGGAGATGGTCATTGCCTGGCACTTGTGTGGTGCGAATGTTACTTGCCACTTGTCAGCCCAAGTCTGAATGTTGTCCAGGTCTTGCTGCATATGGACACGGACTGCGTCAGTATCTGACGAGTCTCGAATGGTGCTGAACAGTGTGCAATCATCAGCGAACATCCCCACTTCTGACCTTATGATGGAGGGAAGGTCATTGATGAAACAGCTGAAGATGGTTGGGCCTAGGACACTGCCCTGAGGAACTCCTGCAGTGATGTCATGTGATTGAGATGAATGACCTCCAACAACCACAGCCAACTTCCTTTGTGCTAGGTATGATTCCAACCAATGGAGAGTTTTCCCCTTGATTGGAATAAAATACTGGAAAGTGTGAGGTTATGCACTTTGGCAGGAAAAATCATAGAGCAAGTTATTATCTTAATGGCAAGAAACTGGAAAGTACTGTAGTACAAAGTGATCTGGGGGTCCTGGTGCACGAAACTCAAAAAGTTAGTATGCAGGTGCAGCAAGTGATTAAGAAGGCCAATGGAATGTTGGCTTTTATTGCTAGGGGGATGGAATATAAAAACAGGGAGGTATTGCTTCAGTTGTACAAGGTATTGGTGAGACCGCACCTGGAATACTGCATACAGTTTTGGTGTCCATACTTAAGAAAAGACATACTTGCTCTCGAGTCAGTACAAAGAAGGTTCACTCGGTTAATCCCGGGGATGAGGGGGTGGTCATATGAGGAGAGGTTGAGTAGATTGGGACTCTACTCATTGGAGTTCAGAAGAATGAGAGGCGATCTTATTGAAACATATAAGATTGTGAAGGGGCTTGATCGGGTGGATGCGGTGAGGATGTTCCCAATGATGGGTGAAACTAGAACTAGGGGGCATAATCTTAAAATAAGGGGCTGCTCATTCAAAACTGAGATGAGGAGAAACTTCTTCACTCAGAGGGTGGTAGGTTTGTGGAATTTGCTGCCCCAGAAAGCTGTGGAAGCTACATCATTAAATAAATTTAAAACAGAAATAGATAGTTTCCTAGAAGTAAAGGGAATTAAGGGTTACGGGGAGCGGGCAGGAAGTTGGACATGAGTCTAGGTTCAGAATGGTCATGGCCCTGTGGGTAGTGGAGTGGGCCCAGGGGCCGTGTAGCCTTGTTCTGCTCCTACTGTGTTCTAATTCTGTGTTAGATTTCAGGAGATGGTTTTATTCCTGTTCCTGGCTGGGGTGGAGATCGCCTTTACAGAAGGTAAGTACTGTAGAAAATATAGGGACAGAGTGATCTCCTGGAAGAATTTCGATCGCCTAGATGGGTCAGAGAGGAATTTCCCAGATTTTTTTCTCCCAAATTGGCCATTGGGTCTTTATCTGGTTTTTCGCCTCTCCCGGGAGATCACATGGGTTCGGGTGGATGCAGAGTGATAGAAGATTTGAGGTTAGGATCAGATCAGCCATGATCTTATTGAATGGTGGAGCGGGCTCGGGGGGCCGATTGGCCTGCTCTTGCTCCTATTTCTTATGTTCTTATGTTCCCATTGACTTCAGTTTTGCTAGGGCTCCTTGATGCCACACTCGATCAAATGCTGCCTTGATGTCAAGGGCAGTCACAATGGCTTATTAAAGCCATTAACAGCTTCTTATGTAGGGCACAAAAAATGGTGCCTCGAAAGTTTCCCTCTAAATAACAGGTCTGCACTGAAGTTAGAAAACACAGTTAGTAAATATTTAGCAATTAAACCAGATTGCGCGGGGCCTGAGGTAGGAGTTGGTAACTGAAAAGTGGCGGCCAGCGTACTTCGCACGATGGTGGAGGGCCTGGGCATGTGGGTTTCTGTATGATTTATTAATTGATTTTGTTTATTGCCTCTCCGGCCCCAATCTCGATGGAATGATTTAAAAAAGGTTCGCTCACTAATTGGGGCTTTCAATGGCAGGATGGTTCCCCAGAATCCCCCGCGCAGCAGAAAATGCCCTGTCAATGACAACAGGAGCCCAGTGCGCAGGCGCAGGACTGGGGTGTGCTCTGAGCATGCGCAGTGCCAGTGATGGTGCAGTTCTGAAACAGAAGATATGGCAGCGGGTGGCGGTAGGAGATTGTGGGCTTGGGGAGGAATTGGACCCACGGGTGGGCTGGGAAGCTTCATAAACACTTGGTGTAGGCCTCAGGCCCCGAATAAGAGCCCACAGGCCCAGTGTTTGTCCCGCGGTGACAGGCCCGGCCGCCCGGGTCAGCGGGGTCACTGGCCGCCATCTTGTACAGGGCCGGGACACGGCGCACGCACGGTTAATTTGGGTGGGAACAGAGTGTGGGCGGGGCTTCAGGGTCCCAGTGACCAGGAGAGACAATCATTGACTCATTGATTTTATTCTCACTCTGCACACAGCGGGTGTAGAACTGAACCCAACCAGAGTAGAGGGAGGGGGAAAACTGGGAGTGGAGGAAAGAAATGTTGGCGATGGTGCGATGGGTTTGGATTTCAGCACAGGGAGGAGGGATAGTGTGTGGGACGGGGATTTACAGCTTTGGGGGAACAAGAGAGACAACAATGTTCCATAGAAACTAGAATTGTCTGTTCTGAATTTCTTTCCTGCACTTAGTGATGACTTTTGTAAACTCCTTTTACAGGGTATTAGATGGGCAGGAATCACAGTCAGGAAACTCAAACCAAACATCACGTCAAGATCTGACAGAGTCACTCCATTCATCAGGACCTGAATATCATCAGCCTTTGAATGTGGAAGGAGAAATGTTTGTCTGTTCTGTCTGTGGGAAAAGATTTCAAACATCAGTGTGACTGGAAAAGCACCGAGACACACACATACACCCGAGTGAGAGTGTTCCAGTGTACTAACTGTGGAAAGAGCTTTAACCAGTTACACAGCCTGAAAAAACATCACACCATTCACAGCGGGGAGAAACCGTACACGTGTTTTGTGTGTGGACGAGGCTTCAACTGATCGTCCAACCTGGAGCGATACAAGGATACCCGCACCACGGAGAAACAGTGGAAATGTGGGGACTGTGGGAAGGGATTCAGTTCCCCAACCCAGCTGAAAACTCATCAATGCAGTCACACTGGGGAGAGGCCGTTCACCTGTTCCATGTGTGGGAAGGAATTCACTTGGCCATGTCACCTGATAAGACACCAGAGAGTTCAGACTGATGAGAAACCTTTCAAATGCTCTGTCTGTGAGAACAACTTTAAAAGCTCTGAGGGACTGATTAGACACCAGTGAGTTCACACTGAAGTGAGACTATTCAGTTGCTCTCACTGCGAAAAGAGATTCAAGCACTCATCGAATCTCACTGAACACCAGCGTGTTCACACTGGGGAGTGGCCTTTTCAATGCTCTGTCTGTGGGAACAGCTTTAAAAGTGCTGGTGAGCTGAGTAAACACCAGCGAGTTCACACTGACGAGAGACCTTTTAACTGCACTGACTGTGGAAACAGATTTAAATGTGTTGCAGATCTGATTAGACACCAGCGAGTTCACACTGACGAGAGACCTTTTAGTTGCTCTCACTGTGGGAAGAGGTTCAGGCATTCATCCAACCTTATGGCACACGAGTGTGTTCACACGAGGGGGAGGCCATTCATCTGCTCCGTGTGTGCGAAGGAATTCTCCCAGTCATCCAACCTGCTGGCACACCAGCGAGTTCATGTGTGACAGCAGGGGTTGGATTCTGCTGTTTTTCTGCTGTTAATCACATCCAGGACTGAACCATGTTCACTCTGCTGGTGTTAATAACCCTTCTAACTGGGGTGGAATTAAATATTAAAAGACTTACATTTATATAGCGGCTTTCACGACCACCGGACATCCCAAAGTGCTTTACAGCCAATGAAATACTTTTTTTTTTGAACTGTAATCACTGTTGTAACCAGGGGTCAGTCTAAGGATAAGGGGTAAGCTATTTAGGACTGAAATGAGGAATTTTTTTCACCCAGAGAGTGGTGAACCTGTGGAATTCTCTACCACAGAAGGCAGTTGAGGCCAATTCATTAAATATATTCAAGAAGGAGTTAGATATATTTCTTAAGGCTAAAGGGATCAAGGGATATGGGGAGAAGGCAGGGACAGGGTACTGAATTTGGATGATCAGCCATGATCTCATTGAATGGCGGAGCAGGCTCGAGGGGCCGAATGGCCTACTCATGCTCCTATCTTCTGTGTTTCTATGTTTCTATGTAATGCAGGAAATGCGACAGCCAATTTGGGCACAGCAAGCTCCCACAAACAGCAATGTGATAATGACCAGATAATCTGTTTCAGTGATGCTGATTCTGGATATATGCCAAATAAATCAACTTTGTTTTAAACAGTGTGTCAATTCCTTGGTTTTTCCATGATAAGAGGAGACTAATGGATTTCCTGCTACTGATTGTTCCATTTTTGGGCCATTTCTCCTGTCTTACTCTGGAATTTTTAAGTTCTCATAAATTTGGTTACCCTCATGGACAAATCCCAGCTCCCCATATCTTCCAGAGAGCCTCTCCTAGCTTTGGTAGCCTAAGTGTAAGATCCTAACCCGAATCATTAACGTAATCCCTAACCCCAACCTCTGACTGTATCACCCTGACCACAGTCCTCACGTCTATCACTGATCCCTAAAGTGCCCAGTCTCAATAGTAACTGTGATGTCAACGGGGGTGCAGAGGTCAACGACCAGGTTATTTTTTAATATATAACTCACCAAGGCTTCTTCAGCAGAACCTCCCAAACCTGCAACATCTTTCACCTAGAAGGATAAGGGCAGCAGGAGCATGGGAATACCATCCCCTCCAAGTCACACACCATCATGTCTTGGAAATATATCGCTGTTCCTTCATCGTCGCTGGGTCAAAATCCGGGAACTCCCTCCCGAACAGCACTGTGGGAGTACCTCCACCACACAGACTGCAGCGGTTCAAGAAGGCGGCTCACTACCACCTTCTCAAGGGCAATTAGGGATGGCCAATAAATGCTGGTCTTGCCAGTGATGCCCACATCCCATGAAATAATTTTTAATATGTTTTCCTTGCCTCACTTCCTGGTCCAAATGCACCTCTTCTGTTCCTCAACCATTCCATTCACCCAAGACCCGTCATATTATTTAGAGGATAGGCCGCTGATGCGTAAAAAGGAATCAATTATCAGGAATTGCTACACATCCTCGATGGCGGCTGTGGGTACCCAGAATGCCGCGCGGTTGTGAGTGACGGGGCCCCGGTGCGCAGGCGCAGTAGTGCCGGGTTCCTGGCCCGCCTGAAGGAAGATGATGGTCGGGACAGAGCGGACGCGGTAGGAGAGGGCGGGCGCGGTAGGAGAATAAACCACAAGGCCGGCTTTATAATAAAGGGGCTGCTGCCTTAGGCCCGAATAACAGTCCCCGGGGTTCATCTAGCTGCGGGGCGGCGGCTGTGAGGCTTTCTCCCGGTGACAGAAGGAGGAATTGGAGCCGCGGGTGGGTCGGGAAGCTTCACAAACACCCGGTGTAGGCCTCAGGCCCCGAATAAGAGCCCACAGGCCCCGGGTTTACCCGCGGGGACAGGCCCGGCCGCCCGGATCAGAGGGGTCACTGGCCGCCATCTTGGGCAGGGAGGGATTTTTAAAATTTGTTTCTGGGATGTGGCGTCGCTGGCAAGGCCGGCATTTATTGCCCATCACTAGTTGCCGTGGAGAAGGTGGTGGTGAGCCGCCGCCTTGAACCGCAGCAGTCCGAGTGGTGAAGGTCGTCGCGGTTTGTTACAACTGAGTGACTCGCTGGGCCATTTCAGAGGGCGGTTAAGAGTCAACCACATTGCTGTGGGTCTGAAGTCACATATAGGCCAGACCGGGTAAGGACAGCAGATTTCCTTCCCGAAAGGACATTAGTGAAGCAGATGGGCTTTTACGACAATCCGATAGTTTCATGGTCACCATTACTGATATTAGCTTTTTGTTCCAGATTTATTGAATTAACTGAATTTAAATTCCCCAGCTGCTGTGGTGGGATTTCAACTCACGTCTCCAGATCATTAGTCCAGGCCTCTGGATTACTAGTCCAGTGACATTACCACTAGGCTATTGTCCCCATACGCGCATGTGCTGCCATCTTGGTACAGGAACAGAGAGTGGGCGGGGCTTCAGGGTCCCAGTGACCAGGAGAGACAATCATTGACTCATTGATTTTATTCTCACTCTGCACACAGCGGGTGTGGAACTGAACCCAACCAGAGTAGAGGGAGGGGGAAAACTGGGAGTGGAGGAAAGAAATGTTGGAGATGGTGCGATGGGTTTGGATTTCAGCACAGGGAGGAGGGAGAGTGTGTGGGATGGGGATTTACAGCTTTGGGGTTAAAATGTGTTATTTTGGTCATATTTCTAGATTTGCTATTTTCTGCCCACTGGGCAATCACAGTGCACTGTCCAACACCTTAGCTTGTCAGAATAGGGCAGGTGGAACCGAGCCAGAGGCAGCTCTGGGACTTCATCTTCTGAGCATTGGGTTGGGAAACAAGAATTCCATTGTTTATTGGGCCCTGGGCGAGCACTGCCCTCCCTCCCTCCCACAATTTTAATATTTTGACACATCTGTCTATTTATATACTAGGAATGTTTTAATTGCTTTCACAGCAAAATGCGTTTATTATTAAACCTTCACAGAAGGTAACTGTGGTAACAATTGAATAAAACTCAGAGTTGTCAGGATCTGGAACGCTCTTCCTGAAATTATTTTAAAAGGGAGTTGGGCGGGTACTTGAGGATGAGGATCTTACAGGGTTACGGACAACAAGCAGGGATGTGAGACTAAGCACGAGTGCTCATTCTAAGAGCCAGCACAGGCACGACTGGCCGAATGGCCTCCTTGGTGCTGTACTTTTCCATGATTCTATGAAAACTAACAGAACCAAACAAAGAAATGATCTTCCTTGGTTATCGATCATTTCACTAAATTTCAACAGAGTACTCTGTACACCAATAACAATTTACATTTATAAAGAGCCTTTAAAACATTTACAGTAGCGTAATAAGACAATAATAAGAACATAAGAAATAGGAGCAGGAGTAGGCCAATCGGCCCCTCGAGCCTGCTCCGCCATTCAATAAGATCATGGCTGATCTGATCCTAACCGCCAATCCACTATCACAGAACCATCTCCTGAATCTAACAGAATTAGACACACAAAATAGGAGCAGGATCAGGCTACACGGCCCCTGGGCCCGCTCCGCTACCCACAGGGCCATGACCGATCCGAACCTAGACTCATGTCCAAATTCCTGCCCGCTCCCCGTAACCCTTAATTCCCTTTACTTCTAGGAAACTGTCTATTTCTGTTTTAAATTTATGTAATGATGTAGCTTCTACAGCTTTTTGGGGCAGCATATTCCATGGACCTACCACCCTCTGAGTGAAGTAGTTCCACCTCATCTCAGTTTTGAAAGAGCAGCCCCTTATTCTAAGACTATGCCCCCTAGTTCTAGCTTCACCCATCATCGGGAACATCCTCCCCGCATCCACCCGATCCAACCCCTTCACAATCTTATATGTTTCAATAAGATCGCCTCTCATTCTTCTGAACTCCAATGAGTAGAGTCCCAATCTACTCAACCTCTCCTCATATGTTCATCCCCTCATCCCCGGGATTAACTGAGTGAACCTTCTTTGTACTGACTCGAGAGCAAGTATGTCCTTTCTTAAGTATGGACAGCAAAACTGTACACACATACATTGTTTATGGTCCAGTGCACTTACTCAAAGTTCCTTCACAACTGTAACAATTTTATTGCGGTTGCTGTGAAGGCTGCGCTCACTCTGCTCGTACACCTGGCCTCCAAAGGAGGCAAAACAGGACTAATGCTGCCGAGCTCAGCTCTTTTTGATCAGAAAATATCAACTGTTTCGCCTCGTCAGGAAATGCACAAAAGAGGCAGCAGTGCTGATTGGCTGCCCAGGAAAGTCCTATTTAGATTAAACTCCTTCACCCAGAGAGTGCTGAGAATGTGGAACTTGCTGCCACAGGGAGTAGTTGAGGTGAAGAGCAGGGATGTATTTAAGGGGAAGCTGGATAAACACATGGGAGATAGGATTAGAAGGAGATGCTGATAGGGTGAGATGAAGAGAGATGGGAGGAGGCTCGTGTGGAGAATAAACACCGCATGGACCAGTTGGGTCGATTGGCCTGTTTCTGTGCTGTACAATCTATGTAATTCTATGTAATAAGAGAGGAAAGAATGTTCCATAGAAACTAGAATTATCTGTTCTGCATTTTAATCCTGAACTTACAGTGATGCCTTTTGTAAACTGCTTTTACAGGGAATATCATCGGTCTTTGAATGTGGAAGGAGAAATGTTCGTCTGTTCTGTCAGTGGGAAAAGATTTCAAACATCAGTGTGACTGGAAAAGCACCGAGGCACACACACCCGAGTGAGAGTGTTCCAGTGCACTGACTGTGGAAAGAGCTTTAACCAGTTACACAGCCTGAAAAAACATCGCACCGTTCACAGCGGGGAGAAACCGTACACGTGTTCTGTGTGTGGACGAGGCTTCAACTGATCGTCCAACCTGGAGAGACACAAGGACACCCGCACCACGGAGAAATCGTGGAAATGTGGGGACTGTGGGAAGGGATTCAGCTCCCCATCCCGGCTGGAAACTCATCGACGCAGTCACACTGGGGAGAGGCCGTTCACCTGCTCCGAGTGTGGGAAGGGATTCAGTCAGTCATCCCACCTTCTGAGACACCAGCAAGTTCACACAGAGGAGAGACCGTTCAGTTGCTCTCACTGTGGGAAGAGGTTCAAGCACTCATCTCACCTCATTGCACACCAGCGAATTCACACTGGGGAGAGACTGTTCACCTGCACTGTGTGTGAGAAGGGATTCACTAATTCATCCACTCTGCTGATACACCAGCACATTCACACTGCAGAGAGGCCGTTCACCTGCTCCGTGTGTGAGAAGGGATTCACTAATTCCTCCGACCTTCTGATACACCAGCGGATTCACACTGGGGAGAGGCCATTCACCTGCCCTGTGTGTGGGAAGGGATTCACTCAGTCATCCAACCTGCTGAAACACCAGCGCATTCACACTGGGGAGAGGCCATTCACCTGCCGTGTGTGTGGGAAGGGATTCACTCAGTCATCCAACCTGCTGAAACACCAGCGCATTCACACTGGGGAGAGGCCATTCACCTGCCCCGTGTGTGGGAAGGGATTCACTCAGTCATCCAACCTGCTGACACACCAGCGAGTTCACACTGAGGAGATGCCATTCACCAGCTCCGTGTGTGGGAAGGGATTCACTAATTCATCCACTCTGCTGATACGCCAGCACATTCACACTGCAGAGAGGCCGTTCACCTGCTCCGTGTGTGAGAAGGGATTCACTCATTCCTCCGACCTTCTGATACACCAGCGCATTCACACTGGGGAGAGGCCATTCACCTGCCCTGTGTGTGGGAAGGGATTCACTCAGTCATCCAACCTGCTGAAACACCAGCGCATTCACACTGGGGAGAGGCCATTCGCCTGCCCTGTGTGTGGGAAGGGATTCACTCAGTCATCCAACCTGCTGAGACACCAGCGAGTTCACAAGTGACTGCAGAGATTGGATTTTGCTGTTATTGCTGCTGTTAATCACATCCAGGACTGAACCTTGTTCATTCTGATAGTTGGGGTTTGTTTCTGCTGATGTTAATAACCCCTATAACTGGGCTGGAGTTTAATATTCTGGATATATAGCTGATTGAGTTGTCGGGGCTGCAGTGTTCGTTTAAGAACCGCTGTCTGATCTTTCCCCTTAATTTCTGATGAGAGTCCCTGAATTATTTTACAATAAAATTATGAACTTTTACTTCAATCCTAAATTGATATTTGGTACAAAATCTACAATTCAGTGTCTGAAAAGTTCCACTGATTAACATCTCCAATTAGAAAGTGCTGAATAATCCTTGCTGACAATTCTTACTGACTTGCACATTACACACAGTGACACCTCCATTATCCACCAGAAAGAAGGGGAATGGGAATTGGTGGAGAATCGAGAGTCCCCAAGTGTTGCCCCTCCCGTCTGGTACAGCAATCCCCTCGGCACGGGAATGGAGACAAGTCCAGTTATAGTGACGGGATGAGTTAAAGGTATTTACTCAGACGGGCGGAAGGTGGGAAGTGGTGTTCCACGGGGATCGGTGCTGGGACCACTGTTGTTCACCATTTACATGAATGATTTGGACTTGGGAATCAGAAGTACAATTTCAAAATTTGCAGATGGCACTAAATTGGGGGCTGTAGTTAATACTGAGGAAGACTGTGATAGCATCCTTGTAGAATTATTCAGTTGTGTTCAGTAAATAGCAGCATCTTTTAATTTGCTTTGACTGATCACATCACTATATAGTTATGTGAAAAACAGAAATCATTAACAGCTCCCAATTTCAGAATTGTCAGATTGAAACTCAACTTCTTCCAAGTACAATCTAACATTTCAAAAATTGTAATGGATGTAGGTGACACACAGACAGATCGGCAGGTGTAGCTTCACAGCGAATCCTTTCAAGCCTCACTAAAAAGTGGCAGACTGGCAATCCATTGTTCACTAATGGAGTTGTGATCTTTGTAAATTAAGAAAGGAAATGCATGGAAATGTGTCAAAGAGTTGATTAACAGAGTGGGGCATCGTCTCCCTTTGATTTCTATTTCTGACACCAGGCAACAGAAAAAGGTCATTACAACACGACATAAACAGACTCTTCAGGTGTGAGACATCAGACTTCAGAACAACACGTCTGCCAGCTCTGGCCACAAACCTCAGTACAGTCAACCTTTCAGCAGCTGCAGCCCTCATTAAATAACTAGTAGTTTAACATGTCTAGTAGAGCTTTTGTATCAAAATAGAAGAAATGTATTTGTGACACACACACAAAGGTCGCTACAAACTTCCCATAACTCCAACCCTCTGATTTCTGTTTTGTAGCCAGCTTTCCATCCATTCTGCTGCCTGGCCCTTCACTCCACACGGCCTGACCTGGGTCATCTTGTCGATCTTACAAACTGTTATGGATAGCAAACTGGTTACAAAACAGAAAACAGAGAGTAGGGGTTGGGAGTAGCTACTCAGACTGGCAAAAGGTGGGAAGTGGTGTTCCACAGGGATCGGTGCTGGGATCACTGTTGTTCACCATTTACATAAACGATTTGGACTCGGGAATCGGAAGTACAATTTCAAAGTTTGTTGATGACAGCAAATTGTGAGGTAAAGTTAATACTGAGGAAGACTGCGACAAAATTCAAGAAGACATTAACAAACTTGCAGAATGGGAGTGTAATTGGAAAATGAATTTCAGTATAGATCCGTGTGAGGTTGTGTGTTTTGGTAGGAATAATAAGGCCACATACTACTTGGAAAATAAGAGTCTAAATGGGGTAGAGGAGCAAAGGGATCTCGGGGTCCAGATACACAAATCACTAAAAGAAGTGACGCAGGTTAATGAGGCCATAACAGGAGCAAACAATGGACTGGGGTCATTTCTAGAGGGATAGAATTGAAAAGCAGCAAAGTTATGTTAAACTTGTATAGGACATTGGTTAGACCACACTTGGAGTACAGTGAACAGTTCTGGTCACCATATTATAAAAAGGATATAGAGGCACTGGAGAAGGTGGAAAAAGGCTTTGCAAGGATGATCCTAGAACTGAGAGGATATATTTATCAGGAAAGGCTGAACAGGCTGGGGCTCTTTTCTCTAGAATAAAGAGAAGGCCGATGGGTGACCTGATCGAGGTCTTTAAGATGATGAAAAGGTTATATCGGGTGGACCTGGAGAAAATGTTTCCACTTGTGGGGGAGTCCAAAACTACAGGTCATAAATATAACACAGTCTCTAATAAATCCAATGGGGAATTCAGGAGAAACTTCTTTACCCAAAGAGAGGTCAGAATGTGGAACGTGCTACCACAAGGAGTAGTTGAGGCAAATAGCACAGATACATTCATGGGGAAGGTAGATAAGCACATGAGGGAGAAAGGAATAGAAGGATATGCTAATAGGGTTAGATGAAGAGTGGTGGGAGGAGACTCGTGTGGAGCAGAAACACCGGCATTGACCAGTTGGGCCGAATGGCCTGTTCCTGTGTTGTAGACTCTGTAATTCTATGTAACTCTGTGTAACTGTGGCTTCTGACTCCTGATGTAGCTCGAATAGCTTTTGCTATTATTACAACAATTGTGCAGCATCTTCATTCCCAAAGATCTCTTGGCTTCTCTAATGGCTGCTTTTGACTCCCTCAAATTCTGGGTATATTTGCCCCTATTCTCCTGTAAACTGAATTCATCTTGTTACAAACTGGGTTCAATGTAAGACAGTTCGGGGAGTCAGGGATCATTCACCCCGAGACCTACGCTGGCCGGTAAAACCCCAGACAATTCCTTAGTAAGGAGTCCTCTGGTTCCTCGCCATATATTTGTCAGGATAACAAAACCCAGCCAAATCGTGTTTGACTAATCTGCTGGAATTTTTTGAGGAAGTAACTGGTAAAATAGATGGGGGAGAGCCAGTGGATGTGGTGTACCTTGACTTCCAGAAAGCCTTCGATAAGGTTCCACACAAAAGATTATCATGCAAAATTAAGGCTCATGGGATTGGGGGCAAAGTATTAACGTGGATAGAGAACTGGCTGGCGGATAGAAAACAGAGAGTTGGAATAAACGGCTCGTTTTCGGAGTGGCAGGCAGTGACCAGCGGGGTGCCGCAAGGATCTGTCCTGGGACCCCAGCTGTTCACAATATATATAAATGATCTGGATCAGGGAATTGGATGCAATATTTCCAAATTCGCTGACGACACTAAACTAGGAGGAGGGGTGGGCTCTGATGAGGGTGTCAGGAGGCTACAGTGCGATTTGGACAGGTTGGGGGAATGGGCGGATACGTGGCAGATGCACTATAATGTGGATAAATGCGAGGTTATCCACTTTGGGGGTAAAAACAGGAGGGTAGATTATTATCTAAATGGCAATAGATTGGGAGATGGGGAAGTGCAGAGGGACCTGGGTGTTCTTGTGCACCAGTCACTGAAGGAGAGCATGCAGGTGCAACAGGCGATTAAGAAGGCAAATGGTATGTTGGCCTTCATATCAAGGGGGTTCGAGTATAGGAATAGGGATACCTTACTACAGCTGTACAAGGTGCTGGTGAGACCGCATCTGGAGTATTGTGTACAGTTTTGGTCGCCCCATCTGCGGAAGGATGTTCTTGCCATGGAAAGAGTGCAACGGCGATTCACCAGGCTGATACCTGGAATGGCGGGAATGACCTACGAAGAGAGATTAAATAGTTTGGGCTTGTACTCACTGGAGTTTAGAAGATTGAGAGGGGATCTCATCGAAACATATAAAATTATGGCAAGCCTGGACAGGCTGAATTCAGAGAGAATGTTTCCAATGGCCGGGGAGCACAGAACCAGGGGCCACAGTCTAAAAATAGCGGGCAAATCATTTAAAACAGAGATGAGGAAGAATTTCTTCACTCAAAGAGTGGTGAGCCTGTGGAATTCCCTGCCACAGAGGGCTGTGAAGGCTAATTCAATAAATATTTTCAAGAGAGAATTGGATATATTTCTGAAGGCTAAGGGGATTAAGGGTTACGGAGAAAAGGCGGGGACGGGGTACTGAACTGGTAAGATCAGCTATGATCTCAGACGAAGATCAGCCATGATCTCATTGAATGGCGGAGCAGGCTCGAAGGGCCGAATGGCCTACTCCTGTTCCTATCTCTATGTTTTCTATGTTTCTATGTTTACCGTCCACTCCTGGAGGCCCCACTCCCTGAGCCTACAACCTTCAGCAGGGTCAGTGGTGGAGTTCCACAGCGGGAGTGATCCCAGGGTAACTGTCGAATGTTCCAGGTCGTGTATTTTTAGTTATCCTGGTGTCTAACACACATACATCAATAAAACAGGGAATTCCTGGAAACACACTGTAGTGTATGTGCCTTTAAGAGCCCCAGGTGTGCTGTAATGCCGGTAATTACCACTCGGGCTGTATAAGCCTGTATATTGTGTATATCCGTTAGAACCCCCCCAGACTTTGCTTAGTAAACATCTATGAACCAACTCCTGTCTTCAGTGTCTTTATCAACACACGGACACTACAGTGGCGACGAAGTGGAAACGGACTTACCTGCAATTCGGCAGCACCTCAAGGACATTGATTCCTCGGGCGTCCAGAAGACTCAAGAAAGTGAGAGAAGCTGTGGTTTCACAAGCTGGTGGCAGGTACCGCGCTAATCCTTCCTGGGCGTCAGGCTGGGGCTCCAGCGGCTGGCTCTACAGCTGAGACAGGCAGCGAAATCGGAGGCAAGCAATAACGGACTGGGAGGGAGCACTCGGGAGACGGCCGGCGTGGCAAGCAGGTCAGCGTTCAGACCTGGAAAGTCCGGCGGGAACGAGTCTCCAACAGTAAATAAAAAAATTAAAGAACCGCGGTAAACAGCGTTGTCATCGGCAGCAGCGGCGGGAAGCGCCATATCTTTGCTAAAGAAAAGCGTGGGAAGCGCCATATCTTTTCTGAAATGCCTAAGTCTGGCAATATTGATCCTTTTGTTAGTGAAATAGAGGATTGGACCACATATGTGGAAAGAGTAGAGGTATATTGCACTGCAAATGGAATAGAAGATGAAAAAAAAGCTTCAGTACTGCTGAACTTAATGGGCGCAAAGGCATACAGGCTGTTACGAAATTTAATCACTCCAGCCAAACCAAAGGACAAGAATTTTAAAGAAATTGTTGATACCCTGCAGGAACACTTAAACCCTACGCCGCTGCTGATAGCGGAACGATTCAAGTTCTTCAAGAGAAATCAACACAAGAATGAAAGTAATGCTGATTACCTAACCGAATTAAGAAATCTATCAAAGTACTGCCAATTCGGGGCAGGACTATCAGATTATCTTCGAGACAAATTCGTTTGCAGCCTCTTAAGTGAAGGAACACAAAAAAGGCTGCTTTCTGAAAAAGATTTAACATTGGACAAAGCTTTCAGTATGGCTGTATCATACGAAGCAGCAGCAACAGGGGCTGCAGAGATACAACAAAAGACACAGGACTTCGGCACCCATGAAATGACACAGGGTATCGAAAGATGTTATCGCTGTGGCAGATCCACCCATAACCACAGGGACTGCTGGTTCAAGGACAAAGCATGCAGGCAATGCGGTAAAATTGGACACATTGCACGGGTATGCCGATCTGGACAAAATAAATCCACAGACAGAAAAAAAAAATCAATAAAGTAAAGTACAGGAAGGTACAAATGATGACGGACAGTAGCTCCGAAGACCAGAAGAGCGATAGCGACTTCGAAAACAAGAGACTAAGCTGTCTCAAATTAAATAATGTACTTGCCAAAGAGGATTACCAAACCATTTGGGTTACCCTCATGATAGCAGGGTCCCCAGTTAAAATGGAGCTAGATACAGGATCAGCTCTAACCGTAATAAATCGACGGGATTACGAGAGGCTATTTTCGCATATACCTCTAAAAGACACATCCATTATCTTAAAAACATATACGGGGCAGAAAGTATACCCCAATGGAAAAATAAGGGTGCCTGTTGTATACAACAGCAAAGAAATACAAAAGTTGTATTTATACATTCTACAAGATGGTGGTCCACTGTTGTTGGGACGTGAATGGATCAGAAAGATACGTTTAGACTGGCACTCCATTCAGGAACTGACGGTGACCAGTAAGAAAAAAAACAACGATGACATCATACCTGAACGATTAAAAGACATCTTGGCCAACGCCAAAGAAGTGTTTCAAGAGAAACTAGGAACCTTGAAAGGCATCACCACCTCAATAAAAGTGGAAGATGCAGCAATTCCCAAATTTTTTAAGGCAAGACCGGTGCCATACGCAATATGTCCAGCAGTCGAGGCAGAGCTGGAGAATTTGGAAAAAGCAGGCATATTATCCAAAAGAGATTGGAGCGAGTGGGCAACACCCATCGTTCCAGTCATGAAAAAAGCATTGAATAATGATAAATCTGAAGAACAGAGAAAAATTCGCATCTGTGGAGACTTCAAGGTGACTGTAAACCCGGTCCTTCACACAGTACAGTATCCTCTTCCGAGGATAGAAGATATTTTCGCCTCACTATCCGGAGGGAAACGTTTCACCAAAATTGACTTGGCACAGGCATATCTACAGATGGAGGTTGAGGAGGCCTCTAAAAAGTATCTCACGATAAACACACACAAAGGCCTGTACCAGTACAATCGACTGGTTTTTGGAGTAGCATCAGCTCCAGCTATCTGGCAAAGAGCTATGGAGCAAGTCCTGCAAGGGATTCCGGGGACTCAATGCTACCGAGACGACATCCTTGTAACAGGAGAAAACGACAACGAGCACCTTGCCAATTTGGAGCAGGTGCTCACTAGGCTGAAAGAACGGGGCCTATGAGCAAATCGCCCCAAGTGCGAATTTTTCCAAAATCAGATATATTGTGGCCACATAATTAATAATGATGGGTTGCATAAGTCACCTGAAAAAATTGAAGCGTTCATAAAAGCCCCAGCACCTGAAAATGTTTCACAATTAAGGTCGTTCCTGGGATTAATAAATTACTATCATAAATTTTTACTGAACTTATCAACTCTTCTACACCCTCTTAATGAACTTCTACAAACAGGAGTGATTTGGAAATGGAACGAAGACTGTAAACGTGCCTTCCATAAATGCAAAGACTTAATCACATCCGAAGAAGTTTTGGCTCATTACAACCCATCACTGCCAATCAGACTGGCGTGCGATGCATCCCCTTATGGCATAGGAACAGTATTATCCCATAAATTCCCTGATGGCTCAGAATGGCCGATAGCTTTTGCGTCACACTCAGCTGAGCGTAACTATGCCCAAATCGACAGGGAAGCACTCAGCCTGGTATGGGGAGTGAAGAAATTCAACCATTACCTACAAGGACAAAAATTTACCTTGTTGACTGACCATCAACCCCTCATCTCCATATTCAACCCTAAAGAGGGTGTTCCCATTATGACAGCGCAAAGGCTACAGAGGTGGTCCCTTTTTCTAGGGGCACACCAATACAACGTAGAGTACAAAGGATCTAAACAGCATGGGAATGCTGACGGTTTATCGTGCCTACTGTTGCCAATGGTAGAAGAGGCACCTACAGTAGACCCAGTAGAGATGTTCCACTCTACCATAGTGGAATGTCTACCAGTAACAAATTCTGCCATTGAAAGGGAGACGAGAAATGACCCGACTCTCTCACGGGTCTACGATTTAACAGTGAAGGGATGGCCAGCACATGGCGAACCACTGTTGCCAGCATTCTCGCAAAGAAGAGAACAGCTGTCAGTGTGCCGAGGAACCTTGATGTGTGGATCCAGAGTGGTAATTCCACCCAAACTCCAGGATAAAGTGCTAAAGGAGCTTCACGAGGGGCATCTGGGTGGAGTGAAAATGAAGAACCTAGCTAGGGCGTTTGTATGGTGGCCAGGTATCGATGGAGACATCGAAGAAATGACCAAGAGCTGCCTAGGATGCCAGAAGGTCCAAAACGCTCCACCACAAGCCCCTCTACATCCATGGGAGTGGCCCTCATCTCCCTGGCAAAGGGTGCACATCGACTTTGCTGGTCCATTTATGCACTCAATGTTCTTAATCGCAGCTGATGCACACTCCAAGTGGCCGGAGGTAATAAAGATGTCCTCCACCACCACGGAAAAAACCATCACAGTATTAAGGACCATATTTGCCAGGAATGGGCTGCCGGAACAAATATGTTCTGATAATGGACCGCAATTTGTGTCCGAAGAATTCAGAAAGTTCTCAAAAAACAATGGGGTTAAGCACTACACGTCCGCCCCATACCATCCCACCACCAATGGATTGGCTGAAAGGTTTGTCCAGACCTTCAAGAAGGGGGCGACTAGGGGGGTGGATGAGGGAAATGCTGTGGATGTGGTTTACATGGACTTCAGTAAAGCTTTTGACAAAGTCCCGCATAGGAGACTGGTCAAGAAGGTAAGAGCCCATGGGATCCAGGGTGCCTTGGCGCGTTGGATCCTAAACTGGCTGAGTGGCAGGAGGCAGAGGGTGATGGTCGAAGGATGCTTTTGTGACTGGAAGCCTGTGTCCAGTGGGGTACCTCAGGGATCGGTGCTGGGTCCCTTGTTGTTTGTGATCTACATAAATGATTTGGATGAGAATGTAAAAGGTATGATCAGTAAGTTCGCAGATGACACGAAAATTGGTGGGGTGGTAAATTGCGAGGAGGAAAGCCTCAGGCTACAGGACGATATAAACGGGTTGGTCAGATGGGCGGAAAAGTGGCAAATGGAATTTAACCCTGAAAAGTGCGAGGTGATGCATTTTGGACGGACAAATAAGGCAAGGGAATACACAATGAGTGGTAGGACCCTAGGAAGTACAGAGGGTCAGAGGGACCTTGGTGTACATGTACATAGATCTCTGAAGGCAGCGGAACAGGTAGATAAGGTGGTTAAAAAGGCATATGGGATACTTGCCTTCATTAGCCGAGGCATAGAATATAAGAGCAGGGAGGTTATGATGGAGCTGTACAAAACGCTGGTGAGGCCACAGCTGGAGTACTGTGTGCAGTTCTGGTCGCCTCACTATAGGAAGGATGTGATTGCTTTGGAGAGGGTGCAGAGAAGATTCACCAGGATGTTACCTGGGATGGAGCGCCTCAGCTATGAAGAAAGACTAAACAGGCTGGGGTTGTTTTCCTTGGAGCAAAGAAGGCTGAGGGGGGACCTGATTGAGGTGTACAAAATGATGAGGGGCATAGATAGGGTAGATAAAGAGGAACTTTTCCCCTTAGTAGGGGGGTCAATAACAAGGGGGCATAGATTCAGGGTAAGGGGCAGGAGATTTAGAGGGGATTTGAGGAGGAACTTTTTCACCCAGAGGGTGGTTGGAATCTGGAACTCACTGCCTGAAAGGGTGGTAGAGGCAGGAACCCTCACAACATTCAAGAAGCATTTGGATGAGCACTTGAAATGCCATTGCATACAAGGCTATGGACCAAATGCTGGAAAATGGGATTAGACAGGACAGGGATGGATGGGCGGCGCGGACACGATGGGCCGAAGGGCCTCTTTCTGTGCTGTAAAACTCTATGACTCTATGACTCTAAGGCCATAAAGGCCATGGGTAATGAAGACATAAAACTTCAGCACAAGTTGGATAACTTCTTATTCGCATACAGGAATGCAACACATATGGTTACCAACCAAACTCCCGCCATGATGTTCTTCAATAGAAACCTAAGATGCCGGCTGGATTTGGTCAAGCCCAACATCAGAAGGGACGTGGAGAACCGGCAGTTTCAAGGCATGAATGAAAGGCCAACTAGAACCTTTCAGATAGGTCAACAAGTTTTGGCCCGGGACTACCGTACCAAGAAATGGCAGCCTGGAACTATCTGCACACGACTAGGACCACTGATGTATACCGTGGACATCGGAGAAAGCATAATAAGGCGCCATGCTGACCAAATCATAAAGTCATCCGAAAAGGGACAACCTACACCACAACTCTATACATCTAACGATGAAGTAGAGATACCCATATCTACCTCTGATCCGGTGATACTGGAACCCGATGAACCCGACACTGGCATTCAAGCCGAATCAGCCTTGCCAGAAGAACCTACGACACCACCAGAAACTACTACACCCCCAAGGCGTTATCTGGACCGAGTCAGGAAGCCTCCTGAGAGACTGACTTATAATTAATTAACTACAGCAATGTGTATATTATTTTGCTTATAACATGTAATTAATAATTACTTAAAATATGATGTACTGGTTAGCTAAAAGGGAGGAATTGTAGTGTATGTGCCTTTAAGAGCCCCAGGTGTGCTGTAATGCCGGTAATTACCACTCGGGCTATATAAGCCTGTATATTGTGTATATCCGTTAGAACCCCCCCCCCCCAGACTTTGCTTAGTAAACATCTATGAACCAACTCCTGTCTTCAGTGTCTTTATCAACACACGGACACTACATGCACTGCAGGTCCTTCTTTATCTGGAGATCAAATGTCTGTTGTATAATTGTACCAGTAGTTAACAGGCTCCTGTGAACTCCGTCTGTTACTTTAATGCAGACTTTAACCAATTTATTTTAAATGGGTTTATTTCAAATGAGTTAATACCTGCCTTAAAATGGTAGACTCAGGACTGTCACACAAACATGTCCAATGATTACCAGTCATTTTTAGACTGGAAACTTAAATCTGTTTCACGTTCAGTCAGGAACAGATCGCAGTTTGACACCAATCTTTGATTTGACAGCACGTTTCCAGCATTCACCATTGTTCTTCCTGACTCTGAACACAGTTGTAAAGGAGCCTTCTGTTCCGTGCCTAGGAGTTCTGAACCATGGAAGAGAGCGGCTGAGACACATTTCTTACAGGCCTCGAGATTAACCCACATGACAACTTTGCTGTCAGTGAAGAGAGGTGAGAAAGACCAAAGTGCCGTTTGCCCCTCTCAGTGTGGCCCTGAAGGACTGTATCCAGGATGACGTTCTGTTCCCGATGTACAATCCTCCCTCAGATTGTCCTTTCTGAGCTCCAGCCAGGTGATACTAAACACTCAGGTGGGAAAGACAATAATCTACAACAATGTGTTTGAATCAAAGCAGATTTTTTTTGACATATATCCAGCATATTAAACTCCAGCCCAGTTATAGGGGTTATTAACATCAGCAACAACAAAAACAGCAGAGTCCAACCCCTGCAGTCATTTGTGAACTCGCTGGTGTCTCGGCAGGTTGTTTGACTGAGTGAATCTCTTCCCACACTCAGAGCAGGTGAATGGCCTCTCCCCAGTGTGAACTCGCTGGTGTGTGAGCAGATCCTTTCTGCTTTTAAATCTCTTCTCACAGTCAGACCATTTGAAAGGTCTGTCATCAGTGTGAACAAGTTGGTCTCAGAAGGTGAGATGAACAAGTGAATCCCTTCCCACACAAGGAGCATGTGAATGGCCTCTCCCCAGTGTGAGTGTGTTGGTGTGTCAGTAATCCCTTTTACTTTTAAAGCTCTTCTCACAGTTAGAACACTTAAAAGGTCTGTTATCAGAGTGAACAAGTTGATGTGTCCAAAGGTGGGATGACTGAGTGAATCCCTTCCCACACACGGGGCAGGTGAACTACCTCTCCCCAGTGTGAACTCGCTGGTGTGTCAACAGATCCTTTCTGCTTTTAAAGCACTTCTCACAATCAGAACATTTAAAAGATCGCTCCTCAGTGTGAACTCGCTGTGTGTCAGGAGGTTTGATGAAGCATGAAATCCCTTCCCACATTCAATGCAGGTGAACGGTCTCTCTTCAGTGTGAACTCGCTGGTGTGCATGGAGGCTGGATGACTGAGTGAATCCCTTCCCACACACGGGGCAGGTGAACGGCCTCCCTCCAGTGTGACTGCGTCGATGAGTTTCCAGCTCAGAAGGGTAATTGAATCCCTTCCCACAGTCCCAACATTTCCATGGTTTCTCCATGGTGCGGGTGTCCTTGTGTCTCTCCATGTTGTACGATCAGTTGAAGCCTCGTCCACACACAGAACATAAGAACATAAGAAATAGGAGCAGGAGTAGGCCAATCGGCCCCTCGAGCCTGCTTCGCCATTCAATAAGATCATGGCTGATTGCCATGTGTACGGTTTCTCCCTGCTGTGAATGGTGCAATGTTTTTTCAGGCTGTGCAACTGGTTAAAGCTCTTTCCACAGTCAGTGCACTGGAACACTCTCACTCGGGTGTGTGTGTCTCGGTGCTTTTCCAGTCACACTGATGTTTGAAATCTTTTCCCACAGACAGAACAGACAAACATTTCTCCTTCCACATTCAAAGGCTGATGATATTCAGGTCCTGATGAATCGAGTGACTCTGTCAGATCTTGACGTGATGTTTGGTTTGAGTTTCCCATCAGCAAATCCTCCCCTTCTAATACCGTGTAAAAGGAGTTTACAAAAGTCATCACTGTAAGTGCAGGATAGAAATTCAGAACAGACAATTCTAGTTTCTATCAAACATTCTTTCCTCTCTTGTTCCCCCAAAGCTGTAAATCCCCGTCCCACACACTCTCCCTCCTCCCTGTGCTGAAATCCAAACCCATCGCACCATCTCCAACATTTTGTTCCTCCACTCCCAGTTTTCCCCCTCCCTCTCCTCTGGTTGGGTTCAGTTCCACACCCGCTGTGTGCAGAGTGAGAATAAAATCAATGAGTCAATGATTGTCTCTCCTGGTCACCGCCGCCTACGCATGCTCAGCTCACCTATTGTTCAGTGTTAAAAGTCAAACCCTGCCTTTCCCACACTCTGATTGGTTGGAGGACCTGCCGCCCGTTCGGTCCTCCCGCCCCGCCCCCTCTTGCTATTGGTCCAGAGCTCCCGTCAATCACATGGCAGTGTGAGCTGAGCATGCGCGCGAGTGACCGGACAGGAGAAGCCACAACTGGATCGACACAGCAGAGCCGCCAATCCAGAGCCAGCTTGTATCAGGGCGGGCGCTGGATGCGGAAGTCGGTCCCTGGCCGCTTGTGTAGGTCTTTTTGTTGCTTCAGTTTGAGCTGGAGTGGAGATGGAGGAGAAGCTGCTGGGTTTAACCCCCAGTACTTCTGAGCCCAGGAGGACCCAACAATTTCCAATGTGAGACTGTCAAGGGAGGTGGATTCTGGGGGAGATTAGGTTGTTAAACAGACACTGTCCCTACAATGTAAAAGTGTATTGTTTTAGGAACAAGTATTTCTGTAGAGGCTTTTAATCTGTTTTACATCTACAGATTTTTTGAATTCATTCTTGGGTGTGGGCGTCGTAAGACGTTGTCAATCCCCAGTTGCCCGGTGAGAAGATGAAGCTGGACGTCCTTAATGAACCGCTGCAGTCCGTGTGGTGAAGGTGCTCCCACAGTGCTGCCAGGTAAGGAATTCCAGGATTTTCACCCAGCGACGATGAAGGAATGACGATATATGTCCAAGGATGGTGTGTGACTTGGAGGGGAACTTGGAGGTGATGCTGTTCCCATACACCTTGTCCTTCAAGGTGGTAGAGGTCGCGGGTTTGGGAGGTTCTGTCAAAGTTCTGGTCGGGTTGCAGATGTATAAAAGCCCTCACCTTCACCCCCGCCCACCTCTCTCTCTCCTCCCATAGAGGCTACTGAAGGACACTTAGTGAACCAGTTGGGTTTTTGTGACAATCTCTTGGAGTCATAATGGCACAGGAGGCCTTTCGGCCCATCAAGTCCGTGCCGGCTCTCTGTAGAGCAATCCAATCAGTCCCATTCCCCCACTCTATCCCCGTAGCCCTGTAAGTTTATTTCCCCCAAGTGCCTATCCAGTTTCCCCTTGAAAGCATTGAGTGTCTCTGCTTTTATTTGGCACCTTTCGTGCTGACGTTTTTTCTACTGCCAGCCCCACAAATGACCAGATTCATTGAGCTCAATTTCACAACCTGCCTTTGTGTTTTTGTGGGTTCTCTCTCACGCTCCGTTTTTCCTGTTTTAAACTCATTTTACAGGGTATTAGAAGAATAGGATTTGCAGACGGGGAACTCAAACCAAACATCACTTCAAGATCTGACAGAGTCACTCGATTCATCAGGATCTGAATATCATTACCCATTGATCATGGAAGCAAAAAGCACCGTTCACAGCGGGGAGAAACCGTACACGTGTTCTGTGTGTGGACAAGGCCAATCATCTGGCCTGTTGAGACACAAGTGCATACACACCAGGGAGAGGCCGTTCACCTGCTCCATTTGCGGGAAAGGATTCACATGGTCATCCCACCTGCTGACACACCAGCGAGTTCACACTGGGGAGAGGCCGTTTACCTGCTCCCTGTGTGGGAAGGGATTCACTAATTCATCCAATCTGCTGCAACACTGGCAAGTTCACACTGATGAGAGACCTTTTAAATGCCCGGACTGTGGGAAGTGCTATAAAAGTTCCGGGAAACTGATGTGCCATCAACGTGTTCACACTGACGAGTGACCATTCAAGTACTCTCACTGCGGGACTGGGTTCAGGCGATCATCTGACTTCACTGTACACCAGCGCACTCACACTGGGGAGAGGCCATTCACCTGCTCCGTCTGTGGGAAGCGATTCACTCGCTCATCCCACCTGCTGACACACCAGCTTGTTCACACTGATAAGAGACCTTTTAAATGTTCTGACTGTGAGAAGAGATTTAAAAGAAAAAAGGATCTACTGAGACACCAGCGAGTTCACTCTGGGGAGAGGCCGTTCACCTGCTCTGTGTGTGGGAAGGGATTCATTCAGTCATCCGACCTACGTAAGAACATAAGAACATAAGAAATAGGAGCAGGAGTAGGCCAATTGGCCCCTCGAGCCTGCTCCGCCATTCAATAAGATCATGGCTGATCTGATCCTAACCGCCAATCCACTATGACAGGACTATCTCCTGAATCTAACAGAATTAGACACATGAAACAGGAGCAGGATCAGGCTACACGGCCCCTGGGCCCACTCCGCTACCCACAGGGCCATGACCGATCCGAACCTAGACTCATGACCAAATTCCTGCCCGCTCCCCGTAACCCTTAATTCCCCTTACTTCTAGGAAACTGTCTATTTCTGTTTTAAATTTATGTAATGATGTAGCTTCGACAGCTTTTTGGGGCAACATATTCCATGGACCTACCACCCTCTGAGTGAAGTAGTTCCTCCTCATCTCAGTTTTGAAAGAGCAGCCCCTTATTCTAAGACTATGCCCCCTAGTTCTAGTTTCACCCATCATCTGGAACATCCTCCCCGCATCCACCTGATCCAACCCCTTCACAATCTTATATGTTTCAATAAGATCGCCTCTCATTCTTCTGAACTCCAATGAGTAGAGTCCCAATCTACTCAACCTCTCCTCATATGTCCATCCCCTCATCCCCGGGATTAACTGAGTGAACCTTCTTTGTACTGACTTGAGAGCAAGTATGTCTTTTCTTAAGTATGGACACCAAAACTGTATGTAGTATTCCAGGTGCGGTCTCACCAATACCTTGTACAACTGAAGCAATACTTCCCTATTTTTATATTCTATCCCCCTAGCAATGAAAGCCAACATTCCATTGGCCTTCTTAATCACTTGCTGCACCTGCATACTAACCTTTTGAGTTTCGTGCACCAGGACCCCCAGATCCCTTTGTACTTCAATTTCAGTACTTTCCAGTTTCTTGCCATTAAGATAATAACTTGCTCTATGATTTTTCCTGCCAAAGTGCATAACCTCACACTTTCCAGTATTGTATTCCATCTGCCAAGTCTCTGCCCACTTACTTAGCCTGTCTATGTCCCCTTGCAGGTTTTTTATGTCCTCCTCTCTCACTACTTTCCCTCCCATCTTAGTGTCATCTGCAAACTTTGATATGTTACACTTGGTCCCCTCCTCCAAATCGTTAATATAGATTGTAAAGAGTTGGGGATCCAGCACTGACCCCTGCGGAACACCACTGGTTACTGATTGCCAGTCTGAGAATGAACCATTTATCCCAACTCTCTGCCTTCTGTTAGATAGCCAATCCTCTATCCATGCCAGAATATTACCCCCAATCCCGTGATTTTTTATCTTAAGCAATAATCTTTTGTGTGGCACCTTGTCAAATGCCTTTTGGAAGTCTAAATACACTACGTCCACTGGTTCACCTTTATCCACCCTGTATGTTACTTCCTCAAAGAACTCCAGCAAATTTGTCAAACATGACTTCCCCTTCATAAAACCATGCTGACTTTGTCTTATTAAACTATGATTATCCAAATGTCCTGTTACTGTCTCCTTAATAATGGACTCCAAAATTTTACCTACCACAGATGTTAGGCTAACCGGCCTATAGTTTCCATCCTTCTGTCTACTGCCCTTTTTAAATAAGGGTGTTACATTAGCAGTTTTCCAGTCTGCTGGGACCTTTGCTGAGTCCAGGGAGTTTTGGAAGATTATTACCAATGCATCCACAATCCCTACCGCAACTTCCCTCAAGACCCTTGGATGTAAGCCATCAGGTCCAGGCGATTTATCCGCCTTGAGTCCCATTATTTTACCGAGTACCACTTCCTTAGTGATTTTGATCGTGTTTACCTCCTCCCCCCCTATCGCCCCCTACTTGTCCAGTGTTGGGATATTCTTGGTGTCCTCTACTGTAAAGACTGATACAAAATATTCATTCAGTGTTTTTGCCATCTCCATATTTCCTACCATTAATTTCCCGGTCTCATCCTCTAAGGGACCAACATTTACTTTAGCCACCCTTTTTCTTTTTATATAACTATAAAAACTCTTACTATCTGTTTTTATATTTTTTGCTAATTTACTTTCATAATCTATCTTCCCTTTCCTAATCAATCTTTTTGTTATTTTTTGCTGTCTTTTAAAGTTTTCCCAATCCTCTATCCTCCCACTAGATTTGGCTACCTCATATGCCCTTGTTTTTAGTCGAATACTATCCTTAATTTCTTTACTTAGCCACGGATGGCTGTCTTTTCTTTTACACCCTTTTCTTCTCAGTGGAATATACTTTTTTTGGAAGTTGTAAAATAACTCCTTAAATGTACACCACTGATCATGTATCGTCTTACCCTTTAATCTATTTTCCCAATCCACTTTGCTCAATTCTGCTCTCATACCTTCATAGTCTCCTTTATTCAAGCTTAGCACGCTTGTTTGAGATACAACCTCCTCACCCTCTAATTGAACATGGAATTCCACCATGTTATGGTCACTCATTCCAACGGGATCCTTTACTTGGACATTTTTAATTAATCCTGTCTCGTTACACAGGACCAGATCTAAGGTTGCTTGCCCCCTGGTCAGTTCAGTTACATACTGCTCAAGAAACCCATCCCTAATACACTCAATGAACTCATCCTCAAGGCAGCCCTGCCCAATTTGATTTGTCCAGTTAATATGATAGTTAAAATCCCCCATAATTATAGATGTTCCCTTATTACAAGCCTCAACTATTTCCTGATTGATACTCCAACCAACCGAGTTGCAACTGTTCGGAGGCCTATAGACTACGCCCACTAGTTTTTTTCCTCTTATTATTCCTTATCTCCACCCAAACTGTTTCATTATCCTGATCTTTTGACCCAATATCATTTCTCTGTATTACAGTGATTCCTTCCTTTATTAACATAGCCACCCCACCTCCCCTTCCTTCCTGCCTGTCCTTGCTGATCGTTAAATAACCTGGTATGTTTAATTCCCAGGCATTGTCACCCTGCAGCCATGTTTCTGTAATGGCCACAAGATCATACCCATATGTAGCTATTTGTGCCATTAACTCATCTATTTTCTTACGAATGCTACATGCATTCAGATAGAGAACTTTCAAATGTGTTTTTTGACACTTAATTCCTGCTTTTGCCCTTTTTATTACTTTACCTTTTACTCCATACCTTCTGCCCCTTCCTGACACGCTCTGGTTTTTCATTTCCCCACTGCTACCTAAGTCTATGACCTTCTCTGTTGTCATTTTTATTATTTGTTCTCTAGGAACCTCCCCCCCACTAGTTAGTTTAAAGCCCTCTCTACAGCCCTAGTTATATGATCCGCCAGGGCCCTAGTCCCAGCACTGGCCAAGTGAAGCCCGTCCCAATGGAACAGCTCCCTCCTGCCCCAGTACTGGTGCCAGTGTCCCAGGAAGCAAAACCCATTTCTCCCACACCAGTCTTTGAGCCACACATTTAACTCGCTGATTTTATTTGTCCTAGCCAAATTCGCTCGTGGCTCAGGTAATAATCCAGAGATTATTACCCTTGAGGTTCTGTTTTTTAATTTGACTCCTAGCTGCTCATACTCCTTTAACAGGACCGGCTTCCTAGTCCTATCTATGTCGTTTGTACCAACATGGACCACGACGACTGGATCCACCCCCTCCCACTGCAAATTTCTTTCCAGCCCAGAGGAGATGTCCTTAACCCTGGCACCGGGTAGGCAACACAGCCTACGGGACTCTCGCTCTTGGCTGCAGAGAACTCTATCTATCCCCCTAATAATACTATCCCCTACCACTACAACATTTCTATTTACTCCCCCCTCTTGAATGGCCCCCCGTTCCACGGTGCTGTGGCCAGGTTGCTCATCCTCCCTGCTGCCCCTGCTCCCGTCCCCACAGGGAGTAAGAACCTCGAACCTGTTGGTCAAGAGCAAGGGCTGCGGCTCCTCCAACACTACCTCCTGGTTCCCCGTACCTGCCTCACTCGTAGTCACACCGTCCTGACCCTGGCCATGGGCTACATCTGAATTAATTAACTTCAATGGTGTGACCACCTCCTGATACACAGAGTCCAGGTACTTCTCCCCCTCCCTGATGTGTCGCAGTATCTGAAGCTCAGACTCCAGCTCATCAACACGGAGCTGGAGATCCTGTAGCAGCAGACACTTGTCACAGACATAATCACCGTGAGCCTCAATGGGGTCTACCGGCTCCCACATCTCGCAACAGTAACACATCACCTGCTCCATTCTATGTAATTAATTTAAAAAAAATTTATTGTTAGTTATGGACACCCTCTTCCCGATTGTAGATGCTAGTATCCCCTTTAATTAATTGGATTTAAATTAAATCAATCCCTCTTATTACACCAGTTAAATGGTTTACCAACTGTCTCCACTACAGCACAGAGACCCTAGAAAAAAACTGCAGAATTTAAGATTGTAATAAAAAGAAGAAATACTCACCAACCAATCCAACCAATCACTTACCTCCTTCCTGGTGACGTCACACTTCGATTACTTTTTACCTCTCTCCCCTGCTGTTGAATTGGTCGGGCCTCGCCTCGCCCCTCCTTTTAAAGTTGCCGCGCTGCCTCTACCTCACGCAGGTCCGCTCTGGTCGGGCGTCGCTGCTCACTGCACTCCCAGGTCAGCCTCTGTGGTCGGGCCTCGCCTCGCCCCTCCTTTTAAAGTTGCCGCACTGCCTCTACCTCACGCAGGTCCGCTCTGGTCGGGCGTCGCTGCTCACTGCACTCCCAGGTCAGCCACTGTGGTCGGGCCTCGCCTCGCCCCTCCTTTTAAAGTTGCCGCACTGCCTCTACCTCACGCAGGTCCGCTCTGGTCGGGCGTCGCTGCTCACTGCACTCCCAGGTCAGCTGCTGTGGTCGGGCCTCGCCTCGCCCCTCCTTTTAAAGTTGCCGCGCTGCCTCTACCTGTTGAAACACCAGCAAGTTCACTCTGGGGAGAAGCTCTTCACCTGCTCCGTGTGTGGGAAGGGATTCAGTCATACATCCCACCTGCTGACACACCAGCGAGTTCACACTGGGGATAGACCATTTAAATGTTCTGACTGTGAGAAGAGATTTAATAGAAATAAGGATCTGCTGAGACACCAGCGAGTTCACACTGGGGAGAGGCCGTTCACCTGCTCTGTGTGTGGGAAGGGATTCACTCAGTCATCCGACCTTCTGAGACACCAGCATGTTCACACTGGGGAGAGGCCGTTCACCTGCTCCGTGTGTGGGAAGGGATTCATTCAGTCATCCGACCTGTTGAAACATCAGCAAGTTCACTCTGGGGAGAGGCTGTTCTCCTGCTCCATGTGTGGGAAGGGATTCACTTGTTCATCTCACCTGCTGACACACCAGCGAATTCACACTGCTGAGAGACTGTTCACCTGCTCTGTGTGTGGGAAGGGATTCACTCAGCCATCCAACCTTCTGAGACACCAGCGAGTTCACAAGTGACTGCAGGGGTTGGATTCTGCTGTTATTGCTGCTGTTAATCAAATGCAGGACTGAACCATGTTCATTATGACAGTTTGTTTCTGCTGATGTTAAACTCCAGCCCAGTTATAGGGGTTATTAATATTCTGGATAGATGTCAAATAAATCAGCTTTGTTTTAAACACATTCCTGTAGATTTTTTTCTTTCCCACCCAGTGTTTAGCATCACCTGGCTGGAGCTCAGAAAGGACAATCTGGGGGAAGGATGGTATGGATGGAACAGAACTTCAGCTGGACACAGTCCCTCAGGGCCACACTGAGAGGGGCAAACAGCACTTTGGTCTTTCTCGTCTCTCTTCACTGACAGCAAAGTTGCCGTGTGGGTTAACCTTGAGGCCTGTAAGAGATGTGTCCCAGCCGCTCTCTTCCATGGTTCAGAGCTCCTAGACATGGAACAGAAGGCTCCTTTACAACTGTGTTTAGAGTCAGGAAGAACAACGGTGAATGCTGGAAACGTGCTTTCAAATCAGAGATTGATGTAAAACTGCGATTTGTTCCTAACTGAAAGTGAAACAGCAGGTTTAAGTTTCCAGTCTAAAAATGACTGTGGTAATTATTCTATGTAGATTTAACGCGTCTGTGGGACAGTCCTGAGTCTACCATTTTAAGGCAGGCGTTAACCCATTTAAAATAAACCTGTTTAAAATAAATTGGTTAAAGTCTACATTAAAATAGCAGAGGGAGGAGTTCACAGGAGCCTGTTAACTGCTGGTACAATTATACAACAGACATTTGATCTCCAGATAAAGAAGGACCTGCAGCGTGTTTCCAGGAATTCCCTGTTTTATTGATGTGTGTGTTAGACACCTGGATAACTAAAAATACACAACCCGGAACATCCACGGGGGTGCGATCCTGACAGTTACTCTGGGATCACTCCCGCTGTGGAACTCCACCACTGACCCTGCTGAAGGTTGTAGGCTCAGGGAGTGGGGCCTCCAGGAGTGGACGGTAAGAAAGCTGGGTTTCGGTATCCTCACAAATATACACTGAGGAACCAGATGGCTCCTTACTAAGGAACCGGCTGGGGTTTTACCGGCCAGCGTAGGTCTAGGGGTGAATGATGTCTGACTCCCCGAACTGTCTTACATTGAACTCAGTTCAGATCAAGGTGAGTTCAGTTTACAGGAGAATAGAGACAAATATCACCCACAATTGAGGGAGTCAAAAGCAGCCATTAGAGAGGCTCAGAGATCTTTTGGAAGATGATGTACAATTGTGGTAATAATAGTAAAAGCTTTTCCAGCTATGTCAGGAGTCAGAAGACATAGTTACACAGAGTTACATAGAATTACAGAGTCTACAGCACAGGAACAGGCCATTCGGCCCAACTGGTCAATGCCGGTGTTTCTGCTCCACACGAGTCTCCTCCCACCACTCTTCATCTAACCCTATTAGCATATCCTTCTATTCCTTTCTCCCTCATGGGCTTATCTACCTTCCCCATGAATGTATCTGTGCTATTCGCCTCAACTACTCCTTGTGGTAGCACGTTCCACATTCTGACCTCTCTTTGGGTAAAGAAGTTTCCCCTGAATTCCCCATTGGATTTATTAGAGACTGTGTTATATTTATGACCTGTAGTTTTGGACTCCCCCACAAGTGGAAACATTTTCTCCAGGTCCACCCGATATAACCTTTTCATCATCTTATAGACCTCGATCAGGTCACCCATCAGCTTTCTCTTTATTCTGGAGAAAAGAGCCCCAGCCTGTTCAGCCTTTCCTGATAAATATATTCTCTCAGTTCTAGGATCATCCTTGCAAAGCCTTTTTCCACCTTCTCCAGTGCCTCTATATCCTTTTTATAATATGGAGACCAGAACTGTTCACTGTACGCCAAGTGTGGTCTAACCAAGGTTCTATACAAGTTTAACATAACTTTGCTGCTTTTCAATTCTATCCCTCTAGAAATGATCCCCAGTCCATTGTTTGCTCCTGTTATGGCCTCATTAACCTGCGTCGCTACTTTTAGTGATTTGTGTATCTGGACCCCGAGATCCCTTTGCTCCTCTACCCCATTTAGACTCTTATTTTCCAAGCAGTATGTGGCCTTCTTATTCTTACTACCAAAATGCACCACTTATCTTAAAATTCATTTTCTAATTACCCTCCCATTCTGGAAGCTTATTAATGTCTTCTTGCGTTTTTGTTGCATTCGTTCATCGGATGTGAGTGTCGCTGGTAAGGCCGGCATTTATTGCCCAGCCCTAGTTGCCCTTGTGAAGGTGGTGGTGAGCCGCCTTCTTGAACCGCTGCAGTCCGTGTGGTGAAGGTGCTCCCACAGTGCTGTTAGAGAGGGAGTTTAACCCATGATTTTGTCACAGTCTTCCTCAGTATTAACTCTACCTCCCAATTTGGTGTTATCGACAAAGTTTGAAATTGGACTTCCAATTCCCGAGTCCAAACCGTTTATGTAAATGGTGAACAACAGTGGTCCCAGCACTGATCCCTGTGGAATACCGCTTCCCACCTTTTGCCACTCTTAACCCCTACTCTCTGTTTTCTGTTTTGTAACCAGCTTGATATCCATAACAGTTTGTAAGATCGACAAGATGACCAAGGTCAGGCCGTGTGGAGTGAAGGGCCAGGCAGCAGAATGGGTGGAAAGCTGGCTACAAAACAGAAATCAGAGGGTTGGAGTTAAGGGAAGTCTGTTGCAATCTTTCCATCCATTCTGCTGTCTGGCCCTTGACTCCACACGGCCTGACCATGGTCATCTTGTAGACCGTACATACCGCAGACACAGTGCACCAGTGGTGGAGGGGGTGGATATTGAGTCCTGTGGTAGGAGCGCTGATGAAGTGGATTTCTCTGTCCGTGAGTTTTGAGGCATTGCTAGTGGTGTTTTTCACCACTTTCCACCTTTAAAAAAAACCTTGCTGCCAGTTTATTAAAGCCATTAACAGCCGCTCGGGTGGGACACACCAATAAATGAGGCCTTGTAAGTTTCCCTCAGAATGACAGGCCTGAACCCGAGTTAGAAAACATTTAGTAATTAAACCAGACTGGGTGGGGCCTGAGGTGTGAGTTAGTAACAGAAAATTGGTGGCCAGCGTACTTCACACCAGGGCTGGGGACCCGGGGACTCGGGTTTCTGTATCATTTATTGATTAATTTAGTTTATTGCCCAATCTCAATCAGACGGGTGGGTCATCTTGCTGTCCGGCAGAGGCGAGGTTCCCCAATGGAGGGCTCTCTATGCGGGAGTCCTTCCCTGCACCATTGGGGATCTGGGGTGGAGACTGTTGCAGGGAGCTGTCGTTAAACAGTTTCTAAGCTCCTTTCCGGACTCCAAGGCCAGATGTGATGTTTGCGGCCTAGAGGACTCCATGGGCCGTGTATATATTCAGTGTGAGAGGTTCCAGCCCCTGTATAGTTACCTGAAGGGGCTGCTCCTCAACTCTTGGTTACACTTTAGCCCCACGCTCCTAATCTTTGGCCGCCCGGTGTGGAGGGGGGTGGGTAAGTCGGAGGATCTTCTCCTGGACCTGCTCTTGGGCCTGGCGAAAACAGCAATTTGTAGGTCCAGGATGGGTGGGGCCCATGGGGGGTCACTCTGGCTGCCTGCCTCTCTCCCGCAGTCTTGTCTCTGCCCGGGTGGCCCTGGAGAGGGAGCAGGCGGTGTCCACCGGTTCACTTGATACCTTCCTCGACCGGTGGGCATGGAAGGTATCAAGAGGCAATAATCGATCCTCACAATCACATTGTGATTTAATTATTAATTGTGTGTGTGTCACAAATACATTTCTTCTATTCTGATACAAAAGCTCTACTAGACATGTTAAACTACTAGTTATTTAATCCGGGCTGCAGCTGCTGAAAGGTTGGCTGTACTGAGGTTTGTGGCCAGAGCTGGCAGACGTGTTGTTCTGAAGTCTGATGTCTCACACCTGAAGCATCTGTTTATGTCGTATTGTAATGACCTTTTTCTGTTGCCTGGTGTCAGAAATAGAAATCAAAGGGAGATGATGCCCCACTCTGTTAATCAACTCTTTGACACATTCCCATGCATTTCCTTTCTTAATTTACAAAGATCACAACTCCATTAGTGAACAATGGATTGCCAGTCTGCCACTTTTTAGTGAGGCTTGAAAGGATTCGCTATGAAGCTACACCTGCCCATCTGTCTGTGTGTCACTGTGTTCGGATTGTGTCAGACAACAGTCCTAATATCTCACCTACATCCATTACAATTTTTGAAATGTTAGATTGTACTTGGAAGTGGTTGAGTTTGAATCTGACAATTCTGAAATTGGGAGCTGTTAATGATTTCTGTTTTTCACGTAACTATATAGTGATGTGATCAGTCAAAGCAAATGAAAAGATGCCGCTATTTACTGAACACAACTGAGTAATTCTACAAGGATGTTATCGCAGTCTTCCTCAGTATTAACTACACCCCCCAATTTAGTGTCATCTGCAAATTTTGAAATTGTACTTCTGATTCCCAAGTCCCAATCATTCATGTAAATGGTGAACAACAGTGGTCCCAGCACCGATCCCCGTGGAACACCACTTCCCACCTTCCGCCCGTCTGAGTAAATACCTTTAACTCATCCTGTTACTATAACTGGACTTGTCTCCATTCCCGTGCCGAGGGGATTGCTGTACCAGACGGGAGGGGCAACACTTGGGGACTCTCGATTCTCCACCAATTCCCATTCCCCTTCTTTCTGGTGGATAATGGAGGTGCCACTGTGTGTAATGTGCAAGTCAGTAAGAATTGTCAGTGAGGATTAATCAGCACTTTCTAATTGGAGATATTAATCAGTGGAACTTTTCAGACAATAAATTGTAGATTTTGTACCAAAGATCAATTTAGGATGGAGTTAAAAGTTTATAATTTTATTGTAAAATAATTTCTGATGAGAGTCCCTGAATTAAGGGGAAAGATCACAGACAGCGGTTCTTAAAGGGACACTGCAGCCCCGAGAATACAATCGGCTATATATCCAGAATATTAAACTCCAGCCCAGTTATCGGGGTTATTAATATCATCAGAATCAGAGAAATTTACAGCACAGAAGGTCGCCATTTCAGCCCATCGTGTCTGCACCAGCCGACAAAGAGCTCTCCAGCCTAATCCCACTTTCCAGCTCTTGGTCCGTAGCCCTGTAGTTTACGGCACTTCAAGTGCACATCCAAGCACTTTTTAAATGTGGTGAGGGTTCTGCCTCTATCACCCTTCCAGACCCCCACCACCCTCTGGGTGAAGAAATTTCCCCTCAAATCCCCTCTAAACCTCCTACCAATTACTTTAAATCTATGCCCCCTCTGCTAAGGGAATAGGTCCTTCCTGTCCACTCTCTCTCGAGGGGCCAAATGACCTACTCCTGCTCCTACGTCTTATGTCTTATGTCCTTATCTAGGCCCCTCATATTTTTATACACCTCAATAAGGTCTCTCCTCAGCCTCCACTGTTCCAAAGAAAACAACCCCAGCCATTCCAATCTTTCCTCGCAGCTAAAATTCTCCAGTCCAGGCAACATCCTGGTAAATCTCCTCGACCCTCTCGAGTACAACCGCATCGTTCCTGTAATGTGGTGACCAGAACTGCACGCAGTATTCTAGAGCTGTGGCCTAACTACTCGCTGATATGCCTATCAATTAGTCCAATAAAAGGCGACGAGTTAAGAACGTAACTGAAGGTTTTTATTGGCTAAATAACAGAGCCCACCCTCGTGGGTGATCCGATCCAACAGGGAGGAATACTAGCCAGTCAGCTACCTTTATACCTGGGCAGGTAATGGGCGGAGTCGGAGGTGGTCAGCCCAGGTATAACAGTGCGACAAGAGGCGACCTCGTGTAGTGATGTGACAGTGAGAACAGTGAGAACAATATACAGTGATAACTATAACAGTGGTTTACCACACTCGCTGTGTAAAAAAAAAATGTTTCCTCAAGTCGCCTCTGTGTTTAATCTGTGTTACAAAAGCAAAATACTGCGGATGCTGGAAATCTGAAATAAAAACAGAAAATGCTGGAAATACTCAGCAGGTCAGACAGCATCTGTGGAGAGAGAAACAGAGATAACGTTTCAGGTCGATGACCCTTCGTCAGAACTTTAACCTGTGTTCTCTGGTTACCGACCCTTCTGCCACTTGAAGCAGTTTCTCCTTATTTACTCTATTAAAACCGTTCATGATTTTGAACACCTCTATCAAATCTCCTCTTAACCTTCTCTGCTCCAAGGAGAACAACCCCAGCTTCTCCAGTCTCCCCACGTAACTGTAATCCCTCATCCCTGGAACCAGTCTAGTAAATCTCTTCTGCACCCTCTCCAAAGCCGTCACATCCTTCATAAAGTGTGGGGCCCAGAATTGGACACAATACTCCAGCTGAGGCCGAACTAATGTTTTATAAAGGTTTAGCATAAACCTCCTGGCTTTTGTACACAATGCCTCTATTTATAAAGCCCAGGATCCCAATTGTTTTATTATCTGCTTTGTTAACTTCAAAGATTTGTGCACAAACACCCCCAGGTCTCTCTGTTCTTGCACCCCCTTTAACATTGTCCATTTAGTGTGTACGGTCTCTCCTCATTCTTCCCACCAAAATGTATCACCTCACACTTTACTGTGTTGAATTTCATCTGCCATGTGTCCGCCCATTCCACCAGCCTGTCTATGTCCTCTTGAAATTTATTACTATTTTCCTCACAGTTTACTACAGTTCCAAGTTTCGTGTCATCTGCAAATTTCAAAATTGTGCCCTCTACCCACAAGTCCAAGTCATTAGTGTCTATCAAAAAGCAGAGGTCCTACTACTGAACCCTGGGGGTAATATAGTAACATGGATAGAGGATTGGTTAATGGACAGAAAACAGAGAGTAGGGATAAACGGATCTTTTACAGGTTGGCAGGCTGTAACTAGTGAGGTGCCACAAGGATCAGTGTTGGGGCCTCAGTTATTTACAATCTATATTAATGACCTAGATGAAGGGACCGAGTGTAATGTATCCAAGTTTGCTGATGATACAAAGCTAGGTGGGACAGTAAGCTGTGAGGAGAACACAGAGCCTGCAAAGGGATATAGATAGACTAAGTGAGTGGGCAGTAAGGTGGCAGATGGAGTATAATGTAGGGAAATGTGAGGTTATTCACTTTGGTAGGAAGAATAGAAAAATAGAATACTTTTTAAATGGTGAGAAACTTTCAAACGTTGGTGTTCAGAGAGATTTGGGTGCCCTCGTGCAAGAAACACAGAAAGCTAGCATGCAGGTACAGCAAGCAATAAGGAAGGCAAATGGCATGTTGGCCTTTATTGCAAGGGGGTTAGAGTATAAGAGTAAGGAAGTCTTGCTCCAATTGTACAGGGCCTTGGGGAGACCGCACCTGGAGTACTGTGCACAGTTTTGGGCTCCTTACCTGAGGAAGGACGTTCTTGCCATGGAGGGAATGCAGCGAAGATTCACCAGGCTGATACCTGGGATGGCAGGAATGACGTACGAGGAGAGATTGTGTCGATTGGTCTTATACTCACTGGAGTTTAGAAGATTGAGAGGGGATCTCATTGAAACCTATAAAATTCTGTCAGGTCTGGACAGACTAGATGCAGAAAGGATGTTTCTGATGGCTGGGGAGTCCAGAACCAGGAGTCATAGTCTAAGGATAAGGGGTAAGCCATTTAGGACTGAAATGAGGAGGAATTTCTTCACCCAGAGAGTGGTGAACCTGTGGAATTCTCTGCCGCAGAGGGCGGTGGAGGCCAGTTCATTAAATATATTCAAGAAAGAGTTGGATATATTTCTTGAGGCTAAGGGGATCAAGGTATATGGGGAGAAGGCAGGGACAGGGTACTGAATTTGAATGATCAGCCATGATCTCATTGAATGGCGGAGCAGGCTTGAGGGGCCGAATGGCCTACTCCTGCTCCTATCTTCTATGTTTCTATGTTAGATTGATTCCTGGGATGAGAGGGCTGTCCTATGAGGAGAGATTGTGTAGAATGGGTCTATACTCTCTGGAGTTTAGAAGAATGAGAGGTGATCTCATTGAAACATACAGGATTCTGAGGGGGATTGACAGGGTAGATGCCGAGAGGTTGTTTCCCCTGGCTGGAGTGTCTGGAACTAGGGGGCTTAGGCTCAGGATAAGGGGTCGGCCATTTAAGACCAAGATGAGGAGGAATTTCTTCACTCAAAGGGTTGTGAATCTTTGGAATTCTCTGCCCCAGAGGGTTGTGAATGCTGAGTCTTTGAGTATATTCAAGGCTGAGATCGATAGATTTTTGGACTCTAGGGGAATCAAGGAATATGGAGATCGGGCGGGAAAGTGGAGTTGAGGTCGATGATCAGCCATGATCTTATTTAATGGTGGAGCAGGCACGAGGGGCCGAATGGCCCACTCCTGCTCTTATTTCTTATGTTCTTATGTTCTAACACCACTGTATACCTCCCTCCTGCCTGAAAAACAGCCATTCAACACAACTCTCTGTTTTCTATCCCGTAACCACCTTTGTATCCATGCTGTCACTGCCCCTTTTATCCCATGGGCTTTAGTTTTGCGAACAAGCTCATTATGTGGTACTTTATCAAATGCCTTTTGAAAGTCCATATACACAACATCAATTGCTCCGCCCTCATCCACCCTCTCTGTTACCGCATCAAAAAACTCAATCGAGTTAGTCAAACATGACTTGCCCTTAACAAATCCAATGCTGGCTCACCTTTTAGTCCATGCTTGTCCAAGTGGCTATTAACTTTCTCCTGGATTATTGCTTCTAAAAGCTTCCCCACCACCGGCGTTAAACTGACTGGCCTGTAATTGCCAGATTTATCCTTCTCCCCTTTTTCAAACAAGTGTGTAATGTTTTCAATCCTCCAGTCCTCTGCCATCACCCCGGTATCTAAGGAGGATTGGAAAATTGTGGCCAGCACCTCTGCAATTTCTACCCTTACTTACCTCAGCAACCTAGGATGCATCCCATCCGAACCGGGTGACTTATCCACTTTAAGTACTGCCAGCCTTTCTCGTACCTCCTCTATATCTACCTTTACATCATCCAGTATCCCAGCAACCTCCTCGTTTACCGTGGCTTTGGCAAAGTCGTCTTTCTTGGTGAACACCTTGGTAAAAGGAACATGAGTTATTAAGATTGTTGGAATAAATTTACCTATGAGACAATCAGCTGTGAGAAAATTGACTTAAATAAATTGGTGTGATGCAACAAACATGGAATACACAAACAATGACCGTTTGTATTACATCACCAGCAGATCTACCAAGGCACGGCTCATCCTGGGCCAGAGGATCTGCTGTTTTACAACCATAGGGGTGTTATGCGATGTAACAGACCATTTATCAGAGCCATTGATTTAAGTTGGCAAAATATGTGTATTTCCATGTTTATTGCATGGAAGTTATAGTAGTGATTGGGAGACCAAATTCGAGACAGAAGCACAGACATGCCGAGAATCTACAGTGTTAATGTGGGGACTGTTAACGCTCCTGTGAAAGAAAGAAAGACTTGCATTTATATAGCGCCTTTACCAACCTCAGGATGTCCCAAAGCGCTTTACAGCCAATGAAGTACTTTTGAAGTGTAGTCACTGTTGTAATGTAGGAAACACAACAGTCAAATTGCACACAGCAAGCTCGCACAACAGCAATGTGATAATGACCAGATGATCTGTTTTTTGTGATGTTGATTCAGGGATAAATATTGACCAGGACAGTGGGGACCACTCCGAAGGCCGTAGGACGATTTTTCTACATTATAGGCGCTATATAAATGCAAGTTGTTGTTGTTGTTGACAGTGGGAACGGATTCAGTTGCCCGTCTGAGGTGGAAACTCATGGATACAGTCACACCGGGGAGAGGCTGCACACCAGCTGAGCTTAAAAAGAGATTCCCTCACTCATCTCACCTACAGACACAATAGCATGTTCACACAGGGGAGAGGCCGTTCAGCAGCTGTGTGATTGGAAAGGGATTCACTCGTTCACCCCATTTACTGACACACCAGCACAGTCACACCAGAGAGAGATCGGTTAGATACTTTACGTGCGGGAAGGAATTTACTCAGTTTTCCCACCTATTAACACTCCAGCGTTAAAAGGGCAAAGGATTTGAGACACAATACTGAAGAAAGGATGTTTAAATGTGTGTGTGTGGGAAGAAATTCACTCGTTTACCCACCTGCTGAAACACCAGCGAGTTCACAAATGACTGCAGGGGTTGGATTCTACTGTTGCTGATGTTAATCACATCCAGGACAGAACTATAGCGGATGGCCCGTGCACTTGGGTTTCTGTATTATTTGCTTCCTAATTTTATGACTTGGCCCTCCGGCTCCAATCTCACGCCGATCACAGATAATAATTTTCTATATGCTAATGTAGTCTTTCAATGGAGAGGCTTTTACCCAACATTCCCCGCGAGGGCGAATATGCCCTATTCACACTACAGGAGCCTAGTGCGCAGGCGCAGTACCGGAGAGCGATGGAGCATGCGCAATGCGAGTGATGTAAAAGTACAAAGGCTGGAGAGTCGCATCGGCAGCGGGTAATGGATGGCGGGGCTCGGGGGCGTAATGATCCCGGAATATGGGCGGATAGGCTTCATAAACACCTGGTGTAGGCCGCAAGCCCCGATTAATAACCTAATGGTCCCGCGATTGCTGCTGCGGGGCTTTTTCCCGGTAATAGGCCCAGGTTAACGGCCGCCATCCTGGTAAAGGAGAGTGGGAAGCTTCACTGTGCGGCCATCTTGGTGCAGGAACAATGAGTGGGCGGGGCATCTGGGCACCTGTTCCCAACCTGACCCAAGTGCCCCGGGGGTGAAAACCATTGGTAGATTGTGTGTCACGTGTGTGTCCAGCTGCGGGTTTGATTGGTCAGTGACTCACCCGGGTTACCCAGGGGTTTAAAGTCACAGCAGGGCGCATGCGCGGCCACCTTAGGACAGGCACCAGGAAGAGAGAATGTTCTCAATTTCTATCCTGGACTCAGTGATGGCTTTTGTAAACTGAGAGTGTACGGCTATCGGGAAAGATTGAACAGGTTGGGGATTTTTTCTTCAGAAAAGGGAAGACTTAGAGGAGACCTGATAGAGGTCTTTAAAATTATAAATGGCTTGGACAGGATAGATGTGGAGAGAATTGTAAAAATCAACATTTCATTGTGCAGTACACACGTCTGCTGCATATATGACAAATAAAATTGAATTGAGAATCTAAAACTAGGGGCTATAAATACAAGATAGTTACTAATAAATCCAACAGGGAAATGAGGAGAAATTTCTTTACTCCGAGAGTGGTTAGAATGTGGAACTCGCTAATACAAGAATAAAAACAGAAAATGCTGGAAATACTCAGCAGGTCAGGCAGCATCTGTGGAAAGAGAAACAGAATTAACGTTTCAGGTCGATGACCCTTCGTCAGAACTGGAAAAAGTTGGAGATGTAACAGGTTTTTAAGCAAGTGTAGGGGCAGGAAGAGGGGGGAGGGGAGGAAAGAACAAAAGGGAAGGTCTGTGATAGGGTGGAAGGCAGGAGAGATTAAGAGACAAAAGGAATGATGGTGTGAGGCAAAAGGAGATGGTAATGGGACAAGTTAAGAAACAAAAGATGACTCTAGATGAAGTGTAAATGGCAATGGCAGGAGGATCAACAGCTGCCATGTGAGAGAGAGAAAAAATGATTGGGGCCGAGGTTATGGCCTGAAATTGTTGAACTCGATGTTGAGTCCAGAAGGCTGTAAAGTACCTAATCGAAAGATGAGGTGCTGTTCCTCGAGCTTACGTTGAGCTTCATTGGAACAGTGTAAGAGGCCGAGGATGGAGAGATCAGAGTGGAAGTGGAGCGGAGAATTAAAGTGACAGGCGACCGGAAGCTTGAGGTCACCCTTACGGACTGAACAGAGGTGTTCCACAAAGTGGTCACCCAATCTGCGTTTGATCTCCCCAATGTAGAGGAGACTGCATCGTGAGCAGCGAATACAGTATACTAAATTGCAAGAAGTACAATTAAATCGCTGTTTCACGTGGAAGGGGTGTTTGGGGCCCTGGACAGTGGGAAGGGTAAAAGGGCAGGTGTTCCACCTCCTGCACTTGCACGGGAAGGTGCCGGGTGAAGGAGAAGGGGTGTTGTGGGTGATAGAGGAGTGAACTAGGGTGATGCAGTGTGAGCGGTCCCTTCGGAATGCTGAAAGGGGAGGTGAGGGGAAGATGTGTTTGGTGGTGGGATCGCTAATACGGGAAGTGGTTGAGGCAAATAGCTTTGGTGCTTTCAAAGGAAACGAGATGCGTACATGAGAGAACGGAATAGAAACATATGCTGAAAGGCTGAGATGAGGTCGATGGAGTGGGAGGACACTTGTGTGGTGTATGAACACACAGCACAGTCTAGTTGGGCTGAATGGCCTGTGCTGTATATTCTATATAAACTCCTTTTTACAGGGTATTAGAATGGGAGGATTTGCAGGCGGGAAGCTCAAACCAGACATCACATCAAGATCTGACTGAGTCAGTTGCTTTATCAGGACCTGAATATCCTCAGCCTTTGATTGTGGAAGGAGAAATGTTTGTCTGTTCTGTCTGTGGAAAAAGATTTCAAACGTCAGTGTGACTGGAAAAGCACCGAGATACACACATACACCCGAGTGAGAGTGTTCCAGTGCACTGACTGTGGAAAGAGCTTTAACCAGTTACGCAGCCTGAAAAAACCTCGTGCCGTTCACAGCGGGGAGAAACCGTACACGTGTTCTGTGTGTGGACGAGGCTTCAACTGATCGTCCAACCTGGAGAGACACAAGGACACCCGCACCACGGAGAAATCGTGGAAATGTGGGGACTGTGGAAAGGGATTCAATTACCCATCCAAGCTGGAAACTCATCGACGCAGCCATACCGGGGAGAGGCCATTCACCTGCTCCGTGTGTGGGAAGGGATTCACTCTGTCGTCCAACCTCCAGATACACCTGAGAGTTCACACCGGGGAGAGGCCGTTCACCTGCATTGAATGTGGGAAGGGATTCACTACTTTATCCAACCTGCTGAAGCACCAGGGTATTCACACAGATAACAGACCTTTTAAATGTTCTGACTATGAGAAGAGTTTTAAAAGCAGAAACGAACTGCTGACACACCGTATTCACACTGGGGAGAGGCCGTTCACCTGCTCCGTGTGTGAGAAGGGATTCACTCAGTTATCGCACCTTCAGCGACACCAGAGAGCTCACACTGGGGAGAGGCCGTTCACCTGCTCTGAGTGTGGGAAAGGATTCGCTAATTCATCCGAGCTTCTGAGACACCAATGAGTTCACACTGGGGAGAGGCCGTTCACCTGTTCCGTGTGTGGGAAGGGATTCACTCGATCATTCACCGAGTACGGCCCCAGGCCCGAATCTAAAACAGTCAATATTCAGGAGAGGGAGGGGAACCCGTGAGTGTAGAACTGAACCCAGCCAGAGTCAGCACCTTCAGGGGAGGAGAGGGAGGGGAACCAGTGAGTGTAGAACTGAACCCAGCCAGAGTCAGCACCTTCAGCGGAGGAGAGGGAGGGGAACCAGTGAGTGTAGAACTGAACCCAGCCAGAGTCAGCACCTTCAGGGGATGGAGAGGGAGGGGAACCAGGGAGTGTAGAACTGAACCCAGCCAGAGTCAGTACCTTCAGGGGAGGAGAGGGAGGGGAACCAGGGAGTGTAAACGAAGCTTTACTCTGTATCTTATGTGTACTTTACCTGCCCCTGGGAGTGTTTGATGGGACAGTGTAGAGGGAGCTTTACTCTGTATCTAACCCATGCTGTACCTGCCCTGGGATTGTCTGATGGGACAGTGTAGGGGGTGCTTTACTCTGTATCAACACGTGCTGCAACTGCCCTGGATGTGTTTGATGGGACAGTGTAGAGGGATCTTTACTCCACATCTAACATGTGCTGTACCTGCCCTGGGAGTGTTTGATGGGACAGTGTAGGGGGAGGTTTACTCTGTATCTAACCCGTGCTGTACTTGCCCTGGGAGTGTTTGATGGGACAGTGTAGAGGGAGCTTTACTTTGTATCTAACCTGTGCTGTACCTACCCTGGGAGTGTATGATGGGACAGTGTAGATGGAGCTTTACTCTGTATCTAACCCGACCTGTACCTGCCTTGGGAGTGTTTGATGGGACAGTGTAGAGGGAGCTTTACTCTGTATCTAACCCGTGCTGTACTTGCCCAGGGAGTGTTTGATGGGACAGTGCAGAGGGATCTTTACTCTACATCCAACATGTGCTGTAGCTGCCCTGGGAGTGTGCGATGGGACAGTGTAGAGGGAGCTTTACTCTGTATCTAACACGTGCTGTACCTGCATTCGGAGTGTTTGATGGGACAGTGTAGGGGTAGCTTTACTCTGTATCTAACCCGTGCTGTACTTGCCCTGGGAGTGTTTGACGGGACAGTGTAGAGGGAGCTTTACTTTGTATCTAACCTGTGCTGTACCTGCCGAGAGTGCTTGATAGGACAGTGTAGAGGGAGCTTTACTCTGTATCTAACCTGTGCCGTACCTGCCCTGGGAGTGTTTGATGGGACAGTGTAGAGGGAGCTTTACTTTGTATCTAACCTGTGCTGTACCTGCCCTGGGAATGTTTGATGGGACAGTGTAGAGGGAGCTTTACTCTGTATCTAACCCATGCTGTACCTGCGCTGGGTGTGTTTGATGGGACAGTGTAGAAGAAGCTTCTATCTAACCCAACCTGTTTCTGCCTTGCGAGTGTTTGATGGGACAGTGTAGAGGGAGATTTACTCTGTATCTAACCCATGCTGTACCTACCCTGGGAGTGTATGATGGGACAGTGTAGATGGAGCTTTACTCTGTATCTAACCCGTGCTGTACCTGCCCTGGGAGGGTATGATGGGACAGTGTAGATGGAGCTTTACTCTGTATCTAACCCGTGCTGTACCTGCCCTGGGACGGTTTGATGGGACAGTGTAGATGGAGCTTTACTCAGTAACGAACCCGTGCTGTACCTGCCCTCGGGGTGTTTAATGGGACAGTGTAAATGGAGCTTTACTCTGTATCTAACCCGTGCTGTACTTCCCCTGGGAGTGTCTGATGGGACAGTGTAGGGGGTGCTTTACTCTGTATCAACACATGCTGCAACTGCCCTGGATGTGTTTGATGGGACAGTGTAGGGGGAGCTTTACTCTGTATCTAACCCGTGCTGTACCTGCCCTAGGAGTGTTTGATGGGACAGTGTAGAGGGAGCTTTATTCTGTATCTAACCTGTGCTATTTCTGCCCTGGCGGTGTTGATGGCACAGTGTAGAGGGAGCTTTTCTCTGTATCTAACCCGTGCTGTACCGGTCCTGGGAGTCTTTGATGGGACAGTGTAGAGGGAGCTTTACTCTGTAACTAACCCATACTGTACCTGCCCTGGGAGTGTTTGATGGGACAGTGTAGAGGGAGCTTTACTCTGTATCTAACCTGTGCTGTACCTGCCCTGGGTGTGTTTGATGGGACAGTGTAGAGGGAGCTTTACTCTGTATATAACCTGTGCTGTACCTGCCCTGGGAATGTTTGATGGGACAGTGTAAAGGGAGCTTTACTCTGTATCTAACCTGTGCTGTACCTGCCCTGGGAGTGTTTGATGGGACAGTGTAGAGGGAGCTTTACTCTGTATCTAACCCAACCTGTTCCTGCCTTGCGAGTGTTTGATGGGACAGTGTAGAGGGAGCTTTACTCTGTATCTAACCCGCGCTGTATCTGCCCTGGGCGTGTTTGATGGGACAGTGTAAAGCTTTACTCTGTATCTAACCCGACCTGTACCTGCCTTGGGAGTGTTCGATGGGACAGTGTAGATGGAGCTTTACTCTGTATCTAACCCGTGCTGGAACTGCCCTCGGGGTGTTTGATGGGACATTGCAGAGGGAGCTTTACTCTGTATCTAATCCGTGCTGTACCTGCTCTGTGAGTGTTTGATGGGACAGTGTAAATGGAGCTTTACTCTCTATCTAACCCGTGCTGTACTTGTCCTGGGAGTGTTTGATGGGACAGTGTAGACGGAGCTTTACTCTGTATCTAAGCCGTGCTGAACTTGCCCTGGAAGAGTTTGATGGGACAGTGCTGAGGGAGCTTTACTCTGTACCTAACCTGTGCTGTACCTGCCCTGGGAGTGTTTGATGGGACAGTGCAGAGGGAGCTTTACTCTGTATATAACCCGTGCTGTACCTGCCCTGGGTACGTTTGATGGGACAGTGTAGAGGGAGCTTTACTCTGTATATAACCCGTGCTGTACCTGCCCTGGATGTGTTTGATGGGACAGTGTAGAGGGATCTTTACTCTACATCTAACCTGTGCTGTACCTGCCCTGAGAGTGTTTGGGACAGTGTAGAGGGAGCTTTACTCTGTATATTACCCGTGCTGTACCTGCCCTGGGTACGTTTGATGGGACAGTGTAGAGGGAGCTTTACTCTGTATCTAACCCGCACTGTATCTGCCCTGGGCGTGTTTGATGGGACAGTGTAAAGCTTTACTCTGTATCTAACCCGTGCTGTACCTACCCTGGGAGTGTATGATGGGACAGTGTAGATGGAGCTTTACTCTATATCTAACCCGTGCTGTACCTGCCCTGGGAGTGTTTGATGGGACAGTGTAGATGGAGCTTTACTCTGTATCTAACCCGACCTGTACCTGCCTTGGGAGTGTTCGATGGGACAGTGTAGATGGAGCTTTACTCTCTATCTAACCCGTGCTGTACTTGTCCTGGGAGTGTTTGATGGGACAGTGTAGGGGGAGATTTACTCTGTATCTAATCCGTGCTGTACCTGCCCTGGGAGTGTTTGATGGGACAGAGTAAATGGAGCTTTACTCTGTATCGAACCCGTGCTGTCGCTGATCTGGGAGTGTCTGATGGCAGTTAAGGGGGAGCTTTACTCTGTATCTAACCCGTGCTGTACCTGCCCTGGGAGTGTGCGATTGGACAGTGTAGAGGTAGCTTTACTCTGTACCTAACCTGTGCTGCTTCTGCCCTGGCAGTGTTGATGGGACAGTGTAGAGGGAGCTTTTCTCTGTATCTAACCTGTGCCGTTCCTGCCCTGGGAGTGTTTGATGGGACAGTGTAGAGGGAGACTTACTCTGTATTTAACTCGTGCTGTACCTGCCCTGGGAGTGTTTGTCGGGCCAGTGTAGAGGGAGCTTTACTCTGTATCTAACCCGTGCTGCAACTGCCCTGGATGTGTTTGATGGGACAGTGTAGGAGCGCTTTACTCTGTATCTAACCCGTGCTGTACCTGCCCTGGGAGTGTTTGATGGGACAGTGTAGAGGGAGCTTTACTTTATATCTCACCCGTGCTGTACCTGCCCTGGGAGTGTTTGATGGGACAGTGTAGAGGGAGCTTTATTCTGTATCTAACCCGTGCTGTACCTGCCCTGGGAGTGTTTGATGGGACAGTGTAGAGGGAGCTTTACTCTGTATCTAACCCGTGCTGTACCTGCCCTGGGAGTGTTTGATGGGACAGTGTAGAGGGAGCTTTACTCTGTATCTAACCCATGCTGTGCCTGCCCTGGGAGTGTTTGATGGGACAGTGTAGAGGGAGCTTTATTCTGGATCGAACATGTGCTATACCTGCCCTGGTAGTGTGCGATTGGACAGTGTACAGGGAGCTTTACTCTGTACCTAACCTGTGCTGTACCTGCCCTGGGTGTGTTTGATGGGACCGTGTAGTGGGTGCTATACTCTGTATCTAACCTGTGCTGTACCTGCCCTGGGAGTCTTTGATGGGACAGTGTAGAGGGAGCTTTACTCTGTATCTAACCCGTGCTGTACCTGCATTTGGAGTGTCTGATGGGACAGTGTGGAGGTTGCTTTACTCTGCATCTAACCCGTGCTGTACCTGCCCTGGCAGTGTTTGATGGGACAGTGTAAATGGAGCTTTACTCTGTATCTAACCCGTGCTGTACTTGTCCTGGGATTGTTTGATGGGACAGTGTAGAGGGAGCTTTACTCCGTATCTATCCCGTGCTGCAGCTGACTTGGGAGTGTTTGGGCCAGTGTAGAGGGAGCTTTACTCTGTATCCAACCCGTGCTGTACCTGCCCTGGGAGTGTTTGATGAGAGTGTAGAGGGAGCTTTACTCTGTATCTAACCCGTGCTGTACCTCCCGTAGGAGTGGTCGATGGGGCAGTGTAGAGGGAGCTTTACTCTGTATCTGACCGGTGCTGTACTTGTCCTGGGAGTGTTTGATGGGACAGTGCAGAGGGAGCTTTACTCTGTATCTAAGCCGTGCTGAACTTGCCCTGGGAGAGTTTGATGGGACAGTGCAGAGGGAGCTTTACTCTGTATCTAACCCGTGCTATACCTGCCCTGGGAGTGTTCGATTGGACAGTGTAGAGGGAGCTTTACACTGTACCTAACCCGTGCTGTTTCTGCCCTGGCAGTGTTGATGGGACAGTGTAGCAGGAGCGTTACTTTGTATCTAACCTGTGCTGTACCTGCCCTGGGAGTGTTTAATGGGACAGTGTAGAGGGATCTTTACTCTGTATCTAACCCGTGCTGTACCTGCCCTGGGAGTGTTTGATGGGACAGTGCAGAGGGAGATTTACTCTGTTTCTAATCCGTGCTGTACCTGCCCTGGGAGTGTTTGATGGGACAGTGTAAATGAAGCTTTACTCTGTATCTAACCCGTGCTGTACCTGCCCTGGGAGTGTCCGATGGGACACTGTAGAATGAGCTTTACTCTGTCCCTAACGCGTGCTGTTTCTGCCCTGGCAGTGTTGATGGGACAGTTTGGAGGGAGGTTTACTCTGTATCTAACCCGTGCTGTAACTGCCCTGGGAGTGTCTGATGGGACAGTGTAGAGGGAGCTTTACTCTGTATCTAACCTGTGCTGTACCTGCCCTGGGTGTGTTTGATGGGACACTGTAGAGGGAGCTTTACTCTGCATCTAACCCGTGCTGTACCTGCCCTGGGAGTGTCTGATGGGACAGTGTAGAGGGAGCTTTACTCTGTATCTAACCTGTGCTGTACCTGCCCTGGGTGTGTTTGATGGGACAGTGTAGAGGGAGCTTTACTCTGTATCTAACCCGTGCTGTACCTGCCCTGGGAGTGTTTGATGGGACACTGTTGAGGGAGCTTTACTCTGCATCTAACCCGTGCTGTACCTGCCCTGGGAGTGTCTGATGGGACAGTGTAGAGGGAGCTTTACTCTGTATCTAACCTGTGCTGTACCTGCCCTGGGTGTGTTTCATGGGACAGTGTAGAGGGAGCTTTACTCTGTATCTAACCCGTGCTGTACCTGCCCTGGGAGTCTTTGATGGGACAGTGTAGAGGGAGCTTTACTCTGTATCTAACACGTGCTGTCCCTGCCCCGGGGGTGTCTGATGGGACAGTGTAGAGGGAGCTTTACTCTGTATATAACCTGTGCTGTACCTGCCCTGGGAATGTTTGATGGGACAGTGTAGAGGGAGCTTTATTCTGTATCAACACGTGCTGTCCCTGCCCCGGGGGTGTCTGATGGGACAGTGTAGAGGGAGCTTTACTCTGTATCTAACCCGTGCTGTACCTGCCCTGGGAGTGTTTGATGGGACAGTTTAGAGGGAGCTTTACTCTGTATCTAACCTGTGCTGTACCTGCACTGGGAGTGTCTGATGGGACAGTGTAGGGGGTGCTTTACTCTGTATCAACACGTGCTGCAACTGCCCTGGATGTGTTTGATGGGACAGTGTAGAGGGATCTTTACTCTGTATCTAACATGTGCTGTAGCTGCCCTGGGAGTGTGCGATGGGACAGTGTACAGGGAGCTTTACTCTGTATCTAACCCGCGCTGTATCTGCCCTGGGCGTGTTTGATGGGACAGTGTCAAGCTTTACTCTCTATCTAACCCGACCTGTCCCTGCCTTGGGAGTGTTCGATGGGACAGTGTAGATGGAGCTTTACTCTGTATCTAACCCGTGCTGGAACTGCCCTGGGAGTGTTTGATGGGACATTGCAGAGGGAGTTTTACTCTGTATCTAATCCGTGCTGTACCTGCTCTGTGAGTGTTTGATGGGAGAGTGTAAATGGAGCTTTACTCTCTATCTAACCCGTGCTGTACTTGTCCTGGGAATGTTTGATGGGACAGTGTAGAGGGAGCTTTACTCTGTATCTAAGCTGTGCTGTACTTGCCCTGGGAGTTTTTGATGGGACAGTGCAGAGGGAGCTTTACTCTGTATATAACCTGTGCTGCACCTGCCCTGGGAGTGTTTGATGGGACAGTGTAGAGGGAGCTTTACTTTGTATCTCACCCGTGCTGTACCTGCCCTGGGAGTGTCTGATGGGACAGTGTAGAGGGAGCTTTACTCTGTATCTAACCCATGCTGTACCTGCCCTGGGAGTGTTTGATGGGACAGTGTAGAGGGAGCTTTATTCTGTATCTAACATGTGCTCTCCCTGCCCTGGGAGTGTGCGATTGGACAGTGTAGAGGGAGCTTTACTCTGTCCCTAACCTGTGCTGTTTCTGCCCTGGGAGTGTTTGATGGGACAGTGTCGAGGGAGCTTTACTTTCTAACTAACCCGTGCTGTACCTGCCCTGGGAGTGTTTAATGGGACAGTGTAGAGGGAGCTTTACTCTGTATCTAACCCGTGCTGTACCTGTTCTGGGAGTCTGTGACGGGACAGTGCAGAGGGATCTTTACTCTGTATCTAACCCGTGCTGTACCTGCCCTGGGAGTGTTTGATGGGACAGTGCAGAGGGAGATTTACTCTGTTTCTAATCCGTGCTGTACCTGCCCTGGGAGTGTTTGATGGGACAGTGTAAATGAAGCTTTACTCTGTATCTAACCCGTGCTGTACCTGCCCTGGGAGTGTCTGATGGGACACTGTAGAATGAGCTTTACTCTGTCCCTAACGCGTGCTGTTTCTGCCCTGGCAGTGTTGATGGGACAGTTTGGAGGGAGGTTTACTCTGTATCTAACCCGTGCTGTACCTGCCTTGCGAGTGTTTGATGGGACAGTGTAGAGGGAGCTTTTCTCTGTATCTAACCCGTGCTGTACCTGCCCTAGGAGTGTTTGATGGGACAGTGTAGAGGGAGCTTTTCTCTGTATCTAACCTGTGCCGTACCTGCCCTGGGAGTGTTTGATGGGACAGTGTAGAGGGAGCTTTACTCTGTACCTAACCCGTGCGTAATCTCCCCGGCAGTGTTGATGGGACTGTGTAGAGGGAGCTTTACTCTGTATATAACCTGTGCTGTACCTGCCCTGGGAGTGTTTGATGGGACAGTGTAGAGGGAGCTTTACTCTGTATCTAACCCATGCTGTACCTGCCGTGGGAGTGTTTGATGGGACACTGTAGAGGGAGCTTTATTCTGTATCTAACATGTGCTATACCTGCCCTGGGAGTGTGCGATTGGACAGTGTAGAGGGAGCTTTACGTTGTACCTAACCCGTGCTGTTTCTGCCCTGGCAGTGTTGATGGGACAGTGTAGCAGGAGCTTTACTCTGTATATAACCCGTGCTGTACCTGCTCTGGGAATGTTTGATGGGACAGTGCAGAGGGAGCGTTACTCTGTATCTAACCTGTGCTGTACCTGCCCTGGGAGTGTTTGATGGGACACTGTAGAATGAGCTTTACTCTGTACCTAACCCGTGCTGTTTCTGCCCTGGCAGTGTTGATGGGACAGTTTGGAGGGAGCTTTACTCTGTATCTAACCCGTGCTGTACCTGCCCTGGGAGTGTTTGATGGGACAGTGTAGAGGAAGCTTTACTCTGCATCTAACCCGTGCTGTACCTGCCCTGGGAGTGTCTGATGGGACAGTGTAGAGGGAGCTTTACTCTGTATATAACCCGTGCTGTACCTGCTCTGGGAATGTTTGATGGGACAGTGTAGAGGGAGCTTTACTCTGTATCTAACCCGTGCTGTACCTGTCCTGGGAGTCTGTGATGGGACAGTGTAGAGGGATCTTTACTCTGTATCTAACCCAACCTGTTCCTGCCTTGCGAGTGTTTGATGGGACAGTGTAGAGGGATCTTTACTCTGCAACTAACATGTGCTGTACCTGCCGTGGGAGTGTTTGATGGGACAGTGTAGTGGGAGCTTTACTCTGTATCTAACCCGTGCTGTACCTGCCCTGGGAGTGTCTGATGGGACAGTGTAGGGGGTGCTTTACTCTGTATCAACACGTGCTGCAACTGTCCTGGATGTGTTTGATGGGACAGTGTAGGGGGAGCTTTACTCTGTATCTAACCCGTGCTGTACCTGCCCTAGGAGTGTTTGATGGGACAGTGTAGAGGGAGCTTTATTCTGTATCTGACATGTGCTATACCTGCCCTGGGAGTGTTCAATGGGACAGTGTAGAGGGAGCTTTACTCTGTATCTAGCCCGTGCTGTACCTGTTCTGGGAGTCTGTGACGGGACAGTGTAGAGGGATCTTTACTCTGTATCTAACCCGTGCTGTACCTGCCCTGGGAGTGTTTGATGGGACAGTGTAGAGGGAGCTTTACTCTGTATCTAACCCGTGCTGTACCTGCCCTGGGAGTGTTTGATGGGACAGTGCAGAGGGAGATTTACTCTGTTTCTAATCCGTGCTGTACCTGCCCTGGGAGTGTTTGATGGGACAATGTAGATGGAGCTTTACTCTGTATCTAACCCGTGCTGTACCTGCCCTGGGAGTGTTTGATGGGACAGTGTAGAGGGAGCTTTACTCTGTATCTAACCCGTGCTGTATCTGCCCTGGGAGTGTAGATGGGTCAGTGTGGAGGGAGCTTTAATCTGTATCTAACATGTGCAATACCTGCCCTGGGAGTGTTTGATGGGACAGTGTAGAAGGAGCTTTACTCTGTATCTAACCCATGCTGTACCTGCCCTGGGAGTGTTTGATGGGACAGTGTAGAGGGAGCTTTACTCAGTAACGAACCCGTGCTGTACTTGCCCTGGGAGTGTTTGATGGGACAGTGCAGGGGGAGATTTACTTTGTTTCTAACCCGTGCTGTACCTGCCCTGGGAGTGTTTAATGGGACAGTGTAAATGGAGCTTTACTCTGTATCTAACCCGTGCTGTACCTGCCCTGGGAGTGTTTGATGTGACAGTGTAGAGGGAGCTTTACTCTGTATCTAACCCCTGCTGTACTTGTCCTGGGAGTGTTTGATGGGGCAGTGTAGAGGGAGCTTTTCTTTCTATCTAACCCATGCTGTACCTGCCCTGGGAGTGTTTGATGGGACAGTGTAGAGGGAGCTTTACTCTGTCTCTAACATGTGCTATACCTGCCCTGGGAGTGTAGATGGGTCAGTGTGGAGGGAGCTTTAATCTGTATCTAACATGTGCAATACCTGCCCTGGGAGTGTTTGATGGGACAGTGTAGAGGGAGCTTTACTCTGTATCTAACCCGTGTTGTACCTGCCCTGGGAGTGTTTGATGGGACAGTGTAGAGAGAGCTTTACTCTGTATCTTGTCGAAATCTCGACTCTCAATGAGACTCTGAAACGATCAGCTCCGGTCGATGTTCTTTTAATAAATTTTTACTTGCGGCAAGGAGAGCGGCCCGCTCAGTCAAAGGCTAAGCAGAGACTCTCTCCAGAATTACAGATTAACAACATATTGATACAGTAAAGTAAACAGGTTATGGTTTCATCATGTGTCTTTCAAGTCAGACAAAGGGACAAAAAGAGTTCTTTAATCCTTAACTCAGTTTTTACATATTTCTAAAGTCTGGCGTAGCAAAAGACTATTGATAATACAATGGATAGTTATTTATTCTAGACTATTTAATTAAGACTATCAGTATTGAATGGAATGTAGATACTTCATGCAGTATGTTTCTTCTGTTATCTGGTGGCCAAGCCTCTGGCCAGGTGGCTTGTGTAAGGTTCCCTTTACTCATGTAAATGGTCTTTGTTTACAACGCAGATAAGCAACGGTTTACAGTGTTTAGTCAAGGTTAACATGTTTAAGGAAAGAATAGAGGACATTTCTGAAGAGGCTTCTGGGAGGACTGGGACTCCATTTTGTTTTGTCAAAAAGGGGCACATGTAACTATATTCAGTTTTAAAAGGTACATTTCCACATTCCCCCCTTTTGTCCTTCACAAGGACAACTTAATCCATTCCAATCCTGCTTAGTCTTTCTATTTCCATTTCCACGCAGAATCCTTCAGCAGTTGTTGCTACCATAACCTTCGTAGTGGCTGCTGTTGGTAACACTGTTTTTCCCACTCCGACACAGCAGCACTTGATTGATACAAACAGAAGGTATAGGGAAAAGATTATCAGCAAGTACCAGGGATTTTCCCAGGGATCCTAGCCATCCGGATGCCCAACCCCACAAAGTGGTACCGCCTAGGCCAGTAATTTGTTTGTACTCTATTACCTTCTCTCTAATAAGTTCTGCCAGACTGCTGATCTTTTCTGAGTGATCCGGGATGTACGTTCAGCATTCCTCACCAATCAAAGCGCATGTCCCTCCTTCCTTGGCTTGGAGATAATCTAGGGCCATACGATTTTGGAGAGCCACTGTCCGACTGGCTACCATTTCGTCATTTACCCTTTCAAAGGTTTGTGAGGTTGCGTTGGCTACTGATTCTACTAATTTAGCCAGTTCCCGTATTTTCCACTCGTTTGACATTGTCCCATAGGGTGGTATCATTACCTTGAACATTCCATTCAACCATGTCAAATCCCGTTTAGGTCGATGGCTTTCATAGGCGTCCCTCAGGGTCTTTGTTGTTCTAATTAAGGATATCACATATCCTAAGTAACAGGATCCTGTCCATGATTGTGGTATCCAGGGGTAGGCCTTATGACCACAGATAAAATAGGTTCCATTATAAGTGAATTGCAACTTCTTCTTTGTCATCATAGGGTTGGAACCGGTCCAGGTACCCCCACTCGTCTTATTACGGACATTTGTCATGTTAAACTGACCCACATCGCGCCAGTTGTGGGGTCGAGTTATGGTAAAATTCTGGGCGCATTTGCTTTTACCCACGTTCTCGCCCCCTGCTATGTTCCTTACTAAACATATTTTACCCATTGGGGCCGCTATACCTGAGGTATTAGTAAGAACTAGGAATGGGGGCTGCCGAGTCTGATTATATTTGGGTTGGTACCACCCCTGGAAGGCAGTGAGATTTTTGCCTGCTGATTCCCATTCCGGCCTCCAATCCTCTACTAGTAGTGCCCCTATAGGATGTGTGCCTTTTCTGGGAAGTATTACCGCGCGTATCGTTCTGACTGATTATCCACTCAGCCATGTCTGATTCGTTAAAGGGAATGGGTCTTAGAGGGATGCCTCCTTTCGAGTGAATGGGCACATGTGCACATACCCAACAGTTGGATAAATCTCTTTCTTGTGCATACTCAGGACTCAGTGCCATGAATACATTTATATGTAGTTCCCTTTGTTCACGTGTCTGTACCTCTGGTGCTGTCAGTAACACAAAGCATAATCCTGTCAAGCACAGTCCGGTCAGTCCCCATAGTCTGTGGAAATCTCTTTCTCTCCCTCGGGTTCCTTCGCCTTTTCCTCCGGATCGGGTGCTTTTTTGCAATGGGACGTGTGGATCCATGTTGGTCTTTCTTTTATCTTGATTGCAGTATTAGTTGTCAGCAAAACCTGGTATGGTCTTTCAAATCTGGGTTGTAGACCGCTTTTTCGTTTAAAAATCTTGATGTAAACGAATTCTCCGGGCTCCGGGTTATGGTACTTCCCTTCTGCTGGTTCGACTTAAGCTTCTTTTACCGGTGAATGAAAGCTGGAAATACATTTGGTTAGTGCAATACAATAATTCAACATATTTTCTTCCATTTTATGGATGTCCATTTGTTTTGCAGTAAACGGTGCTGTAAAAGGCAGCTGTTAGGGACGTCCCATAACTATCTCATGTGGTGACAGGCCTGTTCTGTTAGTTGTGGATCGCATTACCATCAAGGCTAAAGGCAGCAGTTTTACCCATTTTAGTCCAGTGTCATTGCCAGTTTCGCCAGTTTGTTTTTAAGCATTCCATTATATCTCTCATCAAGTCCAGCTGATTGTGGATGATAACTGCAATGGAAATGTTGGTTAATCTGTAAGGCTTTACACATTTCTTTTATAACAGTTCCAGTAAAATGAGACCCATTATCACTTGAAAGTTTAACAGGAATTCCGAAGCGCGGCACGATTTCTTTCAACAAATATTTAGCAACAGTAGTGGCATCAGCCTTTTTACAAGGAAAAGCTTCAATCCATCTAGAAAACACATCGACAACAACTAAAACATACTTAAATCCCATACACATAGGTAATTCAATAAAATCCATTTGTAAATGTACAAAAGGTCCCGTTCGGTTTGGGTGGGAGGCAGGTTTTACCTTTTCCGTCTTACCCGGATTCATTGTCTGACAGGTAACACAATTTTCGCAAATTTGTTTTCCAATTGCCGAAATACCTGGTGCATACCAAGTTGCCAAAATATAATCCGCCATCCCCCCTTTGCCCGCATGTGTGAATGTATGAACACATCGGGCAATCCATGGAAGTAAGGATTTGGGTGCCACCGTGCGGCCGTCATGGTAAACCCATATTCCTTCTTGAGTTTTACAACATTGATCCCTTGCCCAGGTTAATACCTCATCCGTACTGGCCTGTGACTGAAAGGCCAGCACATCTTTAATAGTGGGCGGTAGATCTGTGGAATTATTTTCCCTTACTGGGAACGCTGATACTTGTTCCCCTTTGTCTGACAGAGCTGCTGCTTTAGCTGCATTGTCAGCTCTGGCATTTCCAAGTGCTGCCTCATCCAAGTGGCCTGTATGTGCTTGGCATTTAATAATGGCAAGTTTTAAAGGACATTGAATGGCTCGCAGAAGATTTTCTACCTGTTCCACATTCTTAATGGTGGTTCCTGAAGAGGTCAGGTACCCGCGAATTTTCCCAATTTGTCCATAGTCATGAGTTACACCAAAAGCATACCTGGAGTCAGTGTAGAGATTAACTGTTTGTCCTTGAGCGAGAATGCATGCTCGAGTCAATGCAAATAATTCGGCTTGCTGGGCTGAAAAGGAATCTGGAAGAGAGGCTGTTTCAACAACGTTATACTGAGTCACAACTGCATATGCTGCTTTGGGCTGGCCCCTGTCATTTCGTAGGGCTGATCCGTCAACGTCGTACACCAGATCAGGGTTACATATCGGTATATCTGTTAAATCGATACGTGGTTTAGTTACCAGTTCGGTTACCATCTCACATGAACGGGGTTCGCCGTCTTCTTCCGTGGGGAGTAGAGTGGCTGGATTTAAGGTAGTACATCTTTTGATGATAAGGTTCGGATTTGATAACAGTTCAACTTCGTATTTAGTGGCTCTTGCAGAAGTTAGGTGTTGGGTGGCGCATTTGGTAAGTAAAATCTCGACAGAGTGTGGGATATACAAAATAGTCTGATGATTTAGAGTTATTGTCTGAGCCTGTTGTACAGCATAATAAGCTGCTGCCAAAGAAGGAAGACATCCTGGTAGTCCGCGTGCCACTGGATCTAGTTGGGTACGCGATCGGTCACTGTCTGTCTCCGTGTAATTGAGTCAAGACAGATTGTGCAAAACCCGACTTGTGGTGAGCGAACAAATGAAATGGCTTAGCACAGTCCGGTAGTCCCAAAGCAGGTGCTGATATGAGGGACCGTTTAAGATTCTGAAAAGTGTTCCGGGATGCTTCATTCCAAACTAAATCTTCTGGTAGTGAGGGCATGGACATGTCCAACAATGGTCTAATTATTTCAGAATAAATCATAATCCATTGTCTGCAATATCCTGACATGCCGATGAAATGTTTCACTTCTCTCTTGGTTATTGGTAGTGGAGCAGAGCAGATTGCTTTTACTGTGTCTTGTGTCAATTGTCTTGTATCTCGTACCAATTCATGTCCTAGATACTGAACCCTTTCTGAGACCAATTGTAACTTCGCCTTTGACACTGTGTCTTTTCGAGGCTAAAGCTTTTAACAGCACAAGAGAATCTGTTTCACAGGCTGATTTGGAGGGTGAGGTGAGTAATAAATCATCAACATACTGTATGAGTGTAGAACTTGCTGGTAAAATCACATCCTCTAGATCCTTCTTTAAACACTGAGAATATAGTAGGACTTTCGGTAAATCCCTGCGGGAGTCTTGTCCACGTATATTGGCGTCCTTTATACGTGAAGGCAAAAAGGAATTGAGACTCTGGGTGAATGGGTATTGAGAAAAGTGCTGAATATAGATCGATCACCGTATAATACGTTGAGTTGACTGGAATACTGGTAAGTATAGTCGCAGCATTGGGCACGACCGGATAAGTTGGGAACACAGCTTCATTCACAGATAGGGTAGACAAAGAGGAACTTTTCCCCTTAGTAGGGGGGTCAATAACAAGGGGGCATAGATTCAGGGTAAGGGGCAGGAGATTTAGAGGGGATTTGAGGAGGAACTTTTTCACCCAGAGGGTGGTTGGAATGTGGAACTCAATGCCTAAAAGGGTGGTAGAGGCAGGAACCCTCACAACATTCAAGAAGCATTTGGATGAGCACTTGAAATGCCATTGCATACAAGGCTATGGACCAAATGCTGGAAAATGGGATTAGACTGGACAGGGATGGATGGGCGGCGCAGACACGATGGGCCGAAGGGCCCCTTTCTGTGCTGTATGACTCTATGACTCTATGACTCGTAGGTCTTGAACAAATCTCCATTTGTCACTATTGGGTTTCTGGACCGGAAAGATTGGTGTGTTACAAGGGCTTTTAGTTGGGACTATTATCCCTTGGGCTAGCAGCGAAGTAATTACTGGCTCGATACCCTGTTCTGCAGCTAGAGACAAGGGATATTGGGGTTTCTTAAGAAGTGGTACGGTTGAATTGATCGCTACCTTATATGGTTGTGCGGTAAGCATTTTCCCTACTTCATTAGGGTGAGTAGACCATAGCTGCTCTGGGACTTTAGCAAGAAGTTCTTCTGTTTCACGTTGCAATAGAAAGCTGGTGACCGAAAGTATCTTTTCTGCTAAGACAGCATCGAAATATATTTCCCTCTCCATTTTGATAGAGAAGCCTCCCTCCCCGTCATATCTAGCCAGAGTTCCACCAGATGTCTGCCATTCCCTTTGCACTAAATATCCTCGCATTCTTTGAACCATTGGGCCTAGATCCTGGGGTTTATATGTGTCTGTAACCACAAGGGTGCAGTGTGGAACACTACTTTTAACCTTAAACAAGGTCTGGCTATGGGAGGAGAATTCTACTCCTGCCGCGATTCCTTCAGGTCCGATAAAAATTTGTTCAATCTTCAATTGATATTTCCGGTGCAAGAATGGTTGGTTCATTAGAGTAGGAATGAATGACTGTCTTCATAATCATTGAATTGGACATTAATGGGATTGGAGAAAACCATTTGATGAGCTGTCCCAGATAGCCCAGTTACTGAGGTTTGATTGGTGGAAATAGGAATTCCCTGTGTATCCTGTTTCGTAAGGATCGGAAAGGTGGCGGCAGTATCCACGAGAAATGGAATATCCTTTCCCTGTATTCGTATTTTTACTTCAGGCTCGCTTGTGGCATTTAATGAAACAACGGGTAATTGTTTACTTGCAGCACTTGGATATGGAGCAACTAGTCATTGATTATACCGACAATTGAATCCTTGGCCCAATTGATTTGAATTTTGATTTTGTGGTCCAAATGGATTTTGAACAGAAAATGTAGTTTGAGGTCTAGCATGTACCTGGGCTGGGGTCACATACGGATGTGGTGGAGGTGGAGGTGGAGGTGGAGGTGGAGGTGGAGGTGGAGGTGGAGGTGGAGGTGGAGGTGGAGGTGGAGCGTTACCAGCCGGGTGAGTCCAGTTATAATTTGGTTGCTGCTGTTTTGATGCAATTTTTAGCCAAGTGCCCAGTCTGGCCAGAATTGTAACAGGCACCGGATCGTCCTCGTCCGACACCTCCACCGCCTCTACCCCGAAACTGTCCTCTCCCCCCACCCCGTCCTCGTCCGACACCTCCACCGCCTCTACCCCGAAACTGTCCTCTCCCCCACCCCGTCCTTGTCCTACACCTCCACCGCCTCTACCCCGAAACTGTCCTCTCCCCCCACCCCGTCCTCGTCCTACACCTCCACCGCCTCTACCCCGAAACTGTCCTCTCCCCCACCCCGTCCTTGTCCTACACCTCCACCGCCTCTACCCCGAAACTGTCCTCTCCCCCCACCCCGTCCTCGTCCGACACCTCCACCGCCTCTACCCCGAAACTGTCCTCTCCCCCCACCCCGTCCTCGTCCTACACCTCCACCGCCTCTACCCCGAAACTGTCCTCTCCCCCACCCCGTCCTTGTCCTACACCTCCACCGCCTCTACCCCGAAACTGTCCTCTCCCCCCACCCCGTCCTCGTCCTACACCTCCACCGCCTCTACCCCGAAACTGTCCTCTCCCCCACCCCGTCCTTGTCCTACACCTCCACCGCCTCTACCCCAAAACTGTCCTCTCCCCCCACCCCGTCCTCGTCCGACACCTCCACCACCTCTACCCCGAAACTGTCCTCTCCCCCCACCCCGTCCTCGTCCGACACCTCCACCACCTCTACCCCGAAACTGTCCTCTCCCCCCCACCCCGTCCTCACAGAAACACACAGAATCACACAGAAACCCCACAGTGCAGATAGAGGCCATTTCGGCCCATCGAGCCTGCACCGACACATACCCCACCCGATCCCCGTAACCCCTGCACCAACACATATCCCACCCTATCCCCGTAACCCCACGTATTTAATCCCCCTAACACTAAGGGTCAATTTATCACAGCCAATCAACCTAACCCGCACATCTTTGGACTGTGGGAGGAAACCGGAGCACCCGGAGAAAACCCACGCAAACACGGGGAGAATGTGCAAACTCCACTGTCCTCTCCCCCACCCCGTCCTTGTCCTACACCTCCACCGCCTCTACCCCAAAACTGTCCTCTCCCCCCACCCCGTCCTCTTCCGACACCTCCACCGCCTCTACCCCGAAACTGTCCTCTCCCCCCACCCCGTCCTTGTCCTACACCTCCACCGCCTCTACCCCGAAACTGTCCTCTCCCCCCACCCTGTCCTCGTCCTACACCTCCACCGCCTCCACCCCGAGACTGTCCTCTCCCCCCACCCCGTCCTCGTCCGGCACCTCCACCGCCTCCACCCCGAAACTGTCCTCTCGCCCCACCCCGTCCTCGTCCAACACCTCCACCGCCTCTACCCCGAAACTGTCCTCTCCCCCCACCCCGCCCTCGTCCGACACCTCCACCGCCTCTACCCCGAAACTGTCCTCTCCCCCCACCCCGTCCTCGTCCGGCACCTCCACCGCCTCCACCCCGAAACTGTCCTCTCCCCCACCCAGTCCTCGTCCTATACCTCCACCGCCTCTGCCCCGAAACTGTCCTCTCCACCCACCCCGTCCTCGTCCGACACCTCCACCGCCTCTACCCCGAAACTGTCCTCTCCCCCCACCTCGTCCTCGTCCGACACCTCCACCGCCTCTACCCCGAAACTGTCCTCTCCCCCCACCTCGTCCTCGTCCGACACCTCCACCGCCTCTACCCCGAAACTGTCCTCTCCACCCACCCCGTCCTCGTCCGACACCTCCACCGCCTCTACCCCGAAACTGTCCTCTCCCCCCACCCCGTCCTCGTCCTACACCTCCACCGCCTCTACCCCGAAACTGTCCTCTCCCCCCCACCCCGTCCTCGTCCGACACCTCCACCGCCTCTGCCCCGAAACTGTCCTCTCCCCCACCCCGTCCTCGTCCGACACCTCCACCACCTCTACCCCCAAACTGTCCTCTCCACCCACCCCGTCCTCGTCCGACACCTCCACCGCCTCTACCCCGAAACTGTCCTCTCCCCCACCCAGTCCTCGTCCGACACCTCCACCGCCTCTACCCCGAAACTGTCCTCTTCCCCCACCCTGTCCTCGTCCTACACCTCCACCGCCTCCACCCCGAAACTGTCCTCTCCCCCACCCAGTCCTCGTCCGACACCTCCACCGCCTCTACCCCGAAACTGTCCTCTTCCCCCACCCCGTCCTCGTCCGACACCTCCACCGCCTCTACCCCGAAACTGTCCTCTCCCCCCACCCCGTCCTCGTCCGACACCTCCACCGCCTCTACCCCAAAACTGTCCTCTCCCCCCACCCCATCCTCGTCCGACACCTGCACCACCCCTACCCCCAAACTGTCCTCTCCCCCCACCCTGTCATCGTCGTACAGCTCCACCGCCTCTACCCCGAAACTGTCCTCTCCCCCCCACCCGGTCCTCGTCCTACACCTCCACCGCCTCTACCCCGAAACTGTCCTCTCCCCCCACCCCGTCCTCGTCCTACTCCTCCACCGCCTCTACCCCAAAACTGTCCTCTCCCCCCACCCCATCCTCGTCCGACACCTGCACCACCCCTACCCCCAAACTGTCCTCTCCCCCCACCCTGTCATCGTCGTACAGCTCCACCGCCTCTACCCCAAAACTGTCCTCTCCCCCCACCCCATCCTCGTCCGACACCTGCACCACCCCTACCCCCAAACTGTCCTCTCCCCCCACCCTGTCATCGTCGTACAGCTCCACCGCCTCTACCCCGAAACTGTCCTCTCCCCCCCACCCCGTCCTCGTCCGACACCTCCACAGCCTCTACCCCGAAACTGTCCTCTCCCCCCCACCCCGTCCTCGTCCGACACCTCCACAGCCTCTACCCCGAAACTGTCCTCTCCCCCCACCCTGTCCTCGTCCGACACCTCCACAGCCTCTACCCCGAAACTGTCCTCTCCCCCCCACCCCGTCCTCTTCCAACACCTCCACCGCCTCTACCCCGAAACTGTCCTCTCCCCCCCACCCTGTCCTCGTCCGACACCTCCACAGCCTCTACCCCGAAACTGTCCTCTCCCCCCCACCCCGTCCTCGTCCGACACCTCCACCGCCTCTACCCCGAAACTGTCCTCTCCCCCCCACCCGGTCCTCGTCCGACACCTCCACAGCCTCTACCCCGAAACTGTCCTCTCCCCCCACCCTGTCCTCGTCCGACACCTCCACAGCCTCTACCCCAAAACTGTCCTCTCCCCCCACCCCGGCCTCGTCCGACACCTCCACAGCCTCTACCCCGAAACTGTCCTCTCCCCCCCACCCTGTCCTCGTCCTACACCTCCACCGCCTCTGCCCCGAAACTGTCCTCTCCACCCACCCCGTCCTCGTCCGACACCTCCACCGCCTCTACCCCGAAACTGTCCTCTCCCCCCCACCCCGTCCTCGTCCGACACCTCCACCGCCTCTACCCCGAAACTGTCCTCTCCCCCCCACCCCGTCCTCGTCCGACACCTCCACAGCCTCTACCCCGAAACTGTCCTCTCCCCCGCACCCTGTCCTCGTCCGACACCTCCACAGCCTCTACCCCAAAACTGTCCTCTCCCCCCACCCCGGCCTCGTCCTACACCTCCACCGCCTCTACCCCGAAACTGTCCTCTCCCCCGACCCCATCCTCTCCCCCACCCCGTCCTCGTCCGACACCTCCACCGCCTCTACCCCGAAACTGTCCTCTCCCCCCACCCCGTCCTCATCCGACACCTCCACCGCCTCTACCCCGAAACTGTCCTCTCCCCCAACCCCGTCCTCGTCCGACACCTCCACCGCCTCTACCCCGAAACTGTCCTCTCCCCCCACCCCGTCCTCGTCCGACACCTCCACCGCCTCTACCCCGAAACTGTCCTCTCCCCCCACCCTGTCCTCCACCGCCTCTACCCCGAAACTGTCCGCTTCCCCCACCTCGTCTTCGTCCGACACCTCCACCGCCCCTACCCCGAAACTGTCCTCTCCCCCCACCCCGTCTTCGTCCGACACCTCCACCGCCCCTACCCCGAAACTGTCCTCTCCCCCCACCCTGTCCTCGTCCGACTCCTCCACCGCCCCTACCCTGAAACTGTCCTCTTCCCCCACCCCATCCTCGTCCTGCACCTCCACCGCCTCTACCCCGAAACTGTCCTCTCCCCCCACCCCATCCTCGTCCGACAGCTCCACCGCCTCTACCCCGAAACTGTCCTCTCCCCCCACCTCGTCCTCGTCCGACACCTCCACCTCCACCGCCTCCATCCCGAAACTGTCCTCTCCCCCAACCCCGTCCTCTTCCCCCACCCCGTCCTCGTCCGACACCTCCACCGCCTCTACCCCGAAACTGTCCTCTCCCCCCACCCTGTCCTCGTCCTACACCTCCACCGCCTCTACCCCGAAACTGTCCTCTCCCCCCACCCCGTCCTCGTCCGACACCTCCACCGCCTCTACCCCGAAACTGTCCACTCCCCCCCACCCGGTCCTCGTCCTACACCTCCACCGCCTCCACCCCGAAACTGTCCTCTCCCCCCACCCCGTCCTCGTCCGACACCTCCACCGCCTCTACCCCGAAACTGTCCTCTCCCCCCACCCCGTCCTCGTCCTACACCTCCACCGCCTCCACCCCGAAACTGTCCTCTCCCCCCACCCCGTCCTCGTCCGACACCTCCACCACCTCTACCCCGAAACTGTCCTCTCCCCCCCACCCCGTCCTCGTCCTACACCTCCACCGCCTCTACCCCGAAACTGTCCTCTCCCCCCACCCCGTCCTCGTCCTACACCTCCACCGCCTCTACCCCGAAACTGTTCTCTCCCCCCCACCCCGTCCTACCCCTCCACCGCCTCTACCCCGAAACTGTCCTTTCCCCCCACCCCGTCCTCGTCCGACACCTCCACCGCCTCTACCCCGAAACTGTCCTCTCCCCCCACCCCGTCCTCGTCCGACACCTCCACCGCCTCTACTCCGAAACTGTCCTCTCCCCCCACCCCGTCATCGTCCTACACCTCCACCGCCTCTACCCCGAAACTGTCCTCTCCCCCCACCCTGTCCTCGTCGTACACCTCCACCGCCTCTACCCCGAAACTGTCCTCTCCCCCCACCCCGCCCTCGTCCGACACCCCGTCCTCGTCCGACACCTCCACCGCCTCTACCCCGAAACTGTCCTCTCCCCCCATCCCGTCCTCTTCCCCCACCCCGTCCTCGTCCGACACCTCCACCGCCTCTACCCCGAAACTGTCCTCTCCCCCCACCCCGTCCTCGTCCGACACCTGCACCACCCCTACCCCCAAACTGTCCTCTCCCCCCACCCTGTCCTCGTCCTATACCTCCACCGCTTCTACCCCGAAACTGTCCTCTCCCCCCACCCCGTCCTCGTCCGACACCTCCACCGCCTCTACCCCGAAACTGTCCTCTTCCCCCCACCCGGTCCTCGTCCGACACCTCCACAGCCTCTACCCCAAAACTGTCCTCTCCCCCCCACCCTGTCCTCGTCCGACACCTCCACAGCCTCTACCCCAAAACTGTCCTCTCCCCCCACCCCGTCCTCGTCCGACACCTCCACCGCCTCTACCCCGAAACTGTCCTCTCCCCCCCACCCCGTCCTCGTCCGACACCTCCACCGCCTCTGCCCCGAAACTGTTCTCTCCCCCCACCCCGTCCTCGTCCTACACCTCCACCGCCTCTACCCCGAAACTGTCCTCTCCCCCCACCCCGGCCTCGTCCGACACCTCCACCGCCTCTACCCCGAAACTGTCCTCCCCCCCCACCCCGTCCTCGTCCTACACCTCCACCGCCTCTACCCCGAAACTGTCCTCTCCCCCCACCCCGGCCTCGTCCGACACCTCCACCGCCTCTACCTCGAAACTGTCCTCTCCCCCCACCCTGTCCTCCACCGCCTCTACCCCGAAACTGTCCGCTTCCCCCACCCCATCCTCGTCCGACACCTCCACCGCCTCTACCCCGAAACTGTCCTCTCCCCCCACCCCGTCTTCGTCCGACACCTCCACCGCCCCTACCCCGAAACTGTCCTCTCCCCCCACCCCATCCTCGTCCTACACCTCCACCGCCTCTACCCCGAAACTGTCCACTCCCCCCCACCCCGTCTTCGTCCGACACCTCCACCGCCTCTACCCCGAAACTGTCCTCTCCCCCCACCCCGTCTTCGTCCGACACCTCCACCGCCTCTACCCCGAAACTGTCCTCTCCCCCCACCCCGTCTTCGTCCGACACCTCCACCGCCCCTACCCCGAAACTGTCCTCTCCCCCCACCCCATCCTCGTCCTACACCTCCACCGCCCCTACCCCGAAACTGTCCTCTCCCCCCACCCTGTCCTCGTCCGACTCCTCCACCGCCCCTACCCCGAAATTGTCCTCTCCCCCCACCCCGTCTTCGTCCGACACCTCCACCGCCCCTACGCCGAAACTGTCCTCTCCCCCCACCCTGTCCTCGTCCGACTCCTCCACCGCCCCTACCCCGAAACTGTCCTCTCCCCCCACCCCGTCTTCGTCCGACACCTCCACCGCCCCTACCCCGAAACTGTCCTCTCCCCCCACCCCATCCTCGTCCTACACCTCCACCGCCTCTACCCCGAAACTGTCCTCTCCCCCCACCCCGTCTTCGTCCGACACCTCCACCGCCCCTACCCCGAAACTGTCCTCTCCCCCCACCCCATCCTCGTCCTACACCTCCACCGCCTCTACCCCGAAACTGTTCTCTCCCCCCACCCCGTCCTCGTCCGACACCTCCACCGCCTCTACCCCGAAACTGTTCTCTCCCCCCCACCCCGTCCTCGTCCAACACCTCCACCGCCTCTACCCCGAAACTGTCCTCTCCCCCCCACCCGGTCCTCGTCCTACACCTCCACCGCCTCCACCCCGAAACTGTCCTCTCCCCCCACCCCGTCCTCGTCCGACACCTCCACCGCCTCTACCCCGAAACTGTCCTCTCCCCCCACCCCGTCCTCGTCCGACACCCCCACCGCCTCTACCCCGAAACTGTCCTCTCCCCCCACCCCATCCTCGTCCGACACCTGCACCACCCCTACCCCCAAACTGTCCTCTCCCCCCACCCTGTCCTCGTCCTATACCTCCACCGCTTCTACCCCGAAACTGTCCTCTCCCCCCCACCCGGTCCTCGTCCGACACCTCCACAGCCTCTACCCCGAAACTGTCCTCTCCCCCCCACCCCGTCCTCGTCCGACACCTCCACAGCCTCTACCCCAAAACTGTCCTCTCCCCCCCACCCCGTCCTCGTCCGACACCTCCACAGCCTCTACCCCGAAACTGTCCTCTCCCCCGACCCCATCCTCTCCCCCACCCCGTCCTCGTCCGACACCTCCACCGCCTCTACCCCGAAACTGTCCTCTCCCCCCACCCCGTCCTCGTCCTACACCTCCACCGCCTCTACCCCGAAACTGTCCTCTCCCCCCACCCCGTCCTCGTCCGACACCTCCACCGCCTCTACCCCGAAACTGTCCTCTCCCCCCACCCCGTCTTCGTCCGACACCTCCACCGCCCCTACCCCGAAACTGTCCTCTCCCCCCACCCTGTCCTCGTCCGACTCCTCCACCGCCCCTACCCTGAAACTGTCCTCTTCCCCCACCCCATCCTCGTCCTGCACCTCCACCGCCTCTACCCCGAAACTGTCCTCTCCCCCCATCCCATCCTCGTCCGACAGCTCCACCGCCTCTACCCCGAAACTGTCCTCTCCCCCCACCTCATCCTCGTCCGACACCTCCACCTCCACCGCCTCCATCCCGAAACTGTCCTCTCCCCCAACCCCGTCCTCTTCCCCCACCCCGTCCTCGTCCGACACCTCCACCGCCTCTACCCCGAAACTGTCCTCTCCCCCCACCCTGTCCTCGTCCTACACCTCCACCGCCTCTACCCCGAAACTGTCCTCTCCCCCCACCCCGTCCTCGTCCGACACCTCCACCGCCTCTACCCCGAAACTGTCCACTCCCCCCCACCCGGTCCTCGTCCTACACCTCCACCGCCTCCACCCCGAAACTGTCCTCTCCCCCCACCCCGTCCTCGTCCGACACCTCCACCGCCTCTACCCCGAAACTGTCCTCTCCCCCCACCCCGTCCTCGTCCAACACCTCCACCGCCTCCACCCCGAAACTGTCCTCTCCCCCCACCCCGTCCTCGTCCGACACCTCCACCGCCTCTACCCCGAAACTGTCCTCTCCCCCCACCCTGTCCTCGTCCAACACCTCCACCGCCTCCACCCCGAAACTGTCCTCTCCCCCCACCCCGTCCTCGTCCGACACCTCCACCGCCTCTACCCCGAAACTGTCCTCTCCCCCGACCCCGTCCTCATCCGACACCTCCACCGCCTCTACCCCGAAACTGTCCTTTCCCCCCACCCCGTCCTCGTCCGACACCTCCACCGCCTCTACCCCGAAACTGTCCTCTCCCCCCACCCCGTCCTCGTCCGACACCTCCACCGCCTCTACTCCGAAACTGTCCTCTCCCCCCACCCCGTCATCGTCCTACACCTCCACCGCCTCTACCCCGAAACTGTCCTCTCCCCCCACCCTGTCCTCGTCGTACACCTCCACCGCCTCTACCCCGAAACTGTCCTCTCCCCCCACCCCGCCCTCGTCCGACACCCCGTCCTCGTCCGACACCTCCACCGCCTCTACCCCGAAACTGTCCTCTCCCCCCACCCTGTCCTCGTCCTATACCTCCACCGCTTCTACCCCGAAACTGTCCTCTCCCCCCACCCCGTCCTCGTCCGACACCTGCACCACCCCTACCCCCAAACTGTCCTCTCCCCCCACCCTGTCCTCGTCCTATACCTCCACCGCTTCTACCCCGAAACTGTCCTCTCCCCCCACCCCGTCCTCGTCCGACACCTCCACCGCCTCTACCCCGAAACTGTCCTCTCCCCCCCACCCGGTCCTCGTCCGACACCTCCACAGCCTCTACCCCGAAACTGTCCTCTCCCCCCCACCCCGTCCTCGTCCGACACCTCCACCGCCTCTACCCCAAAACTGTCCTCTCCCCCCACCCCGTCCTCTTCCAACACCTCCACCGCCTCTACCCCGAAACTGTCCTCTCCCCCACCCCGTCCTCGTCCTACACCTCCACCGCCTCTACCCCGAAACTGTCCTCTCCCCCCACCCTGTCCTCCACCGCCTCTACCCCGAAACTGTCCTCTCCCCCCACCCCGTCTTCGTCCGACACCTCCACCGCCCCTACCCCGAAACTGTCCTCTCCCCCCACCCTGTCCTCGTCCGACTCCTCCACCGCCCCTACCCCGAAACTGTCCTCTTCCCCCACCCCATCCTCGTCCTACACCTCCACCGCCTCTACCCCGAAACTGTCCTCTCCCCCCACCCCATCCTCGTCCTACACCTCCACCGCCCCTACCCCGAAACTGTCCTCTTCCCCCACCCCATCCTCGTCCTACACCTCCACCGCCTCTACCCTGAAACTGTCCTCTTCCCCCACCCCATCCTCGTCCGACACCTCCACCGCCTCTACCCCCAAACTGTCCTCTCCCCCCACCCTGTCCTCGTCGTACACCTCCACCGCCTCTACCCCGAAACTGTCCTCTCCCCCCACCCCATCCTCGTCCTACACCTCCACCGCCTCTACCCCGAAACTGTCCTCTCCCCCCACCCCATCCTCGTCCTACACCTCCACCGCCTCTACCCCGAAACTGTCCTCTCCCCCCACCCCATCCTCGTCCTACACCTCCATCGCCTCTACCCCGAAACTGTTCTCTCCCCCCCACCCCGTCCTCGTCCTACACCTCCACCGCCTCTACCCCCAAACTGTCCTCTCCCCCCACCCTGTCCTCGTCCTACACCTCCACCGCCTCTACCCCGAAACTGTCCTCTCCCCCCACCCCGTCCTCGTCCGACACCCCCACCGCCTCTACCCCGAAACTGTCCTCTCCCCCCATCCCGTCCTCTTCCCCCACCCCGTCCTCGTCCGACACCTCCACCGCCTCTACCCCGAAACTGTCCTCTCCCCCAACCCTGTCCTCGTCCGACACCTCCACCGCCTCTACCCCGAAACTGTCCTCTTCCCCCCCACCCCATCCTCGTCCGACACCTCCACAGCCTCCACCCCAAAACTGTCCTCTCCCCCCCACCCCGTCCTCGTCCGACACCTCCACCGCCTCTACCCCGAAACTGTCCTCTTCCCCCCACCCCATCCTCGTCCGACACCTCCACAGCCTCTACCCCAAAACTGTCCTTTCCCCCCACCCCGTCCTCGTCCGACACCTCCACCGCCTCTACCCCGAAACTGTCCTCTTCCCCCACCCCGTCCTCTTCCCCTACCACGTTGTGGGTAATAGGTGGGTGTTGTTGGGGCTGGTGCCGTTGGAGCTGCTCGCTCCGTGAACACGGTAACCTTGCTTTTAGTTTCTCTATTTCGATCTTGTATGTCTTTTAACATAGAACCTTGGATAGTGTTTCCTGTCACCATCCGAAACAAACTCATTGAAAGGGATCCCTGAGTTCAGGTCGTAGTCCGTTTACAACGGCGTTGAGCATGGGGGAATCGAATTCCTCTGTTTTCATGCCTGAACATTGGCTCATAATTTCTCGCACCCTCTCAACGTAATCCTCAACATCCTCATCCTTTCTTTGTGTGGTTTCCATAATTTTAGACCAATTTGTTTTCTTTGGGAACACCTTGTGTAAGGCTTCCCAGCACCTTCCCCAGAATTCGTCATTGGGCGGTCTGGTGCCAGGAGCGGCACCGACAGTTTCACGATGTGTTTTAAAATCTTGGAATTTCGTCTCGAATTTGGCAAATTTGGTGTCTTTTAACCATGCTTTTAGCAGAATTTGGCCATCTAATATGCTGGGCTCATGGCACATGACGATTACTTTTAATTGGTCTATGGCCTTTTCAAGACTGGTTTTGGGGTCTGCTAATCTTTCCACAATTGTTCTTAACTCACTTGGTGACCATGGTCGATAAACACCAACTGGATCTCCGTTCGGAGTTGGATTGGGAAAAAGTCTCACTGGCATTATAAGAGCGGGTGGAGGATCAGATCCTGTGTTATTTTCACTGCTTTCCCTTTGTTCTATCCGACTCCATGTATACCCTGCTGGACCTTCGTGGAATTGATTTGTATTATCGTTGTCAGGAGTGACAGGTGCTCCTGCTACTGCGCCGTTTTGTGGGCCGTTTTGTGGGGCAGCCGGAGGTGCAAGAGTCTGAAGTACAGGCTCTGCTTGAACTACAGGTGGAACGGCCTGATCACCTTCATTTTGGTCTGGAGCATGCTGAACATATGGTGGTGGCCTGCCGTAGGGAGTCCAATTCTCATCCCAATCCTCATCCTCATCTTTTTCCCGATCCTTAGGGGCATTTGGCGGGTGTCCTTTTGTTTCTTTAGCAACCATCATAAATGGGTTTTTACCATATCTAGGACAATTTACCTGCTCTGTTTGTTTATTTGCTTGCTTTTTCCCTTTAGTACGCTGCTTGCTGACCTGTAGGCTTTTCTCATGTCGTTTTTCAGCTTCCCTTTGCCAATCCCCAAATGCCGACCAATTTACTTTCTTTTTACCTCTTCTGCCTGGGTCTCTGTCTATAAGACACTCCTCTAGACATGTTATTCTTTCTAAATTAAAGGAACCATCAGGTGGAAATGGCCTGTTTCCATCCTTAGTCCATTTTGTCCAATTTTGTAAGTGGTCAATTGAAGACTGACCACAATTCCGGAGCATAAAATAGGCTGGCGTGCCCTTTGGTGGTGTTTTACTTGCTCCGGCACCCATTCTGATTGATTGAGAGTTTTTACAGTTTCTGATCTCACAATCCTTTTCGGTCAACTGAGTTCTCTACGCCCACTTTTACTGGCCGTCACGTGGCCTAAAAAGGCTCGTAATTCAGGCTCAGTCTGGGTGTGTGAGATATGTTGACACGAACCAACCATAGTCGATCAATCAGGCACTGTTTCCTTTCTCAATCAAAGAATGTTTTTCCGAATCACAATTTTCCCTAGTGACTCTTCCCGTTTCTTCAATTGCAATGTCACACAAAAGTATTGAACACAACAGTATAACTAGGACAAACAACATCCACGCGGGTATACAAATTATAGCCTTAAACTCTATCTAAACAAATAGTCAACTCTGAGTCTGCGTTGTACACCACCACAGACCAAGTCCTTAACTTATCCTAATTTATTAAAAAAATCTTATTCATCTCTATGATCCTATCAAACAAGGATCCTGTCCCTTCACGGACTTGTCTTATCCTATCACACAAGGATAATTATCCTATCACACAAGGATAATCGATCGATTTCTATGGCGCTCTTCTTACCTTCTACTAATGAAAATCTCCCCGGGCTGCTTCAAGACCGGATATTTTCAGGATCAGATCCCTTCTGCTTATAGGCTGAAAAGGAAATGATTACAAAAATAACTTTAGATCTTAGATTTCGAGTCTCGTAGATCGCAGTACCTCCGCTGTGGACAACAGATTACATATGCGGTTCAACAGTAAAGAGACTCTTTGTGAGCAAAAAGGCTCACCTTATTCTCGCCAGTTAAGCCCTTCACTGAAAAGGCACTATGCCAGCATCTGTTCACTCACAGACTAGAGAGTCAGCGATCTCGGTGGAACCTCCAAGAAGTAACTGTCGAAATCTCGACTCTCAATGAGACTCTGAAACGATCAGCTCCGGTCGATGTTCTTTTATTAAGCTTTTACTTGCGGCAAGGAGAGCGTCCCGCTCAGTCAAAGGCTAAGCAGAGACTCTCTCCAGAATTACAGATTAATAACATATTTATACAGTAAAGTAAACAGGTTATGGTTTCATCATGTGTCTTTCAAGTCAGACAAAGGGACAAAGAGTTCTTCAATCCTTATCTAAGTTTCTACATATTTCTAAAGTCTGGCGTAGCGAAAGACTACTGATACAATGGGTAGTTATTTATTCTGGACTATTTAATTAAGACTATCAGTACTGTTTGGAATGTAGATACTTCATACAGTATGTTTCTTCTGTTATCTGGTGGTCAAGCCTCTGGCCAGGTGGCTTGAGTAAAGTAATGGTCTTTGTTTTCAATGCAGATAAGCAACTGTTTTCCGTGTTTAGTCAAGGTTAATATGTTTAAGGAAGGAATAGAGGACATTTCTGCAGAGGCTTCTGGGAGGACCGGGACTCCATTTTGTTTGTCAAAAAGGGGCACATGTAACTATATTCAGCTTTAAAAGGTACATTTCCACACTACCTTTTCGTGGGATATGTGGAACACTCTTTGTTCCAGTCCTACTCGGGTCCCCTCCCTCACCTCTTTTTCCAGTACATTGATGACTGTATCGGTGCCGTTTCCTGCTCTCGCCTTGAACTGGACAAATTCATTCAATTTGCCTCCAATTTCCACCCTTCCCTCACCTTCACATGGTCCATCTCCGACTCTTCCCTTCCCTTCCTCGACTTCTCCGTCTCCATCTCTGGGAATAGGTTATTGACCCACATTCACTACAAGCCCACTGACTCCCACAGCTACCTGGACTACACTTCCTCCCACCCCGCCTCCTGTAAGGACTCTATTCCATTCTCCCAGTTTCTCCATTTCCGCCGCATCTGCTCCGACGATGCCACCTTCCACACCAGTGCTTCCGACATGTCTTCCTTTTTCCTCAACCGAGGATTCCCCTCTACCGTGGTTGACATGGCCCTCGACCGGGTCCGTTCTATCTCCCGCACTTCTGCCCTCACCCCTACTCCTCCCTCCCGGAACCACAATAGGGTTCCCCTTGTCCTCACCTTTCACCCCACCAGCCTCCACATTCAACGGATCATCCTCCGCCATTTCCGCCACCTCCAACGTGATCCCACCACCAAACGCATCTTCCCCTCCCCTCCCCTTTGAGAAGGGATCGAGCTCAAGTGGACTGGAAACAAAGTTTGTCCAGGAAAACAGTGAATGACCAATGGCAGGCCTTCAAGGCTGAGATGGTTCAGGTAAACATAGAAACATAGAAGATAGGAGCAGGAGTAGGCCATTCGGCCCCTCGAGCCTGCTCCGCCATTCAATGAGATCATGGCTGATCATCCAAACTCAGTACCCTGTCCCTGCCTTCTCCCCATACCCCTTGATCCCTTTAGCCTTAAGAAATATATCCAACTCCTTCTTGAATATATTTAATGAATTGGCCACAAATGCCTTCTGTGGTAAAGAATTCCACAGGTTCACCACTCTCTGGGTGAAGAAATTCCTCCTCATCTCTGTCCTAAATGGCTTACCCCTTATCCTTAGACTGTGACCCCTGGTCCTGGACTCCCCGACCATCGGGAACATCCGATGGTGTTCAATCCAAGCATATTCCCATAAGGAGGAAAGATGGGGCATCCAAAGCTAGAGCTCCCTGGATGAGAAAGGATATTGAGGTTAGAATCAAACAGAAAAAGGAGGTTTACGACAAATGTCAGGTACAGAATACAGTCAAAAACCAGGAGAATACAGAGAGTGCGGGGGAAATGAAACAGGATATAAGAAGGGCAAAGAGACAATATGAGAAAAGATTAGCGGGTAACATAAAAGAGAACCCAAAAATCTTCTATAAACATATGAAAAGTAAAAGGATAGTTAAAGGAATGGTGGGGCCGACTAGGGACCAAATCGGAGCTCATCATATGGAGGCAGAGAGCGTGGCTGAGGTACTGAATGAGTACTTAGCATCTGTCTTCACAAAAGAAGAGGATGAAGTTAATGTCGCAGTAGGGGAGGGGGGGGGGGGAGTAGAGAAATTGGATAAAAATGGATAGAAAGGAGGTGCTAAATAGGTTGTCATCACTCAACGTTAACAAGTCACCCGGTCCAGATGGATGCATCCTAGATTGGTGAGGGAAGCTAGGGTGGAGATAGCAGAAGCTCTGACCACAATCTTTCAATCTCCCTCAGATATATGGGAGTGGTGCCAGAAGACTGGAGGATTGCAAATGTTACACCCTGTTTAAAAAAAGGGGAGAGGGATTGTTGTGTCCGTGTGTTAATAGAGACACTGAAGGCAGGAGTTGGTTTCACAGGTGTTTACTGAACAAAGTCTGGAGGTGAACTAACTGATACAACACAATATACAGGCTTATATAGCCCGAGTGGCCATTACCGGCATTACAGTACACAGGGGGCTCTTAAAGGCACATACACTACAATTCCTCCCCTTTTAGCCAACCAGTACATAATATTTTAAGTAATCATTAATTACATGTTACAAGAACAATAATCTACACATTGCTGCAGTTAATCAATTACAAGTCAGTCTCTCTGGAGGCTTCCTGACTCGGTCTGGATAACGCCTCGGTGGTGTAGTAGTTTCTGGTGGTGTAGTAGGTTCTTTTGGCAAGGCTGATTCGGCTTGAATGCCAGTGTCGGGTTCATTTGGTTCCAGTATCACCGGATCGGAGGTAGATACTATGGGTATCTCTACTTCATCATTAGGCGTATAGAGTTGTGGTGTAGGTTGTCCCTTTTCGGATGACTCTATGATTTGGTCAGCATGGCGCCTTATTATGCTTTCTCCAATGTCCACGGTATACATCAGCGGTCCTAGTCGTGTGCAGATAGGTCCAGGCTGCCATTTCTCGGTACGGTAGTCCCGGGCCAAAACTTGTTGACCTATCTGGAAGGTTCTAGTTGGCCTTTCATTCATGCCTTGAAATTGCCGGTTCTCCACGTCCCTTCTGATGTTTGGCTTGATCAAATCCAGCCGGCATCTTAGGCTTCTATTGAAGAACATCATGGCGGGAGTTTGGTTTGTAACCATATGTGTTGCATTCCTGTATGCAAACAAGAAGTTATCCACCTTATGCTGAAGTTTTATGTCTTCATTACCCACGGCCTTTATGGCCTTCTTGAACGTCTGGACAAACCTTTCAGCCAATCCATTGGTGGCGGGATGGTATGGGGCGGACGTGTAGTGCTTAACCCCATTGTTTTTTAAGAACTTCCTGAATTCTTCGGCCACAAATTGCGGTCCATTATCAGAACAGATCTGTTCAGGCAGCCCATTCCTGGCAAATATGGTCCTTAATACTGTGATGGTTTTTTCCATGGTGGTGGAGGACATCTTTATTACCTCCAGCCACTTGGAGTGTGCATCAACCGCGATTAAGAACATTGAGTCCATAAATGGACCAGCAAAGTCGATGTGTACCCTTTGCCATGGAGATGAGGGCCACTCCCATGGATGTAGAGGGGCTTGTGGTGGAGTGTTTTGGACCTTCTGGCATCCTAGGCAGCTCTTGGTCATTTCTTCGATGTCTCCATCGATACCTGGCCACCATACAAACGCCCTGGCTAGGTTCTTCATTTTCACTCCACCCAGATGCCCCTCGTGAAGCTCCTTTAGAACTTTATCCTGGAGTTTGGGTGGAATCACCACTCTGGATCCACACATCAAGGTTCCTCGGCACACTGACAGCTGTTCTCTTCTTTGCGAGAATGCTGGCAACAGTGGTTCGCCATGTGCTGGCCATCCCTTCATTGTTAAAGCGTAGACTCGTGAGAGAGTGGGGTCATTTCTCGTGTCCCTTTCAATGGCAGAATTTGTTACTGTTAGACATTCCACTATGGTAGAGTGGAACATCTCCACTGGGTCTATGGTAGGTGCCTCTTCTACCATTGGCAACGGTAGGCGCGATAAACCGTGAGCATTCCCATGCTGTTTTGATCCTTTGTATTCTATGTCATATTGGTGTGCCCCTAGAAAAAGGGACCACCTCTGTAGCCTTTGCGCTGTCATAATGGGAACACCCTTTTTAGGGTCGAATATGGAGATGAGGGTTTGATGGTCAGTCAACAAGGTAAATTTTTGTCCGTGTAGGTAATGGTTGAATTTCTTCACTCCCCATACCAGGCTGAGTGCTTCCCTGTCGATTTGGGCATAGTTATGCTCAGCTGAGTTCAATGAGCGTGACGCAAAAGCAATCGGCCATTCCGAGCCATCAGGGAATCTATGCGATAATACCGCTCCTACGCCGTAAGGGGATGCATCGCACGCCAGTCTGATTGGCAGTGATGGGTTGCAATGAGCCAAAACTTACTTGGACGTGATTAAGTCTTTGCATTTATGGAAGGCACATTTACAGTCTTCGCTCCATTTCCAAATTACTCCTGCTTGTAGCAGTTCATTAAGAGGCTGCAGAAGAGTTGATAAGTTCGGTAAAAATTTATGATAGTAATTGATATACCTATCAATTCATCCAATGAAAAGCGACAAGTTAAGAAAGTAACTATAGGTTTTTATTGGCTAAATAACAGAGCCCACCCTCGTGGGTGATCGGATCCAACAAGGAGGAATACCAGCCAGTCGACCACCTTTATACCTGGGCAGGTAGGTGGAGCCATGGGCGGAGTCAGCAGTGGTCAGCCCAGGTATAACAGCGTGACAAGAGGCGACCTCGTATAGTGATACAACAGTGTGAACAGTGATAACCATAGAGTAACGATATAACAGTGATAACTATAGTGTAACGATAGTGAACGACAGTGGTTTACCACAGTAATTTATTAATCCCAGGAACGACCTTAATTGTGAAACATTTTCAGGTGCTGGGGCTTTTATGACTGCTTCAATTTTTTCAGGTGACTTATGCAACCCTTCCTTATTAATTATGTGGCCACAATATGATATTTGATTCTGGAAAAATTTGCACTTGGGGCGATTTGCTCGTAGGCCCCGTTCTCTCAGCCTAGTGAGCACCTGCTCCAAATTGGCAAGGTGTTCATTGTCATTTTCTCCTGTTACAAGGATGTCGTCGAGGTAGCATTGAGTCCCCGGAATCCCTTGGAGGACTTGCTCCATAGCTCTTTGCCAGATAGCTGGAGCTGATGCTACTCCGAAAACCAGTCGATTGTACTGGTACAGGCCTTTGTGTGTATTTATCGTGAGATACTTTTTAGAGGCCTCTTCAACCTCCATCTGTAGATATGCCTGTGCCAAGTTAATTTTGGTGAAACGTTTCCCTCCGGATAGTGAGGCGAAAATATCTTCTATCCTCGGAAGAGGATACTGTACCGTGTGAAGGACCGGGTTTACAGTCACCTTGAAGTCCCCACAGATGCGAATTTTTCTCTGTTCTTCAGATTTATCATTATTCAACATTTTCTTCATGACCGGGACGATGGGTGTTGCCCACTCGCTCCAATCTATCTTGGATAATACGCCTGCCTTTTCCAAATTCTCCAGCTCTGCCTCGACTGCTGGACGAATCGTGTATGGCACCGGCCTTGCCTTAAAAAACTTGGGAATTGCCGCATCTTCCACTTTTATTGAGGCGGTGATGCCTTTCAAGGTTCCTAGTTTCTCTTGAAACACTTCCTTGGCGTTGGCCAAGATGTCTTTTAATCATTCAGGTATGACGTCATCATCATTTTTTTCCTTACTGGTCACCGTCAGTGCCTGAATGGAGTGCCAGTCTAAACGTATCTTCCTGATCCATTCACGTCCCAACACGGACCACCATCTTGTAGAACGTATAAATACAACTTCTGTATTTCCTTGCCGTTGTATACAACAGGCACCCTTATTTTTCCTTTGGGGTATACTTTCTGCCCCGTATATGTTTTCAAGATAATGGATGTGTCTTTTAAAGGTATATGCGGAAATAGCCGCTCGTAATCCCGTCGATTTATGACGGTCAGAGCTGATCCTGTATCTAGCTCCATTTTAACTGGGGACCCTGCTATCGTGAGGGTAACCCAAATGGTCTGGTAATCTTCTTTGGCAATTACATTATGTAATTTGAGACAGCTTAGTCTCTTGTTTCCGGAGTCGCTATCGCTCTTCTGGTCTTCGGCGCTACTGTCCGTCATCATTTGTACCTTTCTGTACTTTTCTTTATTGATTTTTTTTTTCCTGTCCGTGGATTTTTTTTGTCCAGATCGGCATACCCGTGCAATGTGTCCAATCTTTCCGCATTGCCTGCATGCTTTGTCCTTGAACCAGCAGTCCCTCTGGTCATGGGTGGATCTGCCGCAGCGATAACATCTCTCGAAACCCTGTGTCATTTCATGGGTGCCGAAGTCCTGTGTCTTTTGCTGTATCTCTGCAGCTCCTCTTGCGGCTGCTTCGTATGATACAGCCATACTGAAAGCCTTGTCCAGTGTCAAATCTTTCTCAGAAAGCAGCCTTTTCTGTGTTCCTTCACTTAGGAGACCACAGACGAATTTGTCTCGAAGATAATCTGCCAGTCCTGCCCCGAATTGGCAGTGCTTTGATAGCTTTCTTAATTCGGTGAGGTAATCAGCGTTACTTTCATTCTTGTGTTGATTCCTCTTGAAGAATTTGAATCGTTCCGCTATCAGCAGCGGTGTTGGGTTTAAGTGCTCCTGTAGGGTATCAACAATTTCCTGAAAATTCTTGTCCTTTGGTTTGGCTGGAGTGATTAAGTTTCGTAACAGCCCGCATGTCTTTGCGCCCATTAGATTTAGAAGTACTGACGCCTTTTTATCATTTTCTATTCCATTTGCGTTGCAATATACCTCCACTCTTTCCACATATGTGGTCCAATCCACTATATCGTTATCAAAAGCATCAATATTGCCAGCCTTAGGCAGCCTGGAAAAAAAATGGCACTTCCCGCGCTTTTCTTTCTTTCCTGCAGAAAAGATATGGCGCTTCCCGCGCTTTCCCGCCGCTGCTGCCGATGACAACGCTGTTTTCCGCGGTTTTTTAACATTTTTATTTACAGGTGGAGACTCGTTCCCGCCGGACTCTCTCTGCTAGGTCCGAACGCCGACCTGCTTGCAGCGCTGGCCGTCTCCCGAGTGCTCCCCCCCCCCCCCCGTGTGTTACTGCTTGCCTCCGCCTTCGCTGCTTGGCCTCGCAGGGTAGGGTGTTGTGTGACTTCTTAAATTTGTCCCTTTATCTTGACAATTGCAGCCCCAGCCCGCCGCCCAGGAAGGATTATTGCAGTACCTGCCACCAGCTCGGCTAGCTGGTGAAACCACAGCTTTTTTCTTTTTTTTCTTGCTTTTCTTCGACTTTGGACGTCTGAGTAATCGATGTCCTTGAGGTGCTGCCGAATTGCAGGTAAGTCCGTTTCCAATTTGTCGCCACTGTTGTGTCCGTGTGTTAATAGAGACACTGAAGGCAGGAGTTGATTTCACAGGTGTTTACTGAACAAAGTCTGGAGGTGAACTTACTGATACAACACATTATACAGGCTTATATAGCCTGAGTGGCCATTACCGGCATTACAGTACACAGGGGGCTCTTAAAGGCACATACACTACAGGGATAAACCTGGTGACTGCAGGCCAATCAGTCTAATGTCAGTGGTGGGTGAACGACTAGAGACCATTGTCAAGGACAAAATTAATTCTCACTTGGAGAAGCATGGGTTAATAAGGGGCAGCCAGTATGGATTTGTTAAAAGTAAATTGTGTCTGACTAAACTGATTGAGTTCTTTGATGAAGTAACAGAGGGTTGATGAAGGTAGTGCAGTAGATGTTGTATATATGGACTTTCAAAAGGCATTTGATAAAGTACCACATAAGGGAGTTACTCGGAAAATAGAAGCACAGGGAATTAAAGGGCTGATGGTAATTTGGGTATAATTGGCTAAGGGAGAGGAGGCAGTGAGCAGTGCTGAGGGATGTTTTTCTGACTGGAGGGAAGTATGCAGTGGGTTCCCCCAGGGGTCGGGATTAGGACCATTGCTTTTCTTGTTATATATAACTGACCTGGACTTGGGTATAGGTGTACAATTTTGAAGTTTACGGATGATACAAAACTTGGCAACGTAGTAAATAGTGAGCATAGTAGTAGCAGACTTCAGGAGGACAGAGACAGACTGTGAAATGAGCAGACACAAGGCAGATGAAATTAAATGAGGATAAGTGTGAAGTGATGCACTTTGGGAGAAACAACAGGGAGATGCCGTATAATCTAAATGGGACTATTTTGAGGGGGTGCAAGAGCAGAGGGACCTGGGGGTCCATATTCACACATCTTTGAAAGTGCCACGGCAAGTTGGTGAGGCGGTTCAGAAAGCGTATGGGATACTTGGCTTTGTAAATAGGGCCATTGAATACAAATACAAGGAAGTTACACTAAACCTTTACGAATCATTAGGAACATAGGACAGGAGGAGGCCATTCAGCCCCTCGAGCCTGTTCCACCATTCAATGAGATCATGGCTGATCTGCGACCTAACTCCATACACCTGCCTTTGGCCCATATCCCTTAACACCTTTGGGTAACAAAAACCTATCAATCTCAGATTTAAAATTAACAATTGATCTCGCATCAATTGCCGTTTGCGGAAGAGAGTTCCAAACTTCTACCACCCTTTGTGTGTAGAAGTGTTTCCTAATTTCACTCCTGAAAGGTCTGGCTCTAATTTTTAGACTCTGCCCCCAGTCCTAGAATCCCCAACCAGCAGAAATAGTTTCTCTCTATCTACCCTATCTGTTCCCCTTAATATCCTGAAAACTTCGATCAGATCACCCCTTAACCTTCTACATTCCAGGGAATATAACCCTAATTTGTGTTATCTCTCCTCGTAACTTAACCCTTGAAGTCCGGGTATCATTCTGGTAAACCTACGCTGCACTCCCTCCAAGGCCAATATATCCTTCCTAAGGTGTGGTGCCCAGAACTGCTCACAGTACTCCAGGTGTGGTCTAACCAGGGTTTTGTACAGCTGCAGGGTTTTGGCCTCAGCTGGAGTCTTGTGTACAGTTCTGGGCACCACACTTTAGGAAGGATGTCAAGGCCTTGGAGAGGGTACAGAGGAGGTTGACCAGGATGGTACCAGGGATGAGGGACTTCAGTTATGTGGAGAGATTGGAGAAGCTGGGATTGTTCCCCTTAGAGCAGAGAAGGTTAAGAGGAGACCTAATAGAGGTGTTCAAAATGATGAGGGGTTTTGATCGAGCAAGTAGGGAGAAACTGTTCACTCTGGCAAGTGGGTCGGTAACCAAAGGTCACAGATTTAAAATAGTTGCTAAAAGAACTAGAGGGGAAATGAGGAGAATTGTTTTCACACAGAGGGTTGTTAAGATCTGGAACACCATCTGAAAGGATGCTGGAATCAGGTTCCACAGGAACTTTCAAACTGTAATTGGACATGTACTTGAAGAGGACTAGTTTGCAGAGTTCTGGGGATAAAGCTGGGGTTTGGGACTAAATTGAACAGCTCTTTCAAAGAGCCGGCACAGACACGATGGGCCGAATCACCTCCTTCTGTGCTGTTAGATTCGATGATCAGTGTGAAGACGCTGGTGTCCCTTAAGGATCTTAGAGCTTTTAAAGCTCTTCCCACAGTCAGAACATTTAAAGGGTCTCTCGTCAGTGTGAACAAGCTGGTGTGACAGGAGGGTGGATGACAACAAACGCTGTTGCTTAGCAACAGCTTGTAAACACTCGGCCCGTACCTTGGCAGCGTCTCTGAAGCTGTTGCTAAGCTACAGAGTCGCTTTCCAGAGCCTGACTGTTTAAAAAAAAAAAAAAATTGCTAGGAGAAGAAAAAAAACCTAACCAAAATGGCTGCTGATTTCTGCCGTTAGATCGAGGTTTCCGGACATACAACCTCCGGAAAAAGCAAAGTTTCCTGTATATATAAATGATCTAGACGAGGGAACTAGATGTAATATCTCCAAGTTTGCAGATGACACAAAGCTGGGTGGGCGTGTGTGCTGTGAGGAGGATGTCGGGAAACTCCAGTACGATTTGGACAGGTTGGGTGATTGGGCAGATGCATGGCAGATGCAGTATAATGTGGATAAATGCGAGGTTATCCACTTTGGCGGCAAAAACAGGAAGGCAGATTATTATCTGAATGGCAATAGATTGGGAGAAGGGGAAGTGCAACGAGACCTGGGTGTCCTTGTGCACCAGTCGCTGAAGGTAAGCATGCAGGTGCAGCAGGTGGTTAAGAAGGCAAATGATATGTTGGCCTTCGTAGCAAGAGGGTTTGAGTACAGGAACAAGGACGTCTTGCTGCAGTTGTACAGGGCCTTGGTGAGACCACACCTTGAGTATTCTGTGCAGTTTTGTTTGCCTTATCTGAGGAAGGATGTTCTTGCCATGGAGGGAGTGCAGTGAAGATTCACCAGACTGGTACCTGGGATGGCAGGAATGATGTATGAGGAGAGATTGGGTCAACTGGGCTTATACTCGCTGGAGTTTAAAAGAATGAGAGGGGATCTCATTGAAACTTATAAAATTCTAACAGGACTAGACAGACTAGATGCAGGAAGGATGTTCCCGATGGCGGGGGAGTCCAGAGCCAGGGGTCACAGTCTAAGGATAAGGGGTAAGCCATTTAGGACAGAGATGAGGAGGAATTTCTTCACCCAGAGAGTGGTGAACCTGTGGAATTCTCTACCACAGAAGGCAGTAGAGGCCAATTCATTAAATATATTCAAGAAGGAGTTAGATATATTTCTTGAGGCTAAAGGGATCAAGGGATATGGGGAGAGGGCAGGGACAGGGTACTGAGATTGGATGATCAGCCATGATCTCATTGAATGGCGGAGCAGGCTCGAGGGGCCGAATGGCCTGCTCCTGCTGCTACTGGAGACAGCAAGAGTCCGCGCTTGCGCACACGGGCCGAGTCCGGCACAGCGACCCCTCCCGGTCACCAAGGGTAATAACCGCGCATGCCCAGAGGACACCAACCCCCTCCCCCACTCGGAGCTGCGCCTGCGCACTCGGATCCTGTCGGACGGAGTCGGCGCGGGGCATTCCGGGAAAGGCCTTGGTGTCGGTTACAGAGTCGCGATCGGTGATGCAAAGTGAGTTTTCTTCGCTCCGATTGGGTGGAGAATCGCGCGGGGTTGGGGGGAGGGGTGGATCGGGAGAGAATAAAGAGAAATAGAAAAATCTGAGAGTCAGCGAGGCCCCAGACCGAGCGGCGTCAGTTGGACCGAGCACGTGATCTCCTGGAGGACACGTGACCCGGGCCCGCGGCCTGATTGACGGGAGCTTCCGACCATATATGAGCGAGCGGGGCGGGGCTGGAGGAGCGAGCCGGCGGCGGGTCCTCCAACCAATCGGGGAGCCCGAGGGGCGGGACTAGCGCCGGCTGATTGTCTGATCCGCAGGGCAGCGAGTTTCTCCAGTCCCTTGTTCGGGGCCAGGGGAGGCTGTGGGCCTTTATTCCCCTTATTGGACACAAGGCTCTTTGTCTCACAACACACTGGCTCAGGCTTTAATAGAGACTTTTTAAATTCATGAGTAAAAGCAGATAAACCCTGTGCTTCTGTCGAACAAACTTTTTAATATTTTATATAAACATAGAATGGTTACAGCACAGAATTAGGCCATTCGGCCCGTCGAGCCCGTGCCGGCTCTCTGCAAGACCACTTCAGCTAGTCCCACTCCCCGCCCTTTCCCCGTAACCCTGCAAATTTCTTTACTTCAGGTACTTATCCAATTCCCTTTTGAAAGCCGTGATTGAATCTGCCTCCACCACCCTTTCAGGCAGTGCATTCCAGATCCTAACCACTCGCTGCGTAAAAAAGTTTTTCCTCATGTCGCCTTTGGTTCTTCTGCCAATCACCTTAAATCTGTGTCCTCTGGTTCTCGACCCTTCCGCCAATGGGAACAGTTTCCCTCTATCTACTCTGTCCAGAACCCTCATGATTTTGAACATCTCTATCAAATCTCATCTCAATCTTCTCTGCTCTAAGGTTTCTCCAGTCTATCCACATAACTGAAGTCCCTCATCCCTGAAACCATTCTTGTAAATCTTTTCTGCACCCTCTCTAAGGCCTTCACATCCTTCATAAAGTGCAATGCCCAGAATTGGGCACATACTCCAGTTGAGGCCAAATCAGGTAGTGCAGGGGTCCCCTGTGGCCATCCCCTCTCAAACAGATATACCAATTTGGATATTGTTGAGGGAGATGGCTTATCAGGGGAAGGCAGCAGCAGCCAACTTCCTGGCACTGTGGGTGGTTCTGCTGCACAGGACGGGAGGAAAAAGAGCGGGAGAGCTATAGTGATAGGGGATTCTATTGTAAGGGGAATAGATAGGCATTTCTGCGGCCGCAGACAAGACTCCAGGATGGTATGTTGCCTCCCTGGTGCAAGGGTCAAGGATGTCTCGGAGCGGCTGCAGAGCATTCTGGAGGGGGAGGGTGAACAGCCAGTTGTCGTGGTGCATATACGTACCAACGATATAGGTAAAAACCAGGATGAGGTCCTAAAAGCTGAATATACGGAGGTAAATTAAAAAATAGGACCTCAAAGGTAGTAATCTTAGGATTGCTACCAATGCCACGTGCTAGTCAGAGTAGAAATAGAAGGATATTTCAGATGAATACGTGGCTAGAGGAATGGTGCAAGGGGGAGGGATTCAAATTCCTGGGACATTGGAACCGGTTCTGGGGGAGGTGGGACCAGTACCAACTGGACGGTTTGCACCTGGGCAGGACCGGGACTGATGTCCTAGGGGGAGTGTTTAAACTAAAATGGCAGGGGGTTGGGAACCTGTACAGCGAGACAGCAGAAAGGGAAACAAGGATAGGAGCAAAAGACAGGAAGGAGAAAAGGAAAAGTGGCAGTCAGAGTAATCAAGGGTTTAAATCAAATATGGCTAAAGTAAATAATAATTCTAAAAGGTCTGAGAGTGTTAAAGAAAACAATCCTGAAGGCTTTGTGTCTTAATGCGAGGAGCATTCGTAATAAGGTGGATGAATTAGCTGTGCAAATAGAGGTAAACGGATATGATATGATTGGGATTACGGAAACATGGCTCCAGGGTGACCAAGGCTGGGAACTTAACATCCAGGAGTATTCAATATTCAGAAAAGACAGGCAAAAAGGAAAAGGAGGTGGGGTAGCATTGCTGGTTAAAGAGAGTAACAGAATAGTAAGGAAGGATATTAGCTCTGATGATGTGGAATCTGTATGGGTAGAGCTGAGAAATACCAAGGGACAGAAAACGTTAGTGGGAGTTGTATACAGACCCCCAAACAGTAATGCCGAGGTTGGGGATGGCATTAAACGGGAAATTAGAGACGCGTGCAATAAGGGCACAGCAGTTATCATGGGTGACTTTAATCTACATATAGATTGGGCTAACCAAATTAGTAACAATACTGTGGAGGAGAAATTCCTGGAGTGTATACAGGATGGTTTCCTGGACCAATATGTCGAGGAACGAACTAGAGATCAGGCCATCTTAGACTGGGTATTATGTAATGAGAAAGGATTAATTAGCAATTTTGTTGTGCGAGGCCCCATGGGGCGGAGCAATCATAATATGATAGAATTCTTCATTAAGAGGGAGAGTGAAGTATTTGACTCGGAGACTAGGGTCCTGAATTTAAATAAAGGAAACTATGATAGTATGAGGCGTGAGTTGGGTAGGATGGATTGGGGAATGTTACTTAAAGGGTTGACGGCGGATAAGCAATGGCAAACATTTAAAGATTGCATGGATGAACTACAGAATTTGTTCATCCCTGTTTGGCATAAAAATAAAACAAAAAAGGTGACTCAACCGTGGATAACAAGGGAAATTAGGGATAGCATAAGATCCAAGGAGAGGACATATAAATTGGCCAGAAAAAGCAATAATCCTGAGGATTGGGAGCAGTTTAGGATTCAGCAAAGGAGGACAAAGGGATTAATTAAGAGGGGGAAACGAGAGTATGAGAGTAAGCTTGCAGGGAACATAAAAACAGACTGTAAAAGCTCCTATAGATATGTGAAGAGAAAAAGATTGGTGAAGTCAAGCGTAGGTCCCTTGCAGTCAGAATCAGGGGAATTTATAATGGGGAACAAAGAAATGGCTGACCAATTAAATACATACTTTGGTTCTGTCTTCACAAAGGAGGACTCAAATAACCTCCCAGAGATGTCGGGGAACATAGGGTCTAATGAGAGGGAGGAACTGAATGAAATCAGTGTAGGGAAATGGTGTTAAGGAAATTGACGGGGTTGAAGGCCAATAAATCCCCAGGGCCTGATAATCTACATCCTAGGGTACTTAAGGAAGTGGCTCTAGAAATAGTAGATGCATTGCTGGTCATCTTCCAAAATTCTAATGATTCTGGAACAGTTCCCATGGATTGGAGGGTAGCTAATGTTACCCCACTATTCAAAAAAGGTGGTAGAGAGAAAACGGGGAATTATTGACCGGTAAGCCTGACATTGGTAGTGGGGAAAATGCTAGAGTCCATTATAAAAGATGTAATAGCAGAGCACTTGGAAAACAGTGACAGGAGCGGACAAAGTCAACATGGATTTACAAAAGGTAAATCGTGCTTGACTAATCTACTGGAATTTTTTGAGGATGTAACTGGTAGAATAGATAAGGGAGAACCAGTGGATGTGGTGTATTTTGACTTTCACAGGGGTAAGCCATTTAGGACTGAGATGTGGAGGAATTTCTTCACCCAGAGAGTGGTGAACCTGTGGAATTCTCTGCCACATAGGGCAGTTGAGGCCAATTCATTAAATATATTCAAGAAGGAGTTAGATATATTTCTTGAGGCTAAAGGGATCAAGGGATATGGGGAGAAGGCAGTGACAGGGTACTGAATTTGGATGATCAGCCATGATCTCATTAAATGGCGGAGCGGGCTCGAGGGGCCGAATGGCCTACTCCTCCTCCTATCTTCTATGTTTCTAAGCAGGAGTCGGCCATTTTGCCGTTCCAGCCTGCTCCGCCATTCAATAAGATCCTGGCCGATCTTCTACCTCATCTCCACTTTCCTGAACTATCCCCATATCCCTTGATTAACTTAATATTCAAAAATCTATCGATCTCTGTCTTGAATATACTCCACGACTGAGCCTCCACAGCCCTCTGGGGTGGAGAATTCCAAAGATTCACCGCCCTCTGAGTGAAGAAGTTTCTTCTCATCTCAGTCAGCTGTGGCTCAGTTGGCAGCTTGTCTCTGGGTCACAAGGTCGTGGGTTCACGTCCCACTCCAGGGACTTGAGCACATCAATCTAGGCTGACCCTCCAGTGCAGTGCTGAGAGAGTGCGGCACTGTCAGAGGGGCCGTCTTTCAGATGAGATGTTAAATCGAGGCCCCGTCTGCTCTCTCAGGTGGATGTAAAAGATCCCATGGCGCTATTTCAAAGACGAGCAGGGGAGTTATCCCCGGTGTCCTGGCCAATATTTATCCCTCAATCAACATAACACAAAAAACAGATTATCTGGTTACGATCACATTGCTGTTTGTGGGAGCCTGCTGTGCGCAAATTGTCTGCCACATTTCCTACATTACAACAGTGCCTACACTCCAAAAGTACTTCATTGGCTGTAAAGCGCTTTGAGACGTCTGGTGGTCATGAAAGTCGCTATATAAATGCAAGTCTTTCTAAATGGCCGACCCCTTATTCTGAGACGGTGACCCCTGGTTCTAGACTCCCCAGACAGGGGAAACATCCTCCCTGCATCTACTCTGTCAAGCCCTGTAAGAATTTTGTATGTTTCAATGAGATCACCTCTCATTCTTCTAAACTCTAGAGAATATAGGCCTAGTCTACTCAATCTCTCCTCATAGGACAATCCTCTCATCTCAGGAACCAGTCTGGTGAACCTTTGCTGCACTCCCTCTATGGCAAGTATATCCTTCCTTAGGTAAGGAGACCAAAACAGTACACAATACTCCAGGTGTGGTCTCACCAGGGCCCTATATAATTGCAGTAAGACATCTTTACTCTTATACTCAGATCCTCTTGTAATAAAGGCCAACATACCATTTGCTTTCCTAATTGCTTGCTGTACCTGCATGTTAACTTTCAGCTATTCGTGTACAAGGACACCCAGGCTCCTCTGAACACCAACATTTCCCAATCTCTTACCATTTAAAAAATACTCTGTTTTTCTATTTTTCCTACCAAAGTGGATAACTTCACATTTCTCCATGATATATTCCATTTGCCATATTTTTGCTACTCACTTAGCCTGTCTATATCCCCTTGAAGCCTCCTTGCATCCTATTGTAGTATACAGCAACACACATAAATGCGATGGAAAGATGGCTCCCAACTTCCCTTAACTCCAACCCTCTGATTTCTGTTCTGTAGCCATCTTTCCATCCATTCTGCTGCCTGGCCCTTCACTCCACACGGCCTGACCTTGGTCATCTTCTAGATCTTACAGGATAGCAAAATACTGCAGATGCTGGAAATCCGAAATAATAACAGAAAATGCTGGAAAAACTCAGCAGGCCAGGCAACATCCGTGGAGAGAAATTAAGAGTTGACGTTTCGGGTGAACCCTTTTTCAAAGCTGGTTGTTGTTATTTCTAGATCTTACATACTGTTATGGATAGCAAGCTGGTTACAAAATAGAAAACAGAGAGTAGGGGTTAGGAGTAGCTACTCAGACTGGCAAAAGGTGGAAAGTGTTGTTTCACAGACTGGGACCACTGTTTACATAAACGATTTGTACTCAGGAATCAGAAGAACAATTTCAAAATTTGTTGTTGGCACCAAGTTGGAGGATAAAGTTATTACTGAGGAACACTGTGACAAAATACAAGAATATATTAATACCTTTGCAGAATGGGCGCGTAATTGACAAATGAATATCAATATAGATAAGTGTGAGGTGGTGTATTTTGGTAGGAAGAATGAGGAGGCCACATACTACTTGGAAATTAAGAGTCTAAATAGGGTAGAGGAGCAAAGTGATCTCGGGGTCCAGATACACAAGTCACTAATAGTAACAATGCAGGTTAATAAGGCCATAAAATAAGCAAACAACGCACTGGGGTTCATTTCTAAAGGGATAGAATTTAACAGCAGAGAAGTTATGTTAAACTTGTATTGAAACTTAGTTAGACCACACTTGGAATAGTGTGAACAGTTTTGGTCTCCATATTATAAAAAGTAGAGACACTGGAGAAGGTGCAAAAAAGACTTAGCCTGTCTATATCCCCTTGATGCCTCCCTCTGTACCCAGGTCCCTCTGTACATCAGCATTTCCCAATCTATCACCATTTAAATAATACTCTGCCTTTCTGTTTTTCCAACCGAAGTGGATAACTTCACATTTATCCATGTCATACTGTATCTGCCATGTATTTGCCCACTCACTCAACTTGTCTAAATCGCCTTGAAGCCTCTTTGCATCCTCCTCACAACTCACAATCCCAACTAATTTCGAGTCGTCAACAAACTTGGAAATATTACATTTGGTCCCAACATCCAAATCATTGATGTAGATTGTGAATAGCTGGGGCCCAAACACTGATCCTTGTGATATCCCACTAGTTACAGCCTGCCAACCTGAAAATGACCCATTTATTCCTACTCTCTGTTTTCTGTCCGTTAACCAATCCTCAATCCATGTTAGTATATTACCTCCAATCCCACAAGCCCTAATTTTGTTTCTTAGGCAGTCCCTCGGAACCGAGGATGACTTACTGCCACATTAAAAATGAGTTCTCAGGTGACTGATGAGTCCATGCGGGACGTACATTCTCTGTCACAGGTGGGGTAGACGGTGGTTGAAGGGGCGGGTGGGTGGGGTGCTTGGGTTGACGTGCGCTGCTTGTGCTGCCTGCGCTTGGCTTCCGCTTGCTCCCGGCGAAGATACTCGAGGTGTTCGGCGCCTTCCCGGATGCTTCTCTTCCACTTTGTGCGGTCTTGGGCCAGGGATTCCCAGATGTCGGTGGGGATGTTACACTTTTTCAAGGAGGCTTTGAGGGTGTCCTTGAAGCATTTGCTTTGCCCACCTGGGGCTCTCTTGCCGTGCCGGAGCTCTGAGTAGAGCGCTTGTTTTGGGAATCTCGTATCGGGCATGCGGACGATGTGACCTGTCCATCGGAGCTGATTGAGCGTGGTCAAAGCTTCGATGCTGGGGATGTTGGCCTGAGCAAGAACACTGATGTTGGTGTGCCTATCCTGCCAATGGATTTGCAGGATCTTGCGGAGGCCGTGTTGGTGGTACCTCTCCAGTGCTTGGAGGTGCCTGCTGTATATGGTCCATGTCTCTGAGGCATACAGCAGGGCGGGTATCACTGCTGCTCTGTAGACCATGAGCTTAGTGCCAGGTTTGAGGTCCTGGTCTTCAAACACTCTCTTCCTCAGGCGACCGAAGGCTGCACTGGCACATTGAAGGCGGTGTTGGACTTCGTCGTCGATGCCTGCCCTTGTTGACAGTAGGCTCCGGAGGTATGGAAAGTCGTCCACGTTGTCCAAGGCCTTGTCGTGGATTTTGATAATCGGGAGCAGTACTGTGTGGCAGGGGCAGGTTGGTAGAGGACCTTTGTCTTCCGGATGTTTAGTGTAAGGTCCATGCTCTCGTACGTTCCAGTGAAGGTGTTGACGATGGTTTGGAGTTCGACCTCCGAGTGAGCGCAGACGCAAGCATCGTTTGCATACTGCAATTCGATGACAGAGGATGGGACAACCTTGGATCTGGACTGGAGGCGACGGAGGTTGAACAGTTTCCCGTTCTGTAAATTAGCTCCACTCCAGTGGGGAGCTTACTGAGGGTGAGATGAAGCATTGCAGCAAGGAAGATCGAGAAGAGCGTTGTTGCGATGACACAGCCTTGCTTGACCCCGGTTCGTACATGAATTGGGTCTGTGGTGGAACCGTTGGTCAGGATCACGGCTTGCATGTCGTCGTGAAGCAGAGGAGGATGGTGACAAACTTGAGGGCAGCCGAATTTGAGGAGGACACTCCATAATCCCTCACGGTTGACAGTGTCGAAGGCCTTTGTGAGATCAAAGGTGGCCATGTACAGTGGTTGGTGCTGTTCCCTGCATTTCTCTTGTAGTTGACGCGTGGTGAAGATCATGTCCATTGTGCCCCTTAGTGAGCGGAATCCGCATTGCGACTCTGGGAGGAGCTCTTTGGCCACTGGGAGAAGGCGATTGAGGAGGACTCTTGCGATGACTTTCCCTGTGGCAGACAGCAGGGAAACTCCTCTGTAATTACCGCAATTGGACTTGTCACCTTTCTTGAAGATGGTCACAATTACAGCATCTCTGAGATCCCCTGGCATGCTCTCCTCCTTCCAGATAAGAGAAATGAGTTTATGAATTCGCGCCAGTAGTGCTTTTATTTAATAACCTCGTGCGACACCTTATCGAATGCCTTCTGAAAATCTAAATACACCACATCCACTGGTTCCCCCTTATCTATTCTGCTAGTTACAACCTCAAAAAACTCTAACAGATTTGTCAAACATGATTTCCCTTTCATAAATCTGTGTTGACTCTGCCCAATCTTATTATTATTTTCTAAGTGCCCTGTTACCATGTCCTTAACAATAGATTCTAGCATTTTCCCTACTACGGATGCCAGACTAACAGGTCTGTAGTTCCCCGTTTTCTCTCTCCCTCCTTTCAACAACAACAACTTGTATTTATATAGCACCTTTAACGTAGTAAAGCATCCCAAGGTGCTACACAGGAGTATTGTAAGACAGAATATTTGACACCGAGCCACATAAGGATAAATTTTGCCAGGTTACCAAAAGCTTGGTCAAAGAGGTAAGTTTTAAGGAGCATTTTAAAGGAGGAAAGAGAGGTAGTGAGGCAGGGGATTGCAGAGCTTAGGGCCTAGGCAACAGAAGGCACGGCCACCAATGGTTGAGTGATTATAATCAGGGATGCTCAAGAGGGCAGAATTAGAGGAGTGCAGATATCTTGGGGGTTTGTGGGGCTGAAGGAGATTACAGAGATAGGGAGGGCCGAGGCCATGGAGGGATTGGAAGATAAGGATGAGAATTTTGAAATTGAGGCGTTGCTTAACTGGGAGTCAATGTAGGTCAGCGAGCACAGGGGAGATGGGCAAATGGGAATGGTGTGAGTTAGGACACGGGCAGCCGCGTTTTGGATGACCTCAAATTTACGTAGGGTGGAATGTGGGAGGCCAGCCAGGAGTGCATTGGAATAGTCAAGCTTAGAGGTAACGAAGGCATGGATGAGGGTTTCAGCAGCGGATGAGCTGAGGCAAGGGCCGAGATGGGCGATGTTACGGAGGTGGAAATAGGCGGTCTTTCTTAAATAGTGGGGTTACATTTGGTACCTTCCAATCCGCGGGAACCATTCTAGAATCTGGAATTTTGGAAAATGACAACCAATGCATCCACTATCTCTTTGGCCACCTCTTTCAAAACCCTAGGATGGAGGCCATCAGGTCCAGGGGATTTATTGGCTTTCAGTCCCGACCTTGGTTTGTAAAGAAGTCTATCATGCAATACTTTGTCAAAGGCCTTTTGGATGTCCAGGTACACTACACCATTTAATTCGGGATACGCCCCATTTAATTCAGGACGTTGTCTCTTTCAAAAAAGTCTAAGAAGTTGGTTAAGGAAGATCTATCTATTAACGCTGATTCTCTCTCCACAGATACTGCCTGATCTACTGAGTATTTCCTGTTTTTATTTATAATAGAGAAGGGTGAAGCTGTGTCTGTGCCTTTAATGGCAGCTGCCCAGACACAGGGTGCTGTCCCTTTAAGAATGAGTGACGGAGACAATCCAGATACCTCTTTCAGGTTTTCTGGGGATGTCAGGAGCCCAGGGCGCAGGCGCGGGGCAGGCTCTGCGCGGTCGCCGGGCGGAGCTGCAGGTCGGCGGGAGCGGGGTCGGGAGATTAATAAACTGCGGGTAGGCCGCGCCGCAGGATTTATAAAGTTAGAGAATGGCCTCAGGCCCGAATGAGATCCAGCGGCCCGGTCTGTGTTCAACTGGACAGCAGCGGTGAGGCTTTTTCTTGGTGACAGGCCCGGGTTACGTGCCACCATCTTGGTGAAGGAAAGACAGACCGGTTCCACCAGCAGCAAGGCGCATGCACGGCCATCTTGGTACAGAGTGTGGGCGGGGCTTCAGGGTCCCAGTGACCAGGAGAGACAATCATTGACTCATTGATTTTATTCTCACTCTGCACACAGCAGGTGTAGAACTGAACCCAACCAGAATAGAGGGAGGGGGAAACTGGGAGTGGAGGAAAGAAATGTTGGAGATGGTGCGATGGGTTTGGATTTCAGCACAGGGAGGAGGGAGAGTGTGTGGGATGGGGATTTACAGCTTTGGGGAGCAAGAGAGGAAAAATGTTCCAGAGCAACTAGAATAGTCTGTTCTGAATTGCTGTCCTGTACTTCCAGTGATGACTTTTGTAAACTCCTTTTACAGGCTGTTAGAAGGGGAGGATTTGCAGACAGGAAACTCAAACCAAACATCACGTCAAGATCTGACAGAGTCACTCAATTCATCAGGACCTGAATATCATCGGCCTTTGAATGTGGAAGGAGGAATGTTTGTCTGTTCTGTCTGTGGGAAAAGATTTCAAACATCAGTGTGACTGAAAAAGCACCGAGACACACACACCCAAGTGAGAGTGTTCCAGTGCACTGAATGTGGAAAGAGCTTTAACCAGTTGCACAGCCTGAAAAAACATCGCACCATTCACAGCGGGGAGAAACCGTACACGTGTTCTGTGTGTGGATGAGGCTTCAACTGATCATCCAACCTGGAGAGACACAAGGACACCCGCACCACGGAGAAACCGTGGAAATGTGGGGACTGTGGGAAGGGATTCAATTACCCATCCCAGCTGGAAACTCATCGACACAGTCACACAGGGGAGAGACTGTTCACCGGCTCCGTGTTTGTGAAGGGATTCACTCACTCTGGTTAAAAGTAGTTTACTTGAAGTTTTAAGTGATTTTTTGATATGGTTGTGGGATTTTTTATATTGTGGTGTTATTTAGTGTTAAATTTAGTGCTAAAGCCCTCCGATCACACCAGTGAGTTCACAGTGATGAGAGATCTTTTAAATGCACTGATTGTGGGTACTGCTTTAAAAGTTCTGAGGGACTAATTCAACATCAGCGAGTTCACACTGATGAGACCGTTCAGTTGCTCTCACTGCGGGAAGAGGTTCAGGCATTCTTGCAACCTCATTGTATACCAGCGAGTTCATACTGGGGAGAGACCGTTCACCTGCTCCGTGTGTGGGAAGGGATTAATTTGTTCTTCCCAACATCTGAGACACCAGCGAGTTCACACTGGGGAGAGGCCATTCACCTGCTCTGTGTGTGGGAAGGGATTCACTCAGTCATCCTACCTGCTGACGCACCAGCGAGTTCATGATCGACTGCAGGGGTTGGATTCTGCTGATATTGCTGCTGTTAATCACATCCAGGACTGAACCATGTTCATTCTGGTAGTTCGCGTTTGTTTCTGCTGATGTTAATAACTCCTATAACTGGGCTGGAGTTTAATATTTTGATATGTCAAATAAATCAGCTTTGTTTCAATCACAGTGTGTCGAGTGCTTGATTAATGTCCTGTTGCCGACTGCTCCATTTTTGGGCCTTTTCTCCTTTCTATCTCCAGATTATTTCACTTCTCATACCTTCAGTTACTCTCATGGACAAGTCTCAGCTCCCCATACCTTCAAGAGTGCCTCTCCTAGCCTTGGTGTCCAGGGAAGGTATCGGTAACACGCCCGGGGTCACTAAACACAAAACCCAGTCTGTTAATCACTGCCAGCGACTGGACTTAGCGTGTGACCCACAGCATCTCACCTTCGATGTGTGAATAGAGTATCACGCCTCAGAACCTGGTTTTCAATTTAAATCCACTCAGCAAATGTATTTAACAAGTAAACACATCACATCAAATTATTGGCAAAAAGGCAGAGGGGAGATTAGACATTTTTTGCTCCGTGAGTTGTTGTGATCTGAAATGCACTGTCTGAAAGGGTGGTAGAAGCAAATTCAACAGGAATTTTTGAAAGCGAATTGGATCTACTTAAAGGAAAAGTTTGCAGGGCTACGGGGAAAGGGCCGGGGAGTGGGACGAATTGGCAGCTCTTTCAAAGATGATCACAGCCCTATAAGGCAGCTCTATATTCACAGGAGAAAGGCTGATATCGAACTCCCCGAGAATAGAGAAAGATTCCAACTCTCTGAAAACACCTTGAATTCTTACTAAAAGTCTTTCAAATGCTGACAGATTCCTTCCTTTTGAAATTCCACTTCCATGTGCCAGGGGTGCAGGAAGTGCTGGGCACAGAGGGAGCAGCAAACCGGGTTCAGAGAGGGCACGCTGGGTTTACCCTGAGATTTCTGATTGAACAGGTTAATAAGGCCGTTAAAAAAACAATCCAAGCACTGGGGTAAACGGATAAACGGATCTTGCAGGTTGACAGGCTGTAACTAGTGGGGTGCCGCAAGGATCAGTGTTGGGGCCTCAGGTATTTACAATCTATATTAATGACCTAGATGAAGGGACCGAGTGTAATGTGTCCAAGTTTGCTGCTGATACAAAGCTAGGTGGTACAGTAAGCTGTGAGGAGAACACGACGAGTCTGCAAAGGGAGATAGATAGACTAAGTGAGTGGGCAGTAAGGTGGCAGATGGAGTATAATGTGGGGAAATGTGAGGTTATTCACTTTGGTAGGAAGAATAGAAAAACAGAATATTTTTTAAATGTTGAGGAACTTTCAGGTGTTGGTGTTCAGAGAGATTTGGGTGTCCTCATGAAAGAATCACAGAAAGCTCGCATGCAGGTACAGCAAGCAATAAGGAAGGCAAATGGCATAGAAACATAGAAGATAGGAGCAGGAGTAGGCCATTCGGCCCCTCGAGCCTGCTCTACCATTCAATGAGAAATAAAGAATCGATTTGCCTTCCAAAGTTAGGCTTTATTAACTTTAAAATTAGCAGCATATCTTTCTACATCCAGTCCCAACTAAAGCTAGAAAAGGACTGAATTTAAGGTAGCCACAACACATCATGTGATCATCAACTACCAATGAGATTACAACACATATCCCAAGGCAGTTAACAAACAACGAATCATAATACTTTTACTAATCAAGGAATAATCACCACATTCACCCCTCCTTTTAAAATATACTCCAACCTTATAACTTTTACAATTTACAATTAATTATTTACAACTAAACTATGCACGAGAATAAAACTATTTACATAACACAATACTAAATGAACAACAAATAATAACATTACGCATAATACACTATAATATTTCAACAATTTTTAAAACATTATCAATTTAAAAGTCCATTTTCAATCGGTCGACCGGATATCTTGTTCGTGTCGACCTTCTTAACATTGGTGAAATTCCTTGCCCTCCCACGCCAGAAGGCACAGAAGTATCTTCAACAGGAAGGCTATCCATATCCCGATTCTCAACGGTTTCCGGATTAGAAATCCCATCAGAAGATGAACTGGGACAGTCATAAACACCTATCAAAGGCTGACTAATAAAAGTATGATTATCTGCAATCGGATTGGAAATATTCGTAGTATCTGTAACAGCATCCACCTTATCCGAATCATGACCATTATTAATATCCTCAGAAGAGGGCTGGCCCCCACAAGGAGCCAAGTCTTTAATTGAAACAGTACTTTCTTTCCCATCTTGGAATCGAATATGGACATATTGGGAATTTGCCTCCAACAGCTCCACCTCCTCCACCAAGGGGTCATATTTTGACAATCTAACATGGCGTCGAAGCAACACAGGTCCCTGCATAGTAAGCCATGAAGGTACCGAATATCCCGTAGTAGATCTCCGCGGATAGTTAAAGAGCCTTTCATGGGGGGTCACATTAGTAGCCGTTGAAAGCAATGATCTAATGGAATGCAGGGCATCAGGCAGCACCATTTCCCACTGTGTATTCTTAAGATTCCGGGATGTCAACGCCAACATAACTGCCTTCCAGATCACCCCATTGTATCGTTCACACTGTCCATTACCCTGGGGATTATACGGGGTAGTTCTACTAGTAGAAATTCCCCGACTCTGAAGGTATTCCTTCAACTGGGAAGACATAAAAGAACTTCCCTGATCCGAATGGATATACGCAGGCATCCCAAAGATGACAAAAAGTTGAGTCAAACATTTAATAACTGTAGCAGCCGATACATCTGCACAAGGAAAAGCAAAAGGGAACCTTGAAAACTCGTCCACAACAGTAAATATATATCGGTTTTGAGTAGTTGAAGGAAGAGGTCCCTTAAAATCAACACTCAAACGTTCAAAAGGAGAAGTAGCCTTTATAAGATGAGCTCGTTGAGGCTTAAACAAAGTCGGTTTACACTGAGCGCAGATAGAACATGATGAAGTCATCCGCTTGATGTCTTCAACTGAAAAAGGCAAGTTCTTACTGCGTACAAAGTGTATCATCCTCGTAACCCCAGGATGACATAAGGCATTGTGAAGATTAATAAGCGTATCTCCGTGAATCACCGAACAATAAGCCCAGCAACATTATCCTTCCCCGGACGATAAACTATGTCAAAATGGTAACATGCCAACTCAATCCTCCATCTCATTATTTTATCATTTTTAATCTTTCCAAAATGTTTAACATCAAACATAAAGGACACAGATTTTTGGTCAGTTACCAACGTGAAATGTCGCCCCGATAAATAATGTCTCCATTTACGCAATGCTTCTACTATTGTGTAAGCCTCTTTTTCAATTGAGGAATGTCTTTTTTCACTATTATTCAAAGTACGTGAGAAAAAGGCCACAGGTCTTCCATTTTGGTTCAAAGTAGCCCCAATTGCAAAATCCGAAGCATCCGTCTCAATCACAAAGGGAACCTGCTCATCAATGGAGTGCACAACTGCTCCTAAAATATCCTTTTTAAAATTCTCAAAACATGTCCTGGCCTCCCATGATAGAGGATATGTCGTAACCCGAATAAGAGGCCGGATCTTCCGTGAAAAATTTGCAATCCAATTAGAATAATAAGAAAACAGTCCAACAACTCGTTGCAGAGCCTTAGAATTAGTAGGACAAGGTAAATCGATCAATGGTCGCAGACGTTCTGGATCTGGTTTAATCTTATTTCCCGAAATAATATACCCCAATAGATTTACCTCAGTAGTCGAAAAGACACATTTCTCTTTGTTAAAAGTTAAACCAACTTTTTCCGCAGCTTGAAGGAATCTTTTTAAATTAGAATCATGCTCCACCCTTGATTTGCCACACACTGTGATGTCATCTAAGTATGAAAAGGTGTCAGAGAGGGAGTTATCACTTATAAAAGCATCCATTGCCCGTTGAAAGCAAGCAACACCATTAGTAACACCAAATGGTATTCGGCAAAACTGATACAGCTTTCCACCAGCCTCAAAGGCCGTATATGGTTGATCCTTCTTAACAATAGGAATCTGATGATAAGCACTCTTTAAATCAATAGTGCTAAAAACTTTATACTGAGATACTTTATTGATAAGCTCATCAATCTTAGGCAAAGGGTACGCGTCTAATTGAGTATACCTATTAATAGTTTGGGAATAGTCTATCACCATTCGTTTCTTGTGTCTCTCATTAGTCGTGACAACTACCTGTGCTCGCCAAGGCGAACAACTAGGTTCAATGATTCCTTCCAATAAGAGACGTTGAACTTCAGAATTAATAAATTCTCTATCCTGACTACTATATCTTCTTGACTTGGTAGCAATTGGCTTACAATCCGACATCAAATTGGAAAAAAGTGATAATGGAGGAATAGATAAAGAGGTTAATCCACAAATAGATAAAGGTGGCTTAGTCCCTCCAAATGAAAGACTAAGAGACTCGTGTAACTGAAGCACATCATGTCCAATCAAAATATCCGCACAGAGATTAGGCAAAACAGATAGGCGTATATCAGTATACGTATTACCCAGAAGAACCATTTTCACAAAGCAACAACCAGCTATTTGTGAAATAAGGGTCGTCTGAGCCATACACACCTGATACGTAACAGGCGAAATTTTCAAATGCTTCTCCTTCACAAACTGAAGACTTATAAAACTCTCAGTACTGCCCGTATCTATAAGGGCCTTCACTTCCAACCCATTAATTTGAGCCGTAACTATAGCTTTGGTTAGGCCATGAGCAAATGCAGCAGGAATTGATGCAATAAACGCCCTATCTAATGGCTGAATAGTCACAGAAGAGGTAGTGGAGGAAGACCCTCCCACACCAGAAGAAGGGAAGGTAATTGAACCTGATGATTTGCACACACGTGCATAATGACCTCTCTTGCCGCATTTACTACACACAGCCTCCCGAGCAGGACACTTCAGATGAGGGTGCCGGATATTCCCACAAAAATAACACTTCTGAATCCTAGAGGCAACGGCCGCCGAAGTAGAAACTGTTTCAAAATCTAGTAAACCAATCCCATTAAGTCCACATAATTCCTTTTCATCAGAAACTGCCGAAACCATAGTCGCAGGCCGATTAAAAAGAGCATAAGAGTCCGAACTTCTCTGAGCCACATCCAATGTAGAAGCTTGCTCAAAAGCACTTTTAAGATCCAGAGTCTTATTTTCTAACAACCGCTGACGAATTGATCTAGACAGTAATCCATTAATAAAAGCATCCCGTACCGATTCGTCCTTATGTTCTTCAGCCGTCACAGCCTTATAATTACAGTCAACACTAAGGCACCGAAGTGCTTGTAAATAAGTATCCAAAGATTCTCCCACCTGCTGCCTACGGACAGATAAAAGATGACGTGCAAATACCTCATTCTTTGGTTTAACAAAAATCTTTTCCAATGTAGAAATAGCCTCTTCATAAGTTTTACAGTGCAAAATATATTTATATACATCCGGGTCAATGTAGTTGATCAGCATATTCAGCTTATTTAGAGCCTCTTGATCCAACACGCCCAAAAAGTTTTTAAATGTACAATACCAATGTTTCCATTTATCATCCACTCCAGCAGAATTGGGGTCAGCCTTGAATCGTTCTGGTTGAAGATATTGCTCCATTCTAACACAAAGTTAATAAATTGAAATAAAGAATCGATTTGCCTTCCAAAGTTAGGCTTTATTAACTTTAAAATTAGCAGCATATCTTTCTACATCCAGTCCCAACTAAAGCTAGAAAAGGACTGAATTTAAGGTAGCCACAACACATCATGTGATCATCAACTACCAATGAGATTACAACACATATCCCAAGGCAGTTAACAAACAACGAATCATAATACTTTTACTAATCAAGGAATAATCACCACAGAGATCATGGCTGATCATCCAAATTCAGTACCCTGTCCCTGCCTTCTCCCCATATCCCTTGATCTCTTTAGCCTTAAGAAATATATCCAACTCCTTCTTGAATATATTTAATGAATTGGCCTCAACTGCCTTCTGTGGTAGAGAATTCCACAGGTTCACCACTCTCTGGGTGAAGAAATTCCTCTTCTCAGTCCTAAATGGCTTACCCCTTATCCGTAGACTGTGACCCCTGGTTCTGGACTCCCCGACCATCGGGAACATCCTTCCTGCATCTAGTCTGTCTAGTCCCGTTAGAATTTTATAAGTTTCAATGAGATCCACTCTCATTCTTCTAAACTCTAGCGAATATAAGCCGAATTGACCCAATCTTTCTTCATACGTCATTCCTGCCATTCCAGGTATCAGTCTGGTGAATCTTCGCTGCACTCCTTCCATGGCAAGAACATCCTTCCTCAGATAAGGTGACCAGAACTGCACACAATACTCAAGTTGTGGTCTCACCAAGGCCCTGTACAACTGCAGCAAGCCATCCTTGCTCCTGTACTCGAATCCTCTCACTATGAAGGCCAACATACCATTTGCCTTCTTTACCGCCTGCTGCACCTGCATGCTTACCTTCAGCGACTGGTGCACAAGGACACCCAGGTCTCGTTGCACTTCCCCTTTTCACAATCTATTGCCGTTCAGATAATAATCTGCCTTCCTGTTTTTGCCACCAAAGTGGATAACCTCGCATTTATCCACATTATACTTCATCTGCCCAATCGCCCAACCTGTCCAAATTATACTGGAGTTTCTCTGCATTCTCCTCACAGTACACACGCCCACCCAGCTTTGTGTCGTCTGCAAACTTGGAGATATTACATCTAGTTCCCTCGCTAAATCATTAATATATATTGTGAATAACTGGGGTCCTAGCACCAATCCCTACAGCACCCCACTAGTCACTGCCTTCCACTCGGAAAAAGACTCGATGAGTGTGATAACAGACTTTCTCATGTGAATATGGAGCTGGAGTATTGGGTCGTGATGTGTTTGGTGTTCATCTTGTTGACTCTAAAATTTGAGTCTTGTGGTTTCAGACACCAGATAATCAAGCTCACAACAACAGATTGTCTTTCACTGACTTTATTAACAGCACTGCAAAGATACAGACAGAGCATTGTTACCTGATTCGGAGAACAGGGATAATACAGTGGATTCAGAGCTCTCTTCTTCCCAGCTCTGTTCTAACAAGCTGTGACTACACTGGTGATGTTTACACATAACTTGTTTACTACATTATTGACCTGGCCCTGCCCAAACCATAACCACAAGGATATCTGTGCATTGTTCTGACTGTGACCACAAGGCTGTGTCACTATCACACACACACACCGTTTCCTTGTTTCACATCTCCTTACACAGACCATCTCTTTACACATCCCCTTTCTACACAATTGCAGCTGACATGAGCAAGGACGTGAGGCTCATTAAAAGACACACTCATTTCATGACAGCAAAGGTTACACTGGGTGTAGTGGCACTTCTTATGGCTCTTACACTGGGACTAATCTTCAGTTATTTCCATTACAGGCACAATGCAGAGGAAAGATGAGACTTGCATTTATACAGCCTCTTTCATGACCTCAGGACGTCCCAAAACACTTTATTACAGCCAATGAAGTACTTTTGAATCGTAGTCACTGTTGTAATGTAGAAAACACGGCAGCCAATTTGTGCACAGCAAGCTCCCACAAACAGCAATGTGATAATGACCAGATCATCTGTTTTATTCTAGTGATAAATATTGGCCAGGAAACCAGAGATCACTCCCCGGCGCTTCTTCTCAATAGTGCCATGGGATCTTTTCCACCGGAGAGAGCAGACGGGGCCTTAGTTTAATGTTTCATCTGAAAGACAGCACTTCCGACAGTGCTGCACTCCCTCAGTACTGCACAGGAGTGTCAGCCTAGATTCTTGTGCTCAAGTCTCTGGGGTGGGACTTGAACCCACAACCTTCTGACTCAGAGGCGAGAGTGCTACCCACTGAGCCACTGGCTGATTGATGCACTGTTAACAACACCAAAGACTACGAGTTGAACTTATACGAAGTAGGCTTTTATTGACTAAGAACTGGAGCATGCCTCTGCTAGTGGATCCATCCTAAGAGCTCCCGGGGGAAGGGTCTTGAGTCACCTTTATACCCGGGCTTAGGGGTGGAGCCAGGGGCGGAGACATGCCCGGACCTGTACAGAGTTAACAGTGGTTTACCACACAGACATGTACAGAGTTAGCAGTGGTTTACCACATTCACCCCTCATTTAAAAAAGAGTCTGGCGGGGTGAAGTGTTTCAAAAGTTCGTATACGAAAGTCTCTCCGGGGGTCTTGTCTGCCGTAATGATCTTCGTGGTGCCGGTTGCGGCGGTTATTTGCCTGCGGCCGCTTCTCGCATGGGACGGAGCACTGGCGTGTCGTCCTCTCGGGGTAGGGATGGCACCGGCATGTCGTCAGTTCGTGGTAGACACCCCGGTGGTGCGTCATGGGTAGTGGTGGTGGGTGGAGGTAGTGTATGGTGATCGATGGTGTTTTGGGTGGTACCTGAGGGTGCGAGGTCTCGAATTGAGACTGTGTCCTCCCGCCCATCAGGATACGCCACGTAGGCATACTGTGGGTTGGCGTGGAGGAGGTGAACCTTTTCAACCAGGGGGTCCGTCTTATGGCTCCTCACGTGTTTCCTGAGCAGGACGGGTCCCGGAGACGTCAGCCATGGCGGTAGTGATGTCCCCGAGGTGGATTTCCTGGGGAAGATGAACATCTTCTCGTGAGGGGTGGCGTTTGTGGCAGTACAGAGCAGTGATCGTATGGAGTGGAGCGCATCGGGGAGGACATCTTGCCAGCGGGAGATTGGGAGGCCCTTGGATTTTAGGGCGAGCATGGCGGTCTTCCACACCGTTGCGTTCTCCCTCTCTACCTGTCCGTTACCCCGGGGGTTGTAGCTGGTAGTCCTGCTCGTGGCTATGCCCTTCTCGAGCAGGTACTGGCGCAGCTCGTCGCTCATGAACGACGAGCCCCTGTCGCTGTGGATGTAATTGGGGAAGCCAAATATGGCGAACAGGTCGTTGAAGCACCTGATGACTGTGGCGCTGGTCATGTCCGGGCAGGGGATGGCGAAGGGGAAACGGGAGTACTCGTCAATAATATTGAGGAAGTACGTGTTGCGGTCAGAGGAGGGAAGGGGCCCCTTGAAATCGACGCTGAGACGTTCGAAGGGGCGGGTGGCTTTAAAAAGGTGTGCCCTGTCTGGCCTATAAAAATGCGGTTTGCATTCGGCGCAGACCTGGCAGTTCCTGGTCATGGTCCTGACCTCCTCGATGGAGTAAGGCAGGTTGCGAGCTTTAATAAAATGGAAGAACCTGGTGAACCCCGGGTGGCAGAGATCATTGTGGAGGGTCTGTAGCCTATCGACTTGTGCGTTGGCACATGTCCCACGGGATAGGGCGTCTGGGGGCTCATTAAGTTTCCCGGGCCGGTATAAGATATTGTAGTTGTAGGTGGATAACTCGATCCTCCACCGCAATATCTTATCATTTTTGATTTTCCCCCTTTGTCTGTTGTTAAATATAAATGCTACTGACCATTGGTCAGTGAGCAGGGTGAAACGTTTACCGGCCAGGTAATGCCTCCAGTGCCGTACAGCCTCCACTATCGCCTGGGCCTCCTTCTCGACTGAGGAGTGTCGAATTTCGGGGCCCTGGAGGGTCCGTGAAAAGAAGGCCACGGGTCTCCCCGCCTGGTTAAGGGTTGCGGCTAGGGCGAAGTCGGATGCATCGCTCTCCACTTGGAAAGGGATGGACTCATCCACTGTGTGCATTGTGGCCTTCGCAATGTCCTCTTTTATGAGGGTGAAGGCCGCACGGGCCTCTGCCATCAGGGGGAAGGAGGTTGACTTGATGAGGGGCCGGGCTTTGTCCGCATAGTTGGGCACCCACTGGGCGTATTAAGAGAAGAACCCTAGGCATCTCTTCAGGGCTTTTAGGCAGTGGAGGAGGGGTAGTTCCAGGAGGGGGCGCATTCGGTCGGGGTCGGGGCCGATTACTCCGTTTTCCACCACGCAGCCAAGAATAGCGAGGCTCGTGGTGCGGAACATACATTTTTCTCTGTTGTATGTCAGATTCAGCCGTTGGGCCGTACGGAAGAATTTTTCTAGGTTGGCGTCGTGGTCATGCCGGTCATGGCCGCAGATGGTGACATTGTCTAGATAGGGGAAGGTGGCCTGCAGCGCGTTCTGGTCAACCATCCGGTCCATCTCCCTTTGGAAGACCGAGACCCCGTTGGTGACGCCGAAGGGGACTCGGAGGAAGTGGTAGAGGTGACCGTCAGCCTCGAAGGCTGTGTACTGGCGGTCCTCAAGCCTGATGGGGAGCTGGTGGTATGCCGACTTCAGATCAATCGTCGAGAATACCCGGTATTGTGCTATCTGGTTGACCATGTCAGATATGCGGGGAAGTGGGTATGCATCTAATTGCGTGTATCGATTGATCGTCTGGCTGTAATCAATAACCAGGCGCTGTTTTTCGCCGGTCTTCACTACCACCACTTGGGCTCGCCATGGGCTGGTGCTGCCCTCGATAATCCCCTCCCTCAGGAGTCTTTCTACTTCTGATTTAATAAAGCTCCTATCCCCGGCACTGTACCGCCTGCTTTTAGTAGCAATTGGCTTGCAGTCTTTGGCGAGGTTAGCGAACATCGGGGGGGGTTTGACCTTCAGGGTGGACAGGCCGCATACTTTGCGCGGCGCCGTGTTTAAATTCTGCCAGCTGCAGACTGTAAGTGGGGGCAGGGGCCCGCCATATGCCATCGTGACGCTCTCCAGATGGCACTGGAAGTCTAATCCTAGCAGTACGGGAGCGCAGAGCTGTGGCAGGATGAGGAATTTAAAATCTCTGTACTCCACACCGTTCACTGTCAGAGTCGCTACACAGTAGCCGTCGACGTCTGCCGTATGGGACTTTGAGGCCATAAAGACCTGGTGGCGTGTGGGCATAACCGATAGGGAGTAGCGTCGCACCGTGTCGGGGTGGATGAAGCTCTCCGTGCTTCCGCAGTTGAAAAGGCAATTTGTGGCATGGCCATTTACCTTTACGTTCATCATGGACCTGGCTAGTTGATGGGGCCTAGATTGGTCCAGGGTGATGGAGGCCATCGTCGAGGTCGGTGGGTCGCTGTAGTATTCGCCCGCGCCGGGGGCCTGTTCCCGAAATGGTGTCCAAGATGGCGGCTCCCCCGCGGCTGGTGGTGCCCAAAATGGTGGCCCGCACGGCTCACACGTGGTTGGTGGCGTCCAAAATGGCAGCCTGCACGGTTCACATGCGACGCTGCTGGAATTGGGGGTCGATTTCGTCCTGCACACGCTCGCGTAGTGGCCTTTCTTGCCGCATTTGGAGCAGGTCGCGTCCTTTGCTGGGCTTTGCTGTCTGGGGTGCTTAGCCTGGCCGCAGAAGTAGCATTTCTGGCCTCTGGTCATTGCAGCTGTAGTTGGGCTGCTGGCGGCTTGTGGCCTTACCGGTTCCCAAGATGGCTGCTCCCATGACATCCACGTGGCCATCCGGTCAGGGGGGTAGGCGTCCATGTTCTGGAGGGCCACATCTAACGAGTTAGCGAGGGCCACCGTCTTCTGCAGGTCGAGCCCCCTCTGTTCCAGCAGCCTCTGCCGAGTATAGTTGGACCTGATGCCGGCTACGTAGGCGTCTCGGATCAGGTCTTCCATGCATTCCTTGGCCGTCACCGCTTTGCAATTACAGGCCCGGCCGAGGACTCTCAGTGCCAGTAAATATTCGGCGCCCGATTCCCCGGGGCGCTGTTTTTGGGTAGCCAGGAGGTGTCTGGTGTAGACCTCGTTAACAGGCCTCACGTATTGTTCCTTTAGCGTCGCGATGGCGGCCGCGTAAGTTGTGGCATCTCGGATGATCGAGTAGACTTGGTGGCTCACCCGTGAGTTCAAGACAAGCCGTTTCGCGTCATCTGTAGTGACGGTAGTGCTGGAGGCCTCCAGGAAGGCTTCGAAACAGCTCAGCCAGTGTTCAAAGTTATTGGCTGCATCTGCTGTTTGAGGATCCAGGTCTAAACGTTCCGGCTTCAAGATTTGCTCCATGTCGAAAATTTAGTCAATAAAATTGATGCACTATCAACAACACCAAAGACTACGAGTTGAACTTATACGAAGTAGGCTTTTATTGACTAAGAACTGGAGCATGCCTCTGCTAGTGGATCCATCCTAAGAGCTCCCAGGGGAAGGGTGGTGAGTCACCTTTATACCCGGGCTTAGGGGTGGAGCCAGGGGCGGAGACATGCCCGGACCTGTACAGAGTTAACAGTGGTTTACCACACAGACATGTACAGAGTTAGCAGTGGTTTACCACACTGATACAGCAGCACCTCAACAGTGCCTCATCACCCTGCAAGCTTCTGTTAAATAGATTTGCTGAATAAATTTAAAACCAGGTTTGCAGGCGTGATGCTCTATTCACACATCGAAAGTGAGAGAGATGCTGTGGGACACACGCTAAGTCCAGTAGCTGACAGTGATTAACAGACTGAGTTTGTATTCAGTGATCCCGGGTGTGTTACCTACACCTTCCCTGGATACCAAGGCTAGGAGAGGCACTCTGGAAGATATGGGGAGCTGGGACTTGTCCATGAGAGTAACCGAAGGTATGAGAACTGAAATAATCTAGAGTTCAAAAGGAGAAAAGGACCTAAAATGGACATCAATTAGTCCCTTATCTTGGAGAAATAACGAACACAACACAGCCCCGTTATAGGGGTTAATAACATTGGTAGAAACAAATATAGGATGTGATTAACAGCAGAATCCTACCCCTACAATCACTTATGAACTTGCTGGTGTCTCATCAGGTAAGATGATCGAGTGAATCCCTTCCCACACACGGAGCAGGTGAACGGATTCTCCCTAGTGTGAACTCGCTGGTGTGTCCACAGGTTGGATGAAGTAGTGAATCCCTTCCCACATACAGAACAGGTGAACAGCCTCTCTCTACTGTGAGTGCGTTGGTGGACCTTGAGTCTGGATGATAGAGTGAATCCTTTCCCACACATGGAGCAGGTGAATGGCCTCTCCCCAGTGTGAACCCATTGGTGTGTCAGCAGATCCTTTGCGCTTTTAAAGCTCTTCTCACAGTCAGCACATTTAAAAGCTCTATCAAGGTGAACAAGTTGGTGTGTCAGCAGGTGGGATGATATAGTGAATCCCTTCCCACACACAGAGCAGATGAACGGCCTCTCCCCAGTGTGAACTCGCTGGTGTTGAATGAGGTGAGATGACTGCCTGAAGCTCTTCTCGCAGTGAGTACAACGGAATGGTCTCTCGTCGGTGTGAACAAGCTGATGTTTAATAAAATCTGCAGAGAGTTTAAAGCAGTTCCCACAGTCAGAGCATTTAAAAGGTTTCTCATCAGTGTGAACTCGTTGGTGTAAATGAAGGCTGGACGACAGAGTGAATCCCTTCCCACACACGGAGCAGGTGAACGGCCTCTCCCCGGTGTGACTGCGTTGATGAGTTTTCAGCTCAGATGGGTAATTGAATTGCTTCCCACAGTCCCCACATTTCCACGGTTTCTCCATGGTGCGGGTGTCCTTGTGTTTCTCCAGGTTGGACGATCAGTTGAAGCCTCGTCCATGCACAGAACACGTGTACGGTTTCTCCCCACTGTGAATGGTGCGATGTTTTTTCAGGCTGTGTAACTGGTTAAAGCTCTTTCCACAGTCAGTGCTTCTTCTTCTTCGGCAGTCCCTCGGAACACTCTCACTCGGGTGTGTGGGTCTCAGTGCTTTTCCAGTCACACAGATGTTTGAAATCTTTTCCCACAGACAGAACAGGCAAACATTTCTCCTTCCACATTCAAAGGCCGATGATATTCAGGTCCTGATGAATGGAGTGACTCTGTCAGATCTTGATGTGATGTTTGGTTTGAGTTTGTGGTCTGTAAATGCTGCCCTTCTCACAGCCTGTAAAAGGAGTTTACAAAAGCCATCACTGTGTGTCCAGGATAGAAATTGACAAGATTCTCGCCTCCTGGTTCCTGGCCAAGGGGGCCGCGCATGCGCCCTGCTGCCCCCTAAGTCTCTCAAGATGGAGGCCATTACCCCGGGCCTGTCACTGGGAGAAAGCCCCGCAGCTGCCGCCCCGCTCGGGGCAAACGCCCGGCCCAGAGGCTCTTGTTCGGGGCCTGAGGCCCACCCCGGGTGTTTGTGAAGCGGATAATGTTGAGTGTTTTAATAATGGGGCCTGGAGCCGCACTCGGGGTGTGAGCAGCCCACGTCCCCCCAGGGTTCATTTTTTTTTGTTCATTAATCTTTTATTTAAATCTGGTAGTACTTGTTACAATTCATCAATTACGTGATAAATCCATTACATTCATTAACCACAATAAGGCTAAGCCTTAGAAGAAACAGCTTTAGGATTAACAGTACAAATACAATAATAAATTTTTCCAGACAAAACCAATGTCAACAATACAGGTACCCATAGTAACAAACAATACATACCAGTCCTACTGGCAATCTAGTAACTCTTCATTTTTGCTTGGAATAACCTGTTGTCCTTTTTTAAAAATTTTAACATTCAAGTACAACAGTACTTATACAACTCATCAGTTACATAGTAAATCCATTACATTCATTGACCAATTATGGTCAACAATACAAATACAACAATAAATTTTACAGGTAAATCAATAATGTTTACAGTACAAACTGCAACTATTTAATAAACCAAGAATCCGTACACGCCAGTCCAATTGGCATTGTTCAATCATTCAGTCATTCATTCCTCCATTCGTCCGTTCGTTCGCTCAAGCGTAAGTTCCATGTGCATGACTGCGTACATGTGTGCCATTTCTATCTGCGTGCATGCCTATGTGTTCGTTCATCCGTCCAACAGGCCTCACGCTCACTGAGTGACCCACCGTCCTGGGCAGCGGGCCCTTCATTCGGTCGAACGTAAGCTCCATTGTGTATGCGTACGCGCGTGCATATATTTGTATCCGCATGCGTGCTTTCACTAGAGCATTCGTTCGTTCGATTAAGGAAGGCTTTAACACTAAATAACACCACAATATAGAAAATCCCACAACCATATCAAAAAATCACTTAAGATTTCAAGTAAACTACTTTTAACCAGAACCTGAAACTTCTTCAAAAACAAGAGATACCAGTTCAACGCCAGTCCTATTGACTCTTTAATAACTCCTCGTCTTTTCACTTGATGTTATCCAACCATATAATGTCATTATCCTTATCCACAGTCTTCAACCTTTCCACAGAAAAGAAGCCGACCACTTTCTCAAATCCCGTAAAAGAAAACGAGTACTCAAATTCCCTTCTTCTTGCTGTTATCACTCACAGGACCCAGTCATCAAGACATTCGTTATTCCTTGCCGATATACCTTGTTTGTCTTTTATTTTCCTTTTTTACTTTTATCCCGTTCTCTTTTCCCATCTTATGGCTGTTCAAGCACCGTACTATAGATAGGAACAGTCTGTCTTTCCTCCACCAAATGGCGGCGCACAAACCCGATCCCATCACGAAACAAAGCCTCACAGCTGCCACCAGCTGGAGCACAGACGGGGCCGCTGGAACTCATTCGGGCCGGAGACCGCTCTTCGACTTTAGAAACCTTGCAGCATGCTCACCCACAGCATCTCCCGACTCCGCTTCTGTCGACCACCCACTCCGCCCTAGGCCCCCTGCCTGGGCTCCTCCATGCTGGGCCTCCCGCCTAGGACACTCTTCTCTGGGCCTTCCACCCTGGGCCTTCTGCACTGGGCCCTCCGCACTGGCATTCCCCGTGAGCAGCCGGGGTGTGGAGCAGCCCATTCACACAGCACCGAGCAGAGCTGAGCTGCTGAGAATCTTGCAGCCTCCCCCAGGGTTCATGAACCCGCTCCCTGAGCTCGGGGTGTGAGCGTCCCGCGTCCCCCTGGGGTTCATGAAGCCGCTCCCTGAGCTCGGGTGTGAGCATCCCGTGTCCCCCCGGGGTTCATGAACCCGCTCCCTGAGCTCGGGGTGTGAGCGGCCCGCGTCCCCCCGGGGTTCATGAACCCGCTCCCTGAGCTCGGGGTGTGAGCGGCCCGCGTCCCCCCGGGGTTCATGAACCCGCACCCTGAGCTCGGGGTGTGAGCGGCCCGCGTCCCCCCGGGGTTCATGAACCCGCTCCCTGAGCTCGGGGTGTGAGCATCCCGCGTCCCCCCGGGGTTCATGAACCCGCTCCTTGAGCTCGGGGTGTGAGCGGCCCGCGTCCCCCCGGGGTTCATGAACCCGCTCCCTGAGCTCGGGGTGTGAGCGGCCCGCGTCCCCCCGGGGTTCATGAACCCACTCCCTGAGCTCGGGGTGTGAGCGGCCCGCGTCCCCCCGGGGTTCATGAACCCGCACCCTGAGCTCGGGGTGTGAGCGGCCCGCGTCCCCCCGGGGTTCATGAACCCGCTCCTTGAGCTCGGGGTGTGAGCGGCCCGCGTCCCCCCGGGGTTCATGAACCCGCTCCCTGAGCTCGGGGTGTGAGCGAGCCGCGTCCCCCCGGGGTTCATGAACCCGCTCCCTGAGCTCGGGGTGTGAGCGGCCCGCGTCCCCCTGCGGTTCATGAACCCGCTCCCTGAGCTCGGGGTGTGAGCGGCCCGCGTCCCCCTGCGGTTCATGAACCCGCTCCCTGAGCTCGGGGTGTGAGCAGCCCACGTCCCCCCGGGGTTCATGAACCCGCTCCCTGAGCTCGGGGTGTGAGCGGCCCGCGTCCCCCCGGGGTTCATGAACCCGCTCCCTGAGCTCGGGGTGTGAGCGGCCCGCATCCCCCTGAGGTTCATGAACCCGCTCCCTGAGCTTGGGGTGTGAGCGGCCCGCGTCCCCCCGGGGTTCATGAACCCGCTCCCTGAGCTCGGGGTGTGAGCGGCCCGCGTCCCCCTGGGGTTCATGAACCCGCTCCCTGAGTTCTCTCACCTGATGTGTCAGCGGCTGCTGCCAAGGTCCGCACATGCTCAGCTCACACTGCCCGGGTGATTAACGGGAGCTCCGGACCAATAGGAAGAGCGGGACAGGGCTGGAGGACAGAGCGGGCGGTGGGTCCTCCAACCATTCGGAGAGATCCAGACATCAGGGACCCAAAATAAATTTCACACTCGGAACAACCAAAATTGAACAAACCACTAACTACACATACTTGGGCTTAAAAATCAGTTCTATGGGAAAGTTCAAACTGGCTGTGAATGAACTGAAAGAGAAAGCAAGAAGGGCTTTCTATGCCATTAAAAAATCAATCCAAATAGAAATCCCAATTAGCATTTGGCTAAAAATTTTCAAATCAGCAATTGAACCAATTGCACTCTATGGCAGTGAGGTATGGGGACCGCTAACACAACAAGAATTTGCAAAATGGGACAAACACCCAATTGAGATCCTACATGCAGAATTCTGTAAAAGTATCCTCCGGACTCAAAGGAAAACAGTAAACAATGCATGCAGGGCGGAACTCGGCCAATATCCATTAATAATCACTATCCAAAAAAGAGCCACCAAATTTTGGAATCACCTACAAATGAGCAACCCCCAATGCTATCACTACGACGCCCTGAAATGCCAAGAGCTGACCATAAAGAAGAATACCCTCAGTCAACTCGTCCTGGGACTCAGTGAAGTAACTACTAACACTACTAACAATAACCAGCCCCAGGACAGTGACAGCGTAACACAAAGAATTCGACCCAACACAATCGTCGCTAAGCAAAAGGAAAAATATCTGACATATTGGGCAGAAACAACAAAAACCCAAAGCAAACTCAATTGCTTCTTGGCCCTAAACAGACAATACAACATAGCTGATTACCTGACCATGGTAAAGGACAGCAAACTGAGAAAAATCCTGACAATGTACAGACTTAGTGAACATAGCCTGGCGATCGAAAAAGGTAGACACAGGCAGACCCGGCTACCAAGAGAGGACAGGATATGCTCTCACTGCAGTCAGGGAGTGGTGGAGACAGAGATGCACTTCCTCACAGCTTGTAGAAAATATCAGGGCATAAGGGAGAATTTCTACCCAAAATTTACAAAAATATGCCCGGAATTCAGAAAATTGAATGACGACCAAAAACTCCCATACCTACTAGGGGAAGAGAGAAGTTGCATAACACTAGCGGCACACTATGTTACAGCTTGCCATAAACAGAGGGACAACCACTAAAGATAAGATAAGAGTATATATAAATTATATGAAAGTATATTTCTACACTCAGGGATATATCTGTTTATACACTGTATGGATAGATCTGTATTTTTGTGAACAAACATGAATGTTTTCCGATGCTTTGGCAACATAAGATGTAACTTGTCATGCCAATAAAGCGATTTGAATTGAAAAAAAAAAATTGTGAGGGGCGGGGCTGAGCATGCGCGGGAGAGGCTGATTGTTGGGCAGTGTGAGCTGAGCATGCGCGGGTGGCGAGGCTGCAGCAGGTCAGAGGGAGGTGGGTTAATGAACCCCGGGGGGACGCGGGCTTCACATACCCCGAGTGCGGCCCCAGGCCCGATTATAAGAGCAGTAAATATTATCCGCCCCTACCCGCGGGTTCCCCTATCACTCCGGCCCGAATCTCAACAAAACGCCAAACTCCGGGACAGACAGGAAGTGAGTCAGGGAGCGTCTGTAAATGGAGGAGAAATGGGGACTGGTCAGGGAGCGTCTGTAAATGGAGGAGAAATGGTGACAGGTCAGGGAGCGCCTGTAAATGGAGGAGAAATGGTGACTGGTCAGGGAGCATCTGTAAATGGAGGAGGAATGGTGACTGGTCAGGGAGCGTCTGTAAATGGAGGAGAAATGGTGACTGGTCAGGGAGCATCTGTAAATGGAGGAGAAATGGAAACTGTTCAGGGAGCGTCTGTAAATGGCGGAGAAATGGAGACTGGTCAGGCAGCGTCCAGGAGAAATCATTCAGCATTTTTTGGGGGGTGATTTGTGTGAACAAATATATCAGTGATTTTAATGAGACTCTTTCTGTGTCCCAGCTCCTGTAAATACTGGCTGGAAAGGAGCTGGAATCTCAGGAGGCTCCACACCGCTGACTGCTCGTGTGTCAGTGATCTCCCATCAGATTAATGTGCTTCTGCTGTGTGTGTGTTTAATAAAGTGCCCGAAGCCCTCACTGTAACACTCTCACATATCCCACCTGCAGTGTAATGTCCGTGCTGTGTGCTTCCTGTCCAATATCCCCCTGATCCCTGGCTCTCCTGTTACACCAACTCGGTGTAATGGGACAAGAAGTGCCAGCTCAAGAGATTCCCAAATCAGGGACGGAATGAAAGGTTCAGACATGTGGAATGTTAATCTTACACAATGTGTGAGATGCTGAGCACCCGCCCAACATTTCACCACCACACCTTCTTTTAAATAGTTTCTTCAATTTCTCTTCTGAAGCCATTATTTTATGACAGAGTCCGGTCCCCGCAGGCTGCTGGCTTCCAGTCCCTCATGAGTGTAGAACTGAACCCATCAGAGTCAACACCTTCAGGGGGAGGAAGAAAAGTCGATTAAAAGTAAAAATGTTGGAGATGGTGCGATGGGTTTGGAGTTCAGCACAGGGAGGAGGGAGAGTGCGTGGGATGGGGATTTATAACTTTGGGGAAAAAGAGAGGAAAGAATTTTCCATCGAAACTAGAATTGTCTTCTGAATTTCTATCCTGTACTTACAGTGATGTCTTTTGTAAACTCCTTTTACAGGGCATTAGAAGGCGAGGGTTTACAGACAGGAAACTCAAACCAAACATCACCTCAACATCAGTGTGACTGGAAAAGCACCGAGCCCCACACACCCGAGTGAGAGTGTTCCCGTGCACTGACTGTGGAAAGAGCTTTAACCAGTTACACAGCCTGAAGAAACATTGCACCATTCACAGCGAGGAGAAACCGTACACGCGTTCTGTGTGTGGACAAGGCTTCAACCGATCGTCCAACCTGGAGAGACACAAGGATACCCGCACCACGGAGAAACCATGGAAATGTGGGGACTGGGAAGGGATTCAATTACCTGTCTGAACTGGAAACTCATCAACGCAGTCACACCAGGGAGAGGCCGTTTACCTGCTCTGTGTGTGGGAAGGGATTCATTTCCCCATCCCAGCTGGAAACTCATCGCTACAGTCACACTGGGGAGAGGCCGTTCACCTGCTCCATGTGTGGGAAGGGATTCACACAGTCATCCAACCTGCTGACTCACCAGCGAGTTCACACCGGTGAGAGGGCGTTCACCTGCTCCGTGTGTGTGAAGGGATTCACTAATTCAGCCCAACTTCTGAGACACCAGCGAGTTCACACTGACGAGAGACTTTTAAATGTTCTGACTGTGCGAACTGCATTAAAAGCTCTGAGGAACTGATTCAACACTAGCGAGTTCACACTGATGATAAACCATTCAGTTGCTCTCACTGTGGGAAGTGGTTCAGGTATTTAGCCAATCTCATTGTACACCAGCGCACTCACACTGGGGAGAGACCATTCACCTGCTCCATGTGTGGGAAGGGATTCATTAAATCATCCAACCTGCTGACATACCAGCGACTTCACACTGGGGAGAGGGTGTTCACCTGCTCAGTGTGTGGGAAGGGATTCACTTGCTCATCCAGCCTGCTGAAACACCAATGAGTTCACACTGGGGAGAGGCCGTTCACCTGCTCCGTGTGTGAGAAGGGATTCAGTTGTTCATCCGGCCTTCAGACACACCAGCGAGTTCATACCGGGGAGAGGCCATTCACCTGCTCTGTGTGTGGGAAGGGATTCACTCAGTCATCCGGCCTGCTGATTCGCCAGCGAGTTCACACTAGGGAGAGACCGTTCACCTGCTCCATGTGTGGGAAGGGATTCACTCAGTCATCCAACCTGCTGAGACACCAGCGAGTTCACAAGTAACTGCAGGGGTTGGATTCTGTTGTTTCTGCTGATGTTAATAACCCTGTAACTGGCTGGAGTTTAATATTCTGGATATATAGCTGATTGACTTGTTGGGGCTGCAGTGTCCCTTTAAGAATCATTGTCTGTGATCGTTCCCCTTAATTCAGGACTTTCATAAGAAATTATTTGGCAATAAAATTATGAATTTTACTTTAACCCTAAATTGACCATTGGTACAAAATCTTCAATTTATTGTCTGAAAAGTTCCACTGATTAACATCTCCAATTAGAAAGTGCTGATTAATCCTCACTGACAACTCTTACTGACTTGCACATTACACACAGTGGCACCTCCATTATCCACCAGAAAGAAGGGGAATGGGAATGGGTGGAGAATCGAGAATCTTCAAATGTTGCCCCTCCCGTCTGGTACAGCAATCCCCTTGGCACGGGAATGGAGACAAGTCCAATCCAAGTGATGGGCTGAGTTTAAACTTTCTGGGCCTGTGGGATTGGTTTATATCAGACAGGAGGCGATTGGTGTCAGTGACTGTGGTGTTGGTTTATATCAGACAGGAGGAGATTGGTGTCAGTGACTGTGGGGTTGGTTTATATCAGACAGGAGGAGATTGGTGTCAGTGACTGTGGGGTTGGTATATATCAGCCAGGAGTAGATTGGTGTCAGTGACGTGGGGTTTGTTTATGTCAGACGGGAGGAGATTGGTGTCAGTGACTGTGGGGTTGGTTTATATCAGACAGGAGGAGATTGGTGTCAGTGACTGTGGGGCTGGTTTATATCAGACAGGAGGAGATTGGTGTCAGTGACTGTGGAGCTGGTTTATATCAGACAGGAGGAGGTTGGTGTCAGTGACTGTGGGGTTGGTTTATATCAGACAGGATAAACTAGTCAAAGTTGGAGAAGATATGGTATTCCTACATTTAACGACTGGTAGGAAAGATTATTTTTATTCACTCATAGGATGTGGGCGTCGCTGGATGGCCCAGCATTTATTGCCCATCCCTAATTGCCCTTGAGAAGGTGGTGGTGAGCCGCCTCCTTGAACCGCTGCAGCCCGTGTGGTGAAGGTGCTCCCACAGTGCTGTTAGGGAGGGAGTTCCAGGATTTTGACCCAGTGACGATGAAGGATCGGCGATATATTTCCATGTCGGGATGGTGTGTGTCTTGGAGGGGAGCTTGGAGGTGGTGGTGTTCCCCTGCGTCTGCTGCCCTCATCCCTCTAGGTGGTGGAGGTGGCGGGTTTGGGAGGTGCTGCTGAAGAAGCCTTGGCGAGTTGCTGCAGCGCCTCTTGTCGATCAGAGGGTCTCAACCGGGGTCCATGAGAAGGTTTCAAGGGGTGGGCCCAGAAACTCCCTCTTTCATTCTTTCTCCCACAAGCAGCCCTCACACCGGGCGCCGGCTCAGTTCCCATTGAGCAGCTGCGGGGGAAGCGATGTGGGGCACGATGGGGCCAAGGCTGCAGAAGCCGCCCCTCGCTTGCTGCCAATTGGGTTGATCCAGATTCCCATCATCTCCATCCAGCCTGTTGCCCCCATCTCCCCCCTTCCCCCTATAAATCCAGGCTGGGGTTTATTGGAGGGCGGGGCCAATCCCAATTCCAGGAGCCCAGCCCGTTGAACACCTCCCACTGGAACAGGAGCAGTGCGCAGGCGCAGTTTGCGGGACCCGGAGCTCCAGCCGCCGCTCGCCCTCACACCAGGTGGTGCCACTGAGCAGGACAGCCCGAGGCCTCGGCGATTGGTCCGGTCAACCGTCAATCAAAGGCCGGCAACCAATCCGCTTTGCCCAAATCCCGCCTCCAACCGCCGTCCATTGTTGGGGCGAAATTCAAAGGGAGTTCAAACTGTCAATCAAAGGCCAGCCCCGCCCACTGCACCCTGCTCACTCTCCAATTGGTGGCTGCTGGGGTGGGCGGGGCGATAAAGGGTCAATCAGTGCACTTCCCGCCTCCACCTGGGAGCTGGGCTTTGCTCAGGTGAGCAGATCACGTGGGCTGGAAAGAAGGTGGCCACAAGGCAGCTTGTGAGGTCACTGGGCCTCTTGTATTGGGGAATCAAGGAGGAGGGAGTTTAAAACATACTATTACCGCACTTAATTGCCAAATAACTACTTATTTCAAAAAATAAAGCACAGTGATTTGAAATGGAAAGACTTGCATTTATAGAAAGGCTTCTGTGATCGCAGGATGGCCCAAAGCGCTTTACAGACAATGGATCCTGGCCTCTTAATCTATTTCATTTCATGTGCTTCTTTTGTCTTGACAAGGGGTTCACCTGAAAAGTTGACTCTAATTTCTCTCCACGGATGTTGCCTGGCCTGCTGAGTTTTTCCAGCATTTTCTGTTGTTATTTCGGATTTCCAGCATCTGCAGTATTTTGCTATCATACAGTCAATGAATACTTGTGTTGTGTTACAGGGGGTCCAGGGAATTTTTATAACACAGGAGGGGCCTCAGAGAACCCCTGATCTACACTGTCCCATCAAACACTCTCAGGGCAGGTACAGCACGGGTTAGATACAGAGTAAAGCTCCCTCTACACTGTCCCCATCAAACACTCCCAGGGCAGGTATAGCACGGGTTATATACAGAGTAAAGCTCCCTCTACACTGTCCCATCAAACACTCCCAGGGCAGGTACAGCATGGGTTAGATACAGAGTAAAGCTCCCTCTACACTGTCCCATCAAACACTGCCAGGGCAGGTACAGCACGGGTTACATACAGAGCAAAGCTCCCTCTACACTGTCCCATCAAACACGGCCAGGGCAGGTACAGCACGGGTTAGATACAGAGTAAAGCTCCTTCTATACTGTCCCATCAAACACTCCCGGGGCAGGTACAGCACAGGTTAGATACAAAGTAAAGCTCCCTCTACACTGCCCCATCGAACACTCCCAGGGCAGGTACAGCACGGGTTAGATACAGAGTAAAGCTCCCTCTACACTGGTGCATCAAACCCAGGACAGGTACAGGGACATGTTACCAATACCTCCCCTGGATACCAAGGCTAGGAGAGGCACTCTGGATGCTATGAGGAGCTGGGACTTGTCCATGAGAGGAACTGAAGGTATGAGAACTGAAATAATCTCGAGTAATTATTATGTCCATGTGTAATTGAGACATGGACTGCAGGAGTTGGTTATAACAGGTCTTTACTGAGTGGAGACAAACTGGAACTATGCAAAGTTACTACACAGGCTTATATACAGGGGTGGTCACTACTGGTACTGCAGTATACAGGGGCTGCAGAATATAGTTCCTTCTGCAAAGTACATACACTGCAATTCCTCCCCTTTTAGCTAAACAGTACATAACATTCGATTAATAATTAAATAACATATTTACAATTGCAGTTGTAATATACATTAGCTGAAGTTAAGCAATTATAAGTTCAGTCTTTGAGGAGGCTTACTGATCCTGTCTGGATAACGCCTCTTTGGGGTATCAGGATCTTCTGGCAGAGTTAATTTGGAATCAACGTCGTTGTTGGGTTTGTCTGCTTCCAATATTCCCGATTCTGAGGTAGATGCAATTGGTACTTCAGTTTCATCACCAGGTGTATCGGATCGTGGTGTGGAATTGACGTTTTCCAGTGACTCTAGAATCTGGTCAGCATGGCTGTAATGATATCAGCAAATAGAAATGGTATTTGCCTGTTCGATTATGATGCCTTAATAGCATGTTTGCATGTATTGATTGCTTGTGACTGACCAGCAGAGGGCATGTAACCGAGAGAAGCAAGGCAGTTAGTTTGGTTTCAGTTTCATTCTAGATGCATCACAAGCATCGTGTCTCCTGTAAAAGCTGTATAAAAGAGTTGAACAAGCTTTAGATTAAAAGTCATTCTCTTTCATAAATGTCTCGTCATTGAACCCACAAAGAAATCAATACATGGTGTCAGAAGTGATTGAAAGAGATGAAGAGAAAAAATCTGACGTTAAATCAGCTCTTCACAGATTAGCAAGCCAAAAGAGAACATCGTTACTTACCATTAGAGAATAGCTAACAAAGTGAAAAATGGAAGGTTTACTCCCACCGGTGTCGCTTCAGTTGACAGGTAATGTGGCTGAAAATTGGAGAAGGTTCAAACAACATGTGGGGTTGTATTTATCAGCAATCGGAGCTGACGAGAAAAGTAATAAAAGGAAATCGTCACTGTTCTTACATGTCGTGGGTGATGAAGCGCTGGAGGTGTATAATAACTTCACATTCGCTGCTAATGGAGACAATATGAAGCTAGATAAAATAATGGAACAGTTTGAGGCCTACTGCATACCTAAACGTAACATGACGTTTGAGAGGCACAGATTTTTCACATGTGTACAGAAAACAGGTGAGACTATTGATCAGTATGTGACTGAACTGAGAAACAGAAGCAAATCGTGTGAATTTGGGGGACTGACAGACTTGCTGATAAAAGACAGGCTGGTGTGTGGTCTAAGGGAAAGACTGCTAAGAGAGCAAGATCTAGACCTGGGAAAAGCCATAGCACTGTGTAAGGCTACAGAGACTGTGAAGTCGCAGGCAAAGGAGCTGTTCAGTGACAGTAGCTGCAACGTGGATGCAGTGAGTAAGAACGGACACAAACCGTTTAACAAAAAGAGCGCCAATGTGAAAAAAGAGGCGTGGCCAGTGAATGAAAATGAAAGGGACAATCGAAAGTCATGTAGTCGATGCGGTACACAGCATCCACCAAGAAAGTGTCCAGCATATGGTAAAACATGCAATAGTTGCAACAAGAACAACCATTATGCCCGTTGCTGTAAGAACCAAATGCAACAAAGCAAGGTCCATGCAGTAGATGAAAGCAACATAGAGGAGTTCTATGTAGATGTTGTGTCTGAAAACAAAACAGAAGAAAGAGACTGGATGTTGACACTAAAAGTGAATGACATACACATTCCATTTAAATTGGATACTGGAGCACAAGTTAATGTGATATCAGAGACTGATTTTAAGAAAATTAGACCCAGACCAAAGATACATGGAATCAAAGTGAAAGTGACACGATACTCAGGTACTGAAATACCAGTGAAAGGAAGATGCATTGTCAAAGTGACACACAAGGACAGAGAGCACACGTTAGCATTAATCGTGGTGCCAAAGGAGGTGCAAGCCGTACTAGGTTTAAAAGCCTGTGAGAGACTGAACCTGGTAAAGAGAGTCCTCGTTGTGGAAAGCGAAGGAGAGACAGTCTATGATGAACTCATGAAAGAGTACAAAGACCTATTTAAGGGTCCAGGCTGCATTCCAGGAGAACACACGATCAGAGTAGATAAAAGTATGACACCGGTCATACATCCATGCAGGAAAGTTCCGTTTGCTCTTCAAAAGCAACTGAAGGCAGAGTTGGACAGGATGGAAAGCCTGAACGTGATTCAGAAGATAGATGAGCCAACTGAGTGGGTGAGTTCCCTCATCGTAGTGGACAAAAAGAATGGAAAGCTCAGAATTTGCCTGGATCCAAGAGATCTAAACAGAGCAATAAAGAGAGAGCACTTCAAGCTTCCTACACGTGAGGAAATCATGGCACAGTTTGCAAATGCAAAATATTTCAGCAAGTTAGATGCATCATCAGGATTTTGGCAGATGAAGCTGGACGAAGCAAGTTCAGGACTGTGCACGTTCAACAGTCCATTTGGCAGATACAGATTCCTAAGGTTACCATTTGGCATTGCCTCAGCTCCTGAAGTGTATCACAAAACTATCCATATGATCTATGAGCACCTGGAGGGAGTTGATACATCAATGGATGACATCATAGTATGGGGAACCACGAGAACTGAGCATGACGAGAGACTGAAAAAAGTGCTGGAAGCAACAAGGAAAACAAACCTGAAGCTGAATAGAGAGAAATGCCAGCTCGGGGTGACAGAACTGACATTCGTGGGAGATATCCTTAGCAGTGAGGGCATCAGACCAGATCCCAGAAAGGTGTCCGCCATTGAGAATATGCCAAAAGCCACAATGCAAAAAGGACGTGCAGAGGTTTAATGGAATGATCAACTACATGGGGAAATTCATATCCAACCTCTCAGAAAAGATGGCGCCACTGAGAAGACTAACTGAAAAGAACATAGAATGGGAATGGAATCATGAGCATGAGAATTCATGGAGCGATCTAAAGAAACTGCTCACAGAGGAACCAGTTCTGAGGTTTTATGACCCAGCGAGACCCATCAAGATATCATCAGATGCATCACAGAGTGGGCTCGGTGCCGTTCTTCTGCAACAATATGACTACTGGCAACCTATTGCATATGCATCGCGCTCAATGACAGACGCGGAGATGCGATATGCTCAAATAGAAAAGGAGCTGCTCAGCATCACATACGCCTGTGAAAGATTTCACCAGTTTGTGGCAGGACAAGCAATCAGTGTAGAGACTGACCATAAGCCCTTGATTGCATTGTTCCAAAAGCCACTAAATAGCTGTCCGCTTAGAATACAAAGAATGATGATCAGGCTGCAACGCTATACACTGAATGTTGCGTAAACACCGGGTAAGCTGATGTATACAGCAGACACGTTGTCCAGAGCTGTTGACCCAAGTGAGCCCGCAAACACCACAATGGATGAAAAAGTGAATGCCTACGTGGACATGATCACAAGTGCACTGCCCATAGCAGATGCAAAAATGGAGCTCATAAAGACTGAGACAAACAAATATGAAACAATGAGACGACTGAGAAAAAGCATCTTGGATGGATGGCCCAACATGAAGCAAGACTGCTCACCTGACATGGCAGAGTACTGGAACTGCAGGGCGGAACTATCAGTGGTCGAAGACATCATCTACAAAGGAAGTAAAATAGTTATCCCAAAGAGTCTGAGAAAAGAGATGTTAAAAAAGATCCATGGAGGACATCTGGGAATCGAAAAGTGTAAGAAAAGAGCACGAGAGGTGATGTACTGGCCACGAATCAACCAAGATGTGACAAATGAGGTGTCAAACTGCACAATATGCCTGAAATATCAAGCAAGCAATCCGGTAGAACCACTAAAGCCACACCCAGCACCAGACAGACCTTACCAGAAGGTAGGCGCTGACCTATTCGTATGTCAAGGGAAGGACTATCTTGTAGTCACAGACTATTACTCCCTGTATCCAGAGGTTTGTAGACTGTACACCACCACTGCAGATGCTGTGATAACATGTATGAAAGCCATATTATCCAGACATGGCGTGGCAAGCGAGGTCTTCACAGACAACGGACCCCAGATTTACAATGCAAGTTTCCGACACTTTGCCAAAGAGTGGGACTTTGTCCACACAACGTCAAGTCCTCACTATCCACAGTCCAATGGACTAGTGGAAAAATCGGTCCAGACAGTGAAAAGACTGATGTACAAGGCAAAAGAGAGCGGAACTGACTTCTACCAAAGCATGCTTGTATACCGCACAACGCCGCTCGAGTGTGGTAAGTCACCAGCCCAACTCCTGATGGGACGTCGGCTAAGGTCAAACCTACCCATCCCGGAGAACCTCCTGAAAACAAAAGAGGGGGAGAAAGTGAGGAAGTTCAAAGAACAACAGAAAGAAAAGCAAAAGTACTACTATGACAGAGGAACACAAAACCTACCTGAACTCCACACTGGTGACCAAGTAAGGTTGAAAGACAAAACAAACACATGGACTCAGAAGGGAACTGTCCTGAGTGAAGTTCAACCAAGATCATACACCATTCAGACAGATGAGGGTGCTGTTCTGAGAAGAAATCGTCGAGATCTTCTCATGGGACCAGCCACAGCAGGTCAAGAGACTGATACTGTTGAACAACCTGATCACACAGCTGAGAACACATCATCTGAGGCAACAACTCAGATTCAAGGACAATCAATCAGAAAATCCTCAAGACACGTGAAGCCTCCTGAGAGACTCATTGAGCAAATTTAAGGACTATTGTTATAGAAGGAAGTAATGTTATCTTATTCTTTCTTCAAGTTCTAGTGTATTGACATATTTCATGTGAACACACAAAGCAAGGTTAAAAAACCTCGATCATGATAATGATAATGTAAGTTCATTAAGTGTTACAGTTAAAATGCAGATTAATACAAAGAAAACATGTTGTTAGTTAAAAGTAAAACGCTTTTGTTTTAAGAAAAGGAGATGTAATGATATCAGCAAATAGAGATGGTATTTGCCTTTTCGATTATGATGCCTTAATAGCATGTTTGCATGTATTGATTGCTTGTGCCTGACCAGCAGAGGGCATGTGACCGAGAGAAGCAAGGCAGTTAGTTTGGTTTCAGTTTTGTTCTAGATGCATCACAAGCATCGTGTCTCCTGTAAAAGCTGTATAAAAGAGTTGAACAAGCTTTAGATTAAAAGTCATTCTCTTTCATAAATGGCTCGTCATTGAACCCACAAAGATATCAATACAATGGCGTCTTACAATGCTCTCTCCGACGTCCACGGTATACATCAGAGGTCCTTGCCGTGTACAGATCGTTCCTGGCTGCCATTTCTCTGTGCGGTAGTCCCGGGCCAAAACTGGTTGACCTATCTTAAAACTCCTGGTCGGCCTTTCATTCATATTCTGAAACTGCCTGTTCTCCACATCTCTTCTGATGTTTGGCTTAACCAAATCCAAGCGGCATCGTAGTCTTCGATTGAAGAACATCATGGCTGGAGTTTGGTTGGTAACCGCATGTGTCGCATTCCGATAGGCAAACAAGAAGTTATCCACCTTGTGTTGTAGGGGTATGTCTTCATTACACATTGCCTTGATAGCCTTCTTGAATGTTTGAACGAACCTCTCAGCCAATCCATTGGTGGCTGGATGATATGGGGCGGATGTGTAATGCTTAACACCATTGTTCTTTAAGAACCTCCGGAACTCTTCAGACACAAACTGTGGTCCATTGTCGGAGCAAATCTGTTCAGGCAGCCAATTTCTGGTGAATATGGTTCGTAAGACTGTGATAGTTTTTCTGTGGTGGTTGAGAACATTTTTATTACCTCTGGCCACTTTGAATGTGCATCCACTGCAATTAAAAACATCGAGTCCATGAAGGGACCAGCAAAATCAATGTGTACCCTTTGCCATGGAGATGAGGGCCACTCCCATGGATGTAGAGGGGCTTGTGGTGGGGCGTTTTGGACCTTCTGGCATCCTGTACAGCTCTTGGTCATCTCTTCAATTTCTCTATCGATTCCCGGCCACCACACAAACGCTCTGGCTAAGTTCTTCATTGTTACCCCTCCCAGATTACCCGCATGAAGCTCATTGAGCACTCTATCCTTCAATTTGGGTGGAATTACTACTCTGGATCCACACATCAAGGTTCCTCTGCACACTGACAACTGTTCTCTTCTCGGCGAGAATGCTGGCAGCAGTGGTTCGCCAAGTGCTGGCCATCCCTTCACCATTAAATCATAGACCCAGGAGAGTGTCGGGTCATTTCGTGTTTCCTTTTCTATGTTTGCATTCATCACAGGTAGACATTCAACTATGGTCGAGTGGAATATCTCCACTGGATCCACTGCAGATGCTTCTTCCACCGTCGGCAACGGTGGGCACGACAATCCATCAGCATTCCCATGCTTTTTAGTTCCTTTGTACTCGATGACATATTGGTGTGCCCCTAGGAAAAGGGACCACCTCTGTAGCCGTTGTGCTGTCATTATCGGGACGCCCTTCTGAGGGTTGAAAATGGAGACAAGAGGTTGATGATCAGTTAGTAGAGTAAATTTCTGACCGTGCAGGTACTGATTGAACTTCTTCACCCCCCACACCAGGCTGAGGGCCTCTCTGTCAATCTGGGTGTAGTTACGCTCGGCTGAAGTTAATGAGCGTGACGCAAAAGCTATCGGCCTCTCTGAACCATCAAGGAATTTATGTGACAGTACCACTCCAATGCCATAGGGAGACGCATCACACGGCAGTCTTATCGGTAGTGATGGGTTGTAGTGAGCCAATACTTCTCTTGAAGTGATTAGATCTTTACTCTTCTGAAAGGCCCGCTTACATTCATCGCTCCATTTCCATGCCACTCCAGTTTGTAGTAGGGCATTCAGTGGGTGCAGAATTGTGGACAAATTCGGCAAAAACTTATGGTAGTAATTCACCAATCCGAGGAATGACCTCAGTTGTGACACATTTTCAGGCGCTGGAGCCTTAACTACCGCTTCAATTTTGTCAGGGGACTTATGTAACCCCTCTTCATCAATCACGTGGCCACAATACGATATCTGTTTCTTAAAAAACTCGCACTTGGGGCGATTGGCTCGTAGCCCATGTTCTCTTAGTCTAGTGAGCACCTGCTCTAGGTTGGCAAGGTGTTCACTGCCATCTTCACCTGTCACTAGGATGTCGTCCAAGTAACACTGAGTCCCCGGAATCCCTTGCAGGACTTGTTCCATCGCTCTTTGCCATATCGCCGGAGCTGATGCTACTCCGAATACCAGTCGATTATACTGGTAAAGACCTTTGTGAGTGTTTATCGTGAGATAATTCCCAGAGGATTCTTCAACCTCCATCTGCAAATATGCTTGTGCTAGGTCAATTTTTGTAAAACGCTTCCCTCCAGATAGTGAGGCGAAAATATCTTCTTTCCTCGGGAGAGGATATTGTACTGTGTGAAGGATTGGGTTCACCGTCACCTTGAAGTCCCCACCGATGTGAACCTTCCTTGGCTCCTCAGACTTATTGTTTAATGTTTTTTCATGACAGGAATGATGGATGTCGCCCACTCGCTCCAGTCTACCTTAGATAACATGTCTGCATTCTCCAGATTCTCCAGCTCTGCCTCGACGGCTGGGCGAATTGCATATGGTACCGGTCTTGCTTTGAAAAACTTGGGAATTGCATTCTCTTCTATTTTTATCGAGGTGGTTACGCCTTTAAGAGTTCCCAGTTCCTGTTGAAATACCTCTTTGGCGTTAGCTAAGATTTTTGACAATCGTCCAGGTGTGACGTCGTCATCCTTTTTACCAGCCACCATCAGTGCCTGAATGGAGTGCCAGTCTAAACTTATCTTTCTGATCCATTCACGTCCCAATAACGGTGGTCCACCACCTTGCAGTATGTACAGATACAATTTCTGTATTTCCTTGCCGTTGTATTCGACAGGCACCCTTATTTTCCCTCTGGGGTATACGCTTTGCCCCGTATATGTCCTCAAGACAATGGATGTCTCTTTCAAGTGTATGTGTGAGAATAGCCGCTCGTATTCTCGTCGATTCATGACGGTCAGGGCTGATCCTGTATCCAATTCCATTTTGACTTGGGACCCTGCTATCGTGAGGGTGACCCAAATGGTTCGGTGATACTCTTTTGCGATTATGTTGTGAAGTTTGAGACAGCTTAGTCTCTTGTTCCCGGATTCACTACCGCTCATCTGGTCTTCGGAACTACTGTCCGTCATCTTTTGTACTTTCCTGTACTGTTCCTTAGTAGCCTTTTTGTTATCATTAGTCTTCCCAGACCTGCAAACTCGTGCAATGTGTCCCATCTTTCCGCATTGCCTGCATATTTTGTCCTTGGACCAGCAGTCCTTCTGGTCATGGGTTGTTCTGCCGCAGTGATAACATTTTTCAAATCCCCGTGTCATTTCGTGGGTGCCGTATTCCTGTGGCTTTTGCTGTATTTCCGCAGCTCCCCTTGCTGCTGCTTCGTACGATACTGCCACGCTGAAAGCCTTATCTAGCATCAGCTCTTTCTCTGAGAGTAACCTCTTCTGGGTTCCTTCACTCAGGAGTCCACAGACAAATTTGTCCCGTAGAGTATTGTCAGTCCTGCTCTGAACTGGCAGTGCTTTGATAGCTTGCGTAGTTCCGTAAGGTAATCAGCATTGCTCTCATCTTTATGCTGATTTCTCCTGTGGAATTTAAATCTTTCTGCTATCAGCAGCGGTGTAGGATTTAGGTGTTCCTGTAGGATATCAACAATTTCGTTAAAACTCTTCGCCATCGGTTTGGCTGGAGTAATCAGGTTCCGCAATAGGCCGTACGTTCTTGCGCCCATTAAGTTTAGTAGTACCGATGCCTTTTTCTCATCGGCTACTTCGTTTGCCTCGCAATATACTTCGACTCTTTCCACATACGTGGTCCAGTCTTCTATTGCATTATCGAAGGCAGTGATATTGCCAGTCTTCGGCATCTTGGAAATCTAAGATGGCGCCTCCCACGCTTTGCCTTCTTCCCCGATTTAACAAAATGGCGCCTCCCGCGCTTCCTGTCTTCTCCGCTGCTGCTAGCACTGTTGCTGGCGTTTTATGCCTTGATGGCGACGCCCTATGGTCTCCACGCTCTTCCTCCCGCGCTGCTGCTAACGCCGCTCTCCGCAGTTCCCGTGGCAAACTGCAGCTCCTCGCGGCTTTCTGCGCTTCTAATTTCTTTTATTTCCCCATCGTCGGAGCAACCCTATGGGACACTTTCCTCCCTCTTCTCGGGTCTGTACGCTGCCCAGCTTCGTAGCACCGGCCGCTCCCTGTGTGCTCCACCCTCTCTCTCTCTCTCCTCTTCCCGACAACGCTGCTCCGCCCCGTTGAAAAGCCACCCGATCGAGCTCAAGCCCGCCACAGCCCAGGAAGGATCAGTGTACTACCTGCCACCAGCCCGATTAGCTGGAACACCATCGACAGGATAACCAAGCCCCACTCTTGACAGCCTCTCCTGCAAATCTTCAACTCCGATGAATCAGAGGTGGTTGCCCACGGTCGACGCCCGTTTCTTCTGTTTGTTTTATTCTTTCTTTCTTCCTTCTGGCCTTGACCTCTGACAACTTCGCTTCGGGATGGATCCCCATGAGGTGGTGCAGACTGTAGGTAAGCTCAGATCTGCTCGTCGCCAGTATTATGTCCATGTGTAATTGAGACACGGACTGCAGGAGTTGGTTATAACAGGCCTTTACTGAGTGGAGACAAACGGGAACTAACTATGCAAAGTTACTACACAGGCTTATATACAGGGTGATCACTACTGGTACTGCAGTATACAGGGGCTGCAGAATATAGTTCCTTCTGCAAAGTACATACACTACAGTAATGATCGGGTGCTAGTCGTGGCTCAGTGGTAGCACTCTCTCTCTCTCTCTCTCTGTGTCTCAGTGGGAGCACTCTCTCTCTCTTGCTCTCTCTCTCGCTCTCTCTCTCTCTCTCTGTGTCTCAGTGGGAGCACTCTCTCTCTCTCTCTCTCTCTCTCTGTGTCTCAGTGGGAGCACTCTCTGTCTCTCTCTCTCTGTGTCTCAGTGGGAGCACTCTCTCTCTCTCTCTCTGTGTCTCAGTGGGAGCACTCTCTCTCTCTCTCTGTGTGTCTCAGTGGGAGCACTCTCTCTCTCTCTCTGTGTGTCTCAGTGGGAGCACTCAGTTTTTTCAGTTCAGTTCAAATGCTTTATTGGCTCTCTCTCTCTCTCTCTCTCTCTCTGTGTGTCTCAGTGGGAGCACTCTCTCTCTCACTCTCTCTCTCTCTCTTGTCTCTGAGTCAGTAGATTGTGGGATCAAGTCCACCTCCAGAGACTTGAGAACACAATCTAGGCTGACACTCCAATGCAGTACTGAGGGAGTGCTGCACTGACAGAGGTGCCGTCTTTGGGCGACACTTTCAAGTGAGGCCCCCTCTGCCCTCTCAAGTCGACGTAAAAGATCCCATGATGTCATTTCGAAGAGCAGGGGAGTTCTCCCTGGAGCCCTGGCCAACATTTCTCCCTGAACCAACATCACTAAAACAGATCATCTGGTCATCATCACATTGCTGTCTGTGGGACCTTGCTGTGCACAATTGGCTGCTGCATTTCCTACATTACAACAGTGACTGCTCTTCAAATGTACTTCATTGGCTGTAAAGCGCGTTGGGATGTCCTGAAGTTGTGAGAGGTGCTGTATGAATACAAGTCTTTCTTTAACAAAGGAGAAAAGGCCCAAAATGGAACAGTCGGTAACAGGACATCAATTAATCTCCTCTTATCTTAGAGACACCAAGGACTCGATACAAAGTGTGTTTGAAACAAAGCAGATTTATTTGATTTATATCCAGAATATTAAACTCCAGCCCAGTTACAGGGGTTATTAACATCAGCAGAAACAAACCCCAACTGTCAGAATGAATACAATTCAGTCCTGGATGTGATTAACAGCAGAAAAAAACAACAGAATCCAACCCCTGCAGTCACTGGTGAACTCGCTGGTGTCTCAGCAGGGTGAATGACTGAGTGAATCCCTTCCCACACATGGAGCAGGTGAACGGCCTCTCCCCAGTGTGAACTCGCTGGTGTGTCAGCAGACTGGAGTGCCGAGTGAATACCTTCCCACACACGGAGCAGGTCAACAGTCTCTCCCCAGTGTGAACTCGCTGGTGTGTCAGCAGACTGGAGTGCCGAGTGAATCCCTTCCCACACACGGAGCAGGTGAACAGCCTCTCCCCAGTATGAACTCGCTGGTGTCTCAGCAGCTGGGAGCTGTACAGAGCTCTGATTAGAACCCACCTGGAGTATTGTGTTCCGATCTGGGCACCGCACCTCAGGAAGGAGATATTGGCATTGGAGAGGGGTCGCGGCGCAGATTCACCAGAATGATATCGGTGCTAAAAGGGTTAAATTTTCTTTTAAAAACTCAAGCAGGTTTGTAGGACGCAACCCAGCCCACGTAACGTCAGGAGGTGGGTCATTGTCCCCGATGCAGCAGGGGAGTCACAACCACAAACAGGGGCGGGCAAATGGAATCTGCCGTTTGCTGCATCAATGTGTTTGGCTCTGTTCCATGGAGGAGCCGGCACATTTCCAGTTTCACCCACCCCCCGCCCTCCGATCTGCAAGCTCCCTGTCAGCCCTGGTTTAGCGGTTGGAGCTGGATATTGCACAGATGAGTCCCGGCCATCAAAATGGCTGGGTCCTCTCGCCGAGGACATTGGACAGGCAGCACCATCACACCGCTCGCCCGACGTCCACCCAGAATGAAAATTAGCCCCAGGAAGTCCAAGCTCAGCAATCTCAGCAACGTCAAACACATCCAAGATCCCCGATCAGCTGCAAGAGAAGGATCGACATTCCATTCTTGCCCATGTGCCAGTTGCAATTGAGCCTTACTTTGAAAATGAGCCTGACTGAATGATCTGATCTGTGGTGTTTAATGGACTTGGGAAGTCAATCATATTTGGAAATATGAAACTGAAACCTGTATTTATTGAAAATATCAAATCTACCTTATTCAGCTGACTGATGCATCTCAATGGCAAGAGCATTTCGATAATAAAGGTTTGCAAATCACAGCTGAATTTGATATTTCCAATAAAATCAACCTCAATGTTTCACAAATCCGTGATGTTCCAAGAGTTTTCAATGCAGAGGACCAGACTGGATGGTGATAAATATTTGGACATCTCCAAGCACACTGCCTGACACTAGATTGTCCTTCACATTACAAGCTGTCTTATCCTCTTCAGCAATGCACAGCTTCAAATGAGAGAAAAGGTCGTCGCGTGTCTGGGTTTCTTCCTGCACAATGGACCTCCAGTTTGTTCCCATTGGCTCACTCTCACTGCATGTGACGAGATCACTGCTTTGCTGTCAGATCACAGGCCAAATGTCAGAATTAAAGAAATTGTGGTGTTAAGAGTAGCTGGAATATTATTAAGGATCAGAACCAAACTATTGTCAGGGGAAATTTGCTTGGGTTGTGTTTGGAAACAGCAGGGGGTGATTTTAACCTCACGCACCCGGCGGGAAACTAATGCGATCGGATCGGCCGCTTGTTTTACACCCGCCCGATTTCACTTTCGACTGAAATTATTGGAGAGCAAAATCGGGGAAGGTGTAAAACGGGCAGGAAATTCAATCCCATCAGGTGGGGGAGGTTCAAATTACCCCCAGCATATCTGAACTAGAAGGACAACTACTAAAAAATGGCCAAAAGGACAATAAAATAACGATGGAAACTGCCTGAGCAGTTCCGCAGCAACACAAATCCCCAAATTGGAAGCTTTCTGCTTTTTAACCTCGTACACTATTTATCTACAAAATACATCTCTAATTATCATCAACAGCAAGCTGCAATATCACTTATTGGAATATGATTGTTTGACTAAGTAAGAGTTTAGCCAAAAAACTACCTGCAGTTATTTTACAAATATAGTATTTTCTTACTTTAAGCAAACTTTTTGAAGTTTTCTTTTGCCTTTTACTTTTTGTTGTGTATGGTTTTTTCTCTTTCGGTCCCTGCACACAACCAAAGCATTCTCAGCTGAGGGAACAGGTGGGCAGCTTGCTCTGACCCTGCCATTCTACTGTGACCCATGGGGTCTCACCCTCCAAATGGACTTCCTTGTGGGGACACGCTCACTTTCTGTTGAACTCCCTCTTTCTTCCTGACAGTCCAGTGGAGATTAAGGATTTGCAGTGTGAGGGAGAATGGGCATAAACCCACATCCCACCATTCTTTGGTGCCATTTGTTGAGCTGGCATGCTGTGCCCGTCTCCGTTAATGGCTTCTGATGTTCTTCAGTTTTTTCAACTACTTGTGCTTCAAAAGACTCGAGCTGTTCAGCCAAACAGCCACGTGGACTTTCAGTCCAACATATAATCCATCGATCAGTCGATTACTCATTTCATTCATTTAGTAACGGCAGATTTTACTATCTTACACCACATTCTGTGTATTTAAGATAGTATCTGAGGACGATCTGAATTTATGTTGATAAATTATTGGGAGGGTAGAAGTGGTGCGATGCTCAACATTAAGAGTCGGACTGTTTCCGATTCACCAATTGAACACTTTGCTCTCACCAACGTGCGTGGGCCCTTTAAATGTGCTGCGCGGTTTCTCTCCCAGCGGCAGGAGCTGGTGAGCGGCCTGCGTGGGACCTCGCCATTGCTGCGCCACCATGCAGCCGCACACATTAGGGGCAACATTGGTGTGCGGCCCTCAACAGCTCACCACAACTTGTTAAGTGGCCCTCCAGCCCAAATCATTGCCCACCCCTGCCCGAAACCATCTTTAACGGGATTCTGCCTCCTGACGGAGCTGGGAAAGATTTTGCCATTATTACCACAATTGTGCACCATCTTCTTTTCCAAAGATCTCTGAGCTTCTCTAATGGCTGCTTTTGTCTCCCTCAACTGTGGGTGATATTTCTCTCTATTCTCCTGTAAACTCATTTATCTTGATCTCAACTGGGTTCAATGTAAGATAGTTCAGGGAGTCGGGCATCATTCACCCCTAGACCTACGCTGGCCGGTAAAACCCCAGATGGTTCCTTAGCAAGGATTCCTCTGGTTCCTCACCATATATTTGTCAGGATACCGAAACCCAGCTTTCTTACCGTCCACTCCAGGAGGCCCCACTCCCTGAGCCTACAACCTTCAGCAGGGTCAGTGCTGGAGTTCCACAGCAGGAGTGAACCCAACTGTCAGAGTGAACAGGGTTCAGTCCTGGATGTGATTAACAGCAGCAATAACAGCAGAATCCAACCACTGCAGTCACTTGTGAACTTGCTGGTGTGTCAGCAGGTTGTATAACCAAGTGAATCCCTTCCCACACACGGAGCAGGTGAATGGCCTCTCCCCAGTGTGAGTGCACTGGTGTCTCAGCAGGATGGAGCTCTGAGTGAATCCCTTCCCACAAACTGAGCAGGTGAATGGCCTCTCCCTAGAGTGAACTTGCTGGTGTGCCAGCAGGCTGCAGTTCTGAGTGAATCCCTTCCCACACACTGAGCAGATGAATGGGCACCTCTCCGGTGTGAACTCGCTGGTGTGTCAGTAGGTGGGACAAATTTGTGAATCCCTTTCCACACACTGAGCAGGTGAACATCTTCTCCCCAGTGTGAACTCACTGGTGTGTCAGAAGTGTGGTTGAATTCGTGAATCCTTTTCCATACTCAGAGCAGGTGAACGGCCTCTCCCCAGAATGAATTTGCTGGTGTGTCAGCAGATCCCTTTTGCTTTTAAAGCTTTTCTCACAGTCAGAACATTTAAAAGGTCTCATGTTTGTGTGAACAAGTTGGTGTCTCAGTAGCTGGAATGACTGAGTGAGTCCCTTCCCACACACAGAGCAGGTGAACGGCCTCTCCCCAGTGTGAATTCGCTGGTGTGTCAGCAGGTCACTTGACTGAGTGAATCCATTCCCACACACTGAGCAGGTGAATGGTCTCTCCCCGGTGTGACTGCGTCGATGAGTTTCCAGCTCAGACGGGTAATCAAATCCTTTCCCACAGTCACTACATTTACAGGGTTTCTCCCCGGTGTGACTGCGCTTGCGTTTCGCCAGGCCAGAGGATCGACTGAATCCTCGTCCACACACAGAACACGTGTACGGTTTCTCCCCGCTGTGAACGGTGCTTTTTGCTTCCATGTTATGTTTGATGATATTCAGGTCCCGATGAATAGAGTGATTCTGTCAGATCTTGATGTGAGGTTTGAGTTAAATATCCTGTCTACACATCCTGCCCTTCGAATACCCTGTAAAATGAATATAAAACAGGAAAAAGGGAGCGTGAGAGAGAACCCACAAAAACACAAAGACAGGTTGTGAAATTGAGCTCAATGAATCTGGGAATTTGTGGGGCCGGTACTAGGAAATAAGTAACGATGAAAGCTGCCGGATTGTCATTAAAATCCCAACTGGTTCACTGATGTCCCTCAGGGATATGGGGATCGGGCGGGAAAGTCAAGTTGAGGTCAAAGATCAGCCATGACCTTATTGAATGGCGGAGCAGGCTCAAGGGGCCTCCTTCTGTGCTGTAACCATTCTATTATTCTATAAAATATTAGAAAGTTTGGGCCACAGAAGCACGGGGTTTTATCTGCTTTTATTCATGAATTTATAAAGTCTCTATTAAAATCTGAGCCAGTGTGTTGTGAGACAAAGAGCCTTGAGTCCAATAAGGCGAATAAAGGCCCACAGCCTCCCCTGGCCCCGGGCCCTGAACAAGGGACTGGAGAAACTCGCTGCCCTGCGGATCAGACAATGAGCCGGCGCTAGTCCCGCCCCTCGGGCTCCCCGATTGGTTGGAGGACCCGCCGCCGGCTTGCTCCTCCAGCCCCGCCCCGCTCGCTCCCTATTGGTCAGAAGCTCCCGTCAATCAGGCCGTGGGCTCGGGTCACGTGTCCCTGATGAGATCACGTGCTCTGTCCAACTGACTGCGTAATGCCGACTCCTGCTCCTAATTCTTGTGTTCTTATGGAAGGGAACCTGTCACCCTACCTGTCCCACGACTTCTACCGCCCAGAAGGAAAAGAGCAGCAGGTGCATGGGAACACCATCATCTGCAAGTCACACACCACCCTGTCTTAGACATAGATCATCATTCCTTCATTGTCACTGGGTCAAAATCCTGGAACTCCCTCCCTAACAGCACTGTGGGAGCACCTTCACCTCACGGACTGCAATGGTTCAAGAAGGTGGCTCACCAACACCTTCTCAAAGGGCAACTGGGGATGGGTAATAAATGCTGGCCTTACCAGTGACGCCCACAACCCATGAATAAAAAAATCTGCATATGTAAAATAGATTAAAAGCCTTTACAGAAATACTTGTTCCTGAAACAATATTAGGGCAGGTGTCGGACGGCAACTTTTTTTTGGCCAACTGCCAGCACCCATCCCCTTCCCCTTCTTCGGGGTGTCGGCCGCGATCGCTCAGCCCGGCGCTCCTCTTGATCCAACACCCCGCTACCCGGTGGTCCAGCAGGGCCCCGGTGTGCGCAGTGCTAGGCCCCTCCCCTTTAATCAGGGAGGGAGGTCTGCTATGACACAGTGCTATGTGCCGATGGGCGTCGCGCTGTTACACGAAACACCGCAAAATTCACTGGTAGCGCCTCAAGAGGGAGGGGAGCGCTTCCAGTAGCACCCCGCCTCCTGCTTGGGGTGCTACCACTGAATTTAATGCGCAGGGGCGCTAACTTCTTTGGGACACTAAAATTAGCCCCAGCGACATTAGCGACCCAAAGGAGGCACCACTGAATTTTCCCCCCTAAGACTCTAAATGGGCTGGAGGAGCAGAGGGATCCAGGGATACAGGTACACAAATCACTAAAAGTAGCGACACAGGTTAATAAGGCAATTAAAAGAAAAGCACTAGGGTACATTCCTGAAGGAGCCTTCTGTTCCGTGCCTAGGAGCTCTGAACCATGGCAGAGAGTGGCTGGGACACGTTTCTCACAGGCCTCGAGATTAACCCACACGGCGACTTTGCTGTCATTGAAGAGAGATGAGAAAGACCAAAGTGCCATTTGCCCCTCTCAGTGTGGCCCTGAAGGACTGTGTCCAGGCTGAAGTTCTTTTCCTGCCGTACGATCCTCCCCCAGATTGTCCTTTCTGAGCTCCAGCCAGGTGATGCTAAATACTCAGGTGGGAAAGAAGAAAATCTACAACAATGTGTTTAAAATAAAGCTGGTTTATTTGACATATATCCAGAATATCAAACTCCAGCCCAATTATAGGGGTTATTAACATCAGCAGAAACAAACCCCAACTGTCAGAATGAACAAGGTTCAGTCCTGGATGTGATTAACAGCAGCAACAACAGCAGAATCCAAACCCTGCAGTGGCTTGTGAACTTGCTGGTGTGTCAGCAGGTTGGATGAACGAGTGAATCCCTCCCCACACATGGAGCAGCTGAATGACCTCTCCCCGGTGTGAACTCGCTGGTGTGTCAGCAGGGTGGATGACTGAGAGAATCCCTTACCACACACAGAGCAGGTGAATGGCCTCTTCCCAGTGTGAGTATGCTGGTGGACAGTGAGTTCAGATGATCGCCTGAACCCAGTCCCACAGTGAGAGAACCTGAATGGTCTCTCGTCAGTGTGAACACATTGATGGCATGTCAGTTCCCCGGAACTTTTATAGCACTTCCCACAGTCCGAGCATTTAAAAGGTCTCTCCCCAGTGTGAACTTGCTGGTGATTCAGTAGGGTGGATGACTGAGTGAATCCCTTCCCACACTCAGGGCAGGTGAACGGTCTCTCCCCAGTGTGAACTCTCTGGTGTCTCAGTAGATGCATTTTGCTTTTAAATCTCTTCTCACAGTCAGAACATTTAAAAGGTCTCTTATCAGTGTGATCAAGTTGGTGTGACAGCAGGTGGGATGAACGAGTGAAACACGCCCCACACTCAAAGCAGGTGAATGGTCTCTCCCCAGTGTGAACTCACTGGTGTGTCTGAAGGTCAGATGACTGAATGAATCCTGTCCCACACTCGAAGCAGGTGAATGGCCTCTCCACAGTGTGAACTCGCTGGTGTTTCAGCAGGGTGGATGACTGAGACACACACGGAGCAGGTGAATTGTCTCTCTCCAGTGTGAACTCACTGGTGTACAGTGAGTTCAGATGACCCCCTGAACCCAGTCCCACAGTGAGAGCAGCTGAACGGCCTCTCCCCAGTGTGAACACGTTGATGGCATGTCAGTTCCTCGGAACTTTTATAGCACTTCCCACAGTCCAGGCACTTAAAAGGTCTCTTATCAGTGTGAACTCGCTGGTGATTAAGCAGGTTGGATAACTGATTGAATCCCTTCCCACACACAGAGCAGGTGAATGGCCTCTCCCCAGTGTGAATTTGCTGGTGTCTCAACAGGTTGGATGACTGAATGAATCCCTTCCCACACATGGAACAGGTGAACAATCTCTCCCCAATGTGAACTCGCCGGTGTCTCAGTAGGTGGGATGAATTAGTGAATCCCTTCCCACACTAAGAGCAGGTGAACGGCCTCTCCCCAGTGTGACAGCGCTTGTGTGTTCTTAGGCCAGAGGATCGGTTGAAGCCTCGTCCACACACAGAACACGTGTACGGTTTCTCCCCACTGTGAACGGTGCTTTTTGCTTCCATATTCAAAGGCTGATGACATTCAGGTCCTGATGAATCGAGTGACTCGGTCAGATCTTGATGCGGTGTTTTGTTTGAGTTTCCTGTCTGCAAATCCTCCCTTTCTAATACCCTGTAAAATGAATTTAAAACAGGAAAAAGGGAATGTAAGAGAGAACCCACAAAAAGAGACAGATTGTGAAATTGAGCTTAATGACTCTGGTAATTTGTGGGGCTGGCACCAGAAAAAAGTGACCATGAAAGCTGCCGGATTGTCGTAAAATCCCACTGGTTCACTAGTTCACTGGAACCTGCCACCCGGTCTGGGCCTGCACACGACTCTGGCCTCTATGTGAGGAGAGAGGGGCGTCAGGGGGAGGGGTGATGGAGAGTCACTTTATACATCTGCAACTTGACTCGCACTTTGACAGAACCTCCCAAACCCCAGACCTCCACCACCTAGAAGGGCAAAGGCAGAAGGTGCATGGGAACACCATCACCTCCAAGTTCCCCAAGTCACAAACCATCCTGCCTTGGACATGATGGCCTTGCTAGCGACACCCACACCCCAAGAATGAATAAAAAATCTGTGTATGTAAAATAGATTAAAAGCCTTTACAGAAATACTTGTTCCTAAAACAATACTCTTTTACATTGTAGGGACAGTGTCTGTTTAACAACCTAATCTCCCCCAGAATCCACCTCCCTTGACAGTCCCACATTGGAAATTGTTGGGTCCTCCTGGGCTCAGAAGTACTGGGGGTTAAACCCAGCAGCTTCTCCTCCATCTCCACTCCAGCTCAAACTGAAGCAACAAAAAGACCTACACAGGCGGCCAGGGACCGACTTCCGCATCCAGCGCCCGCCCTGATACAAGCCGGCTCTGGATTGGCGGCTCTGCTGTGTCGATCCAGTTGTGGTTTCTCCTGTCTGGTCACTCCCGCACATGCTCAGCTCACACTGCCATGTGATTGACGGGAGCTCCGGACCAATAGGAAGAGGGGGCGGGGCTGGAGGACCGAGCCGGCGGCTGGTCCTCCAACCAATCAGGGAGCCCGAGGGGCGGGACTAGCGCCGGCTGATTGTCTGATCTGCAGGGCAGCGAGGTTCTCCAGGGCCTTGTTCAGGGCCCGGGGCCAGTGTAAGGGGTTTTCTTAGATCGCAGAGATCTCTCTCTCTCCAGAGGCCTCCCTCTCTTTTGCACAGTAAAACCTTGAGTGGTTCGACCCACTCGCCCCTTAGGTTCTAGACACTGGACATTGAGGCAGGAACTGCAATGCAGAGGAAAACTCTATAGACCAGGTTTAAAGAAAAAACTAAATGAAACTTTATTGCATAAAGGAACAAATCAAACTGCAAGCCAATAAGGTACATGGGAGGGAAAAACAAATCATAATACAGTACTGGCTAAGATATATACAGGCATAATATACTTTACAAAAGTCATCATGAAATGGGGAAACACACGGAACATCGAGGGACAACAACTCATTGTTAATTATACCCAAAATGCCCACCCCCTAAGCCTAGCTAGATCAGATTATGAGGGGCCAGAAACATGCTCACCAATCCAGTTGGAAAGTGCAGAGTTTTGAAACAGGTCTGCGTTTTGATCCTTGCAGGCATCCTGTCTCCACGTGGTCAGCGGAACGTAGCGGGCTGCGACACACCTTCTCCTCCCTCGAGGTGAAGATCACGGACAGGCTGGATGTCAGCAGGCCTGGTCGTCGGTGTGGGGAGAGACCGACTGTTTGACCATTTTCATATAGGTCTCTTCCTGTCTCGTCAGTGTCCCGGGGTTGGTCAATGATCTCCTGACAGTTACCCCGGGGCTAGATGCTGACTTGATCTCCCTTCTCGAACCTCGATCCTCCGTCATCTCCACTCGAACTCTGCACCAAACAGGGCTGCGTCTTTCGATGGCTGGCGATGTAAAGGTGTAGAAGCCCAGCTGAAGCGCCAGATCCTGTGAACACCTCGATCGCTACCCCGGGTTCCCCAGATATACTTCTCAAAAGAGGCCTTTATCTCCCGCCAAATCAAGGTTAGTCTTTGTTTAACTTTTGGCGGGCTTGTAGCACAGCGGGGTAGTTATTATGTTTTAAACTACTTTGGGATGGCCGGTAACGGCCATCTCTGGTCTGGAATGACCCTGTATTGTTTTTAATGTGTTCTTGATGTCTTTAATGGTTCTTGATGTTCCCCCTATGAATTTGAAATTGTTTTCCTTTGTCTGGGTAAACATATAGATGCCCTTTATCTACAGGCCGATCTGACTGGATCTGCATCCAATCTATATGTATGTGGTTCTGTCTGGTTTCGTTGTCTCCGAAACGGCTTCCAGAACTTACTGTGGGCTGAATCCACAAAAGCTGTCTGGGGACTGCAGGAACCATTTTAAAGTGTCCCAAAAAGCTGGTCACGGGGTCTGGAGGCCATTTTGTATGCCCCTTTTTCTGGGCTTCTTTTAAAACAGTCTTTAAAATCAAGGCCTCTTCTGCCAATAGACCCCCATAGGACAATATTCATATTTTGTGAATCTTACACCAGGGGAGACTGTGGACCTTTATTCCCCTTATTGGACACAAGGCTCTTTGTCTCACAACACACTGGCTCAGGTTTTAATAGAGACTTTTTAAATTCATGAATAAAAACAGATAAACCTCGTGCTTCTGTCGAACAAACTTTCTAATATTTGGGAGTAAAAATACAAGTCTTTTTCCCTCTGGGGAATTTATTATTAGTTTCAGGAAACAACAACAACCACTTGTATTTATAAAGCGCCTTTAATGTAGTAAAACGTCCCAAGTCTCTTCACAGGATCGTTAGAAAAGGTCAAAGAGGTCGGTTTTAAGGACATCTTAAAGAAGGAGAGAGATGGAGAGGTTTAGGGAAGGAATTCCAGAGCTTAGGGCCCAGGCAGCTGAAGGCACGGCTGCCAATGGTGGTGTTATGTCTGACATTGGTGATAGGCACTCGATTGCCTTGGCCTGAGCACATGGAGTTTGATAGTGCTGTTATCATTGTATTGTGTATAGGTATTCGATTGCTTGTGCCTGGAAGTGTGTGTGTGTGGCAGCCATTATAAAAGCAACATGAACTGAACTCTGCTTACGGTCTCTGGATTATCTTTGCAAATGCAACATTTGGCGACAAGGATGGCTGAAATCTCTCTTCCACCACCTCCTCCCTTCCTTGCACTACCAGGTGAGCCCCCGATCCCATGGGTTCGCTGGTTACAGTCCTTTGAAACTTACCTCATTGCTCTTGGACTAGAAACTGTGAGTATGGCTCGGAAAAAGGCACTGTTATCCCATTTCTTGGGAGCGGAGGGCCAGCGTGTTCTTGGGACATTATGCACAGCAGACTCAATCCAAACATATGATGAGGCTGTGGCTCTGTTAAGCACACACTTCTCTGCCCCACGAAGTGCCCTCCTGCGGCGATTCATTTTTAGACAGCGTCACCAACTCCTCGGCGAGTCGGTGCATCAATTCGTGGCTAATTTGAGGGGGTTAGCTAGCTCGTGCAAGTTCGGTGCACTACAAGATGAGATGGTGCGTGATCAACTAATAGAGCACACAAACAACGTGAGAGTGCGTGAAAGACTGTTACTCGAGTCCGACGATCTGTCAATGTCACAGGCAGTCAACATTGCCTTTCAAGTGGAGTCTGCAGCCGAATGTGCAGCGAAACTAGCACACACACCCAGTGACAGCGCCCTCGGCCCCAACAGCTCTGACACGGTAATGCTCGTGCGATGGCAGCAACGTGCGCTACCGCGGCAACAGTGTGGAAACTGCGGATTTCATTCACATGCTACCAGAGCGCAGAATTGCTCTGCGCGCGGCCAAGCCTGTCGCAATTGTGGAAAACAAAATCACTTTGCCAATGTCTGCTGCTCTGCCCCGGTTGCTACAAATGAACACTCTCAGTCCTCAAGCACGATAATTCACAACGTGAGCTCTGGGCCAGTAGTGGCTTTCAAGTCATGCACAATTAACCTGAATGATGTGTGCATCCCGCTGTTGTTGGATACCGGTGCCAGCGTCTCACTGCTGAATGTGGACACATTCAAATGCTTTTTCAGCTCCCTGCCACTCTCTGCACCCTCCACTACCCTTTGCGGGTATGGTAATTCGAAAATTGGACTAGTGGGCTCAGTTAACCTCACTGTATGCTTTGGAACAAAAGTTTTGCCAGATTTTTGTTTTCATGTGGCGTGCCAAGGAACTAACCTAATGGGACTGGATCTTTTCACTGACCTGGGTTTTTCTCTCTTGGGTCTGCGATTCCGCACGTCACCTCACCATGGCACCAAACATGGCCAGCACTCTTCGAGGGTCTGGGCTGCCTGACTGCCTTCACCCACCAGCCCATGGTTGACTCCACCGTTACCCCTGTCATTCAGCCACTGCGCCGCATCCTGCTTGCTCTCCGTGATGGGGTCACAGCTGAACTAAAGCAGCTACTGGAAGCTGGCATCATCGAACTAGTTGATGCCTCCCCATGGGTCTCCAACCTGGTGGTCGCAACGAAAAAGTCAGGTGGTCTACACGTCTGTGTCGATCTTCGAGCAGTGAATAAGTCCGTAATCCCTGACTGCCCACGTCAGAGGAACTCACAGCGCAGTTCTATGGTTCCATCCTGTTCTCGAAACTGGACCTTCAACAGGGCTATCTACAGGTTCCCCTCCACCCCAGCAGCCGGGGCCTCACTGCTTTTGTGACACGTGTTGGCGTCTTTCGGTACACCAGGATGCCATTTGGACTTAGCTCTGCACCCAGCTGCTTCCAAAAGGTGATGTCCTTTGTGCTCGTGGGCATTCTTGGGGTGGCCATCTACCTGGATGACATCGTCGTGCATGGGCCCTCAACCTCCACTCATGATGAACGCCTTCACAGAGTTTTCACAGCTCTAGCAAAACACAAGCTCACACTGAATGGCGAAAAGTGTGCCATTGCTGTTTCAGAGATCGAATTTGTGGGGTTTTGGTTGTTGGCTGACAGTATATCCCCACTCCAGCCAAACGTGGATGCCATTCACAGCATCCCAGAACCCAGCTCTGCAGCACAAGTTGCCTCCTTCCTTGGCATGACTGGGTACTACCTGAAGTTTTTGCCCCAGTACTCAGCCGCCACAGCCCCACTGCACCAGCTCCTGCGAAAGGATGAGCCCTGGGTGTGGTCACAAGCCTGTACGGAAGCTGTTCGCCTCCTCAAATCGCAGCTCACGTTGCCTCCAGTGTTGGCTCACTTAGACATCACCAGCCCCACCCTTGTCACCTGCGACGCGTCCGCTGCAGCTGTGGGGGTGGTGTTATCGCAGATACAGAATGGAGTGGAGAAACCAATCGCCTTTGCCTCCCGAGCCCTTAGCCCCACTGAACAGAAGTACTCAGTAGGCAAGCATGAGGCACTGGCATGCGTCTGGGCACGTGAGCGGTGGCACCTGTACACGTATGGCCATGCCTTCATCCTGCAAACCGGTCACCAGGCTCTCGCTGCCCTGCTGTCGACATCCGGCACGGGCCACAGACCACTGCATCTACACCGCTGGTCTGACCGCCTCCGCCAATACAATTTCAGTCTCCAGTTCACACCAGGGCGTGACAATGTTGTTGCAGATCTGCTCTCCCGCACTGTCTCTGCCCCAGCCCCACTCGTTGGGTCTGAACATGTGGAACAGGATATCGTCCAGATGCTGCACACGCCTCTCCAAACCACAGTCTCTCTCCAGGAGTTCAAAGAGGCCTCTGAACAGGATCCGGCCCTCTCCCAGCTGTGCACCTTCATCAGAGATGGCTGGCCTCGCAAGGTGCCTGAGGAACTGTCTGCCTACTCCAGAGTTAAAGAGGAGCTCTCCTGCTGGAATGACTCCTGTTTTGCACGTGGGCTCTGCACTGTGGTCCCAAGTGCCCTTCGTGCGCGTGTTTTATCCATGGCGCATGAGGGCCACTTGGGCATAGTGAAGCTCAAACAATGATGCCAAGACCTAGTGTGGTGGCCGGGTATCAACAGGGAAATCGAGGCCCTGGTCAAGGACTGTGCAGCCTGCCTTGTAAGTGGCAAGACTGGCCACCAAGCTCCCCCACCCCTGCAACCCCTTGCCTGGCCCTCTCAGCCCTGGGAGCACCTGCAGCTGGACGTCTGCGGGGAGATCCATGGTGTCCCCCACCATCAACGGTTCCTAGTGGTGACCAATGACCTGCACTCAAAATGGCCAGAGGTCACTGCCGTGGGATCCGTCACCTCTCGGGTCATCATTGATATCCTGAGTCCCTCTGCTCCTGCTGGGGGCATCCAAAGGCCATCACCACAGACAATGGCCCCCAAATGGTCTCTTCGGAACTCTCCTCTTACCTTGAGAGCAAGGGCATCCATCACAGTCGCACAGCGTACTACCACCCCGAGTCATATGGGGGGGTGGAGCGTTTTAACCAGACACTGAAAAATGGCCTCAGAGCATACCTATCCCAGGGGTGTGTGTTTGAGAAGGCCCTCCTCCACACACTGCTGCACTACAGAGCCTCACAGCATTCCACTACAGGGGTCTCACCGGCATCCCTCATGCTTGGCCATGAGCTCATGCTGCCCCTTGGCAGGCTCTGCCCCTCGCTAGCTCAGAGCCCTGCTCCACAGGCTCAAGCCACAGTTGCTAGACAGCAGGAGAAGATGAAACTCTGCTTCGACCAGTCGAAGAGGGCCAAGGTGCCCAACATCTCAGTCTCCGATTGGGTCAGAATCCGCAGGCCACACCGCAATAATAAGATGGCGTCATTCTGGTCCTCCCCTCTCCAAATCAGCCGGCAACTTGGACCAGCCACTTTCTGCCTCACTGACGGCTCTCGGTGGCATGCCAGCCACCTTTGGAAGGTGCCAGCACCCCCTGATGCGGGATTATACGGACCTAACCCCCAAGCCTTACCCCCAGAGTGGCGGGATGCACATGTGGCTCAGCCAGCCAACCCTCAAGCAGATATTGTGCCTCAGCCTGCTCCTCAGCAGTCCCCACTTTGGCCTGCTCTTCACCAGTCCACACCTCGGCCTGTTCGTACACCTAGGCCACCAACAGGACTTTGTCACTACATTTCATGTTTGAAATTCTGTGAGGGGGGAGGAAATGTTATGTCTGACATTGGTGATAGGTACACGATTGCCTTGGCCTGAGCACATGGAGTTTGATAGTGCTGTTATCGTTGTATTGTGTATAGGTATTCGATTGCTTGTGCCTGGAAGTGTGTGTGTGTGGCAGCCATTATAAAAGCAACATGAACTGAACTCTTCTTATGGTCTCTGGATTATCTTTGCAAACGCAACAGGTGGAGCGATTAAAATCGGGGCTGCACAAGAGGGCAGAATTAGAGCAGCACAAACATCTCGGGGGGTTGTGTGACTGAAGGAGATTACAGAGATAGGGAGGGGCGAGGCTATGGAGGGATTTGAAAACAAGGATGAGAATTGTAAGCATGAGACACTTGAGGAAAAGCAGGGAGTGGGGGAGAGTCAAGCCCTTAAAGGGACAGGGTCGCTGATTCTGTTCTGTGACAGTTACTGAGACAAACTGTATCTCCCCCTCTCCTCCTCACAGGGATTTGTGGTAGTTAAAGGGACAGTGATTCTCCTTGTTCTGTGAGATTGTAATTAAAGGGTCACTACTCTGAGATGGCTGCGAACTTTTAGTGTCGCCAGCCTTTCTAAAACATCTTCCTTTCTTTGAGGATCTGTGTGAACTCGCTGGTGACTCAGCAGGTTGGATGAACTCTGAAACCTCTTTGCACAGTCAGAACATTTAAAGGGTCTCTCATCGGTTCTGGGGCAGGAGGGGTCTGGTTAACAGTGATCACAATATCATTAGGTTTAAAGTAGTTATGGAAAAGGACAAAGAAAAATCAACGGTGAAAATACCCAGCTGGAAGAGAGCCAATTTCAGTGATGTGTGAAGGGATTGAGCACAGGTGGACTGGAAAAAAGATTGTCCAGGAAAACAGTGAATGACCAATGGCAGGCCTTCAAGGCTGAGATAGTTCGGGTACAATGCAAGCATATTCCCATAAGGAGGAAAGATGGAGTGTCCAAAGCTAGAGCTCCCTGGATGACAAAGGATATAAAGGTTAAAATAAAACAGAAAAAGGAGGTTTATGACAAATGTCAGGTACAGAATACAGTCAAAAACCAGGCAGAATACAGAGAGTGTGGGGGAAATTGAAACAGGATGTAAGAAGGACAAAGAGAGAATATGAGAAAAGATTAGCGGGTAACATAAAAGAGAACACAAAAATCTTCTATAAACATATGAAAAGTAAAAGGAGAGTTAAAGGAATGGTGGGGCTGATTAGGGACCAAATAGGAGCTCATCATACGGAGGCAGAGGGTATGGCTGAGGTACTGAATGAGTACTTAGCATCTGTCTCCACAAAAGAAGAGGATGAAGTTAATGTCACAGTAGAGGAGAGGGTAGAGAAATTGAATAGGATAAAAATGGATAGAAAGGAGGTGCTAAATAGTTTGGCATCATGCAAAGTTAACAAGTCACCCGGTCCAGATATGATGCATCCTCGATTGCTGAGGGAAGCTAGGGTGGAGATAGCAGAAGCTCTGACCACAATCTTTCAATCTCCATCAGATATATGGGAGTGGTGCCAGAGGACTGGAGGATTGCAAATGTTACACCCCTGTTTAAAAAAGGGGAGAGGGATAAACCTGGTAACTACAGGCCAATCAGTCTAATGTCAGTGGTGGGTGAACGACTGGAGACCATTGTCAAGGACAAAATTAATTCTCACTTGGAGAAGCATGGGTTAATAAGGGGCAGCCAGTGTGGATTTGTTAAAGGTAAATCGTGTCTGACTAACCTGATTGAGTTCTTTGATGAAGTAACAGAGGGTTGATGAAGGTAGTGTAGCAGATGTTGTATATATGGACTTTCTAAAGGCATTTGATAAACATAGAAACATAGAAGATAGGAGCAGGAGTAGGCCATTCGGCCCCTCGAGCCTTCTCCGCCATTCAATGAGATCATGGCTGATCATCCACATTCAGTACCCTGTCCCTGCTTTCTCCACATATCCCTTGATCCCTTTTGCCTTAAGAAATATATCCAACTCCTTCTTGAATATATTTAATGAATTGGCCTCAACTGACTTCTGTGGTAGAGAATTCCACAGGTTCACCACTCTCTAGGTGAAGAAATTCCTCCTCCTTTCTGTCCTAAATGGCTCCTTAGACTGTGACCCCTGGTTCTGGACTCCCTGACCATCGGGAACATCCTTCCTGCATCTAGTCTGTCCAGTCCTGTCAGAATTTTATACGTTTCAATGAGATACCCTCTCATTCTTCTAAACTCCAGCGAGTATAAGCCCAATCGACCCAATCTCTCCTCATACGTCATTCCTGCCATCCCAGGTATCAGCCTGGTGAATCTTCGCTGAACTCCCTCCATGGCAAGAACATCCTTCCTCAGAGAAGGCGAGCAAAACTGCACACAATTCTCAAGATGTGGTCTCACCAAGGCCCTGTATAACTGCAGCAAGACACCCTTGTTCCTGTACTCAAACCCTCTTGCTACAAAGGCCAACATGCCATTTGCCTTCTTAACTGCCTGCTGCACGTGCATGCTTACCTTCAGTGACTGGTGCACAAGGACACCCAGGTCTCATTGCACTTCCCCTTCTCCCAATCTATTGACATTCAGATAATAATCTGCCTTCCTGTTTTTAACACCAAGGTGGATAACCTCACATTTATCCACGTTATATTGCATCTGCCATGCTTTTGCCCAATCACCCAACCTGTCCAAATCATACTGGAGTTTCTCGGCATCCTCCTCACAGCACAGACGCCCACCCAACTTTGCGTCGTCTGCAAACTTGGAGATATTACATCTAGTTCCCATAAAGTACCACACAAAAGACTTACTCGGAAAATAGAAGCACAGGGAATTAAAGGGCTGATGGTAATTTGGGTTTTTAATTGGCTAAGGGATAGGAGACAGTGAGCAGTGCTGAGGGATGTTTTTCTGACTAGAGGGAAGTATGCAGTGGGCTCTCCCAGTGGTAGGTATAAGGACCATTGCTTTTCTTGACACCTCCTCCTACCTCCACCTGGACCATGACCCCACTACCGAACATCAAACCACCGTTTCAAAGACTATCACTGACCTCAACTCCTCTGGAGATCTTCCCCCCGCGGCCACCAACCTCATAGTTCTCCAACCCCACACAGCCCGCTTCTACCTCCTTCCCAAAATCCACCAGCAGGACTGCCCTAGTAGATTCATCGTTTCAGCCTGTTCTTACCCCACGGAACTTATCTCTTCCTATCTCAACTCTTATCTTTTCTCCCCTTGTCCAGTCTCTTCCCACCTACATCCGCGACTCTTCGGACACCCTCTGCCACTTTAACAGTTTTCAGTTTCCTGGCCCCAACCACTTCCTTTTCACTATGGACGTCCAATCCCTCTACACCTCCATCCCCCACCAGGATGGCCTGAGGGCGCTCCGCTTCTTCCTTGAACAGAGGCCCGACCAGTCCCCATCCACCACTACTCTCCTCCGCCTGGCTGAACTTGTTCTCACATTGAACAACTTCTCCTTTAACTCCACTCATTTCCTCGAAATCAAAGGTATTGCTATGGGTACCCGCATGGGTTCTAGCTGTGCCTGCCTTTTCATGGGATATGTGGAACACTCTTTGTTCCAGTCCTACATGGGTCCCCTCCCTCACCTCTTTTTCCGATACATTGATGACTGTATCGGTGCCGTTTCCTGCTCTCACCCCGAACTTGACAATTTCATTCACTTTACCTCCAATTTCCACCCTTCCCTCACCTTCACATGGTCCATCTCTGACTCTTCCCTTCCCTTCCTCGACTTCTCCGTCTCCATCTCTGGGGATAGGTTATCGACCAATATTCACTACAAGCCCACTGACTCCCACAGCTACCTGGACTACACTTCCTCCCACCCCGCTTCCTGTAAGGACTCTATTCCATTCTCCCAGTTTCTCCATCTCCGCCGTATCTGCTCCAACGATGCCACCAGTGCTTCAGACATGTCTTCCTTTTTCCGCAGCCGAGGATTCCCCTCTACCATGGTTGACACTGCCCTCGACCGTGTCAGTTCTATCTCCCGCACTTCTGCCCTCACCCCTGCCCCTCCCTCCCGGAACCACGATAGGGTTCCCCTTGTCCTCACTTTCACCCCACCAGCCTCCACATTCAACAGATCATCCTCCGGCATTTCCGCTACCTCCAAAGTGATCCCACCACCAAACGTATCTTCCCCTCCCCTCCCCGTTCAGCATTCTGTAGGGACCGCTCCCTCCGAGACACCCTAGTCCACTCCTCTATCACCCCTAACAGCCCTTCCCCTTTGCCTGGCACCTTCCCGTGCAAGCGGAGGAGATGTAACACCTGCCCCTATACCTCCCCCCTTCCCACTGTCCAGGGCCCCAAACATCCCTTCCAGGTGAAACAGCGATTTACTTGTACTTCTCGCAATCTAGTATACTGTATTCGCTGCTCACGATGCGGTCTCCTCTACATTGGGTAGACCAAACGCAGATTGGATGACCGCTTTGTAGAACACCTCCATTCAGTCCGTAAGGGTGACCCCGAACTTCCGGTCGCCTGTCATTTTAATTCACTGCTCCATTCCCACTCGGACCTCACCGTCCTTGGCCTCTTGTATTGTTCCACGGAAGCTCAACGTAAACTCGAGGAACAGCACCTCATCTTCCGATTAGTCTCTCTGCAGCCTTCCGGACTCAATATCGAGTTCAACAATTTCAGATCATAACCTCGGCCCCCATTACATTTTTTCCTGTAATTTTTCCACTCCTTTCCCCCCCCCTTTCCTTTTGTTTCTCTCTCACACCTGGCAGCTATCTCTTGCCCTGCCAGTACACTTCACACCTAATCTCAGCCTATTACCATCTCGTCTAGCTTCGAATACCTTTTATTGTCTTTTTTACTTCTTTTGTTTCTTTTAATTCTTTTGTTCGATCGCAGCCCTGCCTTCGATCTATTTTCTTTTCTTTCCAGTTTTGAAGAAGGGTTTGACCCGAAACGTCAACTCAAATTTCTCTCCACGGATGTTGCCTGACCTGCTGAGTTATTCCAGCATTTTCTGTTGTTATTTCGGATTTCCAACATCTGCAGTATTTTGCTATCGAACATACAATGACAATTGATATGTCAGAATTTGACAGATATTTACAATGATTCTAGAGGCTTTCTTTATTCTGTCCACTCGAGGAGTGTGGTAACAGACTTTCTCCTGTGAATATAGAGTTGGAGGTTTGGGCCATGATGTGTTTACTTGTTCATCTTGTTGACTCTAAATATTGAGTCTTGTGATTTCAGACACCAGATAATCAAGCTCACAACAACAGATTGTCTTTCACTGACTTTATTAACAGCACTGCAAAAATACAGAGAGTATAGTTACCCAATCCGGAGAACAGGGATAATACAGTGGATTCAGAGCTCTCTTCTCCCCAGATCTGTTCTAACAAGCTGCGACTGCACTGGTGACCTTTATATTTAACGTGTTTACTACATTATTGACCTGGCCCTGCCCAAACCATAACCACAAGGATATCTGTGCATTGTTCTGACTGTAACCACAAGGCTGTGTCTCTATCACACACACACACCGTTTCCTTCTTTCACATCTCCATACACAGACCATCTCTTTGCACATCCCCTTTCTACACAATTGCAGCCGACATGAGTAAGAACGTAAGGCTCATTCAAAGACACACTCATTTCATGACAGCAAAGATTACACTGGGACAAATCTCCAGTTATTTTCCATTACAGGCAAAACGCAGAGTGGTCCAGCAGCACATGGCACCTTAACAGAGTCTCATTGGCCTACAATATAGAGCTGGAGGATTGGGCTGTGATCTGTTTACTTGTTCATCTCTTGTTCAATACAGTTGCTGAGTGTATTTAAATTTAAAACCAGGTTCTGAGGCATGATGGTCTATTTACACATCGAAGGTGAGAGAGATGCTGTGGGGCACATGCTAAGTCCAGTAGCTGAAAGTGATTAACAGACTGGGTTTGTGTTCAGTGATCCTGGGTGTGTTTCCGATACCTTCCCTGGATACCAAGTCTGGGAGAGGCACTCTGGAAGGTATGGGGAGCTGGGATTTGTCCATGGGAGTAAACGAAGGTAAGAGAACTGAAAAGATCTATATTTAGACAGGAGAAAAGGCCCAAAAATTGAACAGTCAGTAACAGGATATCAATTAACCTGTTATCTTGGAGGAAACAAATACTCGACACACTGTGTGTTTGAAACAATACCAATTTATTTGGCACTGATCCAGAATATTAATATCCAGCCCAGTTATTGGGGTTATTAACATCAACAGAAACAAACCCCAACTGTCAGAATGAACATGGTTCAGTCCTGGATGTCATTAACAGCTGCAGTAACAGCAGAATCCAATTTCGGCAATAACGTGTGAACTCGCTGGTGTGACAGTAGGTTGGATGAAAAAGTGAATCCCTTCCCACACAAGGAGCAGGTGAATGGCCGCTCCCCAGTGTGAATTCACTGGTGTATCTTTAGGTAGGATGATTCACTGAATTTCTTCCGACACACGGAGCAGGTGAACAGCCTCTCCCCAGTGTGAACTCGCTGGTGGCTCTTTAGGTTGGCTAAATCACTGAATCTCTTCTGACACACGGAGCAGGTGAATGGCCTCGCCCCAGTGTGAACTCGCTGGTGTCCCAGTAGGTGGGATGAATCAGGGAATCCCTTCCCACAAACGGAGCAGGTGAACGGATTCTGCGCAGTGTGAGTGCGTTGGTGTGTCAGCAGATCGTTGCTGCTTTTAAAGGTCTTCTCACAGTCAGAACATTTAAAAGGTCTCTTATCAGAGTGAACTTGCTGGTGTCTCAGCAGGGTGGATGACAGAGCGAATCTCTTCCCACACACGGAGCAGGTGAACGGCCTCTCACCGGTGTGAACTTGCTAGTGTATCAAAAGTTGGGATGAAGAAAGGAAACTCTTCCCACACACAGAGCAGGTGAACGGCCGCTCCCCAGTGTGAACTCGCTGGTGTTTAGTGAGGCCGGATGACTGAGTATATCCCTTCCCACACTCTGAGCAGGTGAATGGCCCTTCCCCAGTATGAACTCGCTGGTGCGTAGTGAGGTGGGCTGACTCAGTGAATGCTTTCCCACACTCGGAGCAGGTAAACGGCCTCTCCCCAGTGTGAATTCGCTGGTGCATCAAAAGGTGGGATGAATGAGGGAAACTCTTCCCACAGACAGAGCAGGTGAACAACCTCTCCCCGGTGTGAACTCGCTTGTGCACCAAAAGGTGGCTTGAACGAGTAAATCTCTTCCCACACACTGAACAGATGAATGGCCTCTCCCCTGTGTGAACTTGCTTGTGTGTCAAAAGTTGGACTGAGCGAGTGAATCCCTTCCCACACACGGAGCAGTAGAACGGCCATTCCCTAGAGTGAATGTCCTCATGTGACATAAGGTGGGCTAAACGAGTGAATCCCTTCCCACACTCAGAGCAGTTGAACGGTCTCTCCTTGGTGTGAGCTCGCTGGTGTTCAGCGAGTTGTAATGACTGGCTGAACCTCTGCCCACAGTGAGAGCAACTGAATGGACTCTCATGAGTGTGAAGGAGCTGGTGTTCAGCCAGATGGAATGACTGCCGGAACCTCTTCCCACAGTGAGAGCAACTGAACGGTCTCTCGTCAGTGTGAACTCGTTGGTGTTTTTTCAGCTCCTCAGAGGTTTTAAAGCTGTTCCCACAGTCAGAGAATTTAAAAGGTCTCTCATCAGCATGATCAAGTTGGTGTGCAGTGAGGTGGGATGAACAAGTGAATCCCTTCCCACACACGGAGCAGAACGGCCTCTCCCTATTGTGAGCTCGCTGGTGTGTCAGCATGCTAGACAATTGAGTAAATCCCTTCCGATAGAGAGCAGGTGAGCAGCGTATCCCCGGTCTCCAGCTGGGGCAGTTAATTGACTCCCTTCCCACAGTCCCCACATTTCCATAGTTTCTCCATGGTGCAGGTGTCCTTGTGTCTCTCCAGGTTGGATGATCAGTTGAAGCCTCGTCCACACACATAACACGTGTACGGTTTCTCCCCGCTGTGAACGGTGCGATATATTTTCAGGCTGTGTAACTGGTGTGGTAAACCACTGTCGTTCACTGTGTTCATTATTGTTGTTGTTGTTGTTGTTGTCGTTCACTCTTGTTTCACTGTTATACCTGACTATGCCTCAGCTGACTCCGCCCTTGGCTACCTGGTATAAGGACGGCTGCACGGCAGCTCTCTGCCATTCGGTCGTCCACTAGAGGCATAGTCCTGATCTGTTTGTAGTTGCATTCAGTAGTTAATAAAAGCCTGTTGTTCTGAACTCTACTCGGCCTTTTATTAGAATCGATAGCGCATCAATTTTATTAACTACTGACAAAAAAAAAAATAATGATGCTGCAGATACTTAAGATCAAGTGCCTGGAACTCGACCCGCAAGAATCGGGCTCGCCTGCTAAGTTCTCACACTGGTTGAACTGCTTTGAGTCTTTTCTGGCTGCATCCGGCGAGACCGTCGCCACCGACACCGACAAGCTCAGGGTGCTGAATTCGAAAGTAAACCACCGAGCTTTTGCAATTATCCGGGACGCTACGAGCTACCAGGGGGCTATCGACATTTTAAAGGAACAATATGCACGCCCGGTCAACTATGTTTACGCAAGACATCTCCTGGGGTCCCGCAAACAACAGCCCGGGGAACCCACAGAAGCATACATACGGGCGCTGAAGGAACTCAGCCGAGCCTGCGAATGCAAGCAAGTATCAGCCATGGAACATACGGAGGAGCTCATCCGGAACACCCTCGTTGCGGGCCTCAGGTCCACTCACACACGGCAGCGACTGCTGGAAAGTAGTGAGCTCGACCTGAAGAAGGCGATTTCACTCACCCTTTCATTGGACGTAGCCCATCGGAACATGGAGGCCTACTCCCCGGACCGCGCGGCCGCCTCGTGGATGTCGCGGCCGCCGCCATCTTGGGACGTGGTGCCGCTCTGGGCCCCGGCCCCAACTGCTGCAGCGATGTCCCGCCCGAGCCAGAAATGTTATTTCTGTGGCCAAACCAAACACCCCAGGGCGCGCTGCCCGGCGAAAAACGCTGTCTGCTCTGCCTGCGGTAAGAAGGGACACTACGCTGGCGTCTGCAGAAGTCAGAAGACCCCTACCTTCAGCAGCGCCGCTTGCGATTCGTGGGAGCGGCCATCTTGCCTTCCTCCAGCCTCGTGGGGATCGGGATCATCATGGGCGCCGCCATTTTGTCCTTCATCTCCGACGCCGCCATTTTGTCCGCCATTTTGCCAACGGGCCCCCGACTCACCCACTGCCTCACCGGGGTTTTACAGTGACACTCCCGACTCCACAGCGGCCTCCATTACGCTGGATCAATCCAGACCCCATCAGCTAGCCAGGTCCACGATGGACATCCAGGTAAATGGCCGCGCCACAACTTGCCTTTTGATTCCGGGAGCACGGAGAGCTTCATACACCCTGATACGGTACAGCATTATTCCCTCTCGGTCCTGCCAGCGCACCATCGGATCTCCATGGCCTCAAAATCTCACTCAGCAGACGTCGGCGGCTACTGCGTAGTGACCCTTTCGGTGAGGGGCTCCGTTTATAAAAATGTAAAGCTCTTCGTCCTGCCACATCTCTGCGCTGCCGTTCTGCTGGGGTTGGACTTTCATTGTCACTTTAAGAGTGTCACCTTGACATACGGTTGACCTTTTCCCCCACTCACTGTCTGCAACCAGCAGTTTTTAAATTGCCCACCGCACCCCACCTGTAGTCTCTCCACCCTCAAAATCACCACCCCCCCCCGTTCGCTAACCTCACCCGCGACTGCAAGCCTATCGCCACAAAGAGCAGGTGATACAGCACCGGGGACAGATCCTTTATAAGATCTGAGGTGACGCGGCTCCTGAAGGAGGGGGTTATTGAGGGTAGTACCAGCCCCTGGAGAGCTCAGGTGGTAGTCGTTAAGACCGGCAACAAGCAGCGCCTGGTCATCGACTACAGCCAGACAATCAACAAGTACACCCAGTTGGACGCATACCCTCTCCCCCGCATAGCCGACATGGTTAATAAGATAGCGCAATATCGCGTTTTCTCGACCATTGACCTCAAGGCAGCATACCACCAAATCCCTATCCGCCCTGAGGACCGCCAGTACACAGCTTTCGAGGCAAACGGCCGTCTTTTTCACTTCCTCAGGGTTCCTTTCGGCGTCACCAATGGTGTCTCCGTCTTCCAGAGGGAGGTGGACCGGATGGTCGATGAGAATGCGTTACAGGCCACATTTCCCTACCTGGACAACGTGACCATCTGCGGCCATGACCTGCAGGACCATGACGCCAACCTTGATAAGTTCCTTCGCACGGCCCAACTCCTAAACCTCACGTACAACAAGGAAAAGTGCATATTCCGCACAACCCGCCTCGCTATCCTTGGCTGTGTGGTGGAACACGGAGTCATCGGCCCTGACCCTAACCGGATGCGCCCCCTGATGGAACTTCCCCTGCCCCACTGTCTCAAGGCCCTCAAAAGGTGCCTGGGATTCTTTTCCTATTACGCCCAGTGGGTCCCTCATTATGCGGACAAAGCCCGTCCACTTATCAAGTCCACTTCCTTTCCCCTGACAGCGGAGGCCCGCTCAGCCTTTCACCGTATAAAAGATGACATTGCCAAGGCCACCATGCACTCGGTGGACGAGTCCATCCCCTTCCAGGTGGAGAGCGATGCATCCGACTTTGCCCTGGCCGCTACCCTTAACCAGGCGGGAAGACCCGTGGCCTTCTTTTCACGAACCCTCCAGTGCTCCGAACTCAGACACTCCTCTGTGGAAAAGGAGGCCCAGGCCATTGTGGAGGCGGTGCGCCACTGGCGGCACTACCTGGCTGGAAAACGATTTACCCTGCTTACTGACCAGCGTTCAGTTGCTTTTATGTTCAATAATAAGCAGAGGGGCAAAATCAAAAATGACAAGATTTTGAGGTGGAGAATTGAACTTTCCACCTACAATTACGAGATCTTGTACCGGCCCGGGAAACTCAACGAACCCTCAGATGCTCTATCGCGAGGCACATGCGCCAACGCGCAGATCGATAGACTACGGGGCCTCCACAACAACCTCTGCCACCCGGGGGTCACCAGGTTCTTCCACTTCATCAAGGCCCGCAACCTGCCTTACTCCATCGAGGAGGTCAGGACCATGACCAGGAGCTGCCCAGTCTGTGCAGAGTGCAAGCCGCGCTTCTATATGCCTGACAGAGCAAACCTGATCAAGGCCACCCGCCCCTTTGAGTGCCTGAGTGTCGACTTTAAAGGGCCCCTCCCCTCCTCTGACCGTAATGTGTACTTTCTCAACATAGTTGATGAGTACTCCCGTTTCCCTTTCGCCATCCCCTGCTACGGTCATTAAATGCCTGCACAACCTCTTTGCTTTGTTCGGTTTTCCCAGCTATATTCATAGCGACCGGGGCTCGTCCTTCATGAGCGACGAACTCCGTCAGTACCTGCTCATGAGAGGTATTGCCTCAAGCCGGACCACCAGCTACAACCCCCGGGGGAACGGACAGGTTGAAAAAGAGAACGCGACGGTCTGGAAGGCGGCCCTCCTAGCCTTGAAAACTAGGGGCCTTCCGACCTCCCGTTGGCAGGATGTCCTACCTGATGCGCTCCACTCCATCCGGTCACTGCTGTGTACTGCCACCAATGCCACCCCCCATGAGCGAAAGTTCATTTTTCCCCAGAGGTCCACATCCGGTACCTCACTACCACACTGGCTGACGTCCCCAGGGCCTGTCCTGCTGAGGAAGCATGTAAGGTCCCACAAAACGGCTCCCCTGGTAGAGAAGGTTCACCTCCTCCATGCCAACCCCAAGTACGCCTACGTGGCATATTCGGACGGGCGGGAGGATACAGTCTCCATTAGAGATCTGGCACCCTCGGGGTCCACTGACCCATCACCATTGCCCTCCACCACGACCCCCTTCGACATGGCCCAAAATTCAGTAGACCCAATTCTCACCCCTGTCCATTCCACCCCAGTAGATGGCATGCCGCGACCCCAGGACCCGCCGGAGTCCACTCGCCCACCCAACACCAAAGGGGACGATACGCCGGTGCTCGATCCCGTTCAAGACGCGTCGTTGGAAGCTGTACCATCTCAACCGTCGCCACGAAGATCTCGACGGCAAACGAGGCCGCCCGACAGACTCACCTACTCGAACTTTTGATACACTTCACCCCGCCGGACGTAATTTTAAACGAGGGGTGAATGTGGTAAACCACTGTCGTTCACTGTGTTCATTATTGTTGTTGTTGTTGTCGTTCACTCTTGTTTCACTGTTATACCTGACTATGCCTCAGCTGACTCCGCCCTTGGCTACCTGGTATAAGGACGGCTGCACGGCAGCTCTCTGCCATTCGGTCGTCCACTAGAGGCATAGTCCTGATCTGTTTGTAGTTGCATTCAGTAGTTAATAAAAGCCTGTTGTTCTGAACTCTACTCGGCCTTTTATTAGAATCGATAGCGCATCAACTGGTTAAAGCTCTTTCCACAGTCAGTGCACTGGAACACTCTCACTCGGGTGTGTGTGTCTCGGTGCTTTTCCAGTCACAACGATGTTTGAAATCTTTTCCCACTGACAGAGCAAACATTTCTCCTTTCACATTCAAAGCGCAATGATATTCAGGTCCTGATGAATCGAGTCAATGTCAGCTCTTCACATGATGTTTGGTTTGAGTTTCTCATTTGCATATTTTCCCCTTCTAATACCCTGTAAAAGGAATTTACAAAATCATCACTAAGTACAGGATAGAAATTCAGAACAGACAAGTCTAGTTTCTATGGAACATTCTTTCCTCTCTTGCTCCCCCAAAGGTGAGACTCGGGAGAGCGGGAGGCTCCGCTCGGCGATGCAGAGAGCTCTGTGGATGGAGAAGAATGTCAACCAGAGTCTGCCGGATCTGCACAAACTCTCCACTGGGAGCGCCGACCCTCATCTGTGTGAATTCCTGGAGACCCACTATCTGGATGAACAAGTGAAGATGATCAAGAAGCTTGGAGATCACATCACCAACTTAAAGAGACTGGGACCCCTGCCTTGCAGGGAATGATGGCTTGTGACTTTGTGCAAAGAGCCGAGACCTGAGCTCTGTAATGTCATTAACTGTAAATAAAATGTTCAATCTTAAATTTAAAAAAAATTATTTAAAAAAAATCAAGAATTAGCCCAATTCAGGGGTCACTAATATGGGAGAAACATGTGGTCCAATCAAACTGACAGAGACCCTGAAGCCCCACCCACAGTACAGCGCATGCGCCGTGAGACCCGCCCTGTCCAAGATGGTGGCCGCTGACACGGATCACCAGGGCGGTTACTGACCGGGACTGTAACCGGGGAAACACGGGGCCTGTGGCTCTTATTCGGGGCCTCAGGCCTACACCAGGTATTTAAAAAGCTTTTAAACCCACCCGTGGGTCCAAACGATCCCCTGCGACAACAAACTCCTTCCGGATCCCGGCCGCTGACCTGCCTGTTCTGTTCAAATCATCACCACCACTCGCACTGCGCATGCCCAGAGCAAAGTTACTGCGCCGGCGCACTCGGCTCCTGTCGTCATTGATAGGGCACCTTCCACCGCGTGGGGTATTCTGGGTTAATGCACCGCCATTGTTGTCATCGACGTGAACACCATGTCTCCCCTCTACACTGGCCCGTCAAACACTCCCAGGGCAGGTACTGCACGGGTTAGATACAGAGTAAAGCTCCCTCTACACTGTCCCATCAAACACTCCCAGGGCAGGTACAGCACGGGTTAGATACAGAGTAAAGCTCACTCTACATTGTCCCATCAAACACTCCCAGGGCAGGTACAGCATGGGTTAGATACAGAGTAAAGCTCCCTCTACACTGTCCCATCAAACACTCCCACGGCAGGTACAGCACGGGTTAGATACAGAATAAAGCTCAAAGCTCCCTCTACACTGCCCCATCAAACACTCCCAGGGCAGGTACAGCACAGGTTAGATGCAGTCACTGACACCAATCTCCTCCTGTCTGATATAAACCAACCCCAGTCACTGACACCAATCTCCTCCTGTTTGATATAAACCAGCCCCAGTCACTGACAGCAATCTCCTCCTGTCTGATATAAACCAACACCACAGTCACTGACACCAGTCTCCTCCTGTCTGATATAAACCAACCCCACAGGCCCAGAAAGATTAAACTCAGCCCGTTACGTTGACTGGACTTGTCTCCATTCCCATGCCGAGGGGATTGCTGTACCAGACGGGAGAGGCAACATTTGGGGACTCTCGATTCTCCACCAATTCCCATTCCCCTTCTTTCTGGTGGATAATGGAGGTGCCACTGTGTGTAATGTGCAAGTCAGTAAGAATTGTCAGCGAGGATTAATCAGCACTTTCTAATTGGAGGTGTTAATCAGTGCAACATTTCAACAATAAATTGTAGATTTTGTACCAAAGATCAATTTAGGGTTAAAATAAAATTCATAATTTTGTCAAATAATTTCTTATGAAAGTCCTAAATTAAGGGGAAAGATCACAGACAGCGGTTCTGAAAGGGACACTGCAGCCCCAACAAGTCAATCAGCTACATATCCAGAATATTAATAACCCTATAACTGGGCTGGAGTTTAACATCAGCAGAAATAAACCTCAACTGTCAGAATGATTTCAGTCTTGGATGTGATTAACAGCAGCAATAACATCAGAATCTAACTTCTGCAGTCACTTGTGAACTCGTTGGTGTGTCAGCAGGTTGGATGACCGAGTGAATCCCTTCCCACACTCAGAGCAGGTGAACGTCCTCTCCCCAGTGTGAACTCGCTGGTGTGTCAGCAGGTTGGATGAATGGGTGAATCCCTTCCCACACACAGAGCAGGTGAATGGCCTCTCCCCAGTTTGAACTCGCTGGTGTCTCAGCAGGTTGGATGAATGAGTGAATCCCTCCCCACACACGGAGCAGGTAAATGGCCTCGCCCCAGTGTGAACTCGCTGGTGTGTCAGCAGGTGGGATGAACGGGAGAATCCCTTCCCACACACAGAGCAGATGAATGGCCTCTCCCCAGTGTGAACTCGCTGGTGTGTCAGCAGGGTGGATGAATGGGTGAATCCCTTCCCACACACGGAGCAGGTTAACGGCCTCTCCCCAGTGTGAGTGCGCTGGTGTACAATGAGATTAGATGAATACCTGAACCTCTTCCCACAGTGAGAGCAACTGAATGGTTTCTCATCAGTGTAAACTCGCTGGTGTTGAATTAGTCCCTCAGAGCTTTTAAAGCAGTTCGCACAGTCGGAGCATTTAAAAGGTCTCTCGTCAGTGTGAACTTGCTGGTGTGTCAGCAGGGTGGATGAACAAGTGAATCCCTTCCCACACTCTGAGCAGGTGAACGGCCTCTCCCCAGTGTGACTGCGTTGATGAATTTCCAGCTGTGACGGGTAATTAAATCCCTTCCCACAGTCCCCACATTTCCAGGGTTTCTCCATGGTGTGGGTGTCCTTGTGTCGCTCCAAGTTGGACGATCAGTTGAAGCCTCGTCCACGCACAGAACACGTGTACGGTTTCTCCCCGCTGTGAATGGTGCGATGTTTTTTCAGGCTGTGTAACTGGTTAAAGCTCTTTCCACAGTCAGTGCACTGGAACACTCTCACTCGGGTGTGTGTGTCTCGGTGCTTTTCCAGTCACACTGATGTTTGAAATCTTTTCCCATGGACAGAACAGACAAACATTTCTCCTTCCACATTCAAAGGCCGATGATATTCGGGTCCTGATGAATTGAGTGACACTGTCAGATCTTGATGTGATGTTTGGTTTGTGTTTCCCGTCTGGAAATCCTCCCTTCTAATACCCTGTAAAAGGAGTTTACAAAAGTCATAATTCTAAGTACAGGATAGAAATTCAGAACAGACAATTCTAGTTTCAGTACAACATTCCCTCACACATAGGGATTCTAACCCTGGGACTGTACATGGGGATTCTAACCCTGGGACTGTACATTGGGATTCTAACCCCGGGAACGTACATGGGGATTCTAGCCCTGGGACTGTACATGAGGATTCTAACCCTGGGACTGTACATGGGGATTCTAACCCTGGGACTGTACATGGGGATTCTAACCCTGGGACTGTACATGGGGATTCTAACCCTGGGACTGTACATGGGGATTCTAACCCTGGGACTGTACATGGGGATTCTAACCCTGGGACTGTACATGGGGATTCTAACCCTGGGACTGTACATGGGGATCCTAAATCTGGGACTGTACATGGGGATTCTAACCCTGGGACTGTACATGGGGATGCTAACCCTGGGACTGTACATGGGGACTCTAACCCTGGGACTGTACACGGGGCCTCTAACCCTGGGACTGTACATGGGGATTCTAACCCTGGGACTGTACATGGGGATTCTAACCCTGGGACTGTACATGGGGATTCTAAATCTGGGACTGTACATGGGAATTCTAACCCTGGGACTGTACATGGGGATTTTAACCCTGGCACTGCACATGGGGATTCTAACCCTGGGACTGTACATGGGGATTCTAACCGTGGGACTGTACATGTGGATTCTAACCCTGGGACTGTACATGGGGATTCTAACCCTGGGACTGTACATGGGGATTCTAACCCTGGGACTGTACATGGGGATTCTAAACCTGGGACTGTACATGGGGATTCTAACCCTGGGACTGTACATGGGGATGCTAACCCTGGGACTGTACATGGGGATCCTAACCCTGGGACTGTACATGGGGATTATAACTCCGGGACTGTACATGAGTATTCTAACCCTGGGACTGAACACAGGGATTCTAACCCTGGGACTGTACATGGAGATTCAAACCTCGGGACTGTACATGGGGATTCTCACCCTGGGACTGTACTTGAGTATTCTAACCCTGGGACTGTACATGGGGATTCTAACCCTGGGACTGTACATGGGGATTCTAACCCTGGGACTGTACATGGGGATTCTAATCCTGGGACTGTACATGGGGATTCTAACCCTGGGACTGTACATGGGGATTCTAACCCTGGGACTGTACATGGGGATTCTAACCCTGGGACTGTACATGGGGATTCTAACCCTGGGAATGTACATGGGGATTCTAACTCTGGGACTGTACATGGGGATTCTAACCCTGGGACTGTACATGGGGATTCTAACTCTGGGACTGTACATGGGGATTCTAACCCTGGGACTGTACATGGGGATTCTAACCCTGGGACTATACACGGGGCTTCGAACCCTGGGACTGTACATGGGGATTCTAACCCTGGGACTGTACATGGGGATTCTAACCCTGGGACTGTACATGGGCATTCTAACCCTGGGACTGTACAAGGGAATTCTAACCCTGGGACTGTACATGGGGATTCTAACCCTGGGACTGAACATGGGGATTCTAACCCTGGGACTGTACATGGGGATTCTAACCCTTGGACTGTACATGGGGATTCTAAACCTGGGACTGTATATGTGGTTTCTAACCCTGGGACTTTACATGAGATTCTAACCCTTGGAGTGTACATGGATATTCTTACCCTGGGACTGTACATGGGGATTCTAAACCTGGGACTGTACATGGGGATTCTAACCCTGGGACTTTACATGGGGATTCTAACCCTGGGACTGAACATGGGGATTCTAACCCTGGGACTGTACATGGGGATTCTAACCCTGGGACTGTACATGGGGATTTTAACCCTGGGACTGTACATGGGGATTCTAACCCTGGGACTGTACATGGGGATTTTAACCCTGGGACTGTACATGGGGATTCTAACCCCGGGACTGTACATGGGGATTCTAACCCCGGGACTGTACATGGGGATTTTAACCCCGGGACTGTACTTGGGGATTCTAACCCTGGGACTGTACATTGGGATTCTAACCCTGGGACTGTACATGGGGATTCTAACCCTGGGACTGTACATGTGGATTCTAACCCTGGGACTGTACACGGGGATTCTAACCCTGCGACTGTACATGGGGATTCCAACCCTGGTACTGTACATGGGGATTCTAACCCCGGGACTGTACATGAGGATTCTAAACCTGCGACTGTACATGGGGATTCTAACCCTGGGACTGTACATGGGGATTCTAACCTTGGGATTGTACATGGGGATCCTAACCCTGGGACTGTACATGGGGATTCTAACCCTGGGACTGTACATGGGGATTCTAACCCTGGGACTGTACATCGGGATCCTAACCCCGGGACTGTACATGAGTATTCTAACCCTGGGACTGAACACAGGGATTCTGATGCGCCATCAATTACTCAAAAGACTGAGGTTAAGTGAGTAACAACCAGGCTTTTATTAACTAAAGAATGAAGGTCTAGTCTCGAGTGGTCGACCCGTCCAGAATACTAAGGGACTGGAAGGTAGTCACTTATATACCTGGAATAGTGGGAGGAGTCAGCCGAGGCATGTCCAGACCTGTACCTAGTGGAATACACATACACATAGAGACAGGTATAACAGTGGTTTACCACATTCACCCCTTGTTTAAAAATGAGTCCGGCGGGGTGAAGTGTATTTAAAAGTTCGTGTATTGGAGTCTCTCCGGAGGTCTTGTCTGCCGCGGTGATCGACGTGGCGACAGCAGGGGTGGTGGAGCTTCCGGCGTCACGTCCCGCGTAGGCTGGGGCACTGGAGTGTAGTCCTCGTGGGTGACGGTCCAAGGCGAGCCGGCTGCTGGGGTTGGATATCGGGTCGTGGGGGTGGTGGTAATGGGTAGTGGGTTACAGCGGTCCCCGATGGTGCAAGGTCTCGTATGGAGACTGTGTCCTCCCGCTCGTCCGGGTACGCAATGTAAGCGTACTGGGATTTGGCGTGGAGGAGGTCGACCCTCTCGACCAGGGGTTCCGTTTTATTGGTCCTCACGTGTCTTCTCAGTACCGGCCCTGGGGACGTCAGCCATGGCGGTAACACTGTCCCCGATGTGGACTTCCTTGGGAAGACAAACATTTTCTCGTGAGGGGTGGCATTGGTGGCAGTGCAGAGCAGTGACCGAATCAAGTGGAGCGCATCGGGGAGCACCTCCTGCCAGCGGGAGGTCAGAAGGCCCCTAGACTTTAAGGCTAGTAGGGCGGCCTCCCAAACTGTTGGATTCTCTCTTTCCACCTGTCCATTCCCCCGGGGGTTGTAACTGGTGGTCCTGCTTGTGGCTATACCCCTAGTGAGCAGGTACTGGCGGAGTTTGTCGCTCATAAACGATGAGCCCCGGTCGCTATGGATATAGCTGGGGAAACCGAACAGGGTGAAGAGGCTGTTCAGACATTTAATGACCGTGGCACTGGTCATGTCCGGGCAGGGGATAGCGAACGGGAAACGGGAGTACTCGTCAATGATGTTGAGGAAGTACACATTGCGGTCGGAGGAGGGGAGAGGCCCTTTAAAATCGACGCTCAGGCGTTCGAAAGGGCGAGTGGCTTTTATCAGGTGGGCTCTGTCTGGTCTATAAAAGTGCGGTTTGCACTCAGCGCAGACTTGGCAGTTCTTGGTCATGGTCCTGAACTCCTCAATGGAGTAAGGCAGGTTGCGGGCCTTGATGAAGTGGAAGAACCTGGTGACCCCCGGGTGGCAGAGGTCATTGTGGAGGGCCCTCAGCCTATCGATCTGCGCGCTGGTGCACGTGCCACGCGATAGGGCATCTGGGGGTTCATTCAGCTTCCCAGGCCGGTACAAGATCTCGTAATTGTAGGTGGAAAGTTCGATTCTCCACCTCAAGATCTTGTCATTTTTGATTTTGCCCCTCTGCTTGTTGTTGAACATAAAAGCAACTGAACGCTGGTCAGTGAGCAGGGTAAATCGTTTTCCGGCCAGGTAGTGCCTCCAATGATGCACAGCCTCCACAATAGCCTGGGCCTCCTTCTCGACCGCGGAATGTCTGGTCTCCGGGCCCTGGAGGGTTCGTGAGAAGAATGCCACAGGTCTCCCCGCCTGATTAAGGGTGGCGGCCAGAGCGAAGTCGGACGCATCGCTTTCCACCTGGAAGGGGATGGATTCGTCCACTGCGTGCATGGTGGCTTTGGCAATGTCCTCCTTGATACGGTGGAAGGCTGAGCGGGCCTCTGCCATCAGGGGAAAAGAGGTGGATTTGATCACGGACGGGCTTTGTCTGCATAGTAGGGGACCCACTGGGCGTAGTAGGAAAAAAACCCTAGTCACCTCTTCAGAGCTTTTAGGCAGTGGGGCAGTGGGAGTTCCATAAGGGGACGCATCCGGTCCGGGTCGGGACCGATGACCCCGTGTTCCACAACACAGCCAAGGATGGCGAGGCGGTCTGTGCGGAATATGCACTTCTCCTTGTTATATGTCAGGTTCAGGAGTTGGGCGGTGCGGAGGAATTTCTCGAGGTTTGCGTCATGGTCCTGCAAGTCATGGCCGCAAATGGTCACATTGTCTAGGTAAGGGAAAGTGGCCTGCAGCGTGTTTTGATCGACCATCCGGTCCATCTCCCTTTGGAAGACGGAGACCCCGTTGGTAACGCCAAAGGGAACCCTAAGGAAGTGATAGAGGCGGAAAGCAGTGCTAGCAACAGCGGGGAAGAAGGCAAAGCACGGGAGGCGCCATCTTAATCAGCGGGGAAGAAGGCAAAGCGCGGGAGGCACCATTTTGTTAAATCGGGGAAGAAGGCAAAGCGCGGGAGGCGCCATTTTAGATTTGCAAGATGCCGAAGACTGGCTGTATCACTGCTTTTGATAATACAATAGAGGACTGGACCACGTATGTGGAAAGAGTCGAGGTATATTTTGAGGCAAACGAAATAGCTGAGGAGAAAAAGGCATCGATATTGCTAAATTTAATGGGCGCTAGAACGTACGGCCTATTGCGGGACCTGATTACTCCAGCCAAATGGAAGGCGATGAGTTTTAACGAAATTGTTGCTGTCCTACAGAAACACCGATATCCTACACCGCTGTTGATAGCAGAAAGATTTAAATTCCACAGGAGAACTCAGCATAAAGATGAGAGCAATGCTGAGCACCTTATGGTACTACGCAAGCTATCAAAGCACTGCCAGTTCGGAGAAGGACTGGCAGATACCCTACGGGACAAATTTGTCTGTGGACTCCCGAGTGCAGGAACACAGAAGAATTTACTATCAGAGAAAGAGCTGACGCTAGGTAAGGCTTTTAGCATGGCAGTATCGTATGAAGTAGCAGCCAGGGGAGCTGCAGAAATTCAACAAAAGCCACAAGAATACGGCACCCACGAAATGACATGGGGATTTGCAAAATGTTATCGCTGCGGCAGAACTAACCATGACCAGAAGGACTGCTGGTCCAAAGACAAAATATGCAGGCAATGCGGGAAGATGGGCCACATTGCACGAGTTTGCAGGTCTGGGAAGAAGACCAGCGACAACAAAAAGGCTACTAAGGAACCGTACAAGAAAGTACAAAAGATGACAGACAGTAGTTCCAAAGACCAGATGAGCGATAGTGAATCCGGGAACAGGAGACTAAGCTGTCTCAAACTTCACAATGTAATCACAAAGGAGGATCACCGAACCATTTGGGTCACCCTCATGATAGCAGGGTCCCAAGTTAAAATGGAATTGGATACAGGATCAGCGCTAACCGTCATGAATTGACGAGACTACGAGCGGCTATTTTCACACATACCCTTGAGAGAGACATCCATCATCTTGACGAAGTATACGGGGCATAAAGTATACCCCAGAGGAAAAATAAGGGTGCCTGTCGAATACAACGGCAAGAAAATACGGAAATTGTATCTCGACATACTGCCAAATGGTGGACCACCGTTATTGGGACGGGAATGGATCAGGAAGATAAACTTAGATTGGCACTCCATTCATGCAATGACGGTGGACGGTGAAAAAGATGAAGACGTCACTCCTGGATGATTGTCAACAATCTTAGCTAACGCCAAAGAGGAATTTCAACAAGAACTGGGCACGTTTAAAGGCGTAACCGCCTCGATAAAAATAGAAGAGAATGCAGTTCCCAAGTTTTTCAAAGCAAGACCGGTACCATATGCAATTCGCCCAGCCGTCAAGGCAGAGCTGGAGAATCTGGAGAAGGCAGGCATGTTGTCTAAGGTGGACTGGAGCGAGTGGGCAACACCCATCGTTCCTGTCATGAAGAAAACGTTAGGTAATAAGTCCGGGGAGCCAAGGAAGATTCGCATCTGTGGGGACTTCAAGGTGACGGTGAACCCAGTCCTTCACACAGTACAATATCCTCTTCCAAGGATAGAAGACATCTTCGCATCACTGTCTGGAGGGAAGCATTTTACAAAAATTGACCTAGCACAAGCATATTTGCAGATGGAAGTTGAAGAGTCCTCTAGGAAGTATCTCACGATAAACACTCACAAAGGTCTTTATCAGTATCATCGATTGGTATTCGGAGTAGCATCAGCTCCGGCGATATGGCAAAGAGCGATGGAACAAGTCCTGCAAGGGATTCCGGGGACTCAGTGTTACTTGGACGACATCCTTGTGACAGGTGAAGATGACAGCGAACACCTTAACAACCTAGCACAGGTGCTCACTAGACTACAGGAACATGGGCTGCGAGCCAACCGCCCCAAGTGCGAGTTTTATAAGAAACAGATATCGTATTGTGGCCACGTGATTGATGAAGAGGGGTTACATAAGTCCCCTGACAAAATTGAAGCGGCTGTTAAGGCCCCAGCACCTGAAAATGTGTCGCAACTGAGGTCATTCCTCGGATTGGTGAATTACTACCATAAGTTTTTGCCGAATTTGTCGACAATTCTGCACCCACTGAACGCCCTGCTACGAACGGGAGTAGCATGGGAATGGAGCAATGATTGTAAGCGGGCTTTCCAGAAGAGTAAGGACTTAATCACTTCAAGGGAAGTATTGGCTCACTACAACCCAGCACTGCCGATCAGACTGGCGTGTGATGCATCTCCCTACGGCATTGGGGCGATACTGTCACATAAATTCCTTGAGAGGCCGATAGCTTTTGCGTCACGCTCGTTAACTTCTGCCGAACGTAACTACACTCAGATTGACAGAGAGGCCCTCAGCCTAGTGTGGGGGGTGAAGAAGTTCAATCACTACCTGCAAGGTCAAAAATTTACTCTACCAACTTCTTGTCTCCATTTTCAACCCTCAGAAGGGCGTACCGATAATGACAGCACAACGGCTGCAGAGGTGGACCCTTTTCCTAGGGGCACACCAATATGACATCGAGTACAAAGGAACTAAACAGCATGGAAATGCTGATGGATTGTCACGCCTACCGTTGCCGACGGTGGAAGAAGAAGACCTTGCAGTGGATCCAATGGAGTTATTGCACTCGACCATAGTTGAATGTCTCCCTGTGACGAATGCGAACATAGAAAAGGAAACACGGAATGACCCGACACTATCACGGGTCTATGATTTAACGGTGAAGGGATGGCCAGCACATGGCGAACCACTGCTGCCAGCATTCTCGCCGAGAAGAGAACAGCTGTCAGTGTGCAGAGGAACTTTGATGTGTGGATCCAGAGTAGTAATTCCACCTAAGTTGATGGATAGAGTGCTCAATGAGCTTCATGAGGGTCATCTGGGTGGGGTAAAAATGAAAAACTTAGCCAGAGCGTTTGTGTGGTGGCTGGGAATCGATAGAGAAATCGAAGAGATGACCAAGAGCTGTGCAGGATGCCAGAAGGTCCAAAATGCCCCACCACAAGCTCCTCTGCATCCATGGGAGTGGCTCTCATCTCCATGGCAAAGGGTGCACATTGATTTTGCTGGTCCCTTCATGGACTCGATGTTTTTAATTGTGGTAGATGCACATTCAAAGTGGCCAGAGGTAATAAAAATGTCCTCAACCACCACGGAAAAAACTATCACAGTTTTACGAACCATATTCGCCAGGAATGGGCTGCCTGAACAGATTTGCTCTGACAATGGACCACAGTTTGTGTCTGAAGAGTTCCGGAGGTTCTTAAAGAACAATGGTGTTAAGCATTACACATCTGCCCCATATCATCCAGCCACTAATGGATTGGCCGAGAAGTTTGTCCAAACATTCAAGAAGGCTATCAAGGCAATGTGTAATGAAGATATACCCCTACAACACAAGGTGGACAACTTCTTGTTTGCCTACCAGAATGCGACACATGCGGTTACCAACCAAACTCCAGCCATGATGTTCTTCAATCGAAGACTACGATGCCGCTTGGATTTGGTTAAGCCAAACGTCCGACGAGATGTGGAGAACAGGCAGTTTCAGAATATGAATGAAAGGCCGACCAGGAGTTTTAAGATAGGTCAAACAGTTTTGGCCCGGGACTATCGCACTGAGAAATGGCAGCCAGGAATGATTTGTACACGGCAAGGACCTTTCATGTGGACGTTGGAGAGAGCATTGTAAGACGCCATGCTGACCAGATTCTAGAGTCACTGGAAAACGTCAACTCCACACCACGATCTGATACACCTGGTAATGAAATCGATGTACCAATTGCAGCTACCGCAGAACCGGTAATATTGGAAGCAGATGAACCAAACGACGACATTGATCCCGACTCAACATTGCCAGAAGAACCTGATAACCCAAAGAGGCGTTATCCAGACAGAATCAGGAAGCCTCCTCAAAGACTGAACTTATAATTGCTTAAACTTAACCAATGTATCTAGCAACCGTAATTGTGATTGTAATTAGTTATCATTTAGTTGTTAAATGAATGTTATGTACTGTTTATCTAAAAGGGGAGGAATTGTTGTGTATGTACCTTTAAGAGAATAACTGGTCTCAGACTGCAGTACCGGCAGTGACCACCCCTGTATAAAAGGCGTTAGTGAGCCTCTGTTGTTTCAGTTTCACTATTGACTTCCAACAGTAAAGACGTGTTTTGTTCAACTCCTGCTGTCCGTGTCTCAATCATTCACGGACGTAATAGAAATGGTGACAGGTCAGGGAGCATCTGTAAATGGAGGAGAAATGGAAACTGGTCAGGGAGCGTCTGTAAATGGAGGAGAAATGGAGACTGGTCAGGGAGCATCTGTAAATGGAGGAGAAATGGAGACTGGTCAGGGAGCATCTGTAAATGGAGGAGAAATGGAGACTGGTCAGGGAGCGTCTGTAAATGGAGGAGAAATGGAGACTGGTCAGGGGAGCGTCTGTAAATGGAGGAGAAATAGAGACTGGTCAGGGAGCATCTGTAAATGGAGGAGAAATGGAGACTGGTCAGGGAGCACCTGTAAATGGAGGAGAAATGGAGACTGGTCAGGGAGCATCTGTAAATGGAGGAGAATTAGAGACCGGTCAGGGAGTGTCCTTCACCTAAACTGAGAAATATTACACAGGGACAGTTTATAGGGAGGGACCGAGTGTGGGAAAGGAGGTTTTAGAAGTCCGGAATTAAAATTAAAATATTGTCACGATTAAATTAGACTTAGAATGAAATTCTAAACACAAGACAGATTTTCTTTATTTCATATACATATGACCTGCTGAATGTTTCCAGCATTTTCTGTTGTTATTTCAGAATTCCAGAATTCACACTATTTTGCTATTGCATGTTTACATAGAGGCTGCTAGATTCTGAATTAAAAGACTAATTGCCCAGAAACTCTTAAATTGAAGCTTTTTTTCAATTCCTCCTTGGCCTCACCCCTCCTGATCTCTGTAACCTCCTCCAGCCCTACAACCCTCCCAGATTGCTGCGCTCCTCCAATTCTTGCCTCTTGCATGTCCCCAGCTTTAATCGCTCCACCATTGGTGGCCGTGCCTTCAGCTACTGGGCCCTAAGCTCTGGAATTCGTTGCCCCAAACTCCCCGACTCTCTTTCCTCTTTTAAGCCACTCCTTAAAACCGACCTCTTTTGCGCTGATATCTCCTTATGCGGTTTGGTGTCAAATTTTGTTTGATAATAGGCTCCTGTGAAGCACCTTGGGACATGTTACTATGTTAAAGGCGCTACATAAATGCAAGTTGTTGTTATTCTCTACACAGAGACCTTCCCTGTTGGAGAGGTCCACAAACATCATTGTGCTGTCTAGGCAACGGGCAAAGCCATCTGTCTTAACTATCAATTTAAGAAGTTTATAATTCCAATTAACTCCTGAGGCACAACATTCAATTGTGGGAAGAAAATATACTGAAGGAGCTGTTAGTTACAAACACAATCTGCCAAGCCTATGTCTACGGAAGATCGAGTTAGAGCGAGCACATCTGTAAAAGGAATGCAGCTGGAAGTAATATTCCTTGCAGTTCGATGGAGGCCCTTTGTTAGTTCATTAATTGTAAGTTTACTTTGAGGTTGTTTGTTCTGTAACTTTCCTTCAGCAGGATGATCTGATTCACAGATGTAACAAGAATCACGCAGGCTCTACTTTTCGGGCCTGAATAGAGGGGCAGTTAGCAGCTTAGTTGAGAGTCCGAACCCCGGGGATAAGAAAGCTGACTGCTGCAGTCAAGGTGGAACATCTTGTGGTGCCTCCCAGATCTGCTAACTATCGGTCTGCTCAGTTGGTGGACACTGCCTGTCAGAAGAACTTTACTACACAACTATAATATTGTATGAATATCATAATTAGTATTTGTTTGTAGAATCTGTTGTATAAGGAAAATTTTCACAGCGGGGAGAAACCGTACACATGTTCTGTGTGTAGACGAGGATTCAACCGATCATCCAACCTGGAGAGACACAAGGACACCCGCACCACGGAGAAACCCTGGAAATGTGGGGACTGTGGGAAGGGATACTCTTGCCCATCTGAGCTGGAAGCTCATCGGCGCAATCACACTGGGGCAGATCATTCACCTGCTTCGTGTGTGGGAAGGGATTCACTCGTTCAAGGAACCTCACTGAACACCAGCGTATTCACACCGGGGAGAGGCCGTTCACCTGCTCCGTGTGTGGGAAAGGAATCATTTCTTCATCACACCTCACTACACACCAGCTTGTTCACACTGATGATAGATCTTTTAAATGTTCTGAGTGTGAGAAGAGCTTTAAAAGCAGAAATTCTCTGCTGGCACACCAACGCATTCACACAGGGGAAAGGCCATTCACCTGCTCCGTGTGTGGGAAGGGATTCACTCATTCATGGAACCTCATTGAACACCAGCGTATTCGCTTTAGGGAGAGGCCGCTCACCTGCTTGGTGTGTGGGAAGGGATTCACTTCATCAGCTGACCTCACTTCACACCAAGTTGTTCACACTGATAGACCTTTTAAATGTTCTGACTGTGAGAAGACCTTTAAAAGGAAAAATGATCTGTTGGCACACCAACGCACTCACACTGGGGAGAGACCATTCACCTACACCATGCGTGGAAAGAGATTCATTTGTTCACCCCACTTGCTGAGACACCAACGCACTCACACCGGGGAGAGGCCATTCACCTGCTCCGTGTGTGGGAAGGGATTCACTCAGTCACTCACACTCACTGAACACCAGCTTGTTCACACTGATAAGAGACCATTTAAATGTTCGGAATGTGAGAAGAGCTTTAAAAGCACAAGGGAGCTGCTGGCACACCAGTGAGTAAACACTGGGGAGAGGCCGTTCACCTGCCCTGTGTGTGGGAAGGGATTCACTCAGTCAGCCCACCGCACTGCACACCAACGTGTTCACACAAATAAGAGACCTTTTAAATGTTCTGACTGTGAGAAGACCTTTAAAAGCAGAAAGGATCTGAGGCAACACCAATGCACTCACACCAGGGAGAGGCCATTCACCTGCACCGTCTGTGGGAAGGGATTCAGTCAGTCATCCAGCCTACTGAAACACCAGCGAGTTCACAAGTGACTGCAGGGGTTGGATTCTGCTGTTATTGCTGCTGTTAATCACATTCAGACTGAACCATGTTCATTCTGACAGTTGGGGTTTGTTTCTGATGTTAATAACTCCCTAATTGGGCTGGAGTTTAATCTTCTGGATATATATGTCAAATAAATCAGCTTTGTTTCAAACATACAGTGTGTGGAGTCCTTGACGTCTCCAAGATAAGAGGAGACTAATTGATGTCCTGTCACTGACTGCTCCATTTTTGGGCCTTTTCTGCTTTCTAACTCTAGATTATTTCAGTTCTCATACCTTCGGTTACTCTCATGGACAAGTCCCAGCTCCCCATACATTCCAGAGTGCCTTTCCCAGCCTTGGTGTCCAGGGAAGGTATCGGTAACACACCCGGGATCACGAAACACAAAACCCAGTCTGTTAATCACTTTCAGCTACTGGACTTAGTGTGTGCCCCACAGCATCTCTCTCACCTTCGATGTGTGAATAGAGCATCACGCCTGCAAATCTGGTTTATATTTAAATTAACTCAGGAAATGTATTTAACAGAAGATCAACAAGGAAACACATCACGGCCCAATAATCCAGCTCTACATTCACAAGAGGAGAACTGTTATCTAACTCCTTGAGTGGACAAAATAAAGAAGGATCCCAAATGTAAGGGCACCTCGAATACTTTAATACCTTTCAAATCGTGACCGGTTCCTTCTTATTCTAGAATTCCCCATCCCTGTGGGAGTTGATATTGGTCAGTTTGCTCAGATGGTTTGAGCATGGTGCTAATAACACCAATGTCGCGGGTTCAATCCCCGTCCTGATGAGCTACGCTGTTTCGGCACGGGCTCGACGGGCCGAATGGCCTCCTTCTGTGCTGTAACCATTGATTCTATGGTCAAAATCTGCTAATTGGAAATCTCTCACTGATTTTTCTCATTCAAATTTCAAGCTGACCAGTTCCTTCTCTCAGAGAATCTCCAAGGGGACTCTGATTCAAACACAGCTCTCCCCTCTTTTACATCCGGGATTAGTGTTTACGGGAATTTGAATACCTGACCACTAAAATTTAAAAGGGCCCGTCAGCAATATGCAGACTGAACCAATCACACAGCTCTGGGTCAGATTGAACTATTCCTCTCTCCAGCCTGTAACCGATGAAACTTGTAACACTGAGGCTGAAATTCCAATTCCAAGCGCCGGGGGTGCAGGCAGTGCTGGGCACAGAGCGAGCAGCAAACCGGGTTCAGAGTGGGCACAGTGGGCCTGCCCTTGACCTGGGTTTTACTGGGGCCCAAGCTCATTGCCAACGCATGGATTCCAACCATGAGTCTGTACATGGGGATTCTAACGCTGGGACTGTACATGGGGATTCTAACCCTGGGACTGTACATGGGGATTCTAACCCTGGGACTGTACATGGGGATTCTAATCCTGGGACTGTAGATGGGGATTCTAATACTGGGACTGTACATGGGGATTCTAACCCTGGGACTGTAAATGAGGATCCTAACCCTGGGACTGTACATGGGGATTCTAACCCTGGGACTGCACATGGGGATTCTAAACCTGGACTCCACATGGGGATTCTAACCCTGGGACTGTACATGGGGATTCTAATCCTGGGACTGTAGATGGGGATTCTAACACTGGGACTGTACATGGGGAATCTAACCCTGGGACTGTAAATGAGGATCCTAACCCTGGGACTGTACATGGGGATTCTAACCCTGGGACTGCACATGGGGATTCTAACCCTGGACTCTACAAGGGGATTCTAACCCTGGGACTGTACATGGGGATTCTAACCCTGGGACTGTACATGGGGATTCTAATCCTGGGACTGTAGATGGGGATTCTAACACTGGGACTGTACATGGGGATTCTAACCCTGGGACTGTAAATGAGGATCCGAACCCTGGGACTTTACATGGGGATTCTAACCCTGGGACTGCACATGGGGATTCTAACCCTGGACTCTACATGGGGATTCTAACCCTGGGACTGTACATGGGGATTCTAACCCTGGGACTGCACATGGGGATTCTAACCCTGGAATGTACATGGTGATTCTAACTCTGGTACTGTACACGGGGATTCTAACCCTGGGACTGTACATGGGGATTCTAACCCTGGGTCTGTACATGGGGATTCTAACCCTGGGACTGTACATGGGGATTCTAACCCTGGGACTGTTCATGGGGATTCTAACCCCGGGACTGTACATTGGGATTCTAACCCAGGGATTGTACATTGGGATTCTAACCCTGGGACTGTATATGGGGATTCCAACCCTGGGACTGTATATGGGGATTCTAACTCTGGGACTGTACACGGGGATTCGAACCCTGGGACTGTACATGGGGATTCCAACCCTGGGACTGTACATGGGGATTCTAACCCTGGGAACGTACATGGGGATTCTAACCCTGGGAACGTACATGGGGATTCGAACCCTGGGACTGTACATGGGGATTCTAACCCTGGGACTGTACATGGGGATTCTAACCCTGGGACTGTACATGGGGATTCTAACCCTCGGACTGTACACGGGTATTCTAACCCTGGGAATGTACACGGGGATTCTAACCCTGGGACTGTACATGGGGATTCTAACCCTGGGACTGTACATGGGGATTCTAACACTGGGAATGTACATGGGGAATCTAACCCTGGGACTGTACATGGGGATGCTAACATTGGACTGTACATGGGGATTCTAACCCTGGGACTGTTCATGGGGATTCTAACCCAGGGACTGCACATGGGGATTCTAACCCTGGACTGTACATGGGGATTCTAATCCTGGGACTGTACATGGGGATTCTAACACTGGGACTGTATATGGGGATTCTAACCCTCGGACTATACATGAGGATTCTAACCCTGGTACTATATATGGGGATTCTAACCCTGGGATTGCACATGGGGATTCTTACCCTGGACTGTACATGGGGATTCCAACCCTGGGACTGTACATGGGGATTCTAACCCTGGGACTGTACGTGGGGTTTCTAACCCTGGGACTGTTCATGGGAATTCTAACCCTGGGACTGTTCATGGGGATTCTAACCCCGGGACTGTACATTGGGATTCTAACCCAGGGACTGTACATTGGGATTCTAACCCTGGGACTGCATATGGGGATTCCAACCCTGGGACTGTACATGGGGATTCTAACCCTGGGACTGTACATGGGGATTCTAACCCTGGGACTGTACACGGGTATTCTAACCCTGGGAATGTACACGGGGATTCTAACCCTGGGACTGTACATGGGGATTCTAACCCTGGGACTGTACATGGGGATTCTAACCCTGGGACTGTACATGGGGAATCTAACCCTGGGACTGCACATGGGGATTCTAACACTGGGAATGTACATGGGGAATCTAACCCTGGGACTGTACATGGGGATGCTAACATTGGACTGCACATGGGGATTCTAACCCTGGGACTGTACATGGGGATTCTAACCCAGGGACTGCACATGGGGATTCTCACCCTGGACTGTACATGGGGATTCTAATCCTGGGACTGTACATGGGGATTCTAACACTGGGACTGTATATGGGGATTCTAACCCTCGGACTGTACATGAGGATTCTAACCCTGTTACTATATATGGGGATTCTAACCCTGGGATTTCACATGGGGATTCTTACCCTGGACTGTACATGGGGATTCTAACCCTGGGACTGTACATGGGGATTCTAACCCTGGGACTGTTCATGGGGATTCTAACCCTGGGACTGTTCATGGGGATTCTAACCCCGGGACTGTACATTGGGATTCTAACCCAGGGAATGTACATTGGGATTCTAACCCTGGGACTGTATATGGGGATTCCAACCCTGGGACTGTACATGGGGATTCTAACTCGGGGACTGTACACGGGGATTCTAACACTGGGACTCTATATGGGGATTCTAAAACTGGGACTGTACATGGGGATTCTAACCTTGGGACTGTAAATGGGGATTCTAGCCCTGGGACTCTACATGGGGATTCTAACCCTGGGACTCTACATGGGGATTCTAAACCTGGGACTGTACATGGGGATTCTAACCCTGGGACCGTACATGGTGATACTAACCCTGTGACTGTACATGGGAATTCTAACCCTGGGACTGTACTTGGGGATACTAACCCTGGGACAGTACATGGGGATTCTAACCCTGGGACTGTACATGGGGATTCTAACCCTGGGACTGTACACGGGGATTCTAACCCTGGGACTGTACATGGGGATTCTAACCATGGGACTCTACCTGGGGATTCTAACACTGGGACTGCACATGAGGATTCAAACCCTGGGACTCTACATGGGGATTCTAACCCTGGGACTATACACGGGGATTCTAACCCTGGGACTGTACATGGGGCTTCTAACCCTGGGAATGTACATGGGGCTTCTAACCCCTGGACTGTACATGGGGATACTAACCCTGGGACAATATATGGGGATTCTAACCCTGGGAATGTACACAGGGATTCTAACCCTGGGACTGTTCATGGGGATTCCATCCCTGGGACTGTTCCTGGGGATTCTAACCCCGGGACTGTACATTGGGATTCTAACCCAGGGACTGTACATTGGGATTCAACCCTGGGACTGTATATGGGGATTCCAACCCTGGGACTGTACATGGGGATTCTAACTCTGGGACTGTACATGGGGATTCTAACCCTGGGACTGTATATGGGGATTCTTACGCTAGGACTGTACATGGGGATTCTAACCTTGGGACTGTATATGGGGATTCTAGCCCTGGGACTCTACATGGGGATTCTAACCCTGGGACTGTACATGGGGATTCTAAACCTGGGACTGTACATGGGGATTCTAACCCTGGGACCGTACATGGTGATACTAACCCTGGGACTATACATGGGCATTCTAACCCTGGGACTGCACTTGGGGATTCCAACCCTGGGACTGTACATGGGGATTCTAACCCCTGGATTGTACATGGGGATTCTAACCCTGGGAACGTACATGGGGATTCTAACCCTCGGATTGTACACGGGTATTCTAACCCTGGGAATGTACACGGGGATTCTAACCCTGGGACTGTACATGGGGATTCTAACACTGGGACTGTACATGGGGTTTCTAACCCTGGGACTGTACATGGGGAATCTAACCCTGGGACTGTACATGGGGAATCTAACCCTGGGACTGCACATGGGGATTCTAACACTGGGAATGTACATGGGGAATCTAACCCTGGGACTGTACATGGGGATGCTAACATTGGACTGTACATGGGGATTCTAACACTGGGACTGTACATGGGGATTCTAACCCAGGGACTGCACATGGGGATTCTAACCCTGGACTGTACATGGGGATTCTAATCCTGGGACTGTACATGGGGATTCTAACACTGGGACTGTATATGGGGATTCTAACCCTCGGACTGTACATGAGGATTCTAACCCTGTTCCTATATATGGGGATTCTAACCCTGGGATTGCACATGGGGATTCTTACCCTGGACTGTACATGGGGATTCTAACCCTGGGACTGTACATGGGTATTCTAACCCTGGGACTGTACGTGGGGTTTCTAACCCTGGGACTGTTCATGGGGATTCTAACCCTGGGACTGTTCATGGGGATTCTAACCCCGGGACTGTACATTGGGATTCTAACCCAGGGAATGTACATTGGGATTCTAACCCTGGGACTGTATATGGGGATTCCAACCCTGGGACTGTACATGGGGATTCTAACTCGGGGACTGTACACGGGGATTCTAACACTGGGACTCTTCATGGGGATTCTAAAACTGGGACTGTACATGGGGATTCTAACCTTGGGACTGTAAATGGGGATTCTAGCCCTGGGACTCTACATGGGGATTCTATCCCTGGGACTCTACATGGGGATTCTAAACCTGGGACTGTACATGGGGATTCTAACCCTGGGACCGTACATGGTGATACTAACCCTGGGACTGTACATGGGAATTCTAACCCTGGGACTGTACTTGGGGATTCAAACCCTGGGACTGTACTTGGGGATTCTAACCCTGGGACAATACATGGGGATTCTAACCCTGGGACTGTACATGGGGATTCTAACCCTGGGACTGTACACGGGGATTCTAACCCTGGGACTGTACATGGGGATTCTAACCCTGGGACTCTACCTGGGGATTCTAACACTGGGACTGCACATGAGGATTCAAACCCTGGGACTCGACATGGGGATTCTAACCCTGGGACTATACACGGGGATTCTAACCCTGGGACTGTACATGGGGCTTCTAACCCTGGGAATGTACATGGGGCTTCTAACCCGGGAACTGTACATGGGGATTCTAACCCTGGGACTGTACATGGGGATTCTAACCCCTGGACTGTACATGGGGATTCTAACCCTGGGACAATATATGGGGATTCTAACCCTGGGGCTGTACACAGGGATTCTAACCCTGGGACTGTTCATGGGGAGTCCATCCCTGGGACTGTTCCTGGGGATTCTAACCCCGGGACTGTACATTGGAATTCTAACCCAGGGACTGTACATTGGGATTCAACCCTGGGACTGCATATGGGGATTCCAACCCTGGGACTGTACATGGGGATTCTAACTCTGGGACTGTACATGGGGATTCTAACCCTGGGACTGTATATGGGGATTCTTACGCTGGGACTGTACATGGGGATTCTAATCTTGGGACTGTATATGGGGATTCTAGCCCTGGGACTCTACATGGGGATTCTAACCCTGGGACTGTACATGGGGACTCTAAACCTGCGACTGTACATGGGGATTCTAAACCTGGGACCGTACATGGTGATACTAACCCTGGGACTATACATGGGAATTCTAACCCTGGGACTGTACATGGGGATTCTAACCCCTGGACTGTACATGGGGATTCTAACCCTGGGAACGTACATGGGGATTCTAACCCTGGGAACGTACATGGGGCTTCTAACCCTGGGAATGTACATGGGGCTTATAACCCTGGGACTGTACATGGGGATTCTAACCCTGGGACTGTACATGGGGATTCTAACCCTGGGACTGGACATGGGGATTCTAACCCTGGGACAGTATATGGGGATTCTAACCCTGGGAATGTACACAGGGAGTCTAAGCCTGGGACTGCACATGGGGATTCTAACCCTGGACTCTACATGGGGATTCTAACCCTGGGACTGTACATGAGGATTCTAACCCTGGAACTGTACATGGTGATTCTAACCCTGGGACTGTACATGGGGATGCTAACATTGGACTGTACATGGGGATTCTAACCCTGGGACTGTTCATGGGGATTCTAATCCTGGGACTGTACATGGGGATTCTAACACTGGGACTGTACATGGGGATTCTAATCCTGGGACTGTACATGGGGATTCTAACACTGGGACTGTATATGGGGATTCTAACCCTCGGACTGTACATGAGGATTCTAACCCTGGTACTATATATGGGGATTCTAACCCTGGGATTGCACATGGGGATTCTTACCCTGGACTGTACATGGGGATTCAAACCCTGGGACTGTACATGGGGATTCTAACCCTGGGACTGTACGTGGGGTTTCTAACCCTGGGACTGTTCATGGGGATTCTAACCCTGGGACTGTTCATGGGGATTCTAACCCCGGGACTGTACATTGGGATTCTAACCCAGGGACTGTACATTGGGATTCTAACCCTGGGACTGTATATGGGGATTCCAACCCTGGGACTGTACATGGGGATTCTAACCCTGGGACTGTACATGGGGATTCTAACCCTGGGACTGTACATGGGTATTCTAACCCTGGGAATGTACACGGGGATTCTAACCCTGGGACTGTACATGGGGATTCTAACCCTGGGACTGTACATGGGGATTCTAACCCTGGGACTGTACATGGGGAATCTAACCCTGGGACTGCACATGGGGATTCTAACACTGGGAATGTACATGGGGAATCTAACCCTGGGACTGTACATGGGGATGCTAACATTGGACTGTACTTGGGGATTCTAACCCTGGGACTGTACATGGGGATTCTAACCCAGGGACTGCACATGGGGATTCTAACCCTGGACTGTACATGGGGATTCTAATCCTGGGACTGTACATGGGGATTCTAACCCTTGGACTGTACATGGGGATTCTAACCTTGGGACTGTACTTGGGGATTCTAACACTGGGATTGTACATGGGGATTCTAACCCTGGGACTTTACATGGGGATTCTAACCCTGGGACTGTACAAGGGGATTCTAACCCTGGGAATGTACATGGGGATTCTAACCCTGCGACTGTACATGGGGATTCTAACCCTGGAACTGTACATGGGGATTCTAACCCTGTGACTGTACATGGGATTATAACCCTGGGACTGTACATGGGGATTCTAACCCTGGGCCTGTGCATGGGGATTCTAACCCTGGGACTGTACATGGGGATTCTAACCCTGTGACTGTACATGGGGATTCTAACCATGGGACTGGACATGGGGAATCTAACCCTGGGACTGTACACAGGGATTCTAACCGTGGGACTGCACATGGGGATTCTAACCCTGGGACTGTACGTGGGGATTCTAACCCTGGGACTGTGTATGGGGATTCTAACCCTGGGACTGTACAGGGGGATTCTAACCCTGGAAATGCACATGGAGATTCTAACCTTGGGAGTGTATATGAGGAATCTAACCCTGGGACTGCACATGTTGATTCTAACCCTGGGCCTGTACATGGGGATTCTAACCCTGGGACTGTACATGGGGATACCAACCCTGGGACTGTACATGGGAATTCTAACCCTGGGACTGTACATGGGGATTCTAACCCTGGGACTGTACATGGGGATTCTGATCCTGGGACTGTAAACGGGTATTCTAACCCTGGGACTGTACATGGGGATTCTAACCCTGGGACTGTACATGGGGATTCTAACCCTGGGACTGCACATGGGGATTCTAACCCTGGGACTGTACATGGGGATTCCAACCCTGGGACTGTATATGGGGATTCTAACCCTGGGACTGTACATGGTGATTCTAACCCTGGGACTCTACATGGGGATTCTAACCCTGGGACTGTACATGGGGATTCTAACCTTGGGACTGTACATGAGGATTCTAACCCTGGGACTGTACATGGGGATTCTAACCCTGGGACTGTACATGGGGATTCCAAACCTGGGACTGTATATGGGGATTCTAACCCTGGGACTGTACATGGGGATTCTAACCCTTGGACTGTACAAGGGGATTCTAACCCTGGGACTGTATATGTGGATTCCAGCCCTGGGACTGGACATGAGGATTCTAACCCTGGGACTCTACATGGGGATTCTAACCCTGGGACTCTACATGGGGATTCTAACCCTGGGACTCTACATGGGGATTCTAACCCTGGGACTGTACATGGGGATTCTAACCCTGGGACTGTACATGCGGATTCTAACCCTGGGACTGTACATGGTGATTCTAACCCTTGGACTGTACATGGGGATTCTAACCTTGGGACTGTACTTGGGGATTCTAACACTGGGATTGTACATGGGGATTCTAACCCTGTGACTGTACATGGGGTTCTAACCCTGGGACTGTACATGGGGATTCTGACCCTGGGACTGTACATGGGGATTCTAACCCTGTGACTGTACATGGGGATTCTAACCATGGGACTGGACATGGGGATTCTGACCCTGGGACTGGACACAGGGATTCTAACCGTGGGACTGCACATGGGGATTCTAACCCTGGGACTGTGCATGGGGATTCTAACCCTGGGACTGTACGTGGGGATTCTAACCCTGGGACTGTACATGGGATTTCTAACCCTGTGACTGTACATGGAGATTCCAACCCTGGGACTGTACATAGGGATCCTAACCCTGGGACTGTACATGGGGATTCTAACCCTAGGCCTGTACATGAGGATTCTAACCCTAGGACTGTACATGGGGATTCTAACCCTGGGACTGTACATGGAGATTCCAACCCTGGGACTGTACATAGGGATCCTAACCCTGGGACTGTACATGGGGATTCTAACCCTGGGACTGTACATGGGGATTCTAACCCTAGGACTGTACATGGGGATTCGAAACCTGGGACTGTGCATGGAGATTCTAACCCTGGGACTGTACCTGGGGTTTCTAACCCTGGGACTGTACATGGGGATTCTAACCCTGGGACTGTACATGGAAATTCTAACCCTGGGACTGTACCTGGGGTTTCTAACCCTGGGACTGCACATCGGGATACCAGCCCTTGCACTCTATATGGGGATTCTAACCCTGGGACTGTACATGGGGATTCTAACCCTGGGACTGTACATGGGGATTCTAACCCTGGGACTGTACATGGGGATTCTAACCTTGGGACTGTACATGAGGATTCTAACCCTGGGACTGTACATGTTGATTCCAGCCCTGGGACTGTATATGGGGATTCTAAACCTGGGACTGTACATGGGGATTTTAACCATGGGACTGTACATGGGAATTCTAACCCTGGTACTGTACATGGGGATTCTAACCATGGGACTGTACATGGGGATTCTAACCCTGGGACTGTATATGGGGATTCCAACTGTGGGACTGTATATGTGGATTCTAACCCTGGGACTGTACATGGGTATTCTAAACCTGGGACTGTGCATGGGGATTCTAAACCTGGGACTGTACATGGGGATTCTAACCCTGGGACTGTACATGGGGATTCCAAACCTGGCACTGTATATGGGGATTCTAACCCTGGGACTGTACATGGGGATTCTAACCCTGGGACTGTACATGGGGATTCTAACCCTGGGACAGTACATGGGGATTCGAACCCTGAGACTGTACATGGGGATTCTGACCCTGGGACTGTACATGGGAATTCTAACCCTGGGGCTGTACATGGGGATTCCAACCCTGGGACTGTATATGGGGATCCTAACCGTGGGACTGTACATGGGGATTCTAACCCTGGGATTGTATATGGTGATTCTAACCCTGAGACTGTACATGGGGATTCTAACCCTGGGACTGCACATGGGGTTTCTAACCCTGGGACTGTACATGGGGTTACCAATCCTGGGACTGTACATGGGGATTCTAACCCTGGGAATGTACATGGGGATTCTAACCCTGGAACTGCACATGGAGATTCTAACCTGGGGAGTGTATATGAGGAATCTAACCCTGGGACTGCACATGTTGATTCTAACCCTGGGCCTGTACATGGGGATTCTAACCCTGGGGCTGTACATGGGGATTCTAACCCTGGGACTGTACATGGGGATACCAACCCTGGGACTGTACATGGGAATTCTAACCCTGGGACTGTACATGGGGATTCTAACCCTGGGACTGTACATGGGGATTCTGATCCTGGGACTGTAAACGGGTATTCTAACCCTGGGAATGTACATGGGGATTCTAACCCTGGGACTGTACATGGGGATTCTAACCCTGGGACTGCACATGGGGATTCTAACCCTGGGACTGTACATGGGGATTCCCACCCTGGGACTGTATATGGGGATTCTAACCCTGGGACTGTACATGGTGATTCTAACCCTGGGACTGTACATGGGGATTCTAACCCTGGGACTGTACATGGGGATTCTAACCTTGGGACTGTACATGAGGATTCTAACCCTGGGACTGTACATGGGGATTCTAACCCTGGGACTGTACATGGGGATTCTAACCCTGGGACTGTACATGGGGATTCCAAACCTGGGACTGTATATGGGGATTCTAACCCTGGGACTGCACATGGGGATTCTAACCCTTGGACTGTACATGGGGATTCTAACCCTGGGACTGTATATGTGGATTCCAGCCCTGGGACTGGACATGAGGATTCTAACCCTGGGACTCTACATGGGGATTCTAACCCTGGGACTCTACATGGGGATTCTAACCCTGGGACTCTACATGGGGATTCTAACCCTGGGACTGTACATGGGGATTCTAACCCTTGGACTGTACATGCGGATTCTAACCCTGGGACTGTACATGGGGATTCTAACCCTGGGACTGTACATGCGGATTCTAACCCTGGGACTGTACATGGGGAATCTAACCCTGGGACTGTACATGAGGATTTGAACCCTGGGACTGTACATGTGGATTCCAGCCCTGGGACTGTAAATGGGGATTCTAATCCTTGGACTGTACATGGGGATTCTAACCCTGGGACTGTACTTGGGGATTCTAACCCAGGGACGGTACATGGGGATTCTAACCCTGGGACGGTACATGGGGAATCTAACCCTGGGACTGTACATGAGGATTTGAACCCTGGGACTGTACATGTGGATTCCAGCCCTGGGACTGTATATGGGGATTCTAATCCTTGGACTGCACATGGGGATTCTAACCCTGGGACTGTACTTGGGGATTCCATCCCTGGGACTGTACATGGGGATTCTAACCCTGGAACTGTACATGGTGATTCTAACCCTGGGACAGTACATGGGGATTCTAACCGTGCGACAGTACATGGGGATTCTAACCCTGGGACTGCACATGGGGAATCTAACCCTGGGACTGTACATGAGGATTTGAACCCTGGGACTGTACATGTGGATTCCAGCCCTGGGACTGTATATGGGGATTCTAATCCTTGGACTGTACATGGGGATTCTAACCCTGGGACTGTACTTGGGGATTCTAACCCTGGGACTGTACATGGGGATTCTAACCCTGGGACTGTACATGGGGATTCTAATCCTGGAACTGTACATGGGGATTCTAACCCAGGGACTGTACATGGGGTTTCTAACCCTGGGACTGTACATGGGGATTCTAACCCTGGGACTGTACATGTGGATTCCAGCCCTGGGACTGTACATGGGGATTCTAACCCTGGGACTCTACATGGCGATTCTGACCCTGGGACTGTACATGGGGATTCCACCCCTGGGACTGTACATGGGCATTCTAACCCTGGGACTGTACATGGGGATTCTAACCCTGGGACTGTACATGGGGATTCTAACCCAGGGACTGTACATGGGGATTCTAACCCCGGGGCTGTACCTGGGGATTCTAACCCTGGGACTGTACATGGGGATTCTAACCCGGGGGATGTACATGGGTGTTCTAACCCTGGGACAGTACATGAGAATCTAACCCTGGGACTGTACATGCGGATTCTAACCCTTGGACTGTACGTTGGGATTCTAACCCTGGGACTGTACATGGGGATTCAAACCCTGGGACTGTACATGGGGATTCTAACCCTGGGAATGTACATGGGGATTCTAACCCTGGGACTGTACATGGGGATTCTAACCCTTGGACTGTACATGGGGATTCTAACCCTGGGACTGTACATGGGGATTCTGACCCTGGGACTGTGCAAGGGCATTCTAACCCTGGGAGTGTACATGGGGATTCAAAACCTGGGACTGTACATGGATATTCTAACCCTGGGATTGCACATGGGGATTCTAACCCTCGGACTGTACATGGGGATTCCAGCCCTGGCACTGTGATTGTGGATTCTAACCCTGGGACTGTACATGGGGATTCTAACCCTGGGACTGTACATGGGGATTCTAACCCTGGGACTGTACATGGGGATTCTAACCTTGGGACTGTACATGAGGATTCTAACCCTGGGACTGTACATGTTGATTCCAGCCCTGGGACTGTGAATGGGGATTCTAACCCTGGGACTGTACATGGGGATTCTAACCATGGGACTGTACATGGGAATTCTAACCCTGGTACTGTACATGGGGATTCTAACCATGGGACTGTACATGGGGATTCTAACCCTGGGACTGTATATGGGGATTCCAACCGTGGGACTGTATATGTGGATTCTAACCCTGGGACTGTACATGGGTATTCTAAATCTGGGACTGTGCATGGGGATTCTAAACCTGGGACTGTACATGGGGATTCGAACCCTGGGACTGTACATGGGGATTCCAACCATGGGACTGTACATGGGGATTCTAACCCTGGGACTGTATATGGGGATTCCAACCGTGGGACTGTATATGTGGATTCTAACCCTGGGACTGTACATGGGTATTCTAAACCTGGGACTGTGCATGGGGATTCTAAACCTGGGACTGTACATGGGGATTCGAACCCTGGGACTGTACATGGGGATTCTAACCATGGGACTGTACATGGGAATTCTAACCCTGGTACTGTACATGGGGATTCTAACCATGGGACTGTACATGGGGATTCTAACCCTGGGACTGTATATGGGGATTCCAACCGTGGGACTGTATATGTGGATTCTAACCCTGGGACTGTACATGGGTATTCTAAACCTGGGACTGTGCATGGGGATTCTAAACCTGGGACTGTACATGGGGATTCGAACCCTGCGACTGTACATGGGGATTCCAACCCTGGCACTGTATATGGGGATTCTAACCCTGGGACTGTACATGTGGATTCTAAGCCTGGGACTGTACATGGGGATTCTAACCCTGGGACTGGACATGGGGATTCGAACCCTGAGACTGTACATGGGGATTCTAACCCCGGGACTGTACATGGGAATTCTAACACTGGGGCTGTACATGGGGATTCCAACCCTGGGACTGTACATGGGGATCCTAACCGTGGGACTGTACATGGGGATTCTAACCCTGGGACTGTACATGGGGATTCTAACCCTGGGACTGTACATGGGGATTCTAACCCTGGGATTGTATATGGTGATTCTAACCCTGAGACTGTACATGGGGATTCTAACCCTGGGACTGTACATGGGGTTTCTAACCCTGGGACTGTACATGGGGATTCTAATCCTAGGCCTGGACATGGGGATTCTAACCCTGGGACTGTACATGGGGATTCTAAACCTGTTACTGTACATGGGGTTACCAATCCTGGGACTGTACATGGGGATTCTAACCCTGGGATTGTACATGGGGATTCTAACCCTGGAAATGCACATGGAGATTCTAACCTTGGGAGTGTATATGAGGAATCTCACCCTGGGAATGCACATGTTGATTCTAACACTGGGCCTGTACATGGGGATTCTAACCCTGGGACTGTACATGGCGATTCTAACCCTGGGACTGTACATGGGGATACCAACCCTGGGACTGTACATGGGAATTCTAACCCTGGGACTGTACATGGGGATTCTAACCCTGGGACTGTACATGGGGATTCTGATCCTGGGACTGTAAACGGGTATTCTAACCCTGGGACTGTATATGGGGATTCTAACCCTGGGACTGTACATGGTGATTCTAACCCTGGGACTGTATATGGGGATTCTAACCCTGGGACTGTACATGGGGATTCTAACCTTGGGACTGTACATGAGGATTCTAACCCTGGGACTGTACATGGGGATTCTAACCCTGGGACTGTACATGGGGATTCCAAACCTGGGACTGTATATGGGGATTCTAACCCTGGGACTGTACATGGGGATTCTAACCCTTGGACTGTACATGGGGATTCTAACCCTGGGACTGTATATGTGGATTCCAGCCCTGGGACTGGACATGAGGGTTCTAACCCTGGGACTCTACATGGGGATTCTAACCCTGGGACTCTACATGGGGATTCTAACCCTGGGACTCTACATGGGGATTCTAACACTGGGATTGTACATGGGGATTCTAACCCTGGGACTTTACATGGGGATTCTAACCCTGGGACTGTACAAGGGGATTCTAACCCTGGGAATGTACATGGGGATTCTAACCCTGCGACTGTACATGGTGATTCTAACCCTGGGCCTGTGCATGGGGATTCTAACCCTGGGACTGTACATGGGGATTCTAACCCTGTGACTGTACATGGGGATTCTAACCATGGGACTGGACATGGGGATTCTAACCCTGGGACTGTACACAGGGATTCTAACCATGGGACTGCACATGGGGATTCTAACCCTGGGACTGAGCATGGGGATTCTAACCCTGGGACTGTACGTGGGGATTCTAACCCTGGGACTGTGTATGGGGATTCTAACCCTGGGACTGTACATGGTTATTCTAACCCTGGGACTGTACATGGGATTTCTAACCCTGGGACTGTACATGGAGATTCCAGTCCTGGGACTGTACATAGGGATCCTAACCCTGGGACTGTACATGGGGATTCTAACCCTGGGACTGTACATGAGGATTCTAACCCTAGGACTGTACATGGGGTTCTAACCCTGGGACTGTACATGGGGATTCTAACCCTGGGCCTGTACATGAGGATTCTAATCCTAGGACTGTACATGGGGATTCTAACCCTGGGACTGTCCATGGAGATTCCAACCCTGGGACTCTACATGGGGATTCCAGCCCTTGCACTGTATATGGGGTTTCTAACCCTGGGACTGTACATGGGGATTCTAACCCTGGGACTGTACATGGGGATTCTAACCCTGGGACTGTACATGGGGATTCTAACCCTTGGACTGTACATGGGGATTCTAACCTTGGGACTGTACTTGGGGATTCTAACACTGGGATTGTACATGGGGATTCTAACCCTGGGACTTTACATGGAGATTCTAACCCTGGGACTGTACAAGGGGATTCTAACCCTGGGAATGTACATGGGGATTCTAACCCTGCGACTGTACATGGTGATTCTAACCCTGGGCCTGTGCATGGGGATTCTAACCCTGGGACTGTACATGGGGATTCTAACCCTGTGACTGTACATGGGGATTCTAACCATGGGACTGGACATGGGGATTCTAACCCTGGGACTGTACACAGGGATTCTAACCGTGGGACTGCACATGGGGATTCTAACCCTGGGACTGAGCATGGGGATTCTAACCCTGGGACTGTACGTGGGGATTCTAACCCTGGGACTGTGCATGGGGATTCTAACCCTGGGACTGTACATGGGTATTCTAACCCTGGGACTGTACATGGGATTTCTAACCCTGGGACTGTACATGGAGATTCCAATCCTGGGACTGTACATAGGGATCCTAACCCTGGGACTGTACATGGGGATTCTAACCCTGGGACTGTACATGAGGATTCTAACCCTAGGACTGTACATGGGGTTCTAACCCTGGGACTGTACATGGGGATTCTAACCCTGGGCCTGTACATGAGGATTCTAATCCTAGGACTGTACATGGGGATTCTAACCCTGGGACTGTACATGGAGATTCCAACCCTGGGACTGTACATAGGGATCCTAACCCTGGGACTGTACATGGGGATTCTAACCCTGGGACTGTACATGGGGATTCTAACCCTAGGACTGTACATGGGGATTCGCACCCTGGGACTGCACATGGAGATTCTAACCCTGGGACTGTACCTGGGGTTTCTGACCCTGGGACAGTACATGGGGATTCTAACCCTGGGACTGTACATGGTGATTCTAACCCTGGGACTGTACCTGGGGTTTCTAACCCTGGGACTGTACATGGGGATTCCATCCCTTGCACTGTATATGGGGATTCTAACCCTGGGACTGTACATGGGGATTCTAACCCTGGGACTGTACATGGGGATTCTAACCCTGGGACTGTACATGGGGATTCTAACCTTGGGAATGTACATGAGGATTCTAACCCTGGGACTGTACATGTTGATTCCAGCCCTGGGACTGTATATGGGGATTCTAACCCTGGGACTGTACATGGGGATTCTAACCATGGGACTGTACATGGGAATTCTAACCCTGGTACTGTACATGGGGATTCTAACCATGGGACTGTACATGGGGATTCTAACCCTGGGACTGTATATGGGGATTCCAACCGTGGGACTGTATATGTGGATTCTAACCCTGGGACTGTACATGGGTATTCTAAACCTGGGACTGTGCATGGGAATTCTAAACCTGGGACTGTACATGGGGATTCTAATCCTGGGACTGTACATGGGGATTCCAAGCCTGGCACTGTATATGGGGATTCTAACCCTGGGACTGTACATGGGGATTCTAACCCTGGGACTGTACATGGGGATTCTAACCCTGGGACTGTACATGGGGATTCGAACCCTGAGACTGTACATGGGGATTCTAACCCTGGGACTGTACATGGGAATTCTAACCCTGGGGCTGTACATGGGGATTCCAACCCTGGGACTGTACATGGGGATCCTAACCGTGGGACTGTACATGGGGATTCTAACCCTGGGACTGTACATGGGGATTCAAACCCTGGGACAGTACTTGGGGATTCTAACCCTGGGATTGTATATGGTGATTCTAACCCTGAGACTGTACATGGGGATTCTAACCCTGGGACTGTACATGGGATTTCTAACCCTGGGACTGTACATGGAGATTCCAATCCTGGGACTGTACATAGGGATCCTAACCCTGGGACTGTACATGGGGATTCTAACCCTGGGACTGTACATGAGGATTCTAACCCTAGGACTGTACATGGGGTTCTAACCCTGGGACTGTACATGGGGATTCTAACCCTGGGCCTGTACATGAGGATTCTAATCCTAGGACTGTACATGGGGATTCTAACCCTGGGACTGTACATGGAGATTCCAACCCTGGGACTGTACATAGGGATCCTAACCCTGGGACTGTACATGGGGATTCTAACCCTGGGACTGTACATGGGGATTCTAACCCTAGGACTGTACATGGGGATTCGAACCCTGGGACTGCACATGGAGATTCTAACCCTGGGACTGTACCTGGGGTTTCTGACCCTGGGACAGTACATGGGGATTCTAACCCTGGGACTGTACATGGTGATTCTAACCCTGGGACTGTACCTGGGGTTTCTAACCCTGGGACTGTACATGGGGATTCCATCCCTTGCACTGTATATGGGGATTCTAACCCTGGGACTGTACATGGGGATTCTAACCCTGGGACTGTACATGGGGATTCTAACCCTGGGACTGTACATGGGGATTCTAACCTTGGGAATGTACATGAGGATTCTAACCCTGGGACTGTACATGTTGATTCCAGCCCTGGGACTGTATATGGGGATTCTAACCCTGGGACTGTACATGGGGATTCTAACCATGGGACTGTACATGGGAATTCTAACCCTGGTACTGTACATGGGGATTCTAACCATGGGACTGTACATGGGGATTCTAACCCTGGGACTGTATATGGGGATTCCAACCGTGGGACTGTATATGGGGATTCTAACCCTGGGACTGTACATGGGGATTCTAACCCTGGGACTGTACATGGGGATTCTAACCCTGGGACTGTACATGGGGATTCGAACCCTGAGACTGTACATGGGGATTCTAACCCTGGGACTGTACATGGGAATTCTAACCCTGGGGCTGTACATGGGGATTCCAACCCTGGGACTGTACATGGGGATCCTAACCGTGGGACTGTACATGGGGATTCTAACCCTGGGACTGTACATGGGGATTCTAACCCTGGGACAGTACTTGGGGATTCTAACCCTGGGATTGTATATGGTGATTCTAACCCTGAGACTGTACATGGGGATTCTAACCCTGGGACTGTACATGGGGTTTCTAACCCTGGGACTGTACATGGGGATTCTAATCCTAGGCCTGTACATGGGGATTCTAACCCTGGGACTGTACATGGGGATTCTAAACCTGTTACTGTACATGGGGTTACCAATCCTGGGACTGTACATGGGGATTCTAACCCTGGGACTGTACATGGGGATTCTAACCCTGGAACTGCACATGGAGATTCTAACCTTGGGAGCGTATATGAGGAATCCAACCCTGGGACTGCACATGTTGATTCTAACCCTGGGCCTGTACATGGGGATTCTAACCCTGGTGCTGTACATGGGGATTCTAACCCTGGGACTGTACATGGGGATACCAACCCTGGGACTGTACATGGGAATTCTAACCCTGGGACTGTACATGGGGATTCTAACCCTGGGACTGTACATGGGGATTCTGATCCTGGGACTGTAAACGGGTATTCTAACCCTGGGACTGTACATGGGGATTCTAACCCTGGGACTGTACATGGGGATTCTAACCCTGGGACTGCACATGGGGATTCTAACCCTGGGACTGTACATGGGGATTCCAACCCTGGGACTGTATATGGGGATTCTAACCCTGGGACTGTACATGGTGATTCTAACCCTGGGACTGTACATGGGGATTCTAACCCTGGGACTGTACATGGGGATTCTAACCTTGGGACTGTACATGAGGATTCTAACCCTGGGACTGTACATGGGGATTCTAACCCTGGGACTGTACATGGGGATTCTAACCCTGGGACTGTACATGGGGATTCCAAACCTGGGACTGTATATGGGGATTCTAACCCTGGGACTGCACATGGGGATTCTAACCCTTGGACTGTACATGTGGATTCTAACCCTGGGACTGTATATGTGGATTCCAGCCCTGGGACTGGACATGAGGATTCTAACCGTGGGACTGTACATGGGGATTCTAACCCTGGGACTCTACATGGGGATTCTAACCCTGGGACTCTACATGGGGATTCTAACCCTGGGAATGTACATGGGGATTCTAACCCTGGGACTGTACATGCGGATTCTAACCCTGGGACTGTACATGGGGATTCTAACCCTTGGACTGTACATGGGGATTCTAACCTTGGGACTGTACTTGGGGATTCTAACACTGGGATTGTACATGGGGATTCTAACCCTGGGACTGTACATGGGGATTCTAACCCTGGGACTGTACAAGGGGATTCTAACCCTGTGAATGTACATGGGGATTCTAACCCTGCGACTGTAAATGGGGATTCTAACCCTGGGACTGTACATGGGGATTCTAACCCTGTGACTGTACATGGGGTTCTAACCCTGGGACTGTACATGGGGATTCTAACCCTGGGCCTGTGCATGGGGATTCTAACCCTGGGACTGTACATGGGGATTCTAACCCTGTGACTGTACATGGGGATTCTAACCATGGGACTGGACATGGGGATTCTAACCCTGGGACTGTACACAGGGATTCTAACCATGGGACTGCACATGGGGATTCTAACCCTGGGACTGTGCATGGGGATTCTAACCCTGGGACTGTACGTGGGGATTCTAACCCTGGGACTGTGTATGGGGATTCTAACCCTGGGACTGTACATGGGTATTCTATCCCTGGGACTGTACATGGGATTTCTAACCCTGGGACTGTACATGGAGATTCCAACCCTGGGACTGTACATAGGGATTCTAACCCTGGGACTGTACATGAGGATTCTAACCCTAGGACTGTACATGGGGTTCTAACCCTGGGACTGTACATGGGGATTCTAACCCTGGGCCTGTACATGAGGATTCTAACCCTAGGACTGTACATGGGGATTCTAACCCTGGGACTGTACATGGAGATTCCAACCCTGGGACTGTACATAGGGATCCTAACCCTGGGACTGTACATGGGGATTCTAACCCTGGGACTGTACATGTGGATTCTAACCCTAGGACTGTACATGGGGATTCTAACCCTGGGACTGTACATGGAGATTCTAACCCTGGGACTGTACCTGGGGTTTCTAACCCTGGGACTGTACATGGGGATTCTAACCCTGGGACTGTACATGGGGATTCTAACCCTGGGACTGTACATGGGGATTCTAACCCTGGGCCTGTACATGGGGATTCTAACCCTGGGGCTGTACATGGGGATTCTAACCCTGGGACTGTACACGGGGAATCTAACCCTGGGACTGTACATGGGGATTCTAAGCCTGGGACTGTACATGGGGATTCTAACCCTGGGAATGTGCGTGGTGATTCTAACCCTGGGACTGTACATGGGGATTCTAACCCTGGGACTGTACATGGGGATTCTAACCCTGGGACCGTACATGGTGATTCTAACCCTGGGACCGTACATGGTGATTCTAACCCTGGGACCGTACATGGTGATTCTAACCCTGGGACTGTATGTGGGGATTCTAACCCTGGGACTGTACGTGGGGATTCTAACCCTGGGACTGTACATGGGGATTCTAACCCTGGGACTGTACATGGGGATTCTAATTCTGGGACTGTGCACGGTGATTGCAACCCAGGGACTGTACACGGGGATTCTAACCCTGGGACTGTACATGGGGATTCTAACCCTGGGACTCTGCATGGGGATTCTAACCCTGGGACTGTACATGGGGGATTCTAACCCTGGGACTGTACAGGGGGTTTCTAACCCTGGGACTGTACATGGGGATGCTAACCCTGGGACTGTACAGGGGGATTCTAACCCTGGGACTGGACATGCGGAATGTAACCTGCGCCTCTGGGGCCTTTTATATTCGCTCCGCCGCTCCGAGATTCCTCCCGCTGCCACCGCACTGAGGCCTACCTGAGTCTCTGGGGCCTTTTACAGTCGCTCTGCCGCTCCGAGTCTCCTCCCACCGCCACTGCACTGAGACCTACCTGAGTCTCTGGGGCCTTTTATAGTTGCTCCACTTCTCTGAGATTCCTCCCACCGCCGCTGACACACTGAGGCCTACCTGAGTCTCTGAGGCTTTTTACATTTGCTCCGAGATTTCTCCCACCGCCGCCGCACTGAGACATACCTGAGCCTCTGGGGGCCTTCTACAGTCGCTCTGCCGCTCCGAGATTTCTCCTGCTGACGCTCTGAGACATACATGAGCCTCCGGGGCCTTTTACAATCGTTCCCCCTCTCCGAGATGTCCCCTGCTGACATTCTGAGACCTACCTGAGCCTCTGGGGCCTTTTATAGTCGCTCCGAGGCCCCTCCCACCGCTGCCACACTGAGGCCTACCTGAGTCTCTGGGGCCTTTTAGAGTCGCTCCGTCGCTCCGCGATTCCTCCCACCGCCGCCGCACTGAGACCTACCTGAGCCTCTGGGGCCTTTTATAGTCACTCCGAGATTCCACCCGCCGCCCCCGCACTGAGGCCTACCTGAGTCTCTGGGGCCTTTTATAGTCGCTCCGCCGCTCTGAGATTCCTCCCGCTGCCCCCGCACTGACGTCTACCTGAGTCTCTGGGGTCTTTTATAGATTCTCGGCCGAGGCCCTGGGCGGCGGACTGCGCATGCTCGGCAAGACCCGCTCCGGACAATGAGCCGCTACCGCGCCTGCGTGGGGGCCCCGCCTGGGGCATTCTGGGGAAGGTCCGGGTAACTGTCCGAGAGCCCGGATGGCCCCGGAGAGTGAGCTTTATGAGGTTTTTTAATATATATATATCGTGGAGAGAAGTGCGGGCAGGGAGATAAAAATAAACAAAATACAAACCGGAGCGCCCTCCCGGCACCGAGCGGGGCGGATTGAGCGGCCGCAGCCCGGCGTCTGCTGCAGAGAGCCGGACTGGGCACGTCATTAGCTCCTGGGTGAGGACTGACGTGAGCTCCGACCAATAGGGTGAGTGGGTGGATATTGGAGGACCAAGGTGGCGGCGGGTCCTCCAACCAATTGGGGTGTCCGAGGGGCGGGACCTCCGCCGCCTGGTTCTCCCACTGCTGAGACCAGTGTCAGGCAGCAGAGGGCGCTCGTTTGAGTTTAGGGCTCAGGCATGGTGGTGGAGCAGAGCAGAGGGAACTTTACTCTGTGCCGGGCTTCAGTCCCTCAGCACTGCACTGGAGTGTTTGATGGGACAGTGTAGATGGAGCTTTACTCTGTATCTAACCCGCACTGTACCTGCCCTGGGAGTGTTTGATGGGACAGTGTAGAGGGAGCTTTACTCTGTATCTAACCCGTGCTGTACCTGCCCTGGGAGTGTTTGATGGGACAGTGTAGAGGGAGCTTTACTCTGTATCTAACCCGTGCTATACCTGCATTGGGAGTGTTTGATGGGACAGTGTAGAGGGAGCTTTACTCTGTATCTAACCCATGCTGTACCTGCCCTGGGAGTGTTTGATGGGGCAGTGTTGAGGGAGCTTTACTCTGTATCTAACCTGTGCTGTACCTGCCCTGGGAGTGTTTGAATCTGCTGGGTTTAACCCCCAGTACTTCTGAGCCCAGGAGGACCCAAACAATTTCCAATGTGAGATCGTCAAGGGAAGTGGATTCGGGGGGAGATCAGATTGTTAAACAGACGCTGTCTGTACAATGTAAAAGAGTATTGTTTTAGGAACAAGTATTTCTGTAGAGGCTTTTAATCCATTTTGCATATACATCTTTATTTTAATTCATTCTTGGGATGTGGGCATCACTAGCAAGGCCAGCATATATTACATACATACGTAGGATATATGGCACACAAACAGGCCATTCGGCCCAACCAGTCCATGCTGGCATTTATGCTCCACTCGAGCCTCCTCCCATCTTTCCTCATCTAAATCAATCAGCGTAATCCTCTAGTCCCTTCTCCCTCATATGCTTATCTAACCACCCCTTAAATGCTTCGATACTATTCGCTTCAACCACTCCCTGTGGTAGCGAGTTCCACATTCTCACCACTCTCTGGGTAAAGAAGTTTCTTCTGAATTCCCTATTGGATTTCTTGGTGACTATCTTATATTGATGGCCTCTAGTTATGCTCTTCCCCACAAGTGGGAACATTCTCTCTGTATCCACTCTATCAAAACCTTTCATAATTTTAAAGACCTCTATTTGGTCACCCCTCGGCCTTTTTACAAGAGAAGAGACCCAGCATGTTCATCCTTTCCTGATATGTATACCCTCGCATTTCTGGTATCATCCTTGTAAATCTTCTCTGCACCCTTTCCAGTGCCTCTATATCCTATTTATAATATGGTGACCAGAACTGTACGCAGAACTCCAAGTGTGGTCTAGCCAAGGTTCAATAAAGGTTTAGCAGAATTTACCTACTTTTCAATTCAATACCTCTAGAAATAAACCTTGGTGCTTGGTTTGCTTTTTTTACGGCCTTGCTAACTTGTGTCACAACTTAGTGATTTGTGTATTTGTACTCCGAGATCCCTTTGTTCCTCTACCCCACCTAGACTCGCACCCTCCAAGTGATAAGTGACCTCCCTATTTTTCCTACCAAAATGTAATACCTCACATTTATCTGTGTTGAACTTCATTTGCCAATTATATGCCCATTCTGCAAGTTTATTAATGTCCTCCTGTAATTTGTTGCAGTCCTCCTCAGTATTGACTTCCCCCCCCTCCTGAATTTGGTATCATGCGCAAATTTAGAAATTGTGTTTTTGATTCCAAATTCTAAATGGTTAATGTAAATTGTGAACAGCAGTGGTCTCAGCACTGATCCTTGTGGAACACCACCACCCATCATATATTGCCAATCCTCAGTTTCCCATTGAGAAGGTGATGATGGGCCTTCTTCTTCAACCGCTGCAGTCCGTGTGGTGAAAGTACTCCCACAATGCTGTTAGGTAAGGAGTTTCATGATTCCCAACCAGGATTGGTGAAGGAACGGCGATATATGTCCAAGTCAGGATGGTGTGTGGCTTGCTGGTAAACTTGGAGGTGATGGTGCTCCCATGCACCGGTTTCCCTTGTCCTTCTCGGTGGTGGAGGTCATGGGCTTGGGAGGTTCTGTCAAAGTTACAGATGTATAAAGCCCCTCTCCTTCTCCCCCACCTCTCTCTCTCTCCTCCCATAGAGGCCAGAGTCTTGTGTAGGCAGGTTCCCTTCCCTGAAGGACATTTGGATTTTCAGAAGGCATTCGATAAGGTGCCACATAAAAGGTTACTGCACAAGAGCTCACGTGGTTGGGGGTAATATATTAGCATGGATCGAGGATTGGCTAACTAACAGAAAAGAGAGAGTCGGGATAAATGGGTCATTTTCCGGTTGGCAAACGGTAACTTGTGGGGCGCCACAGGGATCAGTGCTGGGGCCTCAACTATTTACAATCTATATTAATGACTTGGATGAAGGGACCGAGTGTAATGTAGCCAAATTTGCTGATGATACAAAGATAGGTGGGAAAGCAAGTTATGAAGAGGACACAAAGAATCTGCAAAGGGATATAGACAGGCTAAGTGAGTGGGCAAACATTTGGCAGATGGAGTATAATGTGGGAAAGTGTGAGGTTATCCACTTTGGTAGGAAAAATAAAAAAGCAAATTATTATTTAAATGGAGAGAGATTACAAAATGCTGCAGTTCAGAGGGACCTGGGGTCCTTGTGCATGAAACACAAAAAGTTAGCATGTAGGTACAGCAAGTAATCAGGAAGGCAAATGGAATGTTGGCCTTTATTGCAAGGGGGTTGGAGTATAAAAGCAGGGAAGTCCTGCTACAACTGTACAGGGTATTGGTGAGACCACACCTGGAGTACTGCGTACAGTTTTGGTCTCTTTATTTAAGGAGGGATATACTTGCATTGGAGGCAGTTCAGAGAAGGTTCACGAGGTTGATTCCTGAGATGAGGGGGTTGACTTATGAAGAAAGGTTGAGCAAGTTGGACCTATACTCATTGGAGTTTTGAAGAATGAGAGGTGATCTTATTGAAACATATAAGATACTGAGGGGCTCGACAGGGTAGATGCAGAGAGGATGTTTCTCCTCATGGGGAAATCTAGAACTCGGGGGCACAGTCTCAGAATAAAGGGTCGTCCATTTAAAACTGAGATGAGGAGGAATTTCTTCTCTCAGAGGGTCGTAAATCTGTGGAGTTCTCTGCCCCAGAGAGCTGTGGAGGCTGGGTCATTGAATATATTTAAGGTGGAGGTAGACAGATTTTTGAACAATAAGGGAGTGATGGGTTATGGGGAGTGGCAGGGAAATGGAGCTGAGCCCAAGATCAGATCAGCCATGATCTCATTAAATGGCGGAGCAGGCTCGAGGGGCCAAATGGCCGACTCCTGCTCCTATTTCTTAGGTTCTTATTAGTGAACCAGTTGAGTTTTTATGATAACCCGGCAGCTTTCATGGTCACTTGTTTCTGGTGCCGGCCCCACAAATGACCAGATTCATTGAGCACAATTTCAAAACCTGCCTTTCCTTTTTTGTGGGTTCTCTCTCATGCTCCCTTTTTCCTGTTTTGAATTCATTTTACAGGGTATTAGAAGGGGAGGATTTGCAGACAGGAAGCTCAAACTAAACATCACGTCAACAGTAACTTGCTTCATCAGGACCTGAATATCATCGGCCATTGCACATGGCAGCAAAAAGTACCGTTCACAGCGGGGAGAAACCGTACACGTGTTCTGTGTGTGGACGAGGCTTCACCCGATACTCCGGCCTAGCGAGACACATGCACAGTCACACCGGGGAGAGGCCGTTCACCTGCTCTGAGTGTGGGAAGGTCTTCACTAATTCATCTCATCTACTGAGACACCAGCGAGTTCACACTGGGGAGAAGCCATTCACCTGCCCTGTGTGTGAGAAGAGGTTCACTCAGTCATCCAACCTGTGGACACACCAGCATGTTCACAATGATATGAGACCCTTTAAATGTTCTGACAGTGAGAAGAGATTTAAAATCAAAATGGATCTGCTGAGACACCAGCAAGTTCACACTGGGGAGAGACCATTCACCTACTCCGTGTGTGGGCAGGGATTCACTCGGTCATCCACTCTGCTGACACACCAATGCACACACACTGGGGAGATTCCGTTCACCTGCTCTGTGTGTGGGAAGGGATTCGCTTGTTCATCGCACTTGCTGAGACACCAGCGAGTTCACACTGGGGAGAGGCCGTTCACCTGCTTGTTGTGTGGGAAGGGATTCACTCAGTCATCCACCCTGGTGACACACCAGCGAGTTCACACTGGGGAGAGGCCATTCACCTGCTCCGTGTGTGGGAAGGGGTTCACTCAGTCATCCGACCTCCTGACACACCAGTGAGTTCACACTGGGGAGAGGACATTCACCTGCTCTGTATGTGGGAAGGGATTCACTCATTCATCCAACCTGCTGACACACCAGCGAGTTCACAATGGGGAGAGGCCATTCACCTGCTCCATGTGTGGGAAGGGATTCATTCGTTCATCCCACCTGCTGACACACCAGTGAGTTCACAAGTGACTGCAGGGTTTGGATTCTGCTGTTATTGTTGCTGTTAATCACATCCAGGACTGAACCATGTTCATTCTGACAGTTTGACTTTGTTTCTGCTGATGTTAATAACTCCTATAACTGGGCTGGAGTTTAATTTTCTGGTTAGATGTTGGGTAAATCAGCTTTCTGTTAAACACATTGTGATAAAAATAATAACTTCCGGGAAGTTATGTCATCACTTCCTGTGAACTGTGAACTGTGAACTATGAACTATGAACTGTGTACACACCTCACTTCCTGTCATGTGTCACTTCCTGTTGGACTGGTATAAATACTGGTCTGTTCAGTATTGTAAGAGGCTTCTACCAGAGGCATGGTAAAGACCTCTCTTGTATATAGTGTGTTTATAAGTTACTTAAAGCTTACTTTAAAGTTACTTGATGGTAAGCCTCCTTTTTCTTACATCAATTTAAGTAACTTAGTATTTACACTCACAAATACTAGACCTTCGGACAAACTCGGAATTAAGGATCCAGGGAACCACCCATCATGGAGAAAATCCTTAGACCTATTCGTCTGGACTTGGACCCGAATGCACCAGCAGCTGGCAGGGTATGGAAGCATTGGTACCGTACTTTTGAGAATTTTCTGGATGAATGTGAAGCGGATGCTCCTGCTAGATTGAAGATACTTATCAATTATGTGACCCCAAAAGTGTTCGAATATGTTGATGAATGGGATAATTACGATGAGGTGATTCGGGCACTTAAGAAACTGTATGCCAAGACCCCAAATGAGGTCTATGCTAGACATCTACTGGCCACAGCCCGACAAGGGCCAGGGGAATCAATTGACGAATTCCTGCAAGAACTTCGCAGGCTCAGCGTAGATTGTAACTTTCAGGCAGCCTCAGCTGAGCTGTACCGCCAAGAAATGATTCGTGATGCTTTCATCTGCGGGATTGCCTCTCCATTTATACGCCAGCGTCTACTAGAAAGTAAAACACTTGAGCTACAAAAAGCTTTTGACCTAGCTTGTTCACTGGATTTGGCAAAGAGAAATGCAGACCTCTATCAGCTGCCCAGATCTCGATCTGCTGCTGTAGCTGCAACCAGACAATTCAAGCGGTCTCAGGTGAACCCTATCATGGGGGAATCTAATTCTGATAATTCTGATGAAGAAGAGGAGGACGACCCCACTTTAGCAGCCTCTTGGCAATCTAGGAAGGAATGCTTCTTTTGTGGAGATGCTTTTCACCCTAGGAAAACCTGCCCTGCTCGCAATGCAATCTGCAGTTATTGCGGGAAAAAAGGACACTTTGCTAAAGTTTGCCTATCAAGGGCCTCTACGAGGGCCAATCCAGCTAAGGCCTACCAAACTGCCCCAATTAGGGCCTATCAAGATGCTCCAGCTAGGACCTATCAAGCTTCCTCTCGAGCTCTCTCCCGAAGAAGCACACCGAGAGTTTCAGCCACTCTCTGTGCAACGACACCAATTACAGCTGCTTGCCCACAGAACCTGTCTCAAGCAGCCACAAAAATTTCAATTAAAGGGCATACCTTAGATGCCTTAATTGACTCAGGAAGTACTGATAGTTTCATTAAGGAACAGATTGTTGCGAAATTGAAACTACATGTCTTCCCATCGGACCAGGCAATTGCGATGGCCCAGTCATCACTTAATACCAGAATCTCCGGCTTTTGTGTTGTTGATATGACACTTCATGGTCGTATGTATCCCTCCACCCGACTTTCGGTGCTCAAGGACTTATGTAGTGATCTCCTCTTAGGACTGGACTTCCAAAAACAGCATAAGAAACTCACCATTGAGTTTGGTGGATCCAAACCCGGACTTACTATTTCTAATATACCGTCTAAATTACCATTTTGTGCATTATCAGCAGCTTCACTTGATGAACCCTCATTATTTGCCAGTATTCCGCCTCAATGCCAACCGATAATAACGAAATCGCGGCGCTTTAATCAGGAAGACCAATCTTTTATTGTGGCTGAAATCTCTCGACTTCTAGCAGAGGATATCATTGAGCCATGTTCGTCGCCCTGGCGGGCTCAAGTCGTCATTGTCAAGAACCCTCTAAAACCTCACAAACAGCGACTATGCATCGATTATTCGCAAACCATCAATCAATATACCGACTTGGACGCCTACCCATTGCCACGCATTGATGATATGGTTAATAAACTGGCCGAATACAAAGTGTTCTCAACTTACGATTTAAAAAGTGCCTATCATCAGTTACCCTTGAAGGTCTCAGATAAGCAGTACACAGCCTTTGAGGCTAATGGACGGCTGTACCAATTTCGTCGCCTCCCATTCGGGGTTACTAATGGAGTGGCTGTCTTTCAACGGGCAATGGATGGCCTGGTTAAGCAGGAAAACCTAAGGGACACTTTTCCCTATCTTGATAACATTACCATTGCAGGTCACGATCAACAGGAACACGACTCCAACCTCCAAAAATTTCGGGACGCCCTCCATCGCCGTAATTTGACCCTGAATGAATCCAAATCTGTTGAGTCGCAACCGACCATCAACATCCTTGGCTACTGCGTAGGCAATGGTATCATTCAGCCAGACCCAGAAAGACTTCGCCCGCTCCAAGAGCTCCCGTCACCTAAGAATCCGGCTTCTTTACGTCGGGCTCTCGGTCTGTTTGCATACTACGCTAAATGGATTCCTCATTTTTCGGACAAAATCCAACCCTTGCTGCATGCTAGATCATTTCCACTGGGAACAGCGGCTGTTGCAGCCTTTAACCTTCTCAAAAAACAGTTGGAGAAAGCGGCTCTTCACTCCATTGATGAGAATCTCCCTTTCGTGGTTGAATGTGATGCCTCGGAGGTGGCGATCTTGGCTACTCTGAATCAGGAAGGTCGTCCTGTAGCATTTATGTCCAGGACCTTACAAGGTGCCGAGCTACATTATCCTCCGGTTGAGAAAGAAGCCACAGCCATCATAGAGGCAGTACGGAAGTGGAACCATTTTCTAGCTCGCCAGCACTTTACATTGATCACGGACCAACGATCAGTCGCCTTCATGCTCGATAATCGAAAGCGAACCAAAATTAAGAATAATAAAATACAACTTTGGAGGATGGAACTGGCCTCTTTTGGTTATACCATTCTCTATCGGCCTGGCAAGGAGAATGTGGCCCCGGACACCCTCACACGGGCATTCTGCTCCACTATGTCATCCTCCACTCTCATGGATGTCCACAATGGTTTGTGTCATCCTGGCGTTACGCGCATGCTACATTTCGTACGATCACGGAATCTCCCTTTTTCCACTGGAGATGTAAAGAAAATATGCTCAGAATGCCGGCTTTGTGCGGAATTAAAACCTCAGTTCTTCCGCCCCTCAGATGGTATACTCATACATGCAACCCAACCGATGCAACGACTTAGCATCGATTTTAAGGGCCCAGTGCCCTCTTCAACTCGGAACACATATTTGCTCACCATGATCGACGAATATTCACGTTTTCCGTTTGCCTTCCCCTGCTCCAATATGCTGGCGTCCACAGTAATCTGCTGCCTTGAGCAGGTATTTTCTCTCTGTGGCATGCCGGCTTATATTCACTCAGATCGGGGTCCATCCTTTATGTCGAGGGAACTCAAGGACTACCTCTCAGAACGGGGAATTGCTACAAGCAAAACAACACCATACCATCCCATCGGAAATGGGCAGGTAGAGAGGTATAACGGTATCATCTGGAATTCCATACGTCTCGCTTTAAGATCTCGGGGCCTACCAGACCAGCAATGGGAAACAGTGCTTCCGGATGCATTGCACTCTATACGGTCCCTGCTTTCTACAGCCACAAATACTACACCTCATGAGCGGTTCTTTGGATTCCAGCGTCGCTCATCTCATGGGACATCACTCCCGTCATGGCTAACTACTCCTGGACCTGTATTACTCCGAAGATACGTTCGGACGTCTAAAAATGACCCTCTTGTAGACGAGGTCGAACTAACCGATGCCAACCCCACCTATGCAAACATACGATATTCCGACGGCCGAGAATCTACCGTATCATTACGGGATCTGGCTCCCTGCCCACCAGGACCTAGTGGGACATCGGGTGATGGCATTTCACCAGGAAACTCTTGGGACCTATCGGGTACCCCTCTCCAGGATCCTGATCGGACACCAACTAGCTTGGTGCCGGTAGAACCCCGTGCTCAAGGTTGCGACCCTCCCAGTACCATGAAAGTACTGGTCCGCCACAGACCAGCTCTGCACCTCCCTCTGAACAGAGGCAGTCTGACTTTGAACCTATTGGGGCTCGTACTCGAAGCCATGATCTCCCCGACCCTTCACAGGGCAATCCAGGCCACACGGACTCTGACCAATGGCCAACTGCATGTAAGCGGACCAGCGACCCTCTACGACGGGAATCCAAACGGGTGCGACTCTTCCTTGTTCGGCGGCTGCGGACCAAAAGGTAGACCACAGCCTCCTAAACCTACAGGAGGGAAGAATGTGATAAAAATAATAACTTCCGGGAAGTTATGTCATCACTTCCTGTGAACTGTGAACTGTGAACTATGAACTATGAACTGTGTACATACCTCACTTCCTGTCATGTGTCACTTCCTGTTGGACTGGTATAAATACTGGTCTGTTCAGTATTGTAAGAGGCTTCTACCAGAGGCATGGTAAAGACCTCTCTTGTATATAATGTGTTTATAAGTTACTTAAAGCTTACTTTAAAGTTACTTGATGGTAAGCCTCCTTTTTCTTACATCACACATTGTTGTAGATTTTTGTCTTTCCCACCTGAGTGTTTAGCATCACCTGGCTGGAGCTCAAAGAACAATCTGGGGGAGGATCGTACGGCGGGAATAGAACTCCAGCCTGGACACAGTCCTTCAGGGCCACACTGAGAGGGGCAAATGTCACTTTGGTCTTTCTCCTCTCTTCACTGACAGCAAAGGCCACATGTGGGTTAATCTTGAGGCGTGAGAGAAACCTGTCCCAGCCGCTCCCTTCCATGGTTCAGAGCTCCTAGGCACGGAACAGAAGACTCCTTTACAACTGTGTTTAGAGTCAGGAAGAACAACGGTGAATGCTGGGAACGTGCTGTCAAATCAGACATTGGTGTAAAACTGTGATCTGTTCCTGACTGAATGTGAAACAGCAGGTTTAAGTTTCCAGTCTAAATATGACTGGTAATTATTCTACGAAGGTTTAACGTGTTTGTGGGACAGTCCTGAGCCTACCATTTTAAGGCAGGTTAAAATAAATTGGTTAAAGTCTGCATTAAAGTAGCAGAGGGAGGAGTTCACAGGAGCCTGTTAACTGCTGGTACAATTATACAACAGACATTTGATCTCCAGATAAAGAAGGACCTGCAGCGTGTTTCCAGGAATTCCCTGTTTTATTGATGTGTGTGTGTTAGACACCAGGATAACTAAAAATACACGACCTGGAACATCCACGGGGGTGCGATCCCGACAGTTACTCTGTCGGCACGGAAGACCATGCGTCCTTCTAGCTGAATGGTGGTGTCAGGGATGCCGTTGTTCAACCAGGTCTTTGTTCTTATCTGTGAGGAGAGATCAAGTTTGATCTCATCCATTTTATTTTCCAGTGACCTAACGTTGGCCAGGAAAATACTTGGGAGGGAGGGTTTGTGAGGGGCCCTCTTCAGCCTATTTTGGATTCTGGCCCTCTTGCCCCATCAACACCACCATCAAGTTTGCAGATGACACCACGGTAGTAGGCCAGATCACCAACAACGATGAGTCAGCCTACAGCGAGGAGGTCCAGCATCTCGTGAAGTGGTGCGCCGATAACAACCTGGCCCTTAACATCAAGAAAACCAAGGAAATCATTGTGGAGTTCAGGAAGTCTAAAGGCAGAAGTCACACCCCCATCCACATCCATGGGGCTGTGGTGGAAAGGGTGGACAACTTTAAGTTCCTCAGAGTCCACATCACGGAAGACCTCTCCTGGTCCCTCAATATCTCCTCTTTGGTGAAGAAGGCCCAGCAGCGCCTATATTTCCTAAGGAGGCTGAAGGGTTGTAACCTGTCACCCCTGATCCTCTCTAACTTTTACCGCTGCGCAATAGAGTGCATCCTGACAAACTGTATCACAGTGTGGTATGGCAGCTGTAGCTCCTATGACCGGAAAGCCCTGCAGCGGGTAGACAAAACTGCACAACGCATTACCGGCACCCGGCTACCGACCATAGAGAACATATACCAGAAACACTGTTTACAGAGGTCACTGACCATCATCAAAGACCCTACCCACCCCAGCCACAGTTTGTTCGCCCCCTGCCATCTGGGAGATGCTACAGATGCATTCGCACCCGAATGACCAGATTTAGGAACAGCTTCTTTCCCAGGGCTGTCATCCTACTGAACTCTACAAATAAACTCTAAAGCCTGCACATCTGCCAATGCACTTTATTATGTTTATGTTTATGTCTATGTATTACAACCCAAATGAATGTTGAATGTTAAATGTCTTAATCAAAATGTACACTCTCGGGAGCCGCAAGCCTACATTTCGTTGTACTGCACTTGTGCACTAACAATGACAATAAAGTTGATTATTATTATTATTATTATTATACAAGTTTAACATAACTTTTCTGCTTTTCAATTCTATCCCTCTAGAAATGATCCCCAGTCCATTGTTGGCTCCTGTTATGGCCTCATTAACCTGCGTCGCTACTTTTAGTGATTTGTGTATCTGGACCCCGAGATCCCTTTGCTCCTCTACCCCATTTAGATTCTTATTTTCCAAGTAGTGTGTGGCCTCCTTATTGTTCCTACCAAAATGCACCACTTATCTTAAAATTCATTTGCTAATTGCCCTCCCATTCTGGAAGTCTTGCATTGTTTAAATATTCGTTCATCGGATGTGGGCGTCGCTGGCAAGGCCGGCATTTATTGCCCATCCCTAGTTGCCCTTGTGAAGGTGGTGGTGAGCCGCCTTCTTGAACTGCTGCAGTCTGTGTGGTGAAGGTGCTCCCACAGTGCTGTTAGAGAGGGAGTTTAACCCATGATTTTGTCACAGTCTTCCTCAGTATTAACTCTACCTCCCAATTTGGTATCATTGACAAATTTTGGTATTGTACCTCTGATTCCCGAGTCCAAACCGTTTATGTAAATGGTGAACAACAGTGGTCCCAGCACCGATCCCTGTGGAACACCACTTCCCATCTTTTGCCAGTCTGAGTAGCTACTCCCAACCCCTGCTCCCTGTTTCCTGTTTTGTAACCAGCTTGCTATCCATAAACAGTATGTAAGGCCTGGAAGATGACCCAGGTCAGGCCGTGTGGAGTGAAGGTGCGCCGGGGGCGCTGATGAAGTGGATTTCTCTGTCCATTAGTTTTGAGGCATCGCTAGTGGTGTTTTTCACTTCTTTCCACCTTTAACATAAAATCTTATTGCCAGTTTATTAAAGCCTCTCAAGTAGGTCACACAAAGAAATTGAGGCCTCTTAAGTTTCCCTCAGAATGACAGGCCTGAACCCGAGTTAGAAAACATTTAGTAATTAAACCAGACTGGGCGGGGCCTGAGGTGCGAGTCAGTAATGGAAAATCGGTGGCCTGCGTACTTCACACCAGGGCTGAGGACCCGGGGACTCGGGTTTCTGTATAATTTATTCATTTAGTTTATTGCCCAATGTCAATCAGACTGGTACTTCCCTGCACCATTGGGGATCTGGGGTGGAGACTGTTACAAGGAGCTGTCGTGTGCATAGTTTCTGAGCTCCTTTCCGGACTCCAAGGCCAGGTGTGGTTTTTGCGGCCTTGAGGAGTCCATGGGCCGTGTATATATTCAGTGTGAGAGGTTGCAGCCCCTGTATAGTTACCTGAAGGGGCTGCTCCTCAACTCTTGGTTACACTTTAGCCCCACGCTCCTAATCTTTGCCCGCCCGGTGCGGAGGGGGGTGGGTAAGTCGGGGGATCTGCTCCGGGACCTGCTCTTGGGCCTGGTGAAAACAGCAATTTGTAGGCCCAGGATGGGCGGGGCCCATGGGGGGGGTCACTCTGACTGCCTGCCTCTCTCCCGTGGTCTTGTCCCTGCCCGGGTGGCCCTGGAGAGGGAGCAGGTGGTGTCCACCGGTTCACTTGATACCTTCCTCGACCGGTGGGCACGGAAGGTATCAAGAGGTGATAATCAATCCTGACAATCACATTGTGATGTAATTATTAATTGTGTGTGTGTCACAAATAGATTTCTTCTATTTTGATACAAAAGCTCTACTAGACATGTTAAACTACTAGTTATTTAATCAGGGCTGCAGCTGCTGAAAGGTTGACTGTACTGAGGTTTGTGGCCAGAGCTGGCAGACGTGTTGTTCTGAAGTCTGATGTCTCACACCTGAAGAGTCTGTTTATGTCGTGTTGTAATGGCCTTTTTCTGTTGCCTGCTGTCAGAAATAGAAATCAAAGGGAGATGATGCCCCACTCTGTTAATCAACTCTTTGACACATTTCCATGCATTTCCTTTCTTAATTTACAAAGATCACAACTCCATTAGTGAACAATGGATTGCCAGTCTGCCACTTTTTAGTGAGGCTTGAAAGGATTCGCTGTGAAGCTGCACCTGCCCATATGTCTGTGTGTCACTGTGTTTGGATTGTGTTAGACAAGAGTCCTAATATCTCACCTACATACAATACAATTTTTGAAATGTTAGATTGTACTTGGAAGACGTTGAGTTTGAATCTGACAATTCTGAAATTGGGAGCTGTTAATGATTTCTGTTTTTCACGTAACTATATAGTGATGTGATCAGTCAAAGCAAATTAAAAGATGCTGCTATTTACTGAACACAACTGAATAATTCTACAAGGATGTTATTGCAGTCTTCCTCAATATTAACTACACCCCCCAATTTAGTGTCATCAGCAAATTTTGAAATTGTACTTCTGATTCCCGAGTCCAAATCATTCATGTAAATGGTGAACAACAGTGGTCCCAGCACCGATCCCCGTGGAACACCACTTTCCGCCTCCCACCCGTCTGAGTAAATACCTTTAACTCATCCCGTTACTATAACTGGACTTGTCTCCCTTCCCATGGTGAGGGGATTGCTGTACCAGACGGGAGGGGCAACATTTGGGGACTCTCGATTCTCCACCAATTCCCATTCCCCTTCTTTCTGGTGGATAACGGAGGTGCCACTGTGTGTAATGTGCAAGTTAGTAAGAATTGTCTGCGAGGATTAATCAGCACTTTCTAATTGGAGATGTTAATCAGCAGAACCTTTCAAACACTGAATTGTAGATTTTGTATCAAAGATCAATTTAGGATTGAAGTAAAAGTTCATAATTTTACTGTAAAATAATTCAGCTCTCATCAGAAATTAAGGGGAAAGATGAGACAGCGGTTCTTAAATGGACACTGCAGCCCCAACAAGTCAATCAGCTACATATCCAGAATATTAAACTCCAGCCCAGTTATCGTGGTTATTAACATCAGCAGAAACAAACCCCAACTGTCAGAATGAACATGGTTCAGTCCTGGATGTGATTAAGAGCAGAATCCAACCCCTGCAGTCACATGTGAACTCGCTGGTGTGTCAGCAAGTTAGATGATCGATTAAATCCCTTCTCACACACGGAGCAGGTGAACGGTCGCTCCACAGTGTGAACTCGCTGGTGTGTCAGCAGTTTGGACGACTGATTAACTCCCTTCCCACACATTGAGCAGGTGAATGGCCTCGCCATGGTGTGAACTTGCTGGTGTGTTAGCAGGTGGGATGACCGAGTGAACCCCTTCCCAAACACGGAGCAGGGGAATGGCCTCTCCCCAGTATGAACTCGCTGGTGTAGTATGAGGTTGGCTGACTGCTTGAACCTCTTCCCACAGTGAGTGCAGCTGAATGGTCTCTTGTCAGTGTGAACTCGCTGATGTGTCTGCAGAATGCATAAGCGAGTGAATCCCTTCCCACACACGGAGCAAGTGAATGGCCTCTCCCCAGTGTGACTGCGTTGATGAGTTTCCAGCTGGGACGGGTAATGGAATCCCTTCCCACAGTCCCCACATTTCCACGGATTCTCCGTGGTGCGGGTGTCCTTGTGTGACTTCAGGTTGGACAATCGGTCGAAGCCTCGTTCACACACATAACACGGGTACGGTTTCTCCCCACTGAATGGTGCAATGATTTTTCAGGCTGTGTAACTGGTTAAAGCTCTTTCCACAGTCAGTGCACTGGAACACTCTCACTCGGGTGTGTGTGTCTCGGTGCTTTTCCAGTCAAACTGATGTTTGAAATCTTTTCTGACAGACAGAACAGACAAACATTTCTCCTTCCACATTCAAAGGCTGATGAAATTCAGGTCCTGATGAATGGAGTGACTCTGTCAGATCTTGATGTGATGTTTGGTTTGAGTTTGCGGTGTGTAAATGCTGCCCTTCTCACAGCCTGTAAAAGGAGTTTACAAAAGCCGTCACTGTGAGTCCAGGATAGAAATTGACAAGATTCTCTCCTCCTGGTTCCTGGCCAAGGGGGCCGCGCATGCGCCCTGCTGCCCCCTGAGCCTCTCAAGATGGCGGCCGTTACCCCGGGCCTGTCACCGGGAGAAAGCCCCGCAGCTGCTGCCCCGCTCGAGGCAAACGCCCGGCCCCGAGGCTCTTGTTCGGGGCCTGAGGCCCACCCCGGGTGTGTGTGAAGCGGATAACGTCGAGTGTTTTAATAATGGGGCCTGGGGCCGCACTCGGGGTGTGAGCAGCCCGCGTCCCCCCAGGGTTCATGAACCCGCCCCCTGAGCTCGGGGTGTGAGCAGCCAACGTCCCCCCGGGGTTCATGAACCCGCTCCCTGAGCTCGGGGTGTGAGCGTCCCGCGTCCCCCCGGGGTTCATGAACCCACTCCCTGATCTCGGGGTGTGAGCGGCCCGCGTCCCCCCGGGGTTCATGAACCCGCTCCCTGAGCTCGGGGTGTGAGCAGCCAACGTCCCCCCGGGGTTCATGAACCCGCTCCCTGAGCCCGGGGTGTGAGCGGCCCGCGTCCCCCCCGGGGTTCATGAACCCGCTCCCTGAGCTCGGGGTGTGAGCGGCCCGCGTCCCCCCGGGGTTCATGAACCCGCTCCCTGAGCTCGGGGTGTGAGCGGCCCGCGTCCCCCCGGGGTTCGTGAACCCGCTCCCTGAGCTCGGGGTGTGAGCGGCCCGCGTCCCCCCGGGGTTCATGAACCCGCTCCCTGAGCTCGGGGTGTGAGCGGCCCGCGTCCCCCCGGGGTTCATGAACCCGCTCCCTGAGCTCGGGGTGTGAGCGGCCCGCGTCCCCCCGGGGTTCATGAACCCGCTCCCTGAGCTCGGGGTGTGAGTGTCCCGCGTCCCCCGGGGTTCATGAACCTGCTCCCTGAGCTCGGGGTGTGAGCAGCCCACGTCCCCCCCAGGGTCCATGAACCCGCTCCTTGAGCTCGGGGTGTGAGCGTCCCGCGTCCCCCCGGGGTTCATGAACCTGCTCCCTGAGCTCGGGGTGTGAGCAGCCCACGTCCCCCCCAGGGTCCATGAACCCGCTCCCTGAGCTCGGGGTGTGAGCGGCCCGCGGCCCCCCGGGGTTCATGAACCCGCTCCCTGAGCTCGGGGTGTGAGCGGCCCGCGTCCCCCCGGGGTTCATGAACCCGCTCCCTGAGCTCGGGGTGTGAGCGGCCCGCGTCCCCCCGGGGTTCATGAACCCGCTCCCTGAGCTCGGGGTGTGAGCGGCCCGCGTCCCCCCGGGGTTCATGAACCCGCTCCTTGAGCTCGGGGTGTGTGCGTCCCGCGTCCCCCCGGGGTTCATGAACCCGCTCCCTGAGCTCGGGGTGTGAGCGGCCCGCGTCCCCCCGGGGTTCATGAACCCGCTCCCTGAGCTCGGGGTGTGAGCGGCCCGCGTCCCCCCGGGGTTCATGAACCCGCTCCCTGAGCTCGGGGTGTGAACGGCCCACGTCCCCCCGGGGTTCATGAACCCGCTCCTTGAGCTCGGGGTGTGAACGGCCCACGTCCCCCCGGGGTTCATGAACCCGCTCCCTGAGCTCGGGGTGTGAGCGGCCCGCGTCCCCCCGGGGTTCATGAACCCACTCCCTGAGCTCGGGGTGTGTGCAGCCCACGTCCCCCCGGGGTTCATGAACCCGCTCCCTGAGCTCGGGGTGTGTGCAGCCCACGTCCCCCCGGGGTTCATGAACCCACTCCCTGAGCTCGGGGTGTGAGCGGCCCACGTCCCCCCGGGGTTCTTTTTTTTTTTATCAACAGATGTGGTCTCTCCTCCTGGACACAGAGAGAGAGAGACCTCTCCTCTCCTCTCCTCTCCTCTCCTCTCCTGTCCTCCCCTCTCTTCTGGCACAGCAGCAGCACAAGATTCCTGGCTGGCTATCAGGGATCCTGGGGTTCTTTTTTTTTTATATGTCAACAATATAGATACCCAGGTTGAAAAACAATATTTACCAGTCCTACTGGCAATGTAGTAACTCTTCATTTTTGCTTGGTATAACCTGTTATCCTTTTTAAAAATTTTAACATTCAACTGCAACAGTACTTATACAACTCATCAGTTACATAGTAAATCCATTACATTCATTGACCAATTATGGTCAACAATATAAATACAACAATAAATTTTACAGGTAAATCAATAATGTTTACAGTACAAACTTCAACTATTTAATTAACCAAGAATCCGTACACGCCAGTCCAACTGGCATCGTTCAATCATTCAGTCATTCATTCCTCCATTCGTCCGTTCGTTCGCTCATCCCGGGGTTTATTTTTTTTTCGTTAATGATGTGATCTCCAAGCTTCTTGATCATTTTCACTTGTTCATCCAGATAGCGGGTCTCCAGGAATTCACACAGTTGAGGGTCGGCGCTCCCAGTGGAGAGATTTTGCAGATCCAGCAGACTCTGGTCGACATTCTTCTCCATCTGCAGGGCTCTCTGCATCGCCGAGCGGAACCTCCCGCCCTCCCAGCCGAACAAATGGACTGTAAAGAAGCTTAAAAACACTAGATTAATTTTTAAAACTTATCAAATTAAATTAAAATCACATTGGCCGGGGTGATGATGCACTCCAGTCCCCGGGGCGCCCACCGGTCTCAGAAGGCCTCAAGTGTGCCGGCAGACACCGCGTGCTCCATCTCCAGGGCCACCCGGGTGCGAACATAGCCGCGGAAGAGAGGTAGGCAATAGGGCCGAACGACCACCCCGACCACCCGCTGCCTGGACCTGTTTATGGCCACTTTGGCCAGGCCCAGGAGCAGTCCTACAAGGAGGTCCTCCAACCTTCCCTCTCCCCTCCGCACCGGGTGGCATTAGATCAGGAGCGTGGGACTGAAGTGCAGCCAAAAATCGAGGAGTAGTCCCTTTAAATAATGGAACAGGGGCTGCAACCTCTCACATTCAATATAGGTATGGAACACGGACTCCTCTAGGCCACAAAAATAGCAAGCAGCCTGGGAGTCCGTGAACTTTCTTAAAATCTTATTGCACGGGACTGCTCCATGCAACACCCTCCAGGCCAAGTCCCCAATAGATAAAGGGAAGACTCCCGCGTAGAGAGCCCCCCATTGGGGACCTCCGCCAGACAGCAAGATGGCACGCCAAGGCGTGTCCAGACGGCAGGTGAAGATGACAAAGTGGAGACTGTGCAGGAGCAGCCCATACAGGAAACCCCTCCACGCAGAACTAAAAGGCACGGAGGGCATTTCCTCGAGACGGCTCAAGTTGTGAGGCGCCGGTTCCTGAGAGGGGTTTCGGGGCCATGCGCTGATGAGGAATTCTATCTGAACAGGGGTCAGTTCAGACGGGATCGCCCCACGTGCCTGAGCCTCCTCGATACACCTAGTGGAGTCGGGGCCCAGTGCCGCTTTCAGCATCTCGATGGCTTTGGCTGCGAGCCGGACATTGGCCCAGGACAGGCGCTGCGCCAGCTCCTCCAGCACCATCCAACCCACTCCTCCGCCATCGAGCAGGTCCCCGACCCTGGTCACCTTACCAGGCACAGCCCTGCCCTCCGCCAGCTGCCTGATCCAGCCGTCACGGAGGTGCGGATTCCTGAGCAGCGGCTCCTGAAGGAGAGCCGCCACTCCTGACGGGGGAGAACTCCGCCTGGAGGTGACACTGTTCCAGACCCATAGCAGTTCCTGGTAGAAGACAGGCAACTCCCGCAGGTAGACACATGTACGGCCCAATTCCACAAACAGGAGCTGCGTGTCATAGTTGAGGCCGTGCAGCTGGCGGAAGAAATACATCACCAGCGCACACCATCGAGGAGGATTCTCGACGTACAGGTGTCTCTGCAGGGTCCGAAGACAGAAAATCACCGCCCAGGTGTGAAGGCACACCAGTGCCTGACCGCCCTCCCTAAGCAGGAGACTCAGAACCGCTGCAGAGACCCAGTGCTTCCCTTTGTCCCAGAAGAAGGCGATGAGCTTCTTCTGCATGTTGGCAACAAACGCAGGGGGCGGGATCAAAGTGACCAACCAGTACCACAACATGGTGGCCACCAGCTGGTTTATGACCAGCGCTCAACCCTTGTAGGACAACACTCGGAGCAGTCCTGTCCAGCGTCCTAGGCGAGCGGTGACTTTGGCCTCCAGCTCTTGCCAGTTCGCCGGCCAGGCGTCCTCGGCGGGGCTAAGGTAGACTCCCAAATAGAGGAGGTGCGTGGTGCTCCAGGCAAAGGGCCTGAACTCTTCCGGCAGTCCACCCACCACTGGCCCACCAGGAGTCCAGAACATTTCTCCCAGTTGATCCTGGCAGAGGATGCGTCCGAGTAAATCTGCTGGCATTCTCGCATCCTCCGCAAGTCAGCGGGATCCATAACCATGAGGAGCACGTCATCGGTATAAGCTGAGAGGACGACTTCCACGCCCGGCCCTTGCAGAGCCAGTCTCGTCAACCTCTTCCGCAAGAGGCGCAGGAAAGGCTCCATGCAGACGGCATACAACTGACCGGACATGGGACATCCCTGACGCACCCCCCTCCCGTTAACTTTTATCAGACACACCGCGGCGGCGTACAGAAGTCGGATCCGTGCGACGAAATGCGTCCCGAACCTGAATGCGCGCAGAGTTCTGAAGAGATACTAATGATCCACCCTGTCGGACGCCTTCCCCTGATTCAGGGAAAGGAAGGAGACCGACAGACCAGCCCTCTGGGAATGGTGGACCAGGTCCCGGACCAGATGGAGGTTATCATGGATAGTCCGGCCCAGGACCATGTAGGACTCGTCGGGTTGGATCATGTGTGCCAGCACGGTGCCAAGGTGGGCAGACATGGCCCTGGCAAAATTTTTATAATCCGTGCTGAGGAGGGAGACCGGGCGCCAGTTTTTTAAAAGGCAGAGATCGCCCCTCTTAGGCAGCAGGACAATGACCGCCCTGCACCACGAGAGGCGCATTGCCCCGGTCGCCAGACTTTCCCCCAGGACCCGCACGTAGTCACCCCCAGGACATCCCAGAATGCCCTGTGGAACTCCACGGTCAGCCCGTCCAGCCCCGGGGACTTTCCCCTCGAGAGCTGGCCGAGGGCGCAGCCAGCTCTGCCAAGCACAGCGGAGCGTCCAATTTTTCGGCGCCCTCCAGGCCGACCTTCAGCAGGTCCTCCCACAAAACTCTGTGCGTATCCTCGCTGGATGTATCCGGAGAGAACAGAGACCTGTAATAGGCCCTGGTCTCCGCACTGATCCCCTCCAGATCCGAGACCAGAGATCCGTCATCGGCCAGCAGCCCCAAGAGCTGCTTATGGACCCCCCATCTTTTTTCCAGCGAGTAGAAGAAGGGGGAGCCACGGTCCAGATCCTGGAGGATCTGGGTCCGTGACCTCACGTACGGGCCTCGGGACCCGATGAGCTGCAGGTCCTTCAGTGCGCCCTTCTTCTCTTCGTACACCTTCCACAGGGCTGGGTCATCGACGACTTGACCGAGACGGGACTCCAGGTCGAGCACCTCCCTCTCCAACCGCCTGACCCGGGCCTCCTGCCTCTTGGTCGACCCCCACGCATACTCCTGACAGAAGAGACGGACGTGAGCCTTGCCCAGGTCCCACCATAGCCTCAAGGAGGGGAAGTCCCCCGCTTCGTTCTCCAGTCGGCCCAGAACCGACGAATCGAATCCCGGAACCACTCGTCCTCCAGCAGCAGGTTGTTAAAATGCCAGTACGCGGACCCCCTCCATGCGCGTAATGGAGCGAGCTCCGCCCACACCAGGTGGTGGTCCATGCACGGCACCGGCCGCATGGAAGCTGCCAGAATGCAGGAGACGTACACCCGGGAAATGTAAAGGCGGTCGATTCTGGGCCTCCCTCCTCCAGACCTCACATAAGTGAAGGCGCTGGAGTCAGGATGGAGATTTCGCCAGACGTCCACCAAGTCAAAGGACCCTGTAATGATCAGTAACATGTCATACTATAATGGTACACTAGGTGGAGCTGTATGTTTAGGAGTGGGCTACCCAAGATGCAGTAGTCAAGATGGATGCTGTATACTAGTCCACATGGCTGAATAAATGACTAGCTCAAGCTAGCTGTTCATAATGAAAACGTCTATTTATTTATGAACATAATAACATGGTACCAGAAGTGGGAATATCTGCTGAATATTGCAAAACGCGACATGGAGAATTTGAAGCCACTGGAGGGTTTGAAACTCACGGGGAATGTCGACAGCAATTGGCGGACTTTCAAACGACAATTCGAACTCTACATTGCCGCCATCGGGTTCGGTACGATGCCAGACGCAAGGAAAATAGCATTGCTGCTCACGGTTGCAGGCCCGCAGGCGATAGAGGTATTTAATATGTTTGTATTTGATCAAAAGGAGGACAGAGAAAAAATGGACGATGTGCTAAAGAAGTTTGATACACATTGTTCTCCAAAAAAGAACGAGACCTATGAGAGGTACGTGTTCCATTCACGGACACAGCAGCAAAATGAGACATTTGATAGCTTTGTGACCGATCTGAAACTGAAAGCACAGACATGTAATTTCTCTGAACTGAAATCATCCATGATTCGTGACCAGATTGTGTTTGGTATTCATGATAAAAAAGTCAGCGAACGCTTGTTGAGAGAAACCGAACTAACATTGGAGGATGCTGTGAAAATATGCCATGCCAGTGAGCTAGCTCAACAGCACGCAAAGACTTTCAGTGAAATTAATAATAATGCGACTGCAGTGAATGACAATGCTGCTGTCGGTGCTGTGTCCTACAAGGGAAGAAATGTGGGCAGAACAGAAATGCAAAGCAATCGGAGGATGTAACTTTCAATTGTAAATGCTGTGGTTACCAGCACCAGTCAAGACAATGCCCAGCGTTTGGGAAAATGTGCACAAAATGTAATGGAAAGAATCACTTTGCCAAACAATGCTTTTCAAAAGTAAAAACAAAGAAAGGGCAACAAGTCAATGTGATTGAGGACACTGATTTAAGTGAGACATTTTTTGTAGGAATGGTGTCATGTGACAATATAGAAAAGGGTACAGAAAATGTGCAGCCCTCAGGAATGGACAATGCTGAACATAAAGTTAATGCAGTAAAAGAGGACAAATGGATGATGCCACTGCAGGTAAATGGAGCATTAGTTACATTGAAACTAGACACTGGGGCAAAAGCAAACTTAATCAGTATGAGTGACATTAAAAATATGAAAGAAAAGCCCAAAATACAGAAAAAGTCAGTACTACTGAAGAGCTATAATGGACAGAAAATAGATAGCTTAGGTGTATGCAGACTTAAAGTGACAGTCAAAGACAAAGTGCATCATCTCATGTTTTCTGTTGTGGCTGAAGGACTTGATTCACTACTAGGTGATAAAGCTTGTGAGGACTTAGAACTGGTCAAGAGAGTCTACTGTATAAACTGTGCCATAAGCAGACCAGATGACTCAGTGGATTCTGTAGTGAATAATTTCCAGGATGTGTTCAAAGGATTTGGAGTTCTACCATTCAGTTACAAGATCCAGCTAAAGGAGGATGCTCAGCCAGTGGTACATGCTCCACGGAGAGTTCCAGCACCCCTGCGTGACCGGCTCAAGAAAGAACTGGACAGAATGACAATACTAGGAGTCATCAGGAAAGTCGAAGAGCCAACAGACTGGGTTAACTCCATGGTATGTGTAAAGAAAAAGAACAATGATCTAAGAGTATGCATGGATCCAAAGGACTTAAATGCAAACATAAAACGTGAACACTACCAGATTCCCAAGCGAGAAGAAATCACCAGTGAAGTGTCAGGTGCCAGATACTTCACAAAGCTCGATGCCTCACAAGGATTTTGGCAACTAAAACTGGATGAAGATAGCACCAAATACTGTACCTTCAACACACTATTTGGCAGGTATTGTTTCCTCAGAATGCCTTTCGGGATAATATCTGCATCTGAAATCTTTCATAGAGCGATGGAACACATAATTGAAGGTCTGGAAGGAGTTCGGGTCTATGTTGATGACATTATCATCTGGGGCTCCACACTGAAAGAACACAATGAGAGACTGACTAAACTGCTACAGAGCATACGCCGGAATGGACTGAAGCTCAACAAAGCCAAGTGTCAGTTTGGCATCCAGGAAATCACTTTCCTAGGAGATAATCTATCTGGTAAAGGAATAGAGCCAGATATGGAAAAAGTAAATGCCATACTCAACATGCCCTGACCCACTGATAAAAAAGGAGTGCTACGCATCATGGGGATGATAAACTTCATTGGAAAGTTCATTCCTAACTTGTCAGCCAAGACAGCCTGTCTGCGAGACCTGCTACATAAAACAAATGAGTTCGCATGGACAGAAAGATATGAACAAGAGTGGATGAACCTCAAAACAGTGCTGACAACCACACCTGTACTCACCTTCTTTGACCCAACAAAGAGAATCAAAGTGTCAATGGATGCATCAAAAGATGGCCTAGGCACGGTTTTGCTACAAGCAGAGGGTGAAGATTGGAAGCCTGTTGCCTATCCCTCCAGGTCTATGACTGATTCTGAGTGTCGATATGCCCAGATTGAAAAGGAATGTCTAGGCTTGGTAGTTGGACTAGAAAAGTTCCATGGCTACATATATCGACTTCCCACCTTCACAATTGAGACAGACCACTGCCCACTGGTTGCCATCATAAAAAAAAACCTGAATGAGATGTCTCCAAGGATTCAACGACTCATGATGAAGCTGCAAAGATATGACTTTGAACTGCTGTATACTGGTCCACATGGCTGAATAAATGACTAGCTCAAGCTAGCTGTTCATAATGAAAACATCTATTTATTTATGAACATAACAGACCCGACCAGGTCCCTCAACTTCTCCATCGCCGCCAGGCTGTACGGGGGACCTGAACGGTCCCTCGCCTCGAGGTTACAATTAAAATCCCCTCCGAGGGTGACACACTGGCCGACGTCAATGGAGCCCAGAAGAGCGGACACTTCTTCAAAGAAGCACACTTGCTGCGCACCGTCTGCAGGAGCGTACATGTTCACTAGATGGAGCGGCATGCCCCCCAGGTGAACAGTGACCTGGAGCAAGCAGCCCAGCACGTGCTCCTTGACCCCCAAGATCTCTGGCTGAAAATGCAGGGCCAGCAAGATAGCCACCCCGCTGGAATAGTTGGAGAAGTGACTCATGCTGACCCCTCCTTGCCACTCCAGGAGCCACGTGGTCTCGTCCTCCGGAATGGTGTGGGTTTCTTGCAGGAAGCACACTGCATACCTCCCGTCACAGAGGACCGAGAAGTTATTAAATCTACGGCGCGCATCTCTGCTGCCATTGATGTTGAGGCTGGCTATGGTTATCTTCATGACAAGAGCATAGTGCAACCTTTACTTAATGTAACGGGAGGAGGGAGAGTGGCTGCTTGTTGACCGCCACTCCCTCAGCAGCCCAGCGAGGAACTTGTTGATCCGACGCTGCTCGCGCGGCCCCGCGCTCTCGTCCACGCCCATGGTTTGACAGCGGCACGGACGGAGCCGACGAGCAGCGCCAGATCTGACCATCTGTCTAGGGCCAGCCGGATTTTGCCAGGGCGACCCTGGCACGCAGCCAGTAAGTCCCGGAGTTCCACAATGGGGATGAGGGGGGACGCGGACAGGGGCATGAGGGTATCCGCCGCCTCACTGGAGACGGAGTCTGACTCATCCTCGGTGTTCTCCGCCGGGTTCCCGTCCTCCTTCGGGAGGTCGTCATCAGCCGGCCCCACCTCTGTTCCCATCCCACCCCCAGGATCAGCGGCAGAGGATTTCTCCCTGGGCTTCTCCGGAGGTGCCAGGTCAGGAGGTGGCGGCAGTTCAGGGCCCCCCTCCGCCCCAGACACCGGGGTGCACGGGGAAACCAGGGAGACCACTATCCCCATTTCCCCCAACACCCCCGGCGCCAGCGTCAGAGACGGAGTCAGGGTGCCTTCCCCCTCACCGCCATCAGCCACCGACCCAGCGGACTGGGGAGCTTGAATACATTCCTCAGCCACGGCGAGCAGCACCTGGGAATGGTCCGGACTGTCCTGGGCGAGCCCAGCCTCACTGGCCTCGCCCACCCCAGTCTCCAGGGCACCCGACATGGCGAGATGTAACAGTTCTTGTGTTATTTCCTCCGCGGGTAGATCCGCGGTCCCCCCTCACACGCAGGGTCTCTTCCCCGTCCCCGGGAGGCGCAGGCGGGACAGACTCATCTGTCGTACCCTCCCGAGGGACAGGCAACTCCTGCCGAATACAGATGACGGTAATGGTAGGGGGGGTGCGCAGCACCCACGGCGGGCGATGGTTCCCCCCTTGAGGAGGGACATTGTCTCTCGTGGTCCTCCTCCTCTCCCAGGGACTCGCGCCTCCTTTTTGTTATGGAAGGACACGAAGGCTGGGAGACCTCCATACCTACCAAGGCCTCCTCCTCCGCTCCCTCCCGTCGATCGGGTTGCTCGGGTCCCACGAGCCTGAGCCCGGTCGCAAGTCTTAATTCTTCTGCCTCAGCGGTTGCGATCACGGGCCCGGGCACAAGGCCCCCCAAACTCTGAAACTCCGCCGCCACCAGCGCAAGGTATGCAGGCGTAAGTTCCGCCAGATTGTCCGTAACTGTGTGCTCACCGAGGGGACCCGCCCTAAGGTGCTCATCTTCTTCTGCACCTTCCCTTCGCACGGACGCTCTCCCTCCCCCCCGCCGGAGGCCGTGATGGCGTTGGCCTCCGACGTCGACCGCGCATCAGGTGTTGAGGACACGCGGACAGAATCGGGGGGGAGTGGTGGTGGCACCAGCCTTGGCCGCCTCAGATGTTCTGGTGGCCTTGGAGGCAGGGCAGTTCTTTCGTACATGCCCCACCTCCTTACAGGCGTGGCACCGCACACTGTCCAACGTCCAAAAGACGCGGTGGGCTGACCCCTCGTGGCATACAATAAAATTGCCCTCGGTGTCCTCCTCCCACGCCAGCTGAACAAAAAGCTGGCGCCGGAAGGAGAAGACGTGCTGGAGTCTGGCCTCCCTGCATCCGAGCGGGATTGTTGTGATCCCCGACCTCACCTCCCCCAGTTGACGTAGGTGGGGGAGGAGGAGCTCAGCCAAAACAAAGGGCAGGACGTTTGATAAGAGGATCCTCTGCACGGTGGCCTTGAGAGGATCCACCGGCAGGAAGGTCCCGCCCATGGTGAGCACCTTGGTTACGGCCAGGGACACCACCCGCTACGACCCCAGGAAGAACACAGCCTTGCCGTACATTTTCGAGGCGGCGACGATGGCTCAAGGGCCGACAACCCTAGCCATGGCCTTCACTCATGCCTCGATAGTTATATTGGGGTTAGTGTAGCTCTTCACCCTGTGCTTTTTAGTGATGAGGCGGAATGGTGACGGGACAGCAGAAGCAGCGGTAGCAGCCGTGGCTGTGGCTGCCACACTTGCGTATGACTTTGCTGGCCCCGTCACCGGCGATGATGTGGTCGCCATTGTGGGGTGCTTATTATAAAGGGCTACACCCACCCCAAGTCACAGGCCTGGTGATCTTAATGGCCTCAATGTTTAATTTTCCCTGAGCAGAGGGAGCTTTAAAAGTGAAGGCACACCTCTCCCCTTGTTCATTAAATTGGGAGAGGGGCCTGCTCCCCTCTACTCAATGGGCAATTAATGGATATGAGGTGCCTCTTAGAGAGAGGCAAAGAGAGAGAGAAAGGGGGGTGGGAAGGAGGGAGGCCGCAGGGGCTGGGTCTCCACTCAAGATGGTGGGTGGGGGCTCGCAGGGGTGCACTCTCCGACAAATAAGTCTCTATTGATGGTCTTCTTGTGGGGGGAGAAGATGTCTTCACCTGGGAAAGTAAAGCTGGAGATGCCCAGGCTCAGTCCACCATCAGGTCTGAACAATGTGATAATTAAATGATGACTTCGCCTGGGCAGCTCCAGCTGTCCCAGGTCAAGCAATAGGGAGGGGTGTTAGCTAGTGCTGTGCATGGGCTAGTTTATACAAGAGCTACACACACTCACACACACCCCTAGATGTTATCTTCTCCTTCTTCTTTCCTCCCCCCACTTAAATACAGAGCGGACCTGCGTGGGAAACACTGAGCAGCGGCGGAGGATAAAACCGGCAGTGAGCAGTGAGGCGAGGCTCGAGCAGAGCGGACCTCCATGGGAAACACTGAGCAGCGGCGGCAGTTTAAAACTGCTGGCAGCAGCGAGATGAGGCCAGACTAGAGCATCGGACCTGTGTGGGAGCAGTGAGGAGCGGTGGCAGAGCTTAAAACCAGTGGCAGTGAACGAGGCCCGATCAATTCAACAGCGGGGGAGAGAGGTAAAAAGTAATCAAAGTGTGACATCACCAGGAAGCAGGTAAGTGATTGGTTGGTGAGTATTTCTCCCTTTTTTTTAAACTTTAACTCTGGTTTATAGTTTCTAAGGTCGCTCTGGTGTAGCGGAGACTGTTGGTAAACCAGTTAACTGTAGTGCATTAGTGGGATTGATTGATTTAATTTAACTTCAATTAATTAAAGAGTAAGTCATGGCAGGACAGCCCGGCCCCGTGATATGCTCCTCCTGCGATATGTGTCCTGACAACTACATGTGCAGGAAGTGCATCCAGCTGCAGCTACTGACAGACCGCATTGCGGCACTGGAGCTGCAATTGGATGCATACTGGAGCGTTCACGATGCTCAGGACATCGTGAGTAGCACGTTTACGGAGTTGGACACACGGCAGGTAGAGGTTGGACAGGAAGAAAGGGAACGGGTGACCAACAGGCAGAGTACTAGGCGCAAGCAGGTAGTGCAGGGGTCCCCTCTGGCCATCCCCCTCTCCAACAGATACACCACTTTGGGTACTGTTGGGGGGATGGCTTATCAGAGGAAGGCAGTAGCAGCCAACTTCCTGGCACCAGGGGTGGCTCTGCTGTACAGAATGGGAGGAAAAAGAGGGGTAGAGCTATAGTAATAGGGGATTCAATTGCAAGGGGGATAGATAGGTGTTTCTGCAGCCGCAAACGAGACTCCAGGATGGTGTGTTGCCTCCCTGGTACAAGGGTCAAGGATGTCTCCGAGCGGCTGCAGAACATCTTGGAAGGGGAGGGGTGAGCAGCCAGTTGTCGTGGTGCATATAGGCACCAACGATATAGGTAAAAAGCGGGATGAGGTCCTAAAAGCGGAATATAGGGAGTTAGGAGATAAATTAAAAAACAGGACCTCAAAGGTAGTAATCTCAGGATTGCTACCAGTGCCACGTGCTAGTCAGAGTAGAAATAGAAGGATACTTCAGATGAATACGTGGCTAGAGGAATGGTGCCAGGGGGAGGGATTCAAGATCCTGGGACATTGGAACCGGTTCTGGGGGAGGTGGGACCAGTTCAAACCGGACGGTTTGCACCTGGGCAGGGCTGGAACCGATGTCCTGGGGGGAGTGTTTGCTAGTGCTGTGGGGGAGGGTTCAAACTAAAATGGCAGGGGATTGGGAACCTGAGCAGGGAGACAGAGGAAAGGGAAACAAGGATAAAAGCAAAAGATAGGAAGGAGAAAAACAAAAGAGGCAGTCAGAGAAATCAACGGTTCAAATCAAACGTGGCCACAGTAAATAATAATTCTAATAGGTCTAAGAGCGTTAAAAAAACAAGCCTGAAGGCTTTGTGCCTTAATGCGAGGAGCATTTGTAATAAGGTGGATGAATTGGCTGTGCAAATAGAGGTAAATGAATACGATTTGGTTGGGATTACGGAAACATGGCTCCAGGATGGCCAAGACTGGGAACTCAACATCCAGGGGTATTCGATATTCAGAAAAGATAGGCAAAAAGGAAAGGGAGGTGGGGTAGCATTACTGGTTAAAGAAGGGATTAATACAATTGTAATGAAGGATATTAGCTCTGATGATGTGGAATCTGTATGGGTAGAATTGAGAAATACTAAGGGGAAAAAAACATTAGTGGGAGTGGTATATAGACCTCCAAACAGTAAGGCGGAGGTTGGGGATGGCATTAAAAGGGAAATTAAAGAAGCGTGCAATAAGGGCACTGCAGTCATCATGGATGACTTTAATCTACATATAGATTGGGCTAACCAAATTAGTAACAATACTATGGAGGAGGAATTCCTGGAATGTTTACGGGATGGTTTGCTGGACCAATATGTTGAGGAACCAGCCAGAGATCAGGCCATCTTAGACTGGGTATTATGTAACGAGAAAGGATTAATTAGCAATCTTGTTGTACGAGGCCCATTGGGTCGGAGCGATCATAATATGATCGAATTCTTCATTAAGATGGAGAATGAAGTAGTTGACTTAGAGACTAGGGTCCTCAACTTAAATAAAGGAAACTACGATGGTCTGAGGAGTGAGTTGGGTAGGATTGATTGGGGAATGACACTCAAAGGGTTGACGGTGGATAGGCAATAGCAAACATTCAAAGATCGAATGGATGAGCTACAGAATTTGTTCATCCCAGTTTGGCATAAAAATAAAAAAGTGACTCAACCGTGGCTAACAAGAGAAATTAGGGATAGCATAAGATCCAAGGAGAGGACATATAAATTGGCCAGAAAAAGCAATAATCCTGAGGATTGGGAGCAGTTTAGGAGTCAACAAAGGAGGACAAAGGGATTAATTAAGAAAGGGAAAATAGAATGAGAGTAAGCTTGCAGGAACATAAAAACTGACTGTAAAAGCATTTATAGATATGTGAAAAGAAAAAGATTGGTGAAATCAAACGTAGGTCCCTTGCAGTCAGAATCAGGGGAATTTATAATGGGGAACAAAGAAATGGCAGACCAACTAAATACATATTTTGCTTCTGTCTTCACAAAGGAGGACACAAATAACCTCCAAGCGATGACTGGGAACATAGGGCCTGATGAAAGGGTGGAACTGAAATAAATCAGTATTTGTAGGCAAATGGTGTTAGGAAAATTGATGGGACTGAAGGCCGATAAATCCCCAGGTCCTGATAATCTACATCCCAGGATACTTAAGGAAGTGGCCCTAGAAATAGTAGATGCATTGCTGGTCCTCTTCCACAACTTGATAGACTCTGTAACAGTACCCATGGATTGGAGGTTGGCTAATGTTACCCCACTATTCAAAAAAGGTGGTAAAGAAAAAGTGGGGAATTATAGACTGTTAAGCCTGACATCGGTAGTGGGGAAAATGCTAGAGTCCATTATAAAAGATGTAATAGCAGAGCACTTGGAAAGCAGTGACTGGATCGGACAAAGTCAACATGGACTTACAAAAGGTAAATCATGCTTGACTAATTTACTGGAATTTTTTGAGGATGTAACTGGTAAAATAGATAAGGGAGAACCAGTGGATGTGGTGTATTTGGACTTTCAAAAGACTTTCAATGAGGTCTCGCATAAGAGATTAGCATGCAAAATTAAGGCACATGGGATTGGGGGCAAGGTATTGACTTGGATAGAGAACTGGTTGGCGACAGAAAGCAGAGAGTTGGAATAAACGGATCGTTTTCCGAGTGGCAGGCAGTGACTAGTGGGGTACCGCAAGGATCGGTCCCAGGACCCCAGCTGTTCACAATATATATTAATGATCTGGACGAGGGAATTGGATGTAATATCTCCAAATTTGCAGATGACACAAAGCTGGGTGGGAGGGTATGCTGTGAGGAGGATGTCGTGAAACTCCAGTACGATTTGGACAGGTTGTGTGATTGGGCAGAAACATGGCAAATGCACTATAATGTGGATAAATGTGAAGTTATCCACTTTCGTGGCAAAAACAGGAAGGCAGATTATTATTTGAATGGTAATAGATTGGGAGAAGGGGAAGTGCAAAGAGACCTGGGTGTTCTTGTGCACCAGTCGCTGAAGGTAAGCATGCAGGTGCAGCAGGCGGTTAAGGCGGCAAATGGTATGTTGGCCTTCGTAGCAAGAGGGTTCGAGTACAGGAACAAGGATGTCTTGCTACAGTTGTACAGGGCCTTGGTGAGACTGCACCTTGAGTATTGTGTGCAGTTTTGGTCGCCTTACCTGAGGAAGGACGTTCTTGCCATGGAGGGAATGCAGTGAAGATTCACCAGGCTGATAGCTGGGATGGCAGGAATGACGTATGAGGAGAGATTGTGTTGATTGGGCTTATACTCACTGGAGTTTAGAAGATTGAGAGGGGATCTCATCGAAACCTATAAAATTCTGTCAGGCCTGGACAGACTAGATGCAGGAAGGGTGTTTCTGATGGCCGGGGAGTCCAGAACCAGGGGTCATAGTCTAAGGATAAGGGGTAGGCCATTTAGGACTGAAATGAGGAGGAATTTCTTCACCCAGAGAATGGTGAACCTGTGGAATTCTCTGCCACAGAGGGTGGTGGAGGCCAGTTCATTAAATATATTGAAGAAAGAGTTGGATATATTTCTTAAGGCGAAAGGGATCAAGGGATATGGGGAGAAGGCAGGGACAGGGTACTGAATTTGGATGATCAGCCATGATCTCATTGAATGGCGGAGCAGGCTCGAAGGGCCGAATGGCCTACTCCTGCTCCTATCTTCTATGTTTCTATGTCTTTATGAGAGTGCACCATGAAACACCCACCTGCAGAAGTTTTCCAATGGCTCTCCATGCTTCTGAACAGATGTACGATGTTTGTTTTTCTCCCTCTCTCCCTCTCCTGTAATGGAGATCAGTTGGGGAAGCAGAGATGGAATGGCTTCCCTTTGCTGGTCTGGTCTCCTGGTCTCGTCTCGTCTCTCCTCTCCTCTCCTCTGGCACCCCAATAGTAGCTGCAGCAGCAACAGATGTGGTCTCTCCTCCTTGACAGAGAGACAGACCTCTCCTCTCCTCTGGCACAGCAGCAGCACAATATTCCTGGCTGGCTATCAGGGGCCCCGGGGTTCATTAACCTGCTCCCTGAGCTCTCTCACCTGATGTGTCAGCGGCTGCTGCCAAGGTCCGCGCATGCTCAGCTCACACTGCCCGGGTGAGTGACGGGAGCTCCGGACCAATAGGGAGCGAGCGGGGCGGGGCTGGAGGAGCGAGCCGGTGGCGGGTCCTCCAACCAATCGGGGAGCCCGAGGGGCGGGACTAGCGCCGGCTGATTGTCTGATCCGCAGGGCAGCGGGTTTATCCAGTCCCTTGTTCAGGGCCCGGGGCCAGGGGAGGCTGTGGGCCTTTATTCCCCTTATTGGACACAAGGCTCTTTGCCTCACAACACACTGGCTCAGGTTTTAATAGACTTTTTAAATTCATCAATAAAAGCAGATAAACTTCATGGAACAAAATATTTAATATTTGGGAGTAAAAATACTGTTATTTTCCTCTGGAGAATTTGTTAGTTTCAGACAATAACAACAACTTGTATTTATATAACATCTTTAATGTAGTTAAATGTCCCAACACACTTCACGTTATAAAACAAAATCTAACACCGGGTACAAACCAAGCGTATTCCCATAAAGAGGAAAGATGGGGCGTCCAAAGCTCGAGCTCCCGATGACAAAGGGTGTAGAGGTTAGAATAAAACAGAAAAAGGAGGTTTATGACAAATGTCAGGTACAGAATACAGTCAAAAACCAGGAGAATACAGAGAGTGGGGGAAATTGAAAAAGGATATATGGAAGAAAGACTTGCATTTATATAGCGCCTTTCACGACCACCAGACATCTCAAAGCTCTTTACAGCCAATGAAGTACTTTTGAAGTGGAGTCACTGTTGTAATGGGGGAAACGCGGCAGCCAAAAATAGATAGAAAGGAGGTGCTAAGTAGGTTGTCATCACTCAAAGTTAACAAGTCACCCGGTCCAGATGGGATGCATCCTAGATTGCTGAGGGAAGCTAGGGTGGAGACAGCAGAAGCTCCGACCACAATCTTTCACTCTCCCTCAGATATATGGGAGTGGTGCCAGAAGACTGGAGGATTGCAAATGTTACACCCCTGTTTAAAAAAGGGGAGAGGGATAAACCTGGTAACTACAGGCCAATCAGTCTAATGTCAGTAATGGGTGAACGACTAGAGACCATTGTCAAGGACAAAATTAATTCTCACTTAGAGAAGCATGGGTTAATAAGGGGCAGCCAGTATGGATTTGTTAAAGGTAAATCGTGTCTGACTAACCTGATTGAGTTCTTTGATGAAGTAACAGAAGTTTGATGAAGGTAGTGTAGCAGATGTTGTATACATGGACTTTCTAAAGGCATTTGATAAAGTACCACACAAGAGACTTACTCGGGGAATAAAAGCACAGGGAATTAAAGGGCTGATGGTAATTTGGGTATATAATTGGCTAAGGGAGAGGAGGCAGTGAGCAGTGCTGAGGGATGTTTTTCTGACTGGAGGGAAGTATGCAGTGGGTTCCCCCAGGGGTAGGGATTAGGACCACTGCTTTTCTTGTGATATATAACTGACCTGGACTTGGGTATAGGTGTACAAGTTTGAAGTTTACGGATGATACAAAACTTGGCAACGTAGTAAATAGTGAGCATAGTAGTAGCAGACTTCAGAAGGACAGAGACAGATTGTGAAATGAGCAGACACAAGGCAGATGAAATTAAATGAGGATAAGTGTGAAGTGATGCACTTTGGGAGAAACAACAGGGAGAGGCCGTATAATCTAAATCGGACTATTTTGAGGGGGTGCAAGAGCAGAGGGACCTGGGGGTCCATATTCACAAATCTTTGAAAGTGCTACGGCAAGTTGGTGAGGCGGTTCAGAAAGCGTATGGGATACTTGGCTTTGTAAATAGGGCCATTGAATACAAAAACAAGGAAGTTACACTAAACCGTTACAAATCACTAGTTAGAAACATATGACAGGAGGAGGCCATTCAGCCCCTCAAGCCTGTTCCGCCATTCAATGAGATCATGGCTGATCTGCGACCTAACTCCATACACCCGCCTTTGGCCCATATCACAGAATCACAGAAACCCCACAATGCAGATAGAGGCCATTTTGGCCCATCGAGCCTGCACCGACACATATCCCACCCGATCCCCGTAACCCCTACACCAACACATATCCCACCCTATCCCCGTAACCCCACGTATTTAATCCCCCGAACACTAAGGGTCAATTTATCATAGCCAATCAACCTAACCCGCACATCTTTGGACTGTGGGAGGAAACCGGAGCACCCGGAGGAAACCCACGCAAACACGGGGAGAATGTGCAAACTCCACACAGACAGTCACCCGAGGCCGGATTCGAACCCGGGTCCCTGGTGCTGTGAGGCAACAGTGCTAACCACTATGCCACCGTGCTGCCCTTAATACCTTTGGGTAACAAAAACCTATCAATCTCAGATTTAAAATTAACAATTGATCTCGCATCAATTGCCATTTGCGGAAGAGAGTTCCAAACTTCTACCACCCTTTGTGTGTAGAAGTGTTTCCTAATTTCACTCCTGAAAGGTGTGGCTCTAATTTTGAGACTGTGCCCCCAGTCCGAGAATCCCCAACCAGCGGAAAGAGTTTCTCTCTATCTACCCTATCTGTTCCCCTTAATACCCTGAAAACTTCGAACAGATCACACCTTAACCTTCTAAATTCCAGGGAATACAACCCTAATTTGTGTAATCTCTCCTCGTAACTTAACCCTTGGAGTCCGGGTATCATTCTGGTAAACCTACGCTGCACTCCCTCCAAGGCCAATATATCCTTCCTAAGGTGTGATGCCCAGAACTGCTCACAGTACTCCAGGTGTGGTCTAACCAGGGTTTTGTACAGCTGCAGGGTTTTGGCCTCAGCTGGAGCCTTGTGTATAATTCTGGGCACCACACTTTAGGAAGGATGTCAAGGCCTTGGAGAGGGTGCAGAGGAGGTTGACCAGGATGGTACCAGGGATGAGGGACTTCAGTTATGTGGAGAGATTGGAGAAGCTGGGATTGTTCCCCTTAGAGCAGAGAAGGTTAAGAGGAGACCTAATAGAGGTGTTCAAAATGATGAGGGGTTTTGATCGAGCAAGTAGGGAGAAACTGTTCACTCTGGCAAGTGGGTCGGTAACCAAAGGTCACAGATTTAAAATAGTTGCTAAAAAAACTAGAGGGAAATGAAGAGAATTGTTTTCACACAGAGGGTTGTTCAGATCTGGAACACACCATCTGAAAGGATGCTGGAATCAGGTTCCACAGGAACTTTCAAACGGTAATTGGACATGTACTTGAAGAGGACTAGTTTGCAGAGTTCCAGGGATAAAGCTGGGGTTTGGGACGAAATTGGACAGCTCTTTCAAAGAGCCGGCACAGACACGATGGGCCGAATCACCACCTTCTGTGCTGTTAGATTCTATGATCTATGAGATGTTAGAGCTTTTAAAGCTCTTCCCACAGTCAGAACATTAACAGGGTCTCTCGTCAGTGTGAACTCGCTGGTGTGACAGGAGGTGGGATGACTGAGTGAATCCCTTCCCACACACAGAGCAGGTGAAAGGCCTCTCCCCAGTGTGAACTCGCTGATGTACCAGCAGGTGGGATGACTCAGTGAATCCCTTCTCACACTCAGAGCAGGTGAACGGCCTCTCCCCAGTGTGTAGGTATTGGTGTCTCTTCAACTCCCCGGAGCATTTAAAGCTCTTCCCACAGTCAGAACATTTAAAGGGTCTCTCGTCAGTGTGAACAAGCTGATGTCCCTTCAGATCCCCGGAGCTTTTAAAGTTCTTACCACAGTCAGGACAGTTAAACGGCCTCTCATCAGTGTGAGCTCGCTGGTGTACCTTCAGTTCCCTGGGGCTTTTAAAGCACTTCCCACAGTGAGGACACTGAAATGGTCTCTCATCAGTGTGAACTCGCTGGTGTCCCTTCAGATCCTGGGGGCTTTTAAAGCTCTTCCCACAGTCAGAACATTGAAATGGTCTCTCGTCAGTGTGAACAAGCTGGTGTTCCTTCAGATACTGGGGGCTTTTAAAGCTCTTCCCACAGTCAGAACATTGAAATGGTCTCTCATCAGTGTGAACTCGCTGGTGTCCCTTCAGATCCTGGGGGCTTTTAAAGCTCTTCCCACAGTCAGAACATTGAAATGGTCTCTCGTCAGTGTGAACAAGCTGGTGTCCCTTCAGTTCCCCCGGGCTTTTAAAGCTCTTCCCACAGTCAGAACATTTAAAGGGGTTCTCTCCAGTGTGAACTCGCTGGTGTCCCTTCAGCTGCCCAGAGCTTTTAAAGCTCTTACCACAGTCAGGACAGTTAAACGGCCTCTCATCAGTGTGAACTCGCTGGTGTGCCTTCAGATCCCCGGAGCTTTTAAAGCTCTTCCCACAGTTAGGACACTGAAATGGCCTCTCATCAGTGTGAACAAGCTGGTGTCCCTTCAGTCCCCTGAGGCTTTTAAAGCTCTTCCCACAGTCTGAACATTGAAATGGTCTCTCACCAGTATGAACAAGCTGGTGTCGCTTCAGATTCCTGAGGCTTTTAAAGCTCTTCCCACAGTCAGAACATTGAAATGGTCTCTCACCAGTGTGAACAAGCTGGTGTTCCTTCAGATCCCCGGGGCTTTTAAAGCTCTTCCCACAGTCAGAACACTGAAATGGTCTCTCATCAGTGTGAACAAGCTGATGTTTCTTCAGGTCCCCGGGGCTTTTAAAGCTCTTCCCACAGTCAGAACACTGAAATGGTCTCTCCTCAGTGTGAACTCGCTGGTGTGTTTGCAGGTGGGATGAAGAAACAAATCCCTTTCCACACACGGAGCAGGTGAATGGACTGTCCCTGGTGCGACTGCGCTGTTGAACTTCCAATGCAGACGGGGAACTGAATCCCTTCCCGCCGTCCCCACCTTTACCCGGTTTCTCCCCGGTGTGATGGTGCACGTGTCTCACCAGGTCAGGCAATCGGCTGAATCCGCGTCCACACACTGAACACGTGTGCGGTTTGTCATTGCTGCGATCACTGCTTTCTCCTTCCATGTGCAAAGGCCGATGATATTCAGGTTCTGATGAATCGAGTGACTCTGTCAGAGCTTGATGTGATGTTTGGTCTGAGCTTCCCGTCTGTAACTGCTCCACTTCTATAACCCTGTAAATTGAGATCAGAAAAGGATCAGAGGCAAACTGTTGTTTAATTTTCCCCTTTCCGAACCCAAGGGCAGTGAAGTTGATTTTCAGGCCCCAGCTGCTGCACAGGTTGGTTGAAAGGATCAGCAGTAATGGCAGCTGTAATACCCACAAGCCCCCATGCTCCAGAAAGCGCTCTGTTGACTCTGAGTCCCGCGCATGTGCTCATGGCCCCTGCGCTCTCCCTCCTGCTCCACAATCGCCCATCGCGATCGGTCCGCAACGCGCATGCTCAGCGCACAAAACCCCGCGGTTGGAACACTGGGCGCGCATGCGGAGCCGCAACATCTGGTACGCGTGCGCGGCTCAGGTGGGGGCGAGTCGGTGTTTCGCCTCAGCCGCCAGGGAGGTGCGCATGCGCAGGACGACCCAACATTCTTTCTGTCAGCAATCACTCCCTCGTTTCTTTAATAAAAACAGAAACTGCTGAAAATACTCAGCAGGTCAGGCAGCATCTGTGGAGACAGAAACAGAGTTAACGTTTCAGGTCAATGACCTGTCTTCAGAACTGCTTGTTCTTTAGTGTCAGCCAGTGGCTCAGTTGGTAGCACTCTCGCCTCTGAGGCATAAGGTTGTGGGTTCAAGTCCCAGCCCAGAGACTTGAACACCAAATCTAGGCTGACACTCCAGTGCAGTGCTGAGGGAGTGCTGTACAGTTGGAGGTGCCATCTTTCGGATGAGACGTTAGAGCAGACGGGGCCACAGTTTCTCAGGTGGATGTAAAAGATCCCATGGCACTATTTCAAGAAAGAAAGAAAGATTTGTATTTATACAGTGCTTTCATGACCACCAGATGTCTTGAAGTGCTTTACAGCTAATGAAGTCCTACAATGAAGTAGTCACTGTTGTAATGTGGGAAAGAGCAGGGCAGTTATCCCCAGTCTCCTAGCCAATGTTTATCCCTCAATCAACATAAAAAGATAGATTATCTGGTCATTATTACATTGATGTTTGTGGGAGCTTGCTGTGCGCTAATTGACTGCTGCGTTTCTTACATTACAACAGTGACTACACTTCAAACAGTACTTCATTGGCTGTAAAACACTTTGGGACATCCGGTCATGGTGAAAGGTGCAATATAAATGCAAGTCTTTCTTTCTTGACTGGTCTCACCAGCGACCTCTTCTAGCTGATGGTTGATTGGCATTACAAGAGGATTTGAGTACAGGACTAAAGAAGTCTTACTCCAATTATATAGGGCCTTGGTGAGACCACACCTGGAGTACTGTGTACAATTTTGGTCTCCTTACCGAAGGAAGGATATACTTGCCATAGAGGGAGTGCAACGAACGTTCACGAGATTGATTCCTGGGATGGCGGGACTGTCGTATGAGAAGAGATTGAGTAAACTGTTGTGTATGTACCTTTAAGGGAGAATTGACTTTATACTGTAGTACCGGCAGTGACCACACCTGTATATAAAGCCATAGCAGGCTTCTGTACTTGCAGTTTAAGCTTACCCTCTGTTCAGTAAATACCTGTTATTATTGTTCTCCTGCAGTCCGTGTATTATTGCTACGCGGACACTACACTGGCGACGAGCAGGTTCGAACTCACCTGCAGTACTGCATCACCTCACGGGGATCTTTCCCTGAAAAGAAGCTTCTTGGAGGTCAAAGTCAGAGCAACGGGCGTCGACCGCGGGCAACCGCCCAGTGATCCATCGGAGTTCGGAGAATTGCAGGGGAGGCTGTGGAGAGCTGGGCTTGGCTCCCCAGTCAAGGTGTTCCAGCAAATCGTGCTGGTAGCAGGTAGTGCGCTGACCCTTCCGGACTGCAGCGGGCTCGGGCTCGATCGAGCGGCTCTGCAAAAGGAGCCGTGCAGCGTCGTCGGGAGGAAAAGAGAGAGAGAGAGGGTGGAGCGCACAGGGCGCGGTCGATGCTCAAGAACCGGGCAGCGTAGAGAAAATAAAACGAGGGGAAGGAAAAGTGAGACGCGCCAAAGCCGCGGGTCGCCGCCATTACCCTGTAGAACGCTAGGAGCAGCGTTGGCAGCAAGGGGAAGCGCCACCATTTTATTCCATTGGGGAAGAAGGAAAAGCGCGGGAGGCGCCATTTTAAACCACCCAAGATGCCGAAGAGTGGCAGTATCACTGCTTTTGACAACGAGGTAGAAGACTGGACCACGTATGTGGAAAGAATTGAAGTGTACTGCAAGGCAAATGAGGTGGCCGATGGAAAGAAGGCGTCGGTATTATTAAATTTGATGGGCACGAGAACGTACGGCCTATTGCAGAATTTAATTACCCCAGCTAAACCAATGGAGAAAAGTTTTGAAGATATTGTTAATATCTTACAGGAACACCTAAACCCTACACCGCTGCTGATAGCAGAAAGATTCAAGTTCCATAAAAGAAACGAGCACAAAGATGAGAGCAATGCTGACTATCTTACGGAACTACACAGGTTATCGAAGCACTGCCAGTTCGGAGCAGGACTGGCAGACACCTTAAGGGATAAGTTTGTCTGCGGGCTCCAGAGTGAAGGAACCCAGAAACGACTACTTTCAGAAAATGACCTGACGCCAGAACAGGCTTTCAGCGTGGCAGTATCCTACGAAGCAGCAGCACGGGGAGCTGCGGAAATACAACAGAAACCACAAAAATACAGCACTAACGAAATGGCGTATGGAGCAGAAAAGTGCTATCGCTGCGACAGAACAACCCATGATCAGAAGGACTGCTGGTTTAAGGACAAAGTATGCAGGCAATGTGGGAAAATGGGACACATAGCAAGAGTCTGCAGGTCGGGAAAGAAAACCTACACTACAAGAACTACTAAGGAAAAGTACAAGAAAGTAAAAAAAATGACAGACAGTAGTTCAGAAGGTCAGGAGAGTGATAATGACTCTGGGAGCAGGAGACTAAGTTGTCTAAAGTTACACAATGTGATCGCAAAGGACGATCACCGAACCATTTGGGTCACCCTCATGATAGCAGGGTCCCAAGTAAAGATGGAATTGGACACAGGATCAGCCCTAACTGTCATGAATCGACGAGACTATGAGCGGCTATTCTCACACATACCCTTGAAGGACACGTCCATTGTATTGAAGACATACACTGGGCAAAAAGTCTACCCCAGAGGAAAAATAAGGGTGCCAGTTAAATACAACAGCAAGGAAACACAGAAACTGTATCTATATATACTACAAGATGGAGGACCACCATTATTGGGACGTGAATGGATCCGAAAAATACAATTGGATTGGCATTCCATTCAGGCGCTAACTTTGACTGACAAAAAGGATGACGACATCACACCTGGACGACTGTCAAAAATTCTAACTGACGCGAAAGAGGTGTTCCAACAAGGACTTGGGACTCTAAAAGGAGTAACGGCAACCATAAAAATCGAAGGTAACGCAAACCCAAATTTTTTTAAGGCCAGACTGGTACCGTACGTGATCCGCCCAGCCGTTGAAGCAGAGCTGGAGAGTCTGGAGCGTTCGGGTGTGCTGTCCAAGGTGGACTGGAGCGAGTGGGCCACACCCATCGTTCCTGTAATGAAGAAATCATTGAGCAGCACGCCTGGGGAGCCGCAGAAGGTTCGCATCTGTGGGGACTTCAAGGTAACTGTGAACCCAGTCCTGCACACAGTACAATATCCTCTTCCACGGATAGAAGATATTTTCGCCTCACTATCTGGAGGGAAATGCTTTACGAAGATTGATCTGGCCCAAGCGTATCTACAAATGGAGGTGGAAGAAGGATCCAGGAAATACCTCACGATAAACACTCACAAAGGTCTTTACCAGTACAACCGACTGGTATTCGGGGTAGCATCAGCCCCGGATATTTGGCAGAGGGCGATGGAACAAGTCCTGCAAGGGATCCCGGGGACCCAGTGTTATTTGGACGACATCCTGGTTACGGGCGAAAATGACAGTGAACACCTTGCCAACCTGGAGCAGGTGCTCACTAGATTACAAGCATATGGGCTACGAGCCAACCGCCCCAAATGCGAGTTCTTCAGGAGACAAATCTCGTATTGTGGCCACATGATTGATGAGGAAGGGTTGCATAAGTCCCCAGACAAGATTGAGGCAGTAGTCAAGGCTCCAGCACCGGAAAATGTGTCGCAACTGAGGTCGTTCCTCGGGTTGGTGAACTACTACCATAAGTTCTTGCCGAATTTATCTACAATTCTGCACCCACTGAACGTCCTGCTGCAAACTGGAGTAACATGGAACTGGAGTGATGGGTGTAAGCGTGCTTTTCAGAAATGCAAATGCCTAATCACTTCAAAAGAAATATTGGCCCACTACAATCCAACACTACCGATTCGGCTGGCATGTGATGCGTCTTCCTACGGCATTGGAGCGGTGCTGTCACACAAATTCCTTGACGGTTCAGAGAGGCCAATAGCCTTTGCGTCATGCTCGTTAACCTCAGCCGAGCGTAATTACGCCCAGATTGACAGGGAGGCCCTCAGCCTGGTGTGGGGGGTGAAGAAGTTCAATCACTATCTGCACGGGCAGAAATTCACCCTACTGACTGATCATCAGCCTCTGGTCTCCATTTTTAACCCAAAGAAGAACGTTCTGGTGATGACGGCGCAACAGCTGCAAAGATGGTCACTTTTTCTAGGGGCACATCAGTATGACATAGAGTACAAGGGTACGAAACAGCATGGAAATGCTGATGGGCTGTCACACCTACTGTTGCCTATGGTGGAGGAAGCACCTGCAGTGGACCCTGTTGAGATATTCCATTTGACCATAGTCGAATGTCTACCTGTTACAAACTCAAGTATAGAGAAGGAGACCTGAAATGACCTGACACTCTCTCGGGTCTATGATTTGACGGTGAAGGGATGGCCAGCACATGGCGACTCACTGTTGCCAGCATTCTCACCAAGGAGAGAACAGCTGTCAGTGTGCCGGGGGACCTTGATGTGTGGATCCCGAGTGGTAATTCCACCCAAGTTGAGAGAAAGAGTGCTCAATGAGCTTCATGAGGGTCATCTGGGAGGGGTGAAAATCAAGAGCCTAGCCAGGGCGTTTGTGTGGTGGCCGGGAATCGATAAAGAAATCGAAGAAATGACCAAGAGATGCACAGGATGCCAGAAGGTCCAGAATGCTCCACCACAGGCCCCCGCTACACCCATGGGAGTGGCCCTCATCTCCATGGCAACGGGTACACATTGATATTGCTGGTCCATTTATGGACTCAATGTTTCTAATCGCCGTGGATGCCCATTCGAAATGGCCAGAGGTCATCAAAATGTCCTCCACCACCACGGAGTAAACTATTGGAGTCCTGTGGACCATCTTCGCCAGGAATGGCTTGCCAGAACAGATTTGCTCCGACAATGGACCACAGTTTGTGTCCGAGGATTTCCGGAGGTTTCTGAGGAATAATGGGGTGAAACATTACACATCTGCCCCATATCATCCAGCCACAAATGGATTGGCCGAGAGGTTTGTTCAGACCTTTAAAAAGGCAATAAAGGTGATGTATAATGACGACATACCACTACAACACAAGGTGGATAATTTCTTGTTTGCTTACCGGAATGCGACACATGCAGTCACCAACCAAGCTCCAGCCATAATGTTCTTCAACCGAAGGCTAAGATGTCGCCTGGATTTGCTCAAACCAAACATAAGACGAGATGTTGAGGATAAGCAATTCCAGCACATCAATGAGAAGCCAACCAGGAGCTTCAAGATAGGGCAACCAGTCTTGGCCCGTGACTACCGAACAGAAAAATGGCAGCCAGGAACGGTATGCACACAGCAGGGATCACTAATGTACACAGTGGACATTGGAGAGAGCATCGTGAGACGCCATGCTGACCAGATTCTAGAGTCACAGGAACAAGCCAAACCCAAAACACTAGCATGTGCACCTGGTAATGAACCCGAAGTACAGATTGCGTCTACCTCAGAATCAGTGGTATTGGAAGCTGACGAACCAACCAATGCCAATGAGCCAGAGTCGACTCCGCCGCAAGAACAGGATACTCGAGAAAGGCGCTATCCAGTCAGGATCAGGAAGCCTCCTCAAAGACTGAACTTATAAATGATTATTTCAGTTGATGTATATAGTCCAGAGAAAATTGTAATTGTAATTAGTTATTATTTAATTGTTAAATGAATGTTATGTACTGTTTATCTAAAAGGGGAGGAATTGTTGTGTATGTACCTTTAAGAGAGAACTGACTTTATACTGTAGTACCGGCAGTGACCACACCTGTATATAAAGCCATAGCAGGCTTCTGTACTTGCAGTTTAAACTTACCCTCTGTTCAGTAAATACCTGTTATTATTGTTCTCCTGCAGTCCGTGTATTATTGCTACGCGGACACTACATAAACTAGGCCTGTATTCTCTTTAATTCAGAAGAATGAGAGGGGATCTCATTGAAGCATACAAAATTATTACAGGGCTTGATAGGGTGGATGCTGGGAGAATGTTTCCCTTGGCTGGGGAGTCTAGAACCAGGGGCCACAGCCTCAGGATAAAGGGTCGGCCATTCAGGACTGAGATGAGAAGAAATTTTTTCACACAGAGGGTGGTGAATCTTTGGAATTCTCTATCCCAGAGGGCTGTGGAGGCTCAGTCATTGGGTATATTCAAAACAGAAGTCGCTAGATTCCTGACTAGTAAGGGCATCAAGGGATATGGCGATAGGGCCGGTGAATGGAGTTGAGGCAGAAGATCAGCCATGATCTCATTTAATGGTGGAGCAGGCTCGAGGGGCGTACACGGGAGCGGTGGTTTGGGCCGAGTCCGGCACAGCGCCCCCTCCCGGTCACCAAGGGTAATAACCGTGCATGCCCAGAGGACACCAAACCCCTCCCCCACTCGGAGCTGCGCCTGCGCACTCGGATCCTGTCTTACGCGGGGCATTCCGGGGAAAGGCCTTGGTGTTGGTTACAGAGTTGCGATCGGTGACGCAAAGTGAGTTTTCTCCGCTCGGATTGGGTGGAGAATCGCGCGGGGTGAGGGTGAGGGGTGGATCGGGAGAGAATAAAGTGAAATAGAAAAACCTGAGAGTCCGCGAGACCCTGGACCGAGCGGCGTCAGTTGGACGGAGCTCGTGATCTCCTCGGGGACACGTGACCCGGGCTCACGGCCTGATTGACGGGAGCTGCCGACCAATACAGAGGGAGCGGGGCGGGGCTGGAGGAGCGAGCCGGCGGCGGGTCCTCCAACCAATCGTGGCACCCGAGGGGCGGGACTAGCGCCGGCTGATTGTCTGATCCGCAGGGCGAGTTTCTCCAGTCCCTTGTTCAGGGCCCGGGGCCAGGGGAGGCTGTGGGCCTTTATTCCCCTTATTGGACACAAGGCTCTTTGCCTCACAACACACTGGCTCAGGTTTTAATAGAGACTTTTAAAATTCATCAATAGAAGCAGATAAACCCCGTGATTCTGTGGCACAAACTTTCTAATATTTTATAGAATCATAGAATGGTTACAGCACAGAAGGAGGCCATTCGGCCCGTCAAGCCCGTGCCGGCTCTCTGCAAGACCATTTCAGCCACTCCCACTCTCCTCCCTTTCCCCGTAACCCTGCAAATGTCTTTCCTTCAGGTACTTATCCAATTCCCTTTTGAAAGCCAAGATTGAATCTGCCTCCACCACCCTTTCAGGCAGTGTATTCCAGATCCTAACCACTCGCTGCATAAAAAAGTTTTTCCTCATGTCGCTTTTGGTTCTTCTGCCAATCACCTTAAATCTGTGTCCTCTGGTTCTCGACCCTTCCGCCAATGGGAACAGTTTCTCTCTATCTACTCTGTCCAGACACCTCATGATTTTGAACACCTCCATCAAATCTCCTCCCAACCTTCTCTGCTCTAAGGAGAACAACCCCAGCTTCTCCAGTCTATCCACGTAACTGAAGTCCCTCATCCCTGGAACCATTCTCGTAAATCTTTTCTGCACCCCCTCTAAGGCCTTCACATCCTTCCTGAAGTGCGGTGCCCAGAATTGGACACAATACTCCAGTTGAGGCCGAACCAGTGCTTATGAAGGTTCATCATAACTCCCTTGCTTTTGTACTCTGTGCCTTCCTTGCTTTTGTTGCCTCTTGTTGCTGGCTCCAGGCACTGGAGCGGTTCCTGTGTGTTCAGCTCTCAGCTGCAGTCAGTACCTGGGCCGGGCTCAGCACTTTACCCAGCACATCTCTGTCCACGTTGTCATACTTGACACGGAGGGGCTGCACAGGCTTCTCGTCCACCTCGGTCAGGACGAGAGGTCCCGACAACTCGTGCAAGTCTACGGGCATGTTGCGGCCGCACTGCGGACAGCCCAGGCTTAGGCTGCGTGAGCTGGAGCCGCATGAGCTACACTGGAGAAGGTTGAGATTCCAGAAATAGTGGGAACCAAGGGGCTAATGAGAGCGAGGAACTTAAAGTAATTCATATCAGTCGAGAAAAAGTACTTGAGAAACTAACAGGACTAAAAGCCGACAAATCCCCTGGACCTGACGGCCTACATCCGAGGGTTCTAAAAGAGGTGGCTGCGGAGATAGTGGATGCATTGGTCGTGATCTTCCAAGATTCACTGGATTCTGGAAAGGTCCTCGTGGGTTGGAAGGCAGCAAATGTAACCCCGCTATTCCAGAAAGGAGGGAGAGAGAAAACAGGGATCTACAGGGCCAGTTAGCCTGACATCAGTCCTCGGGAAAATGCTGCAATCCATTATTAAGGAAGTGGAACAGGGCACTTAGAAAATGATAATATGATTTAGGCAGAGTCAACATGGTTTTATAAAAAGGAAATTGTGTTTGACAAATTTATTAGAGTTTTTTGAGGATGTAACTAGCAGGGTAGATAAAGGGGAACCGGTGGATGTAGTTGGATTTCCGAAAGGCATTCGGTAAGGTATCACATAAAAGGTTGTTACGTATGGGGTTGGGGGTAATGTATTATCATGGAGAGAGGAATGGTTAACGGACAGAAAACTGAGAGTAGGGAGAAATGGGTCATTTTCCAGTTGGCAGGCTGTAACTAGTGAGGTGCCGCAAGGATCAGTGTTGGGGCCTCAGCTATTTACAATCTATATTAATGACCTAGATGAAGGGACCGAGTGTAATGTATCCAAGTTTGCTGATGATACAAAGCTAGGTGGGACAGTAAGCTGTGAGAACACAAAGACTCTGGAAAGGGATATAGATAGACTGAGTGAGTGGGCAGTAAGGTGGCAGATGGAGTGTAATGTGGGGAAATGTGAGGTTATTCACTTTGGTAGGAAGAATAGGAAAACAGAATATTGTTAAGGTGAGAAACTATTAAATATTGGACCTGAAACATTAACTCTGTTTCTCTCTCCACAGATGCTGCCTGGCCTGCTGAGTTTTTCCAGCATTTTCTGTTGTTATTTCAGATTCCCAGCATCCGCAGTATTTTGCTATTGTATTAAATGTTGGTGTTTAGAAAGATTTAGGTGTCCTCGTACAAGAATCTCAGAGTGCAGCCAGTTCCTGCAGCAAGAACGCATTCAACTCAAATGATACCAACATTAAAGGGTCAAACGGCTGGTCTGTAAAGGCAGTTTTGTGAAATTGACCAATCATAAGAAACTGACCAAACTTCGTATCCCAGCATCAACTGAGGAACCAGCGAGACTTTTAAGGGAACGTGTAATACACGCTCTGGATTAAACAGCATAAGAACCAGACACGACTCCTTTTACTTCATGAATATGCTAATCAAGGAAGTGGCTGGAACAATCGAACCACACAATGGCCTGTGTTTGTGTAAATTCAACTGACGGTCCTGTCCAGCGAAACTCCTCGCTCCAGCTGTTAACCAGACTTACAATTGGCTCCACCAAGTCTGCAACATCTTTTGGAAATGTTAATTCCAGGATTGTTGCTGGATTGAAACCCATTCACTAACCTTTAGTGTGGAAGCAAGTCATCCTCGGTTCCGAGGGACTGCCTAAGAAGACGAACCTTTCAAACTGATGATAAGCAAGGAACTGTTGAATCAAGACATTTCTGTGTGTGATAATGGTCGAACATCCAACAGGATGAAGACATTAGTATGATAGCAAAATACTGCAGATGCTGGAAATCCGAAATAACAACAAAAAATGCTGGAAAAACTCAGCTGGTCAGGCAACATCCGTGGAGAGAAATTTGAGTTGACGTTTCGGGTCAAAACCCTTTTTCAAAACTGGAAAGGAAATAAAATAGATCGAAGGCAGGGCTGCGATTGAACAAAAGAAGTAAAAGAGACATTAAAAGGTATTCAAAACCAGACGAGATGGTAACAGGCCAGTGGAGACAAAAGGCAGCTGAGATTAGGTGTGAAGTGTACTGGCAGGATAAGAGACAGCTGCCAGGTGGGAGAGAGAAACAAAAGGAAAGGGGGGGGGGGGAAAGGAGGGCCCAAAACAAAGGGGTGGAAAAAAAAGTAAAAAAGTAATAGGGGCCGAGGTTATGATCTGAGATTGTTGAACTCGATATTGAGTCCGGAAGGCTGCAAAGTGCCTAATCGGAAGATGAGGTGATGTTCCTCGAGTTTACGTTGAGCTTCCGCAGAACAATGCAAGAGGCCAAGGATGGTGAGGTCCGAGTGGGAATGGAGCGGTGAATTAAAATGACAGGCGACCGGTTTTGAATACCTTTTAATGTCTCTTTTACTTCTTTTGTTCGATCGCAGCCCTGCCTTCGATCTATTTTATTTCCTTTCCAGTTTTGAAAAAGGGTTTTGACCCGAAACGTCAACTCAAATTTCTCTCCACGGATGTTGCCTGACCTGCTGAGTTTTTCCAGGATGAAGACATTTCCTTTTTTTATTGTATGGTTTGAAATTGAACAGAATGGCAGAAAAACAAGATTAAGATGGTACAATCAAAAGGGGAAGGGTTTGTGTCAATCTATTGTCACGGGCTTTGATCTTTTGTATTATAAAAGGGTGTTTAGAAAGGGAACAGGGCAACTTGTGAGGAAAACTGCGGAGGGTTTGATCACCCATACAGATGGAAACAGACTCCTCCACTTGATCGCCGGGGTGAGTGGTGTGAGAAAATAAATAGTTAAAGGGAACGGTGTATGTTGGTATCGTTTGGAGTTATAAGGGAATAGTGCATTGACGTTTGTATGTTATTGGTAGTACAATAAATAGTTAAAGACAGACTGAAATAACAACAGAAAATGCAGGAAAAACTCAGCAGGTCAGGCAACATCCGTGGACAGAAATTTGAGTTGACGTTTCGGGTTGAAACTGTGGTGTATGTACCTTTAAGAGGAACGATGTTTTTTTGAAGCCCCTGTGTACTGTAGTACCGGTAGTAACCACTCGGGTATATAAGCCTGTATAGCGTCTTGTATAGTTTAGTTCACCTCCAGACTTTGTTTAGTAAACACTTGTTAAATCAACTCCTGCTTTCCGGGTCTTCATTAACACACGGATACAACAGTGGCGACGAGTTAGAAATGAACTTACCTGCAATTCGGCAGCACCTCAAGGAGATCGATTCCTCAGACGAAGGTCGAAGAAAAAAAAAGAAGAAAAAAAACTGTGGTTTCACCAGCTAAACGGGCTGGTGGCAGGTACTGCACTAATCCTTCCTGGGCGGCGGGCTGCGGCTCGATCGGGTAGCTCTGCAGCGGGGCCGGTCAGCGAGTCGTAAGGCAGAAGCAAAGAGAGAGAGAGGGTGGAGCACTCAGGACACGGCCGGTGCTGCAAAGCAGGTCGGCGTTCGGACCAAGCAAAGGGAGGGGAAAGTCCCAGAGAGTCCGACGGAGTGACGCAGAAACTGTTTAAAAATATATATGTAATTAAAAACCGCGGAGAACAGCGTTGGCAGCAGCGGCAGCGGCGGGAAAGCACGGGAGGCGCCATCTTGACTCGACAGGGAAGAAGAGAAAGCGCGGAAGGCGCCACTTTTGATTTTCAGGATGCCTCAGACTGGCAATATTACTGCTTTCGATAGTGATATAGAGGGTTGGACCACATATGTGGAAAGAGTGGAGGTATATTGCAAGGCGAATGAAGTAGCGGATGATAAAAAGGCATCGGTACTTCTAAATCTGATGGGCGCAAGGACATACGGGCTGTTAAGAAACTTGATCACTCCAGCCAAACCGATGGACAAGAATTTTAAGGAGATTGTTGATACCCTACAGGAGCACTTAAACCCAACACCGCTGCTGATAGCGGAACGATTCAAATTCTTCAGGAGGAATCAGCACAAGAATGAAAGTAATGCTGATTACCTCACCGAATTACGAAAGCTGTCTAAGCACTGCCAATTCGGGGCAGGACTGGCAAATTCTCTACGAGACAAATTCGTCTGTGGTCTCCTAAGCGAAGGAACACAGAAAAGACTACTTTCTGAGAAAGATTTGACACTGGACAAGGCTTTCAGTGTGGCTGTATCATACGAAGCAGCAAGAGGAGCTGCAGAGATACAGCAAAAGCCACAGGACTTCGGCACCCATGAAATGACACGGGGTTTCGAGAGATGTTATCGCTGCGGCAGATCCACCCATGACCAGAGGGACTGCTGGTTCAAGGACAAAGCATGCAGGCAATGCGGAAAGATGGGACACATTGCACGTGTATGCCGATCTGGAAAAAAATCCGCTGACAGTAAAAAGGTCAATAAGGAAAAGTACAGGAAGGTACAAATGATGATGGACAGCAGCTCCGAAGACCAGAAGAGCGATAGCGACTCCGGAAACAAGAGACTAAGCTGTCTCAAATTACATAATGTAATTGCCAAAGAAGATTACCAGACCATTTGGGTTACCCTCACAATAGCGGGGTCCCCAGTTAAAATGGAGCTAGATACAGGATCAGCTCTGACCGTCATCATAAGTCGACGGGATTACGAGCGGCTATTTCCGCATATACCTTTGAAAGACACATCCATTATCTTGAAGACATATACAGGGCAGAAAGTATACCCCAGAGGGAAAATAAGGGTGCCTGTTGTATACAATGGCAAGGAAATACCGAAGTTATATTTATACGTTCTGCAAGATGGTGGTCCACCATTGTTGGGACGTAAATGGATCAGAAAGATACGTTTGGACTGGCACTCCATTCAGGCACAGACGGTGACCAGTAAGAAAAAAAATGATGATGACATCATCCCGGGACGATTAAAAGAAATCTTGGCTAACGCCAAAGAAGTGTTTCAACAGGAACAGGGAACCCTGAAAGGCACCACCGCCTCAATAAAAGTAGAAGATACGGCAATTCCCAAGTTTTTTAAGGCAAGGCCGGTGCCATACGCAATTCGTCCAGCAGTCGAGGCAGAGCTGGAGAATTTGGAAAAAGCAGGCGTGTTATCCAAGGTAGATTGGAGCGAGTGGGCAACACCCATCATTCCGGTCATGAAGAAAACGTTGAATAATGATAAATCTGAAGAACAGAGAAAAATTTGCATCTGTGGGGACTTCAAGGTGACTGTAAACCCGGTTCTTCATACGGTACAGTATCCTCTTCCGAGGATAGAAGATATTTTCGCCTCACTATCCGGAGGGAAACGTTTCACCAAAATTGACTTGGCACAGGCATATCTACAGATGGAGGCTGAGGAGACCTCTAAAAAGTATCTCACGAGAAACACACACAAAGGCCTGTACCAGTACAATCGGCTAGTTTTCGGAGTAGCATCAGCTCCAGCTATCTGGCAAAGAGCTATGGAGCAAGTACTGCAAGGGATTCCAGGGACTCAATGCTACCAAGACGACATTCTTGTAACAGGAGAAAATGACAACCAGCACCTTGCCAATTTGGAGCAGGTGCTCACGAGGCTGAGAGAATGGGGCCTACGAGCAAATCGCCCCAAGTGCGAATTTTTCCAGAAACAAATATCATATTGTGGCCATGTCATTAACGAAGAAGGGTCGCATAAATCACCTGAAAAAATTGAAGCGGTCGTAAAAGCCCCAGCGCCTGAAAATGTCTCACAATTAAGGTCGTTCCTGGGATTAATAAATTACTTTCATAAATTTTTACCGAACTTGTCAATGGTTCTGCACCCTCTTAACGCACTGCTACAAACGGGAGTAATTTGGAAATGGAGCGAAGACTGTAAACGTGTCTTCCATAAATGCAAAGGCTTGATCACGTCCAACGAAGTGTTGGCTCATTACAACGCATCACTGCCAATCAGACTGGCGTGCGATGCATTCCCTTACGGCGTGGGAGCGGTATTATCGCATAAATTCCCTGATGGCTCAGAGCGGCCGATAGCTTTTGCGTCACGTTCATTGAACTCAGCTGAGCGTAACTATGCCCAGATCGACAGGGAGGCACACAGCCTGGTGTGGGGGGTGAAGAAATTCAACCATTCCCTACACGGACAAAAAATTACCTTGTTGACTGACCATCAACCCCTCGTCTCCATATTCAACCCTAAAAAGGGCATTCCCATTATGACAGCGCAAAGGCTACAGAGGTGGTCCCTTTTCCTAGGGGCACACCAATATGACATAGAATACAAAGGAACAAAACAGCATGGGATTGCTGACGGTTTATCGCGCCTACCATTGCCAACGGTAGAAGAGGCACCTACAGTGGACCCAGTGGAGATGTTCCACTCGACTATAGTTGAATGTCTACCAGTGACAAATTCTACCATTGAAAAAGAAACGAGAAATGACCCGACTCTCTCACGAGTCTACGATTTAATGGTGAAGGGATGGCCAGCACATGGCGAACCACTGTTACCAGCATTCTCGCAAAGAAGAGAACAGCTGTCAGTGTGCCGAGGAACCTTGATGTGTGGATCCAGAGTGGTGATTCCACCCAAACTCCAGGATAAAGCGCTAAAGGAGCTTCACGAGGGGCATCTGGGTGGAGTGAAAATGAAGAACTTAGCCAGAGCATTTGTGTGGTGGCCAGGTATCGATGGAGACATCGAAGAAATGACCAAGAGCTGTCTAGGATGCCAGAAGGTCCAAAACGCCCCACCACAAACCCCTCTACATCCATGGGAGTGGCCCTCATCTCCCTGGCAAAGGGTACATATCGACTTTGCTGGTCCATTTATGGACTCAATGTTCTTAAGTGGCCGGAGCTAATAAAGATGTCCTCCACCACCGCGGAAAAAACCATCACAGTATTAAGGACCATATTCGCCAGGAATGGGCTGCCTGAACAGATCTGTTCTGATAATGGACCGCAATTTGTATCCGAAGAATTCAGGAAGTTCTTAAAAAACAATGGGGTTAAGCACTACACGTCCGCCCCATACCATCCCGCCACCAATGGATTAGCTGAAAGGTTTGTCCAGACCTTCAAGAAGGCCATAAAGGCCATGGGTAATGAAGACATAAATCTACAACACAAGGTAGATAACTTCTTGTTTGCGTACAGGAATGCAACACATGTGGTTACAAACCAAACCCCCGCCATGATGTTTTTCAATAGAAGACTAAGATGCCGGCTGGATTTGATCAAGCCAAACATCAGAAGGGACGTGGAGAACCGGCAATTTCAAGGCATGAATGAAAGGCCAACTAGAACCTTCCAGATAGGTCAACAAGTTTTGGCCCGGGACTACCGTACCGAGAAATGGCAGCCTGGAACTATTTGCACACGACTAGGACCGCTGATGTATACCGTGGACATTGGAGAAAGCATAATAAGGCGCCATGCTGACCAGATCATAGAGTCATCCGAAAAGGGACAACCTACACCACAACTCTATACGCCTAATGATGAAGCAGAGATACCCATAGTATCTACCTCCGATCCGGTGATACTGGAGCCAGATGAACCCGACACTGGCATTCAAGCCGAATCGACCTTGCCAAAAGAACCTACTACACCACCGAAACCTACTACACCACCGAGGCGTTATCCGGACCGAGTCAGGAAGCCTCCAGAGAGACTGAATTTGTAATTGATTAACTTCAGCAAATGTGTAGATTATTGTTCTTGTAAAAATGTTAATTAATGATTACTTAAAATGTTATGTACTATTTATCTAAAAGGGGAGGAATTGTGGTGTATGTACCTTTAAGAGGAACTATGTTTTTTTGAAGCCCCTGTGTACTGTAGTACCGGTAGTGACCACTCAGGTATATAAGCCTGTATAGCGTCTTGTATAGTTTAGTTCACCTCCAGACTTTGTTCAGTAAACACTTGTTAAATCAACTCCTGCTTTCCGGGTCTTCATTAACACACGGATACAACAGAAACCCTTCTTCAAAACTGGAAAGAACAGAAAATAGATCGAAGGCAAGGCTGCGATTGAACAAAAGAGACAATAAAAGGTATTCGAAGCCAGACGAGATGGTAACAGGCCAGTGGAGACAAAAGGCAGCTGAGATTAGGGGTGAAGTGTACTGGCAGGTAAGAGACAGCTGCCAGGTGAGAGAGAGAAACAAAAGGAAAGGAGGGGGGGGGGGGAAAGGAGGACCCAAAACAAAGGGGTGGAAAAAATTATATGGAAAAAAGTAACAGGGGCCGAGGTTAGGATCTGAAATTGTTGAACTCGATATTGAGTCCGGAAGGCTGCAAAGTGCCTAGGCTGGGTTCAGTTCTACACTCACTGGTTCCTCTCCCTCTCCTCCCCTGAAGGTGCTGACTCTGGCTGGGTGCAGTTCTACACTCACTGGTTCCCCTCTCTCTCCTCCCCTGAAGGTGTTGACTCTGGCTGGGTTCAGTTCTGCACTCACTGGTTCCACTCCCTCTCCTCCCCTGAAGGTGCTGACTCTGGCTGGGTACAGTTCTACACTCACTGGTTCCCCTCCCCCTCCTCCCCTGAAGGTGCTGACTCTGGCTGGGTTCAGTTCTACACTCACTGCTTCCCCTCTCTCTCCTCCCCTGAAGGTGCTGACTCTGGCTGAGTTCAGTTCTACACTCACTGGTTCCCCTCCCTCTTCTCCCCTGAAGGTGCTGACTCTGGCTGGGTTCAGTTCTACACTCACTTGTTCCACTCCCTCTCCTCCCATGAAGGTGCTGACTCTGGCTGGGTTCAGTTCTACATTCACTGGTTCCCCACCTTATGAACAGCTTTGGGCACTTTGTTAAACACACACGCAGCAGACACACATTAATCTAATGGGAGATCACTTACGCAGGAGCAGCCAGTGTTGTGGAGCCTCCTGAGAGTCTGGCCCCTTTCCAACCAGTATTTACAGGAGCTGGGTCACGGAAAAGAGTCTAATTGAAATTAGTGATATATTTATTCACACAAACCAAGCCCCAAAATAATGAATAATTTCTCCTTTAATTACAGACGCTCCCTGACCAGTCACCATTTCTGCTTCATTTACAGACGCTCCCTGACCAGCCACCATTTCTCCTCCATTTACAGACGCTCCCTGACCAGTCACCATTTCTCCTCCATTTACAGACGCTCCCTGAGCAGTCACCATTTCTCCTCCATTTACAGACACTCCCTGACCAGTCCCCATTTCTCCTCCATTTACAGACGCGCCCTGATTTCCTGTCTGTCCCGGAGTTTGGTGCGAGGCCCCTTTGCTGAGCGAATCGGGAGAAACCGGGAAGCGGCGGGCGGATAATGTTGAGTGTTTTAAAATGGGTCCTGGGGCCGCACTCGGGGTGTGAGCAGCCCGCGTCCCCCCGAGGTTCATTTTATTTTATGTTTTTGCTTTATGTATTTATTTATGTTGTTCACAAGTCTACAGTCAACCATTACATTGTCATACTGGTGTAGAAGAATTACAAAAGGTAGCAGCACAAAACATTCTATACAAGTTTCACCTCTTGCACAAGAATTGCAAATCTAGCCCAATGCCAGTTAACCAAACTTCAGTGTTGTTTACGCACAAGGTGGACAGATGGTCAAGCAGAAATCTCACTGGATCAGAACAGTGGATTTAGGTTTGGTCATCATTCCAACTCCACAGACCACGAGCAAAAGGCCAGTAAGTCAACATCATACAAAGATAGTTTATATCTGCAGGCATTGACTATATTTTCAATAGCTCTCCATCACGCAATTCAATGACCCATATTGCAAGACTGCTGTCAATGAATCTTTCAAGGGTAGACAAGCATCCAGTGCAACAACCAATCATCTTCAGTAACGACACGAGGAGCCAGTTAGTTAACCCGCTCCCTGAGCTCGGGGTGTGAGTGGTCCGCGTCCCCCCGGGGTTCATGAACCCGCTCCCTGAGCTCGGGGTGTGAGCGGCCCGCGTCCCCCCTGGGGTTCATGAACCCGCTCCCTGAGCTCTCTCACCTGACGTGTCAGCGGCTGCTGCCAAGGCCCGCGCATGCTCAGCTCACACTGCCCGGGTGATTGACGGGAGCTCCGGACCAATAGAAAGAGCGGGACGGGACCGGAGGACCGAGCGGGCGGCGGCTCCTCCAACCAATCGGAGTGTGTGAGGGGCGGGGCTTGAACTTTAAACCGGAACAAAAGAAGGTGAGCAGAGCATCCGCGGACCTTGGCAGCAGCCGCTGACACATCAGGTGAGAGGTCAGGGAGCGGGTTCATGAACCCCGGGGGGACGCGGGACGCTCACACCCCGAGCTCAGGGAGCGGGTTCATGAACCCCGGGGGGACGCGGGCCGCTCACACCCCGAGCTCAGGGAGCGGGTTCATGAACCCCGGGGGGACGCGGGCCGCTCACACCCCGAGCTCAGGGAGCGGGTTCATGAACCCCGGGGGGACGCGGGACGCTCACACCCCGAGCTCAGGGAGTGGGTTAATGAACCCCGGGGGGACGCGGGCTGCTCACACCCCGAGTGCAGCTCCAGGCCCCATTATTAAAACACTCAACATTATCCGCTTCACAAACACCCGGGGTGGGCCTCAGGCCCCGAACAAGAGGCTCCAGGCCGGGCGTTTGCCCCGAGCGGGGCGGCAGCTGCGGGGCTTTCTCCCGGTGACAGGCCCGGGGTAATGGCCGCCATCTTGAGAGGCTCAGGGGGCAGCAGGGTGTGTGCGCGGCCCCCTTGGCCAGGAACCAGGAGGAGAGAATCTTGTCAATTTCTATCCTGGCCTCACAGCGATGGCTTTTGTAAACTCCTTTTACAGGCTGTGAGAAGGGCAACATTTACACACCGCAAACTCAAACCAAACATCAAGATCTGACAAAGTCCCTCCATTCATCAGGACCCGAATATCACTGACCTCTGAGTGTGGAAGGAGAAATGTTTGAAATCTTTTCCTACAGACAGAACAGACAAACATCAGTGTGACTCGTAAAGCAGCGAGACACACACACCCGAGTGAGAGTGTTCCAGTGCACTGGCTGTGGAAAGAGCTTTAACCAGTTACACAGCCTGAAAAAACATCGCACCATTCACAGCGGGGAGAGACCGTACACGTGTTGTGTGTGTGGACGAGGCTTCAACTGATCATCCAACCTAGAGAGACACAAGGACACCCACACCATGGAGAAACCGTGGAAATGTCGGGACTGTGGGAAGGGATTCAATTACCCGTCTGAGCTGGAAACCCATCGGTCCTTCTTTATCTGGAAATCAAATGTCTGTTGTATAATTGTACCAGCAGTTAACAGGCTCCTGTGAACTCCTCTGTCTGCTATTTTAATGCAGACTTTAACCAATTTATTTTAAATGGGTTTATGTTAAATGAGTTAATGTCTGACTTAAAATGGTAGTCTCAGGACTGTCACACAAACATGTTAAAACTTCGTAGAATAATTACCAGTCATTTTTAGACTGGAAACTTAAACCTGTTTCACTTTCAGTCAGGAACAGATTGCGGTTTTACACCAATCTCCGATTCAACAGCACGTTTCCAGCCTTCACCGTTGTTCTTCCTGATCCTGCGACAGTACCTCCCAAACCCGCGACCTCCACCACCTAGGACAAGGGCAGCAGGTGCATGGGAACACCACCACTCCAAGCTCCCCTCCAAGTCACACATCATCCGGTCATGGAAATATATCGCTGATCCTTCATCGTTGCTGGGTCAAAATCCTGGAACTCCTTAACGGCACTGTGGGAGCACCTTCACCACATGGAGTGCAGTGGTTCAAGAAGGTGGCTCACCACCCACTTCTCAAGGGCAACTAAGGATGGGCAATAAATGCTGGATTTGCCAGCGATGCCCACATCCCATAAACAAATTTAAAAAGAACCTGAACACAGTTCTAAAGGAGCCTTCTGTTCTGTGCCTAGGAGCTCTGAACCATGGCAGAGAGCGGCTGGGACACAATTCTTACACGCCTTTAAAACAGGAAAAAGGGAGCATGAGAGAGAACCCACAAAAAGACAAAGATAGGCTGTGAAATTGAGAATGAATCTGGTCATTTGTGGGGCCGGCAGCAGAAACAAGTGACCATGAAAGCTGCCAGATTGTCGTAAAACCCAACTGGTTCACTAATGTCCTTCAGGGAAGGGAAACCACCTGCTGGTCTGGGCCTACACAAGACTCTGGCCTCTATGGGAGGAGAGAGAGAGGTGGGAGAGGCGATGGAGAGGGACTTCAAACATCTGCAACTTGATAAGGCTTCTTTGACAGAACCTGCCTAACCCGTGACCTCCACCTCCTAGAAGGACCAGGGAAGCACGTGCATGGTGTAAGATCCCAGAGGGACCCCGGTTCCGAATGATTCGAGGTTGACCCGTATTGGGGACAGTGATTTAACTTTATTCAGCACAAGCAAGACTTAATACATTACAGTATTCGAGCAGCAGTTTACAGAGAATAATTGAGACTTATATTACCACTTATACTCGGTAGAAGCGCAGCTGTGAGCAGGCTGCACCCTGTGTCTCTTGTCTCTCTCTCTCTCTGTCTCTCGGGTGTAAGAATCCTGAGAAATCTCCATTTCAGATTCCCACTAGCTAACATGGATGAAATGAAATAAGCATTATTAGTTGTAGGTTTAAGTGTGTATTATGGAACTGTTAGTCAATGCACGTCGATTCTTGAATAATCATGCTTTTAAACTAGTGTAATATGCCTTGGGTATACATCTTGTGGATAATTCTTACTAAGTATGATCTCTCTCTAGCCCTCAATTGTCCCAATCCAAATTCTATGTCGCTCTCCACTTCAACTTCAGTTTCAATCCCTTTGACAGGTACCAGAGTCTTTAACTCTATCCTGATTGTTTCATGAATTAGATAGTTTCTCGATGGAGTATGTGTCAGTGCTTTAAAAGTTATCTCACTCTCCTGAGCCACATTAACCATTTCATGTCGTGCTGTTGCCAAGTAACTGAATATGTCTGAGACCCATTCTTCAGTGCAAATTCAGCACGCATTTCCGCATGCTAATTGCTTCCTATGTAACAAATCTCATCTGCCCACACACGCGCCATCCGATACGAACCATTCATGGGCTTTCAGGTGATCTCATCAAAAGATGGTGAGGTGCCTGGAGATCTTTGCTCATCTCCCACTGTATGGTCCCGATGTCTCGGGTAGTGGCCAGTCTATCAAATGAAGTTTTCTTACAAAGTTCACAGGCAAGGACACAAACCTCTCCAAGAGAAAACTATCAATTGACTATTTTCAACTGCACTTTCCTGCCTTTCCTGAGACTGTTCATTAATCCCAGATTGAGACCTTTCGGTGAATCGTACACAGGTGATTTATTCCAATTCAACTGAGGAAATGATTTCCATTTGGTGGTGAATGAGGATGTCAGACAGAAACAGGAAATATTTCAATCACTTCCCCTCATTCCATTTTACACATCCCATTAATTACCATTCTATCTCATTCATGAGCCCTGGAGGAACTTTACTGTCTGTGGTAAACCACGTTCACTATCGTATCACTGTTAGTAGTTAGCACTGTTCACCACTGTTCGTTATAACTGTATCACTGACCACTATTGTATCACGGTACGAGGTCGCCTCTTGCCACACTGCTATACCTGGGATGACCACTGCCGACTCCGCCTTGGCTCCACCCACCAGGCCAGGTATAAAGGTGAGCGACTGGCTGGTATTCCTCCTGCTTGGATCGGATCACCCACGAGAGTGGGCTCTGTTATTTAGTCAATAAAAACCTTTAGTCACCTTCGTAACTCTTCGCCTTTTATTGGAGGAATTGATAGGTATATCACTGTCCAATACACTATTAAAGATAGGAAACAGATCAAACCTTCCCACTTGGTCCCAGTTATTAACACATTTTGGGTTTTTTAATTCTTTATTTTAGAGGATCTTTTTATTTCCCAAAATAATCCGATGTATTGTGCCTGAGTCCATTTTATCATTGCAGTAATGTTGGGCTGACAGGTTTCGTCAATGTTCAATTTTATTTCCCAAAAACTTTCTTCCCTGATACACAGCAATTGGCAGGACCGCCTTAGACTGCTTTCCACCAGTTTCTTTTAATGAAAATTTGACTATCCCCTTAAACTTCAGGTAAATTTTTCCTTCTTGAGTGCTTGAAACAGCAACTTATATCAATTTTATTTTTATCAATTTGTCTCATCAATTCCCATTTCAGAAACAAGTGATGCCCAGGCTTGCTGGTTTATATGCTGGTTTCATATTAGAGACACAAGTGCTTGGAATTAGCTTGGAGGTAACTTCCATATCTCCCCTTCTCGAGCACTCTGTCTTGGGAAATAACACCTGACCCTGAATGGGTTAAGTCTGAGTCTTTGACAGGCAAAGCCTTTCGTCCAAATCGTCACCATGCTGGGATTTATTAAATGTCTGGCAATGCCTGCAGATAGATTCTTACATTCTTAAAGCTGCTGGATCTCTTGTTAAGGAATCAATATTCATGCGGGCTGGAAAACCCTGGTCACCTGTTTAAAAGACACAAAAACAGTGAATCCATTGTGGCTCCACTAAAGTGCCCAAAGGGCTCATTTGTGAAATCAGAATTTTCCTTCCGCACCGTGGGGTTAGTAATGTCCAATATCTTTAAATTTCATTCAGCAATACAAAAGTTGTAGCTTGGTGAATTAAAAAAGGCAGCTGTCCGCTGACAGGGTTAACTCCTTTGCAGGTTTATATACTCAGTGTGAGAGGTTGCAGCCCCTGTATAGTTACCTGAAGGGGCTGCTCCTCAACTCTTGGTTACACTTTAGCCCCACGCTCCTAATCTTTGGCCGCCTGGTGCGGAGGGGGATGGGTAAGTCGGAGGATCTTCTCCTGGACCTGCTCTTGGGCCTGGCAAAAACAGAAATTTGTAGGTCCAGGATGGGCGGGGCCCATGGGGGGTCACTCTGGCTGCCTGCCTCTCTCCCGCGGTCTTGTCCGTGCCCGGGTGGCCCTGGAGAGGGAGCAGGCGGTGTCCACCGGTTCACTTGATACCTTCCTCGACCGGTGGGTACCTCAGGGTACAGAGCGTCTCTCAGACACTGGGAACAACATTCTGGTTTAGTTGGGAAGGATCCCTTTGCTTTTGTTGGGACTTTGTTGCTTATTTTAGCTTCTTCCAGTTTGATTGGATCACATGATTTGGGGAACAAGAGAGGAAAGACTGTTGCAAGGAAACTAGAATTGTCTGTTCTGAATTTCTATCTTGTACTTACAGTGATGACTTTTGTAAACTCCTTCTACAGGGTGTTAGAAGGGGAGGATTTACAGATGGGAAACTCAAACCAAACATCACATCAAAATCTGACAAAGTCACTTGATTCATCAGGACCTGAATATCATCGGCCTTTGACTGTGGAAGGAGAAATGTTTGTTCTGTCTGCAGGAAAAGATTTCAAACATCAGTGTGACTGGAAAAGCACCGAGACACACACACACCCGAGTGAGAGTGTTCCAGTGCACTGACTGTAGAAAGAGCTTTAACCAGTTACACAGCCTGAAAAAACATCGCACCATTCACAGCAGGGAGAAACCGTACACGTGTTGTGTGTGTGGACGAGGCTTCAACTGATCGTCCAACCCGGAGAGACACAAGGACACCCGCACCATGGAGAAACCGTGGAAATGTGGAGATTGTGGGAAGGGATTCAATTACCCGTACCAGCTGGAAATTCATGGGCGCAGTCACACTGGGGAGAGGCCGTTCACCTGCTCCACGTGTGGGAAGGGACTCATTGATTCATCCACCCTGCTGAGACACCAGCAAGTTCACACTGGGGAGGAGACGTTCACTTGCTTCACGTGTGGGAAGGGATTCAGTCGATTAACCAACCTCATGATACACCAACTTGTTCACACTGAAAAGAGACCGTTCAAATGTTCTGAGTGTGAGAAGAGCTTTAAAAGCTCAAGATATCTGCAGAAACACCAACAAACTCACACGGGGGCGAGGCCGTTCACCTGCTCAGTGTGTGGGAAGGGATTCCCTCAGTCATCCCAGCTGCTGACGCACCAGCGAGTTCACACAGGGGAGAGGCTGTTCACCTGCTCCACATGTGGGAAGGGATTCATTGATTCATCCACCCTGCTGAGACACCAGCGAGTTCACACTGGGGAGAGGTCGTTCACCTGCTCTGTATGTGGGAAGGGATTCACTCGGTCATCCGTCGTGCTGAGACACCAGCAAGTTCACAAGTGAGGCAGCGGTTGGATTATGCTGTTATTGCAGCTGTTAATCGTATCTAGGACTGAACCGTGTTCATTCTGACAGTTGGGGTATGTTTCTGCTGATTTTAAACTCCAGCCCAGTTATAGGGGTTATTAATATTCTGGATATATGGCTGATTGACTTGTTGGGACTGCAGTGTCCCTTTAAGAACCGCTTTCTGATTTTGCCCCTTAATTCAGGGACTCTCATCAGAAATTTGTTTGCAATAAAATTATGAACTTGTACTTTAATGCTAAATTCATCTTTGGTACATTTCTTACTGACTTGCACGTTAGACACAGTGGCACCTCCAGTATCCACCAGAAAGAAGGGGAATGGGAACTGGTGGAGAATCGAGAGTCCCCAAATGTTGCCCCTCCCGTCTGGTACAGCAATTCCCTCGAAACGGGAATGGAAACAAGTCCAATCAGCAGCGAAGATTCACCAGGCTGATACCTGGGATGGCAGGAATGACGTATGAGGAGAGATTGGGACGATTGGGATAATACTCGCTGGAGTTTAGAATAATGAGAGGGGATCTCATTGAAACTTATAAAATTCCAACAGGACTAGACAGACTAGATGCAGGAAGGATGTTCCCGATGGCCGGGGAGTCCAGAACCAGCGGTCACAGTCTAAGGATAAGGGGTGAGCCATTTAGGACAGAGATGAGGAGGAATTTCTTCACCCAGAGAGTGGTGAACCTGTGGAATTCTCTACCACAGAAGGCAGTAGAGGCCAATTCATTAAATACATTCAAGAAGGAGTTGGATATATTTCTTAAGGCTAAAGGGCGCAAGGGATATGGGGAGAAAGCAGGGACAGGGTACGGAATTTGGATAATCAGCCATGATCTCATTAAATGGCAGAAAAGGCTCGAAGGGCTGAAAGGCCAACTCCTGCTCCTATCTTCTAGAGTCGGGAGTAGGGGTGAAAGAGGAGTTGTGGTGAGGGGGTTGGAGAGTAGGGGTGAAAGAGAAGTTGGGGTGAGGGGTGTTGGAGAGTAGGGGTGAAAGGAGTTGGGGTGAAAGGGGTTCGAGAGTAGGGGTGAAAGGAGTTGGGGTGATGAGGGTTGGAGAGTAGGGGTGAAAGAGGAGTTGGGGTGAGAGGGCTGGAGAGTAGGGGTGAAAGAGGAGTTGGGGTGAGAGGGTTGGAGAGTAGGGGTGAAAGAGGAGTTGGGGTGAGGGGGGTTGGAGAGTACGGGTGAAAGGAGTTGGGGTGAGGGGGTTGGAGAGTAGGGGTGAAAGAGGAGTTGGGGTGAAGGGGTTTGGAGAGTAGGGGTGAAAGGAGTTGGGGTGAGGGGGGTTGGAGAGTAGGGGTGAAAGGAGTTGGGGTGAGGGGGGTTGGAGAGTAGTGGTGAAAGAGGAGTTGGGGTGAGGGGGGTTGGAGAGTAGTGGTGAAAGAGGAGTTGGGGTGAGGGGGGTTGGAGAGTAGGGGTGAAAGGAGTTGGGGTGAGGGGGGTTGGAGAGTAGGGGTGAAAGAGGAGTTGGGGTGAGGGGGTTGGAGAGTAGTGGTGAAAGAGGAGTTGGGGTGAGGGGGGTTGGAGAGTTGGGGTGAAAGAGGAGTTGGGGTGAGGGGGTTGGAGAGTAGTGGTGAAAGAGGAGTTGGGGTGAGGGGGGTTGGAGAGTAGGGGTGAAGGAGGAGTTGGAGTGAGGGGAGTTGGAGAGTAGGGGTGAAAGAGGAGTTGGGGTGAGGGGGTTGCAGAGTAGGGGTGAAAGAGGAGTTGGGGTGAGGGGTTGGAGAGTAGGGGTGAAAGAGGAGTTGGGGTGAGGGGGTTGGAGAGTAGGGGTGAAAGAGGAGTTGGGGTGAAAGAGGAGTTGGGGTGAGGGGGTTGGAGAGTAGGGGTGAAAGAGGAGTTGGGGTGAGGGTGGTTGGAGAGTAGGGGTGAAAGAGGAGTTGGGGTGAGGGGGTTGGAGAGTAGGGGTGAAAGAGGAGTTGGGGTGAGAGGGCTGGAGAGTAGGGGTGAAAGAGGAGTTGGGGTGAGAGGGTTGGAGAGTAGGGGTGAAAGAGGAGTTGGGGTGAGGGGGGTTGGAGAGTACGGGTGAAAGGAGTTGGGGTGAGGGGGTTGGAGAGTAGGGGTGAAAGAGGAGTTGGGGTGAAGGGGTTTGGAGAGTAGGGGTGAAAGGAGTTGGGGTGAGGGGGTTGGAGAGTAGGGGTGAAAGAGGAGTTGGGGTGAGGGGGGTTGGAGAGTAGTGGTGAAAGAGGAGTTGGGGTGAGGGGGGTTGGAGAGTAGTGGCGAAAGAGGAGTTGGGGTGAGGGGGGTTGGAGAGTAGGGGTGAAAGGAGTTGGGGTGAGGGGGGTTGGAGAGTAGGGGTGAAAGAGGAGTTGGGGTGAGGGGGTTGGAGAGTAGTGGTGAAAGAGGAGTTGGGGTGAGGGGGGTTGGAGAGTTGGGGTGAAAGAGGAGTTGGGGTGAGGGGGTTGGAGAGTAGTGGTGAAAGAGGAGTTGGGGTGAGGGGGGTTGGAGAGTAGGGGTGAAGGAGGAGTTGGAGTGAGGGGAGTTGGAGAGTAGGGGTGAAAGAGGAGTTGGGGTGAGGGGGTTGGAGAGTAGGGGTGAAAGAGGAGTTGGGGTGAGGGGTTGGAGAGTAGGGGTGAAAGAGGAGTTGGGGTGAGGGGGTTGGAGAGTAGGGGTGAAAGAGGAGTTGGGGTGAGGGGAGTTGGAGAGTAGGGGTGAAAGAGGAGTTGGGGTGAGGGGGTTGGAGAGTAGGGGTGAAAGAGGAGTTGGGGTGAGGGTGGTTGGAGAGTAGGGGTGAAAGAGGAGTTGGGGTGAGGGGGTTGGAGAGTAGGGGTGAAAGAGCAGTTGGGGTGAGGGGAGTTGGAGAGTAGGGGTGAAAGAGGAGTTGGGGTGAGGGGTTGGAGAGTAGGGGTGAAAGAGGAGTTGAGGTGAGGGGGTTGGAGAGTAGGGGTGAAAGAGGAGTTGGGGTGAGGGGGTTGGAGAGTAGGGGTGAAAGAGGAGTTGGGGTGAGGGGGGTTTGGAGAGTAGGGGTGAAAGAGGAGTTGGGGTGAGGGGGTTGGAGAGTAGGGTTGAAAGAGGAGTTGGGGTGAGGGGGTTGGAGAGTAGGGGTGAAAGAGGAGTTGGGGTGAGGGGGTTGGAGAGTAGGGTTGAAAGAGGAGTTGGGGTGAGGGGGTTGGAGAGTAGGGGTGAAAGAGGAGTTGGGGTGAGGGGGGTTGGAGAGTAGGGGTGAAAGAGGAGTTGGGGTGAGGGGGTTCGAGAGTAGGGGTGAAAGAGGAGTTGGGGTGAGGGGGTTGGAGAGTAGGGGTGAAAGAGGAGTTGGGGTGAGGGGGTTGGAGAGTAGGGGTGAAAGGGGAGTTGGGGTGAGGGGGTTGGAGAGTAGGGGTGAAAGAGGAGTTGGGGTGAGGGTGGTTGGAGAGTAGGGGTGAAAGAGGAGTTGGGGTGAGGGGTTTGGAGAGTAGGTGTGAAAGAGGAGTTGGGGTGAGGGGTTTGGAGAGTAGGGCTGAAAGAGGAGTTGGGTGAGGGGTGTAGTGTCCGTGTGTAGATAAAGACACTGAAGACAGGAGTTGGTTCATAGGCATTTACTAAGCAAGTCTGGGGGGGGGGTTTCTTAAGGATATACACAATACACAGGCTTATATAGCCCAAGTGGCAATTACCGGCATTACGCACACCTCGGGCTCTTAAAGGCACATATACCACAATTCCTCCCCTTCTAGCTAACTAGTACATCATATTTTAAGTAATTATTAATTACATGTTATATGCAAAATAATATACATTGCTGTATTAATTAATTATAAGTTAGTCTCTCAGGAGGCTTCCTGACTCGGTCCGGATAACGCCTCGGGGGTGTAGTAGTTTCTGATGGTGTAGTAGGTTCTCCTGGCAAGGCTGATTCGGCTTGAAGGCCAGTGTCGGGTTCATTGGGCTCCAGTATCACCGGATCGGAGGTAGATATGGGTATCTCTACTTCATCGTTAGATGTATAGAGTGGTGGTGTAGGTTGTCCCTTTTCGGGTGACTTGATGATTTGGTCAGCATGGCGCCTTATTATGCTGTCTCCGATGTCCACGGTATACATCAGTGGTCCTAATCGTGTGCAGATAGTTCCAGGCTGCCATTTCTCGGTACGGTAGTCCCGGGCCAAAACCAGTTGGCCTATCTGGAAGGCCCTAGTTGGCCTTTCATTCATGCCCTGAAACTGCCGGTTCTCCACATCCCTTCGGATGTTGGGCTTGACCAAATCCAGCTGGCATCTTAGGTTTCTATTGTGGAACATCATGGCGGGAGTTTGGTTAGTAACCATATGCGTTGCATTCCTATATGCAAATAAGAAGTTATCCACCTTGTGCTGAAGTTTTATGTCTTCATTACCCATGGCCTTGATGGCCTTCTTGAAGGTCTGGACAAACCTTTCAGCCAATCCATTGGTGGCGGGATGGTATGGGGCGGACGTGTAGTGCTTTACCCCATTGTTCTTTAAGAACTTTCTGAATTCTTCGGACACAAATTGCGGTCCATTATCAGAACATATCTGCTCCGGCAGCCCATTCCTGGCAAATATGGTCCTTAATATTGTGATGGTTTTTTCCGTGGTGGTGGAGGACATCTTCATTACCTCCGGCCACTTGGAGTGTGCATCAACTGCGATTAAGAACATTGAGTCCATAAATGGACCAGCAAAGTCGATGTGCACCCTTTGCCAGGGAGATGAGGGCCACTCCCATGGATGTAGAGGGGCCTGTGGCGGAGCATTTTGGACCTTCTGGCATCCTAGGCAGCTCTTGGTCATGTCTTCGATGTCTCCATCGATACCTGGCCACCATACAAACGCCCTAGCTAGGTTCTTCATTTTCACTCCACCCAGATGCCCCTCGTGAAGCTCCTTTAGCACTTTATCCTGGAGTTTGGGTGGAATCACCACTCTGGATCCACACATCAAGGTTCCTCGGCACACTGACAGCTGTTCTCTTCTTTGCGAGAATGCTGGCAACAGTGGTTCGCCATGTGCTGGCCATCCCTTCACTGTTAAATCGTAGACCCGTGAGAGAGTAGGGTCATTTCTTGTCTCCCTTTCAATGGCAGAATTTGTCACCGGTAGACATTCCACTATGGTAGAGTGGAATATCTCTACTGGGTCTACTGTAGGTGCCTCTTCTATCGTTGGCAATGGTAGGCGTGATAAACCGTCAGCATTCCCATGCTGTTTTGACACTTTGTATTCAATGTTGTATTGGTGTGCCCCTAGAAAAAGGGACCACCTCTGTAGTCTTTGTGCCGTCATAATGGGGACACCTTTTTTAGGGTTGAATATGGAGATGAGGGGTTGATGGTCAGTCAGCAAGGTAAATTTTTGTCCGTGTTGGTAATGGTTGAATTTCTTCACTCCCCATACCAGGCTGAGTGCTTCCCTGTTTATCTGGGCATAGTTACGCTCAGCTGAGTTCAATGAGCGTGACGCAAAAGCTATCGGCCGTTCCGAGCCATCAGGGAATCTATGGGACAATACCGCTCCTATGCCGTAAGGGGATGCATCGCACGCCAGTCTGATTGGTAGTGATGGGTTGTAATGAGCCAAAATTTTCTCGGATGTGATTAAGTCTTTACATTTATGGAAGGCACGTTTACAGTCTTCGTTCCATTTCCAAATCACTCCTGTCTGTAGAAGATCATTAAGAGGGTGTAGAATAGTCGATAAGTTCGGTAAAAATTTATGATAGTAATTTATTAATCCCAGGAATGACCTTAATTGTGAAACATTTTCAGGTGCTGGGGCTTTTATAACTGCTTCAGTTTTTTCAGGTGACTTATGCAACCCTTCCTTATTAATTATGTGGCCACAATATGATATCTGATTTTGGAAAAATTCGCACTTGGGGCGATTTGCTCGTAGGCCCCGTTCTTTCAGCCTAGTGAGCACCTGCTCCAAATTGGCAAGGTGCTCGTTGTCGTTTTCTCCTGTTATAAGGATGTCGTCTAGGTAGCATTGAGTCCCCGGAATCCCTTGCAGGACTTGCTCCATAGCTCTTTGCCAGATAGCTGGAGCTGATGCTATTCCAAAAACCAGTCGATTGTACTGGTACAGGCCTTTGTGTGTGTTTATTGTGAGATATTTTTTAGAGGTCTCCTCAACCTCCATCTGTAGATATGCCTGTGCCAAATCAATTTTTGTGAAACGTTTCCCTCCAGATAGTGAGGCGATAATATCTTCTATCCTCGGAAGAGGATACTGTACCGTGTGAAGGACCAGGTTTACAGTCACCTTAAAGTGCCCACAGATGCGAATCTTTTTCTGTTCCTCAGAGTTATTTTTCAATGTTTTTTTCATGACTGGAACGATGGGTGTTGCCCATTCGCTCCAATCTATTTTGGATAATACGCCTGCCTTTTCCAAATTCTTCAGCTCTGCCTCGACTGCCGGACGTATTGCGTATGGCACCGGTCTTGCCTTAAAAATTTTTGGAACTGCTGTATCTTCCACTTTTATTGAGGCGGTGATGCCTTTCAAGGTTCCTAGTTTCTCTTGAAACACTTCTTTGGCGTTGGCCAAGATGTCTTTTAATCGTTCAGGTATGATGTCATCATTGTTCTTTTTTCCTTACTGGTCACCGTCAGTGCCTGAATGGAGTGCCAGTCTAAACGTATCTTCCTTATCCATTCACGTCCCAACAACGGTGGAACACCATCTTGTAGAATGTATAAATACAACTTTTGTATTTCTTTGCCGTTGTATACCACAGGCACCCTTATTTTTCCTTTGGGGTAGACTTTCTGCCCCGTATATGTTTTTAAGATAATGGATGTGTCTTTTAGAGGTATATGCGAAAATAGCCTCTCGTAATCTCATCGATTTATTACGGTTAGAGCTGATCCTGTATCTAGCTCCATTTTAACTGGGGACCCTGCTATTGTGAGGGTAACCCAAATGGTTTGGTAATCCTCTTTGGCAAGTACATTATGTAATTTGAGACAGCTTAGTCTCTTGTTTCCGGAGTCGCTATCGCTATTCTGGTCTTCGGAGCTATTGTCCGTCATCATTTGTACCTTCCTGTACTTTTCTTCATTGATTTTTTGTTTCCTGTCAGTGGATTTATTTTGTCCAGATTGGCATACCCGTGCAATGTGTCCAATCTTACCACATTGCCTGCATGCTTTGCCCTTGAACCAGCAGTCCCTCTGGTTATGGGTGGATCTGCCGCAGCGATAACATCTTCCGAACTCCTGTGTCATTTTATGGGTGCCGAAGTCCTGTGTCTCTTGTTGTATCTCTGCAGCTCCTTTTGCTGCTGCTTCATATGATACAGCCATACTGAAAGCTTTGTCCAATGTTAAATCTTTTTCAGAAAGCAGTCTTTTTTGTGTTCCTTCACTTAAGAGACCGCAAACAAATCTGTCTCGAAGATAATCCGATAGTCCTGCTCCGAATTGGCAGTACTTTGATAGCTTTCTTAATTCGGTTAGGTAATCAGCGTTACTTTCATTCTTGTGTTGATTTCTCTTGAAGAACTTGAATCGTTCTGCTATCAGCAGCGGTGTTGGGTTTAAATGCTCCTGCAGGGTATCAACAATTTCTTTAAAAGTCTTGTCCTTTGGTTTGGCTGGAGTGATTAAATTTCGTAACAGCCCGTATGTCTTCGCGCCCATTAAGTTCAGAAGTACTGAAGCTTTTTTTTCATCTGTTATTCCATTTGCAGTGCAATAAACCTCTACTCTTTCCACGTATGTGGTCCAATCTTCTATTTCGCGATCAAAAGCCTCAATATTACCAGATTTAGGCATTTCAGAAAAGATATGGCGCTTCCCGCGCTTTTTTTTTCTCTCTGTAGCAACGATATGGCGCTTCCCGCGCTTTCCCGCCGCTGCTACTGATAACAACGCTGTTTTACTGTGGTTTCCGTTTATTCACTGTTGGAGACTCGTTCCCGACGGAGGTCTAAACGCTGACCTGCTTGCTGCGCCGGCCATCTCTTGAGTGCACCCTCCCAGTCCGTTATTGCTTGCCTCCGATTTCGCTGCCTGTCTCAGCTGTAGAGCCCGCCGCTGGAGCTCCAGCCTGATGCCCAGGAAGGATTAGCGCAGTACCTGTCACCAGCTTGGCCAGCTGGTGAAACCACAGTTTCTATTACTTCCTTGAGTCTTCTGGACGCTGGAGGAATCGATGTCCTTGAGGTGCTGCCGAATTGCAGGTAAGTCCGTTTCCACTTCGTCACCACTGTAGTGTCCGTGTGTAGATAAAGACACTGAAGACAGGAGTTGGTTCATAGGTATTTACTAAGCAAGTCTGGGGGGGGTTTCTAAAGGATATACACAATACACAGGCTTATATAGACAAGTGGCAATTACCGGCATTACGCACACCTGGGGCTCTTAAAGGCACATACACCACAAGGGGGTTGGAGAGCAGAGGTGAAAGAGGAGTTGGAGTGAGGGGGTTGGAGTGTAGGGGTGAAAGAGGAGTTGGGGTGAGGTGGGTTGGAGAGCAGAGGTGAAAGAGGAGTTGGGGTGAGGGGGGTTGGAGAGTAGGAGTGAAAGAGGAGTTGGGGTGAGGGGGGTTGGAGAGTAGGGGTGAAAGAGGAGTGGGGTGAGGGGGTTGGAGAGTAGGGGTGAAAGAGGAGTTGGGGTGAGGGAGTTGGAGAGTAGGGGTGAAAGAGGAGTTGGGGTAAGGGGTTGGGAGTAGGGGTGAAAGATGAGTTGGGGTGAGGGGGTTGGAGAGTAGGGGTGAAAGAGGAGTTGGGGTGAGGGGGTTGGAGAGTAGGGGTGAAAGAGGAGTTGGGGTGAGGGTGTTGGAGAGTAGGGGTGAAAGAGGAGTTGGGGTAAGGGGTTGGGAGTAGGGGTGAAAGAGGAGTTGGGGTGAGAGGGTTGGAGAGTAGGGGTGAAAGAGGAGTTGGGGTGAGGGGGTTGGAGAGTAGGGGTGAAAGAGGAGTTGGGGTAAGGGGTTGGGAGTAGGGGTGAAAGATGAGTTGGGGTGAGGAGTGTTGGCGAGTAGGGGTGAAAGAGGAGTTGGTGTGAGGGGGTTTGGAGAGTAGGGGTGAAAGAGGAGTTGGGGTAGGGGGGTTGGAAAGTAGGGGTGAAAGAGGAGTTGGGGCGAGGGGGGTTGGAAAGTAGGGGTGAAAGAGGAGTTGGGGCGAGGGGGGTTGGAGAATGGCAACAACAATTTGCATTTAGATAGCGCCTATAACTTAGTAAAACATCCCAAGGTGCTTCACTGTAGCATTAGCAAATCAAATTTTGACTCTGAGCCACACAAGGAGATATTAGGGCAGATGACCAAAAGCTTGTTCAAAGAGGTAGGTTTTAAGGAATGTCTTAAAGCAGGAACGCAAGGTGGAGAGGTTTAGGGAGGGAATTCCAGAGATTGGGGCCTCGACAGCTGAAGGCACGGCCGCCAATGGTGGAGTGATTAAAATCAGGTATGTGCAAGAGGCCAGAATTGGAGGAGTGCAGAGATCTCAGAGGTTGTAGGGCTGGAGGAGTTTACAGATGTAATACCCACTGGAAATGTTATGTACGCTAAGTATGGTTATCAATCTTTAACTTAGACACTGTATTATCATTGTTATAAATCCCTTGGTTAAAGTTGCCCATGTGAAGGTACGGCAAGAACTTTTAAGGACACAATGTGACTAAGAGCATACTTTCCATAACTCTGCACCAGTATCAACTGTTGCAGACAGTGAGGCTGCGCAGTCTCCAGGCAGAAACCCCAGGAGGAGGGGGTGGAGTCGGGTTTTTCGAGCGGGAAAACGGGAGCGACTGGAAGAGAAGAGGGCAGGAGCTCTGAAAAGAGGGCTCAGGAGGCAAATGGCTGCCGCATCCCGTCCCGGGCTTCCAAACTCGGCCGCCGCCCTTCGTATTAGTAGCTCTGCATCCAGAACTCAAAGTGGGATTCAGTGATCGTGAAGAGAATTCAACGAAGGGGTTCTGAGTCGTAAGTCTTGCAGACATTATACATACCATGAGCTCCAACTTAAGCGCGCCAACGAAAGGGTGCACTCGAATTTGGACACAGGGACAGACTCTCCTTTGAATCCATATAAATGGAGAATGTATGTTTATTATGTCTAGATTCATTCTAATGTATGCAAATGTCTAATTTAGGTCATTGACCTGTAATCTTCTTATGCTGTCTGACGTTAAAACTATAAAGTAAGATAATTAGAATTAAGCCATTGTAGTAGTGATCTCCTTACTGGACTAGAATACTCTCTACAACAGAGACCACATCTCACATATATCCAGAGAACCGTGAAGGGGTTACATTTTGGGGGCTCGTCTGGGATTGTGGTCTATTTATGTCAGTAAACTAACAGTATTGAATGCTCATTGCTGAGAGAGTGGTTTGTAGTTTCTCCTGGGCTGTTTGAGCATAAAAGATGGATGTTATTGAGGTTGAAGCTTGATGCAAACGGAAGCAGATAGCTACTACCCATGCCATTGTGCTGAATGGTGTTGCTAACGATGACCCTGATGATGTCTTGCTAAGGGCTCTGAATTGTGTCAAAGCCTTTGGAAAGGTTAGGATAGTTGAGCGCTGCTTGGATACAGCTACCAAGAAGCAGTTTGTGTTGATCCAGACATCAGAGAACCTGAGAGGTCATGGTTTACCTGAGGCAGTTGGGCTTTCTGAAGAGGCTGGCCCCTGGCCAGTTCAGTTTGTCCCTATTACTACTAAGGAAGAAGAAGGGTTTCAGACCAAGTTGTTGTCATTCTTGAGACAAGAAGGAAAGACTGTTGCTGATGTCAAAGGACTGATAGGTCCTTCGGCCCTGGATATGAACACTCAGTTGGTCAGTGCCATTAGTTCTCTGGTGGATAAATGCACCAATCTGCCCTTCGAGGCTCAGGGATACCGTAAGCTCCGTATGTTCTCAGGAGTGAGACCAACTCCCAGTGGGGAAGAGGAGTACGACGCCTGGGCTGAGCAGACCCTGCCTCTGCTAGAGGAATGGCAGTGCAGTGACAATGTGAAGAGGCAGAGAATAGTAGAAAGCCTTAAGGGTCCTGTTGCTGACATTGTAAGATCCTTAAAGGCGCAGAACACCTCTGCTACTTCCTTTGACTACATGCAGGCTCTAGAAACTGCCTTTGGAACTACTGAAACCATTTCAGATTTGATGGTCAGATTCAGAAGCACATTCCAGTGTGAGGGAGAGAAGCTGTCCAGTTATCCGCTGAGAATAGACAAACTGCTGCATTGTATGTTACGGAAAAGAGGGATTGAGTTGCCTGAAATGAATCGGTTCCGCATTGAACAGGTTGTGCGAGGTGCATTGCTCGAAGACGTGACTGCTCTTCGCATACGCATGACCCATAAGTTGCGAGATCCACCTACCTTCACTGAGCTGCTAAGGGAAGTCAGAGAGGAGGAGGATATGCTTCAGGCCCGGAATGTAGCAAAGAGTGCTGTGATGTCCAAGCTTGTGACTCCTGTTACAGGTGATGTCAACCCTGAGATGGAACAGCTGAAGAAGGAAATAAATGTCATGAGAGCCGAGATGGCATATTTTCGGTCTAAGCCCAACACAGAAAGGGATGACGCACGGGTGCAAAAGGTTGAACACCCTGCGAAGTCTAACAGCAAAATGAATGATTCCTCTAAAGGATATCCCCATGAATGAGATAGACCTGGAGTCTTTTGTTGTAACTGTGGAAAGGATGGACATTTCAAGCGAGAATGTAGAGGTGAGGAAAATCTAAAAAAAGTAAATGACCGTCTCATAAAACTTACCAAGAAGTCGGGAAACTACAAAGGGGCACAGTAACGGAACGGCCTGCTGTCCCTGTAGTTAAGACACGTTCCGCTAAGTGCAATAATAGACGAGGGGATATGAAAGACATCATACCTGAAGGTTTAGTAGGGCCGAGTTCTGCTGTATCAATACAGATTGAAGGCATTTATACTAAAGCTATCCTCGACACGGGTTCTCAGGTTACCATACTGTACAGATCCTTCTATGACCGATACCTGGTGCATTTGCCGTTAACCCCAATCAGTCTTCTGCAGATCTGGGGCCTTAGTCCTGCTGATTACCCATATGGTGGCTATTTGTTGCTGAGGTTGGAGTTCTTGGAAGCTGATGTAGGGACCACTGAGACCATTGAAGCACTTGTGTTGGTTTGCCCTGACCCCATGGTGAAAGGTGAGGTTTCCATACTGGTTGGCAGTAATACACCCATAGTGAGACAACTCCTGACAAGCTGCAAAGAGCAGGGAGGTGAAAACTTCTTGAGCACCAGACACATTCACCCTGTTTTCAAAAAGGCTTTTGAGAAACTGCCTGAATTTTCTTCCGACATAGATGATAGCAAAAGAGGAACTGTGTGGTACGTTTGAGCCAAACCTATCGCCCTGCGTCCTGGAGGAGTGGCTAGAATCCCTGGGATACCAAAATTCCCTGGAACGCCAGGTACTGAAGCCATTCTGATAGAGTCACCTGATGATCCTGCAGAAGAGTCACGGTTTCCAAATGAGCTTCTGGTGAGACCAGAGTTGCAGACCCCGACAGCTGTGATGTCAAGGAGAGTTACAGTGACCGTGAGGAATATGTCAGGCAAAGGAATCACATTGAGGAAAGGAATGCCGATTGCGCATCTGTTTCCTGTAAATGTACTGTCGTCACATGTGAAGGAAGAGTCCAAAGTTAACTCAACCAGAGATCTGACACCCTCCTCCTTCAACTTTGGAGATTCATTCGTTCCTAAAGAATGGAAGGACTGATTAGTCCGGAAGATGATGGAGCAGAGAGGAGTTTTCTCTACTCATGAGTTTGATGTTGGTTGTAGTAAGAGTACTCGCCATTCTATCAGAATTACCGAGGATAAACCCTTTCGGGAGAGGTCTCGATGGCTGGCACCAGCTGACATCGAAGCAATGAGACAGCACCTGTCGCAGTTAAAAGAAGCTGAGATCATTACCGAGTCCAGGAGTCCTTATGCATCTCCTATAGTGGTGGTGAGGAAAAAGAACGGAAAGATTCGAATGTGTGTGGACTTTAGGACGCTTAACAGACGTACTATTCCCGACCAATACACCGTTCCAAGAATTGAGGATGCACTGGCTTGTCTTAATGGAAGCAAGTGGTTCAGTGTGTTGGATCTCAGAAGTGGATACTACCAAATACCGATGAGTGAATCGGACAAAGAAAAGACAGCCTTTATATGTCCAGTTGGGTTCTACCAATTTGAAAGGATGCCACAGGGAGTTTCAGGCGCTCCAGCAACTTTTCAAAGAATAATGGAACAAACAGTTGGGGACATGAACTTGCTCGAAGTATTGGTGTACTTGGACAATATCATTGTGTTTGGGGCAACCCTTGAAGAACACGAAGCTCGGTTGCTGAAAGTGCTTGGTCGCCTGGAGGATGAAGGTCTCAAGCTATCATTGGACAAGTGTCAGTTTTGCCAAACATCCGTGTCCTATGTGGGGCATATTGTATCACAGGATGGAGTAGCCACAGATCCATCCAAGATCGAAGCTGTTACCACATGGCCCAAACCAAACACAGTGATTGCCTTGCGGTCATTCCTTGGGTTCTGCGGATATTACAGGCGCTTTGTGCAGGATTACTCCAAAGTGGCCCATCCTCTGAATCAGCTGCTGGCTGGTTACCTCCCACCAGCCGAGAGGAAGAAAAAGGCTAAAGGTAAAGAGAACAAGGACTACTTCAAACCCTCTGAGCCTTTTGGTGTTAGATGGGATGAGAAATGCGAAGAGGCCTTCCACACCTTAAAGCAAAGTCTTACTCAAGCCCCCATGTTGGCTTTTGCAAACCCACAGCTGCCATATGTGCTACACGTGGATGCCAGTCAAGAAGGGTTGGGTGGTGTGTTGTATCAGGACCAAGGAGCAGGACTGAGACCTGTAGTGTTCATCAGTCGCAGTCTTACGCCATCAGAGCGTAACTACCCAGCTCATAAGCTAGAATTCTTGGCGCTGAAGTGGGGGGGGGGGGTGGATAAGCTGCAGGATTATCTGTATGGAGCGAAGTTTGAAGTGAGGACAGGCAATAATCCATTAACCTATGTGTTGACTTCGGCAAAACTTGATGCCACCGGCCACCGCTGGCTTGCTGCACTATCTGCTTATGACTTTAGTCTCAGGTACAGACCTAGGAACCAGAACATTGACGCAGATGCTCTGTCTCGTCACCCACACTACCAGAAACCAGAGTGGGAAGATGTTGCTTCAGCAGATGTGAAAGTAATGTGTCAGATGTCCGTGGTATCTGGACCAAATAATTCATTTCATGCCCGAGAGATTGACCACTTGGGAGCGTCAATGCATGCTGTTCCCCAGGCATTTTGCAACCTTTCCAGTTTGGATGTACAAAACTTGCCCATGTTGTGTTCATCTGAAATATCCAAAGCACAACAGGAGGATCCCTGTATTCATGAGGCGTTTTCAGCTCTCTGTCTGGGTGATATTACACAGATCGACAAATCAAAACATCCTGACTGTCGTCTGCTCCTAAGAGAATCGGACCACTTGGAAATTAAAGAGGGAGTGTTGTGTAGAATCACTCACCCACCCACTAAACCATGTCATTCACAGTTTGTCCTGCCTGAAAAGTACAGGGAAGTAGTGATGAAGTCTTTGCATGATGACGCAGGTCATCTGGGAGTAGATAAGACCTATGGGTTGGTCAAGGACAGATTCTATTGGCCGCGTATGAAGTCTGCGGTTGAGGAGTTCTGCAAGTCCTGTGCACGTTGTGTCCAGAGAAAGACTTTACCTAAAAGAGTTGCTCCTCTGTTTCGCATGCAAAGTGATGGACCTCTAGACCGTGTCTGTATGGATTTTCTGTCCATCGAACCCGATTCCAGCAATACCGCAAATGTCTTGGTCATTACAGATCATTATACTTGCTACGCCCAAGCTTTTCCCACAAAGGATCAGAAAGCATCCACCGTTGCCAAAGTGTTGTGGGAGAAATACTTCATCCACTATGGACTGCCAAAGCGAATACACAGTGATCAAGGTAGAGACTTTGAAAGTAGACTTATACATGAGTTGTTGTCCATGCTCGGGATTGAGAAGTCAAGAACAACTCCATACCATCCTTAGGGAGATCCTCAACCTGAGCGGTTTAACCGTACTTTGTTAGACATGCTTGGAACGCTGGATTCAAAGCGAAAGAACAAGTGGAGTCGGCACATTGGACATCTTGTTCATTCTTATAATTGTACCCGAAATGACGCTACTGGTTTTTCACCGTACTACCTCATGTTTGGATGTGAAGCAAGGATGCTGGTGGATTTGTGTTTCGGAGTATCCAGTGATGGCACATCACAGAGAACTTACCTCAAGTATGTATCTGACATGAGAAAGGAATTGCAAGCTGCTTATGAACTTGCTGAGTCTGTTTCTGCCAAACAGAATAAAGGAAATAAGCAGAGGTATGACCAGAAGATCCGTTTTTCCCAACTCATGCCTGGTGACCGAGTTCTCATACGGAACCTAGGACTTCAAGGGAAACATAAGTTAGCAGACCGCTGGGCTTCTACACCTTACATTGTTGAAAGTCAAATGTCACAACTACCTGTGTTTCGGATAAAACCTGCAGGTGGGAATGGACCCATAAAAATACTGCACCGGAATCATATCCTGCCATTGGGACAGCAAGTGCGTCTGGATCCGCCAGTGGATAATGAGCCGACACCTTGTAGGAGAACCCTGCAGAGAAGAAGAAGGAAAAAAACGAGAAACCAGGAAAACTTTGTTCCAGAAGACAGAAAACCCATGACACAGTGTGTGGATCATGAGGAACCTGATGAGTCGGAAGATGAAGAATGGGATCTATGGTACGACCTCCCAGAAAGACGCATAAGACAGAATCTGGATGAATTGTCTGAACCATTTAGCTCAGACTTGGACATGGTCTGGGAAGAACCAGATGCTTCCGAGAAGGAGATAAAAGAGACTGAAAGGCATGATAACAAAGGAACCAACGCCTCCAACGTAGTTGAAGGAACTGAAGACCGGGTATCCGAAGTAAGGAGCTCACAGCGAGTTAAGAAGGTTCCTGAAAGATTGACATACAGTACACTAGGAGTGCCAAGTGTAATGATAGCCCCTACGGTTCGATATGTTATCTCCCTTTATACATGGTTGGGAAGCATGCAACCACTTATGTGTAAAGTTCATTAGTCATGGGGACATGCCTATATTTGGTAGGGGGGGGAGTGTAATACCCACTGGAAATGTTATGTACGCTAAGTATGGTTATCAATCTTTAACTTAGACACTGTATTATCATTGTTATAAATCCCTGGGTTAAAGTTGCCCATGTGAAGGTACGGCAAGAACTTTTAAGGACACAATGTGACTAAGAGCATACTTTCCATAACTCTGCACCAGTATCAACTGTTGCAGACAGTGAGGCTGTGCAGTCTCCAGGCAGAAACCCCAGGAGGAAGGGGTGGAGTCGGGTTTTTCGAGCGGGAAGAGAGGAGCGACTGGAAGAGAAGAGGGCAGGAGCTCTGAAAAGAGGGCTCAGGAGGCAAATGGCTGCCGCATCCCGTCCTGGGCTTCCAAACTCGGCCGCCGCCCTTCGTATTAGTAGCTCTGCATCCAGAACGCAAAGTGGGATTCAGTGATCATGAAGAGAATTCAACGAAGGGGTTCGGAGTCGTAAGTCTTGCAGACATTATACATACCATGAGCTCCAACTTAAGCGCGCCAACGAAAGAGTGCACTCGAATTTGGACACAGGGACAGACTCTCCTTTGAATCCATATAAATGGAGAATGTATGTTTATTATGTCTAGATTCATTCTAATGTATGCAAATGTCTAATTTAGGTCATTGACCCGTAATCTTCTTATACTGTCTGACGTTAAAACTATAAAGTAAGATAATTAGAATTAAGCCATTGTAGTAGTGATCTCCTTACTGGACTATAGAATACTGTCTACAACAGAGACCACACCTCACATATATCTAGAGAACCGTGAAGGGGTTACACATAGATAAGGAGAGGGGAGGCCATGGAGGATTCCTCTGGTGCTGGAATCAAGAACAAGAGGCCAGAATCTTAAAACTAGAGCTCGGCCATTCAGGGGTCAAATCAGGCAGCACTTTTTCACACACAGGGCAGTAGAAATGTGGAACGCTCTCCCCCAAAAGGCTGTGGATGCTGGGGGTCGATTGGAGCTTTCAAGACTGAGATGATAGATTTTTGTGAGGTAATTGTTCCAAGGGATGTGGAATAAAGGCGGGTAAATGGAGTTAAGATGTGGATCAGCCCTGATCTAATTGAATGGTGGAGCAGGCTCGAAGGGCTGAATGGCCTCCTCCTGTTCATAATGTTCCTGTGACACACTCAGAGATACCCCAGAGCAGTGAAATCCCACTGAGCCCCAGCACATGCTCAACGGAAAGCCCAGGTCAAGGGCAAAGCCAGCATGCCCTCCCTGAACCCGGTTTGCTGCTCCCTCTGTGCCCAGCACTGCCTGCACCCCCGACGCAGGGCAGTGGAATTTCAAAAGAAGGACGGTGTCAGCGTGTGAAAGGCTTTTAGAAAGAATTCAAGGTGTTTTCAGAGAGTTGGGATCTTTCTCTGTTCTCGGGGAGTTAGTTATCAGCCTTTCTCCTGTGAATATAGAGCTGCCTTATAGGGCCGTGATCATCTTTGAAAGAGCTGCCAATTAATCCCACTCCCCGGCCCTTTCCCCAGAGCCCCACAAACTTTTCCTTTAAGTAGATCCAATTCCCTTTTGAAAGTTACTATTGAATCTGCGTCCACCCCCTTTCAGACAGTGCATTCCAGATCACAACAACTCACGGAGAGAAAAATGGCTCATCTCCCCTCTGGCTTTTTGTCCATTATTTGATGTGATGTGTTTACTTGTGAAATATATTTTCTGAGTGGAATTAAATTGAAAACCAGGTTTGCAGGCATGATGCTCTATTCACACATCAAAGGTGAGAGAGATGCTGTGGGGCACACACTTAGTCCAGTAGCTGAAAGTGATTAACAGACTGGGTTTGTGTTTAGTGATCCCGGGCATGTTACCGATACCTTCCCTGGATACCAAGGCTAGGAGAGGCACTCTGGAATGTATGGGGAGCTGGGACTTGTCCATGAGAGTAACCGAAGGTATGAGAAGTGAAATAATCTAGAGTTAGAAAGGAGCAAAGGCCCAAAAATGGAGCAGTCGGTAACAGGACATCAATTCATCTCCTCTTATCCTGGAGAAATCAAGGACTCGACACCACTATGTGTCTGATACAAAGCTGATTTATTTGACATATCAAAATATTAAACTCCAGCCCAGTTATAGGGTTATTAACATCAGCAGAAACAAATCTAACTGTCAGAATGAACATGGTTCAGTCCTGGATGTGATTAACAGCAGCAATAGCAGCTGAATCTAACCCCTGCAGTCGGTCGTGAACTCGCTGGTGTGTCTGCAGGTTGGATGACTGAGTGAATCCCTTCCCACACATGGAGCAGGTGAACGGTCTCTCCCCAGTGTGAACTCGCTGGTGTCTCAGATGGTGAAATGATTTAATGAATCCCTTCCCACACACAGAGCAGGTGAATGGCCTCTCCCCAGTGTGAACTCGCTTGTGTACAGTGAGGAGGGATGACTGAGTGAATCCCTTCCCACACACGGAGCAGGTGAATGGCTTCTCCCCAGTGTGAACTCGCTGGTGTCTCAGATGTTGGGAAGAGCAAATGAATCCCTTCCCACACACGGAGCAGGTGAATGGCCTCTCCCCAGTGCGAACTCGCTGGTGTATAATGAGGTTGCATGAATGCCTGAACCTCTTCCCACAGTGAGAGCAACTGAACGGTCTCTCGTCAGTGTGAACTCGCTGATGTTGAATTAGCCCCTCAGAACTTTTAAAGCAGTTCCCACAGTCAGCGCATTTAAAAGGTCTCTCATCACTGTGAACTTGCTGGTGTGATCGGAGGGCAGATGAGTGAGTGAATACATTCCCACACACGAAGCAGGTGAACAGTCTCTCCCCAGTGTGGCAACGTTGATGAGTTTCCAGCTGGGATGGGTAATTAAATCCCTTCCCACAATCCTCACATTTTCAGGGTTTCTCCATGGTGCGGGTGTCCTTGTGTCTCTCCAGGTTGGGCGATCAGTTGAAGCCTCGTCCACACACAGAACACGTGTACAGTTTCTCCCCGCTGTGAACGGTGCGATGTTTTTTCAGGCTGTGTAACTGGTTAAAGCTCTTTCCACAGTCAGTGCACTGGAACACTCTCACTCGGCTGTGTGTGTCTCGGTGCTTTTCCAGTCACACTGATGTTTGAAATCTTTTCGAACAGACAAATATTTCTCCTTCCACATTCAAAGGCCAATGATATTTGGGTCCTGATGAATGGTGTGACTGTCAGATCTTGACGTGATGTTTGGTTTGAGTTTCCCGTCTGCAAATCCTCACCTTCTAATACCCTGTAAAAGGAGTTTAGAAAAGTCATCACTGTAAGTACAGGATAGAAATTCAGAACAGACAATTCTAGTTTCTATGGAACATTTTTTCCTCTCTTGTTCCCCCAGAGCTGTAAATCCCCGTCCCACACACACTCCCTCCTCCCTGTGCTGAAGTCTAAACCCACTGCACCATCTCCAACATTTCTTTCCTCCACTCCCAGTTTTCCCCCTCCCTCTACTCTGGTTGGGTTCAGTTCTACACCCGTTGTGTGCAGAGTGAGAATAAAATCAATGAGTCAATGATTGTCTCTCCTGGTCACTGGGACCCTGAAGCCCAGTCCACTATCTGTTCCTGTACCAAGATGGCCACGCATGCGCCGTGCTGCAGGTGGAACCGGCCTGTCTTTCCTCCACCAAGATGGCAGCGCGTAACCCGGGCCTGTCTCCGAGAAAAAGCCTCACCGCTGCCGTCCGGCACAACGCAGACCAGGCCGCGGGGTCTCATTCGAGCCTAAGGCTGTTCTCCAACTTTATAAACCCTGTGGCGCGGCCTACCCGCAGTTTATTAATGTCCCGCTCCCACCGACCTGCAGCTCTGCCCGGCGACCGCACAGAGCCTGTCCCGTGCCTGCGCGCTGGGCTCCTGCCATCCTCCCAGAAAACCTGAAAGAGGAATCTGGATTGTTCCCATCACTCATTCTTAAAGGGACAGCACCCTGTGTCTGGGCAGCTGCCGTTAAAGGCACAGACACAGTTTCACCCTTCTCTATTATAAATAAAAACAGGAAATACTCAGCAGGTCAGGCAGCATCAGTGGAGAGAGAATCAGAGTTAATAGATAGATCTTCCCTAACCAACTTCTTAGACTTTTTTTGAAAGAGATGACGTCCCCAATTAAATGGGACGTTTCTCAAATTAAATGGTGTCGTGTACCTGGACATCTAAAAGGCCTTTGACAAACTATAACATGAGGGACTTCTTTACAAACCAAGGTCAGTAGGTTTCAAGGTGAAACATGCATATTGATTGATTACTGTCGAGGTGAAGCTAGGTTGCAAAGGGAGGATACTGAGTGGGTTACCCCAGGGGTCCGTGCTGGAAATCCCTCCTGGTCTTGGTCTACAAAGGTGACCTGGAATCATAATCAGAATATAAAACAGTTACATTTGGAGATGACACCAAGCTAGGAAAGAATGCGAATTCAGATGAGGCAACTGGGATCTTACAAAGGGAGCTTTCAAAGAATGACTATTGGCAAATTAAACTCAATTTAGAAAAAGGCAGGATACTGTTTATATGGGAAAAATAGAAATGGGTGGGATAGAACTTGTCAAGTGGGACGTTGAGACAAACCTCATCATTCCTAAAAGGTGTGGCTCATCAATAAACAAAGGAAATAGCATGCTGGATCATATTGTCCAATCAGTTCAGTTCAAATACCTAGAGCTAATGCTGAAGCCGCCCTGGTCACATTGCACTTGGTATGCTGCATATAGTCCTGGTCACCATGATATTATGGGAGCCATCCAGGCCTTACTGGCAATCCAGAAGAATGCAACAAGCCCTGATCCATGGTGTTAGAGGGAAGAGTTATGATGTACAACTTGATCAGCAAGTCCTCTTCTTCGACCTCAAGAAGACAGGTCTTCGAAGCAACATTAATAGAGGAATATAAATACTTACCTGGATAAAGAAAGTAAATCTGGAACAATACTTTCAGATACGTCTGGGCAGCAGGACATGAGGGCACAGGGTTCATGGGTGTGAAGAGCAAATTTAGGATAGATGGCAGGAAATCTTTCTTTACTCAGAGGGTGATCAACAGCTGAAATGGGTTGCCAGCAGGGTGGTTTATGCCAGGACACTGGAGTAATTAAGAAACAGATGCTGTAATGGAAAGATGGTAAGATTGGTATTCTAGAAGATTAAATGGGCTGAAGGGCCATCTTCATCCAAACCTATCCTGTGATCTTGTACAACCAAATTTTAGAATATTCCACCATGAATTGTAAAAGATAAACTACTGTTTGTTTTAGATGCCAATAAGTCAGGCATCTTTTTAAAGCAACTAATAGCCAATGTGAACCATCTGTCTAAATAGAAGAACATTATAGCAAACGATTTTATGGATTTCACAGAAAAAAATGGATGAATTGCAGAATTCAGCCTCCAAAACTCTGGTAACATTCGCAGAATCCCATGTAGTAAAATAGAATTTGCCTTGTTCGGTCGCCAGTAGCCAGTGGTCCCGTGGGTGTTCACTCCTCCTTCTAGCAACATTACATTTGGTTATTAATCTCCCACAGGGCCACTATATCTGTAGCCAAAATTCCCATGTCGTCACATCATTGCCAGTCACTCTCACAGCTTGCTGTTTGAAATCCTCATAACCTCGGATTTAGTTTGCAACCACTTTACAAGGCTGCTTATAGAAACATAGAAGATAGGAGCAGGAGTAGGCCATTCGGCCCCTCGAGCCTGCTCTGCCATTCAATGAGATCATGGCTGATCATACAAATTCAGTACCCTGTCCCTGCATTCTCCCCATATCGCTTGATCCCTTTAGCCTTAAGAAATATATCTAACTCCTTCTTGAATATATTTAATGAATTGGCATCTACGGCCTTCTGTGGAAGAGAATTCCACAGGTTCGCCACTCTCTGGGTGAAGAAATTCCTCCTCATCTCTGTCCTAAATGGCTTACCCCTTATCCTTAGACTGTGACCCCTGGTTCTGGACTCCCCGACCATCGGGAACATCCTTCCCCCATCTAGTCTGTCTAGTCCTTTTAGAATTGTATAAGTTTCAATGAGATCCCCTCTCATTCTTCTAAACTCCAGCGAGTATAAGCCCAATCAACCCAATCTCTCCTCATACATCATTCCTGCCATCCCAGGTATCAGCCTGGTGAATCTTCGCTGCACTCCCTCCATGGCAAGAACATCCTTCCTCAGATAAGGCGATGAAAACTGCACACAATACTCAAGGTGTGGTCTCACCAAGGCCCTGTACAACTGCAGCAAGACATCCTTGTTCCTGTACTCAAACCCTCTCGCTACGAAGGCCAACATACCATTTGCCTTCTTAACCGCCTGCTGCACCTGCATGCTTACCTCCAGCGATTGGTGCACAAGAACACCCAGGTCTCGTTGCACTTCCCCTTCTCTCAATCTATTGCCATTCAGATAATAATCTGCCTTCCTGTTTTTGACACCAAAGTGGATAACCTCGCATTTATCCACGTTATATTGCATCTGCCATGCTTCTGCCCAATCACCCAACCTGTCCAAATCATACTGGAGTTTCTCAGCTTCCTCCTCACAGCACACACGCCCACCCAGCTTTGTGTCGTCTGCAAACTTGGAGATATAACATCTAGTTCCCTCGTCTAGATCATGAATATATATTATGAAGCTGGGATCCAAGGACCGATCCCTGCGGTACCCTGCTAGTCACTGCCTGCCACTCGGAAAAAGACCCATTTATTCCAACTCTGCTTTCTGTCGGCCAACCAGTTCTCTATCCAAGTCAGTACCTTGCCCCCAATCCCATGTGCCTTAAATTTACACGCTAATCTCTTATGCGGGACCTTATCGAATGCCTTCTGAAAGTCCAAATACACCACATCCACTGGTTCTCCCTTATCTATTCCACCAGTTACATCCTCAAAAAAATTCCAGTAGATTAGTCAAGCCTTTGTAAATCCATGTTGACTTTGTCCAATCCGGTCACTGTTTTCCAAGTACTCTGCTATTACATCTTTTATAATGGACTCTAGCATTTTCCCCACTACCAATGTCAGGCTTACTGGTTTGTAATTCCCTGTTTTCTCTCTACCACCTTTTTGAATAGTGGGTTAACATTAGTTACCCTCCAATCCATGGGTGCTGTTCCAGAGTCTATCGAGTTCTGGAAGATGACGAAAATTTATGTTGTGTCAGGGAACATGAAGGGCTGTATTTAGTGTTTTTCACTTTTGGTGTTAACATGATCATTGAACTGCTTTATGCACCTGTTCCCATTAAATAAGCAAGTGTGACTTTATCCACAAAATATGGTGCAGCATCAATTATTAAATTATTTGCATTGCTTTGTGGAGGAGTTCCCTTCCTATCATTGTATGTCCCAAAAGAGCAGCAAGGTTATGCTAAAACTGTATACAACACCAGTTAGGACACAACTAGAATACTGCGTGCAGTTCTGATCACCAGATTACGGGAAAGATGTGATTGCACTCGAGAGGGTACAGAGGAGATTTACGAGGATGTTGCCAGGACTGGAGAATTTTAGCTTTGAGGAAAGATTGGATAAGCTGGGATTGTTTCCTTTAGAACAGAGGAGGCTGAGAGGAGATTTAACTGAGGTGTACAAATTATGAGTGTCCTAGATACAGTGGACAGGAAGGACGTATTCCTCTTAGCAGAGATGTCAATAAACAGGGGGCATAGATTTAAAGTAATTGGTAGAAGGATTAGAGGGGAGGGGAGTTGAGGAGAATTTTTTTCACCCAGAGGGTGATGGGGTCTGGAACTCACTGCCTGAAAGGGTGGTCAAGGCAGAAACCCTCATCACATTTAAAAAGTATTCCGATATGCACTTGCAGTGCTGTAACCTACAAGGCTACGGACCAGGAGCTGGACAGGGGGATTAGGCTGGGTAGCTCATTTTCGGCTGACACAGACACATTGGGCCGAATGGCCTCCTTCTGTGCCGTAAATTTCTATGATTCCTATGATTCTATTAACGTTTCAGGTCGATTAACTTTCGTCAGAACTGGAAAAAGTTAGAGATGTAACAGGTTTTATGAAATTAGGGAGGCAGGGAAAGGGGAGGAAAGAACAAAGCGGAAGGTCTGAGATAGGAAAGAAGACAGGAGAGATTACATGACAAAAGGGATGTTGGTGCAAGGCAAAAGGAGATGGTAATGGGACAAGTGAAGAAACAAAAGATGGGTCTAGAGGAAGTGTAAATGGGAATATCAGAATCATCAGCAACAACTGCCATCCGAAAAAATGGGGGCAGAGGTTATGATCTGAAATTGTTGAACTCAATGTTGAGCCTGGAAGGCTGTAGAGTTCCTAATAGAAAGATGAGGTGTTCCTCGAGCTTATGTTGAGCTTCATTGGAACAGTGTAGGAGGCAGAGGACGGAGAGTTCACCGTTATAGTGGGGCGGAGAATTAACCCTTCTCTATGTTGTGTGTTTTTTTTGGGTAAAGGTAGAGTGCCTCTGCTTGCCTGTGGGAATGAGGTAATTTTTTAAAGAGACAGAGTGTGGGAAGTGATTCACTCAGTCATGCCCCAATGTTTGCACATTGATAGACCAGCTGGTTCACACTGGTGATGGATCTTTTAAATGTCTGGACTGTGAGAAGAGCTTCAAAAGCAAAAACAATCTGCAGACACACCAACACACTCACACAGGGGAGAGGCTGTTCACCTGCTCCATGTGTGGGAAATAAATTACTTGTTCATCCAACCTGCTGAAACACCAGCGAGTTCACATGTGACGGCAGGGGTTGGAAGCTGCTGTTATTGTTGCTCTTAATCAAATCTCGGACTGAACCGTGTTCATTCTGGCAGTTGAGGTATGTTTCTGCTGATATTAATAACCCCTATAACTGGGCTGGAGTTTAATATTCTGGGTATATATCAAATTAATCAAAGGGTGAAAGGTCAGGTAAAAATTCTGCTGATTGTGTTTGCCTTCAATGGAGTTTATTTTTACTTTTTCCAAACACTTCACGTTTTACAGGGTTTTCTTCAAATACTGAAAACGACCACAATGCAGCTACTATCAGACTCACCGATAAATGGAGAGTTTCTCCTTCTTCACGGTTTCGAACCCTGACATAATGTTAAAGACCTCTAACAGGTCTCCTCTTAGTCTTCTCTTTACCAGAGTAAAGAGCCCCAGCTTGCTCAATCTTGTTTACTAGTTACATCCTCTCTGGTAACACCTTTGTAAATCTATTCTGCACTTTCCTCAGTGCTTCAATATCCAGTTATATGGAGACCAGAACTGCCCACAATACTTCAAGTGTGGTCTAACCAAGGTTCTATGTAAATCTAACATTACCTCCCTGCATTGTTATTATATTCCTCTAGAAATGAACCCCAGTGTTTTCTTTCCACGCTTTATGGCCTTATCAACTTGTGTTACTACTTTTAGCAATTTATGTGTGTGTGTTTCCAGATTTCTTTGCTACTTTACTCCATTTAGATTCTTACCTTCTTACGAATAGGTGGCCTCCTTATTCCTCCCACCAAAATGAACCACCTCACATTTCACTACATTGAATTTTATTTCCCATTTATCTGCACAGTCTGCAAGCCTGTTTATGTATTCCTGTATTTCTGTGCAGTCAAAATTATTAGCTTTTTATCGCCCAATTTGACGTCATCTTGAAATTGCGACAATATACCTCCAATTGCTGAGTCCAGTTTATGGTAAACAAATATTTACAATTGGGGCTTTCCACAGTGGGGAGTTTACCCAGAATCCCCCGCGCGGCAGAATGTGCCCCATCAATGACTACAGGAGCTCAGTGTGCAGGCGCAAGACTGGGCTGTGCTCTGAGCATGCACAGTGCCAGTGGAGGCTTTAGAAACATAGAAGATAGGAGCAGGAGTAGGCCATTCGGCCCTTCGAGCCTGCTTCGCCATTCAAAGAGATCATGGCTGATCATCCAAATTCTGTGCCCTGTCCCTGTCTTCTCCCCATATCCCTTGATCCCTTTAGCATTAAGAAATATATCCAACTCTTTCTTCAATATATTTAATGAACTGGCCTCCAACACCCTCTGTGGCAGAGAATTCCACAGGTTCACCACTCTCTGGGTGAAGAAATTCCTCCTCATTTCAGTCCTAAATGGCTTACCCCTTATCCTTAGACTATGACCCCTGGTTCTGGACTCCCCGGCCATCAGAAACATCCTTCCTGCATCTAGTCTGTCCAGGCCTGACAGAATTTTATAGGTTTCGATGAGATCCCCTCTCAATCTTCTAAACTCCAATGAGTATAAGCCCAATCGATACAATCTCTCCTCATACGTCATTCCTGCCATCCCAGGTATCAGCCTGGTGAATCTTCGCTGCACTCCTTCCATGGCAAGAACGTCCTTCCTCAGGTAAGGCGACCAAAACTGCACACAATACTCAAGGTGTGGTCTTACCAAGGCCCTGTACAACTGTAGCAAGACATCCTTGTTCCTGTACTCGAACCCTCTTGCTATGAAGGCCAACATACCATTTGCCTTCTTAACCGCCTGCTGCACCTGCATGCTTACCTTCAGCGACTGGTGCACAAGAACACCCAGGTCTCGTTGCACTTCCCCTTCTCCCGATATATTGCCATTCAAATAATAATCTGCCTTCCTGATTTTGCCACCAAAGTGGATAACCTCACATTTATCCACATTATAGTGCATTTGCCATGTTTCTGCCCAATCACCCAATCTGTCCAAATCGTACTGGAGTTTCACGACATCCTCCCCACAGCTTACCCTCCCACCCAGTTTTGTGTCATCTGCAAATTTGGAGATATTACATCCAATTCCCTCGTCCAGATCATTAATATATTGTGAACAGCTGGGGTCCTAGGACCGATCCTTGCGGTACCCCACTAGTCACTACCTGCCACTCGGAAAACGACCCGTTTATTCCAACTCTTTGCTTTCTGTCTGCCAACCAGTTCTCTATCCAAGTCAATACCTTGCCCCCAATCCCATGTGCCTTAATTTTGCACGCTAATCTCTTATGTGGGACCTTATCAAAAGCCTTCTGAAAGTCCAAATACACCACATCCACTGGTTCTCCCTGTAGAGTCCGCGCCTCAATAATACACGGACTTCGGGAGAACAGTTTAACAGGTACTGTACTGAACAGGAGTGCAACGTCAGACTGAAATACAGAAGCCTGCTATGGCCTTTTATACAGGGGTGGTCACTGTTGGTACTGCAGTCTAAAACCAGTTCTTCCCTTAAAGGTACGTACACAACAATTACTCCCCTTTTAGATAAACAGTACATAACATTCATTTAACAACTAAATAATACTAATTACAACTTTCTGGATATTATATACATCAACTGAAATAATCATTTATAAGTTCAGTCTTTGAGGAGGCTTCCTGATCCTGACTGGATAGCGCCTTTCTCGAGTATCCTGTTCTTGCGGCGAAGCTGATTCTGGTTCATGGTCACTGGTTGGTTCGTCAGCTTCCAATACCACTGCTTCTGAGGTAGACGCAATCTGTACTTCAGGCTGATTACCTTCTCGTGGCATGGGTTTGGCTTGTTCCTGTGACTCCAGAATCTGGTCAGCATGGCGCCTCACAATACTCTCTCCAACGTCCACTGTGTACATTAGTGGTCCCTGCTGTGTGCATATCGTTCCTGGCTGCCATTTTACTGTTCGGTAGTCGCGGGCCAAGACTGGTTGCCCAACCTTGAAGCTCCAGGTTGGCTTCTCATTTATGTGCTGGAATTGCTTATCCTCAACATCTCGTCTTATGTTTGGTTTGAGCAAATCCAGGCGACATCTTAGCCTTCGGTTGAAGAACAGTACGGCTGGAGCTTGGTTGGTTACTGCATGTGTCGCATTCCGGTAAGCAAACAAGAAATTATCCACCTTGTGTTGTAGTGGTATGTCATCATTATACGTTGCCTTTATGGCGTTTTTAAAGGTCTGAACAAACCTCTCAGCCAATCCATTTCTGGCTGGATGATATGGGGCAGATGTGTAATGTTTCACCCCATTATTCTTCAGGAACCTCCGGAAATCCTCAGACACAAACTGTGGCCCATTGTCGGAGCAACTCTGTTCTGGCAACCCATTCCTGGTGAAGATGGTCCTTAGGACAGCAATAGTTTTCTCCGTGGTGGTGGAGGACATTTTAATGACCTCTGGCCATTTCGAATGGGTGTCCACAGCGATTAGAAACATTGGCCTAGAAATTCAGTATAGCCACGTTCGGGGCGCTAAAGTCGGGCGGCCGCTAAAGTTTGCGCCCGGCGCAAGTTCGCGCCACCTTCGCCGATATTCAGTCGCATCGCCCCAAGAGGTTGCTGCTGCGCTAAAACAGGCGATGCATGACTATCTTTAGGCGCTAAGCCGGCGGAGCTGAGCGATACCCCCGAGGCCGGGCGCAGCGCAGGTGCGGCGAGTTGTTGATTGACGACAGACACTCTGGCGCCGGTCAGCTATTAAAGGGGGAGGGTAGATTTGTTTGCCTGCCACGCCCTGCACACTGCAGCCCTCAACCTAGGCCTGACCACTTCTGCTTCATCTGCACAACACCCAGGGCTATGGAGAAGGCCAGGGAGAGAGCGCAGCGCTTCAGCGACAGTGACCTGAGGGTGCTGGTTGGCGGAGTGGAGCGCAGGCGCCATGTTCTGTTCCCAGAAGGTGGCAGGAGGCCGCTGCCCAGCACCTACCGGAAAGCCTGGAGGGAGGTCTCAAACAGGGTGTCTTCCAACAGCGTGGTTGCCAGGACTCCTGTGCAATGCCGGAAAAAGTTCAACGACCTCACTCGGGTTGTCAGGGTGAGTACCCTTTCCAGTGTCCTCCTCATCCCTGCATGTGCACCTCAGTTTATGGGCAAAGGGACCTATTCGACCATGGGAGGCATTGCAGACAAGATCAGGGCTTCACACTGTGCAAGCTATTCGACCATGGGAGGCATTGCAGACAAGATCAGGGCTTCACACTGTGCAAGCTATTCGACCATGGGAGGCATTGCAGACAAGATCAGGGCTTCACACTGTACAAGCTATTCGACCATGGGAGGCATTGCAGACAAGATCAGGGCTTCACACTGTACAAGCTATTCGACCATGGGAGGCATTGCAGACAAGATCAGGGCTTCACACTGTACAAGCTATTCGACCATTGGAGGCATTGCAGACAAGATCAGGGCTTCACACTGTGCAAGCTATTCGACCATGGGAGGCAGTGCAGACAAGATCAGGGCTTCACACTGTACTTAGAGGCCGTCCTTTCTCTTGCAGGCCAAGGTGGCGCACAACCGGCGGAAACTAAGTGAGACCGGGGGAGGCCTTCCTGACGTCAAAGAGCTCTCCGACCTCGACCAGTGTGTGGAGCGCATTATGGCAGGCCAGCTGATTGGCCCCGTCGCCAGTGGAGATGCCGACCCTGTTCTGGGCACCAATGGTAAGGGCATCACCTTTTTGACCTCTCTCTTTCCACTTGCGCCTCAGATCAGCTTCCTTTGCCACTGTCCGACCAATGCAGTGCATGGCAGCACTCATGCCTCCCTCGCTGCTGCCCTGTCCTCACTCTGAAGCTACTCTTGTGCCTTCCTGCTTTCAGATGGTGAATCGCCAGGTGAGGAGGCGGGCCCTCAAGCTGCCACTGTCAGCGATTCCGAATTCGAGGAGGAGGAAGAGGAAGCCGGCCCATCAGTGCCACCCTCAGCCGCGCCAGCCTATGGCGATGAAGGGGACACATCTTCCCTGGAGGGGAGCCGGGGGGAAGGGTCGGAGGAGAGTGAAGCTCCGGGGCCCAGCGGACGGCAGCAATGCAGGAGGGGTGGGGAATCTCGGCGGACTTCTCCCCAGAGGGAGAGTGCGGCCTCCAGTCCTGCGACGGTCAGCGCAGAGGAGGTGCGGCTCCTGGAGGAAATGGCCATCCAGGCTGAGCGCAGGCACAATGAGCTCATGGCTGCAGTGGCAAGGATGCCTGACTCCATTGAGTCTCTGTCAAGGAGTGTGCAGGAATTCGGGGCAGCACAGGCCAGGAGTCTGCAACAATTCAGTGCAGCACAGGCCAGGAGTCTGCAGGACTTCGCGGCAGCACAGGCGGCTTCGAGCCAAGTGCTCAGTCGTGCCATCCATTCACTGGCTGTTGTCATGCGGACACAGACCAGGGCCACATGGGCACTAACTGCTGCCACACTCGCTGGATCAGCCAGGCATCGCCAGGGCATGCGCCACGCAGCAGCAGCCCAGCAGTCTGTTCTTCAGCTGTTTGCTGCGCATGCTGCAGTGCTTGCCCGTGCGAGTGCCAATGTATCAGGCGACCAGGGAGCACCTGCGATCTGTCAGGTTGGCACCATTCCTGCAGCCGACACTGCCACTCTGCCATTGCAGCAGCCACGAGCCACTGGAAAGACTGCTGCCGCCCAAGCAGAGTTGGAGCAGTCAGCAGCCGGCCCCTCCAGGGCCAGAGCTGGTGCAGGCCGACCCCCAAGGGCATCTGCCATCTCACCATCTGACCCTCAGCAGCCTTCCCCCAGCCTTGCTGCAGCCACTGGGCTCCCATTGAGGAGGAGCTGCAGGGCGGGCAGGGGCCAGGCAAGGATGCGAAAGGCATCGCCCTCGCAGGGCAAAAAGTAGAAGGTCTGCACAAATGCTTTGTGGTTGTTGAAAGGCCGAGACTGGTGTAGTTGTGTTTTTGTAAGGCCGAGACTGGTGTCTTTCTTTGTTTTTGTAAGGCCGAGACTGGTGTCTTTCTTTGTTTTTGTAAGGCCGAGTGTTAAGTCTGTGTGTTATAGTGAGAATTACTACACAGACCACAAGAGTAAATTTAACAGGTCTTTACTGGTTGGAGGTCGGACTATACTGAATACAATATTATTACACTGTGCTTATATACCGGTGTGGTCACCACCGGTATTATGTATACAGCAGCCAAAGAAAGTATTACCTTTCTTAAGGTGGACCAGGCTTAAGTTCTCTTAAGGTGGAACAGGTTACATACACCACAATCCTCCCTTTTAAGCTTAACAGTCATATCCCCAAATAAACATAACATATATACATATATAACTTCAGGTATAACAGTTCAAAGGTTCAGTCTCTCAGGAGGCTTTCTGATTCGGCTTGGATAACGCCTTTCAGTGGTCTCTGATTCTTGTTGTTGAGGTGCCTCCTCTAGTTGGTTGCCAATGTATTGGGTGTCATCATCATTAAATACATTCTCGGCCGAAGTAGATGCTTCAGGTTCATGAACGTCTTCCACAGCTGTCTCTGTCACAACCATGGGTTCGACCCTTGCTCTCGACTCTACCAGTTGATCCGCATGACGCCTTATCACATTATGACCAATATCTACGGTGTACATCAGAGGTCCTTGTCTGGCCCGGATTGTTCCGGACTGCCATTTTTCGTTTCCATAGCCCCTTGCAATCACTGGTTGTCCTCCGTCGAAAGTTTGAGTGGTCTTGCTGTTAACATGCCGAAACTGTTTGTTTTCCACTTCCCTCCGCACATTTGGTTTTAACAAGTCCAACTTGGACCGCAACCTCCTGTTATAAAACATCATAACAGGACTTTGGTTAGTCACGGCATGATCGGCGTTTCGATATGACATCAGGAACTTATCGACCTTGTGTTGCAGCAGAATCTGATCATCATTCATGGCCTTAATAGCCTTTTTGAATGTCTGGACAAATCTTTCAGCCAACCCGTTTGTCGCCGGATGAAATGGGGCAGAGGTATAATGTTTAACTCCATTCTTCTTTAAGAATTGTTGGAATTCTTCCGATACAAACTGTGGTCCGTTGTCCGAACAGATCTGTTCTGGCAATCCGTTCCTTGCGAATATTGTTCTCAACACCGCAATTGTCTTTTCTGAAGTAGTGGTATTCATCTTGATGACTTCTGGCCATTTGGAATGTGCGTCCAGCGTGATTAGGAACATGGAGTCCATGAATGGACCAGCAAAGTCAATGTGTACGCGTTGCCATGGGGCTGAAGGCCATTCCCATGGGTGTAGCGGTGCTATCGGAGGTGCATTTTGCACTTTTTGACACCCAGCGCAGCTTTTCGTTAACTCCTCAATCTGTTGGTCAATACCCGGCCACCATACGTAAGCCCTAGCAAGACTTTTCATTTTAACTCCCCCCAGATGACCTTCATGTAGTTCTTTTAAACTCTTTCCCTTAACTTGGGAGGAATAATCACTCTTGTCCCGTACATCAAAGTACCATGGCAGACGGACAGCTGGTCTCGCCTTGCCGAGAATGCCGGTAACAGAGGATCACCCCGTGTTGGCCATCCTTTCACTGTCACCTCGTAGACTCTGGACAGTGTCGGGTCGTTCCTGGTTTCTCTTTCAATACTTGCATTGGTGACAGGTAAACACTCGATAATGGTCGAATGAAATAACTCAACAGGGTCAACTTCCATCGTGTCTTCATCTTCAGGTAGTGGCAGGCGCGACAGGCCATCAGCATTGCCATGCTGTTTCGTACCTTTGAATTCTATCTGATATTGATGTGCCCCTAAGAAAAGAGACCATCTCTGGAGACGCTGTGCTGTCATCACCGAAACACCCTTCTTAGGGTTAAAAATGGACACCAACGGTTGATGGTCCGTCAGAAGTGTGAATTTTTGGCCCTGTAGGTAATGATTAAACTTCTTCACTCCCCATACAAGGCTAAGGGCCTCCCTATCGATCTGCGCATAGTTGCGCTCAGTGGAGGTCAATGATCTGGATGCAAACACGACTGGCCTTTCCGTGCCATTTGGCAATTTATGTGAGAGTACTGCCCCAATACCATATGGAGAAGCATCACAAGCCAACCGAATAGGCAGTGTCGGGTTGAAGTGAGCCAACGCTTCCTCTGAGGTGATCAATTCTTTGCTTTTGCGAAATGCCTTTTTACAGTTTTTCCCCCAGTCCCATGGTACCCCTTTCTGTAAAAGAGCATTCAACGGATGCAGCACCGTGGATAGATTTGGCAGAAATTTATGGTAGTAGTTAATTAATCCTAGAAACGACCTCAACTGAGAGACACTCTCCGGAGCGGGAGCCTTTACAACTGCCGCTATCTTGTCAGGAGACTTATGAAGCCCCTCCCGGTCAATGACATGACCACAGTACGAGATCCACTTCTGGAAGAACTCACATTTCTGCCGATTTACCCTAAGTCCATACTCTTTCAGTCTGTTGAGCACCAGTTCCAAGTTAGCGAGATGCTGTTCATCACCATCACCTGTGATCAGAATGTCGTCCAGGTAACATTGTGTGCCTGGAATTCCCTGTAATACCTGCTCCATGGCCCTCTGCCAAATTGCTGGAGCCGATGCCACACCAAAAACCAGCCTATTGTACCGGTACAACCCTCGATGCGTGTTGATCGTGAGGTATTGGCGTGACTCTTCTTCAACCTCCATCTGCAAGTCCGCCTGCGCCAGGTCTATCTTGGCGAAGTGTTTCCCACCAGACAGTGAAGCGAAAATATCCTCAATCCGTGGAAGCGGATACTGCACCGTGTGAAGCACCGGATTAACGGTGATCTTGAAATCTCCACAGATGCGAACCTTCCCTGGATCTCCTGGCTTATTGTTCGCAGGATGTTTCATAACGGGAACAATGGGCGTAGCCCACTCACTCCAATCTACTTTAGACAGTACCCCTGAACGTTCTAGTGCTTCCAGCTCCGCTTCAATCGCAGGTCGTATTGCATAGGGTACCGGTCTGGCTTTAAAAATTTTTGGTTGTGCATGTTCATCAATCTTGATGTTTGCTGCAATTCCTCTCAGTGTTCCCAGTCCCGGCTGGAACACCTCTTTAGCCTCATCCAATATTCTGGACAATCGTTTAGGTTTGACAGCTGTTTCCCCGGAATCTACTGTTAGTGCTTTCAAGGAGTGCCAGTCCATATTCATTTTCCTAATCCACTCCCGTCCTAGTAGTGGTGGACCTCCTTCAGGTAGCACATATAAGTCCATTACTTGGCTTCCTTCGCCCTTGTGGACCACTTCTACCTCTATTTTTCCGATGGGGTACACTCTTTGCCCCGTGTACGTTTTCAATATAATCTCCGTATCCTGTAAGGGAATATGTTGGAATAACCTTCTGTAATCTTTCTTATTCATGACCGTCAATGCCGATCCAGTGTCCAATTCCATTTTTACTTGGACTCCTGCTATCTTAAGAGTGACCCAAATTGTCTGGAGGTCTGTATCCTTACCAACGTTGTGTATTCTTAAGCTATCCAGTTCATTACTGCTAGCGTCTGAATCTGACTTCTGTTCAGTCAAACTGTTCTTTGTCACCTTGTGTACCTTTGCATATTTTCCTTGCGGTGACTTTTTATTGCTGGTCTTCTTTCCTGACCAGTATACTTTAGCTATGTGGCCAAACCTGCCACACGTTCTGCATTCTTGGTTTTTAAACCAACACTGGTTCTGATCGTGCGTTGTCTTTCCACAACGATAACATTTGACAGAATTCAAACCCAATTTGTTTGTACCGAGTTCCGGTGGCCGTAGCTGCATTACTGCCGTGCCTCTTGCTGCGGCCTCGTGTGCTGCTGCCATAGTGACCGCCTTCTCGAGAGACAGCTCATTCTCCTCGAGCAGTCGCCTTTGTGTATCCTGTTGAAATAAACCACACACAAATCTATCTCGAAGTGCCTCTGTCAGTCCCGTTCCAAACTGACAATATTTTGCTAGCTTACGTAATTCCATCAAATATTCAGCATTGCTTTCATTTTGCCGCTGTCTTCTATCGTAAAATTTAAATCGTTCCGCTAGCATCAGCGGCGTGGGGCTAAGATGATTTTTTAGGACAGTAACAATCTGTTCGAATGTCTTATCCGCCGGTTCATCTGGTGGTAACAGGTGTTTCAATTGCCCGTATGTCTTCGCACCCATTAAGTTTAGTAATGTTAGTGCTTTATCTGTCTCAGGAATTTTATCTGCCTTACAATAGTTTTGTATGCGTTCTACATACATAGCCCAGTCTTCTATATCACTGTCGAAGGCATTAATGTTCCCATGTTTAGGCATCGTAGCAATTTATCGTATTTTTAATGTTATCTAAGATGGCGGCTTCCCGCTCTTGCCGCCGTCCTCCGCCCACAAAATGGCGGTTTTCCCGCGCTTGGCGGTCTTCACCCATCCCCCGACGCTGTCTCCGCTTCACCGCAGCTCTCGCGCCTTCAGTTTCCCCAGACGCTGCACCTTTAGCCCGAATGCTGCCCTTATCTCCGGTCGCGATCGATGTCCCGCGCTGCGCCTCTCGCTCGAAAGCGGCCCGGCCCTTATCTCTGGTCGCGATTGACCTCACCGCCCTTATTCCTCCGTCTTCCCAGCCCCGTCTGTACAGCCAACGCGGTTGACTTTCTGTCGCGTCGCTGCCCGGCTTACCCACCACGAGGTAGTAGAAGAAGCTGACAGTCGCTGATGGAGGCTTCGAGGTCAGGATGTCTTCTGCACTCCGGTTGCTTGATTGCTGCCGCTCAATGAGTCTTCCCGTAGGTGATGAGGGTGGAAACCTCTCTTTGACGTCCTGTCTGTGGACGAAGTCGCCGTGGAAATTACTGCAGCAGGGTAAGAATCGGACTCGTCGCCACTGTTAAGTCTGTGTGTTATAGTGAGAATTACTACACAGACCACAAGAGTAAATTTAACATGTCTTTACTGGTTGGAGGTCGGACTATACTGAATACAATATTATTACACTGTGCTTATATACCGGTGTGGTCACCACCGGTATTACGTATACAGCAGCCAAAGAAAGTAGTACCTTTCTTAAGGTGGACCAGGCTTAAGTTCTCTTAAGGTGGAACAGGTTACATACACCACACCAAGACTGGTGTCTTTCTTTGTTTTTGTAAGGCCGAGACTGTTAGTTTTGTGTTTTTGGACGGGGCTTCTCAACATGAGGTTGTAATGTGGGAAGGGCAGAGGTTTGCAATAAATTAATGTTCTTAAATCGCACTGTGCATGGTTTTTTTGCAAGTCCTGGTTGCCCTGCTCGGCTGAGGGCTTGTGGAGCGGCTACATTCATCTGCTGACATTGGCACAAGCCATTCCCTGAGAGGGGGCCGAGAACCGATGTTCAATAAGCCGGCGACGGGCGGCCCTTGCACTTTCTGCCTCCCTCCTGTGCTGGTCCTCCTCCTCCTCCTCCTCCTCCTCAGGTGGTCCTCCAATCTCTGGTGGCAGTGGCTGAGTCCTGCAGATAGCCAGGTTGTGCAGCATGCAGCACACGACCACGAAATGGGAGACTCGCTCTGGCGAATATTGTAGGGCTCCACCGGAACGATCCAGACAGCGGAACCGTTGCTTCAGGATGCCGATTGTTTGCTCAATGATGTTCCTGGTCGCTTGATGGCTGTTGTTGTATCCCTCTTCAGCAGGGGTGCTGGGCGCACGGAGCGGGGTCATCAGCCAGCTACACAAAGGATAGACTTTGTCCCCGAGAAGCCATCCTCGTGGGTGAGGCTGGGCCTGGAACATGTCTGCCACAGAAGTCTGGTGCAGGATGAAGGCATCGTGGCTGCTGCCTGGAAAGCGGGCATTGACAGCTAGGATGAGCTGCCTGTGGTCACACACCAGCTGGACGTTGAGTGAATGGTAGCCCTTCCGGTTGCGGTAATCCTCGGAATACTCCAGAGGTGCCCGCAAAGACACATATGTGCAGTCAATGGTGCCCTGCACCATGGGGAAGCCCGCGAATGCTTCAAAGCCCATTGCACACTGTTGCTGCTTGGCAAGGGCCATGGAGAAGGAGATGAACTGACGTCTCCTTTTGAAAAGGGCATTGGTCACCTGGCGGATGCAGCAATGCACGGCGAACTGGGAGATGTTGGAAATGTCCCCAGTAGCGGATTGGAAGGAGCCGGTGGCATAGAAGTTGAGAGCCACCGTCACCTTCACTGCCACCGACAGAGACGTCCTGCTCTTCAGATGTGGCTGCAGATCACCGCCAAGCAGGTGGCAGATCTCTGTGACCACCTCCCTTCAGAATCGCAGCCTCCGAACACACTGCTCGTCAGACATGTTCAGATAGGAGAACTGCTGGCGGTATACCCTGGGTGGGTAAGGCCTCCGTTCCTGACGCCTTTTGCCCCCTCTCCATCTAGCCAGGACTGCCACTCTCTCACGGCGTCTGTGAGCCCTTTGGATGCAATGGAGAAGGCCAGCGTTTGCACCCATTGCAGCCCCCATTATATGTTAGCAAACAATGATATGTCAATGAAGGCAAAGACAATTGGAAAGCTGTGGCCTGAAGCCACAAGTACCTGTCTGAGTGTTGAGCCAAAGCAGAAAGCTCTCTAACTTGGTCTCTCTGCAAAGATCCGTCTCTCAAGAAGGAGTGCTGCGAAATGGCAGCTTTTTCTAGTGCAGGAGGAGTGCCCTTTAATTTGCACCCCCGCGCCCCGTATCGACTGAGCACTGTTCCACTCTACCAGTCGCTAGGGGAGCCAGGCGCACAATAGGGCGTCGTGACTGAATTTCCGGTTTGGGGCGCACAAAGGGCGTTGCACGAGGAAAGGACGTCAGGATCTGCGCGCGCAGCTGAGCGCGCGCAAAGACTTTGCGCCACCGCTAAATCGTGAGTGAAGTTGGGGAGAGGCGCAGATCGCGCTGCGCCCGGCCGCTAGCCGCCTAGCACCCAACATCTCCTCCTCCTAAGGTGCTACCGGCTGGTGCAAGCAACTGAATTTCTAGGTCATTGAGTCCATAAATGGACCAGCAAAATCAATGTGTACCCGTTGCCATGGAGCTGAGGGCCACCCCCATGGATGTAGCGGGGCCTGTGGTGGAGTGTTATGGACCTTCTGGCATCCTGTGCATCTCTTGGTCATATCCTCAATTTCTTTATCGATTCCCGACCACCACACAAATGCCCTGGCTAGGCTCTTCATTTTTACCCCTCCCAGGTGACCCTCATGAAGCTCATTGAGCACTCTATCTCTCAACTTGGGTGGAATTACCACTCGGAATCCACACACCAAGATTCCCCGGCACACTGACAGCTGTTCCCTCCTTGGCGAGAATGCTGGCAACAGTGATCGCCATATGCTGGCCATCCCTTCACCGTCAAATCATAGACCCAAGAGAGTGTCGGGTCATTTTGGGTTTCCTTCTCTATACTCGAGTTTGTAACAGGCAAACATTCGACTATGGTCACATGGAATATCTCAACATGGTCCACTGCCAGTGTTTCTTCTACGGTAGGCAACGGTAGGCGCGACAGACCATCAGCGTTTGCATGCTGTTTCGTACCCTTGTACTCTATGTCGTACTGATGTGCCCCTAGAAAAAGTGACCATCTTTGCAGCCATTGCGCCGTCATCACCGGAACGCCCTTCTTTGGGTTAAAAATGGAGACCAGGGGCTGATGATCAGTCAGTAGGTTGAATTTCTGCCCGTGCAGATAGTGATTGAACTTCTTCACCCCCCACACTAGGCTGAGGGCCTCCCTGTCAATCTGGGCATAGTTGCGCTCGGCTGAGGTTAGCGAGCGCGACGCAAAGGCTATTGGCCTCTCTGAACCGTCACGGAATTTGTGTGACAGTACCGCTCCCATGTCGTAGGGTGATGCATCACATGCCAACTGAATCGGTAGTGTTGGGTTGTAGTGGGCCAATACTTCTTTTGAAGTGATTAGGCATTTACATTCCTGAAAGGCACGCTTACGCTCCTCACTCCATTTCCATGTCACTCAGTTTGCAGCAGGGCGTTCAGTGGGTGCAGAATTGTAGATAAATTCGGCAAGAACTTATGGCAGTAGTTCACCAACCTGAGGAACGACCTCAGTTGCGACACGTTTTCCGGTGCTGGAGCCTTGACTACAGCCTCAATCTTGTCCGGCGACTTATGCAACCCTTCCTCATCAATCATGTTGCCACAATACAAGATTTGTCTCCTGAAGAACTCGCATTTGGGGCGGTTGGCTCGTAGCCCATATTCCTGTAATCTCGTGAGCACCTGCTCCAGGTTGGCAAGGTGTTCATTGTCATTTTCGCCCGTAACCAGGATGTCGTCCAAATAACACTGGGTCCCCGGGATCCCTTGCAGGACTTGTTCCATTGCCCTCTGCCAAATAGCCGGGGCCGATGCTACCCCGAATACCAGTCGATTGTACTGGTAAATGCCTTGTGAGTGTTTATCATGAGGTATTTTCTAGATGCTTCTTCCACCTCCATTTGTAGATACGCTTGGGCCAGATCAATCTTTGTAAAACGTTTCCCTCCAGATAGTGAGGCGAAAATATCTTCTATCTGCGGAAGTGGATATTGTACTGTATGCAGGACTGGGTTCACAGTCACCTTGAAGTCCCCACAGATGCGAACCTTCTGCGGCTCCCCAGGCGTGCTGCTCAATGCTTTCTTCATTACCGGAACGATGGTTGTGGCCCACTCACTCCAGTCCACCTTGGACAGCACACCCGAATGCTCCAGACTCTCCAGCTCTGCTTCAACGGCTGGGCGGATCGCGTATGGCACCGGTCTGGCCTTGAAAAATTTTGGGTTTGCGATATCCTCAATCTTTATGGTTGCCTTTACTCCTTTTGGAGTCCCAAGTCCTTGTTGGAGCACCTCTTCCGTGTCAGATAGAATTTGTGACAGACGTCCAGGTGCGACGTCATGATCCTTTTTGTCAGTCACAGTTAGCGCCAGAATGGAATGCCAATCCAATTGTATTTTTCGGATCCATTCATGTCCCAATAATGGTGGACCTCCATCTCGCAGTATATACATATATAGTTTCTGTGTTTCCTTGCCGTTATATTCGACAATGAGGTAGAAGACTGGACCACGTATGTGGAAAGAATTGAAGTGTACTGCAAGGCAAATGAGGTGGCCGATGGAAAGAGGGCGTCGGTATTGTTGAATTTGATGGGCGCGAGTACGTACGGCCTATTGCAGAATTTAATTACCCCAGCTAAACCAATGGAAAAAAGTTTTGACCTCCAACAACCACAGCCAACTTCCTTTGTGCTAGGTATGATTCCAACCAATGGACAGTTTTCCCCTTGATTCCCATTGACTTCAGTTTTGCTAGGGCTCCTTGATGCCACACTCGATCAAATGCTGCCTTGATGTCAAGGGCAGTCATGCTCACCTCACCTCTTGATTTCAGCTCTTTTGTCCATGTTTGGACCAAGGCAGTAATGAGGTCAGGAGCTGAGTGGCCCTGGCGGAACCCAAATTGGACCCGCGGCTGGGCTGGAAAGCTTCATAAACACCTGGTCTAGGCCGCAGGCCCTGAATAAGAGCCCACAGGCCCCGTGTTTGTCCCGCGGTGATAGGCCCGGCCGCCCGGTTCAGCAGGGTCACTGGCCGCCATCTTGGACAGGACGGGATCACGGCGCATGCGTGGCCATCTTGGCCAGGAACAGAGAGTGGGCGGGGCTTCAGGGTCCCAGTGACCAGGAGAGACAATCATTGACTCATTGATTTTATTCTCACTCTGCACACAGCGGGTGTGGAACTGAACCCAACCAGAGCAGAGGGAGGGAGAAAACTGGGAGTGGAGGAAAGAAATGTTGGAGATGGTGTGATGGGTTTGGATTTCAGCACAGGGAGGAGGGAGAGTGTGTGGGATGGGGATTTACAGCTTTGGGGTTAATTTGGTCATATTTCTAGATTTGCCACTTTCTGCCCACTGGGCAATCACAGTGCACTGACCAACACCTTCGCTTGTCAGAATAGGGCAGGTGGAACCGAGCTAGAGGCAGCTCTGGGACTTCATCTTCTGAGCATTGGGTTGGGAAACAAGAATTCCATTGTTTATGGGGCCCTGGCGAGCACTGCCATCCCTCCCACAATTTTAATATTTTGATGCATCTGTCTATTTATATACTAGGAATGTTTTAATTGCTTTCACAGCAAAATGCATCTATTATTAAACCTTCACAGAAGGCAACTGTGGCAACAATTGAATAAAACTCAGAGGGCTAGATTTTCAGTTGATAGCGCCAGCAGTTAGCGCCTTAAGAGAAGTGATTTTCGGGCACTATGTGTGTAGCGCCCGTGCGCAGCGCAGTTTGCGCCCCGCCCCAAATTAAGTTGCCCGTTAGCGCCGGCACAAAGTTTAGCGCCCGCCCGGATGCGCGCGCAGAAAATTACGTCACATCCTCGTGCAACGCCCTTTGTGCGCCCCGATTCCAAACTTCAGTCGGACCGCCCCATTGTGCGGCTGGCGGCCGGAGCGTTTGGAAAAAGGAATGCAACACAACCAGCGCGGGCCCCGGGGGGCGCAAATTAAAGGGGACTTGCTCTCCAGTATAAAGGCCAGCCTTTTTTCAGAAAACACTCTTGTGCAACGCATTTCTGGAGACACAACAAGGAGGATAGCTAACTGGTTTCAAGCAGCAAGAGCTCAGGTATTTTTGGACTCAGGCCAGAGCGCTGCAAGTGGCCTTTTGGAAATTTGAGTGTTTGCCAGGATTTGATGGGGATTGCATGGGGTGCCAACGCGGAGCTGCAGCTCCATGTCCGTCGGGCTCACAGACGCATTGTGAGAGGGGCAGCCCTGGCTAGAGGCAGAGGGGGCTACAGGCGTCGGCCACGTAGGCCTTACCCAGTCAGGCTATACCGCCAGCAGCGCTCCTACCTAAACATGAGTGCCGCGCGATGTGTTAAAAGGCTCCGATTCCGAAAGGAGGTGATTGCAGAGATCTGCCACCTGCTTCGCCGAGATCTGCGGCCAAAGCTCAGGTGCAGGACGTCTCTGTCGGTGGAAGTGAAGGTGACGGTGGCATTGAACTTCTATGCCACCGGCTCCTTCCAATACGCTGCTGGGGACATAGCAAACATCTCCCAGTACGGCGCACATCGCTGCATCCGCCAGGTGACCGAAGCACTGTTCAGAAGGAGAAGCCAATTCATCTCCTTCCCCATGGCCCTGGAGAGCCAGCATCAGCGCGCATTGGGATTTTCCAGACTCGGGGAATTCCCCTTGGTGCAGGGTGCCATTGACTGTACGCATGTGGCTTTGCGGGCCCCTCTGGAGCATGGCGAGCAGTATCGCAACAGGAAGGGCTACCATTCTCTGAATGTGCAGCTGGTCTGTGACCACAAGCAGCGCATCATGGCAGTCAATGCCAGCTTCCCAGGCAGCAGCCACGATGCCTTTATCCTGCGGCAGAGTACTGTGCATGACATGTTCCAGGCACAGCCTCCCCCAAGAGGATGGCTACTCAGGGACAAAGGCTATCCTTTGTGCACCTGGCTCATGACCCCGCTCCGCGCGCCCAGGACCGCTGCTGAAGAGGCCTACAACGAGAGCCATCAAACCACCCGCAACATCATCGAGCTAACTATTGGGGTCCTCAAGCAGCAGTTCCGCTGCCTTGATCGCTCCGGAGGAGCTCTCCAGTATTCGCCGGACCGGGTCTCCCAATTTGTGGTGGTTTGCTGCATGCTACACAACCTGGCTATCCGCAGGACTCAGGCACTGCCACCTGACGTTGGACCAGCACCTCAGGAGGAGGAGCAGGAGGAGCATGAGGAGGAGGAGGAGGAGGAGCAGGAGTACGATCCCAGGAGGGAGCGACCAGGGCCAAGGGCCGCACGACGCCACCTTATTACACGGTACTTCGAAGCCCCCTGTCAGGGAATGGCCAGGGGCCATGAGGGAAGATGAATGCAGCCGCTCCGCAAGCCCTCAGCTGGCGAAGCCGACAAACACTAAGAAGAACAACCATGGAGACTGCATGAATAAAGATAATTTTTTATTACACAAAAATGAAAAGCCCTTCCCACATGAATCCCCAAAAACAATAAACGGGCCCCACAAAAAGCCCAACAAACGACTCACTCCCACAAACTGGGGAGGAGTCACTCCACCTTTCTTCAAATCAGGCCTCAACGTCGGCCTAACGCAAAAAATAAGCCCTCCAACAACACAACCATGGGCAAAATAAAGATGGCCACCGCCATATAAAAGGAAAGCTGGCCACACCCTCTACTGAGTGGCCCACGAGGGCGAGACCTTGCCCAGCCTTTTGCCTCCCCTGCCCGGCCTGCTTCTCCTTCGCAAGCTCTGCCCAGTGGCTGCTGCGAGGCTGGGGGAAGGTGCCTGAGGCTCAGATGCCCTTCCGCCAGATGCCGCTGGGGGGCGGCCTACATGGCGTTTGGGCCTCGAGGGGCCGTCTGCTGAGTGGCGCACCTGAGCCTGGCCACCATCAGCTGCAGCCGCTTGCCCTTGACGCCCCAGTGGGGGAATGGCAGCGACGGATGGCGCAATGTGGGCCAGCTGGCGTCTGGGGTGCGCTGGCTGGTGCTGTGGCGCGGTGGCACTCGGCCGGGCCCGCACTGCAGGATCCGCAACAATCAGCCGAGGGGCGGCTCGCTGGGATGGTCCAGCGCGGTGGCTGCCCTGGCGATGCCTGCCTGAGACAGCGCGTGTGGCAGCAGTGAGTGCCCCTGTTGTCCTGGTGTGTGCGCGCATCACATCCGCCAGGGTCTTGACGGCATCAGTCAGCATGCGGCCACTCGCGGCAGTTTCTGCCCCGAACTCGCGCACACTGGTCGCCAGCGACTCAATGGCCTCAGGCATGCACTCCACCACGCTCATGAGCTCCGTGTGGCGCCGGTCCGAATCCTCGACCATCTTATCCAGCTTCCGCACCTCCTCCGAGCTGAAGGTGTCCGGACTGGAGTCGCGACTCTCCCGCTGGGGAGGAGGGGGCCAAACTAAGGGACCCTTGCCACGTTGGTGGCGGCGAGTGTGTCGATCAGCAGCACTCCCCTCTGATCCTTCCCCCCTTTGGGGGGAAGGCCGTGGGCCACGCGCACGGCTCCTGGGTGGCTGGACGCCACTGGTTCCAGAAGCTGCATTGCCCTGCGACAGTTCCTCCAGGCACTCGTCCAGTGAGGAGGTGTCAAGCATTTCCTCCTCTCCTGCGGGACGTGACTGTTCCCCCGATGGTCCGGCTTGCTCCTCCTCCTCCTCCTGCTCGGAGGTGCTGTCACTGGCAGCTTCAGGGTCCTGGTCGTCACCAGCTGAAAGCAGGAATGCACAAGAGTAGCTTCAGAGTGAGGAGACGGCGTCAGCGAGGGAGTTAGGACTGGTGGCATTCAGCGCATTGGTGGGACAGTGGCAAAGGAGGTAGCTCGGATGGGCCAGTGCGACGCAAGAGGGCCAAAAGGCGAGGTCCTTACCATTGCCGGGCAGTGGAGGGTCGGATACTCCGCACGCTGTGGGGACGATCACACGGGCTCCCATGAGCACACACATGCGCTCCTCCAGCCGGGTGAGCTTCTGCAGCTTGGCGCGGCCACCCCTGGCACGGGCCTGGCGATTAAAGGCTACTTTAGCCTGCAAGAGAAAGGACGGGCTGTAAGTGCGCAGTGTAGCCCTGATGTAGTGTGCACTGCCCCCCATGGTGGAATAGCTTGGCCAGAGTGAAGCCCTGATGTAGTGTGCACTGCCTCCCATGGTGGAATAGCTTGGCCAGAGTGAAGCCCTGATGTAGTGTGCACTGCCTCCCATGGTGGAATAGCTTGGCCAGAGTGAAGCCCTGATGTAGTGTGCACTGCCTCCCATGGTGGAATAGCTTGGCCAGAGTGAAGCCCTGATGTAGTGTGCACAGCCTCCCATGGTGGAATAGCTTGGCCAAAGTGTAGAGTGCCGAATGGCCATTTGATGCTCATGACTGTCCCAATGCTGCTGGCTGAGGGCTGGCCAATAGGACTTTCAGCTCCCTTTGCCCATCATGTCAGGTGTACATGCAAGAATGAGGAGGAGACTGGAAAGGCTACTCACCTTGACAATCCTGGTCAGGTCGTTGTATTTTTTACAACATTGTTTGTGGGTCCTGGGGGCATCGCCGGTGAACGTCACCCTCTGGGCGATCTGCTTCCAGGCTTTGGTGTAGTCGTGGTGGGTTGGATTCTTCCCACTCTCTGGGAACAAGATCTTGCGCCTCACCTCCAGAGCTGTGACCATTATGTCCAGATCACCCTCTGAGAAGCGCAGGGCACGCTGACGGGCCTTCTCTGGCGTTGCCATGACTCCCTGGGGCTGAGCAGCAGTGTTGAGGCCTCTTTGCAAGGCTGCAGTGTGCAGGGCGTGGCAGCAGACCAATTCGTCCCTTCCCCCTTTAAGAGCTGGTCGGCGCCACGGGGTCTGCTGTCAGTCCAAAAATGACCGCACCCACGCTGCGCCCCGCCTGGGCGCTATCCCTCTGGACCGCCGGCTTAGCACCTAAAGATAGTAGTGGAACGCCTCTTTTAGCGCTCCACCAACCTCTTAGGGCGAAGCCACTGAATTCCCGGCAATGGGGCGCTACTTTGGGGCGGGCGCTAACTTCGGGCAGGCGCTAAGGTTAGCGCCCCAAAACTGCCTATACTGAAAATCTAGCCCAGAGAGTTGTCGGGATCGGGAACGCTCTACCTGAAAAGGTCATGAGCTGATTCCATCAATGATTTTAAAAGGGAATTGGGCGGGTACTTGAGGATAAGGATCTTACAGGGTTACGGACAACAAGCAGGGATGTGGGACAAAGCACGAGTGCTCATTCTAAGAGCCAGCACAGGCACGATGGGCCGAATGGCCTCCTTGGTGATGTACGTTTCAATGATTCTATGAAAACTAACAGAACCAAACAAACAAATGATCTTCCTTGGTTATCGATCATTTCACTAAATTTCAACAGAGAACTCTATACACAAACAAGAATTTATATTTATATGGTGCTTTTAAAACATCTCACAGCACTTTACAGTAGCGCAGTCAGAAAATAATCAACACACATACTTTGTTCATGGTCCAGTGGACTTACACAAAGTTCCTTCACAACTGTAACAATTTTATTCCGGTTGCTGTGACGGCTGCGCTCACTCTGCTCGTACACCTGGTCTCCAAAGGAGGCAAAACAGGACTAATGCTGCCGAGCTCAGCTCTTTTGATCAGAAAATATCAACTGTTTTGCCTCACCAGGAAATGTACAAAAGAAGGTTGGATCTCAAACAAGCGTGCTAAGCTTGAATAAAGGAGACTATGAAGGTATGAGAGCGGAATTGAGTAGAGTGGATTGGGAAAATCGATTAAAGGGTAAGACGATACATGATCAGTGGTGTACATTTAAGGAGTTATTTTACAACTTCCCAAAAATATATATTCCACTGAGAAGAAAAGGGTGTAAAAGAAAAGACAGCCATCCGTGGCTAAGTAAAGAAATTAAGGATAATATTCGACTAAAAACAAGGGCATATAAGGCAGCCAAATCTAGTGGGAGGATAGAGGATTGGGAAAACTTTAAAAGACAGCAAAAAATAACAAAAAGATTGATTAAGAAAGGGAAGATAGATTATGAAAGTAAATTAGCAAAAAATATAAAAACAGATAGTAAGAGTTTTTATAGTTATATAAAAAGAAAAAGGGTGGCTAAAGTAAATGTTGGTCCCTTAGAGGATGAGACCGGGAAATTAATGGTGGGAAATATGGAGATGGCAAAAACACTGAATGAATATTTTGTATCAGTCTTTACAGTAGAAGACACTAAGAATATCCCAACACTGGACAAACAGGGGGCTATAGGGCGGGGAGGAGCTAAACACGATCAAAATCACTAAGGAAGTGGTACTCGGTAAAATAATGGGACTCAAGGTGGATAAATCAGCTGGACCTGATGGCTTACATCCTAGGGTCTTGAGGGAAGTGGCGGTAGGGATTGTGGATGCATTGGTAATAATTTTCCAAAACTCCCCGGACTCAGCAAAGGTCCCGGCAGACTGGAAAACTGCTAATGTAACGCCCTTATTTAAAAAGGGCAGTAGACAGAAGGCTGGAAATTATAGACTGGTTAACCTAACATCTGTGGTAGGTAAAATATTGGAGTCCATTATTAAGGAGACAGTAACAGGACATTTGGATAATCATAATTTAATAGGACAAAGTCAGCATGGTTTTATGAAGGGGAAGTCATGTTTGACAAATTTGCTGGAGTTCTTTGAGGAAGTAACATATAGGGTGAATAAAGGGGAACCAGTGGACGTAGTGTATTTAGACTTCCAAAAGGCATTTAACAAGGTGCCACACAAAAGATTATTGCTTAAGATAAAAAATCACGGGATTTGGGGTAATATTCTGGCATGGATAGAGGATTGGCTATCTAACAGAAGGCAGAGAGTTGGGATAAATGGTTCATTCTCAGACTGGCAATCAGTGGTGTTCCGCAGGGGTCAGTGCTGGGTCCCCAACTCTTTACAACCTATATTAACGATTTGGAGGAGGGGACCGAGTGTAACATATCAAAGTTTGCAGATGATACAAAGATGGGAGGGAAAGTAGTGAGTGAGGAGGACATAAAAAACCTGCAAGGGGACATAGACAGGCTAAGTAAGTGGGCAGAGATTTGGCAGATGGAATACAATACTTAAAAGTGTGAGGTTATGCACTTTGGCAGGAAAAATCGTAGAGCAAGTTATTATCTTAATGGCAAGAAACTGGAAAGTACTGAAGTACAAAGGGATCTAGGGGTCCTGGTGCACGAAACTCAAAAGGTTAGAATGCAGGTGCAGCAAGTGATTAAGGAGGCCAATGGAATGTTGGCTTTCATTGCTAGGGGGATAGAATATAAAAATAGGGAGGTATTGCTTCAGTTGTACAAGGTATTGGTGAGACTGCACCTGAAATATTGCATACAGTTTTGGTGTCCTTACTTAAGAAAAGACATACTTGCTCTCGAGTCAGTACAAAGAAGTTTCACTCAGTTAATCCCGGGGATGAGGGGATGGACATATGAGGAGAGGTTGAGTAGATTGGGACTCTACTCATTGGAGTTCAGAAGAATGAGAGGCGATCTTATTGAAACATATAAGATTGTGAAGGGGTTGGATCGGGTGGATGCGGGGAGGATGTTCCCAATGATTGGTGAAACTAGAACTAGGGGGCATAGTCTTAGAATAAGGGGCTGCTCTTTCAAAACTGAGATGAGGAGGAACTACTTCACTCAGAGGGTGGTAGGTCCATGGAATATGCTGCCCCAAAAAGCTGTAGAAGCTACATCATTACATAAATTTAAAACAGAAATAGACAGTTTCCTAGAAGTAAAGGGAATTAAGGGTTACGGGGAGCGGGCAGGAATTTGGTCATGAGTCTAGGTTCGGATCGGTCATGGCCCTGTGGGTAGCGGAGTGGGCCCAGGGGCCGTGTAGCCTGATCCTGCTCCTATTTCGTGTGTCTAATTCTGTTAGATTCAGGAGATGGTTCTGTGATAGTAGATTGATGGTTAGGATCAGATCAGCCATGATCTTATTGAATGGCGGAGCAGGCTCGAGGGGCCAATTGGCCTACTCCTGCTCCTATTTCTTATGTTCTTATGTTCTTATGTAGGCAGCAGTGCTCATTGGCTGCCCAGGAAATTCCTATTTAGATTAAACTCCTTCACCCAGAGAGTGCTGAGAATGTGGAACTTGCTACCACAGGGAGTAGTTGAGGCGAAGAGCAGGGATGCCTTTAAGGGGAAGCTGGATAAACACATGGGAGAAAGGAATAGAAGGAGATGCTGATAGGGTGAGATGAAGAGAGATGGGAGGAGGCTCGTGTGGAGAATAAACACTGCATGGACCAGTTGGGCCGAATGGCCTGTTTCTGTGCTGTACAATCTATGTAATTCTATGTAATAAGACAGGAAAGAATTTTCCATAGAAACTAGAATTATCTTCTGCATTTTAATCCTGAACTTACAGTGATGACTTTTGTAAACTGCTTTTAAAGGGAATAACATCGGCCTTTGAATGTGGAAGGGGAAATGATTCCTGTTCTGTCAGTGGGAAAAGATTTCAAACATCAGTGTCACTGGAAAAGCACCGAGCCACACACACCCGAGTGAGAGTGTTCCAGTGCACTGACTGTGGAAAGAGCTTTAACCAGTTACACAGCCTGAAAAAACATCGCACCATTCACAGCGGGGAGAAACTGGTCACATGTTCTATGTGTGGACGAGGCTTCAACTGATTGTCCAACCTGGAGAGACACAAGGACACCCACACCATGGAGAAACCGTGGAAATGTCGGGACTGTGGGAAGGAATTCAATTACCCATCTGAGCTGGAAACTCATCAACACAGTCACACCAGGGAAAGGCCATTCACCTTCTCCGAGTGTGGGAAGGGATTCAGTAAGTCATCCAACCTGCTGGCACACCAGCGAGTTCACACCGGGGAGAGACCGTTCACCTGCTCCGAGTGTGGGAAGGGATTCAGTCAGTCATCCCGCCTTCAGACACACCAGCGAGTTCACACAGAGGAGAGACCGTTCAGTTGCTCTCACTGTGGGAAAAGGTTCAGGCAGTCATCTCACCTCATTGAGCACCAGTGCATTCACACTGGGGAGAGACCATTCACCTGCCCTGTGTGTGGGAAGGGATTCACGAATTCATTCGCCCTGCTGATACACCAGCACATTCACACTGTAGAGAGGCCGTTCACCTGCTCCCTGTGTGGGAAGGGATTCACTAATTCCTCCGACCTTCTGAGACACCAGCGCATTCACACTGGGGAGAGGCCGTTCACCTGCTCCGTGTGAGGGAAAGGATTCATTCAGTCATCCCACCTGCTGACACACCAGCGAGTTCACACTGGGGAGATACCATTCACCTGCTGTGTGTGTGGGAAGGGATTCACTCAGTCATCCAACCTGCTGACACACCAGCGAGTTCACACTGGGGAGAGGTCGTTCACTTGCTCAGTGTGTGAGAAGGGACTCAATCAGTCATCCAACCTGCTGAGACACCAGTGAGTTCACAAGTGACTGCAGGGGTTGGATTCTGCTGTTATTGCTGCTGTTAATCACATCCAGGACTGAACCATGTTCATTCTGACAATCGGAGCTTGTTTCTGCTGATGTTATTAACCCCCACAACTGGGCTAGAGTTTAATATTTTGGATATCATAGAGTTACACAGCACAGAAAGTGGCCCTTTGGCCCATCGTGTCCGCACCGGCCATCAAGCCCTGTCTATTCTAATCCCATTTTCCAGCACTTGGTCCGTAGCCTTGTATGCTATGGTGTTTCAAGTGCTCATCTAAATGCTTCTTGAATGTTGTGAGGGTTCCTGCCGCTACCACCCTTTCAGGCAGTGAGTTCCAGATTCCAACCACCCTCTGGGTAAAAAAGTTGTTCCTCCAATCCCCTCTAAACCTCCTGCCCCTTACCTTGAAACTATGCCCGCTGGTTATTGACCCCTCTACGAAGGGGAAAAGTTCCTTTCTATCCACCCTATCTATGCCCCTCATAATTTTGCACACCTCAATCAGGTCCCCCTCAGCCTTCTCTGCTCTAAGGAAAACAACCCCAGCCTGTCCAGTCTCTCTTCATAGCTGAAAACATAGCTCCAGCCCAGGTAACATCCTGGTGAATCTCCTCTGCACCATCTCCAATGCAATCACATCCTTCCTACAGTGCAGCGACCAGAACTGCACACAATGGCCTAGAAATTCAGTCGCGTTTGCGCCCACTTATTGGCTATAAAGTGGTTTGCGCCGGAAGTTTTTTAGCGCCCGAAATTGAGTTGGTCCCTAACATCGGCGTTAGCTGGTAGTGCTGCGCCGGCACCGATTATGTCATCGGTGTGCGCAGCGCCCCGGTTCCAATGGTAATCCGTCCCGATGGCCAAATTCAGTTGCGGCCGCCTCACCCGTCGCGGCCGCAAACAGCGTTTGCAAAACGGTGCCTTACAGCTCCGAGAGGCCGGCGCATAAAGGTGGAGGGGCGGCCGGCCGCTTTCCCGGCGGCCGCCTGGCTGCACCTCCCTCCCCGGACTCCTGCACCACCCCCCCGCGGCATTGGTGTGTGACTCCCGTGAGCCCGGCACTTCTCCGTGGTGCCGGGCTCATTTGACGGGGGAATCCAGCGGTGATCTCACGGCTGCAGGCAGCTCCTCCTTAAGAGAAGGAGGAGGCCTGCAGTACCCCAGCCTGCCGCACTGCACCGGTTGCCGCAGCGGCAGCTGGGCGCTGGAAACTGACATTCTTCACCCCAAACGAGGCGGCCAAACCCTCCAATAGCGCCCGCCTCTGTCTTGGGGCGGCGCTACTGAATTTCAGGCGGGCGCTAGGGGAATCCGGCCCAGCGCTAAATTTCGGGCACTAAAGACCTGGCGCGGCGATGCCGAATTTTTAGCCCAATATTCCAGCTGTGGCCTAACTAGCGTTTTCTACAGCTCCATCATAACCTCCCTGCTCTTATATTCTATGCCTCGGCAAATGAAGGCAAGTATCCCATATGCCTTTTTAACTACCTTATCTACCTGTCCTGCTGCCTTCAGGGATCTATGTACATGCACACCAAGGTCCCTCTGATCCTCTGTCCTTCCGAAGACCCTACCATTCATTGTGTATTCCCTTGCCTTGTTAGTCCATCCAAAATGCATCACCTCACATTTTTCAGGGTTATATTCCATTTGCCACTGTTCCGCCCATCTGACCAACCCGTCTATATCGTCCTGTAGCCTGAGGCTTCCCTCCTCACTATTTACTACACCACCAATTTTCGTGTAATCTGTGAGCTTACTGATCATACCTCCTGCAGTGGTGTGGAGATGCCAGAGTTGGACTGGGGTGGACAAATGTAAGAAGTCACACAACACTAGGTTATAGTCCAACAGCTTTATTTGAAATCACAAGCTTTCAGAGCGCTGCTCCTTCTTCAGGTGAAGTGGAGAAATGCATAAAGACACAGCTTATATAGTCAGAGAATCATGTCAGATGTTTACAGGTAACCTTTCCAACTGCCATTTATCACACCTCGGCAGAGAGATAATCACAGCAGTCAAAGGTGTGAATGGTGTCCAAACAGGTCAGTCAGGGAAACATTACATCAAAGAACAATGAGGTGGGGTCACAAGTGGTCAAATATTGCAGATGCTGGGGTCTGTATGACAAACAAAAAAACAGACAAAAAACATTTTTTTTTGGCTGGAAATCACAGCAGGTCCGGCCGCATCTGTGTAGAGAGAACAAGCCAATGTCGACTCGAGTCTGGATGACCCTGCATCAGGTGGGGTTACATGTAGCATGACATGAACCCAAGATCTCGGTTGAGGCCGTCCTCATGGATGCGGAACTTGGCTATCAGTTTCTGCTCGACGATTTTGCATTGTCGTGTGTCTCGAAGGCCACTTTGGAGAATGCTTACCCGAAGATCGGAGGCTGAATGTCCTTGACTGCTGAAGTGTTCCCCGACTGGGAGGGAACACTCCTGCCTGGTGATTGTTGCGTGGTGTCCGTTCATCCGTTGTCGCAGTGTCTGCATGGTCTCGCCGATGTACGATGCTCCGGGGCATCCTTTCCTGCAACGTATGAGGTAGACAACGTTGGCCGAGTCACATGAGTATGTACCATGTACCTGGTGGGTGGTGTCCTCACGTGTGATGATGGTATCTGTGTTGATGATCTGGCATGTCTTGCAGAGGTTGCTGTGGCAGGGTTGTGTGGTGTCGTGGTCGCTGTTCTCCTGAAAGCTGGGTAATTTGCTGTGAACGATGGTCTGTTTGAGGTTAGGCGGCTGTTTGAAAGCGAGTAGTGGAGGCGTGGGGATGGCCTTAGCGAGGTGTTCGTCGTCATCGATGACATGTTGAAGGCTGCGAAGAACATGGCGTAGTTTCTCTGCTCCGGGGAAGTACTGGACGACGAAGGGTATTCTGTTGGTTGTGTCCCGTGTTTGTCTTCTGAGGAGGTCTATGCGATTTTTCGCTGTGGCCCATCGGAACTGTCGATCGATGAGTCGAGCGTCATATCCCGTTCTTACAAGGGTGTCTTTCAGTGTCTGTAGGTGTCCATCGCGTTCCTCCTCGTCTGAGCAGATCCTGTGTATTCGCAGGGCTTGTCCGTAGGGGATGGCTTCTTTAACGTGATTAGGGTGGAAGCTGGAGAAGTGGAGCACCGTGAGGTTGTCCGTGGGCTTGCGGTAGAGTGAAGTGCTGAGGTGTCCGTCTTTGATGGAGATTCGTGTGTCCAGGAATGAGACTGATTCTGAGGAGTAGTCCATGGTGAGTTTGATGGTGGGATGGAACTTGTTGATGTTATCGTGTAGTCTTTTCAGTGATTCTTCACCGTGGGTCCATAGGAAGAAAATGTCGTCGATGTATCTGGTGTATAGCGTTGGTTGGAGATCCTGTGCAGCGAAGAAGTCGTGCTCGAACTTGTGCATGAAGATGTTTGCATATTGGGGTGCGAATTTGGTCCCCATGGCTGTTCCGTGTGTTTGGGTAAAGAACTGGTTGTCGAAGGTGAAGACATTGTGGTCAAGGATGAAGCGGATGAGTTGTAGGATGGCGTCTGGAGATTGGCTGTTGTTGGTGTTGAGTACTGAGGCTGTCGCAGCAATGCCGTCATCGTGGGGGATACTGGTGTAGAGTGCCGAGACGTCCATCGTGGCGAGGAGTGTTCCTGGTTCAACTGGTTCTGCACCCATGAGGACGGCCTCAACCAAGATCTTGGGTTCATGTCACGCTACATGTAACCCCACCTGATGCAGGGTCATCCAGACTCGAGTCGACATTGGCTTGTTCTCTCTACACAGATGCGGCCGGACCTGCTGTGATTTCCAGCCAAAAAAAATGTTTTTTGTCTGTTTTTTGTTTTTCATACAGACCCCAGCATCTGCAATATTTGACCCCTTGTGACCCCACCTCATTGTTCTTTGATGTAATGTTTCCCTGACTGACCTGTTTGGACACCATTCACACCTTTGACTGCTGTGATTATCTCTCTGCCGAGGTGTGATAAATGGCAGTTGGAAAGGTTACCTGTAAACATCTGACATGATTCTCTGACTATATAAGCTGTGTCTTTATGCATTTCTCCACTTCACCTGAAGAAGGAGCAGCGCTCCGAAAGCTTGTGATTTCAAATAAAGCTGTTGGACTATAACCTGGTGTTGTGTGACTTCTTACATTTATACCTCCAACATTCATATCTAAATCATTAATGTACACTACAAACAGCAAAGGTTCCAGCACCAATCCCTGTGGTACACCACTGGACACAGGCTTCCAGTCACAAAAACAACCTTCGACCATCACCCTCTGCCTCCTGCCACTAAGCCAATTTTGGATCCAATGTGCAAAATTGCCCTGGATCCCATGGGCTCTTACCTTCTTGACCAGTCTCCCATGCGAGACTTTGTCAAATCCTTACTGAAGTCCATGTAGACCACATCAACTGCAGTACCCTCATCCACAGACCTAGTCACCCCCTCGAAAAATTCAATCAAATTGGTCAGACATGATCTCCCCCTGACAAAGCCATGCTGACTATCCTTGATTAATCCTTGCCTCACCAAGTGGAGACTAATTCTGTCCCTCAGAATTTTTTCCAATAATTTCCCTACCACTGATTTTAGGCTCACTGGCCTGTAATTCCCTGGTTCATCCCTACTACCCTTCTTGAATAATGGTACTACGTTAGCTGTCCTCCAGTCCTCTGGCACCTCCCCTGTGGCCAGAGAGGTTCTGAAAATTTGTGTCAGAGCCCCTGCAATCTCCTCCCTTGCCTCACACAGCAGCCTGGGATACATCTCGTCTGGGCCTGGGGATTTATCCACTTTTAAACCCGCTAAAACCGCTAGTACCTCCTCCCTCTCAATACTAAGTTGTTAAAGCATATCACAATCCCCCTGCCTGATTTCTATGCCTACATCGTCCTTCTCCATCGTGAACACAGATGCAAAATGTTAATTTAAAACCTCACATCTTCCGGCTCTACACACAGATTGCCACTTTGGTCCCTAATGGGCCCTACTCTTTCCCTGGTTATCCTCTTGCCCTTAATATACTTATAAAACACCTTGGGATTTTCCTTTATTTTGCCTGCCAGTGTATTTTCATGCCCCCTCTTCGCTCTCCTAATTTCCTTTTAAAGTACCCCCCCTGCACTTTCTATACTCCTCTAGGGCTTCCACTGTTTTTAGTCCTTTGTATCTGCCAAATGCCTCCGTTTTTTTCCTAATCCACTCTTGTATATCCTTTGCCATCCAGTGTTCCCTTTTCCATGACTACCTTAAATCTCACCGAATTATGGTCACTGTCACCAAAATGCTCTCCTACTGACACTTCTACCACTTGCCCAGCTACATTCCCTAGAATTAGGTCCAGTACCGCCCCCTCTCTTGTAGGACTTTCTACATGCTGGCTCAAAAAGCTCTCCTGGATGCACTTTAAGAATTCTGCACCCTCTAAGCCTTTCACACTCTGACTATCCCAGATAATATTGGGGAAGTTGAAATCCCTTACTATTATTACCCTATTATTTCTACACTTCTCTGAGATTTGCCTACATATCTGTTCCTCTATTTCCCCCTGACTGTTTGGGGGCCTATAGTACACTCCCAGCAAAGTGCTTGCCCCCTTTTTGTTTTTAAGTTCTACCCATATGGCCTCATTAGAGGAACCTGCTAAGATATCAGCCCTCCTTACAGCAGTAATTGACTCCTTGATTAATATTGCAAAATCCCCTCCTCTTTTACACCCCCCTCTGTCTCGCCTGAAGATTCTATACCCCAGAATATTGAGCTGCCCCTCCCTCAACCTCTGTGATAGCAACAATATCATGCTCCCATGTGTTCATCAACACCTTCAATTCATCTGCCTTACTTGCAAGACTCCTTGCATTAAAATAAATGCCATCTAGCCTTGCCATACTCCCTTGTGCTGTTACATATTTGCGCTGACTTGTTTTTTCCTCTATATTTGGTTGTGCATCACCCCCTACTATAGCTCCACTCCGTATCCCATCCCCCTGCCAAGTTAGTTTAAACCCCCCCCAACAGTACTAGCAAACCTCCCCACAAGGATGTTGGTCCCGTTTCGGTTCGGGTGCAACACGTCCGATTTGTACAGGTCCCACCTTCCCCAGAAGCAGACCCAGTGATCCAGGAAACTAAAGCCCTCCCTCCTGCACCAACTCTTTAGCCATGCATTCATCTGCTCTATCCTTCTATTCCTATACTCACTGGCACGTGGTACCGGGAGTAATCCAGAGATTACAACCTTTGAGGTCCTGTTTCTTAATCTGCTACCTAGCTCCCTAAATTATTGTTGCAGGAACTCATCCCTCTTTCTACCCATGTCATTGGTACCAATGTGAACCACGACGTCTGACAGTTTGCCCTCCCCCTTCAGAATGCCCTTCAGCCGTTCAGTGACATCCGTGACCCTGGCACCAGGGAGGCAACATACCGTCCTGTAGTCATGTCTGCAGCCACAGAAACATCTATCTGTTCCCCCAATGATAGAATCCCCTATCACTATTGCTCTCCCACTCTTTTCCCTCCCCTCCTGTGCAGCTGAGCCACTCGTAGTGTCATGGACTTGGCTCTTGCTGCATTCCCCTGAGAAACCATCTCCCCCAGCAGTATCCAAAACAAAATCTGTCGGAGAGGGAGTTGGACCCAGGGGACTCCTGCACCACCTTCCTAGTTCTATTACTCTGTCTGGTGGTCACCCATTTCCTGTCTGCCTGTGCACTTTTTACCTGCGGTGTGATCATCTCGTTAAACTTGCTATCCACGAAGATCTCAGCTACGCGGATGCTCCACAGTGACCCCCCAGCTGCAGCTCCAGCTCCGAAATGTGGATTTCGAGTAGCTGCAGCTGGAGACACTTCCTGCACATGTGTTCGCCCTGGACACCGAAAGTGTCCCTGACTTCCCACATAGCACAGGAGGAGCACGCCACACTGCCGAGCTTCCCTGCCATGCCCTACCCTTAATTTACTCCCTTTACTTCCTTTAAATTAAAGAATATTAAATACACTAGGGACCTTACTTCTCTTTAAACATGACTTACTCTAAACTAGAGTCCTTACTTTCACATTATGACTGGACTGTAGAAATACTCACCAGGTCCTACTTACCAATCAGCTCCTTCCCTGGTTGTGACATCATAGCGGTTTCGCAGTTGTTGTTGTTTGACTGCTCCCGCTCTCGGACTCTTTCCTTGTGTAAAGTAAGAACCAATTCCTACAGGGTGAAAAGTTAGGAAAAGCAAAGGCGAGACAAGCCCAGTTATAGTAACGGGATGAGTTAAAGATATTTACTCAGAGGGGTGGAAGGTGGGAAGTGGTGTTCCATGGGGATCGGTGCTGGGACCACTGTTGTTCACCATTTACATGAATGATTTGGACTTGGGAATCAGAAGTACAATTTCAAAATTTGCTGATGACACTAAATTGGGGGATGTAGTTAATACTGAGGAAGACTGTGATAGCATCCTTGTAGAATTATTCAGTTGTGTTCAGTAAATAGCAGCATCTTTTAATTTGCTTTGACTGATCATATCACTATATAGTTATGTGAAAAACAGAAATCATTAACAGCTCCCAATTTCAGAATTGTCAGATTGAAACTCAACTTCTTCCAAGTACAATCTAACATTTCAAAAATTGTAATGGATGTAGGTGAGATATTAGGACTGTTGTCTAACACAATCCAAACACAGTGACACACAGACAGATGGGCAGGTGTCGCTTCACAGCGAATCCTTTCAAGCCTCACTAAAAAGTGGCAGACTGGCAATCCATTGTTCACTAATGGAGTTGTGATCTTTGTAAATTAAGAAAGGAAATGCATGGAAATGTTTCAAAGAGTTGATTAACAGAGTGGGGCATCATCTCCCTTTGATTTCTATTTCTGACACCAGGCAACAGAAAAAGGTTATTACAACACGACATAAACAGAATCTTCAGGTGTGAGACATCAGACTTCAGAACAACACGTCTGCCAGCTCTGGCCACAAACCTCAGTACAGTCAACCTTTCAGCAGCTGCAGCCCTGATTAAATAACTAGTAGTTTAACATGTCTAGTAGAGCTTTTGTATCAAAATAGAAGCAATGTATTTGTGACAAACACACAATTCATAATTACATCACAATGTGATTGTGAGGATCGATTATCGCCTCTTGATACCTTCCATGCCCACCGGTCGAGGAAGGTATCCAGTGAACCGGTGGACACCGCCTGCTCCCTCTCCAGGGCCACCCGGGCAAGGACAAGACTGCGGGAGAGAGGCAGGCAGCCAGAGTGACCCCGCCATGGGCCCCGCCCATCCTGGACCTACAAATTGCTGTTTTCGCCAGGCTCAAGAGCAGGTCCAGGAGAAGATCCTCTGACTTACCCACCCCCCTCCGCACTGGGTGGGCAAAGATTAGGAGTGTGGGGCTAAAGTGTAACCAAGAGTTGAGGAGCAGCCCCTTCAGGTAACTATACAGGGGCTGCAACCTCTCACACTGAATATATACACGGCCCATGGACTGCTCTAGGCTACAAAAACCACATCTGACCTTGGAGTCTGGAAAGGAGTTTAAAAACTGTTGCACACAACAGCTCCTTGTAACAGTCTCCACCCCAGATCCCCAATGGTGCAGGGAAGGACCCCCGTGTAGAGAGCCCTCCATTGGGGAACCTTGCCTCCGCCGGACAGCAAGATGACCTGCCCGTCTGATTGAGATTGGGCAATAAACTAAAGTAATCAATAAATGAGGCAGAAACCTGAGTCCCCGGGTCCTCTGCCCTGGTGTGAAGTACGCTGGCCACCAATTTTCCATTACTGACTCGCACTTCAGGCCCCGCCCAGTCTGGTTTAATTACTAAATGTTTTCTAACTCGGGTTCAGGCCTGTCATTGTGAGGGAAACAAGGCCTCATTTATTGGTGTGTCCCACCCGAGCGGCTGTTAATGGCTTTAATAAACTGGCAGCAAGGTTGCTTTAGAGGTGGAAAGTGGTGAAAAACGCCACTAGCGATGCCTCAAAACTCACGGACAGAGAAATCCACTTCATCAGCGCCCCTGCCACAGGACTCAATATCCACCCCCACCACCACTGGTGCACTGTGTCTGCAGTATGTACAGTCTACAAGATGACCACGGTCAGGTCGTGTGGAGTCAAGTGCCAGGCAGCAGAATGGATGGAAAGATCGCAACAAACTTCCCTTAACTCCAACCCTCTGATTTCTGTTTTGTAACCAACTTTCCATCCATTCTGCTGCCTGGTCCTTCACTCCACACGGCCTGACCTGGGTCATCTTGTCGATCTTACAAACTGTTATGGATAGCAAGCTGGTTACAAAACAGGAAACAGAGAGTAGGGGTTAAGAGTGGCAAAAGGTGGGAAGTGGTATTCCACAGGGATCGATGCTGGGACCACTGTTGTTCACCATTTACATAAACTATTTGGACTTGGGAATCAGAGGTACAATTCCAAAATTTGTCAATAACACCAAATTGGGAGGTAGAGTTAATACTGAGGAAGACTGTGACAAAATCATGGGTTAAACTCCCTCTCTAACAGCACTGTGGGAGCAACTTCACCACACCGACTGCAGCAGTTCAAGAAGGCGGCTCCCCACCACCTTCACAAGGGCAACTAGGGATGGGCAATAAATGCTGGCCTTGCCAGCGATGCCCACATCCTATGAACGAATATTTAAAAAACGCAAGACTTCCAGAATGGGAGGGCAATTAGCAAATGAATTTTAAGAAAGGTTGTGCATTTTGGTAGGAATAATAAGGAGGCCACAAACTTCTTAGAAAATAAGAGTCTAAATGGGGTAGAGGAGCAAAGGGATCTCGGGGTCCAGATACACAAATCACTAAAAGAAGCGACGCAGGTTAATGAGGCCATAACAGGAGCAAACAATGGACTGGGGATCATTTCTAGAGGGATAGAATTGAAAAGCAGCAAAGTGATGTTAAACTTGTATAGAACCTTGGTTAGACCACACTTGGCGCACAGTGCACAGTTCTGGTCTCCATATTATAAAAAGGATATAGAGGCACTGGAGAAGGTGGAAAAAGGCTTTGCAAGGATGATCCTAGAACTGAGAGGATATACTTATCAGGAAAGGCTGAACAGGCTGGGGCTCTTTTCTCTAGAATAAAGAGATGGCCGATGGGTGACCTGATCGAGGTCTTTAAGATTATGAAAAAGTTATAGAGGGTGGACATGGAGAAAATGTTTCCATTTGTGGGGAGTCCAAAACTACAGGTCATAAATATAACACAGTCTCTAATAAATCCAATGGGGAATTCAGGAGAAACTTCTTTACCCAAAGAGAGATAAGAATGTGGAACGTGCTACCACAAGGAGTAGTTGAGGCAAATAGCACAGATACATTCATGGGGAAGGTAGATAAGCACATGAGGGAGAAAGGAATAGAAGGATATGCTAATAGGGTTAGATGAAGAGTGGTGGGAGGAGACTCGTGTGGAGCAGAAACACTGGCATTGACCAGTTGGGCCGAATGGCCTGTTCCTGTGTTGTAGACTCTGTAATTCTATGTAACTCTGTGTAACTATGTCTTCTGACTCCTGACATAGCTGGAAAAGCTTTTACTATTATTACCACAATTGTACACCATCTTCATTTCCAAAGATCTCTTAGCCTCTCTAATGGCTGCTTTTGGCTCCCTCAATTGTGGGTGATATTTGTTCCTATTCTCCTATAAACTGAACTCACCTTGATCTGAGCTGGGTTCAAAGTAAGACAATTCGGGGAGTCAGGAATCATTCACCCCGAGACCTACGCTGGCCGGTGAAACCCCAGACGGATCCTCAGTAAGGATTCCTCTGGCTCCTCTCCATATATTTGTCAGGATACTGAAGCCCAGCTTTCTTACCGTCCACTCCTGGAGGCCCCGCTCCCTGAGCCTACAACCTTCAGCAGGGTCAGTGGTGGAGTTCCACAGCTGGAGTGATCCCAGAGTAACTGTCGGGATCGCACCCCTGTGGATGTTCCAGGTCGTGTATTTTTAGTTATCCTGGTGTCTAACACACACACATCAATGAAACAGGGAATTCTTGGAAACACGCTGCAGGTCCTTCTTTATCTGGAGATCAAATGTCTGTTGTATAATTGTACCAGCAGTTAACAGGCTCCTGTGAACTCCTCTGTCTGCTATTTTAATGCAGACTTTAACCAATTTATTTTAAACGGGTTTATTTTAAATGGGTTAATGCCTGCCTTAAAATGGTAGACTCAGGTGTGGTGTATGTAACCTGTTCCACCTTAAGAGAACGTAAGCCTGGTCCACCTTAAGAAAGGTACTACTTTCTTTGGCTGCTGTATACATAATACCGGTGGTGACCACACCGGTATATAAGCACAGTGTAATAATATTGTATTCAGTATAGTCCGACCTCCAACCAGTAAAGACCTGTTGAATTTACTCTTGTGGTCTGTGTAGTAATTCTCACTATAACACACAGACTTAACAGTGGCGATGAGTCCAATTCTTACCCTGCTGCAGTAATTTCCACGGCGACTATGTCCACAGACAGGACGTCGAAGAGAGGTTTCCACCCTCATCGCCTACGGGAAGACACGTCGAGTGGCAGGCATCGAGCAACCGGAGTGCAGAAGACATCCTGACCTCGAAGCCTCCATCAGCGACTGTCAGCTTCTTCTACTACCTTGTGGTGGGTAAGCCAGGCAGCGACGCGACAGAAAGTCAACCGCATTGGCTGTACAGACGGGGCTGGGAAGACGGAGGAATAAAGGCGGTGAGGCCGATCGCGACCTGAGATAAGGGCCGGGCCGCTTTCGAGCGAGAGGCGCAGCGCGGGACATCGATCGCGACCGGAGATAAGGGCCGCATTCGGGCTAAAGGCGCAGCGTCTGGGTGAACTGAAGGCGCGAGAGCTGCGGTGAAGCGGAGACAGCGTCGGGGGATGGGTGAAGACCGCCAAGCGTGGGAAAACCGCCATTTTGTGGGTGGAGGACGACGACAAGAGCGGGAAGCCGCCATCTTGGATAACATTAAAAATACGATAAATTGCTACGATGCCTAAACATGGGAACATTAATGCCTTCGACAGTGATATGGAGGACTGGGCTATGTATGTAGAATGCATACAAAACTATTGTAAGGCAAATAAAATTCCTGATGCAGATAAAGCACTAACATTACTAAACTTAATGGGTGCGAAGACATACGGGCAATTGAAACACCTGTTATCACCAGATGAACTGGCGGATAAGACGTTCGAACAGATTGTTACTGTCCTAAAAAATCATCTTAACCCCACGCCGCTGATGGTAGCAGAACGATTTAAATTTTACGATAGAAGACAGCTGCAAAATGAAGGCAATGCTGAATATTTGATGGAATTACGTAAGCTAGCAAAATATTGTCAGTTTGGAACGGGACTGACAGAGGCACTTCGAGATAGATTTGTGTGTGGTTTATTTAAACAGGATACACAAAGGCGACTGCTCGAGGAGAATGAGCTGTCTCTCGAGAAGGCGGTCACTATGGCAGCAGCACACGAGGCCGCAGCGAGAGCCACGGCAGTAATGCAGCTACGGCCACCGGAACTCGGTACAAACAAATTGGGTTTGAGTTCTGTCAAATGTTATCGTTGTGGAAAGACAACGCACGATCAGAACCAGTGTTGGTTTAAAAACCAAGAATGCAGAACGTGTGGCAGGCTTGGCCACATAGCTAAAGTATGCCGGTCAGGAAAGAAGACCAGCAACAAAAAGTCACCGCAAGGAAAATATGCAAAGGTACACAAGGTGACAAAGAACAGTTTGACCACACAGAAGTCAGATTCAGACGCTAGCAGTAATGAACTGGATAGCTTAAGAATACACAACGTTGGTAAGGATACAGACCTCCAGACAATTTGGGTCACTCTTAAGATAGCAGGAGTCCAAGTAAAAATGGAATTGGACACTGGATCGGCATTGACGGTCATGAATAAGAAAGATTACAGAAGGTTATTTCAACATATTCCCTTACAGGATACGGAGATTATATTGAAAATGTACATGGGGCAAAGAGTGTACCCCATCGGAAAAATAGAGGTAGAAGTGGTCCACAAGGGCGAAGGAAGCCAAGTAATGGACTTATATGTGCTACCTGAAGGAGGTCCACCACTACTAGGACGGGAGTGGATTAGGAAAATGAATATGGACTGGCACTCCTTGAAAGCACTAACGGTAGATTCCGGGGAAACAGCTGTCAAACTTAAACGATTGTCCAGAATATTGGATGAGGCTAAAGAGGTGTTCCAGCCGGGACTGGGAACACTGAGAGGAATTGCGGCAAACATCAAGATTGATGAACATGCACAACCAAAATTTTTTAAAGCCAGACCGGTACCCTATGCAATACGACCTGCGGTTGAAGCGGAGCTGGAAGCACTAGAACGTTCAGGTGTACTGTCTAAAGTAGATTGGAGTGAGTGGGATACGCCCATTGTTCCTGTTATGAAACGTCCTGCGAACAATAAGCCAGGAGATCCAGGGAAGGTTCGCATCTGTGGAGATTTCAAAATCACCGTTATTCCGATGCTTCACGCGGTGCAGTATCCGCTTCCATGGATTGAGGATATTTTCGCTTCACTGTCTGGCGGGAAACACTTCACCAAGATAGACCTGGCGCAGGCGTACTAGGAGATGGAGGTTGAAGAAGAGTCACGCCAATACCTCACGATCAACACGCATCGAGGGTTGTACCGGTACAATAGGCTGGTTTTTGGAGTGGCATCGGCTCCAGCAATTTGGCAGAGGGCCATGGAGCAGGTATGACAGGGAATTCCAGGCACACAATGTTACCTGGATGATATTCTGATCACAGGTGATGGTGATGAACAACATCTCGCTAACTTGGAACTGGTGCTCAACAGACTGAAAGAGTATGGACTTAGAGTAAATCGGCAGAAATGTGAGTTCTTCCAGAAGCAGATCTCGTACTGTGGTCATGTCATTGACCGGGAGGGGCTTCATAAGTCTCCTGACAAGATAGAGGCAGTTGTAAAGGCTCCCGCTCCGGAGAATGTCTCTCAGTTGAGGTCGTTTCTAGGATTAATTAACTATTACCATAAATTTCTGCCAAATCTATCCACGGTACTGCATCCGTTGAACGCTCTTTTACAGAAAGGGGTACCATGGGACTGGGCGAAAACTGTAAGAAGGCATTTCGCAAAAGCAAAGAATTGATCACCTCAGAGGAAGTGTTGGCTCACTTCAACCCGACACTGCCTATTCGGTTGGCTTGTGATGCTTCTCCATATGGTATTGGGGCAGTACTCTCACATAAATTGCCAAATGGCACGGAAAGGCCAGTCGTGTTTGCATCCAGATCATTGACCTCCGCTGAGCGCAACTATGCGCAGATCGATAGGGAGGCCCTTAGCCTTGTATGGGGAGTGAAGAAGTTTAATCATTACCTACAGGGCCAAAAATTCACACTTCTGACGGACCATCAACCGTTGGTGTCCATTTTTAACCCTAAGAAGGGTGTTTCGGTGATGACAGCACAGCGTCTCCAGAGATGGTCTCTTTTCTTAGGGGCACATCAATATCAGATAGAATTCAAAGGTACGAAACAGCATGGCAATGCTGATGGTCTGTCGCGCCTGCCACTACCTGAAGATGAAGACACGACGAAAGTTGACCCTGTTGAGTTATTTCATTCGACCATTATCGAGTGTTTACCTGTCACCAATGCAAGTATTGAAAGAGAAACCAGGAACGACCCGACACTGTCCAGAGTCTACGAGGTGACAGTGAAAGGATGGCCAACACGGGGTGATCCTCTGTTACCGGCATTCTCGGCAAGGCGAGACCAGCTGTCCGTCTGCCATGGTACTTTGATGTACGGGACAAGAGTGATTATTCCTCCCAAGTTAAGGGAAAGAGTTTCAAAAGAACTACATGAAGGTCATCTGGGGGGAGTTAAAATGAAAAGTCTTGCTAGGGCTTACGTATGGTGGCCGGGTATTGACCAACAGATTGAGGAGTTAACGAAAAGCTGCGCTGGGTGTCAAAAAGTGCAAAATGCACCTCCGATAGCACCGCTACACCCATGGGAATGGCCTTCAGCCCCATGGCAACACGTACACATTGACTTTGCTGGTCCATTCATGGACTCCATGTTCCTAATCGCGGTGGACACACATTCCAAATGGCCAGAAGTCATCAAGATGAATACCACTACTTCAGAAAAGACAATTGCGGTGTTAAGAACAATATTCGCAAGGAACGGATTGCCAGAACAGATCTGTTCGGACAACAAACCACAGTTTGTATCGGAAGAATTCCAACAATTCTTAAAGAAGAATGGAGTTAAACATTATACCTCTGCCCCATATCATCCGGCGACAAACGGGTTGGCTGAAAGATTTGTCCAGACAGTCAAAAAGGCTATTAAGGCCATGAATGATGATCAGATTCTGTTGCAACACAAGGTCGATAAGTTCCTGATGTCATATAGAAACGCCGATCATGCCGTGACTAACCAAAGTCCTGCTATGATGTTTTATAACAGGAGGTTGCGGTCCAAGTTGGACTTGTTAAAACCAAATGTGCGGAGGGAAGTGGAAAACAAACAGTTTCGGCATATTAACAGCAAGACCACTCGAACTTTCGACGTAGGACAACCAGTGATGGCAAGGGGCTATGGAAATGACAAATGGCAGTCCGGAACAATCCGGGCCAGGCAAGGACCTCTGATGTACACCGTAGATATTGGTCATAATGTGATAAGGCATCATGCGGATCAACTGGTAGAGTCGAGAGCAAGGATCGAACCCATGGTTGTGACAGAGACAGCTGTGGAAGACGTTCATGAACCTGAAGCATCTACCTCGGCCGAGAATGTACTTGATGATGATGACACCCAATACATTGGCAACCAACTAGAGGAGGCACCTCAACAACAAGAATCAGAGACCACTGAAAGGCGTTATCCAAGCCGAATCAGAAAGCCTCCTGAGAGACTGAACCTTTGAACTGTTATACCTGAAGTTATATATGTATATATGTTATGTTTATTTGGGGATATGACTGTTAAGCTAAAAAGGGAGGATTGTGGTGTATGTACCCTATTCCACCTTAAGAGAACTTAAGCCTGGTCCACCTTAAGAAAGGTACTACTTTCTTTGGCTGCTGTATACGTAATACCGGTGGTGACCACACCGGTATATAAGCACAGTGTAATAATATTGTATTCAGTATAGTCCGACCTCCAACCAGTAAAGACCTGTTGAATTTACTCTTGTGGTCTGTGTAGTAATTCTCACTATAACACACAGACTTAACATCAGGACTGTCACATAAACACTTTAAATCTTCATAGAATAATTGCCAGTCATTTTTAGACTGGAAACTTAAACCTGCCATTTCACTTTCAGCCAGGAACAGATCACAGTTTGACACCAATCTCTGATTTGACAGCACATTCCCAGCATTCACCGTTGTTCATCCTGACTCTAACCACAGTTGTAAAGGAGCCTTCTGTTCCGTGCCTTGGAGCTCTGAACCATGGAAGAGAGCGGATGGGACACATTTCTTACAGGCCTCAAGATTAACCCTCACGGAGCCTTTGCTGTCAATGAAGAGAGACGAGAAAGACCAAAGTGCCGTTTGCCCCTCTCAGTGTGGCCCTGAAGGACTGTGTCCAGGCTGAAATTCTGTTCCCACCGTACGATCCTCCCCCAGATTGTCCTTTCTGAGCTCCAGCCAGGCAGAGTGACTACAAGAGGCCCCAGAGGCTCAAGTAGGCCTCAGTGCGGCATCGGCAGCGGCGGGAGATGGAGCAGCGCGGCAGAGCGACTGCAAGAGGCCCAGAGGCTCAGGTAGGCCTCAGTGCGGCATCGGCAGCGGGTGGAGGCGGAGCAGCGCGGCAGAGCGACTACAAGAGGCTCAGAGGCTCAGGTAGGCCTCAGTGCGGCATCGGCAGCGGGTGGAGGCAGAGCAGCGCGGCAGAGCGACTACAAGAGGCCCCAGAGGCTCAGGTAGGCCTCAGTGCGGCATCGGCAGCAGGTGGAGGCAGAGCAGCGCGGCAGAGCGACTACAAGAGGCCCCAGAGGCTCAGGTAGGCCTCACCAATCTTCAAGCTCAGGCAAGGAGAGAGGTAAAAAGTATTCAAGGTGTGACATCACCACAAAACAGGTAGGTGATTGGTTGGAGTATTTCTCTCGTTTTAAAACTTTAAGTCTGTGGTTTATAGTTTTTAAGGTTGCTGTGGTGTACCAAGGCCTTTCTGGTGCAGAGTGACTGTTGGTAAACCATTTAACTGGTGTAACTAGAGGGATTGATTTAATTTAAATCCAATTAATTAAAGGGGACACTAGCATCTAAAATCGGGCAGAGGGTGTCCATAACTAACAGTAAAAAATTTAATTAATTACATAGAATGGAGCAGGAGATGTGTTACTGTTGCGAGATGTGGGAGCCAGTGAACCCCATTGAGGCTCACGGTGATTACGTCTGTGACAAGTGTCTGCTGCTACAGGAACTCCAGCTCCGTGTTGATGAGGGAGGGGGATAAATACCTGGACTCTGTGTATCAGGAGGTGGTCACACCTATGAAGTTAAGTAATTCAGATGTAGCCCATGGTCAGGGACAGGACGGTGTGACTACGAGTGAGGCAGGTACGGGGATCCAGGAGGTAGAGCTGGAGGAGCCACAGCCCTTGCTCTTGACCAACAGGTTCGAGGTTCTTACTCCCTGTGGGGATGGGAGCAGGGACTGCAGGGAGGATGAGCAACCTGGCCACAGCACCATGGAACGGGGGGCAATTCAAGAGGGGGGAGTAAATAGAAATGTTGTAGTGGTAGGGGATAATATTATTAGGGGGATAGATAGAGTTCTCTGCAGCCGAGAGCAAGAGTCCCGAAGGCTGTGTTGCCTACCCGGTGCCAGGGTTAAGGACATCTCCTCTGGACTGGAAAGAAACTTGCAGTGGGAAGGGGTGGATCCAGTTGGCGTGGTCCATGTTGGTACAAACGACGTAGATAGGACTAGGAAGCCAGTTCTGTTAAAGGAGTATGAGCAGCTAGGGGTCAAATTAAAAAACAGAACCTCAAGGGTAATAATCTCTGGATTATTACCTGAGCCACGAGCGAATTTGGCTAGGACAAATAAAATTAGAGAGTTAAATGTGTGGCTCAAAGACTGGTGTGGGAGAAATGGGTTTTGCTTCCTGGGACACTGGCACCAGTACTGGGGCAGGAGGGAGCTGTTCCGTTGGGACGGGCTTCACTTGGCCAGTGCTGGGACTAGAGTCCTGGCGGATCATATAACTAGGGCTGTAGAGAGGGCTTTAAACTAACTAGTGGGGGGGGGAGGTTCCGAGAGAGCAAATAATAAAAATGACAACAGAGAAGGTCATAGACTTAGGTAGCAGTGGGGAAATTAAAAACCAGAGCATGTCAGGAAGGGGCAGAAGGTATGGCGTAAAAGGTAAAGTAATAAAAAGGGCAAAAGCAGGAACTAAGTGTCACAAAACATATTTGAAAGTTCTCTGTCTGAATGCACGTAGCATTCGTAACAAAATAGATGAGTTAATGGCACAAATAAGTACATATGGGTATGATCTTGTGGCCATTACAGAAACATGGCTGCAGGGTGACAATGCCTGGGTATTAAACATATCAGGTTATTTCACGATCAGGAAGGACAGGCAGGAAGGAAGGGGAGGTGGGGTGGCTATGTTAATAAAGGAAGGAATCACTGTAATACAGAGAAATGATATTGGGTCAAAAGATCAGGATAATGAAACAGTTTGGGTGGAGGTAAGGAATAATAAGGGGAAAAAAAGACTAGTGGGCGTAATCTATAGGCCTCCGAACAGTTGCAACTCTGTTGGACGGAGTATCAATCAGGAAATAGTTGAGGCTTGTAATAAGGGAGCATCTATAATTATGGGGGATTTTAACTATCATATTAATTGGACAAATCAAATTGGGCAGGGCTGCCTTGAGGATGAGTTCATTGAGTGTATTAGGGTTGGGTTTCTTGAGCAGTATGTAACTGAACCGACCAGGGGGCAAGCAACCTTAGATCTGGTCCTGTGTAACGAGACAGGATTAATTAAAAATGTCCTAGTAAAGGATCCCCTTGGAATGAGTGAGCATAACATGGTTGAATTCCATGTTCAATTAAAGGGTGAGAAGGTTGGATCTCAAACAAGCGTGCTAAGCTTGAATAAAGGAGACTATGAAGGTATGAGAGCGGAATTGAGTAGAGTTGATTGGGAAAATAGATTAAAGGGTAAGACGATACATGATCAGTGGTGTACATTTAAGGAGTTATTTTACAACTTCCAAAAAATATATATTCCACTGAGAAGAAAAGGGTGTAAAAGAAAAGACAGCCATCCGTGGTTAAGTAAAGAAATTAAGGATAGTATTCGACTAAAAACAAGGGCATATAAGGTTGCCAAATCTAGTGGGAGGATAGAGGATTGGGAAAACTTTAAAAGACAGCAAAAAATAACAAAAAGATTGATTAAGGGAAGATAGATTATAAAAGTAAATTAGCAAAAAATATAAAAACAGATAGTAAGAGTTTTTATAGTTATATAAAAAGAAAAAGGGTGGCTAAAGTAAATGTTGGTACCTTAAAGGATGAGACCGGGAAATTAATGGTGGGAAATATGGAGATGGCAAAAACACTGAATGAATATTTTGTATCAGTCTTTACAGTAGAAGACACTAAGAATATCCCAACACTGGACAAACAGGGGGCTATAGGGGGGGAGGAGCTAAACATGATCAAAATCACTAAGGAAGTGGTACTTGGTAAAATAATGGGACTTAAGGCGGATAAATCAGCTGGACCTGATGGCTTACATCCTAGGGTCTTGAGGGAAGTGGCGGTAGGGATTGTGGATGCATTGGTAATAATTTTCCAAAACTCCCTGGACTCAGCAAAGGTCCCGGCAGACTGAAAAACTGCTAATGTAACGCCCTTATTTAAAAAGGGCTGTAGACAGAAGGCAGGAAACTATAGACCGGTTAGCCTAATAACTGTGGTAGGTAAAATATTGGAGTCCATTATTAAGGAGACAGTAACAGGACATTTGGATAATCATAATTTAATAGGACAAAGTCAGCATGGTTTTATGAAGGGGAAGTCATGTTTGACAAATTTGCTGGAGTTCTTTGAGGAACTAACATATAGGGTGGATAAAGGGGAACCAGTGGACGTAGTGTATTTTGACTTCCAAAAGACATTTGACAAGGTGCCACACAAAAGATTATTGCTTAAGATAAAAAATCACGGGATTGGGGGTAATATTCTGGCATGGATAGAGGATTGGCTATCTAACAGAAGGCAGAGAGTTGGGATAAATGGTTCATTCTCGGACTGGCAATCAGTAACTAGTGGTGTTCCACAGGGGTCAGTGCTGGGTCCCCAACTCTTTACAATCTATATTAACGATTTGGAGGAGGGGACCGAGTGTAACATATCAAAGTTTGCAGATGATACAAAGATGGGAGGGAAAGTAGTGAGTGAGGAGGACATAAAAAACCTGCAAGGGGACATAGACAGGCTAAGTAAGTGGGCAGAGATTTGGCAGATGGAATACAATACTGGAAAGTGTGAGGTTATGCACTTTGGCAGGAAAAATCGTAGAGCAAGTTATTATCTTAATGGCAAGAAATTGAAAGTACTGAAGTACAAAGGGATCTGGGGTCCTGGTGCACAAAACTCAAAAGGTTAGTATGCAGGTGCAGCAAGTGATTAAGAAGGCCAATGGAATGTTGGCTTTCATTGCTAGGGGGATAGAATATAAAAATAGGGAGGTATTGCTTCAGTTGTACAAGGTATTGGTGAGACCGCACCTGGAATACTGCATACAGTTTTGGTGTCCATACTTAAGAAAAGACATACTTGCTCTCGAGTCAGTACAAAGAAGGTTCACTCGGTTAATCCCGGGGATGAGGGGATGGACATATGAGGAGAGGTTGAGTAGATTGGGACTCTACTCATTGGAGTTCAGAAGAATGAGAGGCGATCTTATTGCAACATATAAGATTGTGAAGGGGTTGGATCGGGTGGATGCGGGGAGGATGTTCCCGATGATGGGTGAAACTAGAACTAGGGGGCATAGTCTTAGAATAAGGGGCTGCTCTTTAAAAACTGAGATGAGGAGGAACTACTTCACTCAGAGGGTGGTAGGTCCATGGAATATGCTGCCCCAAAAAGCTGTAGAAGCTACATCATTACATAAATTTAAAACAGAAATAGACAGTTTCCTAGAAGTAAAGGGAATTAAGGGTTACGGGGAACGGGCAGGAATTTGGACATGAGTCTAGGTTCGGATCGGTCATGGCCCTGTGGGTAGCGGAGCGGGCCCAGGGGCCGTGTAGCCTGATCCTGCTCCTATTTCGTGTGTCTAATTCTGTTAGATTCAGGAGATGGTTCTGTGATAGTGGATTGGCGGTTAAGATCAGATCAGCCATGATCTTATTGAATGGCGGAGCAGGCTCGAGGGGCCAATTGGCCTACTCCTGCTCCTATTTCTTATGTTCTTATGTGATGCTAAACACTCAGATGGGAAAGACAAAAATCTACAACAATGTGTTTAACACAAAGCTGATTTATTTGGCATCTATCCAGGATATTAAACTCCAGCCCAGTTATAGGGTCATTAACCTCAGCAGAAATAAATCCCAACTGTCAGAATGAACATGGTTCAGTCCTGGATGTGATTAACAGCAGCAATGACAGCAGCATTCAACCCCTGCAGTGAATTGTGAACTGGCTGGTGTCTCAGCAGGGTGGATGACTGAGTGAATCCCTTCCCACATACGGAGCAGGTGAACGGCCTCTCCCCAGTGTGAACTGGCTGGTGTCTCAATAGGGTGGATGACTGAGTGAATCCCTTCCCACACATGGAGCAGCTGAATGGCCAATCCCCAGTGTGAGTGCGTTCGTGTTGTATCAGTTTCCTTTTGCTTTTAAAACTCTTCTCACAGTCAGAACATTTAAAAGGTCTCTCATCAGTGTGAACAAGTTGATGATCAGTGAGGTGGGATGAGCGAGTGAATCCCTTCCCACACACGGAGCAGGTGAACGGTCTCTCCCCAGTGTGAGTGCGCTGGTGTACAATGAGTTCAGATGACTGCCTGAATCCAGTCCCACAGTGAGAGCACCTGAACGGTATCTCGTCAGTGTGAGCACGTTGATGGCACATCAGTTCCCCGGAACTTTAATAGCACTTCCCGCAGTCCGAGCATTTAAAAGGTCTCTCCTCAGTCTGAACTCGCTGGTGTGTCAGCAGGTTGGATGAATTAGTGAATCCCTTCCCACACTCGGAGCAGGTGAATGGCCTCTCCCCAGTGTGAGTGCATTGGTGTCTCAGCAGACCACTTGCACTTTTAAAGCTCAGCTCACACTTAGAACATTTAAAAGGTCTCTTATCAGAGTGAACAAGCTGGTGTTTCAGCAGGTTGGATGACTGAGTGAATCTCTTCCCACACACGGAGCAGGTGAATGTCCTCTCCCCAGTGTGAACTCGCTGGTGTATCAGCAGTGTGGTTGAATGAGTGAATCCATTTCCACACACGGAGCAGGAGAACGGCGTGTCTCCAGTGTGAACTCGCTGGTGTCTGATCAGGTAGGATGAGTGAGCGAATCCCTTCCCACACATGGAGCAGGTGAACGGCCTCTCCCCGGTGTGACTGCGTTGATGAGTTTCCAGGTGGGACGGGCAACTGAATCCCTTTCCACAGTCCCCACATTTCCACGGTTTCTTTGTGGTGCGGGTGTCCTTGTGTCCCTCCAGGTTGGACAATCGGTTGAAGCCTCGTCCACACACAGAACACGTGTATGGTTTCTCCCCGCTGTGAATGGTGCGATGATGTTTCAGGCTGTGTAACTGGTTAAAGCTCTTTCCACAGTCAGTGCTCTGGAACACTTTCACTCGGGTGTGTGTGTCTCGGTGCTTTTCCAGTCACACTGATGTTTGAAATCTTTTCCCATAGAAAGAACACAGAGAAAAAGGCCGATGATATTCAGGTCCTGATGAATTGAGCGACTCTGTCAGATCTTGACGTGATGTTTGGTTTGAGTTTCCCGTCTGTAAATCCTCCCCTTCTAATACCCTGTAAAAGGAGTTTACAAAAGTCATTACTGGAAGTACAGGATATAAATTCAAAGCAGACAATTCTAATTTCTATGGAACATTCTTTCCTCTCTTGCTCCCCCAAAGCTGTAAATCCCCGTCCCACACACTCCCTCCTCCCTGTGCTGAAATCCAAACCCATCGCACCATCTCCAACATTTCTTTCCTCCACTCCCAGTTTTCCCCCTCCCTCTACTCTGGTTGGGTTCAGTTCTACAGCCGCTGTGTGCAGAGTGAGAATAAAATCAATGAGTCAATGATTATCTCTCCTGGTCACTGGGACCCTGAAGCCCCGCCCACTCCCTGTTCCTGTATCAAGATGGCCACGCATGCGCTGTGCTGCAGGTGGAACCGGCATGTCTTTCCTCCACCAATATGGCGGCACGTAGCCCGGGCCTATCACCGAGAAAAAGCCTCACCGCTGCCATCCGGTGGAACACAGACCGGGCCGTGGGATCTCATTCGGGCCTGAGGCCATTCTCCAACTTTATAAACCCTGCGGCGTGGCCTACCTGCAGTTTATTAATCTCCCGACCCTGCTCCCGCTGACCTGCAGCTCCGTCCGGCGACCGCGCAAAGCTTTCTTTGTGAAGTCGGTGAGGGACACGTGACCCGGTCCCACGTCCTGATTGACGGGAGCTTCTGACCAATAGGGAGCGAGGGGGCAGGGCTGGAGGAGCGAGCTGGCGGCGGGTCCTCCAACCAATCGGGGAGCCCGAGGGGCGGGACTAGCGCCGGCTGATTGTCTGATCTGCAGGGCAGCGATTTTCTCCAGTCCCTTGTTCAGGGCCCGGGGCCAGGGGAGGCTGTGGGCCTTTATTCCCCTTATTGGACACAAGGCTCTTTGTCTCACAATAACAACAGAAAATGCTGGAAAAACTCAGCAGGCCAGGCAACATCCGTGGAGAGAAATAGAGTCAACATTTCGGGTCAAAACTCTTCATCAAGACTAAAGAGGCACAGGGAATGAAATAGATTAAGAGATTATATAATTCCCTGTGCCTCTTTAGTCTTGATAAAGGATTTTGACCCAAAACGTTGACTCTAATTTCTCTCCACGGATGTTGCCTGGCCTGCTGAGTTTTTCCAGCATTTTCTGTTGTTATTTCGTATTTCCAGCATCTTCAGTATTTTGCTACTGTCTCACAATACGGCGGCTCAGGTTTTTAAAATGTTTGATTCGCCAGAAAATGACGAAGTACAACATTAAATAAATCTGGAATGAACAGTTTGTGTCAGTGATGGTGACCATGAAACTATCGGATTGTGTAAAAACCCATCTGGTTCAATAATGTCCTTTAGGGAAGGAAATCTGCCGTCCTTACCTGGTCTGGCCTGTTGGTGACTCCAGACCCACAGCAATGTGGTTGACTCTTAACTGCCCTCTGAAATGGCCCAGCGAGTCACTCAGTTGTATTCAGAAGGCGGCTCACCACCACCTTCGAGGGCAATTAGAGATGGGCAATAAATACTGGCCTTGCTGGTGATGCCCACATCCTGTGAATGAATTAAAAAACACACAGTGGTCACCTTGAGAACATAAGAATTAGGAGCAGGAGTGGGCCATATGGCCCCTCGAGCCTGCTCCGCCAGTCAATAAGATCATGGCTGATCTTCGACCTCAACTCCACTTTCCCACCTGATCCACATATCACTTGATTCCCTAGAGTCCAAAAATCTCTCTCAGCCTTGAATATACTCAACGATTCAGCATCCACAGCCCTTTGGGGCAGAGAATTCCAAAGATTCACAACCCTCTGAGTGAAGAGATTCCTCCTCATCTCTGTCTTCAATGGTCGACCTCTTATCCTGAGACTATGCCCCCTATTTCTAGACTCTCCAGCCAGGGGGAAACAACCTCTCAACATCTACCCTGTCAATCCCCCTCAGAGTCTTGTAAGTTTCAATGAGATCACTGTAGTGTATGTGCCTTTAAGAGCCCCCTGTCTACTGTAATGCTGGTAATGGCCACTCGGGATATATAAGCCTGTACATTGTGTTGTATCAGTTAGTTCACCTCCAGACTTTGTTCAGTAAACACCTGTGAAACCAATTCCTGCCTTCAGTGTCTCTATTAACACACGGACACAACAGTGGCGATGAGGATGGGATTCGAATCCACACATGCAGGCAATGTGGAAAGATTGGACACATTGCACGGGTATGCCGATCTGGACAAAAAAAATCCACGGACAGGAAAAAAAAAATCAATAAAGAAAAGTACAGAAAGATACAAATGATGACGGACAGTAGCTCCGAAGACCAGAAGAGCGATAGCGACTCCGGAAACAAGAGGCTAAGCTGTCTCAAATTACATAATGTAATTGCCAAAGAAGATTACCAGACCATTTGGGTTACCCTCACGATAGCAAGGTCCCCAGTTAAAATGGAGCTAGATACAGGATCAGCTCTGACCGTCATAAATCGACGGGATTACGAGCAGCTACTTCCGCATATACCTTTAAAAGACACATCCATTATCTTGAAAACATATACGGGGCAGAAAGTATACCCCAAAGGAAAAATAAGGGTGCCTGTTGTGTACAACGGCAAGGAAATACAGAAGTTGTATTTATACGTTCTACGAGATGGTGGTCCACCGCTGTTGGGATGTGAATGGATCAGGAAAATACGTTTAGACTGGCACTCCATTCAGGCACTGACGGTGACCAGTAAGGAAAAAAATGATGATGACGTCATACCTGAACGATTAAAAGACATCTTGGCCAACGCCAAGGAAGTGTTTCAAGAGAAACTAGGAACCTTGAAAGGCATCACCGCCTCAATAAAAGTGGAAGGTGTGGCAATTCCCAAGTTTTTAAAGGCAAGGCCGGTGCCATACGCAATTCATTCAGCAGTCGAGGCAGAGCTGGAGAATTTGGAAAAGGCAGGCGTATTATCCAAAATAGATTGGAGCGAGTGGGCAACACCCATCGTTCCAGTCATGAAGAAAACGTTGAATAATGATAAATCTGAAGAACAGAGAAAAATTCGCATCTGTGGAGAATTCAAGGTGACTGTAAACCCAGTCCTTCACACGGTACAGTATCCTCTTCCGAGGATAGAAGATATTTTCGCCTCACTATCCAGAGGGAAAGTTTAACCAAAATTGACTTGGCACAGGCATATCTACAGGTGGAGGTTGAAGAGGCCTCTAAAAAGTATCTCACGATAAATACACACAAAGGCCTGTACCAGTACAATCGACTGGTTTTCGGAGTAGCATCAGCTCCAGCTATCTGGCAAAGAGCTATGGAGCAAGTCCTCCAAGGGATGCCGGGGACTCAATGCTACCTAGACGACATCCTTGTAACAGGAGAAAACGACAACGAGCACCTTGCCAATTTGGAGCAGGCGCTCACTAGGCTGAGACAACGGGGCCTACGAGCAAATCGCCCCAAGTGCGAATTTTTCCAGAATCAAATATCATATTGTGGCCACATAATTAATAAGGAAGGGTTGCATAAGTCACCTGAAAAAATTGAAGCGGTCATAAAAGCCCCAGCACCTGAAAATGTTTCACAATTAAGGTCGTTCCTGGGATTAATAAATTACTATCATAAATTTTTACCGAACTTATCAACTCTTCTGCACCCTCTTAATGAACTGCTACAAACAGGAGTAATTTGGAAATGGAGCGAAGACTGTAAACGTGCCTTCCATAAAGACAAAGACTTAATCACGTCCAAGGAAATTTTGGCTCATTACAACCCATCACTGCCAATCAGACTGGCGTGCGATGCATCCCCTTACGGCGTAGGAGCGGTATTATCGCACAGATTCCCTGATGGCTCGGAACGGCCGATAGCTTTTGCGTCACGCTCATTGAACTCAGCTGAGCGTAACTATGCCCAAATCGACAGGGAAGCACTCAGCCTGGTATGGGGAGTGAAGAAATTCAACCATTACCTGCACGGACAAAAATTTACCTTGCTGACTGACCATCAACCCCTCATCTCCATATTCAACCCTAAAAAGGGTGTTCCCATTATGACAGCGCAAAAGCTACAGAGGTGGTCCCTTTTTCTAGGGGCACACCAATATAACATAGAATACAAAGGATCAAAACAGCATGGGAATGCTGATGGTTTATCGTGCCTACTGTTGCCAACGGTAGAAGAGGCACCTACCATAGACCCAGTGGAGATGTTCCACTCTACCATAGTCGAATGTCTACCAGTAACAAATTCTGCCATTGAAAGGGAAACGAGAAATGACCCGACTCTCTCATGAGTCTACGATTTAACAGTGAAGGGATGGCCAGCACATGGTGAACCACTGTTGCCAGCATTCTCGCAAAGAAGAGAACAGCTCTCAGTGTGCTGAGGAACCTTGATGTGTGGATCCAGAGTGGTGATTCCACCCAAACTCCAGGATAAAATTCTAAAGGAGCTTCATGAGGGACATCTGGGTGGAGTGAAAATGAAGAACCTAGCCAGGGCGTTTGTATGGTGGCCAGGTATCGATGGAGACATCGAAGAAATGACCAAGAGCTGCCTAGGATGCCAGAAGGTCCAAAACGCTCCACCACAAGCCCCTCTTCATCCATGGGAGTGGCCCTCATCTCCCTGGCAAAGGGTACACATCGACTTTGCTGGTCCATTTACGGACTCAATGTTCTTAATCGCAGTTGATGCACACTCCAAGTGGCCGGAGGTAATAAAGATGTCCTCCACCACCACGGAAAAATCCATCACAGTATTAAGGACCATATTTGCCAGGAATGGGCTGCCAGAACAGATCTGTTCTGATAATGGACCGCAATTTGTGTCCGAAGAATTCAGGAAGTACTTAAAAAAACAATGGGGTTAAGCACTACACGTCCGCCCCATACCATCCCGCCACCAATGGATTGGCTGAAAGGTTTGTCCAGGCCTTCAAGAAGGCCATAAAGGCCATGGGTAATGAAGACATAAAACCTCAGCACAAGGTAGATAACTTCTTGTTTGCATACAGGAATGCAACACATATGGTTACAAACCAAACTCCCGCCATGATGTTCTTCAATAGAAGCCTAAGATGCCGGCTGGATTTGATCAAGCCAAACGTCAGAAGGGACGTGGAGAACCAGCAATTTCAAGGCATGAATGAAAGGCCAACTAGAACCTTCCAGATAGGTCAACAAGTTTTGGCCCGGGACTACCGTACCGAGAAATGGCAGCCTGGAACTATCTGCACATGACTAGGACCGCTGATGTATACCGTGGACATCAGAGAAAGCATAATAAGGCGCCATGCTGACCAAATCATAGAATCATCCAAAAAGGGACAACCTACACCACAACTCTATACGCCTAATGATGAAGTAGAGATACCCATATCTACCTCCGATCCGGTGATACTGGAACCCGATGAACCCGACACTGGCATTCAAGCCGAATCAGCCTTGCCAAAAGAACCTACTACACCACCAGAAACTACTACACCACCGAGGCGTTATCCAGACTGAGTCAGGAAGCCTCCAGAGAGACTGACTTATAATTGATTAACTGCAGCAATGTGTAGATTATTGTTCTTGTAACATGTAATTAATGATTACTTAAAATATTATGTACTGGTTGGCTAAAAGGGGAGGAGTTGTAGTGTATGTGCCTTTAAGAGCCCCCTGTGTACTGTAATGCCGGTAATGGCAACTCGGGCTATATAAGCCTGTATATAGTGTTGTATCAGTTAGTTCACCTCCAGACTTTGTTCAGTAAACACCTGTGAAACCAACTCCTGCCTTCAGTGTCTCTATTAACACATGGACACAACAATCACCTCTCATTCCTCCAGGTCCCATCAAGTACTACCAGGGCAGGTACAGCACAGGTTAGATACAGAATAAAGCTCCCTCTACACTGTCCCATCAAACACTCCCAGGGCAGGTACAGCACGGGTTAGATACAGAGTAATGCTCCCTCTACACTGTCCCATCAAACACTCCCAGTGCAGGTACAGCACAGGTTAGATACAGAATAAAGCTCCATCTACATTGTCCCATCAAACACTCCCAGGGCAGGTACAGCATGGATTAGATACAGAATAAAGCTCCCTCTACACTGTCCCATCAAACACTCCCAGGGCAGGTACAGCAGAGGTTAGATACAGAGTAAAGCTCCCTCTACACTGTCCCATCAAACACTCCCAAGGCAGGTACAGCACGGGTTAGATACAGAATAAAGCTCTCTCTACACTGTCCCATCAAACACTCCCAGGGCAGGTGCAGCACGGGTTAGATACAGAATAAAGCTCCCTCTACACTGTCACATCAAACACTCCCGGGGCAGGTACAGCACAGGTTAGATACAGAGTAAAGCTCCTCTACACTGTCCCATCAAACACTGCCAGGGCAGGTACAGCACGGGTTAGATACAGAATAAAGCTCTCTACATTATGCCAAACACTCCCAGGGTAGGTACAGCACACGTTAGTTACAGAGTAAAGCTCCCTCTACACTGTCCCATCAAACACTCCCACGGCAGTTACAGCACGGGTTAGATATAGAGTAAAACTCCCTCTGCACTGTCCCATCAAACACTCCCAGGGCAGGTACAGCAGAGGTTAGATACAGAGTAAAGCTCCCTCTACACTGTCCCATCAAACACTCCCAAGGCAGGTACAGCACGGGTTAGATACAGAATAAAGCTCTCTCTACACTGTCCCATCAAACACTCCCAGGGCAGGTGCAGCACGGGTTAGATACAGAATAAAGCTCCCTCTACACTGTCACATCAAACACTCCCGGGGCAGGTACAGCACAGGTTAGATACAGAGTAAAGCTCCTCTACACTGTCCCATCAAACACTGCCAGGGCAGGTACAGCACGGGTTAGATACAGAATAAAGCTCTCTACATTATGCCAAACACTCCCAGGGTAGGTACAGCACACGTTAGTTACAGAGTAAAGCTCCCTCTACACTGTCCCATCAAACACTCCCAGGGCAGGGACAGCACGGGTTACATACAGAGTAAGGTTCCCTCTGCACTTCAGCCAATGTCCCAGATTCCTCCATCACCATCCCTGGATATGTCCTGTCACACTGGCTGGTGGTGGCACAGTGGTATACATTCGGGAAGGTGTGGCCCTGGGAGTTGTCAACATTGACTGTGGACCCCATGAAGTCTCATGGCTTCAGGTCAAGCATGGGCAAGGGAACCTCCTGCTAATTACCACCTACCGCCCTCCCTCAGCTGATGAATCAGTACTCCTCTATGTTGTACACCACTTGGAAGAAGCACTGAGAGTAGCAAGGGCACAGAATGTACTCTGGGTGGGGGACTTCAATGTCCATCACCAAGAGTAGCTCGGTACCACCAGCACTGACTGAGCTGTCCAATTCCTGAAGGACATAGCTGCCAGTCTGGGTCTGCGACAGGTGGTGAGAGAACCAACACGGGGAAAAACCTACATGACTTCGTCCTCACCAATCTACCTGTCACAGATGCATCTGTCCATGACAGTATTGGTAGCAGTGACCACCGCACACAGTCATTGTGGAGACGAAGTCTCATCTTCACACTGAGGACACCCTCCATCGTGTTGTGTGGTACTACCACCGTGCTAAATGGGATAGATGCAGAACAGTTCTAGCAGCTCAAAACTGGGCATCTATGAGGTGCTGTGGGCCATCAGCAGCAGCAGAGTTGTATTCCAACACAATCTGTAACCTCATGGCCCGGCATATCCCTCACTCTACCATTACCATCAAGCCAGGTTTAATAAGGAGTGTAGAAGAGCATGCCAGGAGCATCACCAGGCGTAACTACAAATGAGGTGCCAACGTGGGGAAGCTGCAACACAGGACTACATGAATGCTAAAAAGTAGAAGGAGCATGCTATAGACAGGGCTAAGCAATCCCACAATCAACAGATCAGATCAAAGCTCTGCAGTCCTGCCACATCTAGTCATGAATGGTGACCATTAAACAACTAACGGGAGGAGGAGGCTCCATGAATATCCCCATCCTCAATGATGGTGGAGCGCAGCATGTGAGTGCAAAAGACAAGGCTGAAACATTTGCAACCATTTTCAGCCAGAAGTGCCGAGTGGATGATCCATATCGGCCTCCTCTTCAGGTCCCCAGCATCACAAATGCCAGTTTTCAGCAATTCGATTCACTCCACGTAATATCAAGAAACAGCTAAGCGCGCTGGATACAGCAAAGGCTATAGGCCCCGACAACATCCCGGCTATCGTGCTGAAGACTTGTGCTCCAGAACTAGCCCCACCTCTAGCTAAACTGTTCCATTACAGCTACAACACTGGCATCTAACCGACAATGTGGAAAACTGCCCAGGTATGTCCTGTCCACAAAAAGCAGAACAAATCCAATCCAGCCAATTACCGCTCCATCAGTCTACTCTCAATCATCAGCAAAGTGAGGGAAGGTGTCATCGACAGTGCTATCAAGCGGCACTTACTCACCAATAACCTGCTCACTGATGCCCAGTTTGGGTTCCACCAAGACCACTCGGCTCCCGACCTCATTACAGCCTTGGTCTAAACATGGACAAAGGAGCTGAATTCCAAGGTGAGGTGAGAGGTAAGCGTGACTGCCCTTGACATCTGCAAGGCAGAAGTAAGTAGTGTGATGGAATAGTCTCCACTTGCCTGGATGAGTGCAGCTCCAACAACACTCAAGAGCCTCGACACCATTCAGGACAAAGCAGCTCGCTTGATCAGCTCCCCGTCCACCACCTTAAACATTCACTCCCTCCACCACCAGCGTACCGTGGCTGCAGTGTGTACCATCTACAAGATGCACTGCAGCAACTCGCCAAGGCTTCTTCAGCAGCACCTCCCAAACCCGTGACCTCGACCACCGAGAAGGACAAGCGCAGCAGGCGCATGGGAACACCACCACCTCCAAGTTACACCAAGTCACACATCATCCTGACTTAGAAGTATATCGCTGATCCTTCATCGTCGCTGGGCCAAAATCCTGGAACTCGCTGCTGAACAGCACTGTGGGAGCACCTTCACCACACGGACTGCAGTGGTTCAAGGCGACGGCTCACCACCACCTTCTCAAGGGCAATTAGGGATGGTCAATAAATGCTGACCTTGCCAGCGATGCCCACATCCCATAAAAACGAATACATTTTGATTTTAAAAACACTGTCCCATCAAATACTCCCAGTGCAAATACAGCACGGGTTAGATACAGAGTAAAGCTCCCTCTACACTGTCCCATCAAACACTCCCAGGGCAGGTACAGCACGGGTTAGATACAGAGTAAAGCTCCCTCTACACTGTCCCATCAAACACTCTCAGGGCAGATGCAGAATGGTTTAGATACAGTCACTGACACCAATCTTCTCCTGTCTGATATAAACCAACCCCACAGTCACTGACACCAATCTCCTCCTGTCTGATATAAACCAATCCCACAGGCCCAGAAAGATTAAACTCAGCCAGTTACTTGGATTGGGTTTGTCTCCATTCCCGTGCCGAGGGGATTGCTGTACCAGATGGGAGGTGAATCATTTGGGACTCTCGATTCTCCACCAATTCCCACTCCCCTTCTTTCTGGTGGATAATGGAGGTGCCACTGTGTGTAATGTGCAAGTCAGTAAGAATTGTCAGTGAGGATTAATCAGCACTTTCTAATTGGAGAGGTTAATCAGTGGAACTTTTCAGAGAATAAATTGTAGATTTTGTACCAAAGTTCAATTTCGGGTTAAAGTAAAATTCATAATTTTATTGTCAAATAATTTCTTATAAAAGTCCTGAATTAAGGGGAAAGATCAAAGACAACGATTCTTAAAGGAACACTGCAGCCCCAACAAGTCAATCAGCTATATATCCAGAATATTAATAACCCTATAACTGGCTAGAGTTTAACATCAGCAGAAACAAACTCCAACTGTCAGAATGAATATGGTTCAGTCCTGGATGTGATTAACAGCAGCAATAACAGCAGAATCCAACCCCTGCGGTCACTTGTGAACTTACTGGTGTCTCAGCAGGTTTGATGACTGAGTGAATCCCTTCCCACACACAGCACAGGTGAACGGCCTCTCCCCGGTGTGAACTCGCCAGTGTGTCTGAAGGCTGGAAGAACAAATGAATCCCTTCCCACACACGGAGCAGGTAAACGGCCTCTCCCCGGTGTGAACTCGTTGGTGTGTCAGCAGGCTGGATGAACAAGTGAATCCCTTCCCACACACGGAGCAGGTGAATGGTCTCTCCCCGGTGTGAGTGCGCTGGTGTACAATGAGATTGGATGAATACCTGAACCTCTTCCCAGTGAGAGCAACTGAATGGTTTATCGTCAGTGTGTCGAAGTTCGAGCAAGACTCAGACACACAGTAACTGGCAAACCATACTTTTTTTACTTGTCACAAGGGAAGAGCAGTACAATCAAAGGTCGATACCACAACTTCAACGAAAGCTTAGAAGAGGCTCATATTTATACATTGGAGTAAACAAGTTCCAGATAATATGTGGATATTACATCATTGGTTTAGCAACACTAATTTCTCAAAAAACAACTTACTGTAGTGTATGTGCCTTTAAGAGCCCCATGTGTACTGTAATGCCGGTAATGGCCACTCGGGCAAGATAAGCCTGTATATTGTGTTGTATCAGTTAGTTCCCCTCCAGACTTTGTTTAGTAAACACCTGAGAAACCAACTCCTGTCTTCAGTGTCTCTATCAACACACGGACACAACAGTGGCGACGAATTGGAAACGGACTTACCTGCAATTCAGCAGCACCTCAAGGACATCGATTCCTCTGGCGTCAAAAGTGAAAAATAAAATCTGTATCTAACCCGTGCTGTACCTCCCCATGGAGTGTTTGATGGGACAGTGCAGAGGAAGCTTTACTCTGTATCTAACCCGTGCTGCACCTGCCCTGGGAGTGTTTGATGGGACAGTGTAGAGGGAGCTTTACTCTGTATGTAACCCGTGCTGTACCTGCCCTGGGAGTGTTTGATGGGACAGTGTAGAGGGAGCTTTACTCTGTATCTAACCCGTGCTGCACCTGCCCTGGGAGTGTTTGATGGGACAGTGTAGAGGGAGCTTTACTCTGTATCTAACCCGTGCTGTACCTGCCCCGGGAATATTTGATGGGACAGTGTAGAGGAAGATTTACTCTGTATCTAACATTTGCTGTACCTGCCCTGGGATTGTTTGATGGGACAATGTAGAGGGAGCTTTAATCTACATCTAACCCATGCTGTACCAGCCCTGGGAGTCATTGATGGGACAGTGTAGAGGGAGCTTTACTCTGTATCGAACCCATGCTGTACCTGCCCCGGGAGTATTTGATGGGACAGTGTAGCGGGAGCTTTACTCTGTATCTAACCCGTGCTGTACTTGCCCCGGGAGTGATTGATGGGACAGTGTAGAGGAAGCTTTACTCTGTATCTAACTCGTGCTTTACCTGCCCTGGGAGCTTCTAATGGGACAGTGTAGAGGGAGCTTTACTCTGTATCTAAACTTTGCTGTACCTGCCCTGGGACTGTTTGAAGGGACAATGTAGAGGGAGCATTACTCTGCATCTAACCCGTGCTGTACCTGCCCTGCGAGTGTTTAATGGCACAGTGTAGAGGGAGCTTTACTCTGTATCTAACCCTTGCTGTTCCTGCCCTGGTAGTGTTTGACGGGACAGTGTAGTGGGAGCTTCACACTCTATTTAACCCGTGCTGTATCTGCCCTGGGAGCGTTTGATGGGACAGTGTACATGGAGATTTACTCTGTATCTAACCCGTGCTGCACCTGCCCTGGGACTGTTTGATGGGACAGTGTAAAGGGAGCTTTACCCTGTATCTAACCCGTGCTGTACCTGCCCCGGGAGTATTTGACGGGACAGTGTAGAGGGAGCTTTACTCTGTATCTAACCCATGCTGTACCTGCCCCGGGAATGTTTGATGGGACAGTGTAGAGGAAGCTTCACTCTGTATCTAACCCGTGCTGCACCTGCCCTGGGAGTGTTTGATGGGACAGTGTAGAGGGAGCTTTACCCTGTATCTAACCCGTGCTGTACCTGCCCCGTAAGTATTGATGGGACAGTGTAGGGGGAGCTTTACTCTGTACCTAATCCGTGCTGTACCTGCCCCAGGAATGTTTGATGGGACAGTGTAGAGGAAGCTTCACTCTGTATCTAACCCGTGCTTTACCTGTCCTGGGATTTTTTAATGGGACAGTGTAGAGGGAGCTTTACTCTGTATCTAACATTTGCTGTACCTGCAATGGGATTCTTTGATAGGACAATGTAAGGGAGCTTTACTCTGTATCTAACCGGTGCTGTACCAGCCCTGGGAGTCTTTGATGGGACTGTGTAGAGGGAGCTTTACACTGTATCCATCCCGTGCTGTACCTGCCCTGGGAGTGTTTAATGGGACAGTGTAGAGGGAGCTTTACTCTGTATCTAACCCATGCTGTACCTGCCCCGGGAGTATTTGATGGGACAGTGTAGCGGGAGCTTTACTCTGTATCTAACCCGTGCTGTCCCTGCCCTGGGAGTGTTTAATGGGACAGTGTAGAGGGAGCTTTACTCTGTATCTAACCCGTGCTTTACCTGCCCTGGGAGTGTTTAATGGGACAGTGTAGAGGGAGCTTTACTCTGTATCTAACATTTGCTGTACCTGCCCTGGGATTGTTTGATGGGACAATGTAGAGGGAGCTTTACTCTGTATCTAACCCGTGCTGTATCTGCCCTGGCAGCGTTTGATGGGAGAGTGTAGAGGGAGATTTACTCTGTATCTAACCCGTGCTGCCCCTGCCCTGGGAGTGTTTGATGGGAAAGTGTAAATGGAGCTTTACTCTGTATCGAACCCGTGCTGTACATGCCCCGGGAGTATTTGATGGGCCAGTGTAGAGGAAGCTTTACTCTGTATCTAACCCGTGCTGCACCTGCCCTGGGAATGTTTGATGGGAGAGTGTAGAGGGAGCTTTACTCTGTATCTAACCCGTGCTGTACCTGCCCCGGGAATATTTGATGGGACAATGTAGAGGAAGATTTACTCTGTATCTAACATTTGCTGTACCTGCCCTGGGATTGTTTGATGGGACAATGTCGAGGGAGCTTTAATTTGTATCTAACCCGTGCTGTACCAGCCCTGGGAGTCTTTGATGGGACAGTGTAGAGGGAGCTTTACTCTGTATCGAACCCATGCTGTACCTGCCCCGGGAGTATTTGATGGGACAGTGTAGCGGGAGCTTTACTCTGTATCTAACCTTTGCTGTACCTGCCCTGGGACTGTTTGATGGGTCAATGTAGAGGGAGCTTTACTCTGTATCTAACCCGTGCTGTACCTGCCCTGCGCGTGTTTAATGGGACAGTGTAGAGGGAGCTTTACTCTGTATCTAACCCTTGCTGTTCCTGCCCTGGGAGTGTTTGACGGGACAGTGTAGTGGGAGATTCACACTCTATCTAACCCGTGCTGTATCTGCCCTGGGAGCGTATAATGGGACAGTGTAGAGGGAGCTTTACTCTGTATCTAACCCGTGCTGTACCTGCCCCGGGAGTATTTGATGGGACAGTGTAGAGGGAGCTTTACTCTGTATCTAACCCATGCTGTACCTGCCCCGGGAGTGTTTGATGGGACAGTGCATAGGAAGCTTTACTCTGAATCTAATCCGTGCTGTACCTGCCCTGGGAGTGTTTGCTTGGACAGTGTCGAGGGAGCTTTACTCTGTATCTAACCCGTGCTGCACCTGCCCTGGGAGTGCTGATGGGACAGTGTAGAGGGAGCTTTACTCTGGATCTAACCCGTGCTGTACCTGCCCCGGGAGTATTGATGGAACAGTGTAGAGGGAGCTTTACTCTGTATCTAATCCGTGCTGTACCTGCCCCGGGAATGTTTGATGGGACAGTGTAGAGGAAGCTTCACTCTGTATCTAACCCGTGCTTTACCTGCCCTGGGATTGTTTAATGGGACAGTGTAGAGGGAGCTTTCTAACAATTGCTGTACCTGCCCTGGCATTGTTTGATGGGACAATGTAAAGGGAGCATTACTCAGTATCTAACCTGTGCTGTACCAGACCTGGGAGTCTTTGATGGGACTGTGTAGAGGGAGCTGTACTCTGTATCCAACCCGTGCTGTACCTGCCCTGGGAGTGTTTGATGGGACAGTGTAGAGGGAGCTTTACTCTGTATCTAACCCATGCTGTACCTGCCCCGGGAGTATTTGATGGGACAGTGTAGCGGGAGCTTTACTCTGTATCTAACCCGTGCTGTCCCTGCCCCGGGAGTGTTTGATGGGACAGTGTAGAGGAAGCTATACTCTGTATCTAACCTGTGCTTTACCTACCCTGGGAGTGTTTAATGGGACAGTGTAGAGGGAGATTTACTCTATATCTAACATTTGCTGTACCTGCCCTGGGATTGTTTGATGGGACAATGTAGAGGGAGCTTTACTCTCTATCTAACCTGTGCTATACTTGCCCTGGGAGTGTTTGATGGGACAGTGTAGAGGAACTTTTACTCTGTATCTAACCCGTGCTGCACCTTCCCTGGGAGTGTTTGATGGGACAGTGTAGAGGGAGTTTTACACTCTATCTAACCCGTGCTGTATCTGCCCTGGGAGCATTTGATGGGACAGTGTAGAGGGAGCTTTACTCTGTATCTAACCCATGCTGCACCTGCCCTGGGAGTGTTTGATGGGACAGTGTAGAGGTAGCTTTACTCTGTATCTAATCCGTGCTGTACATGCCCTGGGAATGTTTGATCGGACAGTGCAGAGGAAGCTTTATTCTGTATCTAACCCGTGCTTTACCTGCCCTGGGAGTGTTTAATGGGACAGTGTAGAGGGATCTTTACTCTGTATCTAACATTTGCTGTACCTGCCCTGGGAGTGTTTGATGGGACAGTTTAGAGGGAGCTTTACTCTGTATCTAACCCGTGCTGTACCTGCCTTGGGAGTGTTTGATGGGACTTTGTAGAGGGAGCTTTACTCTGTATCTAACCCGTGCTGTAGCTGCCCTGGGAGTGTTTGATGGGACAGTGTAGAGGGAGCTTTAATCTGTATCTAACCCGTGCTGTACCTGCCCTTGGAATCTTTGATGGGATGGTGTCGAGGGAGCTTTATTCTGTATCTAACCCATGCTGTACCTGCCATGGGAGTGTTTGATGGGACAGTTTAGAGGGAGCTTTACTCTGTATCTAACCCATGCTGTACCTGCCCTGGGTGTCTTTGATGGGACGGTGTCGAGGGATCTTTACTCTGTATCTAAGCCGTGCTGTACATGCCTGGGGAGTATTTGATGGGACAGTGTAGAGGGAACTTAACTTTGTATCTAACCCGTGCTGTCCCTGCCCTGCGAGTCTTTGATGGGACTGTGTAGAGGGAGCTTTACTCTGTATCGAACCCGTGCTGTACCTGCCCTGGGAGTGTTTGATGGGACAGTGTAGAGGGAGCTTTACTCTGTATCGAACCCGTGCTGCACCTGCCCTGGGAGTGTTTGATGGGACAGTGTAGAGGGAACTTTACTCTATCTAACCTGTGCTGTATCTGCCCTGGGTGCGTTTGTTGGGACAGTGTAGAGGGAGCTTTACTCTGTATCTAAACCGTGCTGTACCTGCCCCGGGAGTATTTGATGGGACAGTGTAGAGGGAGCTTAACTCTATTTCATCCGTGCTGTACCTGCCCCGGGAATGTTTGATGGGACAGTGTGGAGGAAGCTTTACTCTATATCTAACCCGTGCTTTACCTGTCCTGGGAGTGTTTAATGGGACAGTGTAGAGGTAGCTTTACTCTGTATCTAACACTTGCTGTATCTGCCCTGGGATTCTTTGATGGGACAATGTATAGGGAGCTTTACTCTGTATCGAACCGGTGCTGTACCATCCCTGGGAGTCTTTGATGGGACTGTGCAGAGGGAGCTTTACTCTGTATCTAACCCGTGCTGTACCTGCCCTGGGGGTGTTTGATGGGGCAGTGTAGAGGGAGCTTTACTCTGTATCTAACCGGTGCTGTACCTGCCCTGGGAGTGTTTGATGGGACAGTGTAGAGGGAGCTTTACTCTGTATCTAACCCATGCTGTACCTGCCCTCGGAGTGTTTAATGGGACAGTGTAAAGGGAGCTTTACTCTGTATCTAACCCATGCTGTACCTGCCCCGGGAGTATTTGATGGGACAATGTAGCGGGAGTTTTACTCTGTATCTAACCCGTGCTGTCCCTGCCCCAGGAGTGTTTGATGGGACAGTGTAGAGGAAGCTTTACTCTGTATCTAACCCGTGCTTTACCTGCCCTGGGAGTGTTAATGGGACAGTGTAGAGGGAGCTTTACTCTGTATCTAACCTTTGCTGTACCTGCCCTGGGATTGTTTGATGGGACAATGTAGAGGGAGCTTTACTCTGTATCTAACCCTTGCTGTTCCTGCCCTGGGAGTGTTTGACGGGACAGTGTAAAGGGAGCTTTACTCTGTATCTAACCCATGCTGTACCTGCCCCGGGAGTATTTGATGGGACAGTGTAGAGGGAGCTTTACTCTGTATCTAACCCGTGCTGTACCTGCCCATGGATTGTTTGATGGGACAGTGCAGAGGAAGCTTTACTTTGTATCTAACCCATGCTGTACCTGCCCTGGGAGGGTTTGATGGGACAGTGTAGAGGGAGCTTTACTCTATGTCTAACCCGTGCTGCACCTGCCCTGGGAGTGTTTGATGGGACAGTGTAGAGGGAGCTTTACTCTGTATCTAACCCGTGCTGTACCTGCCCCGGGAATATTTGATGGGACAGTGTAGAGGAAGATTTACTCTGCATCTCACATTTGCTGTACCTGCCCTGGGATGCTTTGATGGGACAATGTATAGGGAGCTTTACTCTGTATCTAACCCATGCTTTACCTGCCCTGGGAGTGTTAATGGGACAGTGTAGAGGAAGCTTTACTCTGTATCTAACCTTTGCTGTACCTGCCCTGGGATTGTTTGATGGGACAATGTAGAGGGAGCTTTACTCTGTATCTAACCCTTGCTGTTCCTGCCCTGGGAGTGTTTGACGGGACAGTGTAAAGGGAGCTTTACTCTGTATCTAACCCATGCTGTACCTGCCCCGGGAGTATTTGATGGGACAGTGTAGAGGGAGCTTTACTCTGTATCTAACCCGTGCTGTACCTGCCCATGGATTGTTTGATGGGACAGTGCAGAGGAAGCTTTACTTTGTATCTAACCCATGCTGTACCTGCCCTGGGAGGGTTTGATGGGACAGTGTAGAGGGAGCTTTACTCTATGTCTAACCCGTGCTGTACCTGCCCCGGGAATATTTGATGGGACAGTGTAGAGGAAGATTTACTCTGCATCTCACATTTGCTGTACCTGCCCTGGGATGCTTTGATGGGACAATGTAGAGGGAGCTTTACTCTGTATCTAACCCATGCTGTACCTGCCCCGGGAGTATTTGATGGGACAGTGTAGAGGGAACTTTACTCTGTATCTAACCCGTGCTGCACCTGCCCTGGGATTGTTTAATGGGACAGTGTAGAGGGAGCTATACTCTGTATCTAACATTTGCTGTACCTGCCCTGGGATGCTTTGATGGGACAATGTAGAGGGAGCTTTACTCTGTATCTAACCCATGCTGTACCTGCCCCGGGAGTATTTGATGGGACAGTGTAGAGGGAGCTTTACTCTGTATCTAACCCGTGCTGCACCTGCCCTGGGAGTGTTTGATGGGACAGTGTAGAGGGAGCTTTACTCTGTATCTAACTCGTGTTGTACCTGCCCCGGGAATATTTGATGGGACAGTGTAGAGGAAGATTTACTCTGCATCTCACATTTGCTGTACCTGCCCTGGGATTGTTTGATGGGACAATGTAGAGGGAGCTTTACTCTATATCAAACCCATGCTGTACCAGCCCTGGGTGTCATTGATGGGACAGTGTAGAGGGAGCTTTACTCTGTATCTAATCCGTGCTGTACCTGTCCCAGGAATGTTTGATGGGACAGTGTAGAGGAAGCTTCACTCTGTATCTAACCCGTGCTTTACCTGCCCTGGGATTGTTTAATGGGACAGTGCAGAGGAATCTTTACTCTGTATCTAAACCGTGCTGTACCTGCCCTGGGAGTCTTTGATGGAACGGTGTCGCGGGAGCTTTACTCTGTATCTAACCCATGCTGTACCTGCCCTGGGATTGTTTAATGGGACAGTGTAGAGGGAGCTATACTCTGTATCTAACATTTGCTGTACCTGCCTTGGGATGCTTTGATGGGACAATGTAGAGGGAGCTTTACTCTGTATCTAACCCATGCTGTACCTGCCCCGGGAGTATTTGATGGGACAGTGTAGAGGGAGCTTTACTCTGTATCTAACCCGTCCTGCGCCTGCCCTGGGATTGTTTAATGGGACAGTGTAGAGGGAGCTATACTCTGTATCTAACATTTGCTGTACCTGCCCTGGGATGCTTTGATGGGACAATGTAGAGGGAGCTTTACTCTGTATGTAACCCATGCTGTACCTGCCCCGGGAGTATTTGATGGGACAGTGTAGAGGGAGCTTTACTCTGTATCTCACCCGTGCTGCACCTGCCCTGGGAGTGTTTGATGGGACAGTGCAGAGGGAGCTTTACTCTGTATCTAACTCGTGTTGTACCTGCCCCGGGAATATTTGATGGGACAGTGTAGAGGAAGATTTGCTATGTATCTAACATTTGCTGTACTTGCCCTGGGATTGTTTGATGGGACAATGTAGAGGGAGCTTTAATCTGTATCTAAGCCGTGCTGTACTAGCCCTGGGAGTCTTTGATGGGACAGTGTAGAGGGAGCTTTACTCTGTATCGAACCCATGCTGTACTTGCCCTGGGAGTGATTGATGGGACAGTGTAGAGGAAGCTTTACTCTGTACCTAACCCGTGCTTTACCTGCCCTGGGAATTTCTAATGGGACAGTGTAGAGGGAGCTTTATTCTGTATCTAACCTTTGCTGTACCTGCCCTGGGACTGTTTGATGGGACAATGTAGAGGGAGCTTTGCTCTGGATCTAACCCATGCTGTACCTGCCCTGCGAGTGTTTAATGGGACAGTGTAGAGGGAGATTTACTCTGTATCTAACCCTTGCTGTTCCTGCCCTGGGAGTGTTTGACGTAACAGTGCAGTGGGAGCTTCACACTCTATCTAACCCGTGCTGTATCTGCCCTGGGAGCGTTTGATGGGACAGTGTAGAGGGAGCTTTACTCTGTATCTAACCCATGCTGCACCTGCCCTGGGAGTGTTTGATGGGACAGTGTAAAGGGAGCTTTACTCTGTATCTAACCCGTGCTGTACCTGCCCCGGGAGTATTTGATGGGACAGTGTAGAGGGAGCTTTACTCTGTATCTAACCCATGCTGTACCTGCCCCGGGAGTGTTTGATGGGACAGTGCAGAGGAAGCTTTACTCTGTATCAAATCCGTGCTGTACCTGCCCTGGAAGTATTGATGGGACGGTGTCGAGGGAGCTTTACTCTGTATCTAACCCGTGCTGCACCTGCCCTGGGAGTTTTTGATGGGACAGTGCAGAGGGAGCTTTACTCTGTATCTAACCCGTGCTGTACCTACCCCGGGAGTATTGATGGGACAGTGTAGAGGGAGCTTTACTCTGTATCTAATCCGTGCTGTACCTGCCCCAGGAATGTTTGATGGGACAGTGTAGAGGAAGCTTCACTCTGTATCTAACCCGTGCTTTACCTGCCCTGGGATTGTTTAATGGGACAGTGTAGAGGGAGCTATACTCTGTATCTAACATTTGCTGTACCTGCCCTGGGATGCTTTGATGGGACAATGTAGATGGAGCTTTACTCTGTATCTAACCCATGCTGTACCTGCCCCGGGAGTATTTGATGGGACAGTGTAGTGGGAGCTATACTCTGTATCTAACCCGTGCTGTCCCTGCCCCGGGAGTGTTTGTTGGGACAGTGCAGAGGAATCTTTACTCTGTATCTAAACCGTGCTGTACCTGCCCTGGGAGTCTTTGATGGAACGGTGTCGCGGGAGCTTTACTCTGTATCTAACCCATGCTGTACCTGCCCTGGGATTGTTTAATGGGACAGTGTAGAGGGAGCTATACTCTGTATCTAACATTTGCTGTACCTGCCCTGGGATGCTTTGATGGGACAATGTAGAGGGAGCTTTACTCTGTATCTAACCCATGCTGTACCTGCCCCGGGAGTATTTGATGGGACAGTGTAGAGGGAGCTTTACTCTGTATCTAACCCGTCCTGCGCCTGCCCTGGGATTGTTTAATGGGACAGTGTAGAGGGAGCTATACTCTGTATCTAACATTTGCTGTACCTGCCCTGGGATGCTTTGATGGGACAATGTAGAGGGAGCTTTACTCTGTATCTAACCCATGCTGTACCTGCCCCGGGAGTATTTGATGGGACAGTGTAGAGGGAGCTTTACTCTGTATCTCACCCGTGCTGCACCTGCCCTGGGAGTGTTTGATGGGACAGTGCAGAGGGAGCTTTACTCTGTATCTAACTCGTGTTGTACCTGCCCCGGGAATATTTGTAGGGACAGTGTAGAGGAAGATTTGCTATGTATCTAACATTTGCTGTACTTGCCCTGGGATTGTTTGATGGGACAATGTAGAGGGAGCTTTAATCTGTATCTAAGCCGTGCTGTACTAGCCCTGGGAGTCTTTGATGGGACAGTGTAGAGGGAGCTTTACTCTGTATCGAACCCATGCTGTACTTGCCCTGGGAGTGATTGATGGGACAGTGTAGAGGAAGCTTTACTCTGTACCTAACCCGTGCTTTACCTGCCCTGGGAATTTCTAATGGGACAGTGTAGAGGGAGCTTTGCTCTGGATCTAACCCATGCTGTACCTGCCCTGCGAGTGTTTAATGGGACAGTGTAGAGGGAGATTTACTCTGTATCTAACCCTTGCTGTTCCTGCCCTGGGAGTGTTTGACGGAACAGTGTAGTGGGAGCTTCACACTCCATCTAACCCGTGCTGTATCTGCCCTGGGAGCGTTTGATGGGACAGTGTAGAGGGAGCTTTACTCTGTATCTAACCCATGCTGCACCTGCCCTGGGAGTGTTTGATGGGACAGTGTAAAGGGAGCTTTACTCTGTATCTAACCCGTGCTGTACCTGCCCCGGGAGTATTTGATGGGACAGTGTAGAGGGAGCTTTACTCTGTATCTAACCCATGCTGTACCTGCCCCGGGAGTGTTTGATGGGACAGTGCAGAGGAAGCTTTACTCTGTATCAAATCCGTGCTGTACCTGCCCCGGAAGTATTGATGGGACGGTGTCGAGGGAGCTTAACTCTGTATCTAACCCGTGCTGCACCTGCCCTGGGAGTTTTTGATGGGACAGTGTAGAGGGAGCTTTACTCTGTATCTAACCCGTGCTGTACCTGCCCCTGGAGTATTGATGGGACAGTGTAAAGGGAGCTTTACTCTGTATCTAATCCGTGCTGTACCTGCCCCGGGAATGTTTGATGGGACAGTGTAGAGGAAGCTTCACTCTGTATCTAACCCGTGCTTTACCTGCCCTGGGATTGTTTAATGGGACAGTGCAGAGGGAGCTTTACACTGTATCTAACAATTGCTGCACCTGCCCTGGGATTGTTTGATGGGACAATGTAGAGGGAGCTTTACTCAGTATCTAACCTGTGCTGTACCAGACCTGGGAGTCTTTGATGGGACTGTGTAGAGGGAGCTTTACTCTTTATCTAACCCGTGCTGTACGTGCCCCTGGAGTGTTTGATGGGACAGTGTAGAGGAAGCATTACTCTGTATCTAACCCGTGCTTTACCTGCCCTGGGAGTGTTTAATGGGAGAGTGTAGAGGGAGCTTTACTCTGTATCTAAGCCGTGCTGTACCTGCCCTGGGAGTGTTTAATGGCACAGTGTAGAGGGAGCTTCACCCTGTATCTAACCCGTGCTGTATCTGCCCTGGGAGCATTTGATGGGACAGTGTAAAGGGAGCTTTACTCTGCTTCTAACCCGTGCTGCACGTGCCCTGGGAGTGTTTGATGGGACAGTATAAAGGGAGCTTTACTCTGTATCTATCCCGTGCTGTACCTGCCCCGGGAGTGTTGGATGGGACAGTGTAGAGGATGCTTTACTCTGCATCTAACCCGTGCTTTACCTGCCCTGTGAGTGTTTAATGGGACAGTGCAGAGGGAGCTTTAATCTGTATCTAACCTTTGCTGTACCTGCCCTGGGATTGTTTGATGGGACAATGTAGAGGGAGCTTTACTCTGCATCTAACCCGTGCTGTACTTGCCCTGGGAGTGTTTAATGTGACAGTGTAGAGGCAGTTTTACTCTGTATCTAACACGTGCTCGTCCTGCCCTGGGAGTGTTTGACGGGACAGTGTAGAGGGAGCTTTACTCTGTATCTAACCCGTGCTGTACCTGCCCCTGGAGTATTGATGGGACAGTGTAGAGGGAGCTTTACTCTGTATCTAATCCGTGCTGTACCTGCCCCGGGAATGTTTGATGGGACAGTGTAGAGGAAGCTTCACTCTGTATCTAACCCGTGCTTTACCTGCCCTGGGATTGTTTAATGGGACAGTGTAGAGGGAGCTTTACACTGTATCTAACAATTGCTGCACCTGCCCTGGGATTGTTTGATGGGACAATGTTGAGGGAGCTTTACTCAGTGTCTAACCTGTGCTGTACCAGACCTGGGAGTCTTTGATGGGACTGTGTAGAGGGAGCTGTACTCTGTATCCAACCCGTGCTGTACCTGCCCCGGGAGTATTTGATGGGACAGTGTAGAGGGAGCTTTACTCTGTATCTAACCCGTGCTGTACCTGCCCTGGGAGTGTTTGATGGGGCAGTGTAGAGGGAGCTTTACTCTGTATCTAACCCGTGTTGTACGTGCCCTGGGAGTGTTTGATGGGGCAGTGTAAAGGGAGCTTTACTCTGCTTCTAACCCGTGCTGCACGTGCCCTGGGAGTGTTTGATGGGACAGTATAAAGGGAGCTTTACTCTGTATCTAACTCGTGCTGTACCTGCCCCGGGAGTGTTGGATGGGACAGTGTAGAGGAAGCTTTACTCTGTATCTAACCCGTGCTTCACCTGCCCTGGGAGTGTTTAATGGGAGAGTGTAGAGGGAGCTTTACTCTGTATCTAACCCGTGCTGTACCTGCCCCGGGAGTGTTGGATGGGACAGTGTAGAGGAAGCTTTACTCTGCATCTAACCCGTGCTTTACCTGCCCTGTGAGTGTTTAATGGGACAGTGTAGAGGGAGCTTTAATCTGTATCTAACCTTTGCTGTACCTGCCCTGGGATTGTTTGATGGGACAATGTAGAGGGAGCTTTACTCTGCATCTAACCCGTGCTGTACTTGCCCTGGGAGTGTTTAATGTGACAGTGTAGAGGCAGTTTTACTCTGTATCTAACACGTGCTCTTCCTGCCCAGGGAGTGTTTGACGGGACAGTGTAGAGGGAGCTTTACACTTTATCTAACCCGTGCTATATCTGCCCTGGGAGCATTTGAGGGGACAGTGTAGAGGGAGCTTTACTCTGTACCTAACCCGTGCTGCACCTGCCCTGGGAGTGTTTGATGGGACAGAGTAAAGGGAGCTTTACACTCTATCTAACCCGTGCTGTACCTGCCCCGGGAGTATTTGATGGGACAGTGTAGAGGGAGCTTTACTCTGTATCTAACCCGTGCTGTACCTGCCCCGGGAGTGTTTGATGGGACAGTGTAGAAGAAGCTTTACTCTGTATCTAACCCGTGCTTTACCTGCCCTGGGAGGGTTTGATGGGGCAGTGTAGAGGGAGCTTTACTCTGTATCTAACCCGTGCTGTACCTGCCTGGGGAGTATTTCATGGGACAGTGTAGAGTGAGCTTTACACTGTATCTAACCCGTGCTGTACCTGCCCTGGGAGTCTTTGATGGGACAGCGTAGAGGGAGCTTTACACTCTATCTAACCCGTGCTTTATCTGCCCTGGGAGCGTTTGATGGGACAGTGTAGAGGGAGCTTTACTCTGTATCTAACCAGTGCTGTACCTGCCCTGGGAGTATGTGATGGGACAGTGTATAGGGAGTTTTACTCTGTATCTAATCCATGCTGTACCTGCCCCGGGAATGATTGATCAGACAGTGTAGAGGAAGCTTTACTCTGTATCTAACCCGTGCTTTACCTGCCCTGGGACTGTTTAATGGGACAGTGTAGAGGGAGCTTTACTCTGTACCTAACATTTCCTGTACCTGCCCTGGGATTGTTTGATGGGACAATGTAGCGGGAGCTTTACTCTGTATCTAACGCGTGCTGTACCTGCCCTGGGAGTGTTTGATGGGGCAGTGTAGAGGGAGCTTTACTCTGTATCTAACCCGTGCTGTACCTGCCCCTGGAGTGTTTGATGGGACAGTGTAGAGGAAGCATTACTCTGTATCTAACCCGTGCTTTACCTGCCCTGGGAGTGTTTAATGGGAGAGTGTAGAGGGAGATTTACTCTGAATCTAAGCCGTGCTGTACCTGCCCTGGGAGTGTTTAATGGCACAGTGTAGAGGGAGCTTCACCCTGTATCTAACCCGTGCTGTATCTGCCCTGGGAGCATTTGATGGGACAGTGTAAAGGAAGCTTTACTCTGCATCTAACCCGTGCTGCACGTGCCCTGGGAGTGTTTGATTGGACAGTATAAAGGGAGCTTTACTCTGTATCTAACCCGTGCTGTACCTGCCCCGGGAGTATTTGATGGGACAGTGTAGAGGGAGCTTTACTCTGTATCTAACCCGTGCTGTACCTGCCCTGGGAATGTTTGATGGGACAGTGTAGAGGGAGCTTCACTCTGTATCCATCCCGTTGTACCTGACCTGGGAGTCTTTGATGGAACAGTGTCGAGGGAGCTTTACTCTGTGTCTAACCCATGCTGTACCTGCCCTCAGAGTGTTTGATGGGACAGTGCAGAGGGATCTTTACTCTGTATCGAACCCGTGCTGTACCTGCCTGGGGAATATTTGATGGGACAGTGTAGAGGGAGCTTTACACTGTATCTAACCTGTGCTGTACCTGCCCTGGGAGTGTTTGATGGGACAGTGTAGAGGGAGCTTTACTCTGTATCTAACCCGTGCTGTCCCTGCCCTGGGAGCGTTTGATGGGACAGTGTAGAGGCAGCTTTACACTCTATCTAACCCGTGCTGTATCTGCCCTGGGAGCGTTTGATGGGACAGTGTAGAGGGAGCTTTACTCTGTATCTAACCTGTGCTGTACCTGCCCTGGGAGTGTTTGATGGGACAGTGTAGAGGGAGCTTTACTCTGCATCTAACCCGTGCTGTCCCTGCCCTGGGAGTGCTTGATGGGACAGTGTAGAGGGAGCTTTACATTCTATCTAACCGGTGCTGTACCAGCCCTGGGAGTCTTTGATGGGACAGTGTAGAGGGAGCTTTACTCTGTATCTAAGCCGGGCTGTACCTGCCCCAGGAGTGTTTGATGGGACAGTGTAGAGGAAGCTTTACTCTGTATCTAACCCGTGCTTTACCTGCCCTGGGAGTGTTTAATGGGAGAGTGTAGAGGGAGCTTTACTCTGTATCTAACACGTGCTGTACCTGCCCCAGGAGTATTTGCTGGGACTGTGTAGAGGGAGCTTTACTTTGTATCTAACCTTTGCTGTACCTGCCCCGGGAGTGTTTGATGGGACAGTGTAGAGGAAGCTTTACTCTGTATCTAACCTGTGCTGTACTTGCCCTGAGAGTCTTTGATGGGATGGTGTCGAGGGAGCTTTACTCTCTATCTAACCCATGCTGTACCTGCCCTGGGATTGTTTGATGGGACAATGCAGAGGTTGCTTTACTCTGTATCTAACCCGTGCTGTAGCTGCCCTGGGAGTGTTTGATGGGACAGTGTAGAGGGAGCTTCACTCTGTATCTAATCCGTGGTACCTGCCCTGGGAGTCTTTGATGGAACAGTGTCGAGGGAGCTTTACTCTGTGTCTAACCCATGCTGTACCTGCCCTCAGACCGTTTGATGGGACAGTGTAGAAGGAGCTTTACACTGTATCTAACCCGTGCTGTACCTGCCCTGGGAGTCTTTGATGGGACAGTGTAGAGGGAGCTTTACTCTGTATCTAACCCGTGCTGTACCTGCCCTGGGAGTGTTTGATGGGACAGTGTAGAGGGAGCTTTACTCTGTATCTAACCCATGCTGTACCTGCCCCGGGAGTATTTGATCGGACAGTGTAGCGGGAGCTTTGCTCTGTACCTAACCCGTGCTGTACCTGCCCCGGGAGTGTTGGATGGGACAGTGTAGAGGAAGCTTTACTCTGTATCTAACCCGTGCTGTACCTGCCCTGGGATTGTTTGATGGGACAATGTAGAGGGAGCTTTACTCTGCATCTAACCCGTGCTGTACTTGGCCTGGGAGTGTTTAATGCGACAGTGTAGAGGCAGTTTTACTCTGTATCTAACATGTGCTCTTCCTGCCCTGGGAGTGTTTAACGGGACAGTGTAGAGGGAGCTTTACACTCTATCTAACCTGTGCTATATCTGCCCTGGGAGCATTTGATGGGACAGTGTAGAGGGAGCTTTACTCTGTATCTAACCCATGCTGCACCTGCACTGTGAGTGTTTGATGGGACAGAGTAAAGGGAGCTTTACAATCTATCTAACCCGTGCTGTACCTGCCCCGGGAGTATTTGATGGGACAGTGTAGAGGGAGCTTTACTCTGTATCTAATCCGTGCTGTACCTGCCCCGGGAGTGTTTGATGGGACAGTGCAGAAGAAGCTTTACTCTGTATCTAACCCGTGCTGTACCTGCCTGGGGAGTACTTGATGGGACAGTGTAGAGGGAGCTTTGCACTGTATCTAACCCGTGCTGTACCTGCCCTGGGAGTCTTTGATGGGACAGTGTAGAGGGAGCTTTACTCTGTATCTAACCCGTGCTGCACCTGCCCTGGGAGTGTTTGATGGGACAGTGTAGAGGGAGCTTTACTCTGTATCTAACCCGTGCTTTACCTGCTGTGGGACTGTTTAATGGGACAGTGTAGAGGGAGCTTTACTCTGTATCTAACATTTGCTGTACCTGCCCTGGGATTGTTTGATGGGACAATGTAGAGGGAGCTTTACTCTGTATCTAACCAGTGCTGTACCTGCCCCGGGAGTGTTTGATGGGACAGTGTAGAGGAAGCTTTACTCTGTATCTAACCCGTGCTTTACCTGCCCTGGGAGTGTTTAATGGGACAGTGTAGAGGCAGCTTTACTCTGTACCTTACATTTCCTGCACCTGCCCTGTGATTGTTTGAAGGGACAATGTAGCGGGAGCTTTACTCTGTATCTAACACGTGCTGTACCAGCCCTGGGAGTCTTTGATGGGACTGTTTAGAGGGAGCTTTACTCTCTATCTAACCCGTGCTGTACCTGCCCTGGGAGTGTTTGATGGGACAGTGTAGAGGGAGCTTTACTCTGTATCTAACCCGGGCTGTACCTGCCCCTGGAGTGTTTGATGGGACAGTGTAGAGGAAGCTTTACTCTGTATCTAACCCGTGCTATATCTGCCCTGGGAGCATTTGATGGGACAGTGTAGAGGGAGCTTTACTCTGTATCTAACCCATGCTGCACCTGCACTGTGAGTGTTTGATGGGACAGAGTAAAGGGAGCTTTACAATCTATCTAACCCGTGCTGTACCTGCCCCGGGAGTATTTGATGGGACAGTGTAGAGGGAGCTTTACTCTGTATCTAACCCGTGCTGTACCTGCCCCGGGAGTGTTTGATGGGACAGTGTAGAAGAAGCTTTACTCTGTATCTAACCCGTGCTGTACCTGCCTGGGGAGTACTTGATGGGACAGTGTAGAGGGAGCTTTACACTGTATCTAACCCGTGCTGTACCTGCCCTGGGAGTCTTTGATGGGACAGTGTAGAGGGAGCTTTACTCTGTATCTAACCCGTGCTGCACCTGCCCTGGGAGTGTTTGATGGGACAGTGTAGAGGGAGCTTTACTCTGTATCTAACCCGTGCTTTACCTGCTCTGGGACTGTTTAATGGGACAGTGTAGAGGGAGCTTTACTCTGTATCTAACCCGTGCTTTACCTGCCCTGGGAGTGTTTAATGGGAGAGTGTAGAGGGAGCTTTACTCTGTATCTAAGCCGTGCTGTACCTGCCCTGGGAGTGTTTAATGGCACAGTGTAGAGGGAGCTTCACCCTGTATCTAACCCGTGCTGTACCTGCCCTGGGAGTCTTTGATGGGACAGTGTAGAGGGAGCTTTACTCTGTATCTAACCCGTGCTGCACCTGCCCTGGGAGTGTTTGATGGGACAGTGTAGAGGGAGCTTTACTCTGTATCTAACCCGTGCTTTACCTGCTGTGGGACTGTTTAATGGGACAGTGTAGAGGGAGCTTTACTCTGTATCTAACATTTGCTGTACCTGCCCTGGGATTGTTTGATGGGACAATGTAGCGGGAGCTTTACTCTGTATCTAACCCGTGCTGTACCTGCCCTGGGAGTGTTTGATGGGACAGCGTAGAGGGAGCTTTACTCTGTATCCAACCCGTGCTGTACCTGCCCCTGGAGTGTTTGATGGGACAATGTAGAGGAAGCATTACTCTGTATCTAACCCGTGCTTTACCTGCCCTGGGAGTGTTTAATGGGAGAGTGTAGAGGGAGCTTTACTCTGTATCTAAGCCGTGCTGTACCTGCCCTGGGAGTGTTTAATGGCACAGTGTAGAGGGAGCTTCACCCTGTATCTAACCCGTGCTGTATCTGCCCTGGGAGCATTTGATGGGACAGTGTAAAGGAAGCTTTACTCTGCATCTAACCCGTGCTGCACGTGCCCCGGGAGTGTTTGATTGGACAGTATAAAGAGAGCTTTACTCTGTATCTAACCCGTGCTGTACCTGCCCCGGGAGTATTTGATGGGACAGTGTAGAGGGAGCTTTACTCTGTATCTAACCCGTGCTGTACCTGCCCCGGGAGTGTTTGATGGAACAGTGTAGAGGAAGCTTTACTCTGTATCTTACATTTCCTGCACCTGCCCTGTGATTGTTTGAAGGGACAATGTAGCGGGAGCTTTACTCTGTATCTAACCCGTGCTGTGCCTGCCCTTGGGTTGTTTGATGGGACAATGTAGAGGGAGCTTCACTCTGTATCCATCCCGTTGTACCTGCCCTGGGAGTCTTTGATGGAACAGTGTCGAGGGAGCTTTACTCTGTGTCTAACCCATGCTGTACCTGCCTGGGGAGTATTTGATGGGACAGTGTAAAGGGAGCTTTACATTCTATCTAACCCGTGCTGTATCTGCCCTGGGAGCGTTTGATGGGACAGTGTAGAGGGAGCTTTACTCTGTATCTAACCAGTGCTGTACCTGCCCCGGGAGTGTTTGATGGGACAGTGTAGAGGAAGCTTTACTCTGTATCTAACCCGTGCTTTACCTGCCCTGGGAGTGTTTAATGGGACAGTGTAGAGGCAGCTTTACTCTGTACCTTACATTTCCTGCACCTGCCCTGTGATTGTTTGAAGGGACAATGTAGCGGGAGCTTTACTCTGTATCTAACACGTGCTGTACCAGCCCTGGGAGTCTTTGATGGGACTGTTTAGAGGGAGCTTTACTCTCTATCTAACCCGTGCTGTACCTGCCCTGGGAGTGTTTGATGGGACAGTGTAGAGGGAGCTTTACTCTGTATCTAACCCGGGCTGTACCTGCCCCGGGAGTGTTTGATGGGACAGTGTAGAGGAAGCTTTACTCTGTATCTAACCCGTGCTTTACCTGCCCTGGGAGTGTTTAATGGGAGAGTGTAGAGGGAGCTTTACTCTGTATCTAACACGTGCTGTACCTGCCCCAGGAGTATTTGATGGGTCAGTGTAGAGGGAGCTTTACTTTGTATCTAACCCGTGCTGTACCTGACCCGGGAGTGTTTGATGGGACAGTGTAGAGGAAGCTTTACTCTGTATCTAACCTGTGCTGTACTTGCCCTGAGAGTCTTTGATGGGACGGTGTCGAGGGCGTTTTACTCTCTATCTAACCCATGCTGTACCTGCCCTGGGATTGTTTGATGGGACAATGTAGAGGTGGCTTTACTCTGTATCTAACCCGTGCTTTAGCTGCCCTGGGAGTGTTTGATGGGACAGTGTAGAGGAAGCTTTACTCTGTATCTAACCCGTGCTGTACCTGCCTGGGGAGTACTTGATGGGACAGTGTAGAGGGAGCTTTACACTGTATCAAACCCGTGCTGTACCTGCCCTGGGAGTCTTTGATGGGACAGTGTAGAGGGAGCTTTACATTCTATCTAACCCGTGCTGTACCTGCCCTGGGAGCATTTGATGGGACAGTTTAGACGGAGCTTTACTCTGTATCTAACCCGTGCTGTACCTGCCCTGGGAGTGTTTGATGGGACAGTGTAGAGGGAGCTTTAATCTGTATCTAACCTTTGCTGTACCTGCCCTGGGATTGTTTGATGGGACAATGTAGAGGGAGCTTTACTCTGCATCTAACACGTGCTGTACTTGCCCTGGGAGTGTTTAATGTGACAGTGTAGAGGCAGTTTTACTCTGTATCTAACACTTGCTCTTCCTGCCCTGGGAGTGTTTGATGGGACAGTGTAGAGGGAGCTTTACTCTGTATCTAACCCGTGCTGCACCTGCGCTGGGAGCGTTTGATGGGACAGAGTAAAGGGAGCTTTACAATCCATCTAACCCGTGCTGTACCTGCCCCGGGAGTATTTGATGGGACAGCGTAGAGGGAGCTTTACTCTGTATCTAACCCGTGCTGTACCTGCCCCGGGAGTGTTTGATGGGACAGTGTAGAAGAAGCTTTACTCTGTATCTAACCCGTGCTGTACCTGCCTGGGGAGTACTTGATGGGACAGTGTAGAGGGAGCTTTACACTGTATCTAACCCGTGTTGTACCTGCCCTGGGAGTCTTTGATGGGACAGTGTAGAGGGAGCTTTACTCTGTATCTAACCCGTGCTGCACCTGCCCTGGGAGTGTTCGATGGGACAGAGTAAAGGGAGCTTTACAATCTATCTAACCCGTGCTGTACCTGCCCTTGGAATGTTTGATGGGGCAGTGTAGAGGGAGCTTTACTCTGTATCTAACCCATGCTGTACCTGCCCTGGGAATCTTTGATGGGATGGTGTCGAGGGAGCTTTACTCTCTATCTAACCCGTGCTGTACCTGCCTGGGGAGTATTTCATGGGACAGTGTAGAGTGAGCTTTACACTGTATCTAACCCGTGCTGCACCTGCCCTGGGAGTGTTTGATGGGACAGTGTAGAGGGAGCTTTACTCTGTATCTAACCAGTGCTGTACCTGCCCCGGGAGTATTTGATGGGACAGTGTATAGGGAGTTTTACTCTGTATCTAATCCATGCTGTACCTGCCCCGGGAATGATTGATCAGACAGTGTAGAGGAAGCTTTACTCTGTATCTAACCCGTGCTTTACCTGCCCTGGGACTGTTTAATGGGACAGTGTAGAGGGAGCTTTACTCTGTATCTAACATTTCCTGTACCTGCCCTGGGATTGTTTGATGGGACAATGTAGCGGGAGCTTTACTCTGTATCCACCCCATGCTGTACCAGCCCTGGGAGTCTTTGATGGGACTGTGTCGAGGGAGCTTTACTCTCTATCTAACCCGTGCTGTACCTAGCCTGGGAGTGTTTGATGGGACAGTGTAGAGGGAGCTTTACTCTGTACCTAACCCGTGCTGTACCTGCCCTGGGAGTGTTTAATGGCACAGTGTAGAGGGAGCTTCACCCTGTATCTAACCCGTGCTGTTCCTGCCCTGGGAGTGTTTGACGGGACAGTGTAGAGGGAGATTTACACTCTATCTAACCCGTGCTGCACCTGCCTTGAGAGTCTTTGATGGGACAGTGTAGAGGGAGCTTTCCTCTGTATCTAACCCGTGCTGTACCTGCCCTGGGAATGTTTGATGGGACAGTGTAGAGGGAGCTTCACTCTGTATCCATCCCGTTGTACCTGCCCTGGGAGTGTTTGATGGGACAGTGTAGAGGGAGCTTTACTCTGTATCTAACCCGTGCTGTACCTGCCTGGGGAGTATTTGATGGGTCTGTGTAGAGGGAGCTTTACTCTGTATCTAACCTGTGCTGTACCTGCCCTGGGAGTGATTGATGGGACAGTGTAGAGGGAGCTTTACATTCTATCTAACCCGTGCTGTATCTGCCCTGGGAGCGGTTGATGGGACAGTGTAGAGGCAGCTTTACACTCTATCTAACCCGTGCTGTATCTGCCCAGGGAGCGTTTGATGGGACAGTGTAGAGGGAGCTTTCATCTGTATCTAACCCATGCTGCACCTGCCCTGGAAGTGTTTGATGGAACAGTGTAGAGGGAGCTTTACTCTGTATCTAATCCATGCTGTACCTGCCCCGGGAGTGATTGATCGGACAGTGTAGAGGAAGCTTTACTCTGTATCTAACCCGTGCTTTACCTGCCCTGGGAGTGTTTAATGGGACAGTGTAGAGGCAGCTTTACTCTGTATCTAACATTTCCTGCACCTGCCCTGGGATTGTTTGATGGGACAATGTAGCGGGAGCTTTACTCTGTATCTAACATGTGCTGTACCAGCCCTGGGAGTTTTTGGTGGGACTGTGCAGAGGGAGCTTTACTCTCTATCTAACCCGTGCTGTACCTGCCCTGGGAGTGTTTGATGGGACAGTGTAGAGGGAGCTTTACTCTGTATCTAACCCGGGCTGTACCTGCCCCGGGAGTGTTTGATGGGACAGTGTAGAGGAAGCTTTACTCTGTATCTAACCCGTGCTGTACCTGCCCCGGGAGTATTTGATGGGACAGTGTAGAGGGAGCTTTACTTTGTATCTAACCCGTGCTGTACCTGCCCCGGGAGTGTTTGAAGGGACAGTGTAGAGGAAGCTTTACTCTGTATCTAACCTGTGCTGGACTTGCCCTGAGAGTCTTTCATGGGACGGTGTCGAGGGAGCTTTACTCTCTATCTAACCCATGCTGTACCTGCCCTGGGATTGTTTGATGGGACAATGTAGAGGTTGCTTTACTCTGTATCTAACCCGTGCTGTACCTGCCCTGGGAGTGTTTGATGGGACAGTGTAGAGGGAGCTTCACTGTGTATCTAACCCGTGGTACCGGCCCTGGGAGTCTTTGATGGAACAGTGTCGAGGGAGCTTTACTCTGTGTCTAACCCATGCTGTACCTGCCCCCAGACTGTTTGATGGGACAGTTTAGAGGGAGCTTTACTCTGTATCTAACCCGTGCTGTACCTGCCTGGGGAGTACTTGATGGAACAGTGTAGAGGGAGCTTTACACTATCTAACCCATGCTGTGCCTGCCCTGGGAGTCTTTGATGGGACAGTGTAGAGGGAGCTTTACTCTGTATCTAACCCGTGCTGCACCTGCCCTGGGAGTGTTTGATGGGACAGTGCAGAGGGAGCTTTACATTCTATCTAACCCGTGCTGTACCTGCCCTGGAAGCATTTGATGGGACAGTGTACAGGGAGCTTTACTCTGTATCTAACCCGTGCTGCACCTGCCCTGGGAGTGTTTGATGGGACAGTGTAGAGGGAGCTTTACTCTGTATCTAACCCGTGCTGTACCTGCCCCGGGAGTATTTGATGGGACAGTGTAGAGGGAGCTTTACTGTGTATCAAATACATGCTGTACCTGCCCCGGGAATGTTTGATGGGACAGTGTCGTGGAAGCTTTACTCTGTATCTAACCCGTGCTGCACCTGCCCTGGGAGTATTAAATGGGACAGTGTAGAGGGAGCTTTACTCTGTATCTAACCCGTGCTGTACCTGCATTGGGAGTCTTTGATGGGACTGTGTAGAGGGAGCTTTACTCTGTATCTAACCCATGCTGTACCTACCCTGGGAGTGTTTGATGGGACAGTGTAGAGGGAGCTTTACTCTGTATCTAACCCTTGCTGTGCTTGCCCTGGGAGTCTTTGATGGGATGGTGTCGAGGGAGCTTTACTCTGTATTTAACCCGTACTGAACCTGCCTGGGGAGTATTTGATGGGACAGTGCAGAGGGAGATTTACACTGTATCTATCCCGTGCTGTACTTGCCCTCGGAGTCTTTGATGGGACAGTGTAGAGGGAGCTTTACACTCTATCTAACCCGTGCTGCTCATTCCCTGGGAGTGTTTGATAGGACAGTGTAAAGGGAACTTTACTCTGTATCTAACCCGTGCTGTAACTGCCACGGGAGTATTTGATGGGACAGTGTAGAGGGAGCTTTACTCTGTATCTAACCTGTGCTGTACCTGCCCCGGGAGTGTTTGATGGGACAGTGTAGAGGAAGCTTTACTCTGTATCTAACCCGTGCTGTACCTGCCCTGGGAGTGTTTTGATGGGACAGTGTAGAGGGAGCATTACTCTGTATCTAACCCATGCTGTACCTGCCCTGGGAGTGTTTGATGGGACAGTGTAGAGGAATTTTTACTCTGTATCTAACCGATGCTGTACCTGCCTGGGGAGTATTTGAAGGGACAGTGTAGAGGGAGCTTTACACTGAATCTAACCCGTGCTGTACCTGCCCTGGGATTCTTTGATGGGACTGTGTAGAGGGAGCTTTACTCTGTGTCTAACCCGTGCTGTACCTGCCCTGGGAGTGTTTAATGGGACAGTGTAGAGGGAGTTTTACTCTGTATCTAACCCGTGCTGTATCTGCCCTGGGAGCGTTTGATGGGACAGTGTAGAGGGAGCTTTACTTTGTATCTAACCCGTTCTGCATCTGCCCTGGGAGTGTTTGATGGGACAGTGTAGAGGGAGCTTTACTCTATATCTAACCCGTGCTGTACCTGCCCCGGGAGCATTTGATGGGACAGTGCAGAGGGAGCTTTACTGTGTATCTAATCCGTGCTGTACCTGCCCCGGGAATGTTTTATGGGACAGTGTAGAGGAAGCTTTGCTCTGTATCTAACCCGTGCTTTACCTGCCCTTGGAGTATTTAATGGGACAGTGTCGAGGGAGCTTTACTCTGGATCTAACATTTGCTGTACCTGCCCTGGGATTGTTTGATGGGACAATGTAGAGGGAGCTTTACTCTGTATCTAACCCGTGCTGTACCAGCCCTGGGAGTCTTTGATGGGACTGTGTAGAGGGAGCTGTACTCTGCATCTAACCCATGCTGTACCTCCCCTGGGAGTGTTTGATGGGACACTGTAGAGGGAGCTTTACTCTGTATCTAACCCATGCTGTACCTGCCCTGGGAGTCTTTGATGGGACTGTGTAGAGGGAGCTTTACTCTGTATCGAACCCGTGCTGTACCTGCCCTGGGAGTATTTGATTGGACAGTGCAGAGGAAGCTTTACTCTGTATCTAACCCGTGCTTTACCTGCCCTGTGAGTGTTTAATGGGACAGTGTAGAGGGAGTTTTACTCTGTATCTAACCCGTGCTGTATCTGCCCTGGGAGCGTTTGATGGGACTGTGTAGAGGAAGCTTTACTCTGTGTCTAACCCGTGCTGTACCTGCCCTGGGAGTGTTTAATGGGACAGTGTAGAGGGAGTTTTACTCTGTATCTAACCCGTGCTGTATCTGCCCTGGGAGCGTTTGATGGGACAGTGTAGAGGGAGCTTTACTCTGTATCTAACCCGTTATGCATCTGCCCTGGGAGTGTTTGATGGGACAGTGTAGAGGGAGCTTTACTCTGTATCTAACCCGTGCTGTACCTGCCCCGGGAGCATTTGATGGGACAGTGTAGAGGGAGCTTTACTGTGTATCTAATCCGTGCTGTACCTGCCCCGGGAATGTTTTATGGGACAGTGTAGAGGAAGCTTTGCTCTGTATCTAACCCGTGCTTTACCTGCCCTTGGAGTATTTAATGGGACAGTGTCGAGGGAGCTTTACTCTGTATCTAACATTTGCTGTACCTGCCCTGGGATTGTTTGATGGGACAATGTAGAGGGAGCTTTACTCTGTATCTAACCCGTGCTGTACCAGCCCTGGGAGTCTTTGATGGGACTGTGTAGAGGGAGCTGTACTCTGCATCTAACCCATGCTGTACCTCCCCTGGGAGTGTTTGATGGGACACTGTAGAGGGAGCTTTACTCTGTATCTAACCCATGCTGTACCTGCCCTGGGAGTCTTTGATGGGACGGTGTCGAGGGAGATTTACTCTGTATTTAACCCGTGCTGTACCTGCCTGGGGAGTATTTGATGTGGCAGTGCAGAGGGAGCTTTGCACTGTATCTAACCCGTGCTGTACCTGCCCTGGGAGTCTTTGATGGGACTGTGTAGAGGGAGCTTTACTCTGTATCGAACCCGTGCTGTACCTGCCCTGGGAGTATTTGATTGGACAGTGCAGAGGAAGCTTTACTCTGTATCTAACCCGTGCTTTACCTGCCCTGTGAGTGTTTAATGGGACAGTGTAGAGGGAGCTTCACTCTATCTAACCTTTGCTCTACCTGCCCTGGGATTGTTTGATGGGACAATGCAGAGGGAGCTTTACTCTGTATCTAACCCGTGCTGTACCTACCCTGGGAGTGTTTGATGGGAAACTGTAGAGGGAGCATTAATCTGTATCTAACCCGTGCTGTACCTGCCCTGGGAGTGTTTGATGGGACAGTATAGAGGGAGCTTTACTCTGTACCTAACCTGTGCTGTACCTGCCCTGGGAGTGTTTGATGTGACAGTGTAAAGGGAGCTTTACTCTGTATCTAACCCCGTGCTGTAACTGCCCTGGGAGTGTTTGATGGGACAGTATAGAGGGAGCTTTACTCTGTACCTAACCTGTGCTGTACCTGCCCTGGGAGTGTTTGATGTGACAGTGTAAAGGGAGCTTTACTCTGTATCTAACCCCGTGCTGTACCTGCCCTGGGAGTGTTTGATGGGGCAGTGTAGATCAGGGGTTCTCTGAGGCCCCTCTTGTGTTATAAAAGTTCCCCGGACTCCCTGTAACACAACACAAGTATTTATTGGCTGTAAAGCGCTTTGGGACATCCTGAGATCACAGCAGCCTCTCTATCAATGCAAGTCTTTGCATTTCAAATCACTGTGCTTTATTTTTTGAAATAAATAGTTATTTGGCGATTAAGTGCGGTAATAGTATGTTTTAAACTCCCTCCTCCTTGATTCTCCAATACAAGAGGCCCAGTGACCTCACAAGCTGCCTTGTGGCCGCCTTCCTTCCAGCCCACGTGATCTGCTCACCTGAGCAAAGCCCAGCTCTCAGCCGGAGGCGGGGAGAGCACTAATTGGTCCTTTATCGCCCCGCCCACCCCGCACCCACCAATCGGAGAGTGAGCAGGGTGCAGTGGGCGGGGCTGACCTTTGATTGACAGTTTGAACTCCCGCTCGCGGCGTTTTGAATTTCGCCCCAACAATGGCCGGCGGTTGGAGGCGGGACTTGGGCCAAGCAGATTGGCTGCTGGCCTTTGATTGACGTTTGACAGGACCAATCCCCGGGGCCGCGGGCTGTCCTGCGCAGTGGCGCTCCCTGGTGTGAGGGCAAGCGGCGGCTGGAGCTGCGGGTCCCGCAAACTGCGCCTGCGCACTGCACCTGTTCCAGTGTGAGAAGGTGGTCAACGGGCTGGGCTCCTGGGATTGGGAATGGCCCCACCCTCCAATAAACCCCAGCCTGGATTTATAGGGGGGAAGGGGGGAGATGGGGGCAACAGGCTGGATGGAGATGATGGGAATCTGGATCAACCCAATTGGCAGCGAGCGAGTGAGGGGCGGCTTCCGCAGCCTTGGCCCCATCGCGCCCCACATCGCTTCCCCCGCGGCTGCTCAATGGGAACTGAGCCGGCGCCCGGTGTGAGGGCTGCTTGTGGGAGAAAGAATGAAAGAGGGAGAGAGTCATAACGGCACAGAAGGAGGCCATTCAGCCGATCGAGTCCGTGCCAGCTCTCTGGAGAACAATCCAGTCAGTCCCATTCCCCCGCTCTATCCCCGTAGCCCTGCAAGTTTATTTCCCTCAAGTGCCTATCCAGTCTCCCCTTGAAAACATCGCGTCTCTCCGCTTCCACCACTTCCGTCGGCAGCGAATTCCAGGTCATCACCACTCGCTGCGTAAAAAAGTTTTTCCTCACGTCCCCTCTGTATCTCTTGCCCAAACGTTAAATCTGTGTCTCCTAGTCCTTGTACCATCAACTAGTGGGAACAGCCTTTCCCCGTCTAGCCTATCCAAACCCGTCATAATCTTGTACACCTCCATCAAATCACCCCTCAACCTCCTTTGCTCTAATGAAAACAAATCCAGCTTCTCCAATCTGTCCTTGTAGCTAAGATCCCCCATCCCTGGAACCATTCTGGTCAATCTCCTCCGCACCCTCTCGAGGGCCTTCACATCCTTCCTAAAGTGTGGTGGCCAGAACTGGACGCAATCCTCCAGTTGTGGCCTAACCAGCACTTTATAAAGTTTCAGCATAATTTCTCTACTTTTGTCCTCAATACCTCTATTTATGAAGCCCAAGATACCATATGCTTTGTTAACCACTCTCTCAATATGTCCTGCCACCTTCAGGGACCTATGCACATTAACTCCCAGGTCCCTCTGTCCCTGCACACTCTTTAAAACTGTGCCATTAAGTGTATATTGCCTCTCCCTGTTCCTTCTGCCAGAATGCATCACCTCACTCTTCTCTGTATTAGATTCCATCTGCCACTTGTCTGCCCATTCTGCTAGCCTTTCTATGTCCCGTTGCAGTTGATTGGTATCATCATCACTGTTTGCCACACCCCCAAGTTTGATGTCATCAGCAAATTCCAATATCCAGGTCATTTATATATATCAAAAAGCAGTGGCCCCAGCACTGACCCTTGGGGAACACCACTGTCTGCCATCCTCCAGTCTGAAAAACAGCCATTTACCACAATTTGCTGTTTTCTGTCCTTAAACCAATTCCTTATCCAAGATGCCACTGACCCACCTACTCCAAGAGCCTCAATTTTGTTAGCGAGCCTTCTATGTGGTACTTTCTCAAACGCCTTCTGAAAATCCAAACAGACATTGCATTCCCTTCATCAATCCTCCCTGTTACTTCATCAAAAAATTCAATTAGATTAGTCAAACACGATCTTCCTTTTACAAATCTGTGCTGGCTCTCCTTAATTAGCTTAAACCTCTCCAAGTGCCCGTTAATTTTTTCTTGATTATTGTTTCTAAAACTTTACCCACCACTGATGTTAAACTGACCGACCTGTAGTTACTGGGATTGTTCTTACACCCTTTCTTGAACAATGGTGTCACATTTGCCACTTTCCAATTCTCAGGCACCTCCCCCCCCCCCCCCCCGCGCATCTCGGGAAGATTGGAAAATTATGGCAAGCCCTTCTGCTATCTCCTCCCCCAATTCCCTTAGCAACGTGGGATGCAAGCCATCTGGACCAGGCGACTTGTCCACTCTAAGCATACCGAGCCTTTCTAGTACATCCTGTTTATTAATTTTCACCCCTTCCATTGCTTCGACCTTTTCCACTTCTACCGATATTTTGTCAGCATCCACCTCCTTAGTAAACACCGATACAAAGTACTCATTGAGTATTCTAGACTTGCCCTGCGTCTCTAAGCATATATCACCTTCTTTGTCTCTAATAGGCCCCACCCCGCCTTACGACCCGCTTACTGTTTACATGCCGGTAGAAGATTTTTGGGTTCCCTTTTATGTCGACTGCCATTCTACTCTAATATTCTCTATTTGCCAATCTTATTTTCATCTTCACATCCCCTCTCAACTTATTGTATTTGGCCTGTTGAGGTGTAACCCATCCGGCTTGTACAGATCCCACCTTCCCCAGAAATGGTCCCAATGCCTCAGGAATCTAAAGCCCTCCCTCCTGCACCATCTCTCCAGCCACACATTCATCTGTTCTATCCTCCTATTCCTGAACTCACTAGCACATGGCTCCAGGAGTAATCCAGAGATTACTACCATTGAGGTTCTGCTTTTTAATCTCTCTCCTAGCTCCCTAAACTCTGCCTGCAGGACCTCATCCCTCTTTCTGCCTATGTCGTTGGTACCGATATGGACAACTTCTGGCTGTTCACCCTCCCCTCTCAGAGTGTCCTGCAGCTGCTCAGTGACATCCTTCACCCTGGCACCAGGGAGGTAACATACCATCCTGGAGTCACGTCTACGCCCGCAGACACACTGGTCTGCTCCCCTAACTATTGAATCCCCTACCACTATTGCTCTTCCACTCTTTTTCCTCCCCCCCCTGTGCAGCTGAGCTACCCGTGGTGCCGTGGACTTGACTCTGGCTGCACTCCCCAGAGGAACCATCACCCTCACCAGTACTCAGAACAAAATGCTGGTTGGAGAGTGAGATGCACTCCAGGGACTCCTGCACTACCTGCCTGGTCCTCCTCTTGTCTGGCGGTCACCCATTCCCTCTCTGCCTCCATACTCTTAAGCTGTGGGGTGACCACCTCTAGAAACGTGCTACCCGCGTAACTCTCAGCCTCGCGGGAGAGAATTTCAGGGCAGACCTCTTGAAACCTTCTCAAGGGCTCCCAGTTGCAACCCTCTGATCGACGAGATGCACTGCAGCAACTCACCAAGGCTTCTTCGGCAGCACCTCCCAAACCTGCCACCTAGAAGGACAAGGGCAGCAGGCGCATGGAACGTCATCACCTCCAAGTCACACACCATCCGGACATGGAAATTATCGCTGTTCCTTCATCGTCGCTGGGTCAAAATCCTGGAACTCCATCCCTAACAGCACATTTGTAGCTCTCGGCTTCATTCTCCTGATTTCAGCAATTCTCCCTATTTCATTCTACACTGGAGTTAAAGGATGTTCTTTGCAGGCAAAAGTGGCAGTCAGAGAAATCAACGGTTTAAATCAAATGTGGCCACAGTAAATAATAATTCTAATAGGTCTAAGAGCGTTAAAAAAACAAGCCTGAAGGCTTTGTGTCTTAATGCGAGGAGCATTTGTAATAAGGTGGACGAATTGGCTGCACAAATAGAGGTAAACAAATATGATTTGGTTGGGATTACGGAAACGTGGCTCAAGGATGGCCAAGACTGGGAACTCAACATCCAGGGGTATTCGATATTCAGGAAAGATAGGCAAAAAGGAAAGGGAGGTGGGGTAGCATTACTGGTTAAAGAAGGGATTAATACATTTGTAATGAAGGATATTAGCTCTGATGATGTGGAATCTGTATGGGTAGAATTGAGAAATACTAAGGGGAAAAAAACATTAGTGGGAGTGGTATATAGACCTCCAAACAGTAAGGCGGAGGTTGGGGATGGCATGAAAAGGGAAATTAAAGAAGCGTGCAATAAGGGCACACCAGTCATCATGGGTGACTTTAATCTACATATAGATTGGGCCAACCAAATTAGGAACAACACTGTGGAGGAGGAATTCCTGGAGTGTTTACGGGATGGTTTCCTGGACCAATATGTTGAGGAACCAACCAGAGATCAGGCCATCTTAGACTGGGTATTATGTAACGAGAAAGGATTAATTAGCAATCTTGTTGTAATAGGCCCCTTGGGTCTGAGTGATCATAATGTGATCGAATTCTTCATTAAGATGGAGAATGAAGTAGTTGACTCAGAGACTAGGGTCCTCAATTTAAATGGGACAGTGTCGAGGGAGCTTTACTCTGTATCTAACATTTGCTGTACCTGCCCTGGGATTGTTTGATGGGACAATGTAGAGGGAGCTTTACTCTGTATCTAACCCGTGCTGTACCAGCCCTGGGAGTCTTTGATGGGACTGTGTAGAGGGAGCTGTACTCTGCATCTAACCCATGCTGTACCTCCCCTGGGAGTGTTTGATGGGACACTGTAGAGGGAGCTTTACTCTGTATCTAACCCATGCTGTACCTGCCCTGGGAGTCTTTGATGGGACGGTGTCGAGGGAGATTTACTCTGTATTTAACCCGTGCTGTACCTGCCTGGGGAGTATTTGATGTGGCAGTGCAGAGGGAGCTTTGCACTGTATCTAACCCGTGCTGTACCTGCCCTGGGAGTCTTTGATGGGACTGTGTAGAGGGAGCTTTACTCTGTATCGAACCCGTGCTGTACCTGCCCTGGGAGTATTTGATTGGACAGTGCAGAGGAAGCTTTACTCTGTATCTAACCCGTGCTTTACCTGCCCTGTGAGTGTTTAATGGGACAGTGTAGAGGGAGCTTCACTCTATCTAACCTTTGCTCTACCTGCCCTGGGATTGTTTGATGGGACAATGCAGAGGGAGCTTTACTCTGTATCTAACCCGTGCTGTACCTACCCTGGGAGTGTTTGATGGGAAACTGTAGAGGGAGCATTAATCTGTATCTAACCCGTGCTGTACCTGCCCTGGGAGTGTTTGATGGGACAGTATAGAGGGAGCTTTACTCTGTACCTAACCTGTGCTGTACCTGCCCTGGGAGTGTTTGATGTGACAGTGTAAAGGGAGCTTTACTCTGTATCTAACCCCGTGCTGTAACTGCCCTGGGAGTGTTTGATGGGACAGTATAGAGGGAGCTTTACTCTGTACCTAACCTGTGCTGTACCTGCCCTGGGAGTGTTTGATGTGACAGTGTAAAGGGAGCTTTACTCTGTATCTAACCCCGTGCTGTACCTGCCCTGGGAGTGTTTGATGGGGCAGTGTAGATCAGGGGTTCTCTGAGGCCCCTCTTGTGTTATAAAAGTTCCCCGGACTCCCTGTAACACAACACAAGTATTTATTGGCTGTAAAGCGCTTTGGGACATCCTGAGATCACAGCAGCCTCTCTATCAATGCAAGTCTTTGCATTTCAAATCACTGTGCTTTATTTTTTGAAATAAATAGTTATTTGGCGATTAAGTGCGGTAATAGTATGTTTTAAACTCCCTCCTCCTTGATTCTCCAATACAAGAGGCCCAGTGACCTCACAAGCTGCCTTGTGGCCGCCTTCCTTCCAGCCCACGTGATCTGCTCACCTGAGCAAAGCCCAGCTCTCAGCCGGAGGCGGGGAGAGCACTAATTGGTCCTTTATCGCCCCGCCCACCCCGCACCCACCAATCGGAGAGTGAGCAGGGTGCAGTGGGCGGGGCTGACCTTTGATTGACAGTTTGAACTCCCGCTCGCGGCGTTTTGAATTTCGCCCCAACAATGGCCGGCGGTTGGAGGCGGGACTTGGGCCAAGCAGATTGGCTGCTGGCCTTTGATTGACGTTTGACAGGACCAATCCCCGGGGCCGCGGGCTGTCCTGCGCAGTGGCGCTCCCTGGTGTGAGGGCAAGCGGCGGCTGGAGCTGCGGGTCCCGCAAACTGCGCCTGCGCACTGCACCTGTTCCAGTGTGAGAAGGTGGTCAACGGGCTGGGCTCCTGGGATTGGGAATGGCCCCACCCTCCAATAAACCCCAGCCTGGATTTATAGGGGGGAAGGGGGGAGATGGGGGCAACAGGCTGGATGGAGATGATGGGAATCTGGATCAACCCAATTGGCAGCGAGCGAGTGAGGGGCGGCTTCCGCAGCCTTGGCCCCATCGCGCCCCACATCGCTTCCCCCGCGGCTGCTCAATGGGAACTGAGCCGGCGCCCGGTGTGAGGGCTGCTTGTGGGAGAAAGAATGAAAGAGGGAGAGAGTCATAACGGCACAGAAGGAGGCCATTCAGCCGATCGAGTCCGTGCCAGCTCTCTGGAGAACAATCCAGTCAGTCCCATTCCCCCGCTCTATCCCCGTAGCCCTGCAAGTTTATTTCCCTCAAGTGCCTATCCAGTCTCCCCTTGAAAACATCGCGTCTCTCCGCTTCCACCACTTCCGTCGGCAGCGAATTCCAGGTCATCACCACTCGCTGCGTAAAAAAGTTTTTCCTCACGTCCCCTCTGTATCTCTTGCCCAAACGTTAAATCTGTGTCTCCTAGTCCTTGTACCATCAACTAGTGGGAACAGCCTTTCCCCGTCTAGCCTATCCAAACCCGTCATAATCTTGTACACCTCCATCAAATCACCCCTCAACCTCCTTTGCTCTAATGAAAACAAATCCAGCTTCTCCAATCTGTCCTTGTAGCTAAGATCCCCCATCCCTGGAACCATTCTGGTCAATCTCCTCCGCACCCTCTCGAGGGCCTTCACATCCTTCCTAAAGTGTGGTGGCCAGAACTGGACGCAATCCTCCAGTTGTGGCCTAACCAGCACTTTATAAAGTTTCAGCATAATTTCTCTACTTTTGTCCTCAATACCTCTATTTATGAAGCCCAAGATACCATATGCTTTGTTAACCACTCTCTCAATATGTCCTGCCACCTTCAGGGACCTATGCACATTAACTCCCAGGTCCCTCTGTCCCTGCACACTCTTTAAAACTGTGCCATTAAGTGTATATTGCCTCTCCCTGTTCCTTCTGCCAGAATGCATCACCTCACTCTTCTCTGTATTAGATTCCATCTGCCACTTGTCTGCCCATTCTGCTAGCCTTTCTATGTCCCGTTGCAGTTGATTGGTATCATCATCACTGTTTGCCACACCCCCAAGTTTGATGTCATCAGCAAATTCCAATATCCAGGTCATTTATATATATCAAAAAGCAGTGGCCCCAGCACTGACCCTTGGGGAACACCACTGTCTGCCATCCTCCAGTCTGAAAAACAGCCATTTACCACAATTTGCTGTTTTCTGTCCTTAAACCAATTCCTTATCCAAGATGCCACTGACCCACCTACTCCAAGAGCCTCAATTTTGTTAGCGAGCCTTCTATGTGGTACTTTCTCAAACGCCTTCTGAAAATCCAAACAGACATTGCATTCCCTTCATCAATCCTCCCTGTTACTTCATCAAAAAATTCAATTAGATTAGTCAAACACGATCTTCCTTTTACAAATCTGTGCTGGCTCTCCTTAATTAGCTTAAACCTCTCCAAGTGCCCGTTAATTTTTTCTTGATTATTGTTTCTAAAACTTTACCCACCACTGATGTTAAACTGACCGACCTGTAGTTACTGGGATTGTTCTTACACCCTTTCTTGAACAATGGTGTCACATTTGCCACTTTCCAATTCTCAGGCACCTCCCCCCCCCCCCCCGCGCATCTCGGGAAGATTGGAAAATTATGGCAAGCCCTTCTGCTATCTCCTCCCCCAATTCCCTTAGCAACGTGGGATGCAAGCCATCTGGACCAGGCGACTTGTCCACTCTAAGCATACCGAGCCTTTCTAGTACATCCTGTTTATTAATTTTCACCCCTTCCATTGCTTCGACCTTTTCCACTTCTACCGATATTTTGTCAGCATCCACCTCCTTAGTAAACACCGATACAAAGTACTCATTGAGTATTCTAGACTTGCCCTGCGTCTCTAAGCATATATCACCTTCTTTGTCTCTAATAGGCCCCACCCCGCCTTACGACCCGCTTACTGTTTACATGCCGGTAGAAGATTTTTGGGTTCCCTTTTATGTCGACTGCCATTCTACTCTAATATTCTCTATTTGCCAATCTTATTTTCATCTTCACATCCCCTCTCAACTTATTGTATTTGGCCTGTTGAGGTGTAACCCATCCGGCTTGTACAGATCCCACCTTCCCCAGAAATGGTCCCAATGCCTCAGGAATCTAAAGCCCTCCCTCCTGCACCATCTCTCCAGCCACACATTCATCTGTTCTATCCTCCTATTCCTGAACTCACTAGCACATGGCTCCAGGAGTAATCCAGAGATTACTACCATTGAGGTTCTGCTTTTTAATCTCTCTCCTAGCTCCCTAAACTCTGCCTGCAGGACCTCATCCCTCTTTCTGCCTATGTCGTTGGTACCGATATGGACAACTTCTGGCTGTTCACCCTCCCCTCTCAGAGTGTCCTGCAGCTGCTCAGTGACATCCTTCACCCTGGCACCAGGGAGGTAACATACCATCCTGGAGTCACGTCTACGCCCGCAGACACACTGGTCTGCTCCCCTAACTATTGAATCCCCTACCACTATTGCTCTTCCACTCTTTTTCCTCCCCCCCCTGTGCAGCTGAGCTACCCGTGGTGCCGTGGACTTGACTCTGGCTGCACTCCCCAGAGGAACCATCACCCTCACCAGTACTCAGAACAAAATGCTGGTTGGAGAGTGAGATGCACTCCAGGGACTCCTGCACTACCTGCCTGGTCCTCCTCTTGTCTGGCGGTCACCCATTCCCTCTCTGCCTCCATACTCTTAAGCTGTGGGGTGACCACCTCTAGAAACGTGCTACCCGCGTAACTCTCAGCCTCGCGGGAGAGAATTTCAGGGCAGACCTCTTGAAACCTTCTCAAGGGCTCCCAGTTGCAACCCTCTGATCGACGAGATGCACTGCAGCAACTCACCAAGGCTTCTTCGGCAGCACCTCCCAAACCTGCCACCTAGAAGGACAAGGGCAGCAGGCGCATGGAACGTCATCACCTCCAAGTCACACACCATCCGGACATGGAAATTATCGCTGTTCCTTCATCGTCGCTGGGTCAAAATCCTGGAACTCCATCCCTAACAGCACATTTGTAGCTCTCGGCTTCATTCTCCTGATTTCAGCAATTCTCCCTATTTCATTCTACACTGGAGTTAAAGGATGTTCTTTGCAGGCAAAAGTGGCAGTCAGAGAAATCAACGGTTTAAATCAAATGTGGCCACAGTAAATAATAATTCTAATAGGTCTAAGAGCGTTAAAAAAACAAGCCTGAAGGCTTTGTGTCTTAATGCGAGGAGCATTTGTAATAAGGTGGACGAATTGGCTGCACAAATAGAGGTAAACAAATATGATTTGGTTGGGATTACGGAAACGTGGCTCAAGGATGGCCAAGACTGGGAACTCAACATCCAGGGGTATTCGATATTCAGGAAAGATAGGCAAAAAGGAAAGGGAGGTGGGGTAGCATTACTGGTTAAAGAAGGGATTAATACATTTGTAATGAAGGATATTAGCTCTGATGATGTGGAATCTGTATGGGTAGAATTGAGAAATACTAAGGGGAAAAAAACATTAGTGGGAGTGGTATATAGACCTCCAAACAGTAAGGCGGAGGTTGGGGATGGCATGAAAAGGGAAATTAAAGAAGCGTGCAATAAGGGCACACCAGTCATCATGGGTGACTTTAATCTACATATAGATTGGGCCAACCAAATTAGGAACAACACTGTGGAGGAGGAATTCCTGGAGTGTTTACGGGATGGTTTCCTGGACCAATATGTTGAGGAACCAACCAGAGATCAGGCCATCTTAGACTGGGTATTATGTAACGAGAAAGGATTAATTAGCAATCTTGTTGTAATAGGCCCCTTGGGTCTGAGTGATCATAATGTGATCGAATTCTTCATTAAGATGGAGAATGAAGTAGTTGACTCAGAGACTAGGGTCCTCAATTTAAATAAAGGAAACTACGATGGTCTGAGGAGCGAGTTGGGTAGGATTGATTGGGGAATGGCACTCAAAGGGTTGACGGTGGATAGGCAATGGCAAACATTCAAAGACCGAATAGATGAGCTACAGAATTTGTTCATCCCAGTTTGGCATAAAAATAAAACAAAAAAGGTGACTCAACCGTGGCTAACAAGGGAAATTAGGGATAGCATAAGATCCAAGGAGATGACATATAAATTGGCCAGAAAAAGCAATAATCCTGAGGATTGGGAGCAGTTTAGGATTCAACAAAGGAGGACAAAGGGATTAATTAAGAAAGGGAAAATAGAATATGAGAGTAAGCTTGCAGGGAACATAAAATCTGACTGTAAAAGCTTTTATAGATATGTGAAGAGAAAAAGATTGGTGAAGTCAAGCGTAGGTCCCTTGCAGTCAGAATCAGGGGAATTTATAATGGGAAACAAAGAAATGGCATTCCAACTAAATTCATACTTTGGTTCTGTCTTCACAAAGGAGGACACAAATAACCTCCCAGAGATGCCGGGGAACATAGGCCCTGATGAAAGGGTGGCACTGAAAGAAATCAGTATTTGTAGGGAAATGGTGTTAGGAAAATTGATGGGACTGAAGGCCGATAAATCCCCAGGGCCTGATAATCTACATCCCAGGGTACTTAAGGAAGTGGCCCTAGAAATAGTAGATGCATTGCTGGTCATCTTCCAGAACTCGATAGACTCTGGAACAGTACCTAATGTTACCCCACTATTCAAAAAAGGTGGTGGAGAAAAAGCGGGGAATTATAGACTGGTAAGCCTGACATCGGTAGTGGGGAAAATGCTAGAATCTATTATAAAAGATGTAATAGCAGAGCACTTGGTAAGCAGTGACAGGATCGGACAAAGTCAACATGGATTTACAAAAGGTAAATCATGCTTGACTAATCTACTGGAATTTTTTGAGGATGGAACTGGTAAAATAGATAAGGGAGAACCAGTGGATGTGGTGTCTTTGGACTTTCAGAAGGCTTTCGATAAGGTCCCACATAACAGATTAGCGTGCAAAATTAAGGCACATGGGATTGGGGGCAAGGTATTGACTTGGATAGAGAACTGGTTGGCGGACAGGAAGCAGAGTTGGAATAAACGGGTCATTTTCCGAGTGGCAGGCAGTGACTAGTGGGGTACCGCAAGGATCGGTCCTAGGACCCCAGCTGTTCACAATATATATTAATGATCTGGACGAGGGAATTGGGTGTAGTATCTCCAAATTTGCAGACGACACAAAGCTGGGTGGGAGGGTAAGCTGTGAGGAGGATGTCGTGAAACTCCAGTACGATTTGGACAGATTGGGTGATTGGGCAGAAACATGGCAAATGCACTATAATGTGGATAAATGTGAGGTTATCCACTTTGGTGGCAAAAATAGGAAGGCAGATTATTATTTGAATGGCAATAGATTGGGAGAAGGGGAAGTGCAAAGAGACCTGGGTGTTCTTGTGCACCAGTCGCTGAAGCATGCAGGTGCAGCAGGCGGTTAAGAAGGCAAATGGTATGTTGGCCTTTGTAGCAAGAGGGTTCGAGTACAGGAACAAGGATGTCTTGCTACAGTTGTACAGGGCCTTGGTGAGACCGCACCTTGAGTATTGTGTGTAGTTTTGGTCGCCTTACCTGAGGAAGGACGTTCTTGCCATGGAAGGAGTGCAGCGAAGATTCACCAGGCTGATACCTGGGATGGCAGGAATGATGTATGAGGAGAGATTGTGTCGATTGGGCTTATACTCACTGGAGTTTAGAAGATTGAGAGGGGATCTCATCGAAACCTATAAAATTCTGTCAGGCCTGGACAGACTAGATGCAGGAAGGATGTTTATGATGGCCGGGGAGTCCAGAACCAGGGGTCATAGTCTAAGGATAAGGGGTAAGCCATTTAGGACCGAAATGAGGATGAATTTCTTCACCCAGAGAGTGGTGAACCTGTGGAATTCTCTGCCACAGAGGACGGTGGAGGCCAGTTCATTAAATATATTCAAAAAAGAGTTGGATATATTTCTTAAGGCTAAAGGGATCAAGGGATATGGGGAGAAGGCAGTGACAGGGTACTGAATTTGGATGATCAGCCATGATCTCATTGAATGGCGGAGCAGGCTCGAGGGGCTGAATGGCCTACTCCTGCTCCTATCTTCTATGTTTCTAATTCAAGGTCTTAACAAGGTCTCCCTCCCTAACCTTCACCACACGGACTGCAGCGGTTCAAGGTAGCGGCTCACCACCCCCTTCTCAAGGGCAACTAGGGATGGGCAATAAACGCTGGGCCATCCAGCGACATCCACATCCCATGAATGAATATATAAGTCTTTCCTAACACAGTCGTTAACTATAGGAATAACATATCTTCTCCAACTTTCACTAGTTTATCCTGTCTGATATAAACCAACCCCACAGTCACTGACACCAATCTCCTCCTGTCTGATATAAACCAACCTCACAGTCACTGACACCAATCTCCTCCTGTCTGATATAAACCAGCCCCAGTCACTGACACCAATCTCCTCCTGTCTGATATAAACCAGCCCCACAGTCACTGACACCAATCTCCTCCTGTCTGATATAAACCAACCCCACAGTCACTGACACCAATCTCCTCCTGTCTGATATAAACCAACCCCACAGGCCCAGTAAGATTAAACTCAGCCCGTTACTTTGACTGGACTTGTCTCCATTCCCATGCCGAGGGGATTGCTGTACCAGACGGGAGGGGCAACATTTGGGGATTCTCGATTCTCCACCAATTCCCATTCCCCTTCTTTCTGGTGGATAATGGAGGTGCCACTGTGTGTAATGTGCAAGTCAGTAAGAATCGTCAGCGAGGATTAATCAGCACTTTCTAATTGGAGATGTTAATCAGTGGAACTTTTCAGACACTGATTTGTAGATTTTGTACCAAAAATCAGTTTAAGTTGAAGTAAAAGTTAATAATTTTATTGTAAGATAATTTCTGGTGAGAGTCCCTGAATTAAGGGGAACGATCACAGAGAGCGGTTCTTAAAGGGACACTGCAGCCGAGAACAAAATCAGCTACATCTCCAGAATATTAAACTTCAGCCAGTTATAGGGTTATTAACATCAGCAGAAACAAACTACAACTGTCAGAATGAACATGGTTCAGCCCCGGATGTGATTAACAGCAGCAACAACAGCAGAATCCAACCCCTGCAGTCACATGTGAACTCTTTTGTGTGTCAGCAGGTTGGATGACTGAGTGAATCCCTTCCCACACACGGAGCAGGTGAACGGTCTCTCCCCAGTGTGAACTCGCTGGTGTGTCAGAAGGCTGGATGACTGAGCGAATCCCTTCCCACACACAGAGCAGGTGAACGGTCTCTCCCCATTGTGAACTCGCTGGTGTGTCAGCAGGGTGGATGATTGATTGAACCCCTTCCCACATACGGAGCAGGTGAACAGCCTCTCTACAGTGTGAATGCAATGATGTGACAGCAGGTCGGATGGTACAGTGAATCCCTTCTCACACCTGGAGCAGGTGAACGGCCTCTTGGTGTGAACTCGCTGGTGTCTCAGAAGGTTGGATGAATGAGTGAATCCCTTCCCACACTCAGCGCAGGTGAACGGCCTCTCCCCAGTGTGAACACGCTGGTGTGTCAGAAGGTTGGATGATTGAATGAATTCCTTTCCGCACACGGAGCAGGTGAACGGCCTCTCTCCAGTGTGAACTCGCTGGTGTATCAGCAGGGTGGATGACTGATTGAATCCCTTCCCACACACGGAGCAGGTGAACGGTCTCTCCCCAGTGTGACTGTGTCGATGAGTTTCCAGCTTGGATGGGTAACTGAATCCCTTCCCACAGTCCCCACATATCCACGGTTTCTCTGTGGTGCGGGTGTCCTTGTGTCTCTCCAGGTTGAACGATCAGTTGAAGCCTCGTCCACACACAGAACAGGTGTACGGTTTCTCCCCGCTGTGAACGGTGCGATGTTTTTTCAGGCTGTGTAACTGGTTAAAGCTCTTTCCAGTCAGTGCACAGGAACGCTCTCATTCGGGTGTGTGTGTCTCGGTGCTTTTCCTGTCACACCGATGTTTGAAATCTTTTCCCACAGAAAGAACAAACAAACATTTCCCCTTCTATGTTCAAAGGCTGATGATATTCAGGTCCTGACGTGATGTTTGGTTTCAGTGACCCGTCTCTAAATCCTCTGCTTCTAGTACTCTCTAAAAGGAGTTTACAAAAGTCATCACTAAGTACAGGATAGAAATTCAGAACAGACAATTCCAGTTTCTATGGAAGATTCTTTCCTCTCTCGTTCTGCCATAGCTGTGAATCCCCGTCCCACACACTCTCCCTCCTCCCTGTGCTGAAATCCATGCCATCGCACCATCTCCAACATTTCTTTCCTCCACTCCCAGTTTTCTCCCTCGATGCAGATGGGTTGAGTTCCACATTCACTGGTTCCCCTCCCTCTCCTCCCCTGAAGGTGCTGACTCTGGCTGGGTTCAGTTCTACACTCACTGGTTCCCCTCCCTCTCCTCCCCTGAAGGTGCTCACTCTGGCTGGGTTCAGTTCCACACTCACTGGTTCCCCTCCCCCTACTCCCCTGAAGGTGCTGACTCTGGCTGGGTTCAGTTCTACACTCACTGGTTCCCCTCCCTCTCCTCCCCTGAAGGTGCTGACTCTGGCTGGGTTCAGTTCTGCACTCACTGGTTCCCCTCCCTCTCCTCCCCTGAAGGTGCTGCCTCTGGCTGGGTTCAGTTCCACACTCACTGGTTCACCTCCCTCTCCTCCCCTGAAGGTGCTGACTCTGGCTGGGTTCAGTTCTACACTCACTGGTTCCCCTCCCTCCTGAAGGTGCTGACTCTGGCTGGGTTCAGTTCTACACTCAATGGTTCCCCTCCCTCTCCTCCCCTGAAGGTGCTGACTCTGGCTGGGTTCAGTTCTACACTCACTGGTTCCCCTCCCTCTCCTCCCCTGAAGGTGCTGACCCTGGCTGGGTTCAGTTCTACACTCACTGGTTCCCCTCCCTCTCCTCCCCTGAAGGTGCTGACTCTGGCTGGGTTCAGTTCTGCACTCACTGGTTCCCCTCCCTCTCCTCCCCTGAAGGTGCTGCCTCTGGCTGGGTTCAGTTCTACACTCACTGGTTCCCCTCTCTCTCCTGCCCTGAAGGTGCTGACTCTGGCTGGGTTCAGTTCTACACTCAATGGTTCCTCTCCCTCTCCTCCCCTAAAGGTGCTGACTCTGGCTGGGTTCAGTTCTACACTCACTGGTTCCCCTCCCTCTCCTCCCCTGAAGGTGCTGACCCTGGCTGGGTTCAGTTCTACACTCACTGGTTCCCCTCCCTCTTCTCCCCTGAAGGTGCTGACTCTGGCTGGGTTCAGTTCTGCACTCACTGATTCCCCTCCCTCTCCTCCCCTGAAGGTGCTGACTCTGGCTGGGTTCAGTTCCACACTCACTGGTTCCCCTCCCTCTCCTCCCCTGAAGGTGCTGACTCTGGCTGGGTTCAGTTCTACACTCACTGGTTCCCCTCCCTCTCCTCCCCTGAAGGTGCTGACTTTGGCTGGGTTCAGTTCTACACTTGTACAAAAGTAAAATACTGCGGCTGCTGGAAATCTGAAATAAAACAGATAATACTGGAAATACTCAGGGCAGCATCTGTGGAGAGAGAAACAGAGTTAACGTTTCAGGTCAATGACGTTTCATCAGAACTGTAAAATGTTAGCAATGTAACAGGTTTTAAGATGGACCTCATAGACGAGGGAAGGATGGAAATTGGAAATAAAGTTGAAGAAGTTTTCCAGTTTGGAGCGAGAGCAGGAACCGACACCAATACAGTCATCAATGTACCGGAAAAAGAGGTGAGGGAGGGGACCTGACCAGGACTGGAACAAAGAGTGTCCCACATGTCCCATGAAAAGGCAGGCATCGCTCGGACCCATGCGGGTTCCCATAGCAACGCCTTTATTTGGAGGAAGTGAGTTGATTCAAAGGAGAAGTTGTTCAATGTGAGAACAAGTTCAGCCAGGCGGAGGAGGGTGGTGGTGGATGGGGACTGGTCGGGCCTCTGTTCAAGGGAGAAGCGGAGCGCCCTCAGGCCATCCTGGTGGGGGATGGAGGTGTAGAGGGATTGGACGTCCATGGTGAAAAGGAGGAGGAGTGAAAGGGGCCAGGAAACTGGTAAATGTTAAAGTGGCGGAGGGCGCTTACACCCTGGTCCACTCTTCAATCATCTCCAACACAGGAGCTCCTCAGGGCAGTGTCCTATTCCCAGCCATCTTCAGCTGCTTTATCAATGGCCTTCCCTCCATTGTAGGGTCAGAAGTGGGGATGTTCGCTGATGACTGCACATTGTTCAGTTCCATTTGCAATTCCTCAGGTAATGAAGCAGTTCGTGTCTGCCTGACGACATTCAGCTTTGGGCTGATAAATGCAAAGGAACATTCGCGCCACACAAGTGCCAGGCAATGTCTATCTCCAACAAGAGAGTCTAACCACCACCCCTTGACATTCAACAGCATTACCATCACCAAATCCCCCACCATCAATATCCTGGAGGGTCACCATTGACCAGAAACTTAACTGGACCAGTCACATAAATACTGTGGCTACAAGAGCAGGTCAGAGGCTGGGTATTCTGTGGCGAGTGTCTCACCTCCCGACTCCCCAAAGCCTTTCCACCATCTACAAGGCACAAGTCAGGAGTGTGATGGAATACTCTCCACTTGCCTGGATGAGTGCAGCTCCAACAACACTCAAGACGCTCGACACCATCCAGGACAAAGTAGCTCACTTGATTGGCACTCCATCAACCACCTTCAACATTCACTCCCTCCACCACCGGCATACTGTGGCTGCAGTGTGTACCATCTACATAATGCACTGCAGCAACTCGCCAAGGCTTCTTCAACAGCACCTCCCAAACCCGCGACCTCTTCCACCTAGAAGGACAATCCAAAACTAGGGTCCTAAATCTAAACAAAGGAAACTACGAAGGTATGAGGAGTGAGTTGGCTATGATAGATTGGGGAGCTTCATTAAAAGGCATGACGGTGGATAGGCAATGGCTAACATTTAAGAAACAAATGCTTGAATTGCAACAGTTATACATTCCTTTCTGGCGCAAAAACACAAAAGGAAAACGGCCCAACCATGGCTAACAAAAATAAATTAAGGAAAGTATTAGATATAAAGAGCAGTCATATAAAGTTGCCAGGAAAAGTAGCAAGCCTGAGGATTGGGAGCAGTTTAGAGTTCAGCAAAAAAGGACAAAGAGATTGATTAAATGGGGAAAAATAGAGTATGAGAGTAAACTTGCAAGGAACATAAAAGCGGACTGTAAAAGCTTCTACAAGTATGTAAAAAGGAAAGGATTAGTGAAGACAAATGTAGGTCCCTTACAGTCAGAAACGGGAGAATTTATAATGGGCAACAAGGAAATGGCAGAGCAATTAAACAAATACTTTCGTTCTGTCTTCACGGAAGAGGACACAATTAACTTTCCAGAAATGCTAGGAAACCAAGGGTCTAGTGAGCAGGAGGAATTAAAGGAAATTAGTATTCGTAAAAAAATAGTGCTGGAGAAATTAATGGGACTGAAAGCCGATAAATCCATAGGGCCCGATAATCTGCATCCCAGAGTGCTAAAAGAGGCAGCCATGGAATTAGTGGATGCATTGGTTGTCATCTTCCAAAATTCTACAGATTATGGAACAGTTCCTGCAGATTGGACGGTGGCAAATGTAACCGCACTATTTAAAAAAGGAGGGAGAGAGAAAACAGGGAACTACAGACCGGTTATCCTAACATCAGCAGTAGGGAAAATGCTAGACTCGATTATAAAGGATGTGATAACAGGACACTTAGAAAATATCAACAGGATTAGACAAAGTCAACCTGGATTTATGAAAGGGAAATCGTGTTTGACAAACCTACTGGAGTTTTTTGAGGATGTAACTGGTAGAATAGATAAGGGAGAACCAGTGGATGTGGTGTATTTGGATTTTCAGAAGACCTTTGATTAAAGTCCCACATAAGAGGTTAGTGTGCAAAATTAAAGCTCATGGGATTGGGGGTAATATACTGGCATGGATTGAAAATTGGTTAACAGACAGGAAACAGAGAGTAGGAATAAATGGGTCTTTTTCGGGGTGGCAGGCGGTGACTGGTTGGGTACCGCAGGGATCAGTGCTTGGGCCCCAGCTATTCACAATATATATCAATGATTTGGATGAGAGAACCAAATGTAATATTTCCAAGTTTGCTGACGGCACGAAACTAGGTGGGATTGTGAGTTGTGAGGAGGATGCAAAGAGGCTTCAAGGCGATTTAGACAAGTTGAGTGAGTGGGCAAATACATGGCAGATGCAGTATAATGTGGATAAATGTGAAGTTATCCACTTCGGTAGGAAAAAGAGAAAGGCCATTATTTAAATGGTGATAAGATTGGGAAATGCTGATGTACAAAGGGACCTGGGTGTACTTGTACACCAGTCACTGAAAGCAAACATGCAGGTGCAGCAAGCAGTTAGGAAGGCAGATGGTATGTTGGCCTTCATTGCAAGAGGATTTGAGTAACATAGAAACATAGAAGATAGGAGCAGGAGTAGGCCATTCGGCCCCTCGAGCCTGCTCCGCCATTCAATGAGATCATGGCTGATCATCCAAATTCAGTACCCTGTCCCTGCCTTCTCCCCATATCCCTTGATCCCTTTAGCCTTAAAAATATCCAACTCCTTCTTGAATATATTTAATGAATTGGCCTCTACTGCCTTCTTTGGTAGAGAATTCCACAGGTTCACCACTCTCTGGGTGAAGAAATTCCTCCTCATCTCTGTCCTAAATGGCTTACCCCTTATCCTTAGACTGTGACCCCTGGTTCTGGATTCCCCGACCATCGGTGAGATCCCCTCTCATTCTTCTAAACTCCAGCGAGTACAAGCCCAATTGACCCAATCTCTCCTCATATGTCAATTACTGCAGTAAGGAGGGATGATATATTAGCAGGGTCCTCTAATGAGGCCATATGGGTGGAGCTTAAAAACAAAAAGGGGGCAAGCACTTTGCTGGGAGTGTACTATAGGCCTCCAAACAGTCAGGGGGAGATAGAGGAACAGATATGTAGGCAAATCTCAGAAAATTGTGCAAATAATAGGGTAATAATAATGGGGGATTTCAACTTCCCCAATATTAACTGGGATAGTCAGAGTGTGAAAGGCTCAGAGGGTGTAGAATTCTTAAAGTGCATCCAGGAGAGCTTTTTGAGCCAGCATGTAGAAAGTCCTACAAGAGAGGGGGCGGTACTGGACCTAATTCTAGGGAATGTGGCCGGCCAAGTGGAAAAAGTGCTAGTAGGTGAGCACTTTGGTGATAGTGACCATAATATGGTAAGATTTAAGGTGGCCATGGAAAAGGACAGGGATGGGCCGGAAATAAAGGTTCTAAATTGGGGGAAGGCCGATTTTAATAGGATAAGGCAGGATCTGGCCAAAATGGACTGGGATCAGCTACTTGTAGGAAAATCCGCATCGGAGCAATGGGAGGCTTTCAGAAGGGAGATTGAGATCATACAATGGCAACATGTTCCCGTAAAGGTCAAGGGTGGTTCCAAAAACCACAGGGAACCTTGGATGTCAGGGGATATACGAGAATGGATTAGGAAAAAAAGGAGGGCTTTTGGTAGATACAAAAGGCTAAAGACGGAGGAAGCCCTAGAGGAGTACAAAAAGTGCAGGGGGATACTTAAAAAAGAAATTAGGAGATCAAGGAGGGGCCATGAAATAACACTGGCAAGCAAAATAAAGGAAAATCCGAAGATGTTTTATAAGTATATTAAGGGTAAGAGGATAACTAGGGAAAAAATAGGGCCCATTAGGGACAAAAGTGGCAATCTGTGTGTGGAGCCGGAAGATGTAGGAGGGGTTCTAAATGAATTTTTTGCATCTGTTTTCACTATGGAGAAGGACGATGTAGACATAGAAATAGGGCGGGGGGACTGTGATATGCTCGAACATATTAACATCGAGAGGGAGGAGGTATTGGCGGTTTTAGCTGGCCTAAAAATGGATAAATCCCCAGGCCCGGATGAAATGTATCCCAGGCTGCTGTGTGAGGCAAAGGAGGAGATTGCGGGGGCTCTAACACATATATTCAGGACCTCTCTGGCCACAGGGGATGTGCCAGAGGACTGGAGAACCGCTAATGTAGTACCATTATTCAAGAAGGGTAGTAGGGAAAAACCGGGGAACTACAGGCCAGTGAGCCTAACATCAGTGGTAGGAAAATTATTGGAAAAAATCCTGAGGGACAAAATTTGTCTCCACTTGGAGAGGCAAGGATTAATCAGGGATAGTCAACATGGCTTTGTCAAGGGAAGATCATGTCTGACTAATTTGATTGAATTTTTTGAGGGGGTGACTAGGTGTGTGGATGAGGGTAACGCAGTGGATGTGGTATACATGGATTTCAGTAAGGCCTTCGATAAAGTCCCGCACAGGAGACTGGTCAAGAAGGTAAGAGCCCATGGAATCCAGGGTGCCTTGGCACATTGGATACAAAACTGGCTTAGTGGCAGAAGGCAGAGGGTGATGGTCGAAGGTTGTTTTTGTGACTGGAAGCCTGTGGCCAGTGGGGTACCACAGGGATCGGTGCTGGGTCCCTTGCTGTTTGTGGTCTACATTAATGACTTGGATATGAATGTAAAGGGTATGATCAGTAGGTTCGCGGATGATACAAAAATTGGTAGGGTGGTAAATAGCGAGGAGGGTAGCCTCAGTCTGCAGGACGATATAGATGGGTTGGTCAGATGGGCGGAACAGTGGCAAATGGAATTTAACCCAGAAAAGTGCGAGGTGATGCACTTTGGGGGGACTAACAAGGCAAAGGAATACACAATGAATGGAAAGACCCTAGGCAAGACGGAGGGTCAGAGGGATCTGGGTGTGCAGGTACACAGATCCCTGAAGGCGGCGGAACAGGTGGATAAGGTGGTAAAAAAGGCATATGGGATACTTGCCTTCATTAGCCGAGGCATTGAATATAAGAGCAAGGAGGTTATGATGGAGCTGTATAAAACACTGGTTAGGCCACAGCTGGAATATTGTGTGCAGTTCTGGTCGCCACACTACAGGAAGGATGTGATCGCGTTAGAGAGGGTGCAGAGGAGGTTCACCAGGATGTTACCAGGGCTGGAGCGCTTCAGCTATGAAGAGAGACTGGGCAGGTTGGGTTTGTTTTCCTTGGAGCTGAGGAGGCTGAGGGGGGACATGATTGAGGTGTACAAAATTATGAGGGGCATAGATAGGATGGATGCTGAGGAGCTTTTTCCCTTAGTAGAGGGGTCAATAACTAGGGGGCATAGATTCAAGGTAAAGGGCGGGAGGTTTAGAGGGGATTTGAGAAAGAACTTTTTCACCCAGAGGGTGGTTGGAGTCTGGAACTCACTGCCTGAAAGGGTTGTGGAGGCAGAAACCCTCACAACATTTAAGAAGCATTTGGATGTGCACTTGAAATGCCATAGCATACAAGGCTACGGGCCAAATGCTGGAATATGGGATTAGATTAGACAGGGCTTGATGGCCGGCGCGGACACGATGGGCCGAAGGGCCTCTATCCGTGCTGTATTACTCTATGACTCTATGTCATTCCTGCCATCCCAGGTATCAGCCTGGTGAATCTTCGCTGCACTCCTTCCATGGCAAGAACATCCTTCCTCAGATAAGACATCCTTGTTCCTGTACTAAAGCCCTCTCGCTACGAAGGCCAACATACCATTTGCCTTCTTAACCGCCTGCTGCACCTGCATGCTTACTTTCAGCGACTGCTGCACAAGGATGCCCAGGTCTCGTTGCACTTCCCCTTCCCCCAATCTATTGCCATTCAGATAATAATCTGCCTTCCTGTTTTTGACACCAAAGTGGATAACCTCGCATTTACCCACGTTATATTGCATCTGCCATGCTTCTGTCCAATCACCCAACCTGTCCAAATCATACTGGAGTTTCTCGGCATCCTCCTCACAGCACACACGCCCACCCAGCTTTGTGTCATCTGCAAACTTGGAGATATTACATCTAGTTCCCTCGTCCAGATCATTAATATATATTGTGAATAGCTGGGGTCCAAGGACCGATCCCTGCAGTACCCCACTAGTCACTGCCTGCCACTCGGAAAAAGAGCCGTTTATTCCAACTCTTTGCTTTCTGTCTGCCAACCAGTTCTCCATCCAAGTCAATCCCTTGCCCCCAATCCCATGTGCCTTAATTTTACATGCTAATCTCTTATGCGGGACCTTATCGAAAGCCTTTTGAAAGTCCAAATACACCACATCCACTGGTTCTCCCTTATCTATTTTACCAGTTACATCCTCAAAAAATTCTAGTAGATTAGTCAAGCACGATTTACCTTTTGTAAATCCATGTTGACTTTGTCCGATCCGGTCACTTTTTTCCCCAAGTGCTCTGCTATTACATCCTTTATAATGGACTGTAGCACTCTCCCCACTACCGATGTCAGGCTTACCGGTCTGTAATTCCACGTTTTCTCTCTACCACCTTTTTGAACAGTGGGGTAACTTTAGCTACCCGCCAATCCATAGGTACTGTTCCAGAGTCTATCGAATTTTGGAAGATGACCAGCAATAAATCTACTATTTCTAGGGCCACTTCCTTAAGTACCCTAGGATGTAGATCATCAGGCCCTGGCGATTTATCGGCCTTCAATCCCATCAATTTCCCTAACACCATTTCCCTACAAATACTGATTTCTATCAGTTCCTCCCTTTCATTAGACCCTATGTTCCCCGACATCTTTCGGAGGTTATTTGTGTCCTCCTTTGTGAAGACAGAACCAAAGTATGTATTTAATTGGTCTGCCATTTCTTTGTTCCCCATTATAAATTCCCCTGATTCTGACTGCAAAGGACCTATGCTTGACTTCACCAATCTTTTTCTCTTCACATATCAGTCAGTTTTTATGTTCCCTGCAAGCTTACTCTCATACTCTATTTTCCCCCTCTGAATTAATCCCTTTGTCCTCCTTTGTTGAATCCTAAACTGCTCCCAATACTCAGGTTTACTGCTTTTTCTGGCCAATTTATACATCCTCTCCTTGGATCTTATGCTATCCCTAATTTCCCTTGTTAGCCACGGTTGAGTCACCTTTTTTGTTTTATTTTTATGCCAAACTGGGATGTACAAATTCTGTAGTTCATCCATGCGATCTTTGAATGTTTGCCATTGCCCATCCACCGTCAACCCTTTGAGTGACATTCCCCAATCAATCCTACCCAACTCGCACCTCATAGCATCGTAGTCTCCTTTATTTAAATTCAGGACCCTAGTCTCTGAGTCAACTATTTCACTCTCCATCTTAATGAAGAATTCTATCATATTATGATCGCTCCGACACAAGGGGCCTCACACAAGATTGCTAATTAATCCTTTCTCATTACATAATACCCAGTCTAAGATGGCCTGATCTCTCGTTGGTTCCTCGACATATTGGTCCAGGAAACCATCCCGTATACACTCCAGGAATTCCTCCTCCACAGTATTGTTACTAATTTGGTTAGCCCAATCTATATGTAGATTAAAGTGACCCATGATAACTGCTGTGCCCTTATTGCACGCTTCCCTAATTTCCCATTTAATGCCATCCCCGACCTCCGCATTACTGTTTGGAGGTCTATATACCACTCCCACTAACGTTTTCTGCCCCTTGGTATTTCTCAGTTCTACCCATACAGATTCCACATCATCAGAGCTAATAGACTTCCTTTGAATTGTGTTAATCCCCTCTTTAACCAGCAATGCTACCCCACCTCCTTTTCCTTTTTGCCTATCTTTCCTGAATATTGAATATTGAGTACAGGAGCAAGGATGTCTTACTGCAGTTATACAGGGCCTTGGTGAGACCACACCTGGAGTACTGTGTGCAGTTTTGGTCTCCTTACCTAAGAAAGGATGTACTTGCCATGAAGGGAGTGCAGCGAAAGTTCACCAGACTGATTCCTGTGTTGGCAGGACTGTCGTAGGAGGAGAGATTGGGTCGACTAGGCCTGTATTCACTAGAGTTTAGAAGAATGAGAGAGGATCTCATTGAAACGTATAAAATTCTGACAGGGTTAGACAGACTGGATGCAGGGAGGATGTTTCCCCTGGCTGGGGGGTCTAGAACGAGGGGGTCACAGTCTCAGGATACGGGGTAGGACATTTAGGACAGAGATGAGGAGAAATGTCTTCACTCAGAGGGTGGTGAACCTGTGGAATTCTTTACCACAGAAGGCTGTGGCGGCCAAGTCACTGAATATATTTAAGAAGGAGATAGATAGATTTCCAGACACAAAAGGCATCAAGGGGTATGGGGAGAGAGCAGGAATATGGTATTGAGATAGAGGATCAGCCATGATCATATTGAATGGTGGAGCAGGCTCAAAGGGCCGAATGGCCTACTCCTGCTCCTATTTTTCTATGTTTCTAAAGGCAGCAGGCACAGGGGAACACCACCAGCTGCAAGTTCCCCTCCAAGTTACACACCATCCTGACTTGGAAATATAACGCCATTCCTTCATAGTTACTGGGTCAAAATCCTAGGGATGGGCAATAAACGCTGGCCTTTCTAGTGATGCCCACATCCCGTGAACCAATAATAAAAAAGCGACAGCCCCTCCCCTTCCCATGCAAGCACAGCAGATCCAACACATTGGCTGTAAAGCGCTTTGGCACCTCCGGTGCTCTTGAAAGGCGCTATATAAATGCAAGTCTTTCTTCTTTTCTCTCTCCATAGATGCTGCCTAACGTGGAGTATTTCCAGCGTTTTCTGTTTTTATTTCAGATTTCCAGCATCCGCTGTATTTTGCTTTTGTGTTGAGATGTTGAGAAACCCGCTGTGTGCAGAGTGAGATTAAAATAAATGAGTCAATAATTTTCTCCCCTGGTCACTGGGACCCTGAAGCCCCGTCCACACACTGTTCCTTTACAAAGATGGCCGCGCAGACGCTCCATGAATCAAAATGGCGGCGCAGTTAAACTTCAAGCTTTCATTTATAAATATGGCGGCGTTAACGGGGCCTGTTACCGGGGAAAAGCCCCGGATCAGCAAACGCGGAACCTACATGTCCTTATTCGGGGCTTGCGGCCTACACCAGGTGCTTATGAAGCCCACCCCCCGGATCCATTACTCCCCTGCGACCACCACCTCTCACCTGCTGCGAAACTGTGTCTCCGGCCTGTGTCCGCTTCCAGCTCTCGCCCAACACTGATCGAAGTCACATTGCGCATGCTCCAAACACTGTCCCGCACCGCGCCTGCGCTCTGGTCTCCTGTAGTGTGAATAGGGCACATTCTGCCCCGCGGAGAATGTTGGGTAATAGACCAACCATTGAAAGCCCCAAACAGTGACTGGAGAATGATTTTCTGTGAACCGATTGAGATAAAATTAATAAATAATTCATACAGAAACCCAAGTGCACGGACCCTCTGCCATCGTTCAATCTTGGATAACAGCAGATTCCAAGCTCAAGTCACTTGTGAACTCACTGCTGTCTCAGCAGGTGGGGTGAATTTTTCCCCACACACAGGATATTGAAACAGCCTCTCTCCAGTATGAATGCGCTGATCGTGCGTCAGTTGCTTTCAACTTTGAAAGCTTTACTCACAGTAAGAGTATTTAAAGTAACAGTTCTCCATGTGGACACTCTGGAGTATCAACAGTTGGGATAATGCAGTGAATCCTGGCCCACGTGAAGTTTCTAAACGGTCTCTCTCCGGTGTGACTGTGCTGGTGTGTCATAAATGGGATGATCCACATACAGAGCAGTGAATGGATTCTCCACATTACAAACTTGCTAGTGTGATAGTAGGTGAGATGAGCGAGTGAATGTCTTTCCACACTCAAATAGTGAACAGCCTCTCCCTGGTGTGACTATCTATGCATTTCCACCTCAGACCGGCAACTGAATCCAATTCCACAGTCGCCACATTTACACTGTTGATTCAGTTGGGCACACAAGTCTCACAGGTTGGACGATTGGTTGAAGGTGCGTTCACACACAGAACACATGTTCTGTTTCTCCCCACTGTGATTGGTGTTTTTTCGTTCTATATCCAATGCCCGATGATATTCAGGTCCTGATGAATCCGGTGAATCTGTCAGATCTTGATGTGACATTCACTGGCTAGACCAAACAAAGGACTCGGGGAAGAATAGAGGGAGTGGAGTATGCTTCATGATCAACAACTCCTGGTGTTCTGATGTGGAACTACTTACATCTTCTTGTTCACCCGACCTCAAACACCTGATGATCAAATGCCGACCCTTCTACATCCCGAGAGAGTTCTCATCCGTGATCGTTATAGCTGTGTATGTTCCACCACAGGCCAACGCAAATAGGGCACTAAACGAGCTGTCTGGGACCATTAACAGGCTTGAAACTTCCCATCCAGAGGCTGCATTCATCGTGGCTGGCGATTTCAACAAAGCCAATCTGAAGAAAGTACTGCCTAAGTACCATCAGCATATCACCTGCCCAACGCGAGCCAAGAACACACTCCATTCCAGGATGGATACAAGGCCCTCCCCCGCCCTCCCTTCGGCAAATCAGATCATGACTCCATCCTGCTGCTACCCATCTATAGGCAGAAACTGAAACAGGAAAAGCCTGTGATGAGATCTCTACAACGCTGGTCGGATCAATCAGATGCTATGTTACAAGACTATTTTGATTCCACTGACTGGGATATGTTCCGGAATGCCTCGGACAATGACATCAACACATATACAGATTCAGTCATTAGTTTCATAAACAAGTGCATAGATGACGTTGTTCCGATGATTGTTGTACGAACATTTCCCAACCAGAAACCATGGGTAAATGGCGATATCCGTGCCATGCTAAAAGCACGGTCCATCGCATTCAACTCTGGGGACATGGATGAGTACAAGAAATCAAGGTACGACCTCAGAAAAACCATCAAAAATGCAAAAAGACAATACACGGACAAAGTGGAGTCACACTATCATAGCTCAGATTCGCGAAGGATGTGGAGTGGACTACAATCTATTACGGACTACAAAGGGAAACCCAACTGTGTCATGCCCAGCAATGCCTCTCTCCCGGACGAGCTCAACACTTTTTACGCCCGGTTTGAGGCCAACAACAACTGGCCTGTTACAAGGGCGCCAGCAGCTCAGGACGACTGGGTCTTTTCAATCTCCATGGCTGACATGAGCAAGACTTTTAAGAGAGTGAACACCCACAAAGCACCCGGTCCAGATAGAATCCCTGGGCGTGTCCTTAGAGCATGCGCTGACCAGCTGGCAGCCATGTTAACGGATATATTCAACCATTCACTGTACCAGTCTGTAGTCCCCACCTGCTTCAAGATGACGTCGGTTATTCCAGTCCCCAAAAAAACAAAAGTAACCTGTTTAAACGACTATCGCCCCATAGCACTCACTTCTGTCATCATGAAGTGCTTTGAGAGGCTGGTTAAAACCCTTAAAACTCCTTACTACCTGACACACTGGACCCACTCCAATTTGCCTACCGCCCAAACAGATCTAGGGATGATGCCATCACCACTGTACTGCACACTGCCTTATCACACCTGGATAAGAGGAACACCTATGTGAGAATGTTGTTCATTGATTATAGTTCAGCATTCAATACCATTATCCCCTCCAAGCTTGTCAACAAGCTCAGTGAGCTAGGACTTAACACCTCCCTATGCAACTGGATTCTGGACTTCCTGATGGGCAGACCCCAGGTGGTGAAAATAGGCAGTAACACCTCCTCCACACTGATCCTGAACACGGGAGCTCCCCAGGGTTGGGCGCTCAGCCCCCTTCTGTACTCCCTGCTTATTCACGATTGCGTGGCCATGCACAACTCCAACTCCATCATCAAGTTTGCTGATGACACTACCGTTGTAGGCCTGATCACAGATGGCAACAAGACAGGCTACAGGGAGGAGATAAGAGCCCTAGCAGAATGGTGCAAGTATAACAACCTCTCCCTCAACATCAGCAAAACAAAGGAGATGATCATGGACTACAGGAAGCGGCAGGGGGAGGGACACACCACAATCTACATCGAAGGGGCTGAGGTGGCGAGGGTTAGCAGCTTCAAATTCCTGGGTGTATTCATTACGGAGGACTTAACGTGGTCCCATCACATCGATGTCGTAAACAAGAAGGCATGCCAATGCCTGTTCTTCCTCAGGAGACTGAAGAAATTTGGAATGGCCCCCCAGATTCTCACCATCTTCTACCGGTGCACCATCGAGAGTATCCTGTCCAGCTGCATCACTACCTGGTATGGCAACTGCACCGCCATAGACTGCAAGGCTCTACAGATGGTGGTGAAAGCTGCACAACATACTATAGGAATTAAACTACCTGCTGTGCAGGATATCTACCCCGAGAGGTGCTGGGGGAAGGCCCTGAGAATCATCAAAGATGCGAGCCACCCCAGCCACAACCTCTTCACCCTGCTCCCGTCCGGTAAGAGATACTGAAGCATACGGTCTCGTGCCAGCAGGTTTCAAAACAGCTTCTACCCCCAGGCCATAAGACTCATGAACGAATAATTTATTATTTATTACTGTTGTTTTATTTATTATTGCTGTATTTCTATTAGTATTTTATCATTGCTATGCCATATTTATTCCAATGTTGGGAGGACTCATAAAAATCAACATTTCATTGTGCAGTACACACGTCTGCTGCATATATGACAAATAAAATTGAATTGAATTGAATTGAATTGATGTTTGGTTTGAGTTTCCCATCTGCAGATCTTCCCCTGCAAATGGTGTTTACAATTGGATTGAAATTCAGAACAGACAACTTTAGTTTCTACGGAACATTCTGTCTCTTCCTGTTCCTCCTAAGCTGTAAATTTCACATTCTACACACTCTCCCTCCATCCTCACTGTCTGAAAACAAAGTTCACTACTCCATCTGGGATTTTTTTCCCCCTTCTCTCCAGAAGTTGCTGAATCTGGCTGGGTGCAAGTCCACAGACATTAGTTAACCTCTGGTGCCTCACCATCAGCCGGCACAGTGAGTGTCAGCAGGATTTCCACTGTGGATGGCATCACAGCCGAGTCCAATCCTGTCCTCAATTGACATTCAAACACTTCCCAGCTGAGGTCACTGGATCGGCATCAAGAGCAGGGGCACTGGCTGATTTTTACTTTTATTTAGATTAGTGGCCCTGAACTGCTGCCTTGGCTGAGATCAACTAACAGCACAGATCAAGGATTGAACTTGGGATCTTCCCAGTCAGTAGTGCAGAGTATTTTAAAGTGGGGAGGGAGGTTAGAACAGAATATTTTGAAACAAATGTCACTGCACCTTTAAACAAAACCTTCGACAAACTGCAAAATTCTAAAGTCTTTCAAAATTACACAAGCAAGTCAAATGGATCTTCAAAAATAGTGAGATATTTTAGAAAGGCTCAAGTCACTAAAATAGACAGATTTACAATCACTGCACGAGTACAGAAGGGAGTGACTCTTAACAGGAGCTCTGTCAGTGAAGTCCTCCGACACTCCAAGATAAACGAGACTGTCCCTTTAACTATAAATATGCAAAGAAAAGGGGGTCACTGTCCATTTAAATATCTGCCCCATTCCCCCAGGCAATGGGAGGAGGAACAGTGCACGGTCTCTTTATAACCTGACCCAGCAGGCCTCATGCAGGAACCCACTCTATGTGGGGATGGCACCTCGGGAACCAGCTCTATGTGGGGCGGGGCCTTGAGAACCAGCTCCATGTGGGGATCACTTACACTGAGCCACCAAATCCAGGGACCACTTACATTGAGACACCAAATCCAGGGATCACTTACACTAAGACACCAAATCCAGGGACCATTTACAGTGTGGCACTAAATGAAAATGGACGTGTCCAGTGACACTGGCATCGCCAATAGTTGTTTCTATAAGCCCTAATCTTAACCTGTAAACATAACCACGAACCTCGAATCCTAACTACTAACCCCTAGTCCTAACCACAACCACTAACCCATAACCATAACCACAAACCCCGAAGTGTAACATCTGCCCTGAACCCCAAGACCCCGACCACGTTGTTGTGTATGTACCTTTAAGAGAGAACTGATTTTATACTGCAGTACCGGCAGTGACCACACCTGTATATAAAGCCATAGCAGGCTTCTGTACTTCAGTTTTAAGCTTACCCTCTGTTCAGTAAATACCTGTTATTATTGTTCTCCTGCAGTCCGTGTATTATTGATACTCGGACACTACACTGGCGACGAGCAGGTTCGAACTCACCTGCAGTACTGCATCACCTCACGGGGATCTTTCCCTGAAAAGAAGCTTCTTGGAGGTCGAAGTCAGAGCAACAGGCGTCGACCGCGGTCAACCGCCCAGGGATCCATCGGAGTTCGGAGAATTGCAGGGGAGGCTGTGGAGAGCTGGGCTTGGCTCCCCAGTCGAGGTGTTCCAGCAAATCGTGCTGGTAGCAGGTAGTGCGCTGATCCTTCCGGACTGCGGTGGGCTCGAGCTCGATCGAGCGGCTCTGCAAAGGGGCCGTGCAGCGTCGTCAGGAGGAAAAGAGAGAGAGAGAGGGTGGAGCGCACAGGGCGCGGTTGGTGCTCAAGAACCGGGCAGCGTAGAGAAAATAAAATGAGGGGAAGGAAAAGTGAGACGTGCCGAAGCCGCGACGCCGCCATTACCCTGTAGAATGCTAGGAGCAGCGTGGCAGCAAGGGGAAGAAGGAAAAGCGCAGGAGGCGCCATTTTATTCCATTGGGGAAGAAGAAAAAGCGCGGGAGGTGCCATTTTAACCCATTGGGGAAGAAGAAAAGGCGTGGGAGGCGCCATTTTAAACCACCCAAGATGCCGAAGAGTGGCAGTATCACTGCTTTCGACAATGAGGTAGAAGACTGGACCACGTAAGTGGAAAGAATTGAAGTGTACTGCAAGGCAAATGAGGTGGCCGATGGAAAGAAGGCGTCGGTATTATTAAATTTGATGGGCGCGAGAACGTACGGCCGATTGCGGAATTTAATTACCCCAGCTAAACCAATGGAGAAAAGTTTTGAAGAGATTGTTAATATCTTACAGGAACACCTAAACCCTACACCGCTGCTGATAGCAGAAAGATTCAAGTTCCATAAAAGAAACCAGCACAAAGATGAGAGCAATGCTGACTATCTTACGGAACTACGCAAGTTATCGAAGCACTGCCAGTTTGGAGCAGGACTGGCAGACACCTTAAGGGATAAGTTTGTCTGCGGGCTCCAGAGTGAAGGAACCCAGAAACGACTACTTTCGGAAAAGGACCTGACGCTAGAACAGGCTTCCAGCGTGGCAGTATCCTACGAAGCAGCAGCACGGGGAGCTGCGGAAATACAGCAGAAACCACAAGAATACAGCGCTAACGAAATGGCGTATGGAGCAGAAAAGTGCTATCGCTGCGGCAGAACAACCCATGATCAGAAGGACTGCTGGTTTAAGGACAAAGTATGCAGGCAATGTGGGAAAATGCGACACATAGCAAGAGTCTGCAGGTCGGGAAAGAAAACCAACACTAAAAGAACTACAAAGGAAAAGTACAAGAAAATAAAAAAAATGACAGACAGTATTTCAGATGATCAGGAGAGTGATAATGACTCCGGGAACAGGAGACTAAGTTGACTAAAGTTACACAACGTGATCGCAAAGGAGGATCACCGAACCATTTGGGTCACCCTCATGATAGCAGGGTCCCAAATAAAGATGGAATTGGACACAGGATCAGCCCTAACTGTCATGAATCGACGAGACTATGAGTGGCTATTCTCACAAATACCCTTGAAGGACATGTCCATTGTATTGAAGACATACACGGGGCAAAAAGTCTACCCCAGAGGAAAAATAAGGGTGCCAGTTAAATACAACGGCAAGGAAACACAGAAACTGTATCTATATATACTACAAGATGGAGGAACACCATTATTGGGACGTGAATGGATCCGAAAAATACAATTGGATTGGCATTCCATTCAGGCGCTAACTGTAACTGACAAAAAGGATGATGATGTCACACCTGGACAACTGTCAAAAATTCTAACTGACGCAAAAGAGGTGTTCCAACAAGGGCTTGCGACTCTAAAAGGAGTAATGGCAATGATAAAAATCGAAGATAACGCAAACCCAAATTTTTTTAAGGCCAGACCGTTACCGTACGCGATCCGCCCAGCCGTTGAAGCAGAGCTGGAGAGTCTGGAGCATTCGGGTGTGCTGTCCAAGGTGGACTGGAGCAAGTGGGCCACACCCATCGTTCCTGTAATGATGAAATCATTGAGCAGCACGCCTGGGGAGCCGCAGAAGGTTCGCATCTGTGGGGACTTCAAGGTAACTGTGAACCCAGTCCTGCACACAGTACAATATCCACTTCCACAGATAGAAGATATTTTCGCCTCACTATCTGGAGGGAAACGCAACCAACTGGTATTCAGGGTAGCATCAGCCCCGGCTATTTGGCAGAGGGCGATGGAACAAGTCCTGCAAGGGATCCCGGGGACCCAGTGTTATTTGGATGACATCCTAGTTACGGGCGAAAATGACAGTGAACACCTTGCCAACGTGGAGCAGGTGCTCACTAGATTACAAGAATATGGGCTACGAGCCAACCGCCCCAAATGCGAGTTCTTCAGGAGACAAATCTCGTATTGTAGCCACATGATTGATGAGGAAGGGTTGCATAAGTCCACAGACAAGATTGAGGCTGTAGTCAAGGCTCCAGCACCGGAAAATGTGCCGCAACTGAGGTCGTTTCTCGGGTTGGTGAACTACTACCATAAGTTCTTGCCGAATTTATCAACAATTCTGCACCCACTGAACGCCCTGCTGCAAACTGGAGTAACATGGAAATGGAGTGATGAGTGTAAGCGTGCCTTTCAGAAATGTAAATGGCTAATCACTTCAAAAGAAGTATTGGCCCACTACAATCCAACACTACCGATTCGGTTGGCATGTGATGCATCTCCCTACGGCATTGGAGCGGTGCTGTCACACAAATTCCTTGATGGTTCAGAGAGGCCACTAGCCTTTGCGTCGCGCTCGTTAACCTCAGCCGAGCGTAACTACGCCCAGATTGACAGGGAGGCCTTCAGCCTGGTGTGGGGGGTGAAGAAGTTCAATCACTATCTGCATGGGCAGAAATTCACCCTACTGACTGATCATCAGCCCCTGGTTTCCATTTTTATCCCAAAGAAGGGCGTTCCGGTGATGACGGCGCAACGGCTGCAAAGATGGTCACTTTTTCTAGGGGTACTTCAGTACGACATGGAGTACAAGGGTACGAAACAGCATGGAAATGCTGATGGGCTGTCGTGCCTACCGTTGCCTATGGTGGAGGAAGCACCTGCAGTGGACCCTGTTGAGATATTCCATTCGACCATAGTCGAATTTCTACCTGTTACAAACTCAAGTATAGAGAAGGAAACCCGAAATGACCTGACACTCTCTCGGGTCTATGATTTGACGGTGAAGGGATGGCCAGCTCATGGCGACTCACTGTTGCCAGCATTCTTGCCAAGGAGAGAACAGCTGTCAGTGTGCCGGGGGACCTTGATGTGTGGATCCCGAGTAGTAATTCTACCCAAGTTGAGAGATAGAGTGCTCAATGAACTTCATGAGGGTCATCTGGGAGGGGTAAAAATGAAGAGCCTAGCCAGGGCGTTTGTGTGGTGGCCGGGAATCAATAAAGAAATCGAGGATATGACCAAGAGATGCACAGGATGCCAGAAGGTCCAAAACGCTCCACCACAGGCCCCGCTACACACATGGGAGTGGCCCTCATCTCCATGGCAACGGGTACACATTGATTTTGCTGGTCCATTTATGGACTCAATGTTTCTAATCGCCGTGGATGCCCATTCGAAATGGCCAGAGGTCATCAAAATGTACTCCACCACCACGGAGAAAACTATTGCAGTCCTACGGACCATCTTCACCAGGAATGGCTTGCCAGAACAGATTTGCTCCGACAATGGGCCACAGTTTGTGTCAGAGGATTTCCGGAGGTTTCTGAGGAATAATGGGGTGAAACATTACACATCTGCCCCATATCATCCAGCCACAAATGGATTGGCTGATAGGTTTGTTCAGACCTTTAAAAAGGTAATAAAGGCGATGTATAATGACGACATACCACTACAACACAAGGTGGATAATTTCTTGTTTGCTTACCGGAATGCGACACATGCAGTCACCAACCAAGCTCCAGCCATAATGTTCTTCAACCGAAGGCTAAGAGGTTCTTACTCCTTGTGAGGGCGGGAGCGGGGACTGCAGGGAGGATGAGCAACCTGGCCACAGCACCGTGGTACAGGGGGCCATTCAAGTGGAGGGAGTAAAAAAAAATGTTGTAGTGGTAGGGGATAGTATCATTAGGGGGATAGATAGGGTTCTCTGCAGTCAAGAGCGGGAGTCCCGAAGGCTGTGTTGCCTGCCTGGTGCCAGGGTTAAGGACATCTCTTCTGGGCTGGAAAGAAACTTGCAGTGGGAGGGGGAGGATCCAGTTGTCGTGGTCCATGTTGGTACAAACGACGTAGATAGGACAAGGAAGACGGTTCTGTTAAAGGAGTATGAGCAGCTAGGGGTCAAATTAAAAAACAGAACCTCAAGGGTAATAATCTCTGGGTTATTACCTGAGCCACGAGCGAATTTGGCTAGGATAAATAAAATTAAAGAGTTAAATGCGTGGCTCAAAGACTGGTGTGGGAGAAATGGGTTTTGCTTCTTGGGACACTGGCACCAGTACTGGGACAGGAGGGAGCTGTTCTGTTGGGACGGACTCCACTTGGCCAGTGCTGGGACTAGAGTCCTGGCGAATCATATAACTAGGGCTGTAGAGAGGGCTTTAAACTAATTAGTGGGGGGGAGGTTTCTAGAGAGCAAATAATAGAAATGACAACAGAGAAGGTCATAGACTTAGGTAGCAGTGGGGGAATTAAAAAACAGAATGTGTCAGGAAGGGACAGAAGGTATGGAGTAAAAAGTAAAGTAATAAAAAGGGAAAAAACAGGAACTAAGTGTTACAAAACATATTTGAAAGTTCTTTATCTGAATGCACGTAGCATTCGTAACAAAATGAATGAGTTAACGGCACAAATAATGACATATGGGTATGATCTTGTGGCCATTACAGAAACATGGCTGCAGGGTGACCATGACTGGGAATTAAACATACCAGGTTATTTAACAATCAGGAAGGACAGGCAGGAAGGGAGAGGAGGTGGGGTGGCTATGTTAATAAAGGAAGGAATCACTATAATACAGAGAAATGATATTGGGTCAAAGGAGCAGGATAGTGAAACAGTTTGGGTGGAGGTAAGGAATAATAAGGGGAAAAAAACACTAGTGGGTGTAGTCTATAGGCCTCCGAACAGTTGCAACTCTGTTGGACGGAGTATTAATCAGGAAATAGTTGAGGCTTGTAATAAGGGAACAGCTATAATTATGGGGGATTTTAATTATCATATTAACTGGACAAATCAAATTGGGCAGAGCAGCCTTGAGGAAGAGTTCATTGAGTGTATTAGGGATGGGTTTCTTGAGCAGTATGTAACTGAACCGACCAGGGGGCAAGCAACCTTAGATCTGGTCCTGTGTAATGAGACGGGATTAATTAAAAATGTCCTAGTAAAGGATCCCCTTGGAATGAGTGACCATAACATGGTTGAATTCCATATTCAATTAGAGGGTGAGAAGGTTGGATCTCAAACAAGCGTGCTGAGCTTGAATAAAGGAGACTATGAAGGTATGAGAGCAGAATTAATTAGAGTGGACTGGGAAAATAGATTAAAGGGTAAGACGGTACATGACCAGTGGTGTACATTTAAGGAGTTATTTTACAACTTCCAAAAAAAATATATTCCACTGAGGAAAAAAGGGTGTAAAAGAAAAGATAGCCATCCGTGGCTAAGTAAAGTAATTAAGGATAGTATCCGACTTAAAACACGGGCATATAAGGTAGCCAAATCTAGTGGGAGGATGGAAGATTGGGAAGTCTTTAAAAGACAGCAAAAAATAACAAAAAGATTGATTAAGAAAGGGAAGATAGATTATGAAAGTAAATTAGCAAAAAATATAAAAACAGACAGTAAAAGTTTCTATAGTTATATAAGAAGAAAAAGGGTGGCTAAAGTAAATGTTGGTCCCTTAGAGGATGAGACCGGGAAATTAATGGTGGGAAACATGGAGATGGCAAAAACACTGAACAATTATTTTGTATCAGTCTTTACAGTAGAGGACACTAAGAATATCCCAACACTGGACAAACAGGGGGCTCTAGTGGGGGAGGAACTAAATACAATTAAAATCACTAAGGAAGTGGTACTTGGTAAAATAATGGGACTCAAGGCGGATAAATCCCCTGGACCTGATGGCTTGCATCCTAGGGTCTTGAGGGAAGTAGCGGTAGGGATTGTGGATGCATTGGTAATAATTTTCCAAAACTCACTGGACTCAGCAAAGGTCCCGGCAGATTGGAAAACTGCTAATGTAACACCCTTATTTAAAAAGGGTAGTAGGCAGAAGGCTGGAAACTATAGACCTGTTAGCCTAACATCTGTGGTTGGTAAAATGTTAGAGTCCATTATTAAGGAGACAGTAACGGGACATTTGGATAAACATAATTTAATAGGGCAAACTCAGCATGGTTTCATGAAGGGGAAGTCATGTTTAACAAATTTGCTTGAGTTTTTTGAGGAAGTAACATACAGGGTGGATAAAGGGGAACCAGTGGACGTAGTGTATTTAGACTTCCAAAAGGCATTTGACAAGGTGCCACACAAAAGATTATTGCTCAAGATAAAAAATCACGGGATTGGGGGTAATATTCTGGCGTGGGTGGAGGATTGGCTCTCTAACAGAAAGCAGAGAGTTGGGATAAATGGTTCGTTCTCAGATTGGCAACCAGTACCTAGTGGTGTTCCGCAGGGGTCAGTGCTGGGTCCCCAACTCTTTACAATCTATATTAATGATTTGGAGGAGGGGACCGAGTGTAACATATCAAAGTTTGCAGATGATACAAAGATGGGACGGAAAGTAGTGAGTGAGGAGGACATAAAAAACCTGCAAAGGGACATAGACAGGCTAAGTAAGTGGGCAGAGATTTGGCAGATGGAATACAATACTGGAAAGTGTGAGGTTATGCACTTTGGCAGGAAAAATCATAGAGCAAGTTATTATCTTAATGGCAAGAAACTGGAAAGTACTGTAGTACAAAGGGATCTGGGGGTCCTGGTGCACGAAACTCAAAAAGTTAGTATGCAGGTGCAGCAAGTGATTAAGAAGGCCAATGGAATGTTGGCTTTTATTGCTAGGGGGTTGGAATATAAAAACAGGGAGGTATTGCTGCAGTTGTACAAGGTATTGGTGAGGCCGCACCTGGAATACTGCATACAGTTTTGGTGTCCATACTTAAGAAAAGACATACTTGCTCTCGAGTCAGTACAAAGAAGGTTCACTCGGTTAATCCCGGGGATGAGGGGGTGGTCATATGAGGAGAGGTTGAGTAGATTGGGACTCTACTCATTGGAGTTCAGAAGAATGAGAGGCGATCTTATTGAAACATATAAGATTGTGAAGGGGCTTGATCGGGTGGATGCGGTGAGGATGTTCCCAATGATGGGTGAAACTAGAACTAGGGGGCATAATCTTAAAATAAGGGGCTGCTCATTCAAAACTGAGATGAGGAGAGACTTCTTCACTGAGAGGGTGGTAGGTTTGTGGAATTTGCTGCCCCAGAAAGCTGTGGAAGCTACATCATTAAATAAATTTAAAACAGAAATAGATAGTTTCCTAGAAGTAAAGGGAATTAAGGGTTACGGGGAGCGGGCAGGAAATTGGACATGAGTCTAGGTTCGGAATGGTCATGGCCCTGTGGGTAGTGGAGTGGGCCCAGGGGCCATGTAGCCTTGTTCTGCTCCTACTGTGTTCTAATTCTGTTAGATTTCAGGAGATGGTTTTATTCCTGTTCCTGGCTGGGGTGGAGATCGCCTTTACAGAAGGTAAGTACTGTAGAAAATATAGGGACAGAGTGATCTCCTGGAAGAATTTCGATCGCCTAGATGGGTCGGAGAGCAATTTCCCAGATTTTTTTCTCCCAAATTGGCCATTGGGTCTTTATCTGGTTTTTCGCCTCTCCCGGGAGATCACATGGGTTCGGGTGGATGCAGAGTGATAGAAGATTTGAGGTTAGGATCAGATCAGCCATGATCTTATTGAATGGTGGAGCAGGCTCGAGGGGCCGATTGGCCTACTCCTGCTCCTATTTCTTATGTTCTTATGTTCTTATGTCGCCTGGATTTGCTCAAACCAAACATAAGACGAAATGTTGAGGATAAGCAATTCCAGCACATCAATGAGAAGCCAACCAGGAGCTTCAAGAAAAGGCAACCAGTCTTGGCCCGCGACTACCGAACAGAAAAATGGCAGCCAGGAACGATATGCACACAGCAGGGACCACTAATGTACACAGTGGACGTTGGAGAGAGCATTGTGAGATGCCATGCTGACCAGATTCTAGAGTCACAGGAACTAGCCAAACCCAAACCACGAGCATGTGCACCTGGTAATGAACCCGAAGTACAGATTGCGTCTACCTCAGAATCAGTGGTATTGGAAGCTGACGAACCAACCAATGACAATGAGCCAGAATCGAATCCGCCGCAAGAACAGGATACTCGAGAAAGGCGCTATCCAGTCAGAATCAGGAAGCCTCCTCAAAGACTGAACTTATAAATGATTATTTCAGTTGATGTATATAGTACAGAGAAAATTGTAATTGTAATTAGTTATTATTTAGTTGTTAAATGAATGTTATGTACTGTTTATCTGAAAGGGGAGGAATTGTTGTGTATGTACCTTTAAGAGAGAACTGATTTTATACTGCAGTACCGGCAGTGACCACACCTGTATATAAAGCCATAGCAGGCTTCTGTACTTCAGTTTTAAGCTTACCCTCTGTTCAGTAAATACCTGTTATTATTGTTCTCCTGCAGTCCGTGTATTATTGATACTCGGACACTACACACGTACCCTAAATCATTCAACGTCAATGGTCATTGTGATGTCACCGGTGATGCAGGTTGGTCGTGTTGTCAATAGTCATTGTGATGTCACCAATGATGCAGGTCGGCCGTGTTGTCAATATTCTGAACTGCGGGAAAAGGTCACCAAAGAAACCTTGAAAGGAGCCCGCAGGGAGTGACTTTATTTGAAGAGTAAAGGTTACAGAGTAAAGCACGCAGATTGTCGTGGGAAGGAAGGGCATCTCTTTTCCCCTCTTCTTGCAGTTTACCTCCTCACTGTGGAGGTCCAGAGATAATGTTTACAAGGTGTGTGCAGCAGAGAGTGTTGTGTGCTTGTGGTTTATCTAATCATCACTGAGGCAGCCAGTTGTGTTTGTAAACAGATCAGGACTACAGGAAGTTAAACAAGACAAGTGCATTGCTGACCAGAATGGTAAGTGGATCAGTCTCAGGCCCATTCTGACTTTGTGTCCTTTCTGTTCGGACTCGACCTTCTCATATTCAACACATATTCCAGGGTGATGATAGAAATGTTTAAAATGATGAAAGGTGGGATGGGATAGATAGAAGCAGGCTGTTTCCAGTGATTGAGGGCTCAAGACAAGGAGCCAGAGATACAAGATTAAATGTAGGAGATTTGGAAGAATGATCGAGAGAACCTTCTTCACACAGAGAGTTGTGAGGCTGTGGAATTCACTTCCAGGGTCAGTGGTTGGGTAACAAGTTTCTGTGGTGACAAGTGGTCCTCATGTTTTTATCCAGGATAGGCCTCAGCCCAGTCACTTGCTCCAAATGTTGATGCAATGGTTCAAACATAGAAACATAGAAGATAGGAGCAGGAGTAGGCCATTCGGCCACTCGAGCCTGCTCCGCTATTCAATGAGATCATGGCTGATCATCCAAACTCAGTACCCGGTCCCTGCTTTCTCCCCATACCCCTTGATCCCTTTAGCCTTAAGAAATATATCCAACACCTTCTTGAATATATTTAATGTATTGGCCTCTACTGCCTTCTGTGGTAGAGAATTCCACAGGTTCACCACTCTCTGGGTGAAGAAATTCCTCCTCATCTCTGTCCTAAATGGCCTACCCCTTATCCTTAGACTGTGACCCCTGGTTCTGGACACCCCGACCATTGGGAACATCCTTCCTGCATCTAGTCTGTCCAGTCCTGTCAGAATTTTATAAGTTTCAATGAGATCCCCTCTCATTCTTCTAAACTCCAGCGAGTACAAGCCCAATTGACCCAATCTCTCCTCATACGTCATTCCTGCCATCCCAGGTATCAGCCTGGTGAATCTTTGCTGAACTCCTTCCATGGCAAGAACATCCTTCCTCAGAAAAGGCGACCAAAACTGCACACAATACTCAAGATGTGGTCTCACCAAGGCCCTGTACAACTGCAGCAAGATATCCTTGCTCCTGTACTTGAACCCTCTCGCTATGAAGGCCAACATGCCAATTGCCTTCTTAACCATCTGCTGCACCTGCATGCTTACCTTCAGCGACTGGTGCACAAGGACACCCAGGTCTCGTTGCACTTCCCCTTCTCCCAATCTATTGCCATTCAGATCATAATCTGCCTTCCTGTTTTTGCCACCAAAGTGGATAACCTCACATTTATCCATGTTATATTGCATCTGACATGCTTTTGCCCAATCACCCAACCTGTCCAAATCATCCTGGAGTTTCTCGGCATCCTCCTCACAGCACACACGCCCACCCAGCTTTGTGTCGTCTGCAAATTTTGGAGATATTACATCTAGTTCCCTTGTCTAGATCATTAATATATATTGTGAATAGCTGGGGCCCAAGGACCGACCCCTGCGGTACCCCACTAGTCACTGCCTGCCACTCGGAAAAAGAGCCGTTTATTCCAACTCTTTCCTTTCTGTCTGCCAACCAGTTCTCTATCCAAGTCAATACCTTGCCCCCAATCCCATGTGCCTTAACTTTACACGCTAATCTCTTATGCGGGACCTTATTGAAAGCCTTCTGAATCTCCAAATACACCACATCCACTGGTTCTCCCTTATCTATTTTACCAGTTATATCCTCAAAAAATTCCAGTAGCTTAGTCAAGCACAATTTACCTTTTGTAAATCCATGTTGACTTTGTCTGATCCTGTCACTGTTTTCCAAGTGCTCTGCTATTACATCTTTTATAATGGACTCTAGCATTTTCCCCACTACCGATGTCAGTCTGTAATTCCCTGTTTTCTCTCTACCACCTTTTTTGAATAGTGGGGTAACATTAGCTACCCTCCAATCCATGGGTACTGTTCCAGATTCCATCGAAAGCTGGAAGATGACCAGCAATGCATCAACTATTTCTAGGGCCACCTCCTTAAGTACCCTAGGATGTAGATTTTCAGGCCCTGGGGATTTATCGGCCTTCAATCCCATCAATTTCCCTAACACCATTTCCTTACAAATACTGATTTCTTTCAGTTCCTCCCCTTCATCAGACCCTATGTTCCCCGACATCTCTGGGAGGTTATTTGTGTCCTCCTTTGTGAAGACAGAACCAAAATATGTATTTAATTGGTCTGCCATTTCTTTGTTCCCCATTATAAATTCCCCCAATTCTGACTGCAAGGGACCTACGCTTGACTTCACCAATCTTTTTCTCTTCACATATCTATAGAAGCTTTTACAGTCAGTTTTAATGTTCCCTGAAAGCTTACTCTCATATTCTATTTTCCCCTTCTTAATTAATCCCTTTGCCCTCCTTTGTTGAATCCTAAACTGTTCCCAATCCTCAGGTTTACTGCTTTTTCTGGCCAATTTATATGTCCTCTCCTTGGATCTTATGCAATCCCTAATTTCCCTTGTTAGCCATTGTTAGATCCGTGGTTCAGTGGATAAATAATTACACGGATGCTGTACATAAACAAATAACAGGTCTTTACTGGAGGAGGGTAATCTCTAGACTGGGGTACAGAGGCATGCGCACAGCTTATATACCGGTGTGGTTACTGCCAGTACTACAGTATACAGGAGCTGTAAAAAGCAGTTCTGACTTAAAGCACATACACTGCAATTCCTCCCTTTTTAGATTAATAATACCCCCTTAATATTCAAATAACAATTACATTTTTACATGTACATTCAATAACAAAAGTCCATTTATAGATTCAGTCTTTGGGGCAGCTTCCTGGCCCTTTCGGGATAGCGCCTTTCCGGAGGTTCTTGTTCTTGGTGCAGAGGCGATTCTGACCCCCTTTCATTGGGTAGTTCATCGGGTTCCACTGCTACTGGGTCTGAAGTAGATGCTATCGGTATGTCGGGTTCATCCCCAGGTACTCGAGACATGGGGTTGACGCATTCCTGTTCTGCTAAGATCTGATCGACGTGGCGTCTCACAATGTACTCCCCGACATCTACTGTGTACATTAATGGCCCCTGCCTTGTACATATCGTTCCGGGTTGCCACTTCTCTGTTCGATAGTCCCGGGCCAAGACTGGTTGCCCTACATTGAAGCTCCTTGTCGGCTTCTCGTTGATGTGCTGGAATTGTTTGTCCTCAACATTTCTTCGCACATTTGGTCTGAGCAAGTCCAGACGAGATCTCAACCTTCGGTTAAAGAACATCATGGCCGGGGTTTGGTTGGTAACTGCATGTGTCGCGTTTCGGTAGGCTAATAAGAAATTGTCCATCTTATGCTGTAGTGGAATTTCCTCATCGCACATGGCCTTTATCGCCTTCTTAAAGGTTTGTACGAACTTCTCAGCCAATCCATTGGTGGCTGGGTGATATGGGGCGGATGTGTAATGCCTTACCCCATTCCTTTTCATGAATTTTTGGAACTCGTCGGACACAAACTGTGGTCCATTATCAGAGCAGATCTGCTCTGGCAAACCGTTTCTGGCGAATATGGTCCGTAGGACTGCAATCGTTTTCCCTATAGTGGTTGAAGACATCTTTATTACCTCAGGCCACTTTGAATGAGCATCCACTGCTATTAAGAACATTGAGTCCATGAATGGACCAGCGAAATCAATGTGCACCCGTTGCCATGGAGAGGAGGGCCACTCCCATGGGTGTAGAGGGGCATGTGGTGGTGCATTTTGGACCTTCTGGCATCCTAAGCAGCTCTTAGTTAGGTCTTCGATTTGTTGATCGATTCCCGGCCACCACACATAAGCCCTAGCTAGGCTTTTCATTTTCACTCCCCCCAGATGACCTTCATGTAGCTCATTTAGCACTCTCTCCCTTAACTTGGGTGGAATCACCACTCTGGATCCACACATCACTGTCCCCTGGCATACTGACAGCTGTTCTCTTCTGGATGAGAATGCTGTGTTGGCCATCCCCTCACCATCAATTCATATACCCGTGACAGCGTCGGATCATTGCGGGTCTCCTTCCCTATATCCGTGTTTGTTACTGGCAATCGTTCAATTATCGACGAATAAAATATCTCGATAGGGTCCACTGCTGGTGCTTCCTCCACAGTAGGCAGTGGCAGGCGCGATAGCCCATCAGCGTTCCCATGCTGTCTCGTGCCTTTATATTCTATTTCATATTGATTCACCCCTAGAAACAGGGACCATCTTTGTAACTGCTGTGCAGTCATTACTGGCACGCCCTTCTTAGGATTAAAGATGGAGACAAGTGGTTGGTGGTCAGTCAGCAAGGTGAACTTCTGTCCATGCAGATAGTGGTTGAATTTTTTTACTCCCCATACTAGGCTGAGGGCCTCCCTGTCAATCTGGGCGTAGTTGCGCTTGGCTGAGGTTAGTGACCAAGACGCAAAGGCCACTGGCCTCTCCAACCCGTCTGGGAATTTGTGCGACAGCACCGCTCCAATGCCGTAGGGTGATGCATCACATGCCAAACGAATTGGTAGTGCTGGGTTGAAATGGGCCAACACCTCTTTTGATGTGATCAATTCTTTACACTTCTGGAAAGCTCATCTACGTTCGTCATCCCACTTCCATGGTACCCCTGTTTGCAGTAGGGTGTTCAGCGGGTGTAATACCGTAGACAAATTTGGTAAGAACTTGTGGTAATAGGTTACCAGCCCAAGGAATGACCTCAGTTGCGACACATTTTCCAGTGCTGGAGCCTTGACTACTGCCTCAATCTTGTCAGGGGACTTATGTAACCCCTCTTCATCGATGACGTGGCCGCAATACGAGATCTGTTTCTGGAAAAACTCGCACTTGTGGCGATTAGCTCGTAGCCCATATTCCTTTAATCTGGCCAGCACCTTCTTCAAGTTAGCGAGGTGATCACCGTCATTGTCGCCCGTGACCAAGATGTCGTCCAAATAACACTGGGTCCCTGGAATCCCTTGCAGGACCTGATCCATCGCTCTTTGCCAGATAGCCGGAGCCGAGGCTACTCCAAACACCAGCCGGTTGTATTGATAGACACCTTTATGGGTGTTGATCGTAAGGTAATGTTTCGAAGCTTCTTCTACCTCCATTTGCAAGTACGCCTGGGCTAGATCAATTTTGGTGAAGCGTTTACCACCAGATAGCGAGGCGAAAATATCAATTCGTGGAAGCGGATATTGCACCGTGTGAAGGACTGGGTTCACTGTCACCTTAAAATCCCCACAGATGCGGACCTTCTTTGGTTCCCCAGGCATATTACTCAATGACCTCTTCATTACAGGAATGATGGGTGTAGCCCACTCGCTCCAGTCCACTTTGGACAGTACTCCTGAACATTCCAACCCTTCCAACTCTGCTTCAACCACTGGTCTGATCGCATAAGGCACTGGTCTGGCCTTCAGAAACGTTGGGCTTGCATTATCCTCTATTTTAATTGTTGCTGTTATTCCTTTTAGTGTTCCTAGTCCCTCCTGGAACACTTCTTTTGCGTCAGTTAGCATTTTTGACAGTCGTCCAGGTGTGACGTCATCATCCTTTTTGGCCTCCACCTTCAGTGCCTGTATGGAATGCCAATCTAAATTTATCTTCCGGATCCATTCACGTCCTAGCAGTGGTGGTCCTCCATTTGGCAATACATATATATCCATTTTAGGTATTTCCTGACATTTATATGTCACTTTCACCCTTATTTTCCCTTTGCGGTAGACTTTTTGCCCCATATATGTCTTCAAGACAATCTCTGTAGCTTTCAAGGGTATGTGTGAAAATAGCCGCTTGTAGTCTCTTTGATTTATGACTGTTAGAGCTGACCCTGTGTCCAATTCCATTTCCACTTGGACTCCGTCTATCTTGAGTGTAACCCAGATAGTCTGGTGATCCTCCATTTCGGTTACATTATGTAGTTTCAGACAACCCAGCTCCTTGCTTCCGGAGTCTGTGTCACTTTTCTGTTCGTCTGAACCACTGTCCATCACCTGGTGTACCTTTTTGTACTTCTCCTGTGGAGATTTCTTACTGTTGGTTTTCTTCCCAGACCTGCAGACTCTTGCTATGTGTCCTGCTTTCCCACACTGTCTGCACACTTGGTCCTTGAACCAACAATCTTTCTGGTCATGTGTTGTTCTGCCGCAGCGATAGCACTTCCCTGTTCCATAGGTCATTTCGTTGGTGCCATATTCTTGCGGTCTCCATTGTATCTCTGCAGCGCCCCTTGCGGCTGCTTCGTGTGATACTGCCATACTGAAAGCTTTGTCCAGCGTAAGGTCCTTTTCTGATAGAAGCCATTTCTGGGTTCCTTCACTTTGTAGCCCACACACAAACTTGTCCCTTAACATGTCTGCTAGTCCCGCTCCAAACTGGCAGTATTTCGATAGCTTGCGCAGTTCCGTTAGGTACTCAGCATTGCTTTCGTCTTTGTGTTGGTTCCTTTTATGGAACTTAAATTGTTCTGCTATCAGCAGTGGTGTGGGGTTTAAGAGGTCCTGTAGGATTTCTACTATGCTTTCAAAATTCTTGTTTACCGGCTTCTCTGGAGTTATTAGATTTCGCAGTAACCCATAAGTTTTTGCACCCATGGAATTTAACAGAACCAGTGCTTTATTAGCGTCTGGCACTTCATTCGCCCTGCAGTACACCTCAATACGTTCCACATATGTCGCCCAATCTTCGACTTCATTGTCGAACGTAGAGATACTGCCACTCTTCGGCATCCTTGGCTGTGCATTAACTATCACCAATGGCGCCTCCGGCACCTCCCCTTCTTCTCCACTGGCACAAAATGGCATCTCCCGCGCTTTCCTTCCTTCCCGCGCTCGCCCGTCTTCTCCGCTACGGCTTCGCAAAATGGCGTCTCCCGCGCTCTTCCTTCTTCTCTGCAGCTCAACGGTGCCTCCCGTGCTTTCGCTGCTTCTCCGCGGCTCAATGGCGTCTCCCGCGCTCTCCCTGCTTCTCCGCGGCTCAGTGGCATCTCCCCTTGCTTCGCCCCGCGGACCCTGATCAGCCCGTGATCCCTGGCTGTGCTCTGCGCGTTCTTCTCTTGATATTTGTCGACGCCGCTCAGTCTAGAACCCGACTGTTTCTTACCCTCTCTCTCTCCGGTTTGCAGTATTTTTCCTCGACGCCGCTCGGTGATCAACCCCCGGCTGCGCCCTGCTCTCTTCACCCTCTTTCTTACCCCGTCAATGCTGCTTGACTCTCTCTCTCTGCCATCGGTCGGCTCCAGCCGCCGCTGCTCGGGAAGGGTCTGCTCTCGACCTGTCGTCGGTCTCTTACTGCTCGTCGTGGCTGTGGAACCAAGCCCGGCTCTCCACAGTCTCCCCAGCGAAGTTGGATCTCTGCCTGACTGCTGGGCGGTTGCTCGTGGTCAACGCCCGTGTTCCTGGACTCGACTATTTTTTTTTTTTATGTTGCAGGTAGATTCGCATCAACACTCGTCGCCACTGTTAGGTCCGTGGTTCAGTGGATAAATAATTACACGGATGCTGTACATAAACAAATAACAGGTCTTTACTGGACGAGGGTAATCTCTAGACTGGGGTACAGAGGCATGCGCACAGCTTATATACCAGTGTGGTTACTGCCGGTACTACAGTATACAGGAGCTGTAAAAAGTAGTTCTGACTTAAAGCACATACACTACAGCCACAGTTGAGTCACCTTTTTTGTTTTATTTTTATGCCAAACTGGGATGAACAAATTCTGTAGTTCATCCATGCGGTCTTTGAATGTTTGCCATTGCCTATCCACCATCAACCCTTTGAGTGACATTCCCCAATCAATCCTACCCAACTCGTGCCTCAGACCGTCATAGTTTCCTTTATTGAAATTCAGGACTCTAGTCTCTGAGTCAACTAGTTCATTCTCTATCTTAATGAAGAATTCTATCATATTATGATCGCTCTGACCCAAGGGGCCTCGTACAACAAGATTGCTAATTAAATCTTTCTCATTACATAATACCCAGTCTAAGATGGCCTGATCTCTGGTTGATTCCTCGACATAATTGGTCCAGGAAACCATCCCGTAAACACTCCAGGAATTCCTCCTCCACAGTATTGTTACTAATTTGGTTAGCCCAATCTATTTGTAGATTAAAGTCACCCATGATGACTGCTGTGCCCTTATTGCATGGTTCTGTAATTTCCCTTTTAATGCCATCCCCAACCTCCGCATTACTGTTTGGAGGTCTATATACCACTCCCACTAACGTTTTCTGCCCCTTGGTATTTCTCAGTTCTACCCATACAGATTCCACATCACCAGAGCTAATATCCTTCCTTACAATTGTGTTAATCCCTTCTTTAACCAGCAATGCTACACCACCTCCTTTTCCTTTTTGCCTATCTTTCCTGAATATTGAATACCCCTGGATGTTGAGTTCCCAGCCTTGGCCACCCTGGAGCCATGTTTCCGTAATCCCAATCAAATCATATTCGTTTACCTCTATTTGTGCAGCTAATTCATCCACCTTATTCCGAATGCTCCTCGCATTAAGACACAAAGTCTTCAGGCTTTGACCTTTTAGAATTATTATTTACTGTGGCCATGTTTGATTTAAACCGTTGATTTCTCTGACTGCCACTTTTGTTTTTCCCCTTCCTATCTTTTGCTTTTATCCTTGTTTCCCTTTCCTCTGTCCCCCTGCTCAGGTTCCCAACCCCCTGCCATTTTAGTTTAAACCCTCCCCCAGAGCACATCGGTCCCGGCCCTGCCCAGGTGCAAACCGTCCGTCCCAACTCCCCCAGAACTGGTTCCAATGTCCCAGGAACTTGAATCCCTCCCCCTACACCATTCCTCTAGCCACGTATTCATCTGAAATAGCCTTCTATTTCTACTCTGACTGGCACGTGGCACTGGTAGCAATCCTGAGATGACTACCTTTGAGGTCCTATTTTTTAATTTACCTCCTAACTCCCTATATTCAGCTTTTAGGATCTCATCCCATTTTTTACCCATATTGTTGGTGCCTATATGCACCATGACAACTGGCTGTTCACCCTCCCCTTCCAAAATGTTCTGCAGCTGCTCTGAGACATCCTTGACCCTTGCACCAGGGAGGCAACACACCAGCCTGGAGTCTCGTTTGCGGCTACAGAAACACCTATCTATTCCCCTTACAATAGAATCCCCTATTACTATAGCTCTCCCGCTCTTTTTCCTCCCGTCCTGTGCAGCAGAGCCACCCCTGGTGCCAGGAAGTTGGCTGCTGCTGCCTTCCTCTGATAAGCCATCCCCCCCAACAGTACTCAAAGTGGTTTGAGTTTCCTGTCTGTAAACCCTCCCCTTCTAATACCCTGTAAAAGGAGTTTACAAAAGACATCACTGTGAGTACAGGATAGAAATTCAGAACAGATAATTCTAGTTTCTATGGAACATTATTTCGTCTCTTTTCCCCAAAGCTGTAAATCCCCATCCCACACACCCTCCCTCCTCCCTGCGCTGAAATACAAACCCATCACACCATCTCCAACATTTTTCCTTTCAATCGACTTTTCTTCCTCCCCCTGAAGGTGTTGACTCTGATGGGTTCAGTTCTACACTCATGAGGGACTGGAAGCCAGCACCCTGTGGGGCCCGGACTCTGTCATAAAATAATGGCTTCAGAAGAGAAATTGAAGAAACTATTTGAAAGAAGGTGTGGTGGTGAAATGTTGGGCGGGTGCTCAGCATCTCACACATTGTGTAAGATTAACATTCCACATGTCTGAACCTTTCATTCCGTCCCTGATTTGGGAATCTCTTGAGCTGCACTTCTTGTCCCATTATACTGAGTTGGTGCAACAGGAGAGCCAGGGATCAGGGGGATATTGGACAGGAAGCACACAGCACGGACATTACACTGCAGGTGGGATATGTGAGAGTGTTACAGTGAGGGCTTCGGGCACTTTATTAAACACACACACAGCAGAAGCACATTAATCTGATGGGAGATCACTGACACACGAGCAGCCAGCGGTGTGGAGCCTCCTGAGAGTCCGGTCCCTTTACAGCCAGTATTTACAGGAGCTGGGACACAGAAAGAGTCTCATTAAAATCACTGATATATTTGTTCACACAAACCAACCCCCAAAAAATGCTGAATGATTTCTCCCAGACAAGTCACCATTTCTCCTCCATTTACAGACGCTCCCTGACCAGTCACCATTTCTCCTCCACTTACAGATGCTCCCTGACCAGTCACCATTTCTCCTCCATTTACAGACGCTCCCTGACCAGTCACCATTTCTCCTCCATTTACAGACGCTCCCTGACCAGTCACCATTTCTCCTCCATTTACAGACGCTCCCTGACCAGTCCCCATTTCTCCTCCATTTACAGACGCTCCCTGACCAGTCACCATTTCTCCTCCATTTACAGACGCTCCCTGACCAGTCACCATTTCTCCTCCATTTACAGATGCTCCCTGACCAGTCACCATTTCTCCTCCATTTACAGACGCTCCCTGACCAGTCACCATTTCTCCTCCATTTACAGACACTCCCTGACCAGTCACCATTTCTCCTCCATTTACAGACGCTCCCTGACCAGTCCCCATTTCTCCTCCATTTACAGACGCTCCCTGACCAGTCACCATTTCTCCTCCATTTACAGACGCTCCCTGACCAGTCACCATTTCTCCTCCATTTACAGATGCTCCCTGACCAGTCACCATTTCTCCTCCATTTACAGACGCTCCCTGACCAGTCTCCATTCCTCCATTTACAGACGCTCCCTGGCTCACTTCCTGTCTGTCCCGGAGTTTGGCGCTTTTTTGAGATTCGGGCCGGAGCGAAACGGGAACCCGCGGGTGGGGGTGGATAATGTTCACTGCTCTTATAATCGGGCCTGGGGCCGCACTCGGGGAGTGTGAAGCCCGTGTCCCCCCAGGGTTCATTTTTTTTTAATTAATCATATTTATTTAAATATGGTAGTACTTGTTACAACTCATCAATTACATAATAAATCCATAACATTCATTAGCCGCAATAAAACAAAGCCTTAAAAACAGCTTTAGGGTTAACAGTATAAATGCAGTGGTAAATTTTACAGATAAACCAATAATATTAACAGTACAGGTACCCATAGTGAAAAACAATTTTACACCAGTCCTATTTAATAAATCAACTTTATTGTCATTGCACAAGTACTCTTTGTTTTTGCTTGGTATTACCCGTTGTCCATTTTTTTTAACATTCAAGTACAACAGTACTTATACAACTCACCAATTACATAGTGAATCCATTACATTCATTGACCACAATAAAAAGGATAAAGCCTCAAAAACAGCTTTATGGTCAACAATATAAATACAATAATAAATTTTTACAGGTAAATCAATAATGTTTACGGTACAAACTGCCACTATTTAATTAACCAAGAAAAAAATAGAACCCGTATACGCCAGTCCAACTGGCATCGCTCAATCATTCGGTCATTCATTCCTCCATTCGTTCGTTCGCTCAAGCGTAAATTCCGTTGTGCATGTCTGCGTGCGTGTGTGTTATTTGTCTACCTGCGTGCATGCGTGCGTTCATTCATCCATCCAGGCAGGCCTCACGCTCACCCAATAGGATGCCGGCCTTCATCCTGGGGAGCGAGGGCCCTTCATTCGGTAGAATGTGAGTTCCATTGTGTATGCATGTGTGCGTATTACTTGTGTCCACATGCGTGCGTTCACTTGAGCGTTCGTTCATCCGTACATTGAGGAAGGCTTTAATACTAAATAACACCACAATATACAAAGTCCTCCCGTATAGGTCAGTCCTACTGGCATCGCTCAATAATTCAGTCATTCATTCCTCCGTTCGTTCGTTCGCTCAAGCGTAACTTCCATTGTGCATGTCTGCGTGCGTGCGTGTCATTTGTCTACCTGCGTGCATTCATTCATCCGTCCAGGCAGGCCTCACGCTCACCCAATAGGATGCCGGCCATCATCCTGGGGAGCGAGGACCCTTCAATCGATCGAACGTAAGGTCCATTGTGTATGCGTGTGTATTATTTGTGTCCGCATGCGTGCGTTCACTAGAGCGGTCGTTCGTTCGATTAAGGAAGGCTTTAACACTAAATAACACCACAATATACAAAGTCCCATAACCATATCAGAAATCAATTAAAGCTTCAAGTTTTAACCAGAACCCGAAACTTCTTCAACAAAACAAGTGAATACCAGTTCTACGCCAGTCCAATTGGCACTCTAATAACTCCTAGTCTTCACTTGATGTTATCCAACCATATAATGTCATAATCCTTATCCACAGTCTTCAACCTTTCCACAGAAAAGAAGCTGACCACTTTCTCAAATCTCGTAAAAGAAGAAAACGACTACTGAAATTTCCTTCTTCTTGCTGTTATCACTCACAGGACCCAGCCATCAAGACATTCGTTATTCCTTGCCGATATACCTTGTTTTGTCTTTTATTTTCCTTTTTCACTATTACGTTCTCTTTTCCCATCTTATGGCCACTCAAGCGCCATACTATAGATAAGAACAGTCTGTCTTTCCTCCACCAAATGGCAGCGCACAAACCGGCCCACGTCACCGAAACAAAGCCTCACAGCTGCCACCAAACGGAGCACAGACGAGGCCGCTGGAACTCATTCGGGCCGGAGACCGTTCTTCACCTTTAGAAACCGTGCAGCATGCTCACCCACAGCATCTCCCGACTCCGCTTCTGTCAACCAGCCGCTCTGCCCTAGGCCCCCCGCCTAGGGTCCTCCATGCTGGGCCTCCCGCCTAGGACACTCTCCTCTGGGTCTTCCACCCTGGGCCTTCTGCACTGGGCCCTCCGCACTGGCATTCCCCGTGAGCAGCCGGGGTGTGGAGCAGCCCGTTCACACAGCACCGAGCAGAGCTGAGCTGCTGAGAATCTCGCAGCCTCCCCCGGGGTTCATGAACCCGCTCCCTGAGCTCGGGGTGTGAGCGGCCCGCGTCCCCCCAGGGTTCATGAACCCGCTCCCTGAGCTCGGGGTGTGAGCAGCCCGCGTCCCCCCGGGGTTCATGAACCCGCTCCCTGAGCTCGGGGTGTGAGCAGCCCGCTTCCCCCCGGGGTCCATGAACCCGCTCCCTGAGCTCGGGGTGTGAGCGACCCGCGCCCCCCCGGGGTTCATGAACCCGCTCCCTGAGCTCGGGGTGTGAGCAGCCAGCGTCCCCCCAGGGTTCATGAACCCGCTCCCTGAGCTCGGGGTGTGAGCAGCCCGCGTCCCCCCGGGGTTCATGAACCCGCTCCCTGAGCTCTCTCACCTGATGTGTCAGCGGCTGCTGCCAAGGTCCGCGCATGCTCAGCTCACACTGCCCGGGTGATTGACGGGAGCTCCGGACCAATAGGGAGCGAGCGGGCTGGGGCTGGAGGAGCAAGCCGGCGGCGGGTCCTCCAACCAATCGGGGGGCCCGAGGGGTGGGACTAGCGCCGGCTGATTGTCTGATCCGCAGGGCAGCGAGTTTCTCCAGTCCCTTGTTCCGGGGCCAGGGGAGGCTGTGGGCCTTTCTTCCCCTTATTGGACATAAGGCTCTTTGTCTCACAACACACTGGCTCAGGTTTTAATACAGACTTTTTAAATTCATCAATAAAAGCAGATAAACTTCGTGGAACAATATATTTAATATTTGGGAGTAAAAATACTGTTATTTTCCTCTGGAGAATTTGTTAGTTTCAGACAATAACAACAACTTGTATTTATATAATGTTGAAAAAACTCCCAACGCACTTCACATTATAAAACAAAATCTAACACCGGGTACAAACCAAGCATATTCCCATAAGGAGGAAAGATGGGGCGTCCAAAGCTCGAGCTCCCGATGACAAAGGATATAGAGGTTAGAATAAAACAGAAAAAGGAGGTTTACGACAAATGTCAGGTACAGAATACAGTCAAAAACCAGGAGAATACAGAGTGCGGGGGAAATTGAAAAAGGATATATGAAAAAAAGACTTGCATTTATATGGCGCCTTTCACGACTACTAGACATCTCAAAGTCACTGTTGTAATGTGGGAAACACAGCAGCCAATTTGCGCTCAGCAAGCTCCCACAAACAGCAATGTTTTTGTTATGTTGATTGAGGGATAAATATTGGCCAAGACACCGGGGATAATTCCCCTACTCTTCTTCAAAATAGTGCCATGGGATCTTTTACATCCACCTGAGAGAGCAGACGGGACCTCAGTTTAAAGTCTCATCAGAAAGACAGCACCTCTGACAGTGCAGCATTCCCTCAGCACTGCACTGGAGTGTCAGCCTAGCTTTATGTGCTCAAGTCCCTGGAGTGGGACTAGAACCCACAACCTTCTGATTCAGAGGCGAGTGTGCTACCCACTGAGCCACAAGGGAGAGAATACAAGAAACGATTAGTGGGTAACGTAAAAGGGAACCCAAAAATCTTTTATAAACGTATGAAAAGTAAAAGGATAGTTAAAGGAATGGTGGGGCCGATTAGGGACCAAATAGGAGCTCATCATACGGAGGCAGAGGGCGTGGCTGAGGTACTGAATGAGTACTTAGCATCTGTCTCCACAAAAGAAGAGGATGAAGTTAATGTCACAGTAGAGGAGGGGGCAGTAGAGAAATTGGATAAAAATAGATAGAAAGGAGGTGCTCAATAGGTTGTCATCACCCAAAGTTAACAAGTCACCCAGTCCAGAAGGGATCATCCTAGATTGCTGAGGGAAGCTAGGGTAGAGATAGCAGAAGCTCTGACCACAATCTTTCAATCTCCCTCAGATATATGGGAGTGGTGCCAGAAGACTGGAGGATTGCAAATGTTACACCCCTGTTTAAAAAAGGGGAGAGATAAACCTGGTAACTACAGGCCAATCAGTCTAATGTCAGTGTGGGTGAACGACTAGAGACCATTGTCAAGGGCAAAATTAATTCTCACTTGGAGAAGCATGGGTTAATAAGAGGCAGCCAGTATGGATTTGTTAAAGGTAAATCGTGTCTGACTAACCTGATTGAGTTCTTTGATGAAGTAACAGAGGGTTGATGAAGGTAGTGCAGTAGATGTTGTATATATGGACTTTCAAAAAGCATTTGATAAAGTACCACATAAGAGACTTACTCGCAGAATAGAAGCAGAGGCAATTAAGGGGCTGATGGTAATTTGGGTATAATTGGCTAAGGGAGAGGAGGCAGTGAGCAGTGCTGAGGGATGTTTTTCTGACTGGAGGGAAGTATGCAGTGGGTACCCCAGGGGTCGGTATTAGGACCATTGCTTTTCTTGTTATATATAACTGACCTCGACTTGGGTATAGGTGTAAAATTTCAAAGTTTACGGATGATACAAAACTTGGCAATGTAGTAAATAGTGAACATAGTAGTAGCAGACTTCAGAAGGACAGAGACAGACTGTGAAATGAGCAGACACAAGACAGATGAAATTAAATGAGGATAAGTGTGAAGTGATGCACTTTGGGAGAAACAACAGGGAGAGGCCGTATAATCTAAATGGGACTATTTTGAGGGGGTGCAAGAGCAGAGGGACCTGGGGGTCCATATTCACAAATCTTTGAAAGTGCCACGGCAAGTTGGTGAGGCGGTTCAGAAGGCGTATGGGATACTTGGCTTTGTAAATAGGGCCATTGAATACAAAAACAAGGAAGCTACACTAAACCTTTACAAATCACTAGTTAGGAACATAGGACAGGAGGAGGCCATTCAGCCCCTCGAGTCTGTTCCGCCATTCAATGAGATCATGGCTGATCTGTGACCTAACTCCATACACCCGCCTTTGGCCCATATCCCTTAATACCTTTGGGTAACAAAAACCGATCAATCTCAGATTTAAAATTAACAATTGATCTCGCATCAATTGCCGTTTGCGGAAGAGAGTTCCAAACTTCTACCACCCTTTGTGTGTAGAAGTGTTTCCTAATTTCACTCCTGAAAGGTCTGGCTCTAATTTTTAGACGATGTCCCCAGTCCTAGAATCCCCAACCAGCGGAAATAGTTTCTCTCTATCTACCCTATCTGTTCCCCTTAATATTCTGAAAACATCGATCAGATCACACCTTAACCTTCTAAATTCCAGGGAATATAACCCTAATTTGTGTAATCTCGCCCCGTAACTTAACCCTTGAAGTCCGGGTATCATTCTGGTAAACCTACGCTGCACTCCCTCCAAGGCCAATATATCCTTCCTAAGGTGTGGTGCCCAGAACTGCTCACAGTACTCCAGGTGTGGTCTAACCAGGGTTTTGTACAGCTGCAGGGTTTTGGCCTCAGCTGGAGTCTTGTGTACAGTTCTGGGCACCACACTTTTGGAAGGATGTCAAGGCCTTGGAGAGGGTACAGTGGAGGTTGACCAGGATGGTACCATGGATGAGGGACTTCAGTTATGTGGAGAGATTGGAGAAGTTGGGATTGTTCCCCTTAGAGCAGAGAAGGTTAAGAGGAGACCTAATAGAGGTGTTCAAATTGATGAGGAGTTTTCATCGAGCAAGTAGAGTCATAGAGTCATAGAGTAATACAGCACGGATAGAGGCCCTTCGGCCCATCGTGTCCGCGCCGGCCATCAAGCCCTGTCTAATCTAATCCCATATTCCAGCATTTGGCCCGTAGCCTTGTATGCTATGGCATTTCAAGTGCTCATCCAAATGCTTCTTAAATGTTGTGAGGGTTTCTGCCTCCACAACCCTTTCAGGCAGTGAGTTCCAGACTCCAACCACCCTCTGGGTGAAAAAGTTCTTTCTCAAATCCAGTCTAAACCTCCCGCCCTTTACCTTGAATCTATGCCCCCTAGTTATTGACCCCTCTACTAAGGGAAAAAGCTCCTCAGCATCCATCCTATCTATGCCCCTCATAATTTTGTACACCTCAATCATGTCCCCCCTCAGCCTCCTCTGCTCCAAGGAAAACAAACCCAATCTGCCCAGTCTCTCTTCATAGCTGAAGCGCTCCAGCCCTGGTAACATCCTGGTGAACCTCCTCTGCACCCTCTCTAACGCGATCACATCCTTCCTGTAGTGTGGCGACCAGAACTGCACGCAGTATTCCAGCTGTGGCCTAACCAGTGTTTTATACAGCTCCATCATAACCTCCTTGCTCTTATATTCAATGCCTCGGCTAATGAAGGCAAGTATCCCATATGCCTTTTTTACCACCTCATCCACCTGTTCCGCCGCCTTCAGGGATCTGTGTACTTGCACACCCAGATCCCTCTGACCCTCCGTCTTGCCTAGGGTCTTTCCATTCATTGTGTATTCCCTTGCCTTGTTAGTCCCCCCAAAGTGCACCACCTCGCACTTTTCCGGGTTAAATTCTATTTGCCACTGTTCCGCCCATCTGACCAACCCATCTATATCGTCCTGCAGACTGAGGCTACCCTCCTCGCTATTCACCACCCTACCAATTTTTGTATCATCCGCGAACTTACTGATCATACCTTTTATATTCATATCCAAGTCATTAATGTAGACCACAAACAGCAAGGGACCCAGCACCGATCCCTGTGGTACCCCACTGGCCACAGGCTTCCAGTCACAAAAACAACCTTCGACCATCACCCTCTGCCTTCTGCCACTAAGCCAGTTTTGTATCCAATGTGCCAAGGCACCCTGGATTCCATGGGCTCTTACCTTCTTGACCAGTCTCCTGTGCGGGACTTTATCGAAGGCCTTACTGAAATCCATGTATACCACATCCACTGCGTTACCCTCATCCACACACCTAGTCACCCCCTCAAAAAATTCAATCAAATTAGTCAGACATGATCTTCCCTTGACAAAGCCATGTTGACTATCCCTGATTAATCCTTGCCTCTCCAAGTGGAGACAAATTTTGTCCCTCAGAATTTTTTCCAATAATTTTCCTACCACTGATGTTAGGCTCACTGGCCTGTAGTTCCCCGGTTTTTCCCGACTACCCTTCTTGAATAATGGTACTACATTAGCGGTTCTCCAGTCCTCTGGCACATCCCCTGTGGCCAGAGAGGTCCTGAATATATGTGTTAGAGCCCCCGCAATCTCTTCCTTTGCCTCACACAGCAGCCTGGGATACATTTCATCCGGGCCTGGGGATTTACCCATTTTTAGGCCAGCTAAAACCGCCAATACCTCCTCCCTCTCGATGTTAATATGTTCGAGCATATCACAGTCCCCCCGCCCTATTTCTATGTCTACATCGTCCTTCTCCATAGTGAAAACAGATGCAAAAAATTCATTTAGAACCCCTCCTACATCTTCCGGCTCCACACACAGATTGCCACTTTTGTCCCTAATGGGCCCTATTTTTTCCCTACTGATCCTCTTACCCTTAATATACTTATAAAACATCTTCGGATTTTCCTTTATTTTGCTCGCCAGTGTTATTTCATGGCCCCTCCTTGATCTCCTAATTTCTTTTTTAAGTATCCCCCTGCACTTTTTGTACTCCTCTAGGGCTTCCTCCGTCTTCAGCCTTTTGTATCTACCAAAAGCCCTCCTTTTTTTCCTAATCCATTCTCGTATATCCCCTGACATCCAAGGTTCCCTGTGGTTTTTGGAACCACTCTTGACCTTTACGGGAACATGTTGCCATTGTATGATCTCAATCTCCCTTCTGAAAGCCTCCCATTGCTCCGATGCGGATTTTCCTACAAGTAGCTGATCCCAGTCCATTTTGGCCAGATCCTGCCTTATCCTATTAAAATCGGCCTTCCCCCAATTTAGAACCTTTATTTCCGGCCCATCCCTGTCCTTTTCCATGACCACCTTAAATCTTACCATATTATGGTCACTATCACCAAAGTGCTCACCTACTAGCACTTTTTCCACTTGGCCAGCCACATTCCCTAGAATTAGGTCCAGTACCACCCCCTCTCTTGTAGGACTTTCTACATGCTGGCTCAAAAAGCTCTCCTGGATGCACTTTAAGAATTCTACACCCTCTGAGCCTTTCACACTCTGACTATCCCAGTTAATATTGGGGAAGTTGAAATCCCCCATTATTATTACCCTATTATTTGCACATTTCTCTGAGATTTGCCTACATATCTGTTCCTCTATCTCCCCCTGACTGTTTGGAGGCCTATAGTACACTCCCAGCAAAGTGCTTGCCCCCTTTTTGTTTTTAAGCTCCACCCATATGGCCTCATTAGAGGACCCTGCTAATATATCATCCCTCCTTACTGCAGTAATTGACTCCTTAATTAATATTGCGGCACCCCCTCCTCTTATACCTCCCCCTCTGTCTTGCCTGAAGATTCTGTACCCCGGAATATTGAGCTGCCAGTCTTGCCCCTCCCTCAACCATGTCTCCGTGATAGCAACAATATCATACTCCCATGTGTTTATCAACACCTTCAGTTCATCCACCTTATTTGCAAGATTCCTTGCATTAAAATAGATGCCATCCAGCCTTGCCCTTATATATTTGCCCTGTCTACCAAGCTGACTTGTTTTATTCTCTATAATTGGCAGCACATCACCCCCTATTTCAGCTCCCCTCTGTATCCCATCCCCCTGCCAAGTTAGTTTAAACCCCCCCCAACAGTGCTAGCAAACCTCCCCGCAAGAATATTTGTCCCGCTCTGGTTCAGGTGCAACCCGTCCGACTTGTACAAGTCCCACCTTTCCCAGAAGCAGGCCCAGTGATCCAGGAAAGTAAAACCCTCCCCCCTACACCAACTCTTTAGCCACGCATTCATCTGCTCTATCCTCCCATTCCTATACTTACTAGCATGTGGCACTGGGAGTAATCCAGAGATTACAACCTTTGAGGTCCTGCTCTTTAATCTGTTACCTAGCTCCCTAAATTCTTGATGCAGGACCTCATCCCCCTTCCTTCCTATGTCGTTGGTCCCAATGTGGACCACGACCTCTGCCTGCTCCCCCTCCCCCTTAAGAATGCCCTGTAGCCGCTCAGTGACATCCCAGACCCTGGCCCCAGGGAGACAACAAACCATCCTGGAGTCACGTTTGCGGCCACAGAAGTGCCTATCTGTTCCCCTTACGATAGAATCCCCTACCACTATTGCTCTCCCACTCTTTTTCCTCCCTTTCTGAGCAGCAGAAGCATCCCTGGTGCCAGGAAGCTGGCTGCTGCTGCCTTCCCCTGGTGAGTCATCCCCCTCAACAGTATCCAACTTGGTATACTTGTTTGAAAGGGGGATGTCCGCAGGGGTTCCCTGCACTTCCTGCCTGCCTCTGTTGCTCCGCCTGATGGTCACCCCCTGAGGCGTGAACAACTCGCTAAACGCGCTATCCACGACCCTCTCAGCATCGCGCATGCTCCAAAATTCATCCACCCGCAGCTCGAGCGCCGCAATGCGGTCTACAAGTAGCTGCAGCTGGATGCATTTCCCGCACACATGGTCGTCAGCGACACTGGCAGCATCCCTGATTTCCCACATGGAGCAAAAGGAGCAGAACACGGGTCTGAGCTCTCCTGCCATGACTTACTCCTTTAATTAATTTAAAAATTTATTCAATACCCCAGTTACAGGTATACTCTAGGGCGCTTTATTTACCAACTGTCCCCACTACACCAGAGACCCTAGAAATTTAACACCACAGAAGTCAAGCTTGTATTGAAAAGAGAGAAATACTCACCAACCAATCACTTACCTGCTCCCTGGTGACTTCACACTCTGATTACTTTTTACCTCTCTCCTCTGCTGTTGATTTGGTAAGCCTCGCTGCTCCCTGTGGTCGGGCCTCGTTGGTGGAGCCGGTTTTTAAGCCGGGCTCCGCCTCACCTCGCCTCGCTGCTCCCTGTGGTCGGGCCTCGTTGGTGGAGCCGGTTTTTAAGCCGGGCTCCGCCTCACCTCGCCTCGCTGCTCCCTGTGGTCGGGCCTCGTTGGTGGAGCCGGTTTTTAAGCCGGGCTCCGCCTCACCTCGCCTCGCTGCTCCCTGTGGTCGGGCCTCGTTGGTGGAGCCGGTTTTTAAGCCGGGCTCCGCCTCACCTCGCCTCGCTGCTCCCAAGTAGGGAGAAACTGTTCACTCTGGCAAGTGGGTCGGTAACCAAAGGTCACAGATTTAAAATAGTTGCTAAAAGATCTAGAGGGGAATGAGGAGAATTGTTTTCACACAGAGGGTTGTTAAGATCTGGAACGCACCATCTGAAAGGATGCTGGAATCAAGTTCCACAGGAACTTTCAAACAGTAATTGGACATGTACTTGAAGAGGACTAGTTTGCAGAGTTCTGGGACTGAATTGGACAGCTCTTTCAAAGAGCCGGCACAGACACGATGGGCCGAATCACCTCCTTCTGTGCTGTTAGATTCTATGATCAGTGTGAAGTCGCTGGTGTCTCTTAAGGATGTTAGAGCTTTTAAAGCTCTTCCCACAGTCAGAACATTGAAAGGGTCTCTTGTCAGTGTGAACTCGCTGGTGTTCCTTCAGTTCCCAGGGGCTTTTAAAGCTCTTCCCACAGTCAGAACATTTAAAGGGTCTCTCGTCATTGTGAACTCGCTGATGTGCCAGCAGGTGGGATGACTGAGTGAATCCCTTCCCACACACAGAGCAGGTGAACAGCCTCTCCCCAGTGTGTAGGTGTTGGTGTTGCTTGAGCTCCCGGGGGCTTTTAAAACTCTTCCCACACTCAGAACATTTAAAGAGTCTCCTCCCAGTGTGAACTCGCTGGTGTCCCTTCAGCTCCCCGGAGCTTTTAAAGCTCTTCCCACAGTCAGAACATTTAAAGGGCCTCTCGTCAGTGTGAACAAGCTGGTGTCTCAGCAAGGTGGATGATTCAGTGAATCCCTTCCCACATTCAGAGCAGATGAACGGCCTCTCCCCAGTGTGGAGGCGCTGATGTTGCTTGAGCTCCCGGGAGATTTTAAAGCTCTTCCCACACTCAGAACATTTAAAGGGTCTCTCGTTAATGTGAACTCGCTGGTGTCCCTTCAGATCCCCGGAACTTTAAAAGCTCTTCCCACAGTCAGGACAGTTAAACGGCCTCTCATCAGTGTGAGCTCGCTGGTGTTGCTTCAGTTCCCCGGGGCTTTTAAAGCTCTTCCCACAGTTAGGGCACGGAAATGGTCTCTCATCAGTGTGAACAAGCTGGTGTCGCTTCAGCTCCCGGGGGCTTTTAAAGCTCTTCCCACAGTCAGAACATTGAAATGGTCTCTCATCGGTGTGAGCTCGCTGGTGTCCCTTCAGCTCCCGGGGGCTTTTAAAGCTCTTCCCACAGTCAGAACATTGAAATGGTATCTCCCCAGTGTGAACTCGCTGATGTACCAGCAGGTTGGATGACACAGTGAATCCCTTCCCACACACGGAGCAGGTGAACGGTCTCTCCCCAGTGTGAACTCGCTGGTGTGTTTGCAGGTGGGATGAACAAACAAATCCCTTTCCACACACGGAGCAGGTGAACGGACTGTCCCTGGTGTGACTGCGCCGTTGAACTTCCAATGCAGACGGGAAACTGAATCCCTTCCCGCCGTCCCCACCTTCACCCGGTTTCTCCCCGGTGTGACGGTGCATGTGTCTCGCCAGGTCAGGCGATCGGCTGAATCCGCGTCCACACACCGAACTCGTGTGCGGTTTGTCATCGCTGCGATCGCTGCTTTCTCCTTCCATGTGCAAAGGCCGATGATATTCAGCTCCTGATGAATCAAGCGACTCTGTCAGATCTTGACATGACATTTGGTCAGAGCTTCCCACCTGTAACTGCTCCGCTTCTATAACCCTGTAAATTGAGATCAGAAAAGGATCAGAGGCAAACTGTTGTTTAATTTTCCCCTTTCCGACCCTAGGGGCAGTGAAGCTGATTTTCAGGCTCCAGCTGCTGCACAGGTTGGTTGAAAGGATCAGCAGTAATGGCGGCTGTAATACCCACAAGCCCCGGCGCTGCAGAAAGCACTCTGTTGACGCGGAGTCCCGCGCATGTGCTCATGGCCCCCGCGCTCTCCCTCCTGCTCCACAATCGCCCGTCCCGATCGGTCCATAAGGCGCATGCTCAGCGCACAAAACCCCACAGTTGGAACATCGGGCGCGCATGCGGAGCCGCAACATCTGGTACGCGTGCGCGGCTCAGGTGGGGGCGAGTCGGTGTTTCGCCTCAGCCACCAGGGAGGTGCGCATGCGCAGGATGACACAACATTCTTCCTGTCAGCAATCACTCCCTCATTTCTTTAATAAAAACAGAAACTGCTGGAAATACTCAGCAGGTCAGGCAGCATCTGTGGAGACAGAAACAGAGTTAACGTTTCAGGTCAATGACCTTTCGTCAGAACTGCTTGTCCTGTAGTGTCAGCCAGTGGCTCAGTGGGTAGCACTCTCACCTCTGAGTCAGAAAGTTGTGGGTTCAAGTCCCACTCCAGAGACTTGAACACAAAAATCTAGGCCGACGCTCCAGTGCAGTGCTGAGGGAGTGCTGCACTGTCGGAGGTGCCGTCTTTCAGATGAGACGTTAAACTGAGGCTCCGTCTGCTCTCTCAGGTGGATGTAAAAGATCCCATGGCACTATTTCAAGAAAGAAAGACTTGCATTTATATAGTGCCTTTCATGACCACCAGATGTCTTGAAGTGCTTTACAGCCAATGAAGTAGTCACTGTTGTAATGTGGGAAAGAGCAGGGCAGTTATCCCCAGTCTCCTAGCCAATGTTTATCTCTCAACCAACATAAAAAGATAGATTATCTGGCGATTATAACATTGCTGTTTGTGGGAGCTTGCTGTGTGCTAATTGACTACCGCATTTCTTACATTACAACAGTGACTACACTTCAAAAGTACTTAATTGGCTGTAAAACACTTTGGGATGTCCAGTGGTGGTGAAAGGCGCTATATAAATGCAAGTCTTTCTTTCTTCACTGGTCTCACCAGCGACCTCTTCTTCTAGCTAATGGTTGACTGACATTACAAGAGGATTTGAGTACAGGACTAAAGAAGTCTTACTCCAATTATATAGGGCCTTGGTGAGACCACACCTGGAGTACTGTGTACAATTTTGGTCTCCTTACCTAAGGAAGGATATACTTGCCACAGAGGGAGTGCAACGAAGGTTCATGAAATAACAACAGAAAATGCTGGAAAAACTCAGCAGACCAGGCAACATCGGTAGAGAGAAATTAGAGTCGACGTTTCGGGTCTAATCCTTTTTCAAAACTGGAAAGGAAATGAAATAGATCGAAAGGCAGGGCTGGGAGAGAACAAAAGTAGTGAAGAGACATTAAGAGGTATTCAAAACGAGACGAGATGGTGATAGGACAGTGGAGACAAAAGACGGCTCAGGTTAGGTGTGAAATGTTCTGGCAGAATAGGCGACAGCTGCCATGTGGGACAGAGGAAAAAAAGGGAAAAGGGGGGGGGGCGGGGAAAGCCAAAACAAAGATGTGGGTAAAATATAAGCAAAAATGTAATGGGGGCCGAGGTTATGATCTGAAATTGTTGAACTCGATGTTGAGTCCGGAAGGCTGTAAAGTGCCTAATCGGAAGATGAGGTGCTGTTCCTCGAGTTTACGCTGAGCTTCATTGGAACAATGCAAGAGGCCGAGTACAGTGAGGTCTGAGTGGGAATGGGGCGGTGAATTAAAATGACAGGCGACTGGACACTCGGGGTCACCCTTACGGACTGAACGATCGTGAGATTGATTCCTGGGATGGCAGGACTGTCGTATGAGAAGAGATTGAGTAAACTAGGCCTGTACTCTCTTGAATTCAAAAGAATGAGAGGGGATCTCATTGAAGCATACAAAATTATTACAGGGCTTGATAGGGTGAAACATAGAAACATAGAGATAGGAACAGGAGTAGGCCATTCGGCCCTTCGAGCCTGCTCCGCCATTCAATGAGATCATGGCTGATCTTCGTCTGAGATCATAGCTGATCTTACCAGTTCAGTACCCCGTCCCCGCCTTTTCTCCGTAACCCTTAATCCCCTTAGCCTTCAGAAATATATCCAATTCTCTCTTGAAAATATTTATTGAATTAGCCTTCACAGCCCTCTGTGGCAGGGAATTCCACAGGCTCACCACTCTTTGAGTGAAGAAATTCTTCCTCATCTCTGTTTTAAATGATTTGCCCGCTATTTTTAGACTGTGGCCCCTGGTTCTGTGCTCCCCGGCCATTGGAAACATTCTCTCTGAATTCAGCCTGTCCAGGCCTGCCATAATTTTATATGTTTCGATGAGATCCCCTCTCAATCTTCTAAACTCCAGTGAGTACAAGCCCAAACTGGATGCTGGGAGAATGTTTCCCTTGGCTGGGGAGTCGAGAACCAGGGGCCACAGCCTCAGGATAAAGGGTCGGCCATTCAGGACTGAGATGGGAAGACATTTCTTCACACAGAGGGTGGTGAATCTTTGGAATTCTCTACCCCAGAGGGTTGTGGAGGCTCAGTCATTGAGTATATTTAAAACAGAAGTCGATAGATTTCTGACCAGTAAGGGCATCAAGGGATGTGGCGATCGGGCCGGTGAATGGAGTTGAGGCAGAAGATCAGCCATGATCTCATTGAATGGTGGAGCAGGCTCGAAGGGCCGAATGGCCACTCCTGCTCCTATTGGGGACAGCAAGAGTCCGCGCATGCGCACACGGGACTGCAGTTTGGGCCGAGTCCGGCACAGCGACCCCTCCCGGTCACCAAGGACAACAACCGCGCATGCCCAGAGGACACCAACCCCCTCCCCCACTCGGACCTGCGCCTGCGCACTCGGATCCTGCCGGACGGAGTCGGCGCGGGTCATTCCGGGAAAGGCCTTGGTGTCGGTTCCAGAGTCGCGATCGGCGATGCAAAGTGAGTTTTCTCCGCTCCGATTGGGTGGAGAATCGCGCGGGGTGGGGGGAGGGGTGGTATGGGAGAGAATAAAGAGAAATAGAAAAACCTGAGAGTCCGCGAGACCCCGGACCGAACGGCGTCAGTTGGATGGAGCACGTGATCTCCTCGGGGACAGGTGACCCGGGCCCGCGGCCTGATTGAGGGGAGATTCCGACCAATAGGGAGCGAGCGGGGCAGGACTGGAGGAGGAAGCCGGAGGCGGGTCCTCCAACCAATCGGGGAGCCCGAGGGGCGGGACTAGCGCCGGCTGATTGTCTGATCCGCAGGGCAGTGAGTTTCTCCAGTCCCTTGTTCAGGGCCCGGGGCCAGGGGAGGCTGTGGGCCTTTATTCCCCTTATTGGACACAAGGTTCTTTGTCTCACGCACAGGGTGACGTCGCACTGAACTTTCCTCCCTCCTTTACACAGATGGCTGCCGTTAACCTGGGCCTGTAAGGGGAAGAAATCCCCGCAACTGCAAACATGGGATCTTCAGGTTATTATTCGGGGCTTGCCTCCTGCACGAGTTGTTTATGAAGCCTCCCCACCTACCTACCGGTCCATTACTCCCCTCCATCGCGATTCTTACCCACTCCACCATCGCGCTCCCAGCTTCAGCTCCTCTCCGTCCTTCTCCAGGAGTGCACTGCGCATGCTCAATATACCGGCCCCTCCCGCGCCTGCGCACTGGGCTCCTGTAGGCCGGGTGCGGCACGTGGTCCACCGTGGGGAATGCTGGGTAAAAGCCCCCCATTGAAAGACCAGATTAGTGAATGGAACATGATTTACTGTGATCGGATTGAGGACTGAACCATGTTCATTCCAGTAGTTATGGTTTGTTTCTGCTGATCTTAATAACCCCTGTACCTGCGCTGGAGATTAATATTCTGTATAAATAGTGAATAAATAAAGCTCGAGGAACAGCACCTCATCTTTCGATTAGGCACTTTATAGGCTTCTGGACTCATCTCGTTCGCCTTCCACCACGTCAAAACCCAAGCTTGCTCCGTTTGAGTACACGACTTGTGGGCGTCATAGAATGAACTGTAGTGTCTCACTTACACTCATCTGCCATCAATTGGTCCAGGCAGCTGGCGGACGAGGGGGTCGTTCGACCTGACTGCCAGTGCGCATGCTCGGGGGCAGTGGGGTCCCAGGACCAGCCGCTAGTGCGCATGCTCAGGGGCAGCAGAGTCCCAGAACCAGCTGCTAGTGGGGATGCTCAGGGACAGAGTCCCAGGACCAGCTGCTAGTGGGCATGCTCAGGACCAGCAGTGTCCCAGGACCAGCTGCTAGTGGGCATGCTCAGGGGCAGCAGAGTCCCAGGACCAGCTGCTACTGGGCATGCTCAGGGGCAGAGTCCCAGGACCAGCTGCTAGTGGGCATGCTCAGGGGCAGAGTCGCAGGACCAGCTGCTAGTGGGCATGCTCAGGGGCAGAGTCCCAGGACCAGCTGCTAGTGCGCATGCTCAGGGGTAGCAGAGTCGCAGGACCAGCTGCTAGTGGGTATGCTCAGGGGCCCAGAGTCCCAGAACCAGCTGCTAGTGCACATGCTCAGGGGCAGAGTCCCAGGAGCAACTGCTAGTGCGCATGCTCAGGGGCAGAGTCCCAGAACCAGCTGCTTGTGGGCATGCTCAGGGGCAGCAGAGTCCCAGAACCAGCTGCTAGTGGGCATGCTCAGGGGCAGCAGAGTCCCAGGACCAGCTGCTAGTGGGCATGCTCAGGGGCAGCAGAGTCCCAGAACCAGCTGCTAGTGGGCATGCTCAGGGGCAGCAGAGTCCCAGAACCAGCTGCTAGTGGGCATGCTCAGGGGCAGCAGAGTCCCAGGACCAGCTGCTAGTGGGCATGCTCAGGGGCAGCAGAGTCCCAGAACCAGCTGCTAGTGGGCATGCTCAGGGGCAGCAGTCCCAGGACCAGCTGCTTGTGCGCATGCTCAGGGGCAGAGTCCCAGAACCAGCTGCTAGTGCACATGCTCAGGGGCAGAGTCCCAGGAGCAACTGCTAGTGCGCATGCTCAGGGGCAGAGTCCCAGAACCAGCTGCTTGTGGGCATGCTCGGGGGCAGAGTCCCAGAACCAGCTGCTAGTGGGCATGCTCAGGGGCCCAGTCCCAGGACCAGCTGCTAGTGGGCATGCTCAGGGACAGCAGAGTCCCAGGACCAGCTGCTAGTGGGCATGCTCAGGGGCAGAGTCCCAGGACCAGCTGCTAGTGGGCATGCTCAGGGGCGACACACTGGGTAACGGTCGTTAACGGTTGAAGAGTCGGAATTACCGGCGGAAAGCGAGTTTTCTCAGCTGGGCAGACGAGCGGAGAGAGACGGGGAAATAAATGGCGGTAAACACAAACCTGGGAGCCCGAGGGTCCCGGGAATCGAATGGAGCGGATTTAGCCTCCGGAGCGGGTCAGACTGCCTCAGCGACACGTGACCCGGGCCCACGGCCTCAGTGACGTCACGACATCCGGGACACGTGACCGTGGCCCTCGGCCTGATTGACGGGAACTTCCGACCAATAGGGAGCGAGCGGGGCGGGACTGGAAGAATGAGCCGGCGGCGGGTCCTCCAACCAATCGTGGAGCCCGAGGGGCGGGACTAGCGCCGGCTGATTGTCTGATCTGCAGGGCAGCGAGTTTCTCCAGTCCCTTGTTCAGGGCCCGGGGCCAGGGGAGGCTGTGGGCCTTTATTCCCCTTATTGGACACAAGGCTCTTTGTCTCACAACACACTGGCTCAGGTTTTAATAGAGACTTCTTAAATCCATCAATAAAAGCAGATAAACCTGGATGCTTCTGTAGAATAAACTTTTTAATATTTGGGAGTAAAAGTACAAGTTTTTTCCCCTCTGGGGAATTTATTATTAGTTTCAGGAAACAACAACAACCACTTGTATTTATAAAGCGCCTTTAATGTAGTGAAACCGCCCAAAGCTCTTCACAGGAGTGTTAGAAAACAAAATTTGACACCAAGCCACATAAGAAGATATTCGGGCACATGACCAAAAGCTTGGTGAAAGAAGTAGGTTTTAAGGAGCATCTTAAAGAAGGAGAGAGAGGCAGAGAGATGGAGAGGTTAGGGAAGGAATTCCAGAGCTTAGGGCCCAGGCAACTGAAGGCACGGCCACCAATGGTGGAGCGATTAAAATCGGGGATGCTCAAGAGGCCAAAATTAGAGAAGCGCTAATATCGCGGAAGGTTGTAGGGGCTGAAAGAAATTACAGGGATAGGGAGGGGCGAGGCCACGGAGGGATTTGAAAACAAGGATGAGAATTTTAAGGATGAGACACTTGAGGAAAAGCAGGGAGTGGGGGAGGGTCACTAATTCTGTTCTGCGACAGTTACTGGGACAGACTGTATCTCCCTCTCTCCTCCACACAGGGATTTGTGGTAGTTAAAGGGACAGTGATTCTCCTTGTTCTGTGAGATTGTAATTAAAGGGTCACTACTCTGAGATGGCTGCGAACCTTTAGTGCCGCCAGCCTTTCTAAAACATCTTCCTTTCTTTGAAGATCTGTGTGAACTCGCTGGTGACTCAGCAGGTTGGATGAACTCTGAAACCTCTTTGCACAGTCAGAACATTTAAAGGGTCTCTCATCGGTTCTGGGGCAGGAGGGATCTGGTTAACAGTGATCACAATATCATTAGGTTTAAAGTAGTTATGGAAAGGGGCAAAGAAAAATCAACGGTGAAAATACCCAGCTGGAAGAGAGCCAATTTCAGTGATTTGAGAAGGGATTGAGCACAGGTGGACTGGAAACAAAGATTGTCCAGGAAAACAGTAAATGACCAATGGCAGGCCTTCAAGGCTGAGATAGTTCAGGTACAAACCAAGCATATTCCCATAAGGAGGAAAGATGGGGCATCCAAAGCTAGAGCTCCTGATGACAAACGATATAGAGGTTAAATTAAAAGAAAAAAAGGAGGTTTACAACAAATGTCAGGTACAGAATATAGTCAAAAAACAGGCAGAATACAGAGAGTGCGGGGGGAAATGAAACAGGGTGTAAGAAGGGCAAAGAGAGAATATGAGAAAAGGTTAGCGGGTAACATAAAAGGGAACCCAAAAATATTCTATAAACATATGAAAAGTAAAAGGACAGTTAAAGGAATGGTGGGGCCGATTAGTGGAGCTCATCATAAGAACATAAGAAATAGGAGCAGGAGTCGGCCATTTGGCCCCTCGAGCCTGCTCCGCCATTCAATGAGATCATGGCTGATCTGATCTTGGGCTCAGCTCCATTTCCCTGCCCGCTCCCCATAACCCTTCACTCCCTTATTGGTCAAAAATCTGTCTATCTCCACCTTAAATATATTCAATGATGACTCCACATTGTCAGTGCAAAGAAGGTTCACTCGGTTAATCCCGGGGATCAGGGGATGGACATATGAGGAGAGGTTGAGTAGATTGGGACTCTACTCATTGGAGTTCAGAAGAATGAGAGGCGATCTTATTGAAACATATAAGATTGTGAAGGGGTTGGATCGGGTGGATGCAGGGAAGATGTTCCCGGTGATGGGTGAAACTAGAACTAGGGGGCATAGTCTTAGAATAAGGGGCTGCTCTTTCAAAACTGAGATGAGGAGGAACTACTTCACTCAGAGGGTGGTAGGTCCATGGAATTTGCTGCCCCAAAAAGCTGTAGAAGCTACATCATTACATAAATTTAAAACAGAAATAGACAGTTTCCTAGAAGTAAAGGGAATTAAGGGTTACGGGGAGCGGGCAGGAATTTGGACATGAGTCTAGGTTCAGATCGGTCATGGCCCTGTGGGTAGCGGAGCGGGCCCAGGGGCTGTGTAGCCTGATCCTGCTCCTATTTCGTGTGTCTAATTCTGTTAGATTCAGGAGATGGTTCTGTGATAGTGGATTGGCGGTTAGGATCAGATCAGCCATGATCTTATTGAATGGCGGAGCAGGCTCGAGGGGCCGATTGGCCTACTCCTGCTCCTATTTCTTATGTTCTTATGTCCACCTCCACAGCTCTCTGGGGCAGAGAATTCCACAGATTTACGACCCTCTGTGAGAAGAAATTCCTCCTCATATCAGTTTTAAAAGGGCAACCCTTTATTCTGAAACTATGCCCCCGAGTTCTAGATTCCCCCACGAGGGGAAACATCCTCTCTGCATCGACCTTGTTGAGCCCCCTCAGTATCTTATATGTTTCAATAAGATCACCTCTCATTCTTCTAAACTCCAATGAGTATAGGCCCAGCCTGCTCAACCTTTCTTCATAAGTCAACCCCCTCATCTCAGGAATTAACCTCGTGAACCTTCTCTGAACTGCCTCCAATGCAAGTATATCCCTCCTCAAATAAGGAGACCAAAACTGTACGCAGTACTCCAGGTGTGGTCTCACCAATACCCTGTACAGTTGTAGCAGGACTTCCCTGCTTTTATACTCCAGCCCCCTTGCAATAAAGGCCAACATTTCATTTGCCTTCCTGATTATTTGCTGTACCTACATGCTAACTTTTTGTGTTTCATGAACAAGGACCCCCAGGTCCCTCTGTACTGTAGCATTTTGTAATCTCTCTCCACTTAAATAATAATTAGCTTTTTTGTTTTACTTAGTTTGCCAACCGGAAAATGACTCATTTATCCCGACTCTCTGTTTTCTGTTAGTTAGCCAATCCTCTATCCATGCTAATATATTACCCCCAACCACGTGAGCTCTTATCGTGTGCAGTAACCTTTTATGTGGCACCTTATCGAATGCCTTCTGGAAATCTAAATGCACCACATCCACTGGTTCCCCTTTATCCACCTTGCTTGTTACATCCTCAAAGAACTCCAGCAAATTTGTCAACATGATTTCCCTTTCATAAAACCATGCTGACTCTGCTTGACTGTATTATGATCACACGGAGGCAGAGGGCGTGGCTGAGGTAGTGAATGAGTACTTTGCATCTGTCTTCACAAAAGAAGATGATGAAGTTAATGTCACAGTAGAGGAGGGGGAGTAGAGAAATTGGATAAAAATGGATAGAAAGGAGGTGCTAAATAGGTTGTCATCACTCAAAGTTAACAAGTCACCCGGTCCAGATGCGATGCATCCTAGGTTGCTGAGGGAAGCTAGGGTGGAGATAGCAGAAGCTCTGACCACAATCTTTCAATCTCCCTCAGATATATGGGAGTGGTGCCAGAGCACTGGAGGATTGCAAATGTTACACCCCGGTTTAAAAAAGGAGGGATAAACCTGGTAACTACAGGCCAATCAGTCTAATGTGAGTGATGGGTTAACGACTAGAGACCATTGTCAAGGACAAAATTAATTCTCACTTGGAGAAGCCAGTGTGGATTTGTTAAAGGTAAATCGTGTCTGACTAACCTGATTGAGTTCTTTGATGAAGTAACAGAGGGTTGATGAAGGTAGTGCAGCAGATGTTATATATATGGACTTTCAAAAGGCATTTGATAAAGTACCACACAAGAGACTCACTCGGAAAATAGTAGCAAAGGGAATTAAAGGGCTGATGGTAATAATTGGCTAAGGGAGAGGAGGCAGTGAGCAGTGCTGAGGGATGTTTTTCTGACTGGAGGGAAGTATGCAGTGGGTTCCCCCAGGGGTCGGGATTAGGACCATTGCTTTTCTTGTTATATATAACTGACGTGGACTTGGGTATAGGTGTACAAGTTTGAAGTTTACGGATGATACAAAACTTGGCAACGTAGTAAATAGTGAGCATAGTAGTAGCAGACTTCAGGAGGACAGAGACAGACTGTGAAATGAGCAGACACAAGGCAGATGAAATTAAATGAGGATAAGTGTGAAGTGATGCACTTTGGGAGAAACAACAGGGAGAGGCCGTATAATCTAAATGGGACTATTTTGAGGGGGTGCAAGAGCAGAGGGACCTGGGGGTGCATATTCACAAATCTTTGAAAGTGCCATGGCAAGTTGGTGAGGCGGTTCAGAAAGCGTATGGGATACTTGGCTTTGTAAATAGGGCCATTGAATACAAAAACAAGGAAGTTACACTAAACCTTTACAAATCACTAGTTAGGCCTCAGCTGGAGTCTTGTGTACAGTTCCGGGCACCACACTTTAGGAAGGATGTCAAGGCCTTGGAGAGGGTACAGAGGAGGTTGACCAGGATGGTACCAGAGATGAGGGACTTCAGTTATGTGGAGAGATTGGAGAAGCTGGGATTGTTCCCCTTAGAGCAGAGAAGGTTAAGAGGAGACCGAATAGAGGTGTTCAAAATGATGAGGGGTTTTGATCGAGCAAGTAGGGAGAAACTGTTCACTCTGGCAAGTGGGTCGGTAACCAAAGGTCATAGATTTAAAATAGTTGCTAAAAGAACTAGAGGGGAAATGAGGAGAATTGTTTTCACACAGAGGGTTGTTAAGATCTGGAATGCACCATCTGAAAGGATGCTGGAATCAGGTTCCACAGGAACTTTCAAACAGTAATTGGACGTGTACTTGAAGAGGACTAGTTTGCAGAGTTCTGGGGATAAAGCTGGGGTTTGGGACTAAATTGGACAGCTCTTTCAAAGAGCCGGCACAGACACAATGGGCCGAATCACCACCTTCTGTGCTGTTAGATTCGATGATCAGTGTGAACTCGCTGGTGTCTCTTAAGGCTCTTAGAGCTCTTAAAACTCTTCCCACAGTCAAAACATTTCACGGATCTCTCATCAGTGTGAACAAGCTGGTGTGACAGGAGGGTGGATGAATGATTGAATCCCTTCCCACACACTGAGCAGGTGAACGGCCACTCTCCAGTGTGAAATCGTTGGTGTCCATTCAGCTCCCGGGAGCTTTTAAAGCTTTTCCCACAGTCAGAACATTTAAAGGGTCTCTCGTCAGTGTGAACTCGCTGATGTACCAGCAGGTTGGAGGACCGAGCGAATCCCTTCCCACACACAGAGCAGGTGAACGGTCTCTCCCCACTGTGTAGGTGCTGGTGTCGCTTCAATTCCCGGGAGCGTTTAAAGCTCTTCCCACAGTTAGAACATTTAAAGGGTCTCTCGTCAGCGTGAACAAGCTGGTGTGACAGGAGGGTGGATGAATCAGTGAATCCCTTCCCACATTTGGAGCAGGTGAACGGCCTCTCCCCAGTGTGGAGGTGCTGGTGTCTCAGCAGGTTGGTTGACCGAGTGAATCCCTTCCCACACAAAAGGCAGATGAATGGCCTCTCCCCAGTGTGAGCTCGCTGGTGTCCCTTCAGCTCCCCAGAGCTTTTAAAGCTTATCCCACAGTGGGAACATTTAAATGGTCTCTCATCAGTGTGAGCAAGCTGGTGTCTCAGCAGGGTAGATGATCCAGTGAATCCCTTCCCACACACGGAGCAGGTGAACCGCCTCTCCCCAGTCTGAGCACGCTGGTGTGTCATCAGATCCCGGAAACTTTTAAAGCTCTTCCCACAGTCAGAACACGTAAACGGTCTCTCATCAGAGTGAATAAGCTGGTGTCCCTTCAGATCCCCGGAACATTTAAAGCTCTTCCCACAGTCAGAGCATTTACACGGTCTCTCATCAGTGTGAACAAGCTGATGTCTCAGCAGGGTGGATGACAGAGTGAATCCCTTCCCACACTCGGAGCAGGTGAACGGACTGTCCCCGGTGTTACTGTGCCAATAAGCTTCCGACACAAACGGGGAACTAAAACCCTTCCCGACATCCGCACCTTGACCCAGCTTCTCCCCGGTGTGACGGTGCACATGTCTCGCCAGGTCAGGCGATCGTCTGAATCCGCGGCCACACACAGAGCACGTGTGCGGTTTGTCATCGCTGCGATCGCTGCTTTCTCCATCCATGTGCAAAGGCCGATGATATTCAGGTCCGGATCAATCGAGCGATTCCGATCTTGATGTGATGTTTGGTCTGAGCTTCCTGTCTGTAAATTCTCCACTTCTAAAACCCTGTAAAATAATTAGAAAGGGTTAAGAGGGAGAAGGGTGTGTCAAGACACCGCGCATGCGCCACATGACCCCGCCCTCACCCGGCCCGCACCATGCATGCTCAGTACACTACCCCTCCCCCACTGTTTCACATGTCTCTCCTGCGCCTGCGCCGATTCTTGGCCGAGGCCGGTGTCGGTTCCCAGTCGGAAGGCGGGGGGTGAAAGTGAAGTTCGCTAAACATCCGAATGCGATCCCAGCGAGGCGGAAAATCCGCACCTCAAGAGTCAGTGGCGGCCTAACCCGGCCCCGAGCCGCCGAGTCCGTCACCCCGCAACCCGCTCACCGCCTGATTGACGGCAGCTTCCGACCAATAGGGGGACAGTGGGCGGGGCTGGAGGACCAGTAGAGGACGGCGGGTCCTCCAACCAATCCGGGGGCCCGAGCAGCGGGGCTTCAGGGAGCTTCACTCAGCGTCAGAGCAGCACCTGCCCTGGGAGTGTTTGATGGGACAGTGTAGAGGGAGCTTTACACTGTATCTAACCCGTGCTGTACCTGCCCTGGGAGTGTTTGATGGGACAGTGTAGAGGGAGCTTTACTCTGTATCTAACCCGTGCTGTATCTGCCCTGGGAGTGTTTGATGGGACAGTGTAGAGGGAGCTTTACTCTGTATCTAACCCGTGCTGTACCTGCCCTGGGAGTGTTTGATGGGACAGTGTAGAGGGAGCTTTACTCTGTATCTAACCTGTGCTGTACCTGCCCTGGGAGTGTTTGATGGGACAGCGTAGAGGGAGCTTTACTCTGTATCTAACCTGTGCTGTACCTGCCCTGGGAGTGTTTGATGGGACAGTGTAGAGGGAGCTTTACTCTGTATCTAACCCGTGCTGTACCTGCCCTGGGAGTGTTTGATGGGACAGCATAGAGGAAGCTTTACTTTGTATCTAACCTGTGCTGTACCTGCCCTGGGAGTGTTTGATGGGACAGTGTAGAGGGAGCTTTACTCTGTATCTAACCCATGCTGTACCTGCCCTGGGAGTGTTTGATGGGACAGTGTAGAGGGAGCTTTACTCTGTATCTAACCCATGCTGTACCTGCCCTGGGAGTGTTTGATGTAACAGTGTAGAGGGAGCTTTACTCTGTATCTAACCCTTGATGTACCTGGCCTGGGAGTGTTTGAAATATATCGCCGATCCTTCATCGTCGCTGGGTCAAAATCCTGGGCCTCCCTCCCTAACAGCACTGTGGGTGGACCTTCACCACACGGACTGCAGCGGTTCAAGAAGGCAGCTCACCACCACCTCTCAAGGGCAATTAGGGATGGCCAATAAATGCTGACCTTGCCAGTGCCACCCACATCCCAGGAATGATTTTTTTTTTTTTTTTTAATTCCTACCACAGTCGTTAATATAGGAATAACACTATTTAATTTAATATATATATAAATCCATAAGTATATAAATATATAGACATAAATATAGATACAAAAATACATTTGACAACTTTGACTAGTTTCTCCTGCCTGATATAAACCAACCCCACAGTCACTGACACCAATCTCCTCCTGTCTGATCTAAACCAACCCCAGTCACTGACACCAATCTCCTCCTGTCTGATATAAACCAACCCCACAGTCACTGACACCAATCTCCTCCTGTCTGATCTAAACCAACCCCAGTCACTGACACCAATCTCCTCCTGTCTGATATAAACCAGCCCCACAGTCACTGACACCAATCTCCTCCTGTCTGATATAAACCAACCCCACAGTCACTGACACCAATCACCTCCTGTCTGATATAAACCAACCCCACAGTCACTGACACCAATCTCCTCCTGGCTGATATAAACCAACCCCAGTCACTGACACCAATCTCCTCCTGTCTAATATGAAGGTACGAAGGTGGACATACAATGGCTAACATTCAAGGAAATAATGCATAATTTGCAACAAACATATATTCCTCCAGGGCATAAAAACCCAAAAGGAAAAGTGATGCAAACATGGCTAACAAAAGAAATTAAAGCTAGTACAGGAAACTTTCGTTTAAACGGCAGTTAAATATCCGGAACGCTCTATCCACCAGCAAAATTCAGGAGTCGGTTCAGTTAACTTTTTTTACTTTTAGTTATTTTTTTACTCATTTGTGGCTGTGCAAGCGTCTAGCTGAAGCAGTTGCTAAGCTACAGAGACGCTTGCAAGCTGAGCCAATTATTTTGAAGCTGTTGCTAAGCAACAGGGTTTGTTGCTTCAGACGGAGCTCAGAAGCTCCGTATGTTTTAACTATAGCGCTCAGTTCTCCGGCAGTTTTGATGGGCCGGCACCAGCTCGATCCCGTCCGTGCCGGATACCAGAAAGTTTCCTGTAATAAGTCAAAGGAGGAAGCTTATAAAGTTGCCAGAAAAAGCGGTCAGCCTGAGAATTGGGATCTTTTTAGAAATCAGCAAAGGGGGACCAAGAAATTGATAAAGGGAAAATGGAATATGAGCACAAACTAGCGAAAAATATAAAAACGTATTGTAAAAGCTTCTATAGGTATGTGAAAATGAAAAGACTGGCGAAGGTAAATGTAGGTCCTTTACAGTCAGAGATGGGAGAATTTATAATGGGGAATGAGGAAATGTCAGAGAAATTAAATAAATATTTTGTTTCTGTCTTCACGGAGGAAGACACAAAAAACCTCCCAGGAATACGAGCAAACCAAGGGTGTGGCGAGAATGAGGAACTTAAAGAAATTATTATTAGTAAATAAACAATACTAGCAAAATTAATGGGACTAAAAGTCGATAAATCCCAAGGACTGGATGACCTACATCCTAGTGTTTTGAAAGAGGTGGCCATTGGGATAGTGGACGCATTGGTTGTAATCTTCCAAAATTCTATAGATTCTGGAACGGTTCCTGCAGATTGGAGGATAGCAAATGTAACCCTGCTATTTAAGAAAGGAGGTAGAGAGAAAACGGGGAACTATAGACCTGTTAGCCTCACATCAGCAGTTGGGAAAACGCTGGAATCTATTATAAAGGATGCAATAACTGTGCACTTCGAAACTAATTGTAAGATGTAAGAGAATGTTTCCCTTGGCTGGGGAGTCCAGAACCAGGGGCCACAGCCTCAGGATAAAGGGTCGGCCATTCAGGACTGAGAGGAGAAGAAATTTGTTCACACAGAGGGTGGTGAATCTTTGGAATTCTCTACCCCAGAGGCCACAGCCACAGGATAATTGTAAGATTGGGCAGAGTCAACATGGATTTATGAAAGGGAAATCCTATTGGAGTTCTTTGAGGATGTAACTAGTGGAGTAGACAAAGGGGAACCAGTAGATGTGGTGTATTTGGATTTTCAGAAGGCCTTCGATAAGATCCCACACAAGAGGTTGGTGAACAAAATTAGGGCACATGGAATTGGGGGTAATATACTGGCATGTATTGAGAATTGGTTAACTGACAGAAAACAAAGAGTTGGGATAAACAGGTCTTTTTCAGGATGACAGGCTGTGAATAGTGGGGTACCGCAAGGATCGGTGCTTGGGCCCCAGCTATTCACAATCTATATCAATGATTTGGATGAGGGGACTAAAAGTAACATTTCCAAATTTGCTGATGACACAAAGCTAGGTGGCAGTGTCAGTAGTGAAAAAGATGTGAAGAGGCTTCAAGGGGATCTCGACAGGCTCAGTGAGTGGGCGAGAACATGGCAGATGGATTATAATGTGAAGTTATCCACTTTGGTAGAAAAAACAGAAAGGCAGTGTATTTCCTAAATGGTGAAAGATTGGGGAATGCAGATGCTCAAAGGGACCTGGGTGTCGTTGTACATGAGTCACTGAAAGTGAATGTGCAGGTGCAGCAAGCCATTAGGAAGGCAAATGGTATGCTGGCCTTCATTACAAGAGGATTTGAGTACCGGAATAAAGAAGACTTACTCCAATTATATAGGGCCTTGGTGAGACCACAGCTGGAGTACTGTGTACAATTTTGGTCTCCTTACCTAAGGAAGGATATACTTGCCATAGAGGGAGTGCAACAAAGGTTCACGAGATTGATTCCTGGAATGGCGGGACTGTCGTACGAGAAGAGATTGAGTAAACTAGGCCTGTAGTCTCTTGAATTCAAAAGAATGAGAGGGGATCTCATTGAAGCATACAAAATTATTACAGGGCTTGATAGGGTGGAATCTATTATAAAGGATGCAATAACTGGGCAGTTAGAAACTAATTGTAAGATGTAAGAGAATGTTTCCCTGGGGAGTCTAGAACCAGGGGCCACAGCCTCAGGATAAAGGGTCAGCCATTCAGAACTGAGATGAGAAGAAATTTCTTCATATAGTGGGTGGTGAATCTTTGGAATTCTCTACCCCAGAGGGCTGTGGAGGCTCAGTCATTGGGTATATTCAAAACAGAAGTCGATAGGTGTCTGACTAGTAAAGGCATCAAGGGATATGGCGATAGGGCCGGTGAATGGAATTGAGGCAGAAGATCAGCCATGATCTCATTGAATGGCGGAGCAGGCTCAAGGGGCCGAATGGCCTGCTCCTGCTCCTATTTCTTATGTTCTTAGAATCCAACTCCTGCAGTCACTTGTGAACTCGCTGGTGTCTCAGTAGACTGGATGACTGAGTGAATCCCTTCCCACACATGGAGCAGGTGAACGGCCTCTCGGCGATGAGTTTCCAGTTGGGTCAGGGAACTGGATCCTTTACCACAGTTCCCACATTTCCAAGGTTTCTCCGTACTTTGGGTGTCCTTGTGTCTGTCCAGGTTGGATGATCGGTTGTAGCCGCGTCCACACACAAAAATACGTGTACGGTTTCTCCCCGCTGTGAACGGTGCGATGTTTTTCCAAGCTGTCTAACTGGTTAAAGCTCTTTCCACAGTCAGTGCACTGGAACACTTTCACTCGGGTGTGTGTGTTCGGTGCTTTTCCAGTCACACTGATGTTTGAAATCTTTTCCCACAGACAATCATTTCTCCTTCCACATTCAAAGGCCGATGATATTTGGGTCCTGATGAATGGGGTGACTCTGTCAGATCTTGATGTGATGTTTGGTTTGAGCTTGCGGTGTGTAAATGCTGCCCTTCTCACAGCCTGTAAAAGGAGTTTACAAAATCCATCACTGTGAGTCCAGGATAGAAATTGACACGATTCTCTCCTCCTGGTTCCTGGCCAAGGAGGCCGCGCATGCGCCCTGCTGCCCCCTGAGCCTCTCAAGATGGCGGCCGTTAACCCGGGCCTGTCACCGGGCGAAAGCCCCGCATCTGCCGCCCCGCTCGGGGCAAATGCCCGGCCCGGAGGCTCTTGTTCGGGGCCTGAGGCCCACCCCGGGTGTGTGTGAAGCGGATAATGTTGAGAGTTTTAATAATGGGGCCTGGGGCCGCACTCGGGCTGTGTGAAGCCCACGCCCCCCCGGGGTTTATTAACCCGCACCCTCCACCCATCTCTCACCTGCTGCCTCATCCACAGTCGCCACCGTCGCCCGCGCACGCTCAGCTCACACTGCCCGGGTGATTGACGGGAGCTCTGGACCAATAGGAAGAGCAGGGCGGGGCTGGAGGACCGAGCAGGCGGCGGGTCCTCCAAACAATCGGAGTGTGTGAGGGGCGGGGCTTGCGGCACCCTGGGTCATGGTGACCATAGAAACATAGAAGATAGGAGCAGGAGTGGCCATTCAGCCCCTCGAGCCCGCTCCGCCATTCAATGCGATCATGGCTGATCATCCAGGTTCAGTACCCAGTCCCTGCTTTCTCCCCATGCCCCTTGATCCCTTTAGCCTTAAGAAATATATCCAACTCCTTCTTGAATATATTTAATGAACTGGCCTCTACTGCCTTCTGTGGTAGATAATTTCACAGGTTCACCACTCTCTGGGTGAAGAAATTCCTCCTCATTTCTGTCCTAAATGGCTTACCCCTTATCCTTAGACTATGACCCTTGGTTCTGGACTCCCCGACCATCAGGAACATCCTTCCAGCATCTAGTCTGTCCAGTCCTGCCAGCATTTTATAAGTTTCAATGAGATCCCTTCTCATTCTTCTAAACTCCAGCGAGTACAAGCCCAATCGTCCCAATCTCTCCTCATACGTCATTCCTGCCATCCCAGGTATCAGCCTGGTGAATCTTCGCTGAACTCCTTTCATGGCAAGAATATCCTTCCTCAGATAAGGCGACCAAAACTGCACACATTACTCAAGATGTGGTCTCACCAAGGCCCTGTACAACTGCAGCAAGACATCCTTGTTCTTGTACTCAAACCCTCTCGCTACAAAGGCCAACATACCATTTGCCTTCTTAACCGCCTGCTGTACCTGCATGCTTACCTTCAGCGACTGGTGCACAAGGACACCCAGGTCTCGTTGCACTTCCCCTTCTCCCAATCTATTGCCATTCAGATAATAATCTGCCTTCCTGTTTTTGACACCAAAGTGGATAACCTCACATTTATCCACGTTATATTGCATCTGCCATGCTTCTGCCCAATCACCCAACCTGTCCAAATCATCCTGGAGTTTCTCAGCATCCTCCTCACAGCACACACGCCCACCTAGCTTTGTGTCATCTGCAAATTTGGAGATATTACATCTAGTTCCCTTGTCTAGATCATTAATATATATTGTGAATAGCTGGGGTCCAAGGACCGATCCCTGTGGTACCCCACTAGTCACTGCCTGCCACTCGGAAAAAGACCTGTTTATTCCAACTCTTTGCTTTCTATCTGCCAACCAGTTCTCTATCCAAGTCAATACCTTGCCCCCAATCCCATGTGCCTTAACTTTACACCACCATTAAACCATCACAAACACTGTCAGCGCAGGCAGCTGGTGAGAGAACCAACACGCGGGAATAACCTACTTGACCTTGTCCTCAGCAATCTACCTGTTGCAGATCCATCTGTTTATGACAGTATTAGTCGGAGTGACCACTACACAGTCCTTGTGGAGACCAAATACTGTCCACACACTGAGGATCCCCACCATCGTATCGTGTGGCACTACCACCGTGCGAAGTGGGATAGATTAAGACCAGATCTAGCAGCTCAAAACTGGGCATCCATGAGGCGCTGTGGGCCCACAGCAGCAACTGAATTGTGTTCCACCAAAATCTGTAAACTCATGGCCCTCACTCCTCCATCACCATCAAGGCAGACAACCAGCCCTGGTCAATGAGTGTAGAAGATTCAACCCGGCCAATTACCGTCCTGTCAGCCTGCTCTCAATCATCAGAGTGATGGAAAGAGTCATCAAGCAGCACCTAGTAACCAATAAGGGGTGGAAGCGATGTTACAGCTGTACAGAGCTCTGGTTAGACCCGATCTGGAGCACTGGATTCAGATCTGGGCTCAGCCCCTCAGGAAGGATATATTGGCCTTGGAGAGGGAGCAGCGCAGATACACCAGAATGATCCCGGGGCTAAAAGGGATAAATTATGAGCATAGTTTGCATGGACTCGGCTTGTATTCCACTAAAGATCGAAGATTAAGCGGTGATCCAAACTAGGTTCACTGTAAGACAGTTCAACAAGTCAGACGTTAATCACCTCTAGACCTATGCTGGCAGGTAAAACCCCAGACGGTTTATCCAGAATAATAAGAACCCCTGTAACTGAGCTGGAGTTTAAGATCAGCAGAAATGAAACCCAACCGTTAGAGTGAACATGGTTCACTTCTGGATGTGATTAACAGCAGCAATAACAGCAGAATCCAACTCCTGCCGTCACGTGAACTCGCTGGTGTTTTAGCTGGTCGGATGAATGGGTGAATCTCTTCCCAGACAGGGAGCAGGTGAACGGCCTCTCCCCAGTGTGAGTGCGTTGGTGTGTCAGCAGATCCCTTGTGCTTTTAAAGGTCTTCTCACAGACAGAACATTACAAGGTCTCTCAGCAGTGTGAACCAGTTGGTGTCTCAGCAGATCCTTTGTGGTTTTAAAGGTCTTCTCGCAGACAGAACAATTAAAAGGTCTCTCGTCACTGTGAGCAAGTCGGTGTCTCAGCAGGTTGGATGACCAAGAGAATCTCTTCCCACACACGGAGCAGGTGAACGGCCTCTCCCCAGAGTGAGTGCGTTGATGTGTCAGCAGATCATTTTTACTTTTATACTTGTTCTCACAGTCAGAACACTGAAAAGGTCTCTCATCAGTGTGAACAAGGTGGTGTGTCTGGAGCTTACACAACTCTGTGAATCCCTTCCCACACACAGAGCAGGTGAACGGCCTCTCCCCGGTGTGAATTCGCTGGTGTGTCACAAGGCTGGATGATTTAGTGAATCCCTGCCCACACACAGAGCAGGTGAACGGTCTCTCTCCGGTGTGACTGTAATAATGAGTTTCCAGCTGGGACGGGTATTTGAATCCCATCCCACAGTCCCCACATTTCCACGGTTTCTCCATGGAGTGGGTGTCCACAAGTCTCTCCAGGTTGGCTGATCAGTTGAAGCCTTGTCCACACACAGAACACGTGTACGGTTTCTCCCCGCTGTGAATGGTGCGATGTTTTTTCAGGCTGTGTAACTGGATAAAGCTCTTTCCACAGTCAGTGCACTGGTACACTCTCACTCAGGTGTGAGAGTCTTGGTGCTTTTCCAGTCACACTGATGTTTGAAATCTTTTCCCACAGAGAGAACAGACAAACATTTCTCCTTCCACATTCAAAGGCCGATGATATTTGGGTCCTGATGAATGGAGTGACTCTGTCAGATCTTGATGTGATGTTTGGTTTGAGTTTGCAGTGTGTAAATGCTGCCCTTCTCACAGCCTGTAAAAGGAGTTTACAAAAGCCATCACTGTGAGGCCAGGATAGAAATTGACAAGATTCTCTCCTCCTGGTTCCTGGCTAAGGGGGCCACGCATGCGCCCTGCTGCCACCTGAGCCTCTCAAGATGGCAGCCGTTACCCCGGGCCTGTCACCGGGAGAAAGCCCCGCAGCTGCCACCCCGCTTGGGGCAAACGCCCGGCCCGGAGGCACTTGTTCAGGGCCTGAGGCCAACCCCGGGTGTTTGTGAAGCAGATAATGTTGAGTGTTTTAATAATGGGGCCTGAGGCCGCACTCGGGGTGTGAGCGGCCCGCGTCCCCCGTCCCCCCGGGGTTCATGAACCCGCTCCCTGAGCTCGGGGTGTGAGCGGCCCGCGTCCCCCCGGGGTTCATGAACCCGCTCCCTGAGCTCGGGGTGTGAGCGTCCCCCGTCCCCCCGGGGTTCATGAACCCGCTCCCTGAGCTCGGGGTGTGAGCGGCCCGCGTCCCCCCGGGGTTCACGAACCCGCTCCCTGAGCTCGGGGTGTGAGCGGCCCGCGTCCCCCCGGGGTTCACGAACCCGCTCCCTGAGCTCGGGGTGTGAGCGGCCCGCGTCCCCCCGGGGTTCACGAACCCGCTCCCTGAGCTCGGGGTGTGAGCGGACCGCGTCCCCCCCGGGGTTCATGAACCCGCTCCCTGAGCTCGGGGTGTGAGCGGCCCGCGTCCCCCCGGGGTTCATGAACCCGCTCCCTGAGCTCGGGGTGTGAGCGGCCCGCGTCCCCCCGGGGTTCATGAACCCGCTCCCTGAGCTCGGGGTGTGAGCGTCCTGCGTCCCGCGTCCCCCCGGGGTTCATGAACCCGCTCCCTGAGCTCTCTCACCTGATGTGTTAGCGGCTGCTGCCAAAGACCGCGCATGCTCAGCTCACCATCTGTTGTTCCGGTTTAAAGGTGAAGCACTGCCCCTCACACACTCCGATTGATTGGAGGACCCGCCCCCCTCTTCCTATTGCTCCAGAGCTACCGTCAATCTCCCGGGCAGTGTTAGCTGAGCATGCGCGGGTCTTGGCAGCAACCGCTGACACATTAGGTGAGAGAGCTCAGGGAGCGGGTTCATGAACCCCGGGGGGACGCGGGCCGCTCACACCCCGAGCTCAGGGAGCGGGTTCATGAACCCCGGGGGGACGCGGGCCGCTCACACCCCGAGCTCAGGGAGCGGGTTCATGAACCCCGGGGGGACGCTCACACCCCGAGCTCAGGGAGCGGGTTCATGAACCCCGGGGGGACGCGGGCCACTCACACCCCGAGCTCAGGGAGCAGGTTCACGAACCCCGGGGGGACGCGGGCTGCTCACACCCCGAGCTCAGGGAGCGGGTTCATGAACCCCGGGGGGACGTGTGCTGTTCACACCCCGAGCTCAGGAAGCGGGTTCATGAACCCCGGGGGGACGCGAGCCGCTCACACCCCGAGCTCAGGGAGCGGGTTCACGAACCCCGGGGGGACGCGGGCTGCTCACACCCCGAGCTCAGGGAGCGGGTTCATGAACCCCGGGGGGACGTGTGCTGTTCACACCCCGAGCTCAGGGAGCGGGTTCACGAACCCCGGGGGGGACGCGGGCTGCTCACACCCCGAGCTCAGGGAGCGGGTTCATGAACCCCGGGGGGACGTGTGCTGTTCACACCCCGAGCTCAGGGAGCGGGTTCACGAACCCCAGGGGGGACGCGGGCCGCTCACACCCCGAGCTCAGGGAGCGGGTTCACGAACCCCGGGGGGACGCGGGCTGCTCACACCCCGAGCTCAGGGAGCGGGTTCATGAACCCGGGGGGACACGGGCTGCTCACACCCGGAGTGCGGCCTCAGGCCCCATTATTAAAACACTCAACATTATCCGCCCGCCGCTTCCCGGTTTCTCCCGATTCGCTCAGCAAAGGGGCCCCGCGCCAAACTCCGGGACAGACAGGAAGTCAGGGAGCATCTGTAAATGGAGGAGAAATGGAGACTGGTCAGGGAGCGTCTGTAAATGAAGGAGAAATGGAGACTGGTCAGGAAGTGTCTGTAAATGTAGGTGAAATGGAGACTGGTGAGGGATTGTCTGTAAATGGAGGAGAAATGGAGACTGGTCACGGAGCGTCTGTAAATGAAGGCGAAATGGAGACTGGTCAGGAAGTGTCTGTAAATGTAGGTGAAATGGAGACTGGTGAGGGATTGTCTGTAAATGGAGGAGAAATGGAGACTGGTCACGGAGCGTCTGTAAATGAAGGCGAAATGGAGACTGGTCAGGAAGTGTCTGTAAATGTAGGTGAAATGGAGACTGGTGAGGGATTGTCTGTAAATGGAGGAGAAATGGAGACTGGTCACGGAGCGTCTGTAAATGAAGGAGAAATGGTGACTGGTCAGGAAGTGTCTGTAAATGGAGGAGAAATGGAGACTGGTCACGGAGCGTCTAAATGGAAGCGAAATGGTGACTGGTCAGGGAGTGTAAATGAAGGAAAATGGAGACTGGTCAGGGAGCGTCTGTAAATGAAGGAGAAATTATTCATTATTTTGGGGCTTGGTTTGTGTGAATAAATATATCACTAATTTCAATTAGACTTTTCCGTGACCCAGCTCCTGTAAATACTGGCTGGAAAGGGGCCAGACTCTCAGGAGGCTCCACACCGCTGGCTGCTCCTGCGTAAGTGATCTCCCATTAGATTAATGTGTGTCTGCTGTGTGTGTGTTTAACAAAGTGCCCAAAGCAGTTCATAAGGTGGGGAACCAGTGAGTGTAGAACTGAACCCAGCCAGAGTCAGCACCTTCAGGGGAGGAGAGGGAGGGGAACCAGTGAGTGTAGAACTGAACCCAGCCAGAGTCAGCACCTTCAGGGGAGAAGAGGGTGGGGAACCAGTGAGTGTAGAACTGAACCCAGCCAGAGTCAGCACCTTCAGGGGAGGAGAGGGTGGGGAACCAGTGAGTGTAGAACTGAACCCAGCCAGTCAGCACCTTCAGGGGAGAAGAGGGTGGGGAACCAGTGAGTGTAGAACTGAACCCAGCCAGAGTCAGCACCTTCAGGGGAGGAGAGGGAGGGGAACCAGTGAGTGTAGAACTGAACCCAGCCAGAGTCAGCACCTTCAGGGGAGAAGAGGGTGGGGAACCAGTGAGTGTAGAACTGAACCCAGCCAGAGTCAGCACCTTCAGGGGAGGAGAGGGTGGGGAACCAGTGAGTGTAGAACTGAACCCAGCCTAGGCACTTTGCAGCCTTCCGGACTCAATATCGAGTTCAACAATTTCAGATCCTAACCTCGGCCCCTATTACTTTTTTACTTGTAATTTTTCCACCCCTTTGTTTTGGGTCCTCCTTCCCCCCCCCCCATTCCTTTTGTTTCTCTCTCTCACCTGGCAGCTGTCCTTATCCTGCCAGTACACCGCACCTAATCTCAGCTGCCTTTTGTCTCCACGGGCCTGTTACCATCTCGTCTGGCTTCGAATACCTTTTATTGTCTCTTTTGTTCAATCGCAGCCCTGCTTTCGATCTATTTTATTTTCTTTGCAGTTTTGAAGAAGGGTTTCGACCCGAAACGTCAACTCAAATTTCTCTCCACGGATGTTGCCTGACCTGCTGAGTTTTTCCAGCATTTTCTGTTGTTATTTCAGTCTGTCTTCAACTATTTATTGTACTACCAATAACATACAAATGTCAATGCACTATTCCCTTATAACTCCAAACGATACCAACATACAGCGTTCCCTTTAACTATTTATTTTCTCACACCACTCACCCCGGCGATCAAGTGGAGGAGTCTGTTTCCATCTGTATGGGTGATCAAACCCTCCGCAGTTTTCCTTGCAAGTTGTCCTGTTCCCTTTCTAAACACCCTTTTATAATACAAAAGATCAAAGCCCATGACAATAGATTGACACAAACCCTTCCCCTTTTGATTGTACCATCTTAATCTCGTTTTTCTGCCATTCTGTTCAATTTCAAACCATACAATAAAAAAAGGAAATGTCTTCATCCTGGAAAAATTCAGCAGGTCAGGCAACATCCGTGGAGAGAAATTTGAGTTGACGTTTCGGGTCAAAACCGTTTTTCAAAACGAAAGGAAATAAAATAGATCGAAGGCAGGGCTGCGATCGAACAAAAGAAGTAAAAGAGACATTAAAAGGTATTCAAAACCGGTCGCCTGTCATTTTAATTCACCGCTCCATTCCCACTCGGACCTCACCGTCCTCGGCCTCTTGCATTGTTCTGCGGAAGCTCAATGTAAACTCGAGGAACAGCACCTCATCTTCCGATTAGGCACTTTGCAGCCTTCCGGACTCAATATCGAGTTCAACAATCTCAGATCATAACCTTGGCCCCTATTACTTTTTTACTTATTTTTTTCCACCCCTTTGTTTTGGGCCCTCCTTTCCCCCCCCGCCCCCTTTCCTTTTGTTTCTCTCTCCCACCTGGCAGCTGTCTCTTATCCTGCCAGTACACTTCACACCTAATCTCAGCTGCCTTTTGTCTCCACTGGCCTGTTACCATCTCGTCTGGTTTTGAATACCTTTTAATGTCTCTTTTACTTCTTTTGTTCGATCGCAGCCCTGCCTTCGATCTATTTTATTTCCTTTCCAGTTTTGAAAAAGGGTTTCGACCCGAAACGTCAACTCAAATTTCTCTCCACGGATGTTGCCTGACCAGCTGAGTTTTTCCAGCATTTTTTGCTATTTTGGATTTCCAGCATCTGCAGTATTTTGCTATCGTACTAATGTCTTCATCCTGTTGGATGTTCGACCATTATCACACACAGAAATGTCTTGATTAGACACTTCCTTGCTTATCATCAGTTTGAAAGGTTCTTCTTCTTCTTAGGCAGTCCCTCGGAACCGAGGATAACTTGCTTCCACATTAACAATGAGTTCTCTGGTGGCCGATGAGTCCAATGCGGGACCTACAGTCTCTGTCACAGGTGGGGCAGACGGTGGTTGAAGGGGCGGGTGGGTGGGGTGCTGGGGTTGACGTGCACTCCTTGCGCTGCCTGCGCTTACAATACAGAAAGAAATGTCTTCATCCTGTTGGATGTTCGACCATTATCACACAAAGAAATGTCTTGATTCGACACTTCCTTGCTTATCATCAGTTTGAAAGGTTCGTCTTCTTAGGCAGTCCCTCGGAACCGAGGATGACTTGCTTCCACACTAAAGGTTAGTGAATGGGTTTCAATCCAGCAACAATCCTGGAATTAACATTTCCAAAAGATGTTCCAGACTTGGTGGAGCCAATTGTAAGTCTGGTTAACAGCTGGAGTGAGGAGTTTCGCTGGACAGGACAGTCAGTTGAATTTACACAAACACAGGCCATTGTGTGGTTCGATTGTTCCAGCCACTTCCTTGATTCGCATATTCATGAAGTAAAAGGAGTCGTGTCTGTGGTTCTTATGCTGTTTAATCCAGAGCGTGTATTACACGTTCCCTTTAAAAGTCTTGCTGGTTCCTCAGGTGATGCTGGGATACGAAGTTTGGTCAGTTTCTTATGATTGGTCAATTTCACAAAACTGCCTTTACAGACCAGCCGTTTGACATTTAATGTTGGTATCATTTGAGTTAAATGCGTTCTTGCTGCAGGAACTGGCTACACTCTGAGTTTCTTGTACGAGGACACCTAAATCTCTCTAAACACCAACATTTAATACAATAGCAAAATACTGTGGATGCAGGGAATCTGAAATAGCAACAGAAAACGCTGGAAAAACTCAGCAGGCCAGGCAGCATCAGTGGAGAGAGAAACAGAGTTAACGTTTCAGGTCCAATATTTAATAGTTTCTCACTTTAACAATATTCTGTTTTCCTATTCTTCCTACCAAAGTGAATAACCTCACATTTCCCCACATTATACTCCATCTGCCACCTTACTGCCCACTCACTTAGTCTATCTATATCCCTTTGCAGACTCTGTGTTCTCCTCACAGCTTACTGTCCCACCTAGCTTTGTATCATCAGCAAACTTGGATACATTACACTCAGTCCCTTCATCTAAGTTATTGATATAGATTGTAAATAGCTGAGGCCCCAACACTGATCTTTGCGGCACCCCACTAGTTACAGCCTGCCAACTGGAAAATGACCCATTTCTCCCTACTCTCAGTTTTCTGTCCGTTAACCATTCCTCTCTCCATGATAATACATTACCCCCAACCCCATGCGTAACAACCTTTTATGTGGCACCTTACCGAATGCCTTTTGGAAATCCAACTACACCCACCGGTTCCCCTTTATCTACCCTGCTAGTTACATCCTCAAAAAACTCTAATAAATTTGTCAAACATGATTTCCCTTTTATAAAACCATGTTGACTCTGCCTAAATCATATTATCATTTTCTAAGTGCCCTGTTCCACTTCCTTAATAATGGATTCCCGCATTTTCCCGATGACTGATGTCAGGCTAACTGCCCTGTAGATCCCTGTTTTCTCTCTCCCTCCTTTCTGGAATAGCGGGGTTACATTTGCTACCTTCCAATCCACGAGGACCTTTCCAGAATCCAGTGAATTTTGGAAGATCACGACCAATGCATCCACTATCTCTGCAGCCACCTCTTTTAGAACCCTCGGATGTAGGCCGTCAGGTCCAGGGGATTTGTTGGCTTTTAGTCCCGTTAGTTTCTCAAGTACTTTTTCTCGACTGATATGAATTACTTTAAGTTCCTCACTCTCATTAGCCCCTTGGTTCCCACTATTTCTGGAATCTCACCTTCTCCAGTGTAGCTCACGCAGCTCCAGCTCGCTCAGCCTAAGCCTGGGCTGTGCGCAGTGCGGCCGCAACATGCCCGTAGACTTGCACGAGTTGTCGGGACCTCTCGTCCTGACCAAGGTGGACGAGAAACCTGCGCAGCCCCTCCGTGTCAAGTATGACAACGTGGGCAGAGATGTGCTGGGTAAAGTGCTGAGCCTGGCCCAGGTACTGACTGCAGCTGAGAGCCGAACACACAGGAACCGCTCCAGTGCCTGGAGCCAGCAACAAGAGGCAACAAAAGCAAGGAAGGCACAGAGTACAAAAGCAAGGAAGTTATGATGAACCTTCATAAAACACTGGTTCGGCCTCAACTGGAGTATTGTGTCCAATTCTGTGCACCGCACTTCAGGAAGGATGTGAAGGCCTTAGAGGGGGTGCAGAAAAGATTTACGAGAATGATTCCAGGGATGAGGGACTTCAGTTACGTGGATAGACTGGAGAAGCTGGGGTTGTTCTCCTTAGAGCAGAGAAGGTTGGGAGGAGATCAGATAGAAGTATTCAAAATCATGAGGGGTCTGGACAGAGTAGATAGAGAGAAACTGTTCCCATTGGTGGAAGGGTCGAGAACCAGAGGACACAGATTTCAGGTGATTGGCAGAAGAACCAAAGGCAACATGAGGAAAAACTTTTTTATGCAGCGAGTGGTTAGGATCTGGAATGCACTGCCTGAAAGGGTGGTGGAGGCAGATTCAATCACAGCTTTCAAAAGGGAATTGGATAAGTTCCTGAAGTAAAGACATTTGCAGGGTTACGGGGAAAGGGAGGGGAGTGGGAGTGGCTGAAATGGTCTTGCAGAGAGCCTCGACGGGCCGAATGGCCTCCTTCTGTGCTGTAACCATTCTATGATTCTATAAAATATTAGAAAGTTTGTGCCACAGAAGCACGGGTTTTATCTGCTTCTATTGATGAATTTAAAAAGTCTCTATTAAAACCTGAGCCAGTGTGTTGTGAGACAAAGAGCCTTGTGTCCAATAACGGGAATAAAGGCCCACAGCCTCCCCTGGCCCTGAACAAGGGACTGGAGAAACTCGCTGCCCTGCGGATCAGACAATCAGCCGGCGCTAGTCCCGCCCCTCGGGCTCCCCGATTGGTTGGAGGACCCACCGCCGGCTCGCTCCTCCAGCCCCGCCCCGCTCCCTCCGTATTGGTCGGCAGCTCCCGTCAATCAGGCCGTGAGCCCGGGTCACGTGTCTCCGAGGAGATCACGAGCTCCGTCCAACTGACGCCGCTCGGTCCAGGGCCTCGCGGACTCTCAGGTTTTTCTATTTCTCTTTATTCTCTCCCGATCCACCCCTCCCCTGCACCCCGCGCGATTCTCCACCCAATCCGAGCGGAGAAAACTCACTTTGCGTCACCGATCGCGACTCTGTAACCGACACCAAGGCCTTTCCCCGGAATGCCCCGCGTAAGACAGGATCCGAGTGCGCAGGTGCAGCTCCGAGTGGGGGAGGGGTTTGGTGTCCTCTGGGCATGCACGGTTATTACCCTTGGTGACCGGGAGGGGGCGCTGTGCTGGACTCGGCCAAAACCACCGCTCCCGTGTGCGCATGCGCGGAATCTGGCTGTCCCCAGTAGGAGCAGGAGTGGCCATTCGGCCCCTCGAGCCTGCTCCACCATTAAATGAGATCATGGCTGATCTTCTGCCTCAACTCCATTCACCGGCCCTATCGCCATATTCCTTGATGCCCTTACTAATCAGGAATCTATCGACTTCTGTTTTGAATATACCCAATGACTGAGCCTCCACAGCCCTCTGGGGTAGAGAATTCCAAAGATTCACCACCCTCTGTGTGAAGAAATTTCTTCTCATCTCAGTCCTGAATGGCCTACCCTTTATCCTGAGGCTGTGGCCCCTGGTTCTAGACTCCCCAGCCAAGGGAAACATTCTCCCAGCATCCACCCTATCAAGCCCTGTAATAATTTTGTATGCTTCAGTGAGATCCCCTCTCATTCTTCTGAATTCAAGAGAATACAGGCCTAGTTTATGTAGTGTCCACGTAGCAATAATACACGGGCTGCAGGAGAACAATAATAACAGGTATTTACTGAACAGAGTGTAAGCTTAAACTGCAAGTACAGAAGCCTGCTATGGCTTTATATACAGGTGTGGTCACTGCCGGTACTACAGTATAAAGTCAGTTCTCTCTTAAAGGTACATACACAACAATTCCTCCCCTTTTAGATAAACAGTACATAACATTCATTTAACAATTAAATAATAACTAATTACAATTACAATTTTCTCTGGACTATATACATCAACTGAAATAATCATTTATAAGTTCAGTCTTTGAGGAGGCTTCCTGATCCTGACTGGATAGCACCTTTCTCGAGTATCCTGTTCTTGCGGCAGAGTCGATTCTGGCTCATTGTCATTGGTTGGTTCGTCAGCTTCCAATACCACTGATTCTGAGGTAGACGCAATCTGTACTTCGGGTTCATTACCAGGTGCACATGCTAGTGGTATAGGTTTGGCTTGTATCTGTGATTCTAGAATCTGGTCAGCATGGCATCTCACGATGCTCTCTCCAACGTCCACTGTGTACATTAGTGGTCCCTGCTGTGTGCATATCGTTCCTGGCTGCCATTTTTCTGTTCGGTAGTCGTGGGCCAAGACTGGTTGCCCTATTTTGAAGCTCCTGGTTGGCTTCTCATTGATGTGCTGGAATTGCTTATCCTCAACATCTCGTCTTATGTTTGGTTTGAGCAAATCCAGGTGACATCTTAGCCTTCGGTTGAAGAACATTATGGCTGGAGCTTGGTTGGTGACTGCATGTGTCGCATTCCGGTAAGCAAACAAGAAATTATCCACCTTGTGTTGTAGTGGTATGTCGTCATTATACATCGCCTTTATTGCCTTTTCAAAGGTCTGAACAAACCTCTCAGCCAATCCATTTGTGGCTGGATGATATGGGGCAGATGTGTAATGTTTCACCCCATTATTCCTCAGAAACCTCCGGAAATCCTCGGACACAAACTGTGGTCCATTGTCGGAGCAAATCTGTTCTGGCAAGCCATTCCTGGCGAAGATGGTCCGCAGGACTGCAATAGTTTTCTCCGTGGTGGTGGAGTACATTTTGATGACCTCTGGCCATTTCGAATGGGCATCCACGGCAATTAGAAACATTGAGTCCATAAATGGACCAGCAAAATCAATGTGTACCCGTTGCCATGGAGATGAGGGCCACTCCCATGGGTGTAGCGGGGCCTGTGGTGGAGCGTTCTGGACCTTCTAGCATCCTGTGCATCTCTTGGTCATTTCTTCGATTTCTTTATCGATTCCCGGCCACCACACAAACGCCCTGGCTAGGCTCTTCATTTTCACCCCTCCCAGATGACCCTCATGAAGCTCATTGAGCACTCTTTCTCTCAACATGGGTGGAATTACCACTCGGGATCCACACATCAAGGTCCCCCGGCACACTGACAGCTGTTCTCTCCTTGGCGAGAATGCTGGCAACAGTGAGTCACAATGTGCTGGCCACCCCTTCACCGTCAAATCATAGACCCGAGAGAGTGTCGGGTCATTTCGGGTCTCCTCTATACTTGAGTTTGTAACAGGTAGACATTCGACTATGGTCGAATGGAATATCTCAACAGGGTCCACTGCAGGTGCTTCCTCCACCATAGGCAATGGTAGGCACAACAGCCCATCAGCGTTTCCATGCTGTTTCGTACCCTTGTACTCTATGTCATACTGATGTGCCCCTAGAAAAAGTGACCATCTTTGCAGCCGTTGCGCCGTCATCACCGGAACGCCCTTCTTTGGGTTAAAAATGGAGACCAGAGGCTGATGATCAGTCAGTAGGGTGAATTTCTGCCCGTGCAGATAGTGATTGAACTTCTTCACCCCCCACACCAGGCTGAGGGCCTCCCTGTCAATCTGGGCTTAGTTACGCTCGGCTGAGGTTAACGAGCGCGACGCAAAGGCTATTGGCCTCTCTGAACCATCAAGGAATTTGTGTGACAGCACCGCTCCAATGCCGTAGGGAGATGCATCACATGCCAACCGAATCGGTAGTGTTGGATTGTAGTGGGCCAATACTTCTTTTGAAGTGATTAGGCATTTACATTTCTGAAAGGCACGCTTACACTCATCACTCCAGTTCCATCTTACTCCAGTTTGCAGCAGGGTGTTCAGTGGGTGCAGAATTGTAGATAAATTTGGCAAGAACTTATGGTAGTAGTTCACCAACCCGAGGAACGACCTCAGTTGCGACACATTTTCCGGTGCTGGAGCCTTGACTACTGCCTCAATCTTGTTTGGGGACTTATGCAACCCTTCCTCATCAATCATGTGGCCGCAATATGAGATTTGTCTCCTGAAGAACTCGCATTTGGGGCGGTTGGCTCGTAGCCCATATTCTTGTAATCTAGTGAGCACCTGCTCCAGGTTGGCAAGGTGTTCACTGTCATTTTCGCCCGTAACCAGGATGTCGTCCAAATAACACTGGGTCCCCGGGATCCCTTGCAGGACTTGTTCCATCGCCCTCTGCCAAATAGCCGGGGCTGATGCTACCCCGAATACCAGTTGGTTGTACTGGTAAAGACCTTTGAGTGTTTATCGTGAGGTATTTCCTAGATGCTTCTTCCACCTCCATTTGTAGATACGCTTGGGCCAGATCAATCTTCATAAAGCGTTTCCCTCCAGATAGTGAGGTGAAAATATCTTCTATCCGTGGAAGTGGATATTGTACTGTGTGCAGGACTGGTTTCACAGTTACCTTGAAGTCCCCACAGATGCGAACCTTCTGCGGCTCCCCAGGCGTGCTGCTCAATGATTTCTTCATTACAGGAACGATGGGTGTGGCCCACTTGCTCCAGTCCACCTTGGACAGCACACCCGAACGCTCCAGACTCTCCAGCTCTGCTTCAACGGCTGGGCGGATCGCGTACGGTACCGGTCTGGCCTTAAAGAAATTTGGGTTTGCGTTATCTTCGATTTTTATCATTGCCATTACTCCTTTTAGAGTCGCAAGTCCTTGTTGGAACACTTCTTTTGCGTCAGTTAGAATTTTTGACAGTCGTCCAGGTGTGACGTCGTCATCCTTTTTGTCAGTCACAGTTAGCGCCTGAATGGAATGCCAATCCAATTGTATTTTTCGGATCCATTCACGTCCCAATAATGGTGGTCCTCCATCTTGTAGTATATATAGATACAGTTTCTGTGTTTCCTTGCCGTTGTATTTAACTGGCACCCTTATTTTTCCTCTGGGGTAGACTTTTTGCCCCGTGTATGTCTTCAACACAATGGCCGTGTCCTTCAAGGGTATGTGTGAGAATAGCCGCTCATAGTCTCATCGATTCATGACAGTTAGGGCTGATCCTGTGTCCAATTCCATCTTTACTTGGGACCCTGCTATCATGAGGGTGACCCAAATGGTTCAGTGATCCTCCTTTGCGATCACGTTTTGTAACTTTAGACAACTTAGTCTCCTGCTCCCGGAGTCATTATCACCCTCCTGACCTTCTGAACTACTGTCTGTCATTTTATTTACTTTCTTGTACTTTTCCTTAGTAGTTCTTTTAGTGTTGGTTTTCTTTCCCGACCTGCAGTCTTTTGCTATGTGTCCCATTTTCCCACATTGCCTGCATACTTTGTCCTTAAACCAGCAGTCCTTCTGATCATGGGTTGTTCTGCCGCAGCGATAGCACTTTTCTGCTCCATACGCCATTTCGTTAGTGCTGTATTCTTGTGGTTTCTGCTGTATTTCCGCAGCTCCCCGTGCTGCTGCTTCGTAGGATACTGCCAAGCTGAAAGCCTGTTCTAGCGTCAGGTCCTTTTCCGAAAGTAGTCATTTCTGGGTTCCTTCACTCTGGAGCCCGCAGACAAACTTATCCCTTAAGGTGTCTGCCAGTCCTGCTCCGAACTGGCAGTGCTTCGATAACCAGCGTAGTTCTGTAAGATAGTCAGCATTGCTCTCATCTTTGTGCTGGTTTCTTTTATGGAACTTGAATCTTTCTGCTATCAGCAATGGTGTAGGGTTTAGGTGTTCCTGTAAGATATTAACAATCTCTTCAAAACTTTTCTCCATTGGTTTAGCTGGGGTAATTAAATTCTGCAATAGGCCGTACGTTCTCGCGCCCATCAAATTTAATAATACCGACGCCTTCTTTCCATCGGCCACCTCATTTGCCTTGCAGTACACTTCAATTCTTTCCACATACGTGGTCCAGCCTTCTACCTCGTTGTCGAAAGCAGTGATACTGCCACTCTTCGGCATCTTGGGTGTTTTAAAATGGCACCTCCCGTGCTTTTTCTTCTTCCCCAATGGATTAAAATGGCGCCTCCCGCGCTTTTCCTTCTTCCCCAATGGAATAAAATGGCGCTTCCCGCGCTATTCCTTCTTCCCCTTGCTGCCAACGCTGCTCCTAGCGTTCTACAGGGTAATGGCAGCAACCCGCAGCTTCGGCGCGTCTCATTTTTCCTTCCCCTTGTTTAATTTTCTCTACGCTGCCTGGTTCTTGAGCACCGACCGCGCCCTGTGCGCTCCACCCTCTCTCTCTCTCTTTTCCTCCCGACGACGCTGCACGGCTCCTTTTGCAGAGCCGCTCGATCGAGCCCGAGCCCGCTGCAGTCCGGAAGGGTCAGCGCACTACCTGCTACCAGCACGATTTGCTGGAACACCTTGACTGGGGAGCCAAGCCCAGCTCTCCACAGCCTCCCCTGCAATTCTCCGAACTCCGATGGATCACTGGGCGGTTGCCCGCGGTCGACGCCCGTTGCTCTGACTTTGACCTCCAAGAAGCTTCTTTTCAGGGAAAGATCCCCGTGAGGTGATGCAGTACTGCAGGTGAGTTCGAACCTGCTCGTCGCCAGTGTAGTGTCCGCGTAGCAATAATACACGGACTGCAGGAGAACAATAATAACAGGTATTTACTGAACAGAGGGTAAGCTTAAACTGCAAGTACAGAAGCCTGCTATGGCTTTATATACAGGTGTGGTCACTGCCGGTACTACAGTATAAAGTGAATTCTCCCTTAAAGCTACTTACACAACAGTTTACTCAATCTCTTCTCATACGACAGTCCCGCCATCCCAGGAATCAATCTCGTGAACGTTCGTTGCACTCCCTCTATGGCAAGTATATCCTTCCTTAGGTAAGGAGACCAAAATTGTACACAGTACTCCAGGTGTGGTCTCACCAAGGCCCTATATAATTGGAGTAAGACTTCTTTACTCCTGTACTCAAATCCTCTTGTAATGTCAATCAACCATCAGCTAGAAGAGGTCGCTGGTGAGACCAGTGAAGAAAGAAAGACTTGCATTTATATAGCGCCTTTCACCACTACCGGATGTCCCAAAGTGTTATACAGCCAATGAAGTAGTGTTTGAAGTGTAGTCACTGTTGTAATGTAGGAAACATGGCAGTCAATTAGCGCACAGCAAGCTCCCACAAACAGCAATGTGATCATGACCAGATAATCTATATTTTTATGTTGATTGAGAGATAAACATTGGCTAGGAGACTGGGGATAACTGCCCTGCTCTTTCCCACATTACAACAGTGACTACTTCATTGTAGTACTTCATTGGCTGTAAAGCACTTCAAGACATCTGGTGGTCATGAAAGCACTGTATAAATGCAAGTCTTTCTTGAAATATTGCCATGGGATCTTTTACATCCACCTGAGAGAGCAGACGGGGCCTCAGTTTAACGTCTCATCCGAAAGACGGCACCTCCGACAGTGTAGCACTCCCTCAGCACTGCACTGGAGTGTTAGCCTAGATTTGGTGTTCAAGTCTCTGGGCTGGGACTATGAACCCGCAACTTTCTGACTCAGAGGCGAGAGTGCTACCAACTGAGCCACTGGCTGACAATAACGAACAAGCAGTTCTGACGACAGGTCATTGACCTGAAACGTTAACTCTGTTTCTGTCTCCACAGATGCTGCCTGACCTGCTGAGTATTTTCAGCAGTTTCTGTTTTTATTAAAGAAACGAAGGAGTGATTGCTGACAGAATGTTGGGTCATCCTGCACATGCGCACCTCCCTGGCGGCTGAGGTGAAACACCGACTCGCCCCCACCTGAGCCGCGCACGCGTACCAGATGTTGCGGCTCCGCATGTGCGCCCAGTGTTCCAACCGCGGGGTTTTGTGCGCTGAGCATGCGCATTGCGGACCGATCGGGATGGGCGATTGTGGAGCAGGAGGGAGAGCGCAGGGGCCATGAGCACATGCGCGGGACTCAGAGTCAACAGAGCGCTTTCTGGAGCATGGGGGCTTGTGGGTATTGCAGCCGCCATTACTGCTGATCCTTTCAACCAACCTGTGCAGCAGCTGGGGCCTGAAAATCAGCTTCACTGCCCTTGGGTTCGGAAAGGGGAAAATTAAACAACAGTTTGCCTCTGATCCTTTTCTGATCTCAATTTACAGGGTTATAGAAGTGGAGCAGTTACAGACGGGAAGCTCAGACCAAACATCACGTCAAGCTCTGACAGAGTCACTCGATTCATCAGGACCTGAATATCATCGGCCTTTGCACATGGAAGGAGAAAGCAGTGATCGCAGCAATGACAAACCGCACACGTGTTCAGTGTGTGGACGCGGATTCAGCCGATTGCCTGACCTGGTGAGACACGTGCACCGTCACACCGGGGAGAAACCGGGTAAAGGTGGGGATGGCGGGAAGGGATTCAGTTCCCCATCTGCATTGGAAGCTCAACAGCGCAGTCGCACCAGGGACAGTCCATTCACCTGCTCCGTCTGTGGAAAGGGATTTGTTTGTTCACCCCACCTGCAAACACATCAGCGAGTTCACACTGGGGAGAGACCATTTCAGTGTTTTGACTGTGGGAAGAGCTTTAAAAGCTCCGGGGATCTGAAGAAACACCAGCTTGTTCACACTGATGAGAGACCATTTCAGTGTTCTGACTGTGGGAAGAGCTTTAAAAGCCCCGGGGATCTGAAGGAACACCAGCTTGTTCACACTGGTGAGAGACCATTTCAATGTTCTGACTGTGGGAAGAGCTTTAAAAGCCTCAGGAATCTGAAGCGACACCAGCTTGTCCACACTGGTGAGAGACCATTTCAATGTTCTGACTGTAGGAAGAGCTTTAAAAGCCTCAGGGGACTGAAGGGACACCAGCTTGTTCACACTGATGAGAGGCCGTTTAACTGTCCTGACTGTGGTAAGAGCTTTAAAAGCTCCGGGCAGCTGAAGGGACACCAGCGAGTTCACACTGGAGAGAACCCCTTTAAATGTTCTGACTGTGGGAAGAGCTTTAAAAGCCTGGGGGAACTGAAGGGACACCAGCTTGTGCACACTGACGAGAGACCATTTCAATGTTCTGACTGTGGGAAGAGCTTTAAAAGCCCCCAGGATCTGAAGGGACACCAGCGAGTTCACACTGATGAGAGACCATTTCAATGTTCTGACTGTGGGAAGAGCTTTAAAAGCCCCCAGTATCTGAAGGAACACCAGCTTGTTCAGACTGACGAGAGACCATTTCAATGTTCTGACTGTGGGAAGAGCTTTAAAAGCCCCCAGGATCTGTAGGGACACCAGCGAGTTCACACTGATGAGAGGCCGTTTAACTGTCCTGACTGTGGTAAGAACTTTAAAAGCTCCGGGGATCTGAAGGGACATCAGCTTGTTCACACTGACGAGAGACCCTTTAAATGTTCTGACTGTGGGAAGAGCTTTAAATGCTCCGGGGAGTTGAAGAGACACCAACACCTACATACTGGGGAGAGGCCGTTCACCTGCTCTGAGTGTGAGAAGGGATTCACTGAGTCATCCCACCTGCTGGTACATCAGCGAGTTCACACTGGGGAGAGACCGTTCACCTGCTCCGTGTGTGGGAAGGGATTCACTCGGTCCTCCAACCTGCTGGTACACCAGCGCGTTCACACTGCCGAGAGACCCTTTAAATGTTCTGACTGTGGGAAGAGCTTTAAAAGCCCCTGGGAACTGAAGGAACACCAGCGAGTTCACACTGGGGTGAGGGCTTTCACCTGCTCTGTGTGTGGGAAGGGATTCACTCAATCATCCCACCTCCTGTCACACCAGCTTGTTCACACTGACGAGAGACCCTTTTAATGTTCTGACTGTGGGAAGAGCTTTAAAAGCTGTAACATCCTTAAGAGACACCAGCATGTTCAAACTGATCATAGAATCTAACAGCACAGAAGGAGGTGATTCGGCCCATCGTGTCTGTGCCGGCTCTTTGAAAGAGCTGTCCAATTTAGTCCCAAACCCCAGCTTTATCCCCGGAACTCGGCAAACTAGTCCTCTTCAAGTACATGTCCAATTACCGTTTGAAAGTTCCTGTGGAACCTGATTCCAGCATCCTTTCAGATGGTGCGTTCCAGATCTGAACAACCCTCTGTGTGAAAACAATTCTCTTCATTTCCCTCTAGTTCTTTTAGCAACTATTTTAAATCTGTGATCTTTGGTTACCGACCCACTTGCCAGAGTGAACAGTTTCTCCCTACTTGCTCGATCAAAACCCCTCATCATTTTGAACACCTCTATTAGGTCTCCTCTTAACCTTCTCTGCTATAAGGGGAACAATCCCAGCTTCTCCAATCTCTCCACATAACTGAAGACCCTCATCCCTGGTACCATCCTGGTCAACCTCCTCTGTACCCTCTCCAAGGCCTTGACATCCTTCCTAAAGTGTGGTGCCCAGAACTGTACACAAGACTCCAGCTGAGGCCAAAACCCTGCAGCTATACAAAACCCTGGTTAGACCACACCTGGAGTACTGAGAGCAGTTCTGGGCACCACACCTTAGGAAGGATATATTGGCCTTGGAGGGAGTGCAGCGTAGGTTTACCAGAATGATACCCGGACTTCAAGGGTTAAGTTACGAGGAGAGATTACATAAATTAGGGTTGTATTCCCTGGAATTTAGAAGGTTAAGGTGTGATCTGATCGAAGTTTTCAGGATATTAAGGGGAACAGATAGGGTAGATAGAGAGAAACTATTTCTGCTGGTTGGGGATTCTAGGACTGGGGGCATCGTCTAAAAATTAGAGCCAGACCTTTCAGGAGTGAAATTAGGAAACACTTCTACACACAAAGGGTGGTAGAAGTTTGGAACTCTCTTCCGCAAATGGCAATTGATGCGAGATCAATTGTTAATTTTAAATCTGAGATTGATAGGTTTTTGTTACCCAAAGGTATTAAGGGATATGGGCCAAAGGCGGGTGTATGGAGTTAGGTCACAGATCAGCCATGATCTCATTGAATGGCGGAACAGGCTCGAGGGGCTGAGTGGCCTCCTCCTGTCCTATGTCCCTAACTAGTGATTTGTAAAGGTTTAGTGTAACTTCCTTGTTTTTGTATTCAATGGCCCTATTTACAAAGCCAAGTATCCCATACGCTTTCTGAACCGTCTCACCAACTTGCCGTGGCACTTTCAAAGATTTGTGAATATGGACCCCCAGGTCCCTCTGCTCTTGCACTCCCTCAAAATAGTCCCATTTAGATTATACGGCCTCTCCCTGTTGTTTCTCCCAGAGTGCATCACTTCACACTTATCCTCATTTAATTTCATCTGCCTTGTGTCTGCTCATTTCACAGTCTGTCTCTGTCCTCCTGAAGTCTGCTACTACTATGCTCACTATTTACTATGTTGCCAAGTTTTGTATCATCCGTAAACTTCAAAATTGTACACCTATACCCAAGTCCACGTCAGTTATATATAACAAGAAAAGCAGTGGTCCTAATCCCGACCCCTGGGGGAACCCACTGCATACTTCCCTCCAGTCAGAAAAACATCCCTCAGCACTGCTCACTGTCTCCTCTCCCTTAGCCAATTATATACCCAAATTACCATCAGCCCTTTAATTCCCTGTGCTTCTATTTTCCGAGTAAGTCTCTTGTGTGGTACTTTATCAAATGCCTTTAGAAAGTCCATGTATACAACATCTACTGCACTACCTTCATCAACCCTCTGTTACTTCATCAAAGAACTCAATCAGGTTAGTCAGACACGATTTACCTTTAACAAATCCATACTGGCTGCCCCTTATTAACCCATGCTTCTCCAAGTGAGAATTTTGTCCTTGACAATGGTCTCTAGTCGTTCACCCACCACTGACATTAGACTGATTGGCCTGTAGTTACCAGGTTTAGCCCTCTCCCCTTTTTTAAACAGGGTGTAACATTTGCAATCCTCCAGTCGTCTGGCACCACTCCCATATATCTGAGGGAGATTGAAAGATTGTGGTCAGAGCTTCTGCTATCTCCACCCTAGCTTCCCTCAGCAATCTAGGATGCATCCCATCTGGACTGGGTGACTTGTTAACTTTGAGTGATGACAACCTATTTAGCACCTCCTTTCTATCCATTGTTATCCTATCCAATTTCTCTACTCCCCCTCCTCTACTGCGACATTAACTTCATCCTCTTTTGTGGAGACAGATGCTAAGTACTCATTCAGTACCTCAGCCACGCCCTCTGCCTCCGTATGATGAGCTCCTATTTGGTCCCTAATCGGCCCCACCATTCCTTTAACTATCCTTTTACTTTTCACATGTTTATAGAAGATTTTTGGGTTCCCTTTTACGTTACCCACTAATCTTTTCTTGTATTCTCTCCCTTGTGTCAGCTCAGTGGGTAGCACACTCGCTTCTGAGTAAGAAGGTTGTGGGTTCTAGTCCCACTCCAGGGACTTGAGCACATAAAGCTAGGCTGACACTGCAGTGCTGAGGGAATGCTGCACTGTCGAAGGTGCCGTCTTTCTGATGAGACTTTAAACTGAGGCCCCGTCTGCTCTCTCAGGTGGATGTAAAAGGTCCCATTGCACTATTTGAAGAAGAGTAGGGGAGTTATCCCTGGTGTCCTGGACAATATTGATCTCTCAACCAGCATAACAAAAACAGATTACCTGGTAAATATCACATAGCTGTTTGTTGGATCTTGCTGAGCACAAATTGGCTGCTGTGTTTCCCACGTTACAACAGTGACTCCACTTCAAAAGTACTTCATTGGCTGTGAAGAGCTTTGAGATGTCTGGTGGTTGTGAAAGGCGCTATATAAATGCAAGTCTTTCTTTCTTATATCCTTTTTCAATTTCCCCCACTCTCTGTATTCTCCTGGTTTTTGTCTGTATTCTGTCTCTCCTTTTTCTGTTTTATTCTAACCTCTACATCCTTTGTCATCGGGAGCTCGAGCTTTCGACGCCCCATCTTTCCTCTTTATGGGAATATGCTTGGTTTGTACCCAGTGTCAAATTTTGTTTTTAACGTGAAGCGCGTTGGGACATTTTACTGCATTAAAGACGTTATATAAATACAAGTTGTTGTTATTGTCTGAAACTAACAAATTCCACAGAGGAAAAATAACAGTATATTTACTCCCAAATATTAAATATTTTGTTCCACGAGGTTTATCTGCCTTTATTCATGAATTTTAAAAGTCTCTATTAAAACCTGAGCCAGTGTGTTGTGAGACAAAGAGCCTTGTGTCCAATAAGGGGAATAAAGGCCCACAGCCTCCCCTGGCCCCGGGCCCTGAACAAGGGACTGGAGAAACTCGCTGCCCTGCGGATCAGACAATCAGCCGGCACTAGTCCCGCCCCTCGGGCTCCCCGATTGGTTGGAGGACCCGCCGCCGGCTCGCTCCTCCAGCCCCGCCCCGCTCACTCCCTATTGGTCAGAATCTCCCGTCACCCACCTGGGCAGTGTGAGCTGAGCATAGAAACATAGAAACATAGAAGATAGGAGTAGGAGTAGGCCATTCGGCCCTTCGAGCCTGCTCCGCCATTCAATGAGATCATGGCTGATCATCCAGATTCAGTACCCGGTCCCTGCCTTCTCCCCATATCCCTTGATCCCTTTAGCCTTAAGAAATATATCCAACTCTTTCTTGAATATACTTAATGAACTGGCCGCCACCGCCCTCTGTGGCAGAGAATTACACAGGTTCACCACTCTCTGGGTGAAGAAATTCCTCCTCATTTCAGTCCTAAATGGCTTACCCCTTATTCTTAGATTATGACCCCTGGTTCTGGACTCCCCGGCCATCAGAAACATCCTTCCTGCATCTAGTCTGTCCAGGCCTGACAGAATTTTATAGGTTTCGATAAGATCCCCTCTCAATCTTCTAAGCTCCAGTGAGTATAAGCCCAATCGACACAATCTCTCCTCATACGTCATTCCTGCCATCCCAGGTATCAGCCTGGTGAATCTTCGCTGCACTCCGTCCATGGCAAGAACGTCCTTCCTCAGGTAAGGCGACCAAAACTGCACACAATACTCAAGGTGTGGCCTCACCAAGGCCCTGTACAACTGCAGCAAGACATCCTTGTTCCTCTACTCGAACCCTCTTGCTACGAAGGCCAACATACCATTTGCCTTCTTAACCGCCTGCTGCACCTGCATGCTTACCTTCAGCGACTGGTGTACAAGAACACCCAGGTCTCTTTGCTCTTCCCCTTCTCCCAATCTATTGCCATTCAAATAATAATCTGCCTTCCTGTTTTTGCCACCAAAGTGGATAACCTCACATTTATCCACATTATAGTGCATTTGCCATGTTTCTGCCCAATCACCCAACCTGTCCAAATCGTACTGGAGTTTCACGACATCCTCCTCACAGCATACCCTCCCACCCAGCTTTGTGTCGTCTGCAAATTTGGAGATATTACATCCAATTCCCTCGTCCAGATCATTAATATATATTGTGAACAGCTGGGGTCCTAGGACCGATCCTTGCGGTACCCCACTAGTCACTGCCTGCCACTCGGAAAACGACCCGTTTATTCCAACTCTTTACTTTCTGTCCGCCAACCAGTTCTCTATCCAAGTCAATACCTTGCCCCCAATCCCATGTGCCTTAATTTTGCACGCTAATCTCTTATGCGGGACCTTATCGAAAGCCTTCTGAAAGTCCAAATACTCCACATCCACTGGTTCTCCCTTATCTATTTTACCAGTTACATCCTCAAAAAATTCCAGTAGATTAGTCAAGCATGATTTACCTTTTGTAAATCCATGTTGACTTTGTCCGATCCAGTCATTGCTTTCCAAGTGCTCTGCTATTACATCTTTTATAATGGACTCTAGCATTTTCCCCACTACCGATGTCAAGCTTACCAGTCTATATTTCCCCGCCTTTTCTCTACCACCTTTTTTGAATAGTGGGGTAACATTAGCTACCCGCCAATCCATGGGTACCGTTCCAGAGTCTATCGAGTTCTGGAAGATGACCAGCAATGCATCTACTATTTCTAGGGCCACTTCCTTAAGTACCCTGGGATGTAGATTATCAGGCCCTGGGGATTTATCGGCCTTCAGTCCCATCAATTTTCCTAACACCATTTCCCTACAAATACTGATTTCTTTCAGTTCCACCCTTTCATCAGACCCTATGTTCCCTGGCATCTCTGGGAGGTTATTTGTGTCCTCTTTTGTGAAGACAGAACCAAAATATGTATTTAGTTGGTCTGCCATTTCTTTGTTCCCCATTATAAATTCCCCCGATTCTGACTGCAAGGGACCTACGCTTGACTTCACCAATCTTTTTCTCTTCACATATCTATAAAAGCTTTTACAGTCAGTTTTTATGTTCTCTGCAAGCTTACTCTCATATTCTATTTTCCCTTTCTTAATTAATCCCTTTGTCCTCCTTTGTTGAATCCTAAACTGCTCCCAATCCTCAGGATTATTGCTTTTTCTGGCCAATTTATATGCCCTCTCCTTGGACCTTATGCTATCCTTAATTTCCCTTGTTAGCCACGGTTGGGTCACCTTTTTTGTTTTATTTTTATGCCAAACTGGGATGAACAAATTCTGTAGCTCATCCATTCGGTCTTTGAATGTTTGCCATTGCCTATCCACCGTCAACCCTTTGAGTGACATTCCCCAATCAATCCTACCCAACTCGCTCCTCAGACCATCGTAGTTTCCCTTATTTAAATTGAGGACCCTAGCCTCCGAGTCAACTACTTCATTCTCCATCTTAATGAAGAATTCGATCATATTATGATCGCTCCGACCCAAGGGTCCTCATACAACAAGATTGCTAATTAATCCTTTCTCGTTACACAATACCCAGTCCAAGATGGCCTGATCTCTGGTTGGTTCCTCGACATATTGATCCAGGAAACCGTCCCGTAAACACTCCAGGAATTCTTCCTCCACAGTATTGTTACTCATTTGGTTGGTCCAATCTATATGTAGATTAAAGTCACCCATGATGACTGCTGTGCCCTTATTGCACGCTTCTTTACTTTCTCTTTTAATGCCATCCCCAACCTTCGCCTTACTGTTTGGAGGTCTATAAACTACTCCCACTAACGTTTTTTTCCCCTTAGTATTTCTCAATTCTACCTCTGCAGATCGGTGAAATTCTCTTTCACAGTGATGTGAACAGTGGAAGGTTCAGGAATGGGGACAATTCGCTCTTGGGCCACTTGAACTTCTGCCCTGGGCTTGAAACAGAAGCTGCTGTCACTAACCGGACACCAACCGTGCTGTCCATGTTGGTAGTGGGGCACTGCAGTGGTGACACAGTATGTCCCACCTCCTATATATGCCACCTGCGGGGGCACATGGCCTTGTGCCATTGCCTCCATGGTGCAATTTATAGGCTTCGCGCCAGCAGTTCTGAACCCGCACTATGGTTTTGAATGGGCATTCAAGTGCTGGGGACACAGGATGATGTGTGCTCCCCGGCTCCGGCACCCTGAGAGGTCGGTACCCGTCATTGCATGCTCCCATCGAATGACGTAAGGTGGGACCCCTGTGTAGCGAATGTGCGCACCCCCCTGAATGACTCCAATGTTCTCCACCCTGTATACCGGGGCGGGTTTTGCTGTCTTTCCCATCACCGGCATTCTTACCACTATACCCATAATGGTGTGATTAGACCGTCCACAGTCCACTGGGATTGGGTAGGCCTCTGAAGCCAGTCTGAGCTGGCACGGACTCAATGTATTCTCAAAAGGGTGGAGGGCTGCGAGGTGCTTGTTGCTGATCCAGGAGGGGACTAAACCTTGCTTTAAATCCTCCAGATTACTGCGGCCCTCGCCCAGTAACCACGCCCCGTATAGTACACAAGCTTCGTTCTGCACAGCCTGATCGGACGCATTCCGATTCTCCCTGATGAGAGCTTTTACCATTCTGGCGTGTTTCTCCAGCTCAGCTATTATCTCTTTTAAGTGTAGTGTCATGGCCTGGTCCTCATGTAACTCAGAACCCACTACCTTATTCTCATCAGTCAGTATCTTTCTTAACTGTGTTTTTAAACCATTAATTTGGGTTTGCAGCTCCACTTCATCCAGTGTGTTGATGACGGAAGTTCCTGTATTAAAAGCTGTGAAAATATCATTTACTGCACCCTTTCTTTGTCTCCCTATTCTGTCCAAGACCTCATGTGGTGTGGTGTACAATTCGGCTCTGTCGACATCGGCAAAGTCGAATTCGTAAAACTGTTTAAACATGTTTGTTAACAGGACCTGGTATAATTGCTCCGTTTCCCTGGGGCACCACTCTGGCAATCGTACCTCGGTGAGGTTTAAAATCACCGAAGCCACCATGTAGTGCACCCCTTGGTACAGCACCTGACCTGTGGGTACCAATACCAATCCATTCCCGGGTCCCTTTGTTGTGGTGGGGCAGCCTTCCTTGAGGGCTTTAGCTACCGGAACTGTGGGCAGGGGCTTGCGGAGTCGGGTGATGAGCTCAGTGGCGTTTACTGGGATCTGAGAGTATGGGATTCCACACGCCCGTGTGCTGACATCCCACCTCATTCCTTGTCCAGCATCCTGCCACTGTCTTTGGAAAAAGATGGAGATGCCTGTGGGGCAAGTGCTTTCTGAACCCTACATACAGATGTAGATCCCCTCAACTGGTTCCCACCATTTGTCCCAACAGACACTCAACCCCCCGTGAGTTCCCGTTATTGTCCGACGGGTGTTGTTACCCAATCTCTCCCATTCCACAGTGGAGTTCTTCATGGTGCTGCTCAACTTGCGCAGCCACCACCAACGGTCCAACGGTACATGTCCCAAACAGTTCAAGCAAATCTTCTTGCCCACGGTGACGCTGATCCTGGGTGCAATGATCCGCACCCTGGGGCACATCAGAGACGTTTCTCTGTACGCAAACCCCATCTGGCTAGAGTATTCAGTAGAGTTCGACTCCAGCCAGCCTGGCCATCTCCCTTCATGGAAGTAGGCAGCAGTCTCTTCAGCATCCCGTGAGCCGGTTCCGTCAGTCGCGATGGGGCCTCTATTTCCAGAGCACCCATAAATCGTGGAGTCCTTGGTGCGGCCCCGATAGGCCCAGCTCCATCCGATTATCACGAACGCGACGAGGATCCCTCTCATCTTTCTCCTGGTTCCTGCAATAAATCAAACAATATAGCCAGGCTCCCGAGAGATTCTGGCTTAGGTGACGGCATGATCGGGTCTTTCGACCTCGATCCAAAAACACACACATACTGGGCAGATTTTAAAACGACTTAAACTCTAATCATTTTAATATTTACACACCTTAAACTTAAACCTAAACTTATGTACAGCGCCGCCCGTCCCCGGGCAGCTTGCCTAATCCCTGATTGGACTGCAGCTTGCCGCTCCCTGTGGCGGGGCTGCAGTGACCTGTGGCTCGGGTTCCCCGCAGCCTTTTGCTGTTAATCGGGGACTGTGTTTTTTCGTGGATTTCTGAAGTCGGCGTCTACTGGGAGCGGGGGAATCGGGCCAAGGTTTTACAGGCTGAGGCGTTCGAGTCGACCTGCGAAAAGGTACTTTGGGCATGGCTCCCTTAGCGAGTGGACCTTCGGGTGGGACTTTAGCTCTCACAGTCCGTGGCTCTTCCACGACTGTAGGCTTCGGCTCCCTTCCCTCAGGCTCCGCCCCTTTGGGATTTGGGCAGGCTCCCTTGGCGAGTGGACCTTCGGGTGGGACTTCAGCTCTCACAGCCCATGGCTCTTCCACGACTGTGGGCTTCGGCTCACTCCCCTCAGGCTCCGCCCCTTCGGGATTTGGGCCTGTGGCAGACGGCTCCTCCTCACCTGTCCCTACAGGTGGAGAATCTCTGCCCCCAATTTCTACCTCCCCCACGCTCGAGTCGAGGGCAGGATCTCCGTCCTCCGACTCCACCTCTTCCAGAATCGTGTCGAGGGCGGGACCTTGTTGTTCGGGCCCCTCCTCGTCCGAGTCCCAGGCCATCGGGGAAACCTCCCCCCAGGTGGGCGGGACAGCTTCTCCTTCCAAGCAGGCTACGACGCCAGCTTGTGTGGTCTGTGACTCATCGCGCACCTCAGGCTGAGAATCTTTATCCTCAGACCTGGCTTCGGTTGCTGATGCTCTTGCACCCGGTTTAAACAGTTTGCACTGATTGATGTGAAACCATTTAGTGCACCGGGGCAACTTCACTGCGTATACCATGGGGCTGGCCTTGCCTACAATCTTGTAGGGTCCCCTGTACAGTGGTTCTGAACTCCCCACTCGGGCAGAGTCTCCTACCATGACCTTATCTCCTACTTCCCACTCCTGGGCTCCGGTGGTGGGGATCGATAGATCTTGCACCGATTCCCGCCTGGCCTTATCTATGGCTCTCTCACCGGCGCGGATGGTCAGACCCAGGAATTTCACTTCCTGCTGGCTGATCCGTGCCTTCTTTGGGTTTACTTTGAAACCCTTTCTTCCTAACAGCTCCAATAACTCGGCCAATAGTGGGCCATGCTCCTCTCTCGAGTCTGTGAACAGGAGCAGGTCGTCCACGTACTGCACTAGCTGATTGGGCTGGCTGAACTCTTTTAAACTCCCTGCCATGCATTGATGGAAAATGCTGGGGCTGTTGTGGAAACCCTGTGGCAAGCAGTTCCAGGTGTACTGTTGCCCTTTAAACGTAAAGGCAAACTTGTACTGATCCTCCCTCCATAAAGGGATGGACCAAAACCCATTAGAAATATCCAGTACCGTGAACGTGGTCGCGGAGGCTGGAATACTTCCTATCAGGTTGGCAACTGCTGCTACTGTCGGCGCGCAGGCTGGGATGTTGCTATTGAGGACTCTGTAGTCCACCGTGGCTCTCCAGGAATCGTCCGGCTTCCTCACCGGCCATAACGGAGAGTTCACATGGGTGACTATCGGTCTCAACACGCCCTGCTGCACCAGTGAAGATATTGCTGTCTCCATGTCGGGCTCCGCTTCCCGGTGGAAGTTGTACTGTTTTTGGGGTCGGGCCATGGGGTCCCCGTCTACGCTAACCTCAAACCCGGTAACCCTCCCGCAATCATGCTTGTGAGTGGCAAATGTCATCAGGTGATCGCACACGAATGCCTGCAAATCTTGTGGGACACCCATGACCATGAGTTCACGGTCGTAGCCCTCTTTTGGCTTCACGGTACACAGGGTCCCTCTTTCTCCTTCCCCTGGGATGACGACTACCTTGCCCGGCTCACCCTTACCCGCTCCCCAAAGACAATGGTTTCTTAGGTCCACGAGGATCCCGTGTTCGACCAAGAAATCAGACCCGAGGATCCCTTTCCCATTCTCCACCTCCCACTTCATCAGTAAACACCTCCACTTGGTGCGGAGTGGTCCTGAATGAATGGAGAGGGGAATGGAATGTGCGCCAGCCTGTTCCTTGCCTGTGAAGCCCGACAGAATATATGGAACCCCGGTGGACAGAGGCGAGGTGGCGGGGTTATCTGTGTGGATCACGGTGCACGATGCCCCCGTATCCAACAAATAGGTCCCTTTTACCTCCTGCACTTCCATCTCCACGAGGGGTCGCCTCCATATATCATATCGCAGCGCACACAAGTAAACGGGCTGCACCGGCTCTAGTCACTTGGGTACAGTGGTTGGGGTTTCGGGAGCGACAAGACCGGTGGTGACAGCTATTTTCCCCTGCGAAATCATCAGAGACCGCATTGTCTCTAAAATTGATTCGATCGCAGCGGGATCCATAACTGCACCAGCTCCTTGTGCTGGGGCAGGAGCTATGGCTTGGGTTTGGGCTGGTGCTGGGGCGGCGGTCTGGGCTTGGGCTTGGGCTGCGGGAAATCTCCCTTTATTATCCTTCCACGGATTTCTACAGTCCTTGCGCCAATGTCCATCCTTCCCACACCCGTAGCAATTGAGCTTGGCTTGGACAGGGCGATTCCCCTCCTGACACCACTCCTTCTTGCTTGGGGCTGCGTGTTTTGCCTCATGCACCTTTCCCTTCTGGGGAGGTGTTTCGTGACCTCTACAATTCTTGTACGCTACATTAAGCTGACGGAGTACCGTCTCCTCCGTGATGCCGGGACCTTGGGGATCGAACCAAGATCTGGCTAGGGCCCGTATCTCTGGCAAGCTGTTGGTAACCAAGCAACGGAGCCAATGAACCCGCTGTTTGTTGCTCATTATAGCCCATTCAGGCATACCCGGACAGCTGCGTCGATACACTGGCCACAGCCTTTCTGTGAAAACCCGTGGGGGTTCTCCAGATAGCTGCACGGTCCCTTCTACATGGTCAAACGGACTACCGTCGTCCACTCCCATCACTTCTAAAACTTCCCCCCTGAGATCCGCATACCCTTTCCGTCCCCTCTTACTATCCTCTGAGAGGCACTGAAGGATTGTGCAATCCAGGGAGAAAAGCAACAGTTTCACCTGTTCCTGATCATCACAGTCATTAATGGCTGCTGTTTCCTCTATCTCCCTGAAATGAACCGAGGGATCTCCCTTTACTGTGAGTCGTGCGAGGTGGCTCACCATGGACCTTAACTGCGGGCCAGCGTAGGGCACCATGAGCTGGTTCTGGTGGGGTCCGATACTGCCATCGGCAGCATTGGAACCGAAGCTCTGGTGCCGAGCGGGACACATTGGTGCTGGTCCTGGCTTTGCGACCAGTGGTTCTTCCACACACTCCACCTCGGCTACCTCCTCTTTCACTACCCCCTCCTTTTCCGGCCAAGTCTCACTATAGCTCGGTGGTGCTGAGGGCTCGGTGGCTGGTACCACAATTACCTCAGCTGGAATCGGCTGTTTTGATTCCTTTAAAAAGTCCATGTGACTAGCTTTTGGGCTGACGAGACACACCATGTCTTTTGCCTTAACCAGGACCGTTCTTAGGTCCTCTATGGTCTTTTGGCAGGGGCCGTGGCCTGTGCTCTCAAACCAGTGCTCGAGGGCTAGCTTGTAAGCTGCCTTAACCTCCACTACTCTCTCCTCCTGCGCTCTTAGCTGTTGTGCGAGGCGGGCATTTTTCTCCCGTATCCTCGTTTCATTAATCTTTGCCTCAGTAACCTGGCACTCCAGGTACTTTATCCTGGCCTGATGTTGACTAGCTACCACTTGGCATTCCTGATTCAGCGCGTGAAGCGCTGTGATGAGTTTTTCCCCTCCCATGGCCTTTTCCTCTATCTCTGCTGCCTGGGCTGTGATCTTGGCTGCCTGTGCTGCAACGACCCGGTCCAAGATCTGGACCTGCTTCTTGTAACACATCAGCCACACTGCCTTCTCCACTGACTTCTTATGCTCTTTGCTCTCTGTCCACCTGATGGCTGCGTCCACCGGACGCCCATCCAGCAAGAGATCGGAAATCCACTGTTTAGTGAGATATACCTTGCCAAAGACATAATCCGCTATCCTCTCATCCATTGCATTTCGACCATTCAAACTTGGATCTACTACATTGCAATCCTGCTGCCAGAGTCCTGCCGCGGTCGCCATTTTCTGTAAGGAGTTTTCCTGAGAGATGTCCCCGAGGTTTCTCTCTCTAGAGGCCTCTCTCTCTTGCACAGTAAAACCTTGAGTGGTTCGACCCACTCGCCCCTTAGATTCTATACTCTGGCCTTTGGGGCAGGAACTACAATGTAGAGAAAACTCTTGTAGACCAAGTTTGATGAAACAAAATGAAATTTCATTGCATAAGGAAAAATATCAAATCAAATGCAAGCAGATAAGAGAGTACATGGAAGGGAAAAACACAAAACAAATCATAACGACACAGTACTAAGGCAAATACAGGCATCTTATACTCTACAAAGATCATCATGAAATAAGGAAACACATGGAACATCGAGGGACAGCAACTCATGTTAATTGTACCCTTAAATCCACCCCCTTATTAAACCTATCTAGATCTGATTGTGAAGGGCCAGAAACATGCTCACCAATCCCACCAGGAAGTGCAAGGTTTTGAAAACGAGTCTGTGTTTGGTCCTTTCAGGCGTTTCATCTCCACGTGGATCGTGGAGCCCCAGCGAGCTGTGCCACACCTCTCTCCTGAGGTGGGGGTCGGGGGTGGCTGGACACCGGCGGGCCTGGATGTCGACGGGGTTGAGGATTGTCGGCTCGACCCTAGTCAGAGGAGCCTTGGGCTGGCTCCCATCGCTTCTTCAGTTTGTTTTTATCTCTTCTCCTTCCAACCGGGGTGGCTGGAAGGTTTCTTCTCTTGGGGTTTTTATTTTTTTGCTTCTTCTCCCAAGTTGGGTCGATGGCCTCTCGTTCTGGCAATGGCCCGGGGATGGTCGATGATCTCCCGATGTGTTTCCCCGGGGCGGGACGCTGGCTTCGAGACAGCCTTCTTGGTGTTGGCTTTCTTCTTCCTCCCGTGAGTGCCTGCTTCTTCTTCTGAGTGTCCGGATTCAAGCTCTCTCTCCCACCAGTGTCTGTGTTCAAGCTTTTTCTCCCCAACTGCCGAAAAGTCTTCCAGATATACCTTTCTCCCAGAAGCTTCCGTCTCCCACCCAAAATCAGGTTAGTCTTTGTTTAACTTTTGGCGGGCTGGGAGCACAGCGGGGTAGTTATTATATTTTAAAATGTTCTCGATGGCCGGTAAAGGCCCATCTCTGGTCTGGAATGACCTTCATTGTTTTTAATGTCCTGCTGATCTCGTTATCTAGTCCTTGGTGTTGTTCTCATGAATATGAAATTGTCCCCTTTTGTCTGGGTCAACATTTTGATGGCCTCTGTCTCCAGGCCGATCTTGACTGGATCTGCATCTAATCCATATGCATACGTGTGGGTCTGGTTTCGTTCTCTCAGAAACGGCTTCCAGAACTTTCTGTGAGTTGAATCCACAAAGCTGTCTGAGGTTGCGCAGGAACCATTTTAAAGTGTCCCAATAAGCTGGTCACATGGTATGGTGGCCATTTTGTATGCCCTTTTTCTGGGCTTCTTTTAAAACAGTCTTTAAAATCACAGCCTCTTCTGCCATTTGACCCTTATTAATACAAAGTCCAATTTTGCGAATCCTACACACGAAAGAGGCAACAGTGCTCATTGGCTGCCCAGGAAAGTCCTATTTAGATTAAACTCCTTCACCCAGAGAGTGCTGAGAATGTGGAACTTGCTGCCACAGGGAGTAGTTGAGGCGAAGAGCATGGATGTATTTAAGGGGAAGCTGGATAAACACATGGGAGAAAGGAATAGAAGGAGATGCTGATAGGGTGAGATGAAGAGAAATGGGAGGAGGCTCGTGTGGAGCATAAACACCGCATGGACCAGTTGGGCCAATTGGCCTGTTTGTGTGCTGTACAATCTATGTAACTCTATGTAATAAGAGAGGAAAGAATGTTCCATAGAAACTGGAATTATCTGTTCTGCATTTTTATCCTGAACTTACAGCGATGACTTTTGTAAACTGCTTTTACAGGGAATATCATCAGCCTTTGAATGTGGAAGGAGAAATGTTTGCCTGTTCTATCTGTGGGAAAAGATTTCAAAAATCAGTGTGACTGGAAAAGTACCGAGACACACACACCCGAGTGAGAGTGTTCCAGTGCATTGATTGTGGAAAGAGCTTTAACCAGTTATACAGCCTGAAAAAACATTGCACTGTTCACAGCGGGGAGAAACCATACACGTGTTCTGTGTATGGACGAAGCTTCAACTGATCGTCCAACTTGGAGAGACACAAGGACACCCGCACCACGGAGAAACCGTGGAAATGTGGGGACTGTGGGAAGGGATTCAATTACCCATCTGAGCTGGAAACTCATCGACGCAGTCACACTGGGGAGAGGCTGTTCACCTTCTCCATGTGTGGGACGGGATTCACTCAGTCATCCAAACTGCTGAGACACCAGCGAGTTAACACTGGGGAGAGGCCATTCACCTGTTCTGAGTGTGGGAAGGGATTCACTCAGTCATCCCAACTGCTAACACACCAGCGAGTTCACACTGATGAGAGTCCGTTCACTTGCCCCGTGTGTGGGAAGGGATTCACTTGTTCATCCAGCTTTATTGAACACCAACTTGTGCACTCTGATAAGAGACCATTTAAATGTTCCGACTGTGAGAAGAGCTTGAAAAGCACAAAAGATCTGTTGAGACACCAACACACTCACACTGGGGAGAGACCGTTCACCTGCTCTGTGTGTGGGAAGGGATTCACTTATTCATCGAACTTAATTGAACATCAACTTGTTCACTCTGACAAGAGACCATTTAAATGTTTTGACTGTGAGAAGAGCTTTAAGCGCACAAATGACCTGCTAAACACCAACGTACTCATACTGGGGAGAGGCCATTCACCTGTTCCGCCTGTGAGAAGGGATTCACTAACTCCTCCAGCCTCATTGAACACCAACTTGTTCACTCTGATAAGACACCATTTAAATGTTCTGACTGTGAGAAGAGCTTTAAAAGCGCAAAGGATCTGTTCAGACACCTACGCACTCACACTGGGGAGAGGCCATTCACCTGCTCCGTCTGTGGGAAGGGTTCACTGATTCATCCAACCTGCTGATACACCAGCCAGTTCACACTGGGGAGAAGCCTTTCACCTGCTCCGTGTGTGGGAAGGGATTCACTCGTACATGCAACTTGCTAACACACCAGCGAGTTCACACTAGGGAGAGGCCATTCACTTGCTCCGAGTGTGGGAAGGGATTCAGTCAGTCATCCACCCTACTGAGACACCAGTGAGTTCACAAGTGACTGCAGGGGTTAGATTCTGCTTTTATTGCTGCTGTTAATCACATCCAGGATTGTTCACTCTGTGACAGTTGGGGTTTGTTTCTGCTGATGTTAATAACCCTATAACTGGGCTGGAGTTTAATATTCTGTATAAATGTCAAATAAATCAGCTTTGTTTCAAACACACTTTGTGTCGAGTCTGTGATGTCTCCATGATAAGAGGAGACTAATTGATGTCCTGTTGCTGACTGCTCCATTTTTGGGCCGTTTCTCCTTTCTTACACTGGATTATTTCGGTTCTGATCTAATTGGCCTTCTACCATCCTGGGAGTCCCATGATACAACGATAATGGAGTTGTTGACTAATCACAGCGATCAATCTCTATTAATGAGTCTACAACAGGCCCAGACATGAGGTGAGGAAAACCCCAGTGGTGGAGAGCTTTAGGCGCCATCGGACCAAAGTCACCTCTTCCTCCCGAGCATTCTACACTGACCACATGTCATGTCTCAAAGTACTCACATACTGTGGCCCAAAATCTTATTCTATGAATGAAATCGATCCAATTTACATTTGAATGAATCAACACTAACTGCTTCCACCATCTCCCTAGGGAGCCTGTCCCAGAGATTGACCACTCACTGAAATATTGTTTCCACAGATTGGATTTGAATTTACCCCCTTCAAGCGTAGGCCGTGTCCTCTGGTTCTACAGTTCTGGACAGGGTGAAATAACTTGTCGTGCTCTACATTATCCAGTCCCTTTAGAATCCTAAAAACAGCAATCCTATCACCTCTCGACCTTCTCTTTCCAGTGTGATCAGGCCCAGTTTACATAACCTGGACATGTTGGCTCGATACTCAGTTAAATTCTGACACAAATCCTTTGATGCTTCTTAAATTGCATTAACCGACACTTCACAGAATCCTAGAATGACACAGCACAGAAGGAGGCCATTCGGCCCATCGTGCCTGTGCAGCTCTCTGAAAGATCCATCCAATTACAAAATCAAAATACTGCTGATGCTGGAAATCTGAAATAAAGAGAGAAAATGCTGGAAATCCTCAGCAGGTCAGGCAGCGTCTGTGGAGAGAGAAACAGAGTTAACGGTGCAGGTCACAGACCGTCTGTCAGAACCTTTCATCACACATTATAATCTAATGTATTACTCACTCTGGTTTAAGCTTATATTGTGGTTAATAACGGCAAACTCTGTTGTTTCTCCTGATCTGATTACAGTTTCCAACCAGTCGATTCAGTGGAATGTCCTATCAGTGTTGCCATGGCGACCTGTCTGTAGTGAAATGCCCGTTTGACTTCTTGAAAGTGCAAAGTAACTGCGGACACACCAACACACTCACACTGGGGAGAGACCGTTCACCTGCTCCGTGTATGGGAAGGGATTCAGTCTATCATCCAACCTGCGGACATACCAGCAAGTTCACACTGGGGAGAGGCTGCTCACCTGCTCCGTGTGTGGGGAGGGATTCAGTCTATCATCCAACGTGCGGACACACCAACACACTCACACTGGGGAGAGGCCGTTCACCCGCTCCGTATGTGGGAAGGGATTCAGTCTATCATCCAACCTACTGAGACACCAGCGAGTTCACACTGGGGAGAGGCCATTCACCTGCTCCGTGCGTGGGAAGGGATTCAGTCTATCATCCAACCTGCTGACACACCAGCGAGTTCACAAGTGACTGCAGGGGTTGGATTCTGCTGTTATTGCTGCTGTTAATCACATCCAGGACTGAACCATGTTCATTCTGACAGTTGGGGTTTGTTTCAGCTGATGTTAGTAACCCCTATAACTGGGCTGGAGTTTAATCTGTATCAATGTCAAATAAATGAGCTTTGCTTCACACCACACACACGCAGTGTGTCGAGTCCTTGATGTCTCGACAATAAGACGAGCTGATTGAGGACTTGTTACAAACTGAGTGGAATCCACCTGAGAACTGAGTTCCCACAACTTGTTAAAAGATGGATCTACAAGATGTCCAAGTCTGACAGGACAGAAAATGTTATTATATCACAGGGTCCACTTCAGCCATCCAGGGCAGTGAGCCCCTGTAACATTGGATTTTAACCTATGGGAAATATTCTGATAATCTGTTATTGTCACGGGGCAAAGCAGCCTTGTTACTTTAACATCAGTTTAATCAAACTCAATGGACAATCCGATCTCCAAAGGGAAACGTCTCCTTAAAGCTGACGGTGTCGGCAGTTCTGCAGCTCATTTCTCAGTGTGAGCGTGTCAGAGTTGTTGTGTATGTACCTTTAAGGGAATAACTGGTCTCAGACTGCAGTACCGGCAGTGACCACCCCTGTATAAAAGGCCCTAGCAGGCTTCTGTAGTTTCAGTTTCCAGCTTGTCTCCATTCAGTAAAGACTTGTTATAATCAACTCCTGCAGTCCGTGTCTCAATTATACACGGACATAATACTGGCGACGAGTAAGAAACGAACTTACCTGCAACTCGGCAGCACCTCAGACGTCGTTATTGAAGGTCGGAGCCAGAAGAAAGAAAAAAAAAATAATCCAAGGAAACTCGAGAAACGGGCGTCGACCATGGGCAACCGCCCTCCAAATCATCGAATTGAAAAAATTGCAGGAGAGACTGTCGAGAGCCAGGCTTGGCTCTCCAGTCTGTGGTTTCCCAGCTAATCGGGCTGGTGGCAGGTAGTGCACTGATCCTTCCTGGGCTGCGGCGGGCTAGAGCTCGATCGGGTGGCTCTGCAACGGGGCAGGGCAGCGAGTCGGGAAGCAAAGAGAGAGAGAGAGGGTGGAGCACTCAGGGCGCGGCCGGTGCTTCGAAGCCGGGCAGCGTTCGGACCTAAGAAGAGGGAGGGAAGTGTCCCAGAGGGTCCGCTCCACGACGGGAACGGTTCTTCAATTAACGGAGCAAATATTGAAGCACGATAGAAAAATAAAATACCGTGGAGAGCGGCGTTGGCAGCAGCGATCGGGGAGACGCGAAGACCATAGGGCGTCGCCATTACAGGATAGTAAAATAAATATAATCACCAGCAACAGCATTGACAGCAGCGGCAGCGGCGGGAAAGCGTGGGAGGCACCATCTTAACTCGGCGGGGAAGAAGGAAAAGCGCGGGAGGCGCCATCTTAACTTGGCGGGGAAGAAGGAAAAGCGTGGGAGGCGCCATCTTAGATTTTCAAGATGCCAAAGACTGGCGATATCACTGCCTTCGATAATGCAATTGAAGACTGGACCACGTATGTGGAAAGAGTCGAGGTATATTGCGAGGCAAACGAAATAGCCGATGAGAAAAAGGCATCGGTATTGCTAAATTTAATGGGCGCAAGAATGTCCGGCCTATTGCGGGACCTGACTACTTCAGCCAAATCGAAGGCGAAGAGATTTAACGAAATTGTTGCTATCCTACAGGAACACCTAAATCCTACACCGCTGCTGATAGCAGAAAGATTTAAATTCCACAGGAGAAATCAGCATAAAAATGAGAGCAATGCTGATTACCTTACGGAACTACGCAAGCTATCAAAGCACTGCCAGTTTGGAGCAGGACTGGCAGATACCTTACGGGACAAATTTGTCTGTGGACTCCTGAGTGAAGGAACCCAGAAGAGGTTACTCTCAGAGAAAGAGCTGACGCTAGATAAGGCTTTCAGCGTGGCAGTATCATACGAAGCAGCAGCAAGGGGAGCTGTGGAAATACAACAAAAGCCACAGGAATACGGCACCCACGAAATGACACGGGGATTTGCAAAATGTTATCGCTGTGGCAGAACAAACCATGACCAGAAGGACTGCTGGTCCAAGGACAAAATATGCAGGCAATGCGGAAAGATGGGACACATTGCACGAGTTTGCAGGTCTGGGAAGAAGACCAACGACAACAAAAAGGCTACTAAGGAACCGTACAGGAAAGTAAAAAAGATGACGGACAGTAGTTCCGAAGACAAGATGAGCGATAGTGAATCCGGGAACAAGAGACTAAGCTGTCTCAAACTTCACAACGTAATCACAAAAGAGGATCACCGAACCATTTGGGTCACCCTCACGATAGCAGGGTCCCAAGTCAAAATGGAATTGGATACAGGATCAGCTCTAACTGTCATGAATTGACGAGACTACGAGCGGCTATTCTCACACATACCCTTGAGAGAGACATCCATTGTCTTGAGGACATATACGGGGCAAAACGTATACCCCAGAGGAAAAATAAGGGTACCTGTCAAATACAACGGCAAGAAAATACGGAAATTGTATCTCTACATTCTGCAAGATGGTGGACCACCGTTATTGGGACGTGAATGGATCAGAAAGATAAGTTTAGACTGGCACTCCATTCAGGCACTGACGGTGGCTGGTAAAAAGGATGACGATGTCACTCCTGGACGATTGTCAACAATCTTAGCTGACGCCAAAGAGGTATTTCAACAAGAACTGGGCACTCTTAAAGGCGTAACCGCCGCGATAAAAATAGAGGAGAATGCAATTCCCAAGTTTTTCAAAGCAAGACCGGTACCATATGCAATTCGCCCAGCCGTCGAGGCAGAGCTGGAGAATCTGGAGAATGCAGGCATGTTATCTAAGGTAGACTGGAGCGAGTGGGCGACACCCATCGTTCCTGTCATGAAAAAAACGTTAAACAATAAGTCTGAGGAGCCAAGGAAGGTTCGCATCTGTGGGGACTTCAAGGTGACGGTGAACCCAATCCTTCACACAGTACAATATCCTCTTCCAAGGATAGAAGATATCTTCGCCTCACTATCTGGAGGGAAGTGTTTTACAAAAATTGACCTAGCACAAGCATATTTGCAGATGGAGGTTGAAGAATCCTCTCGGAAGTATCTCACGATAAACACTCACAAAGGTCTTTACCAGTATAATCGACTGGTATTCGGAGTAGCATCAGCTCCGGCGATACGGCAAAGAGCGATGGAACAAGTCCTGCAAGGGAATCTGCGGACTCAGTGTTACTTGGACGATATCCTAGTGACAGGTGAAGATGACAGTGAACACCTTGCCAACCTAGAGCAGGTGCTCACTAGACTACGTGAACATGGGCTACGAGCCAATCGCCCCAAGTGCGAGTTTTTTAAGAAACAGATATCGTATTGTGGCCACGTGATTGATGAAGAGAGGTTGCATAAGTCCCCTGACAAAATTGAAGCGGTAGTTAAGGCTCCAGCGCCTGAAAATGTGTCGCAACTGAGGTCATTCCTTGGATTGGTGAATTACTACCATAAGTTTTTGCCGAATTTGTCCACAATTCTGCATCCACTGAATGCCCTACTACGAATGGGAGTAGCATGGAAATGGAGCGATGAATGCAAGCGGGCCTTTCAGAAGAGTAAGGACCTAATCACTTCAAGAGAAGTATTGGCTCACTACAACCCATCAGTACCGATAAGACTGGCGTGTGATGCGTCTCCCTACGGCATTGGGGCGGTACTGTCACATAAATTCCTTGATGGTTCAGAGAGGCCGATAGCTTTTGCGTCACACTCGTTAACTTCAGCCGAGCGTAACTACGCCCAGATTGACAGAGAGGCCCTCAGCCTGGTGTGGGGGGTGAAGAAGTTCAATCACTACCTGCACGGTCAGAAATTTACTCTACTGACTGATCATCAACCTCTCGTCTCCATTTTCAACCCTCAGAAGGGCGTACCGATAATGACGGCACAACGGCTACAGAGGTGGTCCCTTTTCCTAGGGGCTCACCAATATGACATCGAGTACAAAGGAACTAAACAGCATGGGAATGCTGATGGAATGTCGCACCTACCATTGACAACGGTGGAAGAAGAACTGGCAGTGGATCCAGTGGAGTTATTCCACTCAACTATAGTCGAATGTCTCCCTGTGACGAATGCAAACATAGAAAAGGAAACACGAAATGACCCGGCACTCTCCTGGGTCTATGATTTAATGGTGAAGGGATGGCCAGCACATGGCGAACCACTGCTGCCACCATTCTCGCCGAGAAGAGAACAGCTGTCAGTGTGCAGAGGAACCTTGATGTGCGGATCCAGAGTAGTAATTCCACCCAAATTGAAGGATAGAGTGCTCAATGAGCTTCATGAGGGTCATCTGGGAGGGGTAAAAATGAAGAACTTAGCCAGAGCGTTTATGTGGTGGCCGGGAATCGATAGAGAAATCGAAGAGATGACCAAGACTGTACAGGATGCCAGAAGGTCCAAAACGCCCCACCACAAGCCCCTCTACATCCATGGGAGTGGCCCTCATCTCCATGGCAAAGGGTGCACATTGATTTTGCTGGTCCCTTTATGGACTCGATGTTTTTAATTGCGGTGGATGCACATTCAAAGTGCCACCACAGAAAAAACTATCGCAGTCTTACGAACCATATTCGCCAGGAATGGGCTGCCTGAACAGATTTGCTCTGACAATGGACCACAGTTTGTGTCTGAAGAGTTCCGGAGGTTCTTAAAGAACAATGGTGTTAAGCATTACACATCCGCCCCATATCATCCAGCCACTAATGGATTGGCCGAGAGGTTTGTTCAAACATTCAAGAATGCTATCAAGGCAATGTGTAATGAAGAGATACCCCTACAACACAAGGTGGATAACTTCTTGTTTGTCTACCGGAATGCGACACATGCAGTTACCAACCAAACTCCAGCCATGATGTTCTTCAATCGAAGACTACGATGCCGCTTGGATTTGGTTAAGCCGAACGTCAGAAGAGATGTGGAGAACAGGCAGTTTCAGAATATGAATGAAAGGCCGACCAGGAGTTTTAAGATAGGTCAACCAGTTTTGGCCCGGGACTACCGCACAGAGAAATGGCAGCCAGGAACGATCTGTACATGGCAAGGACCTCTAATGTACACCGTGGACGTTGGGGAGAGCATTGTAAGACGCCATGCTGCCCAGATTCTAGAGTCACTGGAAAATGTCAACTCCACACCACGATCTGATACACCTGACGATGAAACCGAAGTACCAATTGCATCTGATGTAAGCCCCCAAAGTGCGGACCAAGTGATATACAGGGTCGATGACACTGGCTTGTCGAAAGAAAGACAGACCCAATAATTGAAGTCAAAATGATTTATTCAGGCCTGGGGAGCTGTGGCTCTTGCGTCCCAACACAAGGCTCCGACTCCACCGAATCTCTTGAGGTTTACACAGTTATACACATATTCCGAGACCTCCTACTACAAGAGGTCCAATCGATTTAAAAGTCTATACATTAATCACTAACTAGGTGTGTCCAACTTATACAAGGTAGCCTATAACATAAGTTTCACTTTTCACTGTATGGGCCTGTGGACCCTCTGATTTCTTGGAAATGAGTCATCAGGACATGTGATTTCTGAGAAACGAGTCCCTCTCTCCCTTGACCATGACTAAGTTTCGTTTTTCCAGAAAGGGTTATGTCAGTGTCTCTTTTTGTAAGTTTCATCTCTCTAAACTGGTATGGTCATTTCTGCAATTAAACATACAAATAATTAGTACATTTCATCTTTAAACATTTTGCTGCCGCAATTGCGTTCCACTAAACGTGCCCTGTTACGCTCATTTTTAAATCTTACTTCAGTCCCTCCTTTTGACCTTTTGGACAATTGTTCCAAAACAGGTCAACATGTATTTCCACTGCCTGGTGTCCGCCAAAGCGTGCACTCCCTGGCCTTCTACCAGTCTAGGTTATACATGTATATGTCTTATTAATTTGGAGGCCGACTTCCCCCCCCTGTGGTATGGTGGTCTTTCCTCTACGGTGGGCTTTCCTTCAGGGTGGGCTTTCCTTTATGCACTCCGTCCGGTGTAACCATTCCCGCGGCCCCTTAGACCCTGCACTAATGGTTGAGGCTTTTCTGCTCAAGCCTGTCCCTCATTCCCACGTGGGGTGTGTGACGTGCCAATTCGAGACTGTCATCACACACCGATCCTCATTCACCACCCTCCTTCTGCCACCTCCATCTTACTGTTGGCCAGCCCGGTCTTTAATTACCATGCCCAATTAATCCCATATAATTTCAGGGCTTCCCATCGCGTCTTACACCATTTGCCTTGGAGAGGCGGGGGAGTTGTCCATTCTTAACATCGCTACCTGCCCCTCCTCAGGCTCGACTTCTTTCACCGCACCAATATCGGCCTTACTCATTCTGGTACAGAGGCACTGGAGAAATAAAATACACAATATATCGTAATAACAATCATGAGGAATATCATTATGCCTTGTATCACTGAGGCGCCCAAAGTCCCCGACCATCCTGGTCCCCAATTATCAAAATATGAGGAAGTGGGTGAGTTTCCTCTGATGTTGTACTAATGTCTTTTTGTTGCTTCTTTAAGCCTCCTTCTATTTTATGATAATACTTTAAAATTTCCTTTGTTTCCTGCCGTAACTTCTGCCAAGCTTCCTCTAACTTAGGAATTGCCTTGGGCTCTGGTATGACATAAGTTTCAACCCTTTTTAGTAAGTCCCATATTATCAAAGACCAGGTTTTCCTATCTGTATAGGTATCTTTAGACCAAAACAAAGGTTTGGTCGGGGAATGGGACAAGCCATATCTTGATATTCATATTTCTGTTCAATTGTGGTGACACAACATGTCCCATTGTTCCTTGGTGCTACCCTTGTCCGGTGTATCCCTCTTGGGTGTACCTCGAGGGTGCAATTGGTAATTTTTGCAAATCCGCACTCAGATGTGTCTCCCTCGGTGGGGGGGTGAGTGCACACCCATGTCCTTCCCTTGTGGTGGCACCCGTCCACTACCACCCCCCTTTAGGTTTCATTCTTCTGTTTATTATCTTCATCCCTTTCCCAAAGCGCCTTGGTAGGGACATCATGATATTTAACCCACTTTCCCTTTGTACCTCTCCTATATTAATCACGTCGTATAGGGGTTGTCCTCCTTCTGGGAATTGTGGGATGGCCAGTACAAAGCCAATCATCTTAGTCCATGGGGTCAGACAATCGCCTGCCCGGTATACTTGTCCCATTTTACATCCTTTGCATAGGCTTTTATTTGTGTCAATCCAAGGTTCCAGATCCTTATTAGTAATCCAATCAGGGATGTTCATTATTTATTTGCCTCATGTTATGCTGAGCATTCGACAATAGCCATGAGCCCTACGTGGCACATATTAGTTCCTTATCGGTTTGGCGAGAAGCATTATTAAGTCTATCAATAATTGTATTGATTGTTTCTGCATGGGGGGCTACTATCTCTTCCACCCCCGACAATTGCATTATTGTTTGGTTTCCCTGCCAGTGTCAATTGCTGGCTATTTCCAGTAGCTTGTTTTAGTAACTTCTCTATTTTTGCTTGTAATTCTTCTACTCCTTCGTTTACTCCTTCTATGTCCAAACTATTAACTGTTGCTAACCCGGCTGCATACCCTGCTCCAGTCGTTTCCAATACTCCCCGTTTCTTACATCTTTGTAAGATAGATTTTTTTTTCTGTGGATCCTCTAATTGTTTTACCCACAGGGAGTTTCAGGTTTGTTTTGTATCTCAAAAGTACTCATATTAATGGCAAGCTTAGTAACTCTATGTGCTACACTAAAATACACCTCATCCTGTGTTCTCCTTATTACTAATCCCCCTCGATAATGGCAATACTTATGTTCATCCCTAGGATCAAGGCAAGGACGCTCCATCTCATTCCGGACGTCCAATGTTCCTGTAATTACAAAAGGGGCTGGTCGTCACCAGCCAGTTAGAATTATTCTGCTCTTATCCATTTTATCAGTTCAAAATGCTGTACATCTGGTTCATTTCTTGTTCTGTGGCTCTGTCCCCAGACATACCTGAAGATGCAAATTATGGCATATAATATTATCATCATACACAGCCCTATCATTGATATATGTAGTAACTCCCTCTTCCCATTCTTTATATCTTCTAGTATACTCCTCACTCTGTCAAAAAGGGCACCATCTCTGGTTTACTCATTGTCTTTCTTATATATTTTTAACTGAGTCCAGTGTTTCCACCTTCCTTTACCCATTCTGGACCCATCTACATGAGCACATGTGTCACTATTCATTAATACTTCATAAGGTCCTGACCATCTGAGTGCTAGCCCTGGTTTGGCTGGTATTATTTCTGCTATCACTTTGCTATCTATTGCTAAGACCTCCTTCTGGTCGTCCCGTGTATCCTGTTCTCGGTCCCGTATAATCTGTTGGTCTTTGGCCTCATGTCTCTAACTATCTGTCCAGATTTATCTTTGGGTAACAGGACAGCCTCCCAAGCAGTCTCCCGGCCGTTTGAGACGGTGCTGCAATTAGTTTATAAGATAACTTCCATTTATCAAATCCTAATTTTCCTTCTATCACTGTGGGGAAATATTAACTCAACATTAAGAAATTTACATTTATTAATGTCCAATATCTTTAACTTCTATTCAGTAATACTGAAGTTGTTACTTGGTGAACTCAAACAGCTGTCAGTGGAAAGGGTTAACTCCTTCGCAGGCTTTTGAAGGTGGAGCTAAACATTATTGCGTCACTTCACGCAACCCAAAAAACATCCTTGACTGAGACAGTTATGGTTTCACACTTTGATTCAACATGAACATTTGGGCTTCATTGGTCAGAGTCCCTCTCTCAATTGCTCGTTTAGCTGCCCATCCTCTTGTGTGCTTTAATTTATTATTACGCACTCGTTGGGTAGGAGAGAGGTTCCTACTCATTCCTTGATTATATTCTTGTCTCTTACGGGTCTTCCTCCTGGTGTCATATATCCCTGCCTACTCCCGCTATCATGTAATCAGACACCACCCCAAAGGCATTCCGACTATCTATATAGGTTTACACTTTTTCCTTTGGCTACCCCCCTTTGATCAAATCCTGTATAGGCTGGGCCATTTCTACTTTGTTTCCCAGGCCTGCCTGTTTGTTTGACTTATAATCTGGGGGCCAGTACACTTCATTCGCTTTAGGGTCGACTAAAGCTCCTACTTCTCACAGTATATCTATCCCTAGGATTGTTCCTTTGGTGTTCTCGCATACCCACAACTGTGTAGGTACTATTATACATCCAATTTCTAGTAAGACTGTTTCGCTCTTATAAGTCCTGATTCTTCGTCCACCGATTCCTGCTATACTAACTGAAAGTTTCGTTCGGGGCAAGGGCAAGTCTGTCAATGAGATTGTGGCTCCTGTGTCTATTAACATTTTGCACTGTCGGCCCCCTACCAATGCGTCAACAAACATCCTCGGATCCCCCTCCCCTCTCTGGCGCGGTCCCTTCCTGCTGCCATCCCTAGAAGCTTGCAAGCAATCAAAGCACGCAGCCAGTCCTAATGCCCCTCCCATCTGTTTTTGGGCATTTGTCTCTTCCCTTGTGTCACTATGTATCCTAGGTCGACTACTTCATCCTTCCCTACCTATACCTTTCTAAGGTTTAACTCTAGTCCCTCCTTCTATAAGGCTTCTAGTACCATAGTCAATTAAATATTGTAGAGGGACCTGCCACTATCGGATATTCTTGCGGAGTTGAGTTATCTTATTCAATTTGGACTACACCAATTTACATCAACCAGAATTTCACTGTGGCCACAATGAAAGTCTGGTTTTAATACGTTAATTTACCTCATAACTCCAAGGTTAGATCTTAGACTGAAACTTAATCTCTCGTTAAACAAACTTTTTGTTGCTCTTCTCAGTTTTTACACTTCAGCTTAACTCAAATTGTAATAGGTTTTTTTTCCTTCTGAGGGCACAATCTTATTTGCACATTCTTAAACTTCCAAAATCCAAGACCAGACAAAGGGGTTAAATGATTTTTCGTTAACACAGAGAAGTGGGTGGAGCTACAACACACAGCAGACATTTCTTTTTCCTAATGGACAGATTTTCAGACAAAGGAATATTATAACCTCTTAAACATTCTTAGTCAGGAAATATTCACACTTTAACACATATTTTCATACAAACTGTAATTCCAGCATATGTCTAAGGTTCCTTTCACTCAGCAAATCTCGTGTTTTACTTGTCTTGGTACAGATGCTAATAACTTCCATGTTGGTAAAGCTTTAAGTTTATCTTTTCCTTCCTTTTTAAATCTGTGACTCAACAGCTTTCCCTAGTTTCCAAATCCCTGTTTGTTTGTTTTTTCTTGCTGGGGTTTCAAATTGGTTTGCCTGCAAATTAGATATTTTTCCTTCTTTGTCTCTCCCTTCTGTTTCAATTCCATACATTATCTGTTGCCTCTTTATCTTTAGCTCCTCCCCCACCAAGCCTTTGGCTCTCTGCACTGTTTTATTTTTATTTTCCAGGAGTCGGGTTATAGAATCCAGGTCCCTTGAGGATTCTTCTTCCACCCTCTTAATCATAACTAACTGCTATGTTTAATGCTTAATTCACGGTATTGGTGAATTAGGTTTATACACTACGTTGCTCACCCCTATAGCGTTACTCTGATTAATTGCTCACTTCCTGTCAATCACTCTGTTTCGTTAAACACACCAACCCTTTAGTCCCGAGGTTTTGAGTTTTAACCTCTTTGTGACTGTAGGGGTTTTATTTCATTCACTCACCACGGTGCACCCATTCATTCGTTTGTTTAGGGAACGCCGCCTCACGGCTGAAAGGATTTCCCGCCTCCCCAGGGTAGGGGTCTTTCCGCCCCTCTCGGTGTGCCACCACTCGGCTTAGGGAACGCCCTGTCCCTATCTGGGTTTTACTTTTTAACCGCCTTCAATTAAAGGTGTCTTTCTTTTATAGTTCTTTTATACGTCGATTCTGACTTAACGTCTCGCCAGCGATTAACCCCTAATTTTACAGGTGGTAATTAAAACATACTCACCCGTCTTAGGTTAACACTGTCCGAGAGTCTTGTTCAGATCGCGTATCCCATCCTCGTCGCCAATTGATGTAAGCCCCCAAAGTGCGGACCAAGTGATATACAGGGTCGACGACACTGGCTTGTCGAAAGAAAGACAGACCCAATAATTGAAGTCAAAATGGTTTATTCAGGCCTGGGGAGCTGTGGCTCTTGCGTCCCAACACAAGGCTCCGACTCCACCGAATCTCTTGAGGTTTACACAGTTATACACATATTCCGAGACCTCCTACTACAAGAGGTCCAATCGATTTAAAAGTCTATACATTAATCACTAACTAGGTGTGTCCAACTTATACAAGGTAGCCTATAACATAAGTTTCACTTTTCACTGCAGGGGCCTGTGGACCCTCTGGTTTCTTGGAAATGAGTCATCAGGACATGTGATTTCTGAGAAACGAGTCATTCTCTCTCTTGACCACGACTAAGTTTCGTTTTTCCAGAAAAGGGTTATGTCAGTGTCTCTTTTTGTAAGTTTCATCTCTCTAAACTGGTATGGTCATTTCTGCAATTAAACATACGAATAATTAGTACATTTCATCTTTAAACATTTTGCTGCCGCAATTGCGTTCTACTAAACGTGCCCTGTTACGCTCATTTTTAAATCTTACTTCACATCTACCGCAGAATCGGTGATATTGGAAGCAGACGAACCAAACAACGACATTGATCCCGACTCAACCTTGGCAGAAGAACCTGATATCCCAAAGAGGCGTTATCCAGACAGAATCAGGAAGCCTCCTCAAAGACTGAACTTATAATTGCTTAACTTCAACCAATGTATCTAGCAACCGTAATTGTAATTGTAATTAGTTATTATTTAGTTGGTAAATGAATGTTATGTACTGTTTATCTAAAAGGGGAGGAATTGTTGTGTATGTACCTTTAAGGGAATAACTGGTCTCAGACTGCAGTACCGGCAGTGACCACCCCTGTATAAAAGGCCCTAGCAGGCTTCTGTAGTTTCAGTTTCCAGGTTGTCTCCTTTCAGTAAAGACTTGTTATAATCAACTCCTGCAGTCCGTGTCTCAATTATACACGGACATAATAAGAGTGAAAAGCTTTAACAACAGCCGATGTTTCACAAAGGGAGACCACACCAGACCAAAGGCCATTGGTGGAGTTTAATGGGCTGTTTGTGTCACTGGGCTACAGGAGGCCATTTTTAACTGAAGGAAAACTGGTCACAGCAAACAGAGTTTAACAGACTGTCCCTGGTCCACTCGAACCCCCACCTTCTCTCTCTCTCACTATTTATGGGCACTGCTGCAGTAATTGCTCCTCTGACCTTTCCTCTCTTGTCCCTCCTACACCCCTAATACACGGCCCGACACAATCTCCCTCCCCCTACATCCTCACTGTGCTGGAATCCACACCAGTCTCCCCATCTGCTCCTTGTTCTCTCCCTGGATCCTAAAACTACTGAACTCACTCTTCCCCTCCTGAAGTCTACAGGCTCTAAAACTGAAGCTTGGTGTCCCTCAGTCCCGACTCCTTGATTCACCTCCCCTTCTCTCCTCCTCTTTCCCCCTTGGTTGTGTTCCACACTCTGGGCCTTGGGCCTTCCCCGGGGATTCTCAGTATGAACAGGTGGGATGTGTTTGGAGACAGGGTGTCCCGGCTCTCCACCTTTAAAGGGACAAGGAGACGACCAGCTGGGCTGAATGGCCCTGCTTTATGACATCACTGCAGTGCCTAGCAACCAACCTCCCTGAGCCCTGCTCATTATGGGCTGGGTTTAGCTCAGTGCTGTTACAGGAAGGGAAACAGGAGCAGGATTCGCCCCGTGTGGAGCCCAGGATTAATGGGGAGAGGTACAGGATCAATTTATACCTTATTGAGTGAGAAATGTCATTGTCCCGGACACTCCCTGTCCCTCGGTATCTGTGTCGGGGAGTGGCTGATGGGTTTACTCTGTATCTAGCCCGTGCTGTATCCGACTGGAGAGTGTTTGAAGCTGACACGAGGGGCTCAGCTCCACGAGCACAACATTTAACCCAAAGATGATCTGATAAACCCATCAGTTTCTCCCCTGGACACAGGTCCTGAAGGACAGGGAGTGTCTCTGATATTTTGGTCGGTGTCGTTGATCAAGTTTAAACACCTCACTCACATCTCCTCTCACTCTGCTTTGTTCTAATGAGAAGTGCCCCAGTTTCTCTCGTCTCTCCTCCTGGGAAAGAGAAGTTCACCTCAGTTAGAAACTCAAACAGGCGCTTCACTGCAGACAGGCCATCATGAGGAAACATTTCTTTACCCAGCGAGTTATTATGATCTGAAATGCACTGCCGGAAAGGGTGGAGGAAGCAGATTCAAGAGTAACTTTCTGTCAGGAATGACCCAGATTCTGCCTCGCCTCGCCACCAGAGGGCACCATGAACTCTTAATTGTGTCCTTTATTTCCTAATTGTACTCACCTGTGCATAGTTATATGCCTACTATTTAAGGGGTGCCTAGTTTATGTTCTTTGCTCAGTCTTGAGTTTTACTGCCTTGTGATTGCTGGTCTGCTAGCCTGTATTTGTGCTGTTGTTATTTTGTTTACTTCAAGTAAAGTCTATCTTTGTTTTTGCAACCTAACCTCTGCCTCAGTTTGCCTTCTTGCAGTTGGGTTCACCTCGTTCCGTTCCTCACACTTTCAAAAGGGAATTGGATAAATATTTGAAGGGAAAACATTTACCGGGATATGGGGAAAGAGCAAGGGAGTGGGACTAATTGGATAGCTCTCCCAAAGAGCTGGCACAAGCATGATGGGCCGAATGGCCGCCTTTTGTGCTGTATCATTCTCTGATTCTCTGATAACTAAAGCCTCTCACCCGTGGTATAACCTCAGTGAATTTATTCTGCAGCCTCTCTGTGGTCCCGACATCCTTCCTAGTGTAAGATGCCCAAAACTTATTCTAACTGCAGCCGAACCGATGGTTTTGTTTTCTACGCCCCATTTATAAAAAACCTCGGGTAACATTTTTAAACCACTTTATAAACTTGTCCTCCAACTTTTACAGATTTGTGTATCTGATCTCCCTGTCGATTTTAGAGATATTAACATAACATGGCTGAAATACATTGACATCAAATGTCTGATATAATGTGTATTATGGGAAAGAGAAGTTTAGTCTGAGTTAGAAACTCAAACAGATGTTTCACTGCAGACAGGTCGCCATGGCAACACTGATAAGACATTCCATTCACTGAATCGACTGGTTGGAAACTGTAATCAAATCAGGGGAAAGAACAGGTTTTGTCTGTTATTAACCACAATATAAGCTTAAAGTCAGAGAATGGTTACAGCACAGAAGGAGGCCATTCGGCTTGTCGAGCCCGTGCCGGCTCCCTGCAAGAGCACTTCAGCGAGTCCCACTGCCCCGCCCTTTCCCCGTGGCCCTGCAAATGTTTTTCTTTCAGCTACTCATCCAATTCCCTTTTGAAAGCCATGGCGTGGAGATGCCGGTGTTGGACTGGGGTGGACAAATGTAAGAAGTCACACAACACCAGGTTATAGTCCAACAGTTTTATTTGAAATCACAAGCTATCGGAGCGCTGCTCCTTCGTCAGGTGAAGTGGAGAGATGCCGATAGACACAGATTATATAGACAGAGAATAATGCCAGATGATTACAGGTAATCTTTCTAACTGCCATTTATCACTGCGGACAGCCCGGGCTTAGGCTGCGCGAGCTGGAGCCGCGTGAGCTACACTGGAGAAGGTTGAGATTCCAGAAATAGTGGGGAACCAAGGGGCTAATGAGAGTGAGGAACTTAAAGTAATTCATATCAGTCGAGAAAAAGTACTTGAGAAACTAACGGAACTAAAAGCCGACAAATCCCCTGGACCTGACGGCCGACATCCTAGGGTTCTAAAAGAGGTGGCTGCAGAGATAGTGGATGCATTGGTCGTGATCTTCCAAAATTCCCTAGATTCTGGAAAGGTCCTCATGGAATGGAAGGCAGCAAATGTAACCCCGCTATTCAAGAAAGGAGGGAGAGAGAAAACAGGGATCTACAGGCCAGTTAGCCTGACATCAGTCCTCGGGAAAATGCTGGAATCCATTATTAAGCAAGTGGAACAGGGCACTTAGAAAATGATGATATGATTAGGCAGAGTCAACATGGTTTTATAAAAGGGAAATCATGTTTGCATAAAGCTCAAAAGTGGGTTCCAAATCATTAATGCTCCAACTTCTAAGATTGGGAAGTGAACAGCTGTGAAATGGTAGGTTTTAGACCACTTCTGCAGCTTTCACCTATTCACAGCAATCCACAGTCATTGCGAACCCGACATACTTACCTGATGTGATAGTCGCTCTCCGGGAACCTCATTAAAAACCTGGGAAAATGGTAAGTACATGGGAAAATGGTGCTTAACTACCTTTTAACAAGCTTTAAAGTATCTAAATTGACTGACCTGCCACTTGGTGTCGAGTCTGTTCAGGGATGACAGACCCGACACCAAGGAAACTCACAAGGAGGCGGTTCAGAGCAGGATACCGACCCGCTGTCAGTTTTTGTGGTTTTGACAGCGGACTCACCTCCAAACCCGCACTCTGAGCGTCGGCAAACTTCAGCCCTTAGAGAACTGCATCCAGTTCTGGTCGCCATATTATAAAAAGGATATAGAGGCACTGGAGAGAGTGCAGAGAAGATTTAGAAGGATGACACCAGAAATGTGAGGGTTTACATATCAGGAAAGGATGAACAGGCTGGGTCTCTATTCTCTTGAAAAAAGGCTGAGGGGTGACCTAATAGAGGTCCTTAAAATTATGAAATTTTTTTGATAGAGTGGATACAGAGAGAATGTTTCCACTTGTGGGGACGAGCATAACTAGAGGCCTCAATATAAGACAGTCACCTAGAAATCCAATAGGGAATTCAGAAGAAACTTCTTTACCCAGCGAGTGGTGAGAATGTGGAACTCGCTACCACAGGGAGTGGTTGAAGCGAACAGTATTGATGCATTTAAGGGGAGGCTGGACAAGCATATGAGGGAGAAGGGAATGGAGGGTTATGGTGATAGATTTAGATGAGGAAAGACGGGAGGAGGCTCGTGTGAGGCAACCACAGAAGGCAGTTGAGGCCAATTCATTAAATATATTCAAGAAGGAGTTAGATATATTTCTTAAGGCTAAAGGGATCAAGGGATATGGGGAGAAGTCAGGGACAGGGTACTGAGTTTGGATGATCAGCCATGATTTCATTGAATGGCAGAGCAGGCTCGAGGGGCCGAATGGCCACTCCTGCTCCTATCTTCTATGTTTCTATGTATGGAGCATAAACGCCGGCATGGACTGGTTGGGCCGAAAGACCTGTTTCTGTGCCGTATATCCTGTGTAAAACTAACAATCTCAGTTTTGCAATTTTCAATTCACTATTTCCTGTAAACCGATTGTTAAAACCTGAGCCAGTGTGTTGTGAGACAAAGAGCCTTGTGTCCAATAAGGGGAATAAAGGCCCACAGCCTCCCCTGGCCCCGGGCCCTGAACAAGGGACTGGAGAAACTCGCTGCCCTGCGGATCAGACAATCAGCCGGCGCTAGTCCCGCCCCTCGGGCTCCCCGATTGATTGGAGGACCCGCCGTCGGCTCGCTCCTCCAGCCCCGCCCCGCTCGCTTCCTATTGGTCGGAAGCTCCCGTCAATCAGGCCGTGGGCCCGGGTCACGTGTCCCCGAGGCGATGACGTACGCCGTCCAACTGACGCCGCTCGGTCCGGGGCCTCGCGGACTCTCAGGTTTTTCTCTTTCTCTTTATTCTCTCCCGATCCACCCCTCCCCCCCACCCCGCGCGATTCTCCACCCAATCGGAGCGGAGAAAACTCACCTTGCGTCACCGATCGCGACTCTGTAACCGACACCAAGGCCTTTCCCCGGAATGCCCCGCGCCGACTCCTTCCGACAGGATCCGAATGCGCAGGCGCAGCTCCGAGTGGGGGAGGGGGGTTGGTGTCCTCTGGGCATGCGCGGTTATTACCCTTGGTGACCGGGAGGGGTCGCTGTGCCGGACTCGGCCCAAACCGGCGTCCCGCGTACGCATGCGCGGACTCTCGGCTGTCAATCAACGAACAGCCAGAAGAGGTCGCTGGTGAGGCCAGTGAAGAAAGAAAGATTTGCATTTATATAGCGCTTTTCACCACCACCGGACGTCCCAAAGCGCTTTGCAGTCAATGAAGTGCTTTTGAAATGTAGTCACTGTTGTAATGTAGGAAACGCGGAAGTCAATAATCGCCAGCAAGCTCCCACAAACAGCAATGTGATAATGACCAGATAATCTATCTTTTTGTTATGTTAATTGAGGGAAACACATTGGCTAGGACACCGGGGATAACTCCCCTGCTCTTTCCCACATTATAACAGTGACTACACTCCAAAAGTACCTCGTTGGTTGTAAAGCACTTCAAGACGTCTGCTGGTCATGAAAGCACTGTATAATGCAAGCCTATCTTTCTCGAAATAGTGCCATGGGATCTTTTACATCCACCTGAGAGAGCAGACAGGGCCTCAATTTAATGTCTCATCCGAAAGATGGCACCTCCGACAATGCAGCACTCCCTCAGCACTGCACTGGAGTGTCAGCCTAGATTTCAATGTTCAAGTCTCTGGAGTGGGACTTGAACCCACAACTTTCTGACTCAGAGGCGAGAGTGCTACCCACTGAGTCACTGGCTGACACTAAAGAACAGGCAGTTCTGACGAAAGGTCATTGACCTGAAATGTTAATTCTGTTTCTCTCTCCACAGATGCTGCCTGACCTGCTGAGTATTTCCAGCAGTTTCTGTTTTTATTAAAGAAACGAGGGAGTGATTGCTGACAGGAAGAATGTTGGGTCGTCCTGCGCATGCACACCTCCCTGGCGGCTGAGGTGAAACACCGACTCGCCCCCACCTGAGCCGTGCACATGTACCAGATGTTGCTGCTCCGCATGCGCGCCCGATGTTCCAACCGCGGGGTTTTATGTGCTGAGCATGTGCTTTGCGGACCGATCGGGACGGGCGATTGTGGAGCAGGAGGGAGAGCGTGGGGGCCATGAGCACATGCGCGGGACTCAGCGTCAACAGAGCACTTTCTGGAGCACCGGGGCTTGTGGGTATTACAGCCACCATTACTGCTGATCCTTTCAACCAACCTGTGCAGCAGCTGGGGCCTGAAAATCAGCTTCACTGCCCCTAGGGTCGGAAAGGGGAAAATTAAACAACAGTTTGCCTCTGATCCTTTTCTGATCTCAATTTACAGGGTTATAGAAGTGGAGCAGTTACAGGCGGGAAGCTCAGACCAAACATCACGTCAAGATCTGACAGAGTCGCTGGATTCATCCGGACCTGAATATCATCGGCCTTTGCACATGGAAGGAGAAAGCAGCGATCGCAGCGATGACAAACCGCACACGTGTTCGGTGTGTGGACGCGGATTCAGCCGATCGCCTGACCTGCTGAGACACGTGCACCGTCACACCGGGGAGAAACCGGAAAAAGGTGGGGACGGCGGGAAGGGATTCAGTTTCCCGTCTGCATTGGAAATTCAACGGCGCAGTCACACCAGGGACAGTCCGTTCACCTGCTCCGTGTGTGGAAAGGGATTTGTTCGTTCATCCCACCTGCAAACACACCAGCGAGTTCACATTGATGAGAGAACATTTCAATGTTCTGACTGTGGGAAGAGCTTTAAAAGCCCCAGGGATCTGAAGGGACACCAGCGAGTTCACACTGATGAGAGACCATTTCAGTGTCCTAACTGTGGGAAGAGCTTTAAAAGCCCCCGGGATCTGAAGGAACACCAGCAAGCTCACACTGATGAGAGACCGTTCAACTGTCCTGACTGTGGTAAGAGCTTTAAAAGCCTCGGGCATCTGAAGGGACACCAGCTTGTTCACACTGACGAGAGACCCTTTAAATGTTCTGACTGTGGGATGAGCTTTAAAAGCCCCCTGCAACTGAAGCGACACCAGCGAGCTCACACTGATGAGAGGCCGTTTAACTGTTCTGACTGTGGGACGAGCTTTAAAAGCCCCGGGGAACTGAAGCAACACCAGCTTGTTCACACTGGGGAGAGACCATTTCAGTGTTCTGACTGTGGTAAGTGCTTTAAAAGCCCCGGGGAACTGAAGCAACACCAGCTTGTTCACACTGGGGAGAGACCATTTCAGTGTCCTAACTGTGGGAAGAGCTTTAAAAGCCTTGGGCATCTGAAGGGACACCAGCGAGTTCACACTGATGAGAGACCATTTAACTGTCCTAACTGTGGTAAGAGCTTTAAAAGCCTCGGGGAGCTGAAGCGACACCAGCTTCTTCACACTGATGGGAGGCCGTTTAACTGTCCTGACTGTGGGAAGAGCTTTAAAAGCCCCCAGGATCTGAAGGAACACCAGCGAGTTCACACTGGTGAGAGGCCTTTCACCTGCTCTGTGTGTGGGAAGGGATTCACTCAGTCATCCACCCTCCTGTCACACCAGCTTGTTCACACTGATGAGAGACCCTTTAAATGTTCTGACTGTGGGAAGAGCTTTAAAAGCTCTAAGAACCTTAAGAGACACCAGCGTCTTCACACTGATCATCGAATCTAACAGCACAGAAGGAGGTGATTTGGCCCATCGTGTCTGTGCCGGCTGTTTGAAAGAGCTGTCCAATTTAGTCCCAAACCCCAGCTTTATCCCCAGAACTCTGCAAACTAGTCCTCTTCAAGTACATGTCCAATTACCGTTTGAAAGTTCCTGTGGTACCTGATTCCAGCATCCTTTCAGATGGTGCGTTCCAGATCTTAACAACCCTCTGTGTGAAAACAATTCTCCTCATTCACCTCTAGTTCTTTTAGCAACTATTTTAAATCTGTGACCTTTGGTTACCGACCCACTTGCCAGAGTGAACAGTTTCTCCCTACTTGCTCGATCAAAACCCCTCATCATTTTGAACACCTCTATTAGGTCTCCTCTTAACCTTCTCTGCTCTAAGGGGAACAATCCCAGCTTCTCCAATCTCTCCACATAACTGAAGTCCCTCATCCCTGGTACCATCCTGGTCAACCTCCTCTGTACCCTCTCCAAGGCATTGACATCCTTCCTAAAGTGTGGTGCCCAGAACTGTACACAAGACTCCAGCTGAGGCCAAAACCCTGCAGCTGTACAAAACCCTGGTTAGACCACACCTGGAGTACTGTGAGCAGTTCTGGGCATCACACCTTAGGAAGGATATATTGGCCTTGGAGGGAGTGCAGCGTAGGTTTACCAGAATGATACCCGGACTTCAAGGGTTAAGTTACGAGGAGGGATTACACAAATTAGGGTTGTATTCCCTGGAATTTAGAAGGTTAAGGTGTGATCTGATCGAAGTTTTCAGGATATTAAGGGGAACAGATATGGTAGATAGAGAGAAACTATTTCCGCTGGTTGGGGATTCTGGGACTGGGGGCATAGTCTAAAAATTAGAGCCAGACCTTTCAGGAGTGAAATTAGGAAACACTTCTACACACAAAGGGTGGTAGAAGTTTGGAACTCTCTTCCACAAACGGCAATTGATGCGAGATCAATTGTTAATTTTAAATCTGAGATTGATAGGTTTTTGTTACCCAAAGGTATTAAGGGATATGGGCCAAAGGCGGGTGTATGGAGTTAGGTCGCAGATCAGCCATGATCTCATTGAATGGCGGAACAGACTCGAGGGGCTGAATGGCCTCCTCCTGTCCTATGTTTCTAACTAGTGATTTGTAAAGGTTTAGTGTAACTTCCTTGTTTTTGTATTCAATGGCCCTATTTACAAAGCCAAGTATCCCATACGCTTTCTGAACCGCCTCACCAACTTGCCGCGGCACTTTCAAAGATTTGTGAATATGGACCCCCAGGTCCCTCTGCTCTTGCACCCCCTCAAAATAGTCCCATTTAGATTATACGGCCTCTCCCTGTTGTTTCTCCCAAAGTGCATCATTTCACACTTATCCTCATTTAATGTCATCTGCCTTGTGTCTGCTCATTTCACAGTCTGTCTCTGTCCTCCTGAAGTCTGCTACTACTATGCTCACTATTTACTACGTTGCCAAGTTTTGTATCATCCGTAAACTTTGAAATTTTAGACTTATACCCAAGTCCAGGTCAGTTATATATAAAACAAGAAAAGCAATGGTCCTAAACCCGACCCCTGGGGGAACCCACTGCATACTACCCTCCAGTCAGAAAAACATCCCTCAGCACTGCTCACTGCCTCCTCTCCCTTAGCCAATTATACCCAAATTACCATCATCCCTTTAATTCCCTGTGCTTCTATTTTCTGAGTAAGTCTCTTGTGTGGTAGTTTATCAAATGCCTTTAGAAAGTCCATGTGTACAACATCTACTGCACTACCTTCATCAACCCTCTGTTACTTCATCAAAGAACTCAATCAGGTTAGTCAGACACGATTTACCTTTAACAAATCCATACTGGCTGCCCCTTATTAACCCATGCTTCTCCAAGTGAGAATTAATTTTGTCCTTGACAATGGTCTCTAGTCGTTCACGCACCACTGACATTAGACTGTTTGGCCTGTAGTTACCAGGTTTATCCCTCTCCCCTTTTTTAAACAGGGTGTAACATTTGCAATCCTCCATCCTCTGGCACCACTCCCATATATCTGAGGGAAATTGAAAGATTGTGGTCAGAGCTTCTGCTATCTCCACCCTAGCTTCCCTCAGCAATCTAGGATGCATCGCATCTGGACCGGGTGACTTGTTAACTTTGAGTGATGACAACCTATTGAGCACCTCCTTTCTATCTATTTTTATCCAATTTCTCTACTCCCCTTCCTCTACTGCGACATTAACTTCATCCTCTTCTTTTGTGAAGACAGATGCTAAGTACTCATTCAGTACCTCAGCCACACCCTCTGCCTCCGTATGATGAGCTCCTATTTGGTCCCTAATCGGCCCCACCATTCCTTTAACTATCCTTTTACTTTTCATATGTTTATAGAAGATTTTTGGGTTCTCTTTTATGTTACCCGCTAATCTTTTCTCATTGTCTCTTTGCCCTTATATCCTGTTTCAATTTCCCCGCACTCTCTATATTCTGCCTGGATTTTGACTGTATTCTGTACCTGACATTTGTCATAAACCTCCTTTTTCTGTTTTATTCGAACCTCGATATCCTTTGTCATCGGGAGCTCTAGCTTTGGACGCTCCATCTTTCCTCCTTATGGGAATATGCTTGGTTTGTACCCAAACTATCTCAGCCTTGAAGGCCTGCCATTGGTCATTCACTGTTTTCCTGGACAATCTTTGTTTCCAGTCCACCTGTGCTCGATCTCTTCTCAAATCACGGAAATTGGCTCTCTTCCAGCTGGGTATTTTCACCGTTGATTTTTCTTTGTCCCTTTCCATAACTACTTTAAACCTAATGATATTGTGATCACTGTTAACCAGATCCCTCCTGCCCCAGAACCGATGAGAGACCCTTTAAATGTTCTGACTTTGCAAACAGGTTTCAGAGTTCATCCAACCTGCTGAGTCACCAGCGAGTTCACACAGATCCTCAAAGATAGGAAGATGTTTTAGAAAGGCTGGTGGCACTAAAAGTTCGCAGCCATCTCAGAGTAGTGACCCTTTAATTACAATCTCACAGAACAAGAAGAATCACTGTCCCTTTAACTCCCACAAATCCCTGTGTGGAGGAGAGGGGGAGACACAGTCTGTCCCAGTAACTGTCGCAGAACAGAATTAGTGACCCTGTCCTATAAGGGCTTGACCCTCCCCACTCCCTGCTTTTCCTCAAGTGTCTCATCCTTAAAATTCTCATTCTTGTTTTCAAATCCCTCCGTGGCCTCGCCCCTCCCTATCCCTGTAATTTCTTTCAGCCCCTACAACCTTCTGAAATATTAGCGCCTCTATAATTCTGGCCTCTTGAGCATCCCCGATTTTAATCGCTCCAGCATTGGTGGCTGTGCCTTCAGTTGCCTGGGCCCAAAGCTCTGGAATTCCTTCCCTAAACCTCTCCATCTCTCTACCTCTCTCTCCTTCTTTAAGATGCTCCTTAAAACCTACTTCTTTGACCAAGCTTTTGGTAATCTGCCCGAATATCTTCTTATGTGGCTTGGTGTCAATTTTTGCTTTATAACGCTCCTGTGAAGAGACTTGGGAAGTTTCACTACATTAAAGGCGCTTTATAAATACAAGTGGTTGTTGTTGTTTCCTGAAGCTAATAATAAATTCCCCAGAGGGAAAGAAACTTGTACTTTTACTCCCAAATATTAAAAAGTTTGTTCCACAGAAGCACGAGGTTTATCTGCTTTTATTCATGAATTTAAAAAGACTCTATTAAAACCTGAGCCAGTGTGTTGTGAGACAAAGAGCCTTGTGTCCAATAAGGGGAATAAAGGCCCACAGCCTCCCCTGGCCCCGGGCCCTGAACAAGGGACTGGAGAAACTCGCTGCCCTGCGGATCAGACAATCAGCCGGCGCTAGTCCCGCCCCTCGGGCTCCCTGATTGGTTGGAGGACCCGCCACCTGCTCGCTCCTCCAGCCCCGCCCCACTCGCTCCCTATTGGTCGGAAGCTCCCGTCAATCAGGCCGTGGCCAGGGTCACGTGTCGCTGATGCGATGACGTCAGAGACCGCGGGCCCAGGTCACGTGTCGCTGAGGAATTCTGACCCGCTCCGCGAGGCTGAATCCGCTCCGTTCGCTTCCCGGGACCCTCGGACTCCCAGGTTTGTGTTTATCGTCATTTATTTCCCCGTCTCTCTCCGCTCGTCCGTTCAGCTGAGAAAACTCGCTTTCCGCCGGTAATTCCGACTCTTTAACCGTTAACGACCGTTACGCAGTGTGTCGCCCCCGAGCATGCGCACTAGCAGCTGGTCCTGGGACTCTGCCCCTGAGCATGCCCACTAGCAGCTGGTCCTGGGACTCTGCTGTCCCTGAGCATGCCCACTAGCAGCTGGTCCTGGGACTCTGCTTCCCCTGAGCATGCCCACTAGCAGCTGATCCTGGGGCTCTGCCCCCGAGCATGCGCACTAGCAGCTGGTCCTGGGACTCTGCCCCTGAGCATGCCCACTAGCAGCTGGTCCTGGGACTCTGCTGCCCCCTGAGCATGCCCACTAGCAGCTGGTTCTGGGACTCTGCTGACCCTGAGCATGCCCACTAGCAGCTGGTCCTGGCACTCTGCCCATGAGCATGCGCACTAGCAGCTGGTCCTGGGACTCTGCCCCCGAGCATGCGCACTAGCAGCTGGTTCTGGGACTCTGGGCCCCTGAGCATGCCCACTAGCAGCTGGTTCTGGGACTCTGGGCCCCTGAGCATGCACACTAGCGGCTGGTCCTGGGACTCTGCTGCCCCTGAACATAAGAAATAGGAGCAGGTGTAGGCCAATCGGCCCCGCTCCGCCATTCAATAAGATCGTGGCTGATCTGATCCTAACCTCGAATCTACTTTCACTCTCCATCCCACCCGAACCCATGTGATCTCCCGGGAGAGGCGAAAAACCAGTTTAAAAAAACCCAATGGCCAATTTGGGAGAAAAAATCTGGGAAATTCCTCTCCGACCCATCTAGGCAATCGAAACTCGTCCAGGAGATCACTCTGTCCCTGTATTTCCTGCAGTACTCACCTTCTGTAAAAGGTGATCTCCACCCCAGCCAGGAACAGGCCCAATTTACTCTTGAAGGTCCCCTAGCTGGCAACCTGTTCCCGAGGTCTCCACTATCCCTGTGACTAGAACCATCTCCTGAAATCTAACACAGAATTAGAACACAAGAAGTAGGAGGAGGACCAGGCTACACGCCCCCTGGGCCCACTCCGCCACCCACAGGGCCATGACTGATCCGAACCTAGACTCATGTCCAATTTCCTGCCCGCTCCCCGTAACCCCTAATTCCCTTTACTTCGAGGAAACTGTCTATTTCTGTTTTAAATTTATTTAATGATGTAGCTTCCACAGCTTTCTGGGGCAGCAAATTCCACAGACCTACTACCCTCTGAGTGAAGAAGTTTCTCCTCATCTCAGTTTTGAAAGAGCAGCCCCTTATTCTAAGATTATGCCCCCTAGTTCTAGTTTCACCCATCATTGGGAACATCCTCACCGCATCCACCCGATCAAGCCCCTTCACAATCTTATATGTTTCAATAAGATCGCCTCTCATTCTTCTGAACTCCAATGAGTAGAGTCCCAATCTACTCAACCTCTCCTCATATGTCCACCCCCTCATCCCCAGGATTAACCGAGTGAACCTTCTTTGTACTGCCTCGAGAGCAAGTATGTCTTTTCTTAAGTATGGACACCAAAACTGTATGCAGTATTCCAGGTGCGGTCTCACCAATACCTTGTACAACTGAAGCAATACCTCCCTGTTTTTATATTCTATCCCCCTAGCAATAAAAGCCAACATTCCATTGGCCGCCTTAATCACTTGCTGCACCTGCATACTAACCTTTTGAGTTTCGTGCACCAGGACCCCCAGATCCCTTTGTACTTCAGTACTTTCCAGTTTCTTGCCAGTAAGATAATAACTTGCTCTATGATTTTTCCTGCCAAAGTGCATAACCTCACACTTTCCAGTATTGTATTCCATCTGCCAAATTTCTGCTCACTCACTTAGCCTGTCTATGTCACTGCTTTCCCTCCCATCTTTGTATCATCTGCAAACTTTGATATGTTACACTCGGTCCCTTCCTCCAAATCGTTAATATAGATTGTAAAGAGTTGGGGACCCAGCACTGACCTCTGCGGAACACCACTAGTTACTGATTGCCAGTCTGAGAATGAACCATTTATCCCACTCTCTGCTTTCTGTTAGAGAGCCAATCCTCCACCCACGCCAGAATGTTACCCCCAATCCCGTGATTTTTTATCTTGAGCAATAATCTTTTGTGTGGCACCTTATCAAATGCCTTTTGGAAGTCTAAATGCACTACGTCCACTGGTTCCCCTTTATCCACCCTGTATGTTACTGTGACAGGGGTTTCCATGGCGAGTGCAACTCGCTCTCGAGGGACTTGACCAGGGGCCCTTTATTTTTGGGTCCACCCCTTCTTCGAGTTACACAGGACAAACCTGACTCAACCGTCTCTTACCGAGACTTTTACCGAGACTCCAGTGTGGTCGCTGCCCTCCAGCGTGGATTACCGAGACTCCAGTGTGGTCGCTGCCCTCCAACACGGATTACCGAGACTCCAGTCTCGTCGCTGCCCTCCAACGCGGATTACCGAGACTCCAGTGTGGTCGCTGCCCTCCAACGCGGATTACCGAGACTCCAGTGTGGTCGCTGCCCTCCAACACGGATTACCGAGACTCCAGTCTCGTCGCTGCCCTCCAACGCGGATTACCGAGACTCCAGTCTCGTCGCTGCCCTCCAACACGGATTACCGAGACTCCAGTGTGGTCGCTGCCCTCCAACACGGATTACCGAGACTCCAGTCTCGTCGCTGCCCTCCAACGCGGATTACCGAGACTCCAGTGTGGTCGCTGCCCTCCAACGCGGATTACCGAGACTCCAGTCTCGTTGCTGCCCTCCAACGCGGATTACCGAGACTCCAGTCTCGTCGCTGCCCTCCAACGCGGATTACCGAGGCTCCAGTCTCGTCGCTGCCCTCCAACACGGATTACCGAGACTCCAGTGTGGCCGCTGCCCTCCAACGCGGATTACCGAGACTCCAGTGTGGTCGCTGCCCTCCAACGCGGATTACCGAGACTCCAGTCTCGTCGCTGCCCTACAACGCAGATTACCGAGACTCCAGTCTCGTCGCTGCCCTCCAACGCGGATTACCGAGACTCCAGTCTCGTTGCTGCCCTCCAACGCGGATTACCGAGACTCCAGTGTGGTCGCTGCCCTCCAGCGCGGATTACCGAGACTCCAGTGTGGTCGCTGCCCTCCAACACGGATTACCGAGACTCCAGTCTCGTCGCTGCCCTCCAACACGGATTACCGAGACTCCAGTGTGGTCGCTGCCCTCCAACACGGATTACCGAGACTCCAGTCTCGTCGCTGCCCCACAACGCGGATTACCGAGACTCCAGTGTGGTCGCTGCCCTCCAACACGGATTACCGAAACTCCAGTGTGGTCGCTGCCCTCCAACGCGGATTACCGAGACTCCAGTCTCGTCGCTGCCCTCCAATGCGGATTACCGAGACGCTAGTGTGGTCGCTGCCCTCCAACGCGGATTACCGAGACTCCAGTCTCGTCGCTGCCCTCCAACGTGGATTACCGAGACTCCAGTCTCGTCGCTGCCCTCCAACATGGATTACCGAGACTCCAGTCTCGTCGCTGCCCTCCAACGTGGATTACCGAGACTCGAGTCTCGTCGCTGCTCTCCAACGCGGATTACCGAGACTCCAGTCTCGTTGCTGCCCTCCAACGCGGATTACCGAGACTCCAGTCTCGTCGCTGCCCTCCAACATGGATTACCGAGACTCCAGTGTGGTTGCTGCGCTCCAACGCGGATTACCGAGACTCCAGTGTGGTCGCTGCCCTCCAACACGGATTACCGAGACTCCAGTGTGGTCGCTGCCCTCCAACACGGATTACCGAGACTCCAGTGTGGTCGCTGCCCTCCAACACGGATTACCGAGACTCCAGTGTGGTCGCTGCCCCCCAACGCGGATTACCGAGACTCCAGTCTCGTCGCTGCCCTCCAACACGGATTACCGAGACTCCAGTCTCGTCGCTGCCCCACAACGCGGATTACCGAGACTCCAGTGTGGTCGCTGCCCTCCAACGCGGATTACCGAGACTCCAGTCTCGTCGCTGCCCTCCAACACGGATTACCGAGACTCCAGTGTGGTCGCTGCCCTCCAACGCGGATTACCGAGACTCCAGTCTCGTCGCTGCCCTCCAACATGGATTACCGAGACTCCAGTGTGGTCGCTGCCCTCCAACACGGATTACCGAGACGCCAGTGTGGTCGCTGCCCTCCAACACGGATTACCGAAACTCCAGTGTGGTCGCTGCCCTCCAACGCGGATTACCGAGACTCCAGTCTTGTCGCTGCCCTCCAACGCGGATTACCGAGACTCCAGTCTCGTTGCTGCCCTCCAACGCGGATTACCGAGACTCCAGTCTCGTCGCTGCCCTCCAACATGGATTACCGAGACTCCAGTGTGGTCGCTGCCCTCCAACACGGATTACCGAGACTCCGGTGTGGTCGCTGCCCTCCAACACGGATTACCGAGACTCCAGTGTGGTCGCTGCCCTCCAACACGGATTACCAAGACTCCAGTCTCATCGCTGCCCTCCAACACGGATTACCGAGACTCCAGTCTCGTCGCTGCCCCCCAACGCAGATTACCGAGACTCCAGTGTGGTCGCTGCCCTCCAACACGGATTACCGAGACTCCAGTCTCGTCGCTGCCCTCCAACACGGATTACCGAGACTCCAGTGTGGTCGCTGCCCTCCAACGCGAATTACCGAGACTCCAGTCTCGTCGCTGCCCTCCAACACGGATTACCGAGACTCCAGTGTGGTCGCTGCCCTCCAACATGGATTACCGAGACTCCAGTCTCGTCGCTGCCCTCCAACACGGATTACCGAGACTCCACTGTGGTCGCTGCCCTCCAACGCGGATTACCGAGACTCCAGTCTCGTCGCTGCCCTCCAACACGGATTACCAAGACTCCAGTGTGGTCGCTGCCCTCCAACATGGATTACCGAGACTCCAGTCTCGTCGCTGCCCTCCAACACGGATTACCGAGACTCCAGTCTCGTCGCTGCCCCCCAACGTGGATTACCGAGACTCCAGTGTGGTCGCTGCCCTCCAACACTGATTACCGAGACTCCGGTGTGGTCGCTGCCCTCCAACACTGATTACCGAGACTCCGGTGTGGTCGCTGCCCTCCAACACTGATTACCGAGACTCCGGTGTGGTCGCTGCCCTCCAACGCGGATTACTGAGACTCCAGTGTGGTCGCTGCCCAACCAACGCGGATTACCGAGACTCCAGTCTCGTCGCTGCCCTCCAACGCGGATTACCGAGACTCCAGTCTTGTCGCTGCCCTCCAACGCGGATTACCGAGACTCCAGTCTCGTCACTGCCCTCCAACATGGACCAAGCTACGTCCTACCTGGAACCTGCAATCCAATATCCCACTTCTGACACCAACTGCCAGATTCGAATTTTTGGAGCAAAATCACACGGAGAGACGGAACTGCTGACAAAGTTAAAGTTTATTAGAAAATGGCCGGAAGGCCTTGTGCACAAGGGAGAGGAGGGAGCCTCCTCAGACTCGCACCTGTCTCCAAAGGAAATACAGCATACAAGCATTAATATACCTTTCAATAAGCAAAAGTAGGCGTACACATACAAACAGCGTCACTACTGTTGCTCCCTTATTGGTTGGCGTGATTAGTCACTCAATGTCGGGAGCCGCCCTGAAGTGTTCTGACATACAGCATAACATCTAGTTTCTAGCTTCTGTGAGCAAGGTCGCTTAATTCTTGAGATGATAAACAATGTCAGCTTTTGGTTGCGAGCAGACATTACAAAGGAAGATAAGGTGTTTGAGGCAGAGATAGAAATGGCTGACTCCCTATGAATTTCAGTTTCCCTTATCTCTCAGAAAGCCAGCTGTATTAAACACTGCTTCTGTAACACTGATAACAACAAAGACAGAGACTAAGAGTCCAGTAAATATGCTGTTTCTACAGTACTTAGTTAAAGAGGGTTAATATGATGGTCAAGTATCCCATCATGCTTCGCAGCTACCTAAATGCTACATGTTCGTTTTATATATATTTCCTAATACGTGAAGCTAAACATTCTTTGAATATGGTTTCTAGTACTACAGCCCTCCCTACAGCTTTGGATAATATATTTAAAGGCTAGAGGATTCAGGCTTTGATTCACAGGCCTATTTTTGCAATCCAACACTGTAAATACTCAGCAGGCCAGGCAGCATCTGTGGAGAGAGAAACAGAGTTAACGTTTCAGGCCTGGGACCCTTCATCAGAACTGGAAAAAGCTGGAGATGTAACAGATATTACTAAGGTAAGAGGCAGGAACGTTATCCTGGGTGGATCTGAAACACGAAGGGTGGAAGTTCAGTTGGAATCCACGTGGAATAAGTTGGAACCGGAGACAGTTGCTGAGGAAAGAGATGTGGCTGTAAAACTGAGTCTTGGAAAATGTGTTGCAAATGGGGATGGCAAAATCATACAGCATGAAAAATGGGAGCAGAGGTTAAAGTTTGAAATTGTTGAACTCACTGTTGAGTCCAGAAGGCTGTAAAGTGCCTAATCGAAAGATGAGGTGCTGTTCCTCGAGCTTTATTTATTCACTATTTATACAGAATATTAATCTCCAGCACAGATACAGGGGTTATTAAGATCAGCAGAAACAAACCATAACTACTGGAATGAACATGGTTCAGTCCTCAATCCGATCACAGTAAATCATGTTCCATTCATTAATCTGGTCTTTCAATGGGGGCCTTTACCCAGCACTCCCCACGGTGGAGCATGTGCCATACCCAGACTACAGGAGCCCAGCGCGCAGGCGCGGGAGGGGACAGTATATTGAGCATGCGCAGTGCACTCCTGGAGAAGGACGGAGAGGAGCTGAAGCCAGGAGCGCGATGGTGGAGTGGGTAAGAATCACGACAGAGGGGAGTAATGGACCGGTAGGTGGGTGGGGAGACTTGATAAACAACTTGTGCAGGAGGCAAGCCCTGAATAATAACCTGAAGATCCCGTGTTTGCAGTTGCGGGGATTTCTTCCCCTTACAGGCCCAGGTTAACGGCAGCCATCTTTGTAAAGGAGGGCGGAAAGTTTCACTGCGACGTCACCCTATGCCTGAGACAAAGAGCCTTGTGTCCAATAAGGGGAATAAAGGCCCACAGCCTCCCCTGGCCCCGGGCCCTGAACAAGGGACTGGAGAAACTCGCTGCCCTGTGGATCAGACAATCAGCCGGCACTAGTCCCGCCCCTTGGGCTCCCCGATTGGTTGGAGGACCTGCCGCCGGCTCGCTCCTCCAGTCCTGCCCCGCTCGCTCCCTATTGGTCGGAAGCTCCCGTCAATCAGGCCGCGGATCCGGGTCACGTGTCCCCGAGGAGATCACGTGAACCGTCCAAATGACGCCGCTCGGTCCGGGGCCTCCCGGACTCTCAGGTTTTTCTATTTCTCTTTATTCTTTCCCGATCCACACCTCCCCCCACCCCGCGCGATTCTCCACCCAATCGGAGCGGAGAAAACTCACTTTGCGTCACCGATCGCGACTCTGGAACCGACACCAAGGCCTTTCCCCGGAATGCCCCGCGCCGACTCCGTCCGGCAGGATCGGAGTGTGCAGGCGCAGCTCTGAGTGGGGGAGGGGGGTTAGTCTCCTCTGGGCATGAGCGGTTACCGGGAGGGGGGCGCTGTGCCGGACTCGGCCCAAACTGTCCCGTGTGCGCAGGCGCGATCTCTCGTCTGTCAATCAACCATCAGCCAGAAGCTTTTCTATAGCGACTTTCACCACCACCACCGGACGACCCAAAGCGCTTTACACTCAATGAAGTACTTTTTGAAGTGTAGTCGCTGTTATAATGTAAACATAGAAACATAGAAGATAGGAGCAGGAGTAGGCCATTCAGCCCCTCGAGCCTGCTCCGCCATTCAATGAGATCATGGCTGATCACCCAAATTCAGTACCCGGTCCCTGCTTTCTACCCATATCCCTTGATCCCTTTAGCCTTAAGAAATATATCCAACTCCTTGAATATATTTAATGAACTGGCCTCCACCGCCCTCTGTGGCAGAGAATTCCACACGTTCACCACTCTCTGGGTGAAGAAATTCCTCCTCATCTCTGTCCTAAATGGCTTACCTCTTATCCTTAGACTGTGACCCCTGGTTCTGGTGTAGGAACCATGGAAGTCAATAAGCGCACAGCAAGCTCCCACAAACAGCAATGTGATAATGACCAGATAATCTATCTTTTAGTTGTATTAATTGAGGGATAAACATTGACTAGGGCTCCAGGGATAATTCCCCTGCTCTTTCCCACATTACAACAGTGACTACACTCTAAAAGTACCTCATTGGCTGTAAAGCACTTCAAGACATCTGCTGGTCATGAAAGGCACTATATAAATGCAAGTCTTTCTTTCTCGAAATAGTGCCATGGGATCTTTTATATCCACCTGAGAGAGCAGACAGGGCCTCAGTTTAACATCTCATCCAAAAATCGGCACCTCCAACAGTGCAGCACTCCCTCAGCACTGCACTGGAGTGTCAGCCTAGATTTTTGTGCTCAAGTCTCTGGGCTGGGACTTGAACCCACAACTTTTTGATTCAGAGGCGAGAGTGCTACCCACTGAGCCACTGGCTGACACTAACGAACAAGTAGTTCTGACGAAAGGTCATCGACCTGAAACGTTAACTCTGTTTCTGTCTCCACAGATGCTGCCTGACCTGCTGAGTATTTCCAGCATTTTCTGTTTTTGTTAAAGAAACGAGGGAGTGATTGCTGACAGGAAGAATGTTGGGTCGTCCTGCGCATGTGCACCTCACTGGCGGTTGAAGCAAAACACCAACTCGCCCCCACCTGAGCCGCGCACGCGTACCAGATGTTGCGGCTCCGCATGCACGCCCGGTGTTCCAACCGCAGGGTTTTGTGTGCTGAGCATGCGCGTTGCAGAGCGATCGGGACAGGCGATTGTGGAGCAGGAGGGAGAGCGCGGGGGCCATGAGCACATGCACGGGACTCAGCGTCAACAGAGCGCTTTCTGGAGTGCTGGGGCTTGTGGGTATTATAGCCACCATTACTGCTGATCCTTTCAACCAACCTGTGCAGAAGCTGGAGCCTGACAATCAGCTTCACTGCCCCTAGGTTCGGAAAGGGGAAAATTAAACAACAGTTTGCCTCTGATCCTTTTCTGATCTCAATTTACAGGGTTATAGAAGTGGAGCAGTTACAGGTGGGAAGCTCAGACAAAACATCACGTTAAGATCTGACAGAGTCACTGGATTCATCCGGACCTGAATATCATCGGCCTTTGCACATGGAAGGAGAAAGCAGTGATCGCAGCGATGACAAACCGCACACGTGTTCGGTGTGTGGACGCGGATTCAGCCGATTGCCTGACCTGGCTTGACACATGCACTGTCACACCGGGGAGAAACCGGGTAAAGGTGGGGACGGCGGGAAGGGATTCAGTTCCCCATCTGCAATAGAAGTTCATTGGCGCAGTCGCACCAGGGACAGTCTGTTCATTTGCTCCGTGTGTGGAAAGGGATTTGTTTGTTCATCCCACCTGCAAACACACCAGCGAGTTCACACCGATGAGAGACCATTTCAATGTTCTGACTGTGGGAAGAGCTTTAAAAGCCCCCGGGAGCTCAAGCAACACCAGCAAGTTCACACTGGGGAGAGGCCGTTCACCTGCTCCGATTGTGAGAAGGGATTCACTCGGACAGCCAACCTGCAGAGACACCAGTGACTCCACACTGGGGAGAGGCCATTCACCTGCTCCATGTGTGGGAAGGGATTCAGTGAGTCATCCAACCTGCAGACACACCAGCTTGTTCACACTGATGAGAGACCCTTTAAATGTTCTGACTGTGGGAAGAGCTTTAAAAGCCCCCAGGACCTGAAGGGACACTGGCTCCTACACACTAGGGAGAGACCGTTCACCTGCTCCGTGTGTGGGAAGGGATTCGCTCGGTCCTCCACCCTCCTTTCACACCAGCTTGTTCACACTGATGAGAGGCCGTTTAACTGTCTTGACTGTGGGAAGCGTTTTAATAGCCCTGGGGATCTGAAGGGACACCAGCTTGTTCACACTACGGAAAGGCTGTTCACCTGCTCCGTGTGTGGGAAGGGATTCTTGAAGTCATCCCACCTGCTGAGACACCAGTTTGTTCACACTGATGAGAGGCCGTTTAACTGTCTTGACTGTGGGAAGAGCTTTAAAAGCCCTGGTGAGCTGAAGGGACACCAGCGAGTTCACACTAACGAGAGACCCTTTAAATGTTCTGAGTGTGGGAAGAGTTTTAAAATCCCCCGGGAGCTCAAGCAACACCAGCGAGTTCACACTGGGGAGAGCGTGTTCACCTGCTCCATGTGTGGGAAGGGATTCACTGTGTCACCCGCCCTCCTGTCACACCAGCTTGTTCACACTGACGAGAGACCCTTTAAATGTTATGACTGGGAAGAGCTTTAAAAGCTCGAAGAGCCTTAAGAGTCACCAGCATCTTCACACTGACCTTCGAATCTAACAGCACAGAAAGAGGTGATTCGGCCCATCGTGTCTGTGCCGGCTCTTTGAAAGAGCTGTCCAATTTAGTCCCAAACCCCAGCTTTAGCCCCAGAACTCTGCAAACTGGTCCTCTTCAAGTACACATCCAATTACCATTTGAAAGTTCCTGTGGAACCTGATTCCAGCATCCTTTCAGATGGTGCATTCCAGATCTTAACAACCCTCTGTGTGAAAACAATTCTCCTCATTTCCCCTCTAGTTCTTTTAGCAACTATTTTAAATCTGTGACCTTTGGTTACCGACCCACTTGCCAGGGTGAACAGTTTCTCCCTACTTACTCAATCAAAACCCCTCATCATTTTGAATACCTCTATCAGGTCTCTTAACGTTCTCTGCTCTAAGGGGAACAATCCCAGCTTCTCCACATAACTGAAGTCCCTCATCCCTGGTACCATCCTGGTCAACCTCCTCTGCACCCTCTCCAAGGCCTTGACATCCTTCCTAAAGTGTGGTGCCCAGAACTGTACACAAGACTCCAGCTGAGGCCAGAACCCTGCAGCTCAACAAATCCGTGGTTAGACCACACCTGGAGTACTGAGAGCAGTTCTGGGCACCACACCTTAGGAAGGATATATTGGCCTTGGAGGGAGTGCAGCGTAGGTTTACCAAAATGATACCCGGACTTCAAGGGTTAAGTTACGGGGAGAGATTACACAAATTAGGGTTGTATTCCCTGGAATTTAGAAGGTTAAGGTGTGATCCGATCGAAGTTTTCAGGATATTAAGGGGAACAGATAGGGTAGATAGAGGGGAACTATTTCCGCTGGTTGGGGATTCTAGTACTGGGGGCATGGTCTAAAAATTAGAGCCAGACCTTTCAGGAGTGAAATTAGGAAACACTTCTACACACAAAGGGTGGTAGAAGTTTGGAACTCTCTTCCACAAACGGCAATTGATACGAGATCAATTGTTAGTTTTAAATCTGAGATTGATAGGTTTTTGTTACCCAAAGGTATTAAGGGATATGGGCCAAAGGCGGGTGTATGGAGTTAGGTCGCAGATCAGCCATGATCTCATTGAATGGCGGAACAGGCTCGAGGGGCTGAATGGCCTCCTCCTGTCCTATGTTCCTAACTAGTGATTTGTAAAGGTTTAGTGTAACTTCCTTGTTTTTGTATTCAATGGCCCTATTTACAAAGCCAAGTATCCCGTACGCTTTCTGAACCGCCTCACCAACTTGCCGCGGCACTTTCAAAGATTTGTGAATATGGACCCCCAGGTCCCTCTGCTCTTGCACCCCCTCAAAATAGTCCCATTTAGATTATACGGCCTCTCCCTGTTGTTTCTCCCAAAGTGCATCAATTCACACTTATCCTCATTTAATTTCATCTGCCTTGTGTCTGCTCATTTCACAGTCTGTCTCTGTCCTTCTGAAATCTGCTACTACTATGCTCACTATTTACTACGTTGCCAAGTTTTGTATCATCCGTAAACTTTGAAATTTTACACCTATACCCAAGTCCAGGTCAGTTATATATAACAAGAAAAGCAATGGTCCTAATCCTGACCCCTGGGGGAACCCACTGCAGACTTCCCTCCAGTCAGAAAAACATCCCTCAGCACTGCTCACTGTCTCCTCTCCCTTAGCCAATTATACCCAAATTACCATCAGCCCTTTAATTCCCTGTGCTTCTATTTTCCGACTAAGTCTCTTATGTGGTACTTTATCAAATGCCTTTAGAAAGTCCATGTATACAACATCTGCTGCACGACCTTCATCAACCCTCTGTTACTTCATCAAAGAACTCAATCAGGTTAGTCAGACACGATTTACCTTTAACAAATCCATACTGGCTGCCCCTTATTAACCCATGCTTCTCCAAGTGAGAATTTTGTACTTGACAATGGTCTCTAGTCATTCACCCATCACTGACATTAGGCTGATTGGCCTGTAGTTACCAGGTTTATCCCTCTCCCCTTTTTTAAACAGGGGTGTAACATTTGCAATCCTCCAGTCCTCTGGCACCACTCCCATATATCTGAGGGAGATTGAAAGATTGTGGTCGGAGCTTCTGTTATCTCCACCCTAACTTCCCTCAGCAATCTAGGATGCATCCCATCTGGACCGGGTGACTTGTTAACTTTGAGTGATGACAACCTATTTAGCACCTCCTTTCAATCTATTTTTATCCAATTTCTCTACTCCCCCCTCCTCTACTGTGACATTAACTTCATCCTCTTCTTTTGTGAAGACAGATGCTAAGTACTCATTCAGTACCTCAGCCACGCCCTCTGCCTCCGTATGATGGGCTCCTGTTTGGTCCATAATCGGCCCCACCATTCCTTTAACTATCCTTTTACTTTTCATACGTTTATAGAAGATTTTTGGGTTCTCTTTTATGTTACCCGCCAATCTTTTCTCATATTGTCTCTTTGCCCTTCTTACATCCTGTTTCAATTTCCCCCGCACTCTCTGTATTCTGCCTCGTTTTTAACTGTATTCTGTACCTGACATTTGTCATAAACCTCCTTTTTCTGTTTTATTCTAACCTCGATATCCTTTGTCATCGGGAGCTCGAGCTTTGGACACTCCATCTTTCCTCCTTACGGGAATATGCTTGGTTTGTACCCGAACTATCTCAGCCCTGAAGGCCTGCAATTTGTCATTCACTGTTTTCCTGGACAATCTTTGTTTCCAGTCCACCTGAGCTCGATCCCTTCTCAAATCACTGAAATTGGCTCTCTTCCAGCTGGGTATTTTCACCGTTGATTTTTCTTTGTCCCTTTCCATAACTACTTTAAACCTAATGATATTGTGATCACTGTTAACCAGATCCCTCCTGCCCCAGAACCAATGAGAGACCCTTTAAATGTTCTGACTGTGCAAAGAGGTTTCAAAGGTTATCCAACCTGCTGAGTCACCAGCGAGTTCACACAGATCTTCAAAAAAGGAAGATGTTTTAGAAAGGCTGGTGACACTAAAAGTTCGCAGCGATCTCAGAGTAGTGACCCTTTAATTACAATCTCTCAGAACAAGAAGAATTACTGTCCCTTTAACTACCACAAATCCCTGTGTGGAGGAGAGGGGGAGATAGTCTGTCCCAGTAACTCGCAGAACAGAATTAACGACCCTGTCCCATAAGAGCTTGACCCTCCCCCACTCCCTGCTTTTCCTCAAGTGTCTCATCCTTAAAATTCTCATCCTTGTTTTCAAATCCCTCCGTGGCCTCGCCCCTCCCTATCTCTGTAATTTCTTTCAGCCCCTACAACCCCCTGAGATATTTGCGCTCCTCTAATTCCGGCCTCTTGAGCATCCCCGATTTTAATCGCTCCACCATTGGTGGCCGTGCCTTCAGTTGCCTGGGCCCTAAGCTCTGGAATTCCTTCCCTAAACCTCTCCATCTCTCTGCCTCTCTCTCCTTCTTTAAGATGCTCCTTAAAACCTACTTCTTTGACGAAGCTTTTGGTCATCTGCCCGAATATCTCCTTATGTGGCTCGATGTCAAATTTTGTTTTATAACGATGCTGTGAAGAGCCTTGGGACGTTTTACTACATTAAAGGCGCTTTATAAATACAAGTGGTTGTTGTTGTTTCCTGAAACTAATAACAAATTCCCCAGAGGGAAAGAAACTTGTACTTTTACTCCCAAATATTAAAAAGTTTGTTCTACAGAAGCACGGGTTTTATCTGCTCTTATTGATTAATTTAAAAAGTCTGTATTAAAACCTGAGCCAGTGTGTTGTGAGACAAAGAGCCTTGTGTCCAATAAGGGGAATAAAGGCCCACAGCCTCCCCTGGCCCCGGGCCCTGAACAAGGGACTGGAGAAACTCGCTGCCCTGCGGATCAGACAATCATCCGGCGCTAGTCCCGCCCCTCGGGCTTCCCGATTGGTTGGAGCACCCGCCGCCGGCTCGCTCCTCCAGCCCCGCCCTGCTCGCTCCCTATTGGTCGGAAGCTCCCGTCAATCAGGCCACGGGCCCAGGTCACGTGTCCCTCGCCGGGCGGAGCTGCAGGTCTGCGGGAGCGGGGTCGGGAGATTGATAAACTGCGGGTAGGCCGCGCCGCAGGGTTTATAAAGTTGGAGAATGGCCTCAGGCCCGAATGAGATCCAGTGGCCCAATCTGTGTTCCGCCGGACGGCAACGGTGAGGCTTTTTCTCGGTGACAGGCCCGGGTTATGCGCCGCCATCTTGGTGGAGGAAAGACGGATCGGTTCCCCCTGCAGCACGGCGCATGCGCGGCCATCTTCTCTCCTGAGGCGGTCCCTGGGAGCGAGGATGAAGCGCTTCCGCTAACAGTGGGTTGTCAGGTGACTGATGAGCGCAGCACCAGGAAACCCGGACAGGAGAAACCACAACTGGATCGACAGCAGAGCCACCAATCCAGAGCCGGCTTGTATCAGGGTGGGCACTGGATTCGGAAGTCGGTCCCTGGCCGCCTGTGTAGGTCCTTTTGTTGCTTCAGTTTGAGCTGGAGTGGAGATGGAGGAGAAGCTGCTGGGCTTAACCTCCAGTACTTCTGAGCCCAGGAGGACCCAACAATTTTCAATGTGGGACTGTCAAGGGAGGTGGATCCTGGGGGAGATTAGGTTGTTAAACAGACACTGTCCCTACAATGTAAAAGAGTATTGCTTTAGGAACAAGCATTTCTGTAGAGGCTTTTAATCTATTTTACATATGCAGATTTTTTTATTAATTCTAGAGATGTGGGTGTCACTGGATGGCCCAGCATTTATTACCTATCCCTAGTTGCCCTGGAGAAGGTGGTGGTGGCCTTCTTTAAACACTGCAGTCCGTGTGGTGAAGGTGCTCCCACAGTGCTGTTAGGGACGGAGTTCCAGGATTTTGACCCAGTGACAATGAAGGAATAACAATATATGTATATGCCTAAGTCAGGATGGTGTGTGACTTGCAGATGATGGTGTTCCCATGCACCTGCTGCCCTTTTCCTTCTAGGCGGTAGAAGTCGTGGGACAGGTAGGGTGGCAGGTTCCCTTCCATAAGAACACAAGAATTAGGAGCAGGAGTACGCCATACGGCCCCTCAAGCCTGCTCCGCCATTCATTAAGGTCATGGCTGATCTTCGACCTCAGCTTGACTTTCCCGCCTGATCCCCATATCCCTGAGGGATGTTAGTGAACCAGTTGGGATTTTACAACAATCCGGCAGCTTTCATCGTTACTTTTTTTCTAGTACCGGCCCCACAAATTCCCAGACTCATTGAGCTCAATTTCACAACCTGTCTTTTGTGTTTTTGTGGGTTCTCTCACGCTCCCTTTTTCTTGTTTTATATTCATTTTACAGGGTATTCGAAGGGAAGGATTTGTAGACAGGATATTTAACTCAAACATCACATCAAGATCTGACAGAGTCACTCTATTCATCGGGACCTGGATATCATCAAACATAACATGGAAGCAAAAAGCACCGTTCACAGCGGGGAGAAACCGTACACGTGTTCTGTGTGTGGCCGAGGAGTCAGTCGATCCTCTGGCCTGGCGAAACACAAGCGCAGTCACACCGGGGAGAAACCATGGAAATGTAGGGACTGTGGGAAAGGATTTGATTACCCGTATCAGCTGGAAACTCATCGACGCAGTCGCACCGGGGAGAGACCGTTCACCTGCTCAGTGTGTGGGAATGGATTCACTCAGTGATGTGCCTTCAATAACCACAAAACTAGAAGTTATAGACTTTAACAAGTTGGCTTTTAATCACTAAGATCAGAGCTAACATCTCAGCATGCCGACCGGTTCACAGGAATGAGTCACACAGATCCTGAGATCTTTATGTAAGAGAAGTCGGGGGTGGAACCAAGAGCCAAGACCTGGAACCTTCCAGGTAAGTCAGGAAAGAGGAAGTGAAACTATACACCGCGTGGGGGAGGGTAATATACATGAGTGCAAAACGAATACAGGAAAATACAGGATCAAGACACACAGATTTCATTACATTCCCCCCTTCTTTAGATTTAGTCCATCGGGGTGATGTTTCTTAAAAGTTGGTACAAGTGAGTCTGTCAGGAGGTTTTGCAGTTCTCAGTGATTGGCGCAAAGCCGGTTGGGGTGCCTCTAGGGGAGTGGATTCTGGTTCCTCCACTGTCCGGGCCTCTGCAGTGTCTTCCAGGTTATCTGCAGTGTCCTCCTGGTTAAAGTTGGGTATTGATACCTCCGGGCGTCCTGTCTCTTTGTAGTGTAGGTCTTCCTCGGGTAGTCTCTCATCGTTCTCTCCGCTCCCCGAGGGAGCGAGGTCTTTTATGGAAACAGTGTCCTCTCGCCCGTCAGAGTATTCGATATAGGCGTACTGAGGGTTTGCATGGAGGAGCTGTACCTTTTCCACAAGGGGGTCCGTTTTATGGCCTCTCACGTGCTTCCGCAATAGTACTGTCCCCGGAGACGTCAGCCACGTGGGTAGAGATATGCCCGAGGTGGATTTCCGGGGGAAAACGAACATCTTTTCGTGAGGGGTAGCGTTAGTGGCAGTACATAACAGAGACCTTATGGAGTGGAGCACGTCTGGGAGGACTTCCTGCCAGCGGGAGGTCGGAAGGCCTTTTGACTTTAAGGCTAACGTGACAGCCTTTCAAACAGTAGCATTCTCCCTTTCCACTTGCCCATTACCCCGGGGGTTGTAGCTAGTGGTTCTGCTAGTGGCTATCCCCTTTGAGAGCAAGAACTGGCGCAGCTCGTCACTCATGAATGACGTCCCCCTATCGCTGTGTATGTAGTTCGGCATGCCAAACATGCAGAATAGATTACAGAGACACTTGATGACCGTGGCACTGGTCATGTCTGGGCAGGGAATGGCGAAGGGGAAGTGGGAATATTCATCGATGATATTGAGGAAGTATACGTTACGGTCGGCAGAGGGAAGGGGTCCCTTGAAGTCCAGACTTAGGCGCTCGAATGGCCGTGTGGCTTTGATAAGGTGTGCACGGTCAGGCCTGTAGAAACGAGGCTTGCATTCCGCACAGATGCGGCAGGCTCTGGTCATTGCCCTGACCTCCTCGATGGAGTGGGGCAGATTGCGGGACTTTATAAAATGGTATAGTCGGGTGACCCCTGGGTGACAGAGGTCGTTGTGGAGACCCTGTAATTTGTCCGTATGAATGCTGGCACACATTCCCCGTGATAGGGCGTCTGGGGGTTCATTAAGGGCTCCCGGCCTGTACATAATACCATAGTTGAACGTGGATAGTTCGATCCTCCACCTGAGTATTTTGTCATTCTTGATTTTCCCCCTTTGTTTGTTATTAAACATGAAAGCCACCGACCGCTGGTCGGTGAGCAGGGTGAAACGTTTGCCGGCTAGGTAGTGTCTCCAGTGCCGCACTGCCTGCACTATAGCCTGTGCCTCCTTCTCGACAGAAGAGTGCCTGATTTCAGGTCCCTGAAGGGTTCGGGAGAAGAAGGCCACAGGTCTCCCAGCCTGATTGAGGGTCGCAGCTAAGGCAAAGTCTGACGCATTGCTTTCGACTTGAAAGGGAATGCTTTCGTCGACTGCACACAGTGCAGCCCTTTCAATGTCCTGTTTGATACTGGTGAAAGCCTCCCGAGCTTCAGCTGATAGTGGGAAGGACGTCGATTTAATGAGGGGTCGGGCCTTATCAGAGTAATTGGGCACCCATTGGGCATAATACGAAAAGAATCCCAGGCGCCTTTTTAAAGCTTTGGGATTGTGTGGCAGGGGCAGTTCCTTTAGGGGGCATAATCAGTCAGGGTCCGGTCCAATTACCCCATCTTCCACCACACAGCCGAGGATACAGAGACAGGTTGTGTTGAAGGCACATTTGTCTTCGTTGTAGGTTAGATTCAGCTTTAGGGCAGTTTTTAAAAATCTCGCAAGATTTAGACCGTGGTCTTGCTGGTTGTGCCCGCAGATAGTGACATTGTCCAAATAGGGGTAGGTAGCTTGTAGTTTATTCTCGTCAACCATGCGGTCCATCTCACGTTGGAAGACGGAGACCCCATTTGTTACCCCGAAGGGCACTCTGAGAAAATGGTAGAGGCGTCCGTTCGCCTCAAAGGTGGTGTATGGGCGGTCCTCCATTCTAATGAGGAGCTGGTGATACGCGGATTTGAGGTCGATAGTCGAGAAGACTCGGTATTGCGCAATCTGGTTGACCATTTCTGATATGCGGGGTAAAGGGTAGGCATCCAGCTGGGTATAAATATTAACAGTCTGGCTGTAGTCAATTACCATCCGTTTCTTTTCGCTATTTTTAACTATGACTACTTGGGCACACCACGGACTGGTAACACATTCAATAATGCCTTCCCGCAGGAGTCTGTCCACTTCCGCCTTGATAAAGTGTCTGTCTTCCAGACTGTACCGTCTACTTTTGGTCGCTATGGGCCTACAGTTCGGAGCGAGATTAGCGAATAAAGAGGGCGGGCTGATTTTTAAGGTTGATAGGCCACAGACTGTGAGTGGCGGCTGGGACCCGCCATATGCTAGCGTGATACTTTCGTGGTGGCACTGGAAGTCCAGGCCCAAGATTACATTAACACAGAGTTCTGGCATCATGAGGAGTTTAAAATCCTTGTAGTCCGTGCCTTTTACAATCAGTGTTACCACACAGTAGCCCAAAATGTCCGAAGTGTGGGGCTTAGCAGCCATAGCAATTCTGCTCCATGTAGGGGTTACCGTTAATGAATGCCGCCGTACCAGGCTAGGGTGGATAAAACTCTCGGTACTCCCACAGTCAATTAAACATTTCGTTAAATTCCCGTTTACCTGTATGTCCATCATGGATTTTGTCAACGGGTGCGGCCTGGATTGATCCACCGTGATCGAAGCCACTGTTGGGCCCTGGGCGGCCGTTGGGTCGGGAAAAGATGGCAGATCCCAAGATGGCGGCCCGCACAGCACGCACGAGGCGGTGACAGAGTTGGAAATCGGATTCCCCCTGCAGACTTTGCTAAAATGCCCCTTTTTCTTACATTTGGAGCATGTAGCGTCCTTCACTGGGCATCGTTGTCTGGGGTGCTTGGCCTGGCCGCAGAAGTAGCATTTCGGACCTTGAGACATTGCCGCTGTAGTAGGACTCCTGGGTGAACTTCTGTGTGGGGACTCCGGCGGTGTAGAGCTGGTCTGAGACCTGGATGGGGAAGATGGCTGATTCCAAGATGGTGGCCCGCTCGGCGCGCACGAGGCGGTGAGGGCCGCATGGCCAGAAGAATAAGAGTCAGAGTTTTTCTGGGCCACGTCCAGCGATCGCGCAGTGGCCACTGCCTTTTTTAAGTCCAGGACCTCCTTCTCCAGCAGTCTCTGCCGGATATAATTTGATTTGAGGCCCGTGATGAAGGAATCGCGGACCAATTCGTCAGAGTACACGTTGGCCGTCACGGCCTTGCAGTTACAGTCCCGGACCAAGTCCTTTAGGCCCTGTAAGAAATCGTCCATTGATTCCTCAGGTCGCTGCCTGCGTGTAGCCAGCAGATGTCTGGCGTACACTTCGTTTACTGGCCTCTGGTATTGGGCCTTCAGGATAGTGATGGCCTCCGTGTAAGAGGTGGCGTCCTGGATGAACGAATAAATCCGATGACTAACGCGAGTAGTCAGTAGACTCAGTTTATCTACCTCGCTAGCGGATGAGGCCCTCGCGAAGAGTTCGAAGCATTTGAGCCAGTGTCCAAATTGATTTGATGCTTCAGCAGAATGTGGATCCAAGTCCAGACGCTCTGGTTTTAGGAGTCGATCCATCCTAGTATTCTTTAGTGATTAAAATTGATGTGCCTTCAATAACCACAAAACTAGAAGTTATAGACTTTAACAAGTTGGCTTTTATTCACTAAGATCAGAGCTAACATCTCAGCACGCCGACCGGTTCACAGGAATGAGTCATACAGATCCTGAGATCTTTATGTAAGAGAAGTCGGGGCGGAGCCAAGAGTCAAGACCTGGAACCTTCCAGGTTAGTCAGGAAAGAGGAAGTGAAACTATACACAGCGTGGAGGAGGGTAATATACATGAGTGCAAAACGAATACAGGAAAATACAGGATCAAGACACACAGATTTCATTACACTCTGTCAAGTGACCTGCTGACACACCAGCGAATTCACACTGGGGAGAGGTCATTCACCTGCTCCGTGTGTGGGAAGGGACTCACTCAGTCATCCCAGCTACTGAGACACCAACTTGTTCACACAAACATGAGACCTTTTAAATGTTCTGACTGTGAGAAAAGCTTTAAAAGAAAAAGGGATCTGCTGACACACCATTCTGGGGAGAGGTCGTTCACCTGCTCAGAGTGTGGAAAAGGATTCACAAATTCAACCACCCTTCTGACGCACCAGCGAGTTCACACTGGGGAGAGGACGTTCACCTGCTCCGTGTATGGGAAGGGATTCACAAATTCATCCCACCTACTGACACACCAGCAAGTTCACACCGGGGAGAGGCTGTTCACCTGCTCAGTGTGTGGTAAGGGATTCACTCAGAACTGCAGTCTGCTGGCACACCAGTGCACTCACTCTAGGGAGAGGTCGTTCACCTGCTCCGTGAGTGGGAAGGGATTCACTCGGTCATACAACCTGCTGAGACACCAGCGAGTTCACAAGTGACTGCAGGGGTTGGATTCTGCTGTTATTGCTGCTGTTAATCACATCCAGGACTGAACCCTGTTCATTCTGACAGTTGGGTTCACTCCTGCTGTTGAACTCCACCACTGACCCTGCTGAAGGCTGTAGGCTCAGGGAGTGGGGCCTCCAGGGGTGGACGGTAAGAAAGCTGGGTTTTGGTATCCTCATAAATATATGGCGAGGAACCAGAGGAATCCTTACTAAGGAAATGACTGGGGTTTCACCGGCCAGCATAGGTCTAGGGGTGAATGATGCCTGACTCCCTGAACTATCTTACATTGAACCCAGTTAGATCAAGATGAATTCAGTTTACAGAAGAATAGAGAGAAATATCACCCACAGTTGAGGGAGACAAAAGCAGCCATTAGAGAAGCTCAGAGATCTTTGGAAAAGAAGATGGTGCTCAATTGTGGTAATAATGGCAAAATCTGTCCCAGCTCTGTCAGGAGGCAGAATCTTGTTAAAGATGGTTTCGGGCAGGGATGGGCAATGATTTGGGCTGGAGGGCCACTTAACAAGTTGTGGTGAGCTGTTGAGGGCCGCACACCAATGTTGCCCCTAAGGTGCGCGGCTGCATGGTGGCGCAGCAATGGCAAGGCCCCGCGCAGGCCGCTCACCAGCTCCTGCCACTGGGAGAGAAACTGCGCAGCACATTTAAAGGGCCCATGCACGTTGGTGAGAGCAAAGTGTTCAATTGATGAATCGGGAACAGTCCGACTCATAGTGTTGAGCATCGCACCACTTCTACCCTCCCAATAATTTATCAACATAAATTCAGATAGTCTTCAGATACTATCTTAAATACACAGAATGTGGTGTAAGACAGTAAAATCTGCCACTACTAAATGAATGAAATGAGTGATCGATCGATCGATGGATTATATGTTGGACTGAAAGTCCACGTGGCTGTTTGGTCGAGCGGCTCGAGTCTTTTGAAGCACAAGTAGCTCTTTGTGGACACTGTTTCTGCTTCAAAAAACTGAAGGACATCAGAAGTCATTAACGGAGACGGGCACAGTATGCCAGCTCAACAAATGGCACCAAAGAATGGTGGGATGTGGGTTAATGCCCATTCTCCCTCACACTGCAAATCCTTAATCTCCACTGGACTGTCGGGAAGAAAGAGGGGGGTCAACAGAAAGTGAGCGTGTCCCCACAAGGAAGTACATTTGGAGGGTGAGACCCCACGGGTCACAGTAGAACGGCAGGGTCAGAGCAAGCTGCCCACCTGTTCCCTCAGCTGAGAATGCTTTGGTTGTGTGCAGGGACCTAAAGAGAAAAAAACACACACAACAAAAAGTAAAAGGGAAAAGAAAACTTCAAAGGATTTGCTTAATGTAAGAAAATACTATAATTGTAAAATAAATGCAGGTAGTTCTTTGGCTAAACTCTTACCTAGTCAAACAATCATATTCCAATAAATGACATTGCAGCTTGCTGTTGATGATAATTAGAGATGTACTTTGTAGATAAATAGTGTACGAGGTTAAAAAGCAGAAAGCTTCCCAGTTGGGGATTCGTGTTGCTGTGGAACTGCTCAGGCTGTTTCCATCGTCATTTTATTGTCCTTTTGGCCATTTTTAGTAGTTGTCCTTCTAGTTCAGATATGCTGGGGGTAATTTGAACCTCCCCCACCTGACGGGATTGAATTTCCTGCCCGGTTTACACCTTCCCCGATTTTGCTCTCCAATGATTTCAGTCAAAAGTGAAATTGGGCGGGGTGTAAAACAAGCAGCCGGTCTGATCGCATTAGTTTCCCGCCGGGTGCGTGAGGTTAAAATCACCCCCTGCTGTTTCCAAACACAACCCAAGCAAATTTCTCCTGACAATAGTTTGGTTCTGATCCTTAATAATGTTCCAGTTACTCTTATCACCACAATTGCTTTAATTCTGACATTTGGCCTGTGATCTGACAGCAAAGCAGTGATCTCGTCACATGCAGTGAGCAAATGGGAACAAACTGGAGGTCCATTGTGCAGGAAGAAACCCAGACATGCGACGACCTTTTCTCTCATTTGAAGATGTGCATTGCTGAAGAGGATAAGACAGCTTGTAATGTGGAGGACAATCTAGTGTCAGGCAGTGTGCTTGGAGATGTCCAAATATTTATCATCATCCAGTCTGGTCCTCCGCATTGAAAACACTTGGAACATCTCGGATTTGTGAAACATTGAGGTTGATTTTATTGGAAATATCAAATTCAGCTCTGATTTGCAAACCTTTATTATCGCAATGCTCTTGACATTGAGATGCATCAGTCAGCTGAATAAGGTAGATTTGATATTTTCAATAAATACAGGGATCAGTTTCATAGAAAACATAGAAACATAGAAGATAGGAGCAGGAGTAGGCCATTCGGCCCCTCAAGCCTGCTCCGCCATTCAATGCGATCATGGCTAATCATCCAAATTCAGTACCCTGTCCCTGCTTTCTCCCCATATCCCTTGACCCCTTTAACCTTAAGAAATATATCCAACTCCTTCTTGAACATATTTAATGTATTGGCCTCTACTGCCTTCTGTGGTAGAGAATTCCACAGGTTCACCACTCTCTGGGGGAAGAAATTCCTCCTCATTTCTGTCCTAAATGGCCTACCCCTTATCCTTAGACTGTGACCCCTGGTTCTGGACTCCCCGACCATCGGGAACATCCTTCCTGCATCTAGTCTGTCCAGTCCTGTCAGAATTTTATAAGTTTCAATGAGATCCCCTCTCAATCTTCTAAACTCCAGTGAGTACAAGCCCAATCGACCCAATCTCTCCTCATATGTCATTCCTGCCATCCCAGGTATCAGCCTTGTGAATCTTCGCTGAACTCCTTCCATGGCAAGAACACCCTTCCTCAGATAAGGCAACCAAAACTGCACACAATACTCAAGATGTGGTCTCACCAAGGCCCTGTATAACTGCAGCAAGACATCCTTGTTCCTGTACTCAAACCCTCTCGCTACGAAGGCCAACATGCCATTTGCCTTCTTAACCGCCTGCTGCATCTGCATGCTTACCTTCAGCGACTGGTGCACAAGGGCTCCCAGGTCTCGTTGCACTTCCCCTTCTCCCAATCTATTGCCATTCAGATAATAATCTGCCTTCCTGTTTTTGGCACCAAAGTGGATAACCTCACGTTTATCCACGTTATATTGCATCTGCCATGCTTTTGCCCAATCACCCAACCTGTTCAAATCATCCTGGAGTTTCTCGGCATCCTCCTCACAGCACACACGCCCACCCAGTTCGGACCAGGGAGCAGTGATGCGAGGAGGAGCCCGGTATAAAAACCGGCGCAAGCACCGAGGCCCGACCAGTTCTAGGGCGCAGCGAGGCGAGGAGGAGCCCGGTATAAAAACCGGTGCGAGCACCGAGGCCCGACCAGTTCAGACCAGGGAGCAGCGAGGCGAGGAGGAGCCCGGTATAAAAACTGGCACGAGCACCGAGGCCCGACCAGTTCCAGGGAGCAGCGAGGCGAGGAGGAGCCCGGTATAAAAACCAGCGCGAGCACCGAGGCTCGACCAACTCAGCAGCGGGGAGAGAGGTAAAAAGTAATCAGAGTGTGACATCACCAGGGAGCAGGTAATTGATTGGTTGGTGAGTATTTCTCTTTTTTAACCTTTAACTCTGTGATTTATAGTTGCTAAGGTCTTTTCTGGTGTAGCGGGGACTGTTGGTAAACCATACAAGCGCCTTAGAGTTTATCTTTAATTGGTGATAGTGAATTAATTTAAATTAATTAAAGGGTAAGTCATGCCAGGAGAGCCCAGCCCCGTGTTATGCTCCTCTTGCTCTATGTGGGAATTCAGGGACACTGCCGATATCCCTGATGACCACGTGTGCCAGAAATGCATCCAGCTGCGGCTACTAGCAGACTGCATTGTGGCGCTGGAGCTGCAGATGGATGGGCTTTGGAGCATTCACGATGCTGAGAGGGTCGTGGATAACACGTTTGATGAGGTGGTCACACCGCAGGTAAGGGCTGCACAGGCAGAAGGGAAATGGGTGACCATCAGGCAGAGCAGTAGAGGCAGGCAGGTAGTGCAGGGGACCCCTGTGGCCATCCCCCTCTCAAACAGGTATACCGATTTGGATACTGTTGAGGGGGATGACTTACCAGAGGAAGGCAGCAGCAGCCAACTTCCCGGCACCAGGGGTGCTTCTGCATCTCAGGAAGGGAGGAAAAAGAGTGTGAGAGCAATAGTGGTAGGGGATTCTATCGTAAGGGGAACAGATAGGCGTCTCTGTGGCCATAGACGTGACTCCAGGATGGTTTGTTGCCTCCCTGGTGCCAGGGTCAAGGATGTCACTGAACGGCTGCAGGGCATTCTGAAGGGGGAGGGTGAACAGTCAGAGGTCGTGGTTCACATTGGGACCAATGACATGGGTAGGAACAGGGATGAGGTCCTGCAGCAAGAATTTAGGGAGCTAGGTAGCAGATTAAAGAGCAGGACCTCAAAGGTTGTAATCTCTGGATTACTCCCGGTGCCACGTGCTAGTGAGTATAGGAATAGGAGGATAGAGCAGATGAATGCATGGCTAATGAGTTGGTGCAGGAGGGAGGGCTTCAGTTTCCTGGATCACTGGGCCTGCTTCTGGGGAAGGTGGGACTTGTACAAGTCGGATGGGTTGCACCTGAACCAGAGCAGGAAAAATATCCTTGCGGGGAGGTTTGCTAGCACTGTTCGGGGGGGTTTAAACTAAAATGGCAGGGGTTTGGGAACCTGAGCAGGGAGACAGAGGAAAGGGAAACAGGGATAAAAGCAAAAGATAGGAAGGAGAAAAACAAAAGTGGCAGTCAGAGAAATCAACGGTTTAAATCAAACGTGGCCACAGTAAATAATAATTCTAATAGGTCTAAGAGTGTTGAAAAAACAAGCCTGAAGGCTTTGTGTCTTAATGCGAGGAGCATTTGTAATAAGGTGGATGAATTGGCTGTGCAAATAGAGGTAAATGAATATGATTTGGTTGGGATTACGGAAACGTGGCTCAAGGATGGCCAAGACTGGGAACTCAACATCCAGGGGTATTCGATATTCAGGAAAGATAGGCAAAAAGGAAAGGGAGGTGGGGAGCATTACTGGTTAAAGAAGGGATTAATACAATTGTAATGAAGGATATTAGCTCTGATGATGTGGAATCTGTATGGGTAGAATTGAGAAATACTAAGGGGAAAAAAACATTAGTGGGAGTGGTATATAGACCTCCCAACAGTAAGGCGGAGGTTGGAGATGGCATGATAAGGGAAATAAAAGAAGCGTGCAATAAGGGCACAGCAGTCATCATGGGTGACTTTAATCTACATATAGGTTAGGCCAACCAAATTAGTAATAATACTGTGGAGGAGGAATTCCTGGAGTGTTTACGGGATGGTTTCCTGGACCAATATGTCGAGGAACCAACCAGAGATCAAGCCATCTTAGACTGGCTATTATGTAACGACAAAGGATTAATTAGCAATCTTGTTGTACAAGGCCCCTTGGGTCGGAGTGATCATAATATGATCGAATTCTTCATTAAGATGGAGAATGAAATAGTTGACTCAGAGACTAGGGTCCTCAATTTAAATAAAGGAAACTACGATGCTCTGAGGAGCGAGTTGGGTAGGATTGATTGGGGAATGGCACTCAAAGTGTTGACGGTGGATAGGCAATGGCAAACATTCAAAGACCGAATGGATGAGGTACAGAATTTGTTCATCCCAGTTTGGCATAAAAATAAAACAAAAAAGGTGACTCTACCGTGGCTAACAAGGGAAATTAGGGATAGCATAAGATCCAAAGAGACGACATATAAATTGGCCAGAAAAAGCAATAATCCTGAGGATTGGGAGCAGCTTAGGATTCAATAAAGGAGGACAAAGGGATTCATTAAGAAAGGGAAAATAGAATATGAGAGTAAGCTAGCATGGAACATAAAAACTGACTGTAAAAGCTTTTATAGATATGTGAAGAGAAAAAGATTGGTGAAGTCAAGCCTAGGTCCCTTGCAGTCAGAATCAGGGGAATTTATAATGGGGAACAAAGAAATGGCACACCAACTAAATTCATACTTTGGTTCTGTCTTCACAAAGGAGGACACAAATAACCTCCCAGAGATGCCGGGGAACATAGGGTCTGATGAAAGGGTGGAACTGAAAGAAATCAGTATTTGTAGGGAAATGGTGTTAGGAAAATTGATGGGACTGAAGGCCGATAAATCCCCAGGGCCTGATAATCTACATCCCAGGGTACTTAAGGAAGTGGCCCCAGAAATAGTAGATGCATTGCTGGTCATCTTCCAGAACTTGATAGACTCTGGAACAGTACCCATGGATTGGAGGGTAGCTAATGTTACCCCACTATTCAAAAAAGGTGGTAGAGAAAAAGCGGGGAATTATAGACCAGTAAGCCTGACATCGGTAGTGGGAAAAATGCTAGAATCTATTATAAAAGATGTAATAGCAAAGCACTTGGTAAGCAGTGACAGGATCGGACAAAGTCAACATGGATTTACAAAAGGTAAATCATGCTTGACTAATCTACTGGAATTTTTTGAGGATGTAACTGGTAAAATAGATAAGGGAGAACCAGTGGATGTGGTGTATTTGGACTTTCAGAAGGCTTTCGATAAGGTCCCACATAAGAGATTAGTGTGCAAAATTAAGGCACATGGGATTCGGGGCAAGGTATTGACTTGGATAGAGAACTGGTTGGCGGACAGAAAGCAAAGATTTGGAATAAACGGGTCGTTTTCCGAGTGGCAGGCAGTGACTAGTGGGGTGCCGCAAGGATCGGTCCAAGGACCCCAGCTGTTCACAATATATATTAATGATCTGGACGAGGGAATTGGATGTAATATCTCCAAATTTGCAGATGACACAAAGCTGGGTGGGAGGGTAAGCTGTGAGGAGGATGTCGTGAAACTCCAGTACAATTTGGACAAGTTGGGTGATTGGGCAGAAACATGGCAAATGCACTATAATGTGGATAAATGTGAGGTTATCCACTTTGGTGGCAAAAACAGGAAGGCACATTATTATTTGAATGGCAATAGATTGGGAGAAGGGGAAGTGCAAAGAGACCTGGGTGTTCTTGTGCACCAGTCGCTGAAGGTAAGCATGCAGGTGCAGCAGGCGGTTAAGAAGGCAAATGGTATGTTGGCCTTCGTAGCAAGAGGGTTCGAGTACAGGAACAAGGATGTCTTGCTACAGTTGTACAAGATTCACCAGGCTGATACCTGGGATGGCAGGAATGATGTATGAGGAGAGGTTGTGTCGATTGGGCTTATACTCACTGGAGTTTAGAAGATTGAGAGGGGATCTCATCGAAACCTATAAAATTCTGTCAGGCCTGGACAGACTAGATGCAGGAAGGATGTTTATGATGGCCGGGGAGTCCAGAACCAGGGGTCATAGTCTAAGGATAAGGGGTAAGCCATTTAGGACTGAAATGAGGAGGAATTTCTTCACCCAGAGAGTGGTGAACCTGTGGAATTCTCTGCCACAGAGGGCGGTGGAGGCCAGTTCATTAAATATATTCAAAAAAGAGTTGGATATATCTCTTAAGGCTAATGGGATCAAGGGATATGGGGAGAAAGCAGGGACAGGGTACTGAATTTGGATGATCAGCCATGATCTCATTGAATGGCGGAGCAGGCTCGAAGGGCTGAATGGCCTACTCCTGCTCCTATCTTCTATGTTTCTGTGTTTCTATGTGTCGTCTGCAAATATTTCCAAATATGATTGGCTTCCCAAGTCCATTAAACACCACAGATCAGATCATTCAGTCAGGGTCATTTTCAAAGAAAGTCTCAATTGCAACTGGCACATGGGCAAGAATGGAATGTCGATCCTTCTCTTGCAGCTGATCGGGGATCTTGGATGTGTTTGACATTGCTGAGATTGCTGAGCTTAGACTTCTTGGGGCTGATTTTCATTCTGGGTGGACATCGGGCGAGTGGTGCGATGGTGCTGCCTGCCCAATGTCCTCGGCAAGAGGACCCAGCCATTTTGATGGCCGGGCCTCATCTGTGCAATATCCAGCTCCAACCGCTAAACCAGGGCTAACAGGGAGCTTGCAGATCGGAGGGCGGGGGGTGGGTGAAACTGGAAATCCGCCAGCTCCTCCATGGAACAGAGCCAGACACATTGATGCAGAAAACGGCAGATTCCATTTGCCCGCCTCTGTTTGTGGTTGTGACTCCCCTGCTGCCTCGGAGACAATGACCCGCCTCCTGATGTTACGTGGGCTGGGGTCAGGCTGGGGTGAGGTGCAGCGGATTTTCAGCCTCGAAGCCAGGCCTTGGCGGGCTGGATTGAATCTATTGGCGGGCCGGAAATGGCCCACGGGCCGTATTTAACCACCGCTGCCTTTGTCCGTATCATCAACAGCTCAACAGAGTCAGGGATTGTTCCCCGAGATTGGAAGGTAGCTCATGGAGTTCCCATCAGAGCCAGGGAACTACAGGCCCATCAGTGTGACCTCGATCACAGGGAAGATGCTTTAAGGGATCCTGAGAGATGCTGTTTATGATCACCGGGGAGGAGAAGGTGCCGTTAGAGAGACTCACACCGCTTCTGGAAAAGATAGTCGCATCCTACAAACCTGCTTGAGTTTATTGAAGAAATGTAACCCTTTTACACCAGTATCATTCTGGTGAATCTGCACCACAACCCCTCTCCAAGGCCAATATATCCTTCCTGAGGTGCGGTGCCCGGATCTGAACGCAATACTCCAGATGGGTTCTAACCAGAGCTCTGTACAGCTCCCACCTGCTGAGGCACCAGCGAGTTCACACTGGGGAGAGGGCATTCACCTGCTCCGTGTGTGGGAAGGGATTCACTCAGTCATCTAGCCTGCAGACACACCAGCGAGTTCACACTGGGGAGAGGCCGTTCACCTGCTCCGTGTGTGGGAAGAGATTCACTCATTGATCCCACCTGCTGAGACACCAGCGAGTTCACAAGTGACTCCAGGGGTTCGATTCTGCTGCTGTTGCTGCTGTTAATCACATCCAGGACTGAACCATGTTCATTCTGACAGTTGAGGTTTGTTTCTGCTGATGTTAACTGGGCTGGAGTTTAATATTCTGGAAATAAGTCAAATAAATCTGCTTTGTTCCAAACACACTTTGTATCGAGTCCTTCATGTCTCTAAGATAAGAGGAGACTAATTGATGCCCTATTACCGACTGTTCCATTTTTGGGCCTTTTCTCCTTTGTTAAAGAAAGACTTGTGTTCATAGAGCACCTTTCACAACTTCAGGACATCCCAAAGCACTTTACAGCCAATGAAGTACTTTTGAAGAGCAGTCACTGTTGTAATGTAGGAAATGTGGCAGTAAGCAAGATCCCACAGACAGCACTGTGATCATGACCAGATGATCTGTTTTAGTGATGTTGGTTCAGGGAGAAATGTTGGCCAGGACTCCAGGGCGAACTCCCCTGCTCTTCGAAATAACTTCATGGGATCTTTTACGTCCACTTGCGAGGGCAGATGGGGCCTCGCTTGAACATCTCGTCAAAGACGGCACCTCTTTCAGTGCCGTGCTCCCTCAGTACTGCATTGGAGTGTCGGCCTAGATTTTGTTCTCAAGTCTCTGGAGGTGGACTTGATCCCACAACCGCCTGACTCAGAGACGAGAGAGAGAGAGAGAGAGTGCTCCCACTGAGCCACGACTAACACCCGATCATTACTCTGTGGATTATTTCAGTTCTCATACCTTCAGTTACTCTCATGTACATGTCCCAACTATCCATACCATCCAGGGTGCCTTTCCTAGCCTTGTTATCCAGGGAATGTATCGGTAACACGCCCCTGTACCTGCCCTGGGAGCGTTTGATGGGACAGTGCAGAGGGAGTTTTACTCTGTATCTAACCCGTGCTGTACCTGCCCGGGGAGTGTTTGATGGGACAGTGTAGAGGGAGCTTTACTCTGTATCTAACCTATGCTGTACCTGCCCTGGGAGTGTTTGATGGGACAGTGTAGAGGGAGCTTTACTCTGTATCTAACCCATGCTGTACCTGCCCTGGGAGTGTTTGATGGGATAGTGTAGAGGGAGCTTTACTCTGTATCTAACCACTGCTATACCTACCCGGGGAGTGTTTGATGGGTCAGTGTAGAGGGAGCTTTACTCTGTATCTAACCTATGCTGTACCTGCCCTGGGAGTGTTTGATGGGACAGTGTAGAGGGAGCTTTATTCTGTATCTAACCCATGCTGTACCTGCCCTGGGAGTGTTTGATGGGACAGTGTAGAGGGAGCTTTACTCTGTATCTAACCCATGCTGTACCTGCCCTGGGAGTGTTTGGTGGGACAGTGTGGAGGGAGCTTTACTCTGTATCTAACCCATGCTGTACCTGCCCTGGGAGTGTTAGATGGGACAGTGTAGAGGGAGCTTTACTCTGTATCTAACCCGTGCTGTACCTGCCTGGGAGTGTTTGATGGGACAGTGTGGATCAGGGGTTCTCTGAGGCCCCTCCCGTGTTATAAAAATTCCCCAGACCCCCTGTAACACAACACAAGTATTCATTGTATGTAAACGCTTTGGGACATCCTGAGCTCACAGAAACCTCTCTATAAATGCAAGTCTTTCCATTTGAAATCACTGTGCTTTATTTTTTGAAATAAATAGTTATTTGACGATTAAGTGCGGTAATAGTATGTTTTAAACTCCCTGCTCCCTGATTCTCCAATACAAGAGGCCCAGTGACCTCACAAGCTGCCTTGTGGCCGCCTTCCTTCCAGCCCACGTGATCTGCTCACCTGCGCAAATCCCAGCTCCCGGGCGGAGGTGGGGAGTGCACTGATTGGTCCTTTATCGCCCCGCTCACCCCGCAGCCACCAATCGGAGAGTGAGCAGGGTGCAGTGGGCGGGGCTGGCCTTTGATTGACAGTTTGAGCTCCAACAATGGACGGCGGTTGGAGGCGGGACTTGGGCGAAGCGGATTGGCTGCTGGCCTTTGATTGACGGTTGACGGGACCAATCCCTGAGGCCGCGGGCTGTCCTGCTCAGTGGCGCCGCCTGGTGTGAGGGCGAGTGGCGGCTGGAGCTGCGGGTCCCGCAAACTGCACCTGCGCACTGCTCCTGTTCCAGTGGGAGAAGGTGTTCAACGGGCTGGGCTCCTGGAATTGGGAATGGCCCCACCCTCCAATAAACCCCAGCCTGGATTTGATGGGGGGAAGGAGTGAGATGGGGGCAACAGGCTGGATGGAGATGATGGGAATCTGGATCAACCCAATTGTCAGCGAGCGAGGGGCGGCTTCCGCAGCCTTGGCCCCATTGCGCCCCACATCGCTTCCCCCGTGGCTGCTCAATGGGAACTGAGCCGGCGCCCGGTGTGAGGGCTGCTAGTGGGAGAAAGAATGAAAGAGGGAGAGAGTTTCTGGGCCCACCCCTTGAAACCTTCTCACGGACCCCGGTTGAGACCATCTGATCAACAAGAGGCGCTGCAGCAACTCGCCAAGGCTTCTTCGGCAGCACCTCCCAAACCCGCCACCTCCACCACCTAGAGGAATGAGGGCAGCAGGCGCAGGGGAACACCACCACCTCCAAGTCACACACCATCCCGACATGGAAATATATCGCCGATCCTTCATCGTCACTGGGTCAAAATCCTGGAACTCCCTCCCTAACAGCACTGTGGGAGCACCTTCACTACACGGACTGCAGCGGTTCAAGGAGGCGGCTCACCACCACCTTCTCAAGGGCAATTAGGGTTGGGCAATAAACACTGGGCCATCCAGCGACGCCCACATCACATGAGTGAATAAAAATAATCTTTCCTACCAGTTGTTAAATGTAGGAATGCCATATCTTCTCCAACTTTGACTAGTTTATCCTGTCTGATATAAACCAACCCCACAGTCACTGACACCAATCTCCTCCTGTCTGATATAAACCAAACCTAGTCACTGACACCAATCTCCTCCTGTCTGATATAAACCAAACCTAGTCACTGACACCAATCTCCTCCTGTCTGATATAAACCAAACCTAGTCACTGACACCAATCTCCTCCTGTCTGATATAAACCAACCCCACAGTCACTGACACCAATCTCCTCCTGTCTGATATAAACCAACCCCACAGTCACTGACACCAATCTCCTCCTGTCTGATATAAACCAACCCCACAGTCACTGACACCAATCTCCTCCTGTCTGGTATAAACCAACCCCACTGTCACTGACACCAATCTCCTGTCTGATATAAACCAATCCCACAGTCACTGACACCAATCTCCTCCTGTCTGATACAAACCAACCCCAGTCACTGACACCAATCTCCTCCTGTCTGATACAAACCAATCCCACAGTCACTGACACCAATCTCCTCCTGTCTGATATAAACCAATCCCACAGTCACTGACACCAATCTCCTCCTGTCTGATACAAACCAACCCCACTGTCACTGACACCAATCTCCTCCTGTCTGATACAAACCAATCCCACAGTCACTGACACCAATCTCCTCCTGTCTGATATAAACCAATCCCACAGTCACTGACACCAATCTCCTCCTGTCTGATATAAACCAACCCCACTGTCACTGACACCAATCTCCTCCTGTCTGATATAAACCAAACCCACAGTCACTGAGAGCAATCTCCTCCTGTCTGATATAAACCAACCCCACAGTCACTGACACCAATCTCCGCCTGTCTGATATAAACCAACCCCACAGTCACTGACACCAATCTCCTCCTGTCTGATATAAACCAACCCCACAGTCACTGACACCAATCTCCTCCTGTCTGATATAAACCAACCCCACAGGCACTGACACCAATCTCCTCCTGTCTGATACAAACCAATCCCACAGCCACTGAGACCAATCTCCTCCTGTCTGATATAAACCAATCCCACAGACCCACAAAGATTAAACTCAGCCCATTACTTGGTTTGGATTTGTCCCCATTCCCATGCCGAGGGGATTGCTGTGCCAGACGGGAGCGGCAACATTTAGGGACTCTCGATTCTCCACCAATTCCCATTCCCCTTCTTTCTGGCGGATAATGGAGGTGCCACTGTGTGTAATGTGCAAGTCAGTAAGAATTGTCAGCGAGGATTAATCAGCATTTTCTAATTGGAGATGTAAATCAATGGAATCTTTCAGACAGTGAATTGTAGATTTTGTACCAAAGGTCAATTTAGGATTGAAGTAAAAGTTCATAAATTTATTGCAAACAAATTTCTGATGAGAGTCCCAGAATTAAGGAGAATGATCACAGACTGCGGCTCTTAAAGGGACACTGGAGCCCCAACAAGTCAATCAACTATATATCCAGAATATTAAACTCCAGACAGTTATAGGGTTATTAACATCAGCAGAAACAAACCCCAACTGTCAGAATGAACATGGTTCAGTCCCGGATGTGATTAACAGCAGCAAAACAGCAGAATCCAACCCCTGCAGTGAATTGTGAACTCGCTGGTGTCTCAGCATGTTGGATGAATGAGTGAATCCCTTCCCACACAGGGAGCAGGTGAACAGTCTCTCCCCAGTGTGAACTCGCTGGTGTGTCAGAAGGTCAGATGACTGAGTGAATCCCTCCCAACACACGGAACAGGTGAACGGCCTCTCCCCAGTGTGACTGCGTCGATGTTTTTCCAGATCTGACGGGTAATTGAATCCCTTCCCACAGTCCCCACTTTTACAGTCCTCACGTTTCTCCATGGTGCGGGTATCCTTGTGTCACTCCAGGTTGGACGATCAGTTGAAGCCTCGTCCACACACACAACACGTGTACGGTTTCTCCCCGCTGTGAATGGTGTGATGTTTTTTCAGGCTGTGTAACTGGTTAAAGTTCTTTCCACAGTCAGTGCACTGGAACACTCTCACTCGTGTGTGTGTGTCTCGGTGCTTTTCCAGTCACACTGATGTTTGAAATGTTTTTCCCACAGACAGAACAGACAAACATTTCTCCTTCCACATTCAAAGGCCGATGATATTCGGGTCCTAATGAATCGAGTATCTCTGTCAGATGTTGAGGTGATATTTGGTTTGAGTTTCCCGTCTGTAAATCCTGCCCTTCCAACACCCTGTTAAAGGAGTTTACAAAAGTCATCACTTTAAGTACAGGATAGAAATTCAGGACAGACATAGAAACGTAGAAGATAGGAGCAGGAGTAGGCCATTCGGCCCCTCGAGCCTGCTCCGCCATTCAATGAGATCATGGCTGATCATCCAAATTCAGTACCCTGTCCCTGCCTTCTCCCTATATCCCTTGATCCATTTAGCCTTAAGAAATATATCCAACTCCTTCTTGAATATATTTAATGAATTGGCCTCAACTGCCTTCTGTGGTAGAGAATTCCACAGGTTCACCACTCTCTGGGTGAAGAAATTCCCCCTCATCTCTGTCCTAAATGGTTAACCCCTTATCCTTAGACTGTGACCCCTGGTTCTGGACTCCCCGGCCATCGGGAACATCCTTCCAGCATCTAGTCTGTCTAGTCCTGTTGGAATTTTATAAGTTTCAATGAGATCCCCTCTCATTCTTCTAAACTCCAGCGAGTATAAGCCCAATCGACCCAATCTCTCCTCATATGTCATTCCTTCCATCCCAGGTATCAGTCTGGTGAATCTTTGCTGGACTCCCTCCATGGCAAGAACATCCTTCCTCAGATAAGGCGACCAAAACTGCACACAATACTCAAGGTGTGGTCTCACCAAGGCCCTGTACAACTGCAGCAAGACATCCTTGTTCCTGTACTCGAACCCTCTTGCTACGAAGGCCAACATACCATTTGCCTTCTTAACCGCCTGCTGCACCTGCATGCTTACCTTCAGCGACTGGTGCACAAGGACACCCAGGTCTCATTGCATTTCCCCATCTCCCAATCTATTGCCGTTCAGATAATAATCTGCGTTCCTGTTTTTGCCACCAAAGTGGATAACCTCGCATTTATCGACATTTTACTTTATCTGACATGCATCTGCCCAATCACCCAACCTGTCCAAATCATACTGGAGTTTCTCGGCATCCTCCTCAAAGCACACACGCCCACCCAGCTTTGTGTCATCTGCAAACTTGGAGATATTACATCTAGTTCCCTCATCTAGAGCATTAATATATATTGTGAATAGCTGGGGCTCTAGGACCGATCCCTGCGGTACCCCACTAGTCACTGCCTGCCACTCAGAAAAAGATCCTGTTATTCCAACTCTTTGCTTCCTGTCTGCCAACCAGTTCTCTATCCAAGTCAGTATCTTGCTCCCAATCCCATGTGCCTTAACTTTACACGCTAATCTCTTATGCGGGACCTTATCGAAAGCCTTCTGAAAGTCCAAATACACCACATCCACTGGTTCTCCCTTATCTATTCTACCAGTTACATCCTCAAAAAATTCCAGTAGATTCCTCAAGCACGATTTACCTTTTGTAAACCCATGTTGACTTTGTCCGATCCTGTCACTGTTTTCCAAGTGTTCTGCTATTACATCTTTTATAATGGACTCTAATATTTTCCCCACTACTGATGTCAGGCTTACCGGTATATAATATCCCATTTTCGCTCTACCATCTTTTTTGAATAGTGGGGTAACATTAGCTACCCTCCAATCCATGGGAACTGTTCCAGACTCTATAGAATTTTGGAAGATGACCAGCAATGCATCTACTATTTCTAGGGCCACTTCCTTAAGTACCCTAAGATGTAGATTATCAGGCCCTGGGGATTTATCAGCCTTCAATCCCGTCAATTTCCGTAACACCATTTCCCTACAAATACTGATTTCATTCAGTTCCTCCCTCTCATAGGAACCCTATGTTCCCCGACATCTCTGGGAGGTTATTTGTGTCCTCCTTTGTGAAGACAGAACCAAAGTATGTATTTAATTGGTCTGCCATTTCGTTGTTCCCCATTATAAATTCCTCTGTTTCTGACTGCAAGGGATCTATGCTTGACTTCACCAATCTTTTTCTCATCACATATCTATAGAAGCTTTTACAGTCAGTTTTTATGTTCCCTGGAAGCTTACTCTCATATTCTATTTTCCCCCTCTTAATTAATCCCTTTGTCCTCCTTTGCTGAATCATAAACTGCTCCCAATCCTCAGGTTTACTGCTTTTTCTGGCCAATTTATATGTCCTCTCCTTGGATCTTATGCTATCCCTAAATTCCCTTGTTAGCCACGGTTGAGTCACTTTTTTTGTTTTATTTTTATTCCAAACTGGGATGAACAAATTCTGTAGTTCATCCATGCGATCTTTAAATGTTTGCCGTTGCCTATCCACCATCAACCCTTTGAGTAACAATCTCCAATCAATCTTACCCAACTCGTGCCTCATACCATTGTAGTTTCCTTTATTTAAATTCAGGACGCTAGTCTCTGAGTCAACTACTTCACTCTCCATCTTAATGAAGAATTCTATCATATTATGATCGCTCCGCCCCAAGTGGCCTCGCACAACAAGATTGTTTCTTATTCCTTTCTCATTACATAATACTCAGTCTAAGATGGCCTGGTCTCTAGTTGTTTGCTCGACATATTGGTCCAGCATACACTCCAGGAATTCCTCCTCCACAGTATTGTTACTAATTTGGTTAGCCCAATCTATATGTAGATTAAAGTCACCCATGATAACTGCAGTGCCCTTATTGCACGCGTCTCTAATTTCCCATTTAATGCCATCCCCAACCTCCGCATTACTGTTTGGGGGTCTATATACAACCCCCACTAACGTTTTCTGCCCCTTGGTATTTGTCAGCTCTACCCATACAGATTCCACATCATCAGAGCTAATATCCTTCCTTTCAATTGTGCTAATCTCCTCTTTAACCAGCAATGCTACTCCACCTCCTTTTCCTTTTTGCCTATCTTTCCTGAATATTGAATACCCCTGGATGTTGAGTTCCCAGCCTTGGTCACCCTGGAGCGATATCCGTTTACATCTATTTGCGCAGCTAATTCATCCACCTTATTACGAATGCTCCTCGTGTTAAGACACAAAGCCTTCAGGCTTGTTTTTTTTAACACTCTTACACCTTTTAGAATTATTATTTACTGCGGCCATGTTTGATTTAAACTCTTGATTTCCCTGACTGCCACTTTTGCTTTTCTCCTTCCTGTCTTTTGCTTCAATTCTAGTTTCTGTAGAACATTCTTTCCTCTCTTGTTCCCCCAAAGCTGTAAATCCCCATCCCACACACTCTCCCTCCTCCCTGTGCTGAAATCCAAACCCATCGCACCATCTCCAACATTTCTTTCCTCCACTCCCAGTTTTCCCCCTCCCACTACTCTGGTTGGGTTCAGTTCTCCACCCGCTGTGTGTAGAGTGAGAATAAAATCAATGAGACAATGATTGTCTCTCCTGGTCACTGGGACCCTGAAGCCCCACCCACTCTTTGCTCCTGTACAACAATGGCCGCACATGCGCTATGCTGCAGGAGGAACTGGTCTGTCTTTCCTCCACCAAGATGGCGGCTCGTAACCCGGGCCTGTAACCGAGAAAAAGCCTCACAGCTGCCGTCCGGTGGAACACAGAGCGGGCCGCAGGATCTCATTCGGGCCTCAGGCCGTTCTCGAACTTTATAAACCCCGCAGCGCAGCCTACCCACAGTTTATTAATCTCCTGACCCGCTCCCGCTGACCTGCAGCTCCGCCCGGCGACCGCGCGAGGCTTTCTTCGTAAAGTCGGTGAGGGACACGTGGCCCGGGCCCACGGCCTGATTGACGGGAGCTTCCAACCAATAGGGAGCGAGCGGGGCGGGGCTGGAGGCGCGAGCCAGCGGCAGGTCCTCCAACCAATCGGGGAGCCCGAGGGGCAGGACTAGCGCCGGCTGATTGTCTGATCCGCAGGCCAGCGAGTTTCTCCAGTCCCTTGTTCAGGGCCCGGGGCCAGGGGAGGCTGTGGGCCTTTATTCCCCTTATTGGACACAAGGCTCTTTGTCTCACAACACACTGGCTCAGGTTTTAATACAGACTTTTCAAATTCATCAATAAAAGCAGATAAACCTCGTGCTTCTGTAGAACAAACTTTTTAATATTTGGGAGTAAAACTACAAGTTTTTTTCCCTCTGGGGAATTTATTATTAGTTTCAGGAAACAACAACAACCACTTGTATTTATAAAGCGCCTTTAACGTAGTAAAATGTCCCAAGGCTCTTCACAGGGTCGTTATAAAACAAAATTTGACACCAAGCCACATAAGGAGATATTCGGGCACATGGCCAAAAGCTTGGTCAAAGATGTAGGTTTTAAGGAGCATCTTAAAGAAGGGGAGAGAGGTGGAGAGATGGAGAGGCTTAGGGAGGGAATTCCAGAGCTTAGGGCCCAGGCAGCTGAAGGCATGGCTGCCAATGGTGGAGCGATTAAAATCGGGGATGCTCAAGAGGCCGGAATTAGAGGAGCGCAGATATCTCATGGGGTTGTCGGGGCTGGAAGAGATTACAGAGATAGGGAGGGGCGAGGCCACGGAGGGATTTGAAAACAAGGATGAGAATTTTAAGGATGAGGCACTTGAGGAAAAGCAGGGAGTGGTGGAGGGTCAAGCCCTTATGGGACAGGGTCGCTAATTCTGTTCTGCGATAGTTACTGGGACAGACTATCTCTCCTCTCCTCCACACAGGGATTTGTGGTAGTTAAAGAGACAGTGATTCTTCTTGTTCTGCGAGATTGTAATTAAAGGGTCACTACTCTGAGATGGCTGCGAACCTTTAGTGTCGCCAGCCTTTCTAAAACATCTTCCTATCTTTGAGGATCTGTGTGAACTCACTGGTGACTCAGCAGGTTGGATGAACTCTGAAACCTCTTTACACAGTCAGAACATTTGAAGGGTCTCTCATCGGTTCTGGGGCAGGAGGGATCTGGTTAACAGTGATCACAATATCATTAGGTTTAAAGTAGTTATGGAAAGGGACAAAGAAAAATCAACGGTGAAAATACGTAGCTGGAAGAGAGCCAATTTCAGTGATTTGAGAAGAGATCGAGCACAGGTGGACTGGAAACAAAGATTGTCCAGGAAAACAGTGAATGACCAATGGCAGGCCTTCAGGGCTGAGATAGTTCGGGTAGAAACCAAACATATTCCCGTAAGGAGGAAAGATGAGCCATCCAAAGCTAGAGCTCCCTGGATGAAAAAGGACATCGAGGTTAGAATAAAACAGAAAAAGGAGGTTTACAACAAATGTCAGGTACAGAATACAGTCAAAAACCAGGCAGAATACAGAGAGTGCGGGGGAAATTGAAACAGGATGTAAGAAGGGCAAAGATACATTATGAAAAAAGATTAGTGGGTAACATAAAAGAGAACCTAAAAATCTTCTATAAACATATGAAAAGTAAAAGGATAGTTAAAGGAATGGTGGGGCCGATTAGGGACCAAATAGGAGCTCATCATATGGAGGCAGAGGGCGTGGCTGAGGTACTGAATGAGTACTTAGCATCTGTCTTCACAAAAGAAGAGGATGAAGTTAATGTCGCAGTAGAGGAGGGGAGAGTAGAGAAATTGGATAAAAATAGATAGAAAGGAGGTGCTCAATAGGTTGTCATCACTTAAAGTTAACAAGTCACCCGGTCCAGATGGGATGCATCCTAGATTGCTGAGGGAAGCTAGGGTGGAGATAGCAGAAGCTCTGACCACAATCTTTCAATCTCCCTCAGATATATGGGAGTGGTGCCAGAGGATGGAGGATTGCAAATGTTACACCCCTGTTCAAAAAAGGGGAGAGGAATAAACCTGGTAACTACAGGCCAATCAGTCTAATGTCAGTGATGGGTGAACGACTAGAGACCATTGTCAAGGACAAAATTAATTCTTACTTGGAGAAGAATGGGTTAATAAGGGGCAGTCAGTATGGATTTGTTAAAGGTAAATCGTGTCTGACTAACCTGATTGAGTTCTTTGATGAAGTAACAGAGGGTTGATGAAGGTAGTGCAGCAGATGTTGTATATATGGACTTTTAAAAGGCATTTGATAAAGTACCACATAAGAGACTTACTCGGAAAATAGAAGCACAGGGAATTAAATGGCTGATGGTAATTTGGGTATATAATTGGCTAAGGGAGAGGAGGCAGTGAGCAGTGCTGAGGGATGTTTCTCTGACTGGAGGGAAGTATGCAGTGGGTTCCCCCAGGATTAGGACCATTGCTTTTCTTGTTATATATAACTGACCTGTGTACTGTATGTACCTTTAAGGGGAGAACTACTTTTTATAGCTCCTGTATACTGTAGTACCGGCAGTGACCACACCTGTATATAAACCCTGAGTAGGGATCTGTACGTTTAGTTTTAGAGTAACCCTCATCCAGTAAACACCTGTTGATTGTTCCCTGCAGTCTCGTGTCTAGTTATTGAAGGACACACAACATCAAGATACACGGATCTAACATTGGCGACGAGAAGATTCAAACCTACCTGCAACTCTGCATCACCTCCCAGGGATTCGCTCCTGGAGAAAAAAAAAGAAGGCCGAGTCTAGAAGCACGGACGTTGACTATCCAGCGGAGGCTTGAGCATCGCAGGGGAGGCTGTTGAGAGCTGGGCTTGGTTCTCCAGTCACGGTGGTCCAGCGAAACGGGCTGGCAACAGGTACGGCGCAGACCCTTCCCGGACAGCAGCGGCTAGAGCCGACCGACGGCACAGAAAAGGCCGAGCAGCATCGATGGGAGAAGAGAGAGGATAGAGCGCACAGGGCGCAGCCGGTGTTCAGGACCGAGCGGCGTCGACGGGAGAAGAGAGAGGAAAATGCGTAGAGCACAGCCAGTGTTGAAGGGCCGAGCAGCCGCAGTGGAGAAGAAGGGAGAGTGCGGGGAAACGCCATTTTGAGCTGCAGCGGAGAAGAAGGGAGAGTGCGGGAAAATGCCATTTTGAGCCGCAGTGGAGAAGGGAGAGCGTGGGAAAACGCCATTTTGAGCCAGTCTAACCACACCCAGGGATGCCGAAGAGTGGCAGTATCACAGTGTTCAACAATGAAGTCGAAGATTGGATGACATATGTCGAACGCATAGAAGTCTACTGCAAGGCGAATGAAGTGCCAGATGAGAGGAAAGCGCTGCTTTTGTTGAATTCAATGGGTGCAAAAACGTATGGCTTACTGCGAAACCTAGTAACCCCAGAGAAGCCAGTGGAAAAGGATTTTGGAAAATAGTGTCAATCCTACAGGACCACTTAAATCCCACACCGCTGCTGATAGCAGAAAGATTTAAGTTTCACAAAAGGAACCAGCATAAAGATGAAAGTAATGCTGAGTATTTAATGGAACTGTGCAAGCTATCGAAACACTGCCAGTTTGGAACGGAACTAGCAGATACTTTAAGGGACAAGTTTGTGTGTGGGCTTCAAAGTGAAGGAACCCAGAAACAGCTTCTATCAGAAAAGGATCTTACGCTGGACAAGGCTTTCAGCATGGCAGTATCACACGAAGCAGCCGCACGGGGCGCTGCAGAGATACAACGGAGACCGCAAGAATATGGCACAAATGAAATGTCATACGGAACAGTGAAGTGCTATCGCTGCGGCAGAACAACACATGACCATAATGATTGCTGGTTCAAGGACAAAGTGTGCAGACAGTGTGGAAAAGTAGGACACATAGCAAGAGTCTGCAGGTCGGGAAAGAAAACCAGCAGCAAGAAATCTCCACAGGAGAAGTACAAGAAGGTACATAAGGTGACGGAGAGTAGTTCAGACTCCGGAAGCAAGGAGCTGGGTTGTCTGAAACTACATAAGGTGATCAAAACAGAGGATCACCAAACTATCTGGGTCATGCTCAAGATAGCTGGAGTCCAAGTGAAAATGGAATTGGACACAGGATCAGCCCTAACAGTCATAAACTGAAGGGACTACGAGCAGCTATTCTCACATACACCCTTGAGAGATACAGAGATTGTCTTGAAGACGTACACGGGGCAAAAAGTCTACCCCAAAGGAAAAATAAGGGTGAACGTTATATATAACGGCAAGGAAACACCAAAAATGGACCTATATGTATTGCCAGATGGAGGACCACCACTACTAGGACGTGAATGGATCCAGAAGATACAGCTTGATTGGCATTCCATACAAGCACTGACTGTAGATGCCAAAAAGGATGACGATGCCAAACCTGGAAGACTGTCAAAAATGCTAACTGACGCGCAAGAAGTGTTCCAGGAGGGACTTGGAACACTAAAAGGCATAACAGCAATGATAAAAAGAGGAAAATGCAAGCCCAAAGTTTTTTAAGGCCAGACGCCTTATGCGATCCACCCAGCCATCGAAGCAGAGCTGGAAGGTTTGGAACATTCAGGAGTACTGTCCAAAGTGGACTGGAGTGAGTGGGCTACACCCATCGTTCCTGTAATGAAGAGGTCATTGAGTAATACGTCTGGGGAACCAAAGAAGGTTCGCATCTGTGGGGACTTTAAGGTGACAGTGAACCCAGTCCTTCACACGCTACAATATCCGCTTCCGCGGATTGAAGATATTTTCACCTTGCTATCTGGAGGGAAACGCTTCACTAAGATTGATCTGGCCCAGGCATACCTGCAAATGGAGGTAGAAGAAGCCTCGAAACAGTACCTCACGATCAACACTCATAAAGGTCTCTACCAATACAACCGGCTGGTGTTCGGGGTAGCATCAGCTCTGGCTATTTGGCAAAGGGCAATGGATCAAGTCCTGCAAGGGATTCCAGGGACCCAGTGTTATTTGAACGACATCCTGGCCACGGGCGAAAATGACAGTGATCACCTTGCCAACCTGGAGCAGGTGCTCACTAGATTGAAGGAATATGGGCTACGAGCTAATCGCCACAAATGCGAGTTTTTCCAGAAGCAGATCTCGTATTGTGGCCACGTTATTGATGAAGAGGGGTTACATAAGTCCCCTGAAAAGATTGAGGCAGTAGTCAAGGCTCCAGCACCGGAAAATGTGTCACAACTGAGGTCGTTCCTCGGGCTGGTGAACTACTACCATAAGTTCTTGCCGAATTTGTCTACAGTACTACACCCACTGAACACCCTACTGCAAACGGGGGTACCATGGAAGTGGAATGACGAATGTAAATGAGCTTTCTAGAAGAGCAAAGAATTGATCACATCAAAAGAGGTGTTGGCTCATTTCAACCCAGCACTACCAATTCGGTTGGCGTGTGATGCATCACCCTATGGCATTGGAGCGGTGCTGTCGCACAAGTTCCCGGACGGCTCGGAGAGGCCGGTAGCCTTTGCATCTCGGTCACTAACCTCAGCCGAGCGTAACTACGCCCAGATTGACAGGGATGCCCTCAGCCTAGTGTGGGGAGTGATAAAGTTCAACCACTATCTGCACGGGCAGAAGTTCACCTTGCTGACTGACCACCAACCACTTGTCTCCATCTTTAATCCAAAGAAGGGCGTTCCAGTAATGACTGCACAGCGGCTACAAAGATGGTCCATTTTTCTAGGGGCGAACCAATATGAAATCGAGTATATGGGCACGAAACAGCATGGAAACGCTGATGGGCTATCACGCCTGCCACTGCCTACTGCGGAGGAAGCACCAGCAGTGGACCCTGTCAAAATATTTTATTCGACTATAATTGAACGCTTGCCAGTAACTAACGTTGATATAGAGGAGACCCGAAATGACCCGACACTGTCTCGGGTATATGACTTGACGGTGAAGGGATGGCCAACACATGGTGACTCACTGTTGCCAGCATTCTCATCCAGAAGAGAACAGCTGTCAGTATGCCAGGGGACCTTGATGTGTGGATCCCGAGTGGTAATTGGGCAGGGCTGCCTTGAGGATGAGTTCATTGAGCGTATTAGGGATGGGTTTCTTGAGCAGTATGTAACTGAACCAACCAGGGGGCAAGCAACCTTAGATCTGGTCCTGTGTAACGAGACAGGATTTATTAAAAATGTCCTAGTAAAGGATCCCCTTGGAATGAGTGACCATAACATGGTTGAATTCCATATTCAATTAGAGGGTGAGAAGGTTGGATCTCAAACAAGCATGCTAAGCTTGAATAAAGGAGACTATGAAGGTATGAGAGCGGAATTGAGTAGAGTGGATTGGGAAAATAGATTAAAGGGTAAGACGATACATGATCAGTGGTGTACATTTAAGGAGTTATTTTACAACTTCCAAAAAATATATATTCCACTGAGAAGAAAAGGGTGTAAAAGAAAAGACAGCCATCCGTGGCTAAGAAAAGAAATTAAGGATAGTATTCGACTAAAAACAAGGGCATATAAGGTAGCCAAATCTAGTGGGAGGATAGAGGATTGGGAAAACTTTAAAAGACAGCAAAAAATAACAAAAAGATTGATTAAGAAAGGGAAGATAGATTATGAAAGTAAATTAGCAAAAAATATAAAAACAGATAGTAAGAGTTTTTATAGTTATATAAAAAGAAAAAGGGTGGCTAAAGTAAATGTTGGTCCCTTAGACGATGAGACCGGGAAATTAATGGTGGGAAATATGGAGATGGCAAAAACACTGAATGAATATTTTATATCAGTCTTTACAGTAGAAGACACTAAGAATATCCCAACACTGGACAAACAGGGGGCTAAAGGGGGGGAGGAGCTAAACACGATCAAAATCACTAAGGAAGTGGTACTCGGTAAAATAATGGGACTCAAGGCGGATAAATCACCTGGACCTGATGGCTTACATCCTAGGGTCTTGAGGGAAATGGCGGTAGGGATTGTGGATGCATTGGTAATAATATTCCAAAACTCCCTGGACTCGGCAAAGGTCCCGGCAGACTGGAAAACTGCTAATGTAACACCCTTATTTAAAAAGGGCAGTAGACAGAAGGCTGGAAACTATAGACCGGTTAGCCTAACATCTGTGGTAGGTAAAATTTTGGAGTCCATTATTAAGGAGACAGTAACAGGACATTTGGACAATCATAATTTAATAGGACAAAGTCAGTATGGTTTTATGAAGGGGAAGTCATGTTTGACAAATTTGCTGGAGTTCTTTGAGGAAGTAACATATAGGGTGGATAAAGGGGAACCAGTGGACGTAGTGTATTTAGACTTCCAAAAGGCATTTGACAAGGTGCCACACAAAAGATAATTGCTTAAGATAAAAAATCACAGGATTGGGGGTAATATTCTGGCATGGATAGAGGATTGGCTATTTAACAGAAGGCAGAGAGTTGGGATAAATGGTTCATTCTCAGACTGGCAATCAGTAACTAGTAGTGTTCCACAGGGGTCAGTGCTGGGTCCCCAACTCTTTACAATCTATATTAACGATTTGGAGGAGGGGACCGAGTGTAACATATCAAAGTTTGCAGATGATACTAAGATGGGAGGGAAAGTAGTGAGTGAGGAGGACATAAGAAACCTGCAAGGGGACATAGACAGTCTAAGTAGGTGGGCAGAGATTTGGCAGATGGAATACAATACTGGAAAGTGTGAGGTTATGCACTTTGGCAGGGAAAATCGTAGAGCAAGTTATTATCTTAATGGCAAGAAACTGGAAAGTACTGAAGTACAAAGGGATCTGGGAGTCCTGGTGCACGAAACTCAAAAGATTAGTATGCAGGTGCAGCAAGTGATTAAGAAGGCCAATGGAATGTTGGCTTTCATTGCTAGGGGGATAGAATACAAAAATAGGGAGGTATTGCTTCAGTTGTACAAGGTATTGGTGAGACCGCACCTGGAATACTGCGTACAGTTTTGGTGTCCATACTTAAGAAAGGACATGCTTGCTCTCAAGTCAGTACAAAGAAGGTTCACTCGGTTAATCCTGGGGATGAGGGGATGGACATATGAGGAGAGGATGAGTAGATTGGGACTCTACTCATTGGAGTTCAGAAGAATGAGAGGCGATCTTATTGAAACATATAAGATTGTGAAGGGGTTGGATCGGGTGGATGCAGGGAGGATGTTCCCGATGATGGGTGAAACTAGAACTAGGGGGCATAGTCTTAGAATAAGGGGCTGCTCTTTCAAAACTGAGATGAGGAGGAGGGTGGTAGGTCCATGGAATATGCTGCCCCAAAAAGCTGCAGAAGCTACATCATTACGTAAATTTAAAACAGAAATAGACAGTTTCCTAGAAGTAAAGGGAATTAAGGGTTACGGGGAGCGGGCAGGAATTTGGACATGAGTCTAGGTTCGGATCGGTCATGGCCCTGTGGGTAGCGGAGCGGGCCCAGGGGCCGTGTAGCCTGATCCTGCTCCTATTTCGTGTGTCTAATTCTGTTAGATTCAGGAGATTGTTCTGTGATAGTGGATTGGTGGTTAGGATCAGATCAGCCATGATCTTATTGAATGGTGCAGCAGGCTCGAGGGGCCGATTGGCCTACTCCTGCTCCTATTTCTTATGTTCTTATGAGTGCTAAATGAGCTTCACGAAGGCCATTTGGGAGGGGAGAAAATGAAAAGCCTTGCTAGGGCTTATGTGTGGTGGCCGGGGATCGATCAGCAAATTGAGGACCTGACAAAGAGCTGCTCAGGATGCCAGAAGGTCCAAAATGCACCACCACATGTCCCTCTACACCCATGGGAGTGGCCCTCATCTCCATGGCAACGGGTGCATATTGATTTTGCTGGTCCATTCATGGACTCAATGTTTTTAATAGCTGTGGATGCACACTCGAAATGGCCTGAGGTGATCAAAATGTCATCCACCACCACGGAGAAAACTATTGCAGTCCTACGGACCATATTTGCCGGGAACGGCTTGCCAGAGCAGATTTGCTCTGAAACGGACCACAGTTTCTGTCCAAAGATTCATGAAAATGAATGGGGTAAGGCATTACACATCCGCCCCGTATCATCCAGCCACAAATGGATTGGCTGAGAGGTTCGTACTAACCTTTAAGAAAGCAGTAAGGGCCATGTGCGATGAAGACATTCCACTGCAGCATAAGGTGGACAATTTCCTGTTAGCCTACAGAAATGCGACACATGCAGTCACCAACCAGACCCCGGCCATGATGTTCTTTAACCGAAGGTTGAGATCTCGTCTGGATATGCTCAGACCAAATGTACGAAGAGATGTTGAGAATAAGCAATTCCAGCACATCAATGAGAAGCCGACAAGGAGCTTCAATTTAGGGCAACCAGTCTTGACCCGCGACTACCGAACAGAGAAATGGCAACCAGGAACGATATGCATATGGTAGTGGCCACTAATGTACACAGTGGATGTTGGGGAGAACATTGTGAGACGCCATGTCGACCAGATCCTAGTCACAGAAATGAGTCAACCACATGTCTCGCGCACCTGGTGATGAACCCGACATACAGGTAGCATCTACCCCAGAAACAGTAGCATCGGAAGCTGATGAACCAACTGACGACAGGGGGCCTCCGCACCAAGAGCAAGACACTCAGGAAAGGCGCTATCCAGAAAGGATCAGGAAGCTGCCCCAAAGACTGAATTTATAAATGGACTATTTTCAGTTAATGTGCATGTTAAAAGTGTTAATTGTTAAATGAATGTTATGGTACTGTTAATCTAAAAGGGGAGGAATTGCAGTGTATGTACCTTTAAGGGGAGAACTACTTTTTACAGCTCCTGTATACTGTAGTACCGGCAGTGACCACACCTGTATATAAACCCTGAGTAGGGATCTGTACATTGAGTTTTAGAGTAACCCTCATCCAGTAAACACCTGTTGATTGTTCCCTGCAGTCTCGTGTCTAGTTATTGAAGGACACACAGCATCAAGATACATGGATCTAACAACCTGGACTTGGGTATAGGTGTACAATTTCAAAGTTTACGGATGATACAAAACTTGTCAACGTAGTAAATAGTGAGCATAGCAGTAGCAGACTTCAGGAGGACAGAGACAGACTGTGAAATGAGCAGACACAAGGCAGATGAAATTAAATGAGGATAAGTGTGAAGTGATGCACTTTGGGAGAAACAACAGGGAGAGGCCGTATAATCTAAATGGGACTATTTTGAGGGGGTGCAAGAGCAGAGGGGCCTGGGGGTGCATATTCACAAATCTTTGAAAGTGCCACGGCAAGTTGGTGAGGCGGTTCAGAAAGCGTATGGGATACTTGGCTTTGTAAATAGGGCCATTGAATACAAAAACAAGGAAGTTACACTAAACCTTCACAAATCACTCGTTAGGAACATAGGACAGGAGGAGGCCATTCAGCCCCTCGAGCCTGTTCCGCCATTCAATGAGATCATGGCTGATCTGCGACCTAACTCCATACACCTGCCTTTGGCCCATATCCCTTAATACTTTTGGGTAACAAAAACCTATCAATCTCAGATTTAAAATTAACAATTGATCTCGCATCAATGACCATTTGTGGAAGAGAGTTCCAAACTTCTACCACCCTTTGTGTGTAGAAATGTTTCCTAATTTCACTCCTGAAAGGTCTGGCTCTAATTTTTAGGTGATGCCCCCAGTCCTAGAATCCCCAACCAGCGGAAATAGTTTCTCTCTATCTACCCTATCTGTTCCCCTTAATATCCTGAAAACATCGATCAGATCACACTTTAACCTTCTAAATTCTAAGGAATACAATCCTAATTTATGTAATCTCTCCCCGTAACTTAATCCTTGAAGTCCGGGTATCATTCTGGTAAACCTACGCTGCACTCCCTCCAAGGCCAATATATCCTTCCTAAGGTGTGATGCCCAGAACTGCTCACAGTACTCCAGGTGTGGTCTAACCAGGGTTTTGTACAGCTGCAGGGTTTTGGCCTCAGCTGGAGTCTTGTGTACATTTGGCATCACACTTTAGGAAGGATGTCAAGGCCTTGGAGAGGGTGCAGAGGAGGTTGACCAGGATGGTACCAGGGATGAGAGACTTCAGTTATGTGGAGAAATTGGAGAAGCTGGGATTGTTCCCCTTAGAGCAGAAAAGCTTAAGAGGAGATCTAATAAAGGTGTTCAAAATGATGAGGGTGAAGTGGATTTTTAGTGAAGGGTAACATAGGTGCCCTTCAGGACTTAAGGGGTTAACAGTGCAGCTTGCACACATGGTGACAGCGGAGACAGAAGCACCAGCCATGAACTAGGGTAGTAAAACCACGTGGGGAACAACAGATAAGATCGTCAAGGTCATGTGACAATCAGCAATTGTGCATGCAGGCTTCAAGCCAATTAAAACAATGTAACGAATTGTGCATGTGGGCTTGAAGCCAATTAGAACAATGTCATGAGCTGTGCACGAGGTATCCACGGCTTTTGTGCACTTAAATAATAGAAATTGAAGTCAATCGAGGAGACAGCCAGGAACGTGCTAAAGGAGCTCTAGCTGTACTCCCTGATCAGCTTTTAGTTACGTCCGCGGACTGTTTGTATTGTACTGTTGAATAGTTTTGTGTTTTAAATAAACTGCTTGGCTCTTTACCATTTACAGACTAGTGTGCGGACTTAATTATTTAATTTTGCCACAACATTTGGCGTAGTCGGCAGGATACATTGGAATGTAGACGGACAATGGCCAAGAGGACACAAGGGGGTGAGTAGATTTGGGACACCACCCAGAAAAATTACGTGATCCAGGCCGTCACCCATCTGTCTGCGGAATGAGTATCCGAATCGTGACGAGTCTGTAAAGCAGTAAATGGACGGACGCGTTTGGACGTGTAGTGAGTATAATCTTGATATATTACACGTAAACATTAGACAAAGTATTGGAAGGGACATTGTCGTTGCGATAAAAGCCGGTCAAACTGAAAGGTAAATGCACGAGTGTTGACATCGAGTCTTTTACTACGTATATTGTTGTGTAAATACATTTTGGGATAGGATTTAAGTCACGTGGAGAGGCCGAACGGACATAAACTCAAGTAGAAGTTGTATGTAAAGCCGGGGAAGGTCAGACCACAAAATGGCGTTGGAGAAAGAATTAGACTGGGGTGAAGAAGGAACCCTTACTAGATTCTATTCAGACGACCGGAAGGGCTTAATCGACAAAATGTTAAGAGACGGATGGGATCCAAGTCAGGACCCCGTCATTCAAAAGACTTGGTGGCAAAAAGAGAAAACTAAACGTACCCAAAAGGCCGGTGTAATAATAGTATGACAGCTTTCACAGTGTAACCTTAAACTGAAACCAAAAATAGAGGAATTAAAAGCAGCCAGAGCAGAAATTTAAAAAAGCTGAGAGAAATTCAGGAGAGTCAGAGTGAAAGGGGACTCTTTGGCCCCCGATCATGTACACCTACCACTCCACCACCTCCTCCGTATAATAAAACAGAGGAAGGAGAAGATGATGATGATAGTGAGGAGGGAGAAGGCCTCGCCGTTGCACCTTTGACGGTGACACAAGGAGCACAGGCAGCAAATAAATGGACAGTTTTGATCACGGGGTTGGGGGATCTGCTACAAGAATGCATTTAAGTGAAGTAATATTATTGGAAGTGGCAGGGATTCTAACCCCTGCACAATTTTATGTTTGTCCCAATAAGGAGGGTACAATATTAGGAATCGACATTCTCAAACAATTGGGAGCGTTAATCGATCCAGAGGGCTTGGTGGAGGGGACAAACCAAAGATAAAGAGGGAAAAGGGGGAATGGTAATCTTAGCTTGTTACCAGAAACAATGTAAGGAATTGAAACAGAAGGGAGAGATAAAGAAGGAAAAAGATCTAATTTGCAGGCTAACCAATTTGAAAACTCAGCAAAGGAGGGGGGGAAAAAAGGGATTTGGAAAGCCAGGAAAAGCTGCTGAGTCACCGATTTAAAAAGAAAAAAAGATAAACTTAAAGCTTTACCAACATGGAAGTTATTATCATCTGTGCCGAGACAAATAAAACACAAGATTTGCTGAGTGAAAGGAACCTTAAAAATATGCTGGAATTTCAGTTTGTATGAGAATGTGTGTTAAAGTGTGAAACTTTTCCTGACTATGAATGTTTAAGAAGTTACAGTATTACTTTTGTCTGAAAGCCTGTCTTTAAAAGAAAGATTCTGTTATGTTTGTTTTAGCTCCACCCACTTCTCTGTGTTAAAAAAGCATTTAACCCTTTTGTCTTGTCTTGGATTTTGGAAGTTTTAAGAATTTGCGAATAAGATTGTGCCCCCAGAATTGAAAAAATAGCTTTGAACTAATTTAAGTTAAGCTGGTGTGTAAAAACTGAGAAGAGCAACAGAAAGTTTGTTTAACAAAGGATTAAGTTTCAGTCTAAGATTTAACCTTGGAGTCACAGTTGCTATGGTGAAATCTTCCAAAGCAGTTTGATTTGATTTGTTTAAATGTGAAAAACTAATTTTTCTCCAGTTATATTCAATGTTTTTACAGTAGTTTGGAAAGATATCTGAAGAAAGGACAATAAGAAATATGACGTAATTTACTGTTTTCTGCAAGAATGTGCTATTTTGTTTTGTTTTATCTGTTCACTGTATCACAAAAGATAAGCTTCAGCCTTGAAGTTACAGTTGCCAGTGTGCCTGGAAGAAAATTGTTTCTTTGTTAATGTGGCTTCTTGCTTTGTTTTCCAAGTTCGTTTAAAAGAAATTGATCTGGATTAAATTGGAGCTATGAGGTTAATTAACCCACTAAAACCAGACTTTCATAGTGGCCACGGTGAAATTCTGGTTGGTGTAAATTGGTGTAGTCCGAATTGAATAAGATAACTCTGCTCCGCAAGAACATCCGATAGTAGCACGTCCCTCTACAATATTTAATTGACTATGGTACTGGGAGCCCTACAGAATGCAGGACTAAAGGTAAACCCTAGAAAGGTACAGGTAGGGAAGGACGAAGTAATCTACCTAGGATACATAACACAAGGGAAGAGACAAATGCCTGAAGACAGATGGGAGGGGCACTAGGACCAAGAGGAAAGCTAGCAGGAAGGGACCGCGCCAGAGAGGGGAGGGGGTCAAGCAGGTACTAGGGCTATTTAATTATTGCCAGAACTTTATCCCAGAATATGCAGAAATTGCCCAGCCTATACAGGATCTGATCAAAGGGGGGAAACCATCCCAGGACCTGGTGGACTGGGGCCCCGACCATGTAACAGATCAGTGGTGATATGTGTGCATGTGTGGATATGAATGGTGTGGGACGATGGAAACACTGGTCCCAACTGAAACAAAACTAACACCCCATTCGGGGGCCTATATCGAATTAACAGAATGAAGGAACTATGCGGAAGACTTGTGATCCTGATACTTTGCGGAGCAATCCCATGAAAAAAAAACCAGAAGCGACGCATCTCAACAGGGGGCGAGTAAAGTTCAAACCCAGCATGTCCGTGGAAGGACACTACCGAGTCCAAACATCTGAATACCGGGATGACATCCTCTCCCCGATACATGGCCAACGGGGTCAGGAGGAGAAGACAGACATGAGGAAATGGATAATCTGTACGGGCGGACATTCTTAGAGACACAGTCAGAAAGCTGCTGCAGGGGCAGGCAGACACAGTCAAAGGAGCTGTGCGGGAAGGTGATGGGGCAGCAGGGAGCTTAGCTAAAGGGATTATAGTCCTGGAGGGCCATGCTGTCACCATTAATCACCTAATCGGTCAAGAATTTGATTCTGAAAGAACGGAGGTCCAAAGGGATCTCTGCCATGCTTACGGGGGATGGATGGTTGGACAGGTCACAGAGAACCTCGACCAAATACACCGAGGCGAAGTCCCAGATTGGATAAACGGTACCCACCTGTTCCACCTAGCACAACACCCAGGGTCGCTAGACGCATGCACCTTGAAGGGAATGACTCGGGTCTTTCCCGTGACTGGTGCGTGCACAGACTCACATTCGGCCCCGGTGAGAATGGTCCTAATGATTCCGGTGATGGCAAGGGGAGAATCGGGACCATATCCCCAGGTTGAGGTAGAGAACTTGGGACTCATCCCGGGTGAGGACTACATGTGGTACTACCCTATGGATCAGTATGGGATCAAACGGAATGGAAGCATGAGAGGGGTCTCATAAACAGGGTGCCGCAGGGTAGGAAGCCTAACTATATGTCCACAGCCAGTAGGCTGGGGAAGTGAGGATGGGTGCGGATTCAACCAAACAATCGGTTGTGCCCTTGAAATAAACCCATCAGAGTGCGAACGCACACACTCAGCCTACCGCGGAAAGGGGGAATACTGCGTAGTCACAAATCAATGAACAGATGGCTATGATGGTCTGGAATGTCACATTACTAATCCTAATTTCTGTTTTACCCCGAGGCTACCGGTCACGATCGGACAAGCGCGAATGACATACATATATGTGCGGCAAACCACTATCCTGAATGTAACAGATGATTTGAAATAGGATTTGTACCAGTATGAGAGTGAATTGGCTGCACCAATACCCCACCTGCCTAAGAATAAGAGATACCACGTTCTCAAGAAGGAGCTGCACCAGCTGGACAAGGACATTGAGACAGACCTTCGCTACATTCCGTGGTATATGAAGGCCTGGAATTGGGGACCAAATGTTAATATCCACCCGTGGATACGTATCATATCACACATATTGGTGGCAGCACAATTAGTCTTAGTTCTTGGTTATGCTTTCATGTTTTGCTCATCCTGCAGAAGACGCGGGGCCAGACGCCGCGCCCAGCAGATAGTAAAGGTACTTGAGGAAAGGAAGAATCTGATGAGTAGTGGAATTTAACCACTGACATCACGCACCTATTCCTCCCTAACCCATCGGCTGATCACCAAACAGGGGGCGGGACGAATTGGCATAACTTAGTTTAGTGTGGTCTCATGGGCTGGGGTAGCCAAGGACCAAAGGGGGGTTTGAAGTGGATTTTTAGTGAAGGGTAACATAGGTGCCCTTCAGGAGTTAAGGGGTTAACAGTGCAGCTTGCACACAGGATGACAGCGGAGACAGAAGCACCAGCCACGAACTAGGGAAGTAAAACCACGTAGGGAACAACTGATGAGATCATAAAGATCATGTGACAATCAGCAATTGTGCATGCAGGCTTCAAGCCAATTAGAACAATGTAACGAATTGTGCATGCGGGCTTCAAGTCAATTAAAACAATGTAACGAATTGTGCATGTGGGCTTCAAGCCAATTAAAACAATGTAACGAATTGTGTATGTGGGCTTCAAGCCAATTAGAACAATGTCATGAGCTGTGCACGAGGTATCCACGGCTTTTGTACACTTAAATAGTAGAAATTGAAGTCAATTGAGGAGACAGCCAGGAACGAGCTAAAGGAGCTCTAGCTGTACTCCCTGATCAGCCTTTAGTTACCTCCGCAGACTGTTTGTATTGTACTGTTGAATAGTTTTGTGTTTTAAATAAACTGCTTGGCTCTTTACCATTTACAGACTAGTGTGCGGACTTAATTATTTAATTTCGCCACAACAGAGGGGTTTTGATCGAGCAAGTAGGGAGAAACTGTTCACTCTGGCAAGTGGGTCGGTAACCAAAGGTCACAGATTTAAAATAGTTGCTAAAAGAACTAGAGGGGAAATGAGGAGAATTGTTTTCACACAGAGGGTTGTTAAGATCTGGAATGCACCATCTGAAAGGATGCTGGAATCAGGTTCCACAGGAACTTTCAAATGGTAATTGGACATGTACTTGAAGAGGACTAGTTTGCAGAGTTCTGGGGATAAAGCTGGGGTTTGGGTCTAAATTGGACAGCTCTTTCAAAGAGCCGGCACAGACACGATGGGCCGAATCACCTCCTTCTGTGCTGTTAGATTCTGTGATCAGTGTGAACATACTGGTGTCTCTTAAGGATCTTAGAGCTTTTAAAGCTCTTCCCACAGTCAGAACATTTAAAGGGTCTCTCATCAGTGTGAACTCGCTGGTGTCCCTTCAGTTCCCCAGGGCTTTTAAAGCTCTTCCCACAGTCAGAACACTGAAATGCTCTCTTTCCCAGTGTGAACTCGCTGGTGTCCCTTCAGTTCCTCGGAGCTTTTAAAGCTCTTCCCACACTCAGAACATTGAAATGGTCTCTCATCAGTGTGAACTCACTGATGTACCAGCAGGTTAGAGGGCTGAGCAAATCCCTTACCACACATGGAGCAAGTGAACAGTCTCTCCCCAGTGTGTAAGCTTTGGTGTCTCTTCAGCTCCCCGGACCTTTTAAAGCTCTTCCCACAGTCAGAACATTGAAATGGTCTCTCATCAGTGTGAACTCGCTGGTGTCCCTTCAGCTCCCCGGGGCTTTTAAAGCTCTTCCCACAGTCAGAACACTGAAATGGTCTCTCCCCAGTGTGAACTCGCTGGTGTGTTTGCAGGTGGGATGAACAAACAAATCCCTTTCCACACACAGAGTAGGTGAACGGACTGTCCCTGGTGTGACTGCGCCGTTGAACTTCCAATGCAGACGGGGAACTGAATCCCTTCCCGCCATCCCCACCTTTACCCGGTTTCTCCCCGGTCTGATGGTGCACGTGTCTCGCCAGGTCAGGCGATCGGCTGAATACGCGTCCACACACCGAACACATGTGTGGTTTGTCATCGCTGCGATCGCTGCTTTCTCCTTCCATGTGCAAAGGCCGATGATATTCAGATCCTGATGAATCGAGTGACTCTGTCAGAGCTTGACGTGATGTTTGGTTATGAGCTTCCCGCCTGTAACTGCTCCACTTCTATAACCCTGTAAATTGAGTTCAGAAAAGGATCAGAGGCAAACTGTTGTTTAATTATCCCCTTTCCGAACCTAGGGGCAGTGAAGCTCATTTTCAGGCCCCAGCTGCTGCACAGGTTGGTTGAAAGGATCAGCAGTAATGGCGGCTGCAATACCCACAAGCCCCGGCGCTGCAGAAAGTGCTCTGTTGACTCTGAGTCCCGCGCATGTGCTCATGTCCCCCGCGCTCTCCCTCCTGCTCCACAACGCGCATGCTCAGCGCACAAAACTCCGCGGTTGGAACATTGGTCGCGCATGCGGAGCCACAACATCTGGTACGCGTGCGCAGCTCAGATGGGGGCGAGTTGGTGTTTCGCCTCAGCCGCCAGGGAGGTGCGCATGCGCAGGACGACCCAACATTCTACCTGTCAGCAATCACTCCCTCGTTTCTTTAATAAAAACAGAAACTGCTGGAAAAACTCAGCAGGTCAGGCAGCATCTGTGGAGAGAGAAACAGAGTTAACATCTCAGGTCGATGACCCTTCGTCTTAAACATAGAAACATAGAAGATAGGAGCAAGAGTAGGCCATTCGGCCCCTCGAGCCTTCTCCGCCATTCAATGTGATCATGGCTGATCATCCAAAATCAGTACCATGTCCCTGCTTTCTCTCCATATCCCTTGATCCCTTTAGCCTTAAGAAATATATCTAACTCCTTCTTGAATATATTTAATGAATTGGCCTCTACTGCCTTCTGTGGTAGAGAATTCCATAGGTTCACCACTCTCTGGGTGAAGAAATTCCTCCTCATCTCTGTCCTAAATGGCTTACCCCTTATCCTTTAACTGTGACCCCTGGTTCTGGACTCCCCGGCCATCGGGAACATCCTTCCTGCATCTAGTCTGTCTAGTCCTGTTAGAATTTTATAAGTTTCAATGAGATCCCCTCTCATTCTTCTAAACTCCAGCAAGTATAAGCCCAATCGACCCAATCTCTCCTCATATGTCATTCCTGCCATCCCACGTATCAGGTTGGTGAATCTTCACTGCACTCCCTCCATGGCAAGAACATCCTTCCTCAGATAAGGCGACAAAAACTGCACACAATACTCAAGATGTGGTCTCACCAAGGCCCTGTACAACTGCAGCAAGATATCCTTGATCCTGTACTTGAACCCTCTCGCTACGAAGGCCAACATACCATTTGCCTTCTTAACCGCCTGCTGCACCTGCATGCTTACCTTCAGCGACTGGTGCACAAGGACACCCAGATCTCGTTGCACTTCCCCTTCTCCCAATCTATTGCCATTCAGATAATAATCTGCCTTCTTGTTTTTGACACCAAAGTGGATAACCTCGCATTTATCCACATTATATTGCATCTGCCATGCTTCTGCCCAATCACCCAACCTGTCCAAATCATACTGGAGTTGCTCGGCATCCTCCTCACAGCACACACGCCTACCCAGCTTTGTGTCGTCTGCAAACCTGCAGATATTACATTTAGTTCCCTCGTCTAGATCATTAATATATATTGTGAACAGCTGGGGTCCTAGGACCGATCCCTGCGGTACCCCAATAGTCACAGCCTGCCACTCGGAAAAAGACCCGTTTATTCCAACTCTTTGCTTTCTGTCTGCCAACTAGTTCTCTATCCAAGACAATACCTTGCCCCCAATCCCATGTGCCTTAACTTTACACGCTAATCTCTTATGCGGGACCTTATCTGAAAATCCAAATACACCACATCCACTGGTTCTCCCTTATCTATTTTACCAGTTACATCCTCAAAAAATTCCAGTAGATTAGTCAAGCACGATGTACCTTTTGTAAATCCATGTTGACTTTGTCCGATCTTGTCAGTGTTTTCCAAGTGCTTTGCTATTACATCTTTTATAATGGACTCTAGCATTTTCTCCTACTACCGATGTCCCTGTTTCCTATCTACCACCTTTTTTAAATAGTGGGGTAACATTAGCTACCCGCCAATCCATGGGTACTGTTCCAGAGTCTATTGAATTTTCGAAGATGACCAGCAATGCATCTACTATTTCTAGGGCCACTTCCTTAAGTACCCTGTATGTAGATTATCAGGCCCTGATGATTGGCCTTCAATCCCGTCAATTTCCCTGACACCATTTCCCTACAAATACTGATTTCATTCAGTTCCTCCCTCTCATTAGACCCTATGTTCCCCGACCTCTCGGGGAAGTTATTTGTGTCCTCCTTTGTGAAGGCAGAACCAAAGTATGTATTTAATTGGTCTGCCATTTCTTTGTTCCCCATTATAAATTCCCCTGATTCTGACTACAAGAAACCTACGCTTGACTTCACCAATCTTTTTCTCCTCACATATCTATAAAAGCTTTTACAGTCAGTTTTTATGTTCCCAGCAAGCTTACCCTCATACTCTATTTTCCCCCTCTTAATTAATCCCTTTGTCCTCCTTTGCTGAATCTTAAACTGCTCCCAATCCTCAGGTTTACTGCTTTTTCTGGCCAATTTATATTTCCTCTCCTTGGATCTTATGCTATCCCTAATTTCCCTTGTTAGCCACAGTTGAGTCACCTTCTTTGTTTTATTTTAATGCCAAACAGGGATGAACAAATTCTGTAGTTCATCCATGCGATCTTTGAGTGTTTGCCATTGCCTATCCACCGTCAACCCTTTGAGTGACATTCCCCAATCAATCCTACCCAACTCGCGCCTCATACCATTGTAGTTTCCTTTATTAAAATTCAGGACCCTAGTCTCTGAGTCAACTACTTCATTCTCCATCTTAATGAAGAATTCTATCATATTATGATCGCTCTGACCCATCAGAACTGCTTGTTGTTTAGTGTCAGCCAGTGGCTCAGTTGGTAGCACTCTTGCCTCTGAGTCAGAAAGTTGTGGGTTCAGAGTCCCACTTCAGAGACTTGAGCACAAAAATCTAGGCTGACACTCCAGTGCAGTGCTGAGGGCGTGCTGCACTGTCGGAGGTGCCGATTTTTGGAGTAGACGTTAAACCGAGGCCCCGTCTGCTCTCTCAGGTGGACATCAATGATCCTATGGCACTATTTCAAAGAAGAAAAGCAAAGAGAGGGTATGAAAAAATATTGGCAAGGAAAACAACTGGAGCCTATTAGGGACTATAAAGTTAACCTGTGTGTGGAAGCGGAAGACATGAATATGGTTCTTAATGAATACTTTGCATCTGTTTTCACAAAAGAGAGGGACGATGTAGACATTGCAATCAAGGAGGAGGAGTGTTGCAGTGGGGAAAGAGTTAAACGGACATCGCTGGCAGTTTCACTGAATGGTGTAATAAAGACCATACTTTGCAGTAATAAGCTTTTTCTAAGTTGCTGAATTGCCAGTGGAGATAACATAGCCAGACATGGAACCAACAGAGGTCAGAGGTGCAACAACAGCTTGACATATACTTTTCCGATAATAAGGCGGTACTTTAATGTAACGCGGCATAGGCAACCAATCTGTGAAGATGCATGCGGGCCAAGATCCAATCGGGTGGCAGGAATGAATTGTGCATGAGATGGCCATGTGTATTGTAGTGTATAAAAATGTAGTGTTTGCTGTAACAATTTGGAAAGGTCTGGCTAAGACAGAGCAGATTGTCTCCCCACCGGTGCAATAAAGACAACTTTACCTTGTGTCAAGTGTTGGTTTAAAATACTCCACAACAATTGGCGTCACAAACAGGATTCGAACCTGTGTGGGGATAGACAGTATACATGGACCAGGGTCCTGCAGGGGTTCCACAACAGTCCAAATATATTCCACTGTGTACTGAGTCAAGCCTTAGACGGGTTAGACCTATCAAAGTACCAGAGCGCCCTACTCCAATATGTCGATGACATAATGATTGCATCAGAGGATGCCAAAGGACACATGGGAGCATTACTAGTCACCCTCCAGACACTTAAGAAAGCTGGCTTTAAATTGAACCCCCCAAAAAAAGGCAAAGGTTGGACTGTCCAAAGTGAAGTATCTAGGGCACGAAATGAGCCAGGGGTATAAGACACTCCCGCAGGAACAAAAGGCAGCCATAAAAGACATGCCAAGGCCAGTGACCGTCCGGGGAGTGAGGAAAGTGTTGGGACTGTTTAACTACTGCAGGAATTTTATATCAGACTTTGCAGGGAAAGCAGGGCCAACTCGATGGTTAGTTAAAGGGGGGGAGACCCACCACTGATAAGATAGAATGGGAATCGGAGCAGGACGAGGCTTATGCAAAATTAAAAGCAGCCCTGACGTCCGCACCCGCACTAGGATTGCCAAATATGGTCAAACCATTCCATATATATTATAGTATAGGCGGGAACTTCTATAACGCTGCAGTCACCCAAGAGTACGGGAGAGATATGAGGCCAATTGCCTATTACTCCACCCAACAAACCCCCGTGGCTAAAGGAATGGCGAGATGTGTGGCAGCCCTCGACTGTGCCGCATGGGCGGTGCGGATATGCGAGCCCGTCACTATGTCAGGACAGCTGATATTACACACACAACACACAGTGTGGACCTGCTAAACACAGGCAAAATGAAGGCTGTATCAGACAGAAGGAGGGCAGCTTGGGAAGCAGTATTGATACCCAAGGACAGATCAGTACAGATTATAAGGGAACATAGAGTCAACCCCGCAGAGGGAATGCTAACAGAGGGTGAGGCACACGAGTGTCAGTTAGTAATCGAAGAAGAGGTCAGAGGAACCATATCAGAATCGCCCTATGAAAATCCCGAAAACACCTTTTATGTAGACGGATCTCGCCGATATATAAATGGGGAGCCACACACGGTTGGGCAGTAGTATCCGAGAACGGAGAAACAGTCGCAAAGGGAGGGCTTACATAAGAACATAAGAAATAGGAGCAGGAGTAGGCCATACGGCCCCTCGGGCCTGCTCCGCCTTTCAATAGGATCATGGCTGATCCGAATCTAGACTCACGTCCATTTCCCTGCCCTCTCCCCATAACCCCTAATTCCCTTATCTGCTAGGAAACTGTCTATCTCCATTTTAAATTTATTTAATGTTGCAGCTTCCACAGCTCTCTGGGGTATCAAATTCCATAGATTTACTACCCTCTGAGTGAAGAAGTTTCTCCTCATCTCAGTTTTGAAAGGGCAGCCCCTTATTCTAAGATTATGCCCCCTAGTTCTAGTCTCACCCATCAGTGGAAACATTCTCCCTGCATCCACCCGATCAAGCCCCCTCACAATCTTATATGTTTCGATAAGATCGCCTCTCATTCTTCTGAACTCCAATGAGTTGAGTCCCAACCTACTCAACCTTTCCTCATACGTCAACCCCCTCATCTCCGGAATCAACCGAGTGAACCTTCTCTGAACCACCTCGAGAGCAAGTATATCTTTTCTTAAATATGGAAACCAAAACTGCACGCAGTATTCCAGGTGTGGCCTCACCAATACCCTGTATAACTGCAGCAAGACTTCCCTGTTTTTATACTCCATCCCCCTTGCAATAAAAGCCAAGATTCCATTGGCCTTCCTGGTCACCTGCTGCACCTGCATACTAACCTTCTGTGTTTCATGCACCAGGACCCCCAGATCCCTTTGTACTGTAGCACTTTGCAGCTTCTCTCCATTTAGATAATAACTTGCTCTTTGATTTTTTCTGCCAAAGTGCATAACCTCACACTTTCCAACATTATATTGCATCTGTCAAATCTCTGCCCACTCACTTAGCCTGTCTATGTCCTTTTGCAGGTTTTTTATGTCATCCTTACTTATTGCTTTCCCTCCCATCTTTGTATCATCGGCAAACTTGGATATGTTGCACTCGGTCCCTTCCTCCAAATCGTTAATATAGATTGTAAAGAGTTGGGGTCCCAGCACTGACCCCTGCGGAACACCACTCGTTACTGATTGCCAGCCCGAGAATGAACCATTTATCCCAACTCTTTGTTTTCTGTTAGATAGCCAATCTTCCACCCATGCCAGTATATTACCCCCAATCCCGTGATTTCTTATCTTGATCAGTAATCTTTTGTGTGGAACCTTGTCAAATGCCTTTTGGAAGTCCAAATACACTACATCCACTGGTTCCCCTTTATCCATCCTGTATGTTACATCCTCAAAGAATTCGAGCAAATTTGTCAAACATGACTTCCCCTTCATAAAACCATGCTGTTATGTTTATCCAAATGCTCTGTTACTGTTTCCTTAATAATGGACTCCAACATTTTGCCAACCACAGATGTTAGGCTAACTGGTCTATAGTTTCCAGCTTTTTGTCTACTTCCCTTCTTAAATAAGGGTGTTACATTAGCAGTTTTCCAATCTGCCGGGACCTTTCCTGAGTCCAGGGAGTTCTGGAAAATAATCACCAATGCATCCACAATCCCTACCGCCACTTCTCTCAAGACCCTAGGATGTAGGCCATCAGGTCCGGGGGATTTATCCACCTTAAGTCCCATTATTTTACTGAGTACCATCTCCTTAGTGATTTTAATCGTCTTTAGCTCCTCCCCCCCCCCCCATTGCCCCCTGTTTATCCAGTGTTGGGATATTTTTAGTGTCCTCTACTGTAAAGGCTGATACAAAATATTTGTTCAGCGTCTTTGCCATCTCCATGTTCCCCACCACTAGCTTCCCGGTCCCATCCTCTAAAGGACCAACGTTCACTTTAGCCACCCTTTTTCTTTTTATATAGCTGTAGAAACTCTTGCTATCTGTTTTTATATTTTTTGCTAGTTTACTTTCATAATCTATCTTCCCTTTCTTAATTAATCTTTTAGTTATTGTTTGCTGGCTTTTAAATGCTCCCCAATCTTCTATCCTCCCACTAGATTTGGCTACTTTATATGCCCTTGTTTTCAGTCGGATACTATCCTTTATTACTTTACTAAGCCACGGATGGCTGTCTTTTCTTTTACTCCCCTTTTTCCTCAGTGGAATATATTTATCTTGAAAGATGTGAAATATCTTGAAGGAGGAACCTTAGCTCAAGTAGCAGAACCAGTGACTCTCACAGAAGCATTGAAATTGGCAAAGGGAAAACGAGTAAATATATACACAGACAGTAGGTATGTGTTTGGGGTAGTGCATGATTATATGATAGCGTGGAATGGGAGAGGATATGTAACCTCCGGAGGACAAATACAGCATGAGGAGGTAGTGAGAGACCTAGTAGAAGTGGTAAAAGGAGAAGAGGTAGCAGTGATTAAAATAAAGGCACACCGCAAGATAGTGAGCGAGCAACAAAAAGGAAATATGACAGCTGATCAGGCAGCAAGAGCAGCAGGTAGAATAACAGCAGAGGAAGTGAACATTAAAAGAATCCAAGAGGAGACTGAAATGGAGGAGCAGGAGCAGTGGACAAAGAGAGGCGCAGCCAGAGGTAGAGATGGAATATGGAAAAAGGATCACAGGGTGACCGGACTGACACCATATGAACTCAGGACTGGACGAGCAATGTGTCTGCCGGAAGGAGTAGCATCTGGTAGCGAGGGACCCTTAAAAGATAAAATTAGGAAATACGTACAAACATTGGATAATCAATTGAAGGAGCTCAAACAAGAAGTTAAAGAACAACAAGACATCAGAGATAAAAAATACACAAAAGCAGGGGCCCTCGGAGCCCCTACCCAAGGTGGGCGAGCAGGTATTTGTTAAAATATTGCCAGTGAGATCGGGATTCTCACCTAGATGGACCGCACCATTTGAGGTTATGACCAGCGATACGTGCGCATGTATAGATATGAGGGGAAAGGGTAGATAGAAACATTGGGCTCAATTAAAGCGGTACAACAATAACCCATCTGACCTTAAATCCCACAGGAACAATGGAATAAACACCGGAGATAAACTAACCTCTGGTGACGACCAGGCTTCTGCTTAATTTACAGGGAAACTTCACCATGAAGGTGGGATTACTGCTGGGACATGAAATAAGCAAAGGGACATCCCACATTACACGACAAGTACATGATGAAGAAGCACCATGTTTTAATGGAACAATCACATTCGGAGTCTCATCCACGGCTCCCAATACACAGAAAGAAGAGACAAGCGAACCGAGGATGCTACAATGTCCAGATATGAAACCTGGACCCAAGAATGGACTAGTATTATTTACCGAGGGAGAACAATTGTATGGTAACGGGAGACATGAAATTGTACCGGTGCTAATGAACTTAACCATGTTACAATGGCCAGGATATTGTGAAAGGTTTACTAAAACTAGAGAATTGTATGGATATATGATAAAGAATGTAATTACCAAGCTGCTGATGCAACAGGGGCTACTAATTATAGGGGACATGCTGCATTCCACCAAAGGATTAAGAGGAGCTTAGGAACCGATATACTCACAGGAATAAACACGGGGACATCATTCTTTAATGCCCTAGATATACAAGGAGTCCAGAGTCATGTGGAATGAATACAAAGGGTAATACAACAGATTTTAGAGAAGGAAACTGGTTTGGTTCGACAAGGATCAGAGTTGGGAGGACATACGATAAGGAAATTACTCGAGGGAATCAAGGTTATAGAGGACCATGCCAGCATTATCAACAAACTAAACCATAGAGATGAAGAACAGGCAAAAGACGGGGTAGGGAGAGGCTTGTGTCATGCCTATGGCCAATGGATCACCGGACAGTTAAAACATAATCTGGCACAGATACAGTGAGGCGAGGTACCAGACTGGATTAATAGCACACAGCTCTATGGCCTGAGCCAAAATCCAGGCCCTCTGAGTACTTGTACCCTCAAAGGGATGACCAGAGAATATCCAGTGGTACAAAAATGTGAAGCAGAAGTGACAGCAATGATAGGCATGGTGCTCCTGATACCAGTGGTGGGACGAGACACGACTCCATACCCACAGTACCAGGTAACAAACATAGACATAGTGAGGGGTGAGACATACCTCCAATACTATCCAATTGATACCTATGCCATCAGGAAGAATGGTACTATGAGAGGAGTCTCCCTAAACGGATGCCACGGGAAAGGCACGCTTACGATATGCCCACATCCAGTAGGAGAAGGCCCTAAGGATGAGTGCGGCTATAATAAGACAGAGGGGTGTGTGTTGGAATTATCACATGTTGATCACCATCACACCCACTCGGGATATAGAGGTGAAGGGAAGTATTGTATAGTCACCACAGAGACTGAGTATCAATATAGTAACCTTGTATGTGCAATCACAATGCCTAACTTCTGCTTTACGCCAAAGATCCCTGTGACAATTGGACACACCAGATTGGTGTATGTACATTCAAGGGACGAGATAAAACTAAATGTGCCAGATAGTCTAAAGGACGAGCTGGTCAATTAGGAAGATCCGGTCGGGGCCCCAATACCCTGCCTGCAAGAGGATCTGCAAGAAATGAAAGAGGATTTAAGTAAGATGGTGAAACAATACATAGTGTTGCAAAGGAATCTTGGGGAATTAGAAAGGGACATAGAGGTAGAGCTACAGGACGTCCCATGGTATGAGAAGCTGTGGGATTGGGGAGTGAATGTCAACATACACCCATGGATCCGCATCATTTCTCATATATTAGTGATAGTACAGTTAGTCATGGCTATAGGATGGGGAATAGCAGCATGCACCGCTTGTAAAAAGAAACGGATCAAACAAAGAGCTAAAGCGAGTCGGAAAACACAAGATTGCTCTAAACATGATGGGTATGCAGGGCCTCCCGAACCAGTGCCTGATCACCGCATGTGGTTTAACTTGGGCAAAGGCCAAGTACTAAAAGGGGGGCTTGCAGTGGGGAAGGAGTTAAACTGACATCGCTGGCAGTTTCACTGAATGGTGTAATAAAGACAATAAACTAATGGGCCTTTTGCAGTAGTAAACTTTTTCCAAGTGGATAACATAGTCGGATGTGGAAACTGTAAGAGACCTAAGAGGATGTAAGTTCTGTTCTGGCAGGAAAGTAAAACAATGAAAGAGGCCTAGAGAGGCAGGAAAGGAGGACAATGAGTCAGAAGTACAATGTTGATGAGACCCATCTGGCATAAACAAAGGTCAGAGGTGCAACAACAGCTTGTGGGATAGCGGACATATACTTTTCAGATAATAAAGGCGGTGCTTTAATGTAACGCGGCACAGGCAACCAATCAGTGAAGGTGCATGTGGGCCAAGGTCCAATCAGGTGGCAGGAATGAAGTTTGACGTGTGTTGTAATGTATAAAAATGTAGTGTTTGCTGTACCAATTTGGAAAGGTCTGGCTAAGACAGAGCAGACTGTTTCCCCACCGGTGCAATAAAGACAACTTGACTATCGATCTAAAACCTTGTGTCGAGTGTTGGTTTAAAATACTCCACAACAGTGTAGTCACGGACAAATTATTCTAAAGAGCTTTTAAAAGCTACAAGATACGGGACTGAAGACGTTCCTCAAACGGAGGGGGGACAAATCCCAGGGACATGATGATTTCCATCCGAGGATTCTGAGGGAAGCCAGGGGAAGGAATAACGGAGGGTCCCTGAGTATAAATTGGCTGGCGCCTTTCCCTACATTACAACAGCGACAGCAATTCAAAATCAATGAATTGCCCGTGAAGCCCTTTGGGCATCCTGGGGTCGTGAAGGGCAGCGAATAAATGCACCCTCACCTCTGAGTCAGAGGTTGTGGGTTCAAGTCCCACTCCAGAGACTTGAGAGCAAAAATCCAGGCTGACATTGCAGTGCAGTGCTGAGGGAGTGCTGCACTGTCAGAGGTGCCGTCTTTCAGATCAGACGTTAAACCGACGCCTCGTCTGTTCTCTTGGGTGGACATAAATGATCCCAGGGCACTATTTCGAAGAAGATTAGGGGAATTATCCCCGGTGTCCTGGCCAATATCTATCCCTCAATCAACATCACTAAAAAAAACAGATTATCTAGTCATTATCACATTACATAGAAACATAGAAAAATAGGAGCAGGAGTTGGCCATTCGGCCCTTTGAGCCTGTTCCGCCATTCAGTATGATCATGGCTGATCCTCTATCTCAATACCATATTCCCGCTCTCTCCCCATACCCCTTGATGCCTTTTGTGTCTAGAAATCTATCTATCTCCTTCTGTGGTAGAGAATTCCACAGGTTCACCACCCTCTGAGTGAAGAAATTTCTTCTCATCTCAGTCCTAAATGTCCTAAATATCCTGAGACTGTGACCCCTTGTTCTAGACCCCCAGCCAGGGGAAACATCCTCCAGCCTGTCTAGCCCTGTCAGAATTTTATACGTTTCAATGAGATCCTCTCATTCTTCTAAACTCTAGTGAATGCAGACCTAGTCGACCCAATCTCTCCTCATACGAGAGTCCTGCCATCTCAGGAATCAGTCTGGTGAACCTTCGCTGCACTCCCTCTATGGCAAGTACATCCTTTCTTAGATAAGGAGACCAAAACTGCACACAGTACTCCAGGTGTGGTCTCACCAAGGCCCTGTATAACTGTAGTAAGACATCCTTGCTCCTGTACTCAAATCCTCTTGCAATGAAGGCCAACATACCATTTGCCTTCCTAACTGCTTGCTGCACCTGCTTGTTTGCTTTCAGTGACTGGTGTACAAGGACACCCAGGTCCCTTTGTACATCAACATTTCCCAATCCATCAATCACCATTTAAATAATACTCTGCCTTTCTGTTTTTTCTACTGAAGTGAATAACTTCACATTTATCCACGTTATACTGCATCTGTCATGTATTTGCCCACTCACTCAACTTGTCTAAATTGCTTTGAAGCCTCTTTGCATCCTCCTCACAACTCACAATCCCACCTAGTTTCGTGTCATCAGCAAACGTGGAAATATTACATTTGCTTCCCTCATCATTGATATATATTGTGAATAGCTGGGACCCAAGCACTGATCCCTGCGGTATCCCACTAGTCACCGCCTGCCACCCCGAAAAAGAACCATTTATTCCTACTCTCTGTTTCCTGTCTGTTAACCAATTTTCAATCCATGCCAGTATATTACCCCCAATCCCATGAGCTTTAATTTTGCACACTAACCTCTTATGTGGGACTTTAATCAAAGGCCTTCTGAAAATCCAAATACACTACATCCACTGGTTCTCCCTTATCTATTCTACCAGTTACATCCTCAAAAAACTCCAGTAGGTTTCTCAAACACGATTTCCCTTTCATAAATCCAGGTTGACTCTGTCTAATCCCGTTGATATTTTCTAAGTGTCCTGTTATCACATCCTTTATAATCGACTCTAGCATTTTCCCTACTACTGATGTTAGGCTAATAGCGGGGTTACATTTGCCACCCTCCAATCTGCAGGAACTGTTCTATAATCTATAGAATTTTGGAATTGCTGTTTGTGGGATGTTGCTGAGCGCAAATTGGCTGCCGGTTTTCCTACATTACAACAGTGACTCCACTTCATTGGCTGTAAAGCATGTTGGGATGTCCGATGGTGCTGAAAGGCGCTATATAAATGCAAGTCTTTCTTTTCTTTCTTTAAGTTCTTTGTTTCTCTTTTTCACTCCATTTTGACCCAGACTGTCTCGCAATGGAGGGGTTATCATAGAATCACAGAAATTTAGGGCACAGAAGGATGCCATTCGGCCCATTGTGCCTGAGCCTGCCGACAAACAGCTTTCCAGCCTAATCTCACTTTCCAGCTCTTGGCCCGTAGCCCTGCAGGTTACCGCACTTCATGTGCATATCCAAGTACTTTTCAACTGAGATGAGAGTTTCTGCCTCAACCACCCTTTCAGGCAGAAAGTTCCAGACCCCGACCACCCTCTGAGTGAAAAAAGTTCTCCTCAACTCCCCTGTAATCCTTCTACCAATTACTTTAAATCTATGGCCCCTGGTTATTGACCTCGCTGCTAAGGAAAATAAGTTCTTCCTAACCACTCTATCCAGGCCCCTCATAATTTTATACATCAAATCTCCCTCAGTCACCTCTGTTCCAAAGAGCAGTTAGTAACAGAGATTGGAGAAGTTGGATTTACAAAGGGTTTACAGAGATTGGATTTACAAAAGGTAAATCGTGCTTGACTAATCTACTGGAATTTTTTAAGGATGTAACTGGTAAAATAGATAAGGGAGAACCAGTGGATGTGGTGTATTTGGACTTTCAGAAGGCTTTCGATAAGGTCCCGCATAAGAGATTAGCGTGTAAAGTTAAGGCACATGGGATTGGGGGCAAGGTACTGACTTGGATAGAGAACTGGTTGGCAGACAGGAAGCAAAGAGTTGGAATAAACGGGTCTTTTTCCGAGTGGCAGGCAGTGACTAGTGGGGTACCGCAGGGATCGGTGCTAGGACCCCAGCTATTCACAATATATATTAATGATCTAGACAAGGGAACTAGATGTAATATCTCCAAAATTGCAGACGACACAAAGCTGGGTGGGCGTGTGTGCTGTGAGGAGGATGCCGAGAAACTCCAGGATGATTTGGACAGGTTGGGTGATTGGGCAGAAGCATGGCAGATGCAATATAACATGGATAAATGTGAGGTTATCCACTTTGGTGGCAAAAACAGGAAGGCAGATTATTATCTGAATGGCAATAGATTGGGAGAAGGGGAAGTGCAACGAGACCTGGATGTCCTTGTGCACCAGTCGCTGAAGGTAAGCATGCAGGTGCAGCAGGTGGTTAAGAAGGCAAATCGTATGTTGGCCTTCATAGCGAGAGGGTTTGAGTACAGGAACAAGGATGTCTTGCTGCAGTTGTACAGGGCCTTGGTGAGACCACATCTTGAGTATTGTGTGCAGTTTTGGTCACCTTATCTGAGGAAGGATGTTCTTGCCATGGAAGGAGTTCAGCAAAGATTCACCAGGCTGATACCTGGGATGGCAGGAATGATGTATGAGGAGAGATTACATAAACATAACATAAGAACATAAGAAGTAGGAGCAGGAGTAGGTCACACGGCCCCTCGGGCCTGCTCCGCCATTCAATAGGATCATGGCTGATCCGAATCTAGACTCACGTCCACTTCGCTGCCCTCTCCCCGTAACCCCTAATTCCCTTGTCCGCGAGGAAACTGTCTATCTCTGTTTTAAATTTATTTAATGTTGCAGCTTCCACAGCTCTCTGGGGTAGCAAATTCCATAGATTTACTACCCTCCGAGTGAAGAAGTTTCTCCTCATCTCAGTTTTAAAAGGGCAGCCCCTTATTCTAAGATTATGTCCCCTAGTTCTAGCCTCACCCATCAGTGGAAACATCCTCACCGCATCCACCTGATCAAGCCCCCTCACAATCTTATATGTTTCGATAAGATCGCCTCTCATTCTTCTGAACTCCAATGAGTAGAGGCCCAACCTACTCAACCTTTCCTCACACGTCAACCCCCTCATCTCCGGAATCAACCGAGTGAACCTTCTCTGAACCGCCTCGAGAGCAAGTATATCTTTTCTTAAATATGGAAACCAAAACTGCACGCAGTATTCCAGGTGTGGCCTCACCAATACCCTGTATAACTGCAGCAAGACCTCCCTGTTTTTATACTCCATCCCCCTTGCAATAAAAGCCAAGATTTCATTGGCCTTCCTGATCACCTGCTGCACCTGCATACTAACTTTTTGTGTTTCATGCACCAGGACCCCCAGATCCCTTTGTACTGTAGCACTTTGCAGTTTCTCTCCATTTAGACAATAACTTGCTCTTTGATTTTTTCTGCCAAAGTGCATAACCTCACACTTTCCAATATTATATTCCATCTGCCAAATCTTTGCCCACTCACTTAGCCTATGTCCTTTTGCAGGTTTTATATGTCCTCCTCACTCACTGCTTTCCCTCCCATCTTTGTATCGTCTGCAAACTTGGATATGTTGCACTCGGTCCCTTCCTTCAAATCGTTAATATAGATTGTAAAGAGTTGGGGTCCCAGCACTGACCCCTGTGGAAAACCACTAGTTACTGATTGCCATCCTGAGAATGAACCATTTATCCCAACTCTTTGTTTTTGTTAGATCCATGATTCTGAGAGTATGCTGTTTTTCAATAACCACACGGATGCTGTAACTTAACGATAAACAGGTATTTACTGGAGGAGGGTAGTCTCAAGACTGGGGGTACAGAGGCATGCGCAAGGCTTATATACAGGTGTGGTTCCTGCCGGTACTACAGTATACAGGAGCTGTAAAAGTAGTTCTGTCTTAAAGGCATATACACTATAATTCCTCCCCTTTTAGAGTAGTGGTACCCCTAATATTCAAATAACAATTAACACTTTAACATGTACATTAAACAACAATAGTCCATTTATAGATTCAGTCTTTGGGGCGGCTTCCTGACCCTTTCGGGATAGCACCTTTCCTGAGGTTCTTGTTCTTGGTGCAGAGGCGATTCTGACCCCTTTTCATCGGGTAGTTCATCGGGTTCCACTGCTACTGGTTCTGAGGTAGATGCTACCGGTATGTCGGGTTCATCCCCAGGTACTCGAGACATGGGGTTGACGCGTTCCTGTGACGCTAAGATCTGATCGACGTGGCGTCTCACAATGTTCTCCCCGACATCCACTGTGTACATTAATGGCCCCTGCCTTGTGCATATCGCTCCGGGTTGCCATTTCTCTGTTCGATAGTCACGGGCCAAGACTGGTTGTCCTACATTGAAGCTCCTTGTCGGCTTCTCATTGATGTGCTGGAATTGTTTGTCTTCAACATTTCTTCGCACATTTGGTCTGAGCATGTCCAGATGAGATCTCAACCTTCGGCTAATGAACATCATGGCCGGGGTCTGGTTGGTAACTGCATGTGTCACGTTTCGGTAGGCTAATAAGAAATTGTCCATCTTATGCTGTCGTGGAATTTCATCATCGCACATGGCCTTTATCGCCTTCTTAAAGGTTTGTACGAACCTCTCAGCCAATCCATTTGTGGCTGGATGATACGGGGCGGATGTGTAATGCCTTACCCCATTCCTTCTCATAAATTTTTGAAACTCTTCGGACACAAACTGTGGTCCATTATCAGAGCAAATCTGCTCTGGCAAACCGTTTCTGGCAAATATGGTCCGTAGGACTGCAATCGTTTTCTCTGTCGTGGTTGAGGACATTTTTATCACCTCAGGCCACTTCGAATGAGCATCCACTGCTATTTAGAACATTGAGTCCATGAATGGACCAGCGAAATCAATATGCACCCATTGCCATGGAGAGGAGGGCCACTCCCATGGGTGTAGAGGGGCATGTGGTGGTGCATTTTGGACCTTCTGGCATCCTAAGCAGCTCTTAGTTAGGTCTTCCATTTGTTGATCGATTCCCGGCCACCACACATAAGCCCTAGCAAGGCTTTTCATTTTCACTCCCCCCAGATGACCTTCATGTAGATCATTTAGCACTCTCTCCCTTAACTTGGGTGGAATCACCACTCTGGATCCACATATCACTGTCCCCTGGCATACTGACAGCCGTTCTCTTCTGGATGAGAATGCAGGCAACAGTGAGTCGCCATGTGTTGGCCATCCCCTCACCGTCAAATCATATACCCGAGGCAGCGTCGGATCATTGCGGGTCTCCTTCTCTATATCCACGTTCATTACTGGCAATCGTTCGATTATTGATGAATAAAATATCTCGATAGGGTCCACTGCTGGTGCTTCCACCACAGTAGGCAGTGGCAGGCGCGATAGCCCATCAGCGTTCCCATGCTGTTTCGTGCCTTTATATTCTATTTCATATTGATTCGCCCCTAGAAACAGGGACCATCTTTGTAACCGTTGTGCAGTCATCACTGGAACGCCCTTCTTAGGATTAAAGATGGAGACAAGTGGTTGGTGGTCAGTCAGCAAGGTGAACTTCTGCCCATGCAGATAGTGGTTGAATTTTTTTACTCCCCATACTAGGCTGAGGGCCTCCCTGTCAATCTGGGCATAGTTGCGCTCGGCTGAGGTTAGTGACCGAGACGCAAAGGCTACTGGCCTCTCCAGCCCGTCTGGGAATTTGTGTGACAGCACCGCTCCAATACCATAGGGTGATGCATCACATGCCAAACGAATTGGTAGCGCTGGGTTGAAATGGGCCAAAACCCCTTTTGATGTGATCAATTCTTTACACTTCTGGAAAGCTCGTCTACATTCATCATCCCACTTCCATGGTACCCCTGTTTGCAGTAGGGTGTTCAGTGGGTGTAATACCGTGGACAATTTTGGTAAGAACTTGTGGTAGTAGTTTACCAGCCCGAGGAACGACCTCAGTTGTGACACATTGTCTGGTGCTGGAGCCTTGACTACTGCCTCAATCTTTTCAGGCGACTTATGTAACCCCTCTTCATCGATGACGTGGCCACAATACGAGATCTGTTTCTGGAAAAGCTCGTACTTGTGGCGATTAGCTCGTAGCCCATATTCCTTCAATCTAGTGAGCACCTTCTCCAAGTTGGCAAGGTGAGCACTGTCATTTTCGCCCGTGACCAGGATGTCGTCCAAATAACACTGGGTCCCTGGAATCCCTTGCAAGACTTGATCCATTGCCCTTTGCCAGATAGCCGGAGCCGAGGCTACCCCGAACACCAGCCGGTTGTATTGATAGAGACCTTTATGAGTGTTAATCGTAAGGTATTGTTTCGAAGCTTCTTCTACCTCCATTTGCAAGTACGCCTGGGCTAGATCAATTTTGGTGAAGCGTTTACCTCCAGATAGCGAGGCGAAAATATCCTCAATTCATGGAAGCGGATATTGTACCGTGTGAAGGACTGGGTTCACTGTCACCTTAAAATCCCCACAGATGCGGACCTTCTTTGGTTCCCCAGGCGTATTACTCAACGACCTCTTCATTACAGGAATGATGGGTGTAGCCCACTCGCTTCAGTCCACTTTGGACAGTACTCCTGAATGTTCCAACCCTTCCAGCTCTGCTTCGACAGCTGGTCTGATCGCATAAGGCACTGGCCTGGCCTTAAGAAACTTTGGGCTTGCATTTTCCTCTATTTTAATCGTTGCTGTTATGCCTTTTATTGTTCCTAGTCCCTCCTGGAACACTTCTTTTGCATCAGTTAGCATTTTTGACAGTCGTCCAGGTGTGACGTCGTTATCCTTTTTGGCCTCAACCTTCAGTGCCTGTATGGAATGCCAACCTAATTGTATCTTCCGGATCCATTCACGTCCTAGCAGTGGTGGTCCTCCATCTGGCAATACATATATATCCATTTTAGGTATTTCCTGGCCTTTGTATATCACTTTCACCCTAATTTTTCTTTTGGGGAAGACTTTTTGCCCAGTGTACGTCTTCAAGACAATCTCTGTAGCTTTCAAGGGTATATGTGAAAATAGCCGCTTGTAGTCCCTTTGGTTTATGACTGTTAGGGCTGATCCTGTGTCCAATTCCAGTTCCACTTGGACTCCGTCTATCTTGAGTGTAACCCAGATAGTCTGGTGATCCTCCATTTTGGTTACCTTATGTAGTTTCAGACAACCCAGCTCCTTGCTTCCGGAGTCTGTGTCACTTTTCTGTTCATCTGAGCCACTGCCCATCACCTGGTGTACCTTTTTGTACTTCTCCTGTGGAGATTTCTTACTGTTGGTTTTCATCCCAGACCTGCAGACTCTTGCTATGTGTCCTGCTTTTCCACACTGTCTGCACACTTGGTCCTTGAACCAACAATCCTTCTGGTCATGTGTTGTTCTGCCGCAGCGATAACACTTCCCTGTTCCATAGGACATTTCATTGGTGCCATATTCTGGCGGTCTCCGTTGTATCTCTGCAGCTCCCCTTGCGGCTGCTTCATGTGATACTGCCATACTGAAAGCCTTGTCCAGCGTAAGATCCTTTTCTGATAGAAGCCGTTTCTGGGTTCCTTCACTATGTAGCCCACACACAAACTTGTCCCTTAACATATCTGCTAGTCCCGCTCCAAACTGGCAGTGTTTCGATAGCTTGCGCAGATCCGTTAGGTACTCAGCATTGCTTTTGTCTTTGTGTTGGTTCCTTTTATGGAACTTAAATCGTTCTGCTATCAGCAGCGGTGTGGGGTTTAAGTGGTCCTGTAGGATTTCTACTATGCTTTCGAAATTCTTGTTCACCGGCTTCTCTGGGGTTATTAGATTTTGCAGTAACCCATAAGTTTTTGCACCCATGGAATTTAACAAAACCAGTGCTTTACTAGCATCTGGCACTTCATTCGCCCTGCAGTACACCGCAATACGTTCCACATATGTCGCCCAACCTTCGACTTCATTGTCGAACATAGAGATACTGCCACTCTTCGGCATCCCTGGGTGTGATTTAACTGTCAAAAATGGCACCTCCCGCGCTTCCCCTTCTTCTCCGCTGGCACAAAATGGCGTCTCCCGCACTTTCCTTCCTTCCCGCGCTCGCCCTTCTTTTCCACTGCAGCTTCTAAAAATGGCGTCTCCCGCGCTCTTCCTTCTTCTCCGCAGCTCAATGGCATCTGCCGCGCTCTCCCTTCTTCTCCCTGTGGACACTGTTCAGCCCTTGAGACCTGGCTGTGCTCTGCGCGTTCTTTTTTTTTTTTTTTCTCGACGCCGCTCGGTCCTGAACCCGGCTGTTGCTTTACCCTCTCTCTCTCCGGTTTGTTTTTTTTTTTCTCTCTGCCGCTCGGTTTTCAACCCCTGGCTGCGCCCTGTGCGCTTCACCCTCTGTCTTACCCCGTTGATGCTGCTCGGCTTTCTCTCCGCCGTCGGTCGGCTCCAGCCGCCACTGTCCGGGAAGGGTCTGCGCTGGACCTGTCGTCAGTCTCTTGCTGATCGTCGTGGCTGGGGAACCAAGACCGGATCTCCACAGCCTCCCCTGCGATGTTCACTTTCTGCCGGACGACTGGGCGGTTGCTCGTGGTCGACGCCCGTGTTCCTGGCCTCGACTTTTTTTTTGCTACACCACCCTCCCGGAGCGAATCCTCGAAGGGAAATGCAGAGTTGCAGGTAGATTCGAATCGACACTCGTCGCCACTGTTAGATCCGTGATTCTGAGAGTATGATGTTTTTCAATAACCACACGGATGCTGTAACTTAACGATAAACAGGTATTTACTGGAGGAGGGTAGTCTCAAGACTGGGGGTACAGAGGCATGCGCAAGGCTTATATACAGGTGTGGTCACTGCCGGTACTACAGTATACAGGAGCTGTAAAAGTAGTTCTGTCTTAAAGGCACATACACTACAGTTTTCTGTTAGATAGCCAATCTTCCACCCATGCCAGAATATTACCCCCAATCCCGTGATTTTTTATCTTGATCAGTAATCTTTTGTGTGGAACCTTGTCAAATGCCTTTTGGAAGTCCAAATACACCACATCCACTGGTTCCCCTTTATCCACCCTGTATGTTACGTCCTCAAAGAATTCGAGCAAATTTGTCAAACATGACTTCCCCTTCATAAAACCATGCTGACTCTGTCCTATTAAATTGTGATTATCCAAATGCTCTGTTACTGTTTCCTTAATAATGGACTCCAACATTTTGCCAACCACAGATGTTAGGCTAACTGGTCTATAGTTTCCAGCTTTTTGTCTACTTCCCTTCTTAAATAAGGGTGTTACATTAGCAGTTTTCCAATCTGCCAGGACCTTTCCTGAGTCCAGGGAGTTTTGGAAAATAATCACCAATGCATCCACAATCCCTACCGCCACTTCTCTCAAGACCCTAGGATGTAGGCCATCAGGTCCGGGGGATTTATCCACCTTAAGTCCCATTATTTTACCGAGTACCATCTCCTTAGTGATTTTAATCGTGTTTAGCTCCTCCCCCCCCATTGCCCCCTGTTTGTCCAGTGTTGGGATATTTTTAGTGTCCTCTACTGTAAAGACTGAAACAAAATATTTGTTCAGCGTCTTTGCCATCTCCATGTTCCCCACCACGAGTTTCCCGGTCTCATCCTCTAAGGGACCAACGTTCACTTTAGCCACCCTTTTTCTTTTTATATAGCTGTAGAAACTCTTTTTTTTTACAGCACGGATAGAGGCCCTTCGGCCCATTGTGTCCGTGCCGGCCATCAAGCCCTGTCTAATCTAATCCCATATTCGAGCATTTGGTCCATAGCCTTGTATGTTATGGCATTTCAAGTGCTCATCCAAATGCTTCTTCAATGTTGTGAGGGTTCCTGCCTCCACAACCCTTTCAGGCAGTGAGTTCCAGACTCCAACCACCCTCTGGGTGAAAAAGTTCTTTCTCAAATCCCCTCTAAACCTCCCGCCCTTTACCTTGAATCTATGCCCCCTAGTTATTGACCCTTCTCAGATTTCAGATTTCAGAATCTACAGTGCAGATAGAGGCCATTTCGGCCCATCGAGCCTGCACCGACACATATCCCACCCTATCCCTGCACTGAAACATATCCCACCCTATCCCTGTAGCCCCACGTATTTAATCCCCTAACACTAAGGGTCAATTTATCATAGCCAAATCAACCTAACCTGCACATCTTTGGACTGTGGGAGGAAACCGGAGCACCCGGAGAAAACCCACGCAGACACAGGGAGAATGTGCAAACTCCACACAGACAGTCGCCCGAGGCCAGATTTGAACCCAGGTCCCTGGCGCTGTGAGGCAACAGTGCTAACCACTGTACTAAGGGAAAAAGCTCCTCACTATCCATCCTATCTATGCCCCTCATAATTTTGTACACCTCAATCATGTCCCCCCTCAGCCTTCTCTGCTCCAAGGAAAACAAACCCAATCTGCCCAGCCTTTCTTCATAGCTGAAGCGCTCCAGCCCTGGTAACATCCTGGTGAATCTCCTCTGCACCCTCTCCAAAGTGATCACATCCTTCCTGTAGTGTGGTGACCAGAACTGCACACAGTATTCCAGCTGTGGCCTAACCAGTGTTTTATACAGCTCCATCATAACCTCCTTGCTCTTATAGTCTATGCCTCGGCTAATGAAGGCAAGTATCCCATATGCCTTTTTTACCACCTTATCCACCTGTTCCGCCGCCTTCAGGGATCTGTGTACTTGCACACCCAGATCCCTCTGCACCTCCGTCTTGCCTAGGGTCTTACCATTCATTGTGTATTCCCTTGCCTTGTTAGTCCCCCCAAAGTGCATCACCTCGCACTTTTCCGGGTTAAATTCCATTTGCCACTGTTCCGCCCATCTGACCAACCCATCTATATCGTCCTGCAGACTGAGGCTACCCTCCTCGCTATTTACCACCCTACCAATTTTTGTATCATCCGCGAACTTACTGATCATACCTTTTACATTCATATCCAAGTCATTAATGTAGACCACAAACAGCAAGGGACCCAGCACCGATCCCTGTGGCACCCCACTGGCCACAGGCTTCCAGTCACAAAAACAACCTTCGACCATCACCCTCTGCCTTCTGCCACTAAGCCAGTTTTGTATCCAATGTGACAAGGCACCCTGGATTCCATGGGCTCTTACCTTCTTGACCAGTCTCCTGTGCGGGACTTTATCGAAGGCCTTACTGAAATCCATGTATACCACATCCACTGCGTTACCCTCATCCACACACCTAGTCACCCCCTCAAAAAATTCAATCAAATTAGTCAGACATGATCCTCCCTTGACAAAGCCATGTTGACTATCCCTGATTAATCCTTGTCTCTCCAAGTGGAGACTAATTTTGTCCCTCAGAATTTTTTCCAATAATTTTCCTACCACTGATGTTAGGCTCACTGGCCTGTAGTTCCCCGGTTTTTCCCTACTTCCCTTCTTGAATAATGGTACTACATTAGCGGTTCTCCAGTCCTCTGGCACATCCCCTGTGGCCAGAGAGGTCCTGAATATATGTATTAGAGCCCCCGCAATCTCTTCCTTTGCCTCACACAGCAGCCTGGGATACATTTCATCCGGGCCTGGGGATTTATCCATTTTTAGGCCTGCTAAAACCGCCAATACCTCCTCCCTCTCGATGTTAATATGTTCGAGCATATCACAGTCCCCCCGCCCTATTTCTATGTCTACATCGTCCTCCTCCATAGTGAAAACAGATGCAAAAAATTCATTTAGAACCCCTCCTACATCTTCCGGCTCCACACACAGATTGCCACTTTTGTCCCTAATGGGCCCTATTTTTTCCCTAGTTATCCTCTTACCCTTAATATACTTATAAAACATCTTAGGATTTTCCTTTATTTTGCTCACCAGTGTTATTTCATGGCCCCTCCTTGATCTCCTAATTTCTTTTTTAAGTATCCCCCTGCACTTTTTGTACTCCTCTAGGGCTTCCTCCATCTTTAGCCTTTTGTATCTGCCAAAAGCCCTCCTTTTTTTCCTAATCCATTCTCGTATATCCCCTGACATCCAAGGTTCCCTGTGGTTTTTGGAACCACCCTTGACCTTTACGGGAACATGTTGCCATTGTATGATCTCAATCTCCCTTCTGAAAGCCTCCCATTGCTCCGATGCGGATTTTCCTACAAGTAGCTGATCCCAGTCCATTTTGGCCAGATCCTGCCTTATCCTATTAAAATCGGCCTTCCTCCAATTTAGAACATTTATTTCCGGCCCATCCCTGTCCTTTTCCATGACCACCTTAAATCTCACCATATTATGGTCACTGTCACCAAAGTGCTCACCTACTAGCACTTTTTCCACTTGGCTGGCCACATTCCCTAGAATTAGGTCCAGTACTGCCCCCTCTCTTGTAGGACTTTCTACATGCTGGCTCAAAAAGCTCTCCTGGATGCACTTTAAGAATTCTACACCCTCTGAGCCTTTCACACTTTGACCATCCCAGTTAATATTGGGGAAGTTGAAATCCCCCATTATTATTACCCTATTATTTGCACATTTCTCTGAGATTTGCCTACATATCTGTTCCTCTATCTCCCCCTGACTGTTTGGAGGCCTATAGTACACTCCCAGCAAAGTGCTTGCCCCCTTTTTGTTTTTAAGCTCCACCCATATGGCCTCATTAGAGGAACCTGCTAATATATCATCCCTCCTTACTGCAGTAATTGACTCCTTAATTAATATTGCGACACCCCCTCCTCTTTTACCTCCCCCTCTGTCTCGCCTGAAGATTCTGTACCCCGGAATATTGAGCTGCCAGTCTTGCCCCTCCCTCAACCATGTCTCCGTGATAGCAACAATATCATACTCCCATGTGTTTATCAACACCTTCAGTTCATCCACCTTATTTGCAAGACTCCTTGCATTAAAATAGATGCCATCCAGCCTTGCCCTTATATATTTGCCCTGTCTACCAAGCTGACTTGTTTATTTCTCTATAATTGGCAGCACATCACCCCCTATTTCAGCTCCCCTCTGTATCCCATCCCCCTGCCAATTTAGTCTTGCTGTCTGTTTTTATATTTTTTGCTAGTTTACTTTCATAATCTATCTTTGGGTCGATTGGGCTTATACACGCTGGAGTTTAGAAGAATGAGAGGGGATCTCATTGAAACTTATAAAATTCTGACAGGACTGGATAGACTAGATGCAGGAAGGATGTTCCGCATGGTCGGGGAGTCCAGAACCAGGGGTCACAGTCTAAGGATAAGGGGTAGGCCATTTAGGACAAAAATGAGGAGGAATTTCTTCACCCAGAGAGTGGTGAACCTGTGGAATTCTCTACCACAGAGGGCAGTAGAGGCCAATTCATTAAATATGTTCAAGAAGGAGTTGGATATATTTCTCAAGGCTAAAAGGATCAAGGGGTATGGGGAGAAAGCAGGGACCGGGTACTGAATTTGGATGATCAGCCATGATCGCATTGAATGGCGGAGCAGGCTCAAGGGGCCGAATGGCCTACTCCTGCTCCTATCTTCTATGTTTCTAAGTTTGGGGCATTTTTTGCACTGAAGCAGCGAAGGATGAGGGCCAGCCTGATGGAGGTCCTCAAGACCATGAGGGTTATTGATCAAAGGCAAATGACAGATTCCTCTCCAGGCACCTCAAAGTCCGCATGCGACTCTCTTGTTGGGGTTTAGAATGCGCATGCTCGGGGTAGAGTCCCAGAACCAGCTGCTGGTGGGCATGCTCAGGGGCAGAGTCCCAGAACCATCTGCTAGTGCGTATGCTCGGGGGAAGCAGAGACCCAGAACCAGCTGCTAGTGGGCATGCTCAGGGGCAGAGTCCCAGGACCAGCTGCTAGTGGGCATGCTCAGGGACAGAGCCCCAGGACCAGCTGCTAGTGGGCATGATCAGGGTCAGAGTCCCAGGACCAGCTGCTAGTGGGCATGCTCAGGGGCAGAGTCCCAGAACCAGCTGCTAGTGGGCATGCTCAGGGGCAGCAGAGTCCCAGGACCAGCTGCTAGTGCGCATGCTCAGGGGCAGCAGAGTCCCAGAACCAGCTGCTAGTGCGCATGCTCAGGGGTAGCAGAGTCCCAGAACCAGCTGCTAGTGGGCATGCTCAGGGTAGCAGAGTCCCAGAACCAGCTGCTAGTGGGCATGCTCAGGGGCAGCAGAGTCCCAGGACCAGCTGCTAGTGGGCATGCTCAGGGTAGCTGAGTCCCAGGGCCAGCTGCTAGTGGGCATGCTCAGGGGCAGCCGAGTCCCAGGACCAGCTGCTAGTGGGCATGCTCAGGGGCAGAGTCCCAGGACCAGCTGCTAGTGGGCATGCTCAGGGGCAGAATCCCAGGACCAGCTGCTAGTGGGCATGCTCAGGGGCAGAATCCCAGGACCATCTGCTAGTGCGCATGCTCAGGGGCAGAGTCCCAGGACCAAATCAAATCAAATCAAATCAAATCAACTTTTATTGTCATTGTTAGTGCACAAGTGCAGTACAACGAAATGTAGGCTTGCGGCTCCCGAGAGTGTACAATTTGGATTAGGACACTTAAACATTTCAACATACATTTGTACATATGTATTAGCATAAATATGACCATAATAAAGTGCATCGGCAGATGTGCAGGCTTTAGTGTTTATTTGTGGAGTTCAGTAGGATGACAGCCCTGGGAAAGAAGCTGTTCCTAAATCTGGTCGTACGGGTGCGAATGCATCTGTAGCGTCTTCCAGATGGTAGGAGGGCGAACAGACTGTGGCTGGGGTGGGTAGGGTCTTTGATGATGGACCGTGCCCTCCGTAGGCAGCGTTTCTGATATATATGTTCTATGGTCGGTAGCCGGGTGCCGGTAATGCGTTGGGCAGTTTTGACTACCCGCTGCAGGGCTTTCCGGTCATGGGAGCTACAGCTGCCGTACCATACCATGATACAGTTTGTCAGGATGCTCTCTATAGTGCAGCGGTAGAAGTTAGAGAGGATCGGGGATGACAGATTACATCCCTTCAGCCTCCTCAAGAAATATAGGCGCTGCTGGGCCTTCTTCACCAGAGAGGAGGTGTTGAGGGACCAGGAGAGGTCTTCCGTGATGTGGACTCCGAGGAACTTAAAGCTGGCCACCCTTTCCACCTCCGCCCCATTGATGTGGATGGAGGTGTGACTTCCGCCTTTGGACTTCCTGAAGTCCACGATTATTTCCTTTGTTTTCTTGGTGTTAAGGGCCAGGTTGTTGTCGGCGCACCACTTCACGAGATGCTGGACCTCCTCCCTGTAGGCTGACTCATCGTTGTTGGTGATCTGGCCTACTACTGTGGTGTCATCTGCAAACTTGATGATGGTGTTGGAACCATTAACAGCCACACAGTCGTGGGTGAAGAGGGAGTAGAGGAGGGGGCTCAGCACACATCCTTGTGGGGCCCCCGTGTTCAGGGTCGGGGGGGGGAGGTGTTGTTGCCTAATTTGACAGACTGGGGTCTGTTTGTTAGGAAGTCCAGGGTCCAGTTGCAGAGGGAAGTGTTCAGGCCAAGAGTTTGGAGTTTGGTGGCCAGCTTGTTGGGGACGATAGTGTTGAATGCTGAGCTGCAGTCTATAAACAACATTCTGATGTAGGTCTCCTTACCATCTAGATGATTCAGTGCCGAGTGTAGAGCAGTAGTGATTGCATTCTCCGTTGATCTGTTTGCCCGATAGGCAAACTGGTGTTGGTCAAGGGAGGCAGGAACACTGGCTTTGATGTGGGCTAAGACCAGTCTCTCGAAACACTTCATTATGATGGGTGTGAGTGCGACAGGTCGATAGTCGTTCAGACACGTCACAGCCGCTTGTTTAGGCACAGGAATGATGGTGGCGGTCTTGAAGCATGTAGGGACTACTGCCTGGGCCAATGACAGGTTGAAGATGGCGGTGAAGACATCAGCCAGCTGATCAGCACATTCCTTGAGTGCCCGTCCAGGGATGCTATCCGGTCCAGTAGCCTTTCGTGTGTTCACTCTGCGTAAAGCGCCCCTTCCGTCGGAGGTCGACAGAATGAGCACCTGGTCTTCCGGGGGTGGCAAGGCTTTGGTAGCCGGCTCCTTGTTGTCCCTGTCGAAGCGAGCGTAGAAGTTGTTAAGCTCCTCCGGAAGGGAGGCGTCGCTGACCGGGGGACTGGTGTTTTTGCCCTTGTAGTCAGTGATGGCCTGGATGCCTTGCCACATGCACCGGGGGTCCGAGTTGTTGTGGAAGTGATCCTCTATCCGCAGTGTCTGTTTCCTTTTGGCAGTCCTGATACCCTTTTTTAGGTTGGTCCTAGCTGCTCTGTAAGCCGCCGCGTCGCCAGATTTAAATGCTGCGTCGCGTGCTTCCAACAGTGAGCGGACCTCTCCGTTCATCCAGGGTTTCTGGTTGGGGTGTGACCTGATATTTTTGTGAGTCGTGACGACCTCGATGCAGCTGTTGATGTAGAATAGCACTGTGGATGCGTATTCCTCGATGTCATTGTCGGCAAACATGCCCCAATCAGTGCGTTCGAAGCAATCCTGAAGCTCCGATACTGCCTCCTCTGGCCATACTTTCACTGCTCTCATTGATGTTCTCTCTCTTTTGATGAGCGGTTTGTATGCCGGGGCTAGAAACAGGGAGAGGTGGTCAGACTTCCCAAGGTGGGGGCAGGGAATGGCCTTGTAAACGTCTACAATGCTCGTGTAGACTTGATCCAGTGTGTTCTCCCCTCTTGTGGGGCAGGAGACATTCTGGTGGAATTTCGGTAGTACAGTTTTTAGGTTTGTGTGACTGAAGTCCCCCGCGACGATAAAAGCTCCGTCTGGGTGCGCAGTTTGTTGTTCGCTGATGGCCCTGTAGAGGTCCTTCAGTGCTAGTTTGGCATTAGCGTTTGGTGGGATGTAGACCGCAGTGATGATAACATTCGTGAATTCCCGAGGCAGGTAGAAGGGTCTGCACCTTACCATGAGGAATTCCAAATCAGTCGAGCAGGATCTAACGATTATGTCAGTGTTAGTGCACCAGGCATTGTTAGTGTAAATGCAAAAACCGCCTCCCTTGCTCTTACCGGTGTCTGCAGTTCTGTCGGCTAGTGAGCATGCTCAGGGGCAGAGTCCCAGGACCAGCTGCTAGTGGGCATGATCAGGGGCAGAATCCCAGGACCAGCTGCTAGTGGGCATGCTCAGGGGCAGAGTCCCAGGACCAGCTGCTAGTGGGCATGCTCAGGGGCAGAGTCCCAGGACCAGCTGCTAGTGGGCATGCTCAGGGGCAGAGTCCCAGGACCAGCTGCTAGTGGGCATGCTCAGGGGCAGAGTCCCAGGACCAGCTGCTAGTGGGCATGCTTAGGGGCAGTGTCCCAGGACCAGCTCCTAGTGGGCATGCTCAGGGGGCAGAGTCTCAGGACCAGCTTCTCGTGGGCATGCTCAGGGGCAGAGTCCCAGGACCAGCTGCTAGTGCGCATGTTCAGGGGCAGAGTCCCAGGACCAGCTGCTAGTGGGCATGATCAGGGGCAGAGTCCCAGGACCAGCTGCTCGTGGGCATGCTCAGGGGCAGAGTCCCAGGACCAGCTGCTAGTGGGCATGATCAGGGGCAGAATCCCAGGACCAGCTGCTAGTGGGCATGCTCAGGGGCAGAGTCCCAGGACCAGCTGCTGGTGGGCATGCTCAGGGGCAGAGTCCCAGGACCAGCTGCTAGTGCGCATGCTCAGGGGCAGTGTCCCAGGACCAGCTGCTAGTGCGCATGCTCAGGGGCAGTGTCCCAGGACCAGCTCCTAGTGGACATGCTCAGGGGCAGAGTCCCAGGACCAGCTGCTAGTGGGCATGCTCAGGGGGCAGAGTCTCAGGACCAGCTGCTAGTGCGCATGCTCAGGGGCAGAGTCCCAGGACCAGCTGCTAGTGGGCATGATCAGGGGCAGAGTCCCAGGACCAGCTGCTCGTGGGCATGCTCAGGGGCAGAGTCCCAGGACCAGCTGCTAGTGCGCATGCTCAGGGGCAGAGTCCCAGGACCAGCTGCTAGTGGGCATGGTCGGGGGCGACACACTGGGTAACGGTCGTAAACGGTTGAAGAGTCGGAATTACCGGCGGAAAGCGAGTTTTCTCATGTAGACGGACGAGCGGAGAGAGACGGGGAAATAAATGACGGTAAACACAAACCCGGGAGTCCGAGGGTCCTGGGAAGCGAACGGATAGGATTCAGCCTCGCGGAGCGGGTCAGACTTCCTCAGCGACACGTGACCGGGGCCCGCGGCCTCAGTGACGTCATCGCATCAGTGACACTGACCCGGGTCCACGGCTGATTGACGGGAGCTTCCGACCAATAGGGAGCAAGCGGGGCGGGGCTGTAGGAGCGAGCCGGCGGCGGGTCCTCCAACCAATCGGGGAGCCCGAGGGGCGGGACTAGCGCCGGCTGATTGTCTGATCCGCAGGGCAGCGAGTTTCTCCAGTCCCTTGTTCAGGGCCCGGGGCCAGGGGAGGCTGTGGGCCTCACTGGTGTTTGTGGGATCTCTCTGAATCCACTCGATCAAAGCATTTCATAACTTTAAAGACCTTTATTCGGTCACCCCTCAGCCTTCTCTTCAAGAGAAGAAACCCAGCCTGTTCATCCTTTCGTGATCTGTACACCCTCGCATTTCTGGTATAATCCTTGTAAATCTTCTCTGCACCCTCTCCAGTGCCTCTATATCCTTTTTATAATATGGCAACCAGAACTACTCCAAGTGTGGTCTGATGAAGGTTTGATACAAGTTTAGCATAACTTCTCTACTTTTCAATTCTATCCCTCTAGAAATAAACCCTACTTAGTGATTTGTGTATTTGTACTCCGAGATCCTTTGTTCCTCTACCCCACCCAGGCTCGCGCCCACCAAGTAATAAGTGACCTCCCTATTCTTCCTACCAAAATGTAATACCTCACATTTATGTGTTGAAATTCATTTGCCAATTATATGCCCATTCTGCAAGTTTATTAATGTCTTCCTGTAATTTGTTGTAGTCCTCCTCAGTAATAATAATTCAACTTTATTGTCATTGCACAATGCACAAGTACCTGAACAATGAAATGTGATCTTGCAAGCTCCCATGAGTCTAGTACAAATAACATTAAACGTAAATAGCACTGCCCTGGGAGAAGCAAAGCCGCTGCTTCTGTGCGTGCCGCCATTCCATTTCCACCATTCCTCCTGTCCGACAATCTTCAGCCCAACGCCTGGGCCTGCTCACCAGCCGCCTCTTCCGGGGCTCCTTCCGTGATCTTCTGCACCTGGTCTATCCCTGATGGTCACCCCTCCAGGTACTAACCAGGCCTGGCTCTGCTTAGCTTCCAAGCCTTAGCCAGTGACCCTGTCCCTAGTCCCAGGAACAGGGCTATACCATTGACTATACCCTCCAATTTGGTGTCATCCACAAATTTAGAAATTGTGTTTTTGGTTCCAAAGTCTAAATCGTTAATGTAAGTTGTGAACAACAGTGGTTCCAGCACTGATCCTTGTGGAACACCACTTATTAAAGCAGCGGCAGCGGCGAGAGGATAAAGAGCGGCCCGAGAGCGGACCTGAATTAAAGGAGCGGCAGCGGCGAGAGGATAAAGAGCGGCCCGAGAGCGGACCTGAATTAAAGCAGCGGCAGCGGCGAGAGGATAAAGAGCGGCCCGAGAGTGGACCTGAATTAAAGTAACGGCAGCGGAGAGAGGATAAAGAGCGGCCCGAGAGCGGACCTGAATTAAAGCAGAGGCAGTGGTGAGAGGATAAAGAGTGACCCGAGAGCGGACCTGAATTAAAGCAGAGGCAGCGGAGAGAGGATAAAGAGCGGCCCGAGAGCGGACCTGAATTAAAGTAACGGCAGCGGAGAGAGGATAAAGAGTGACCCGAGAGTGGACCTGAATTAAAGCAGTGGAGCGGCAGCAGCGAGAGGATAAAGAGCGGCCCGAGAGTGGACCTGAATTAAAGCAGCGGCAGCAGCGAGAGGATAAAGAGCGGCCCGAGAGTGGACCTGAATTAAAGCAGTGGAGCGGCGAGAGGATAAAGAGCGGCCCGAGAGCGGACCTGAATTAAAGGAGCGGCAGCGGCGAGAGGATAAAGAGCGGCCCGAGAGCGGACCTGAATTAAAGGAGCGGCAGCGGCGAGAGGATAAAGAGCGGCCCGAGAGCGGACCTGAATTAAAGCAGCAGCGAGAGGATAAAGAGCGGCCCGAGAGCGGACCTGAATTAAAGCAGCGGCAGCGGAGAGAGGATAAAGAGCGGCCCGAGAGTGGACCTGAATTAAAGCAGCGGCAGCGGCGAGAGGATAAAGAGCGGCCCGAGAGTGGACCTGAATTAAAGCAGTGGCAGCGGCGAGAGGATAAAGAGCGGCCCGAGAGCGGACCTGAATTAAAGCAGCGGCAGCGGCGAGAGGATAAAGAGCGGCCCGAGAGTGGACCTGAATTAAAGTAACGGCAGCAGCGAGAGGATAAAGAGCGGCCCGAGAGCGGAACTGAATTAAAGGAGCGGCAGCAGCAAGAGGATAAAGAGCGGCCCGAGAGTGGACCTGAATTAAAGCAGCGGCAGCGAGAGGATAAAGAGCGGCCCGAGAGTGGACCTGAATTAAAGGAGCGGCAGCGGCGAGAGGATAAAGAGCGGCCCGAGAGCGGACCTGAATTAAAGCAGCGGTGAGAGGATAAAGAGCGGCCCGAGAGCGGACCTGAATTAAACCAGCGGCAGCGAGAGGATAAAGAGCGGCCCGAGAGTGGACCTGAATTAAAGCAGCGGCAGCGGCGAGAGGATAGAGAGCGGCCCGAGAGCGGACCTGAATTAAAACAGTGGCAGCGGCGAGAGGATAAAGAGCGGCCCGAGAGCGGACCTGAATTAAAGCAGCAGCAGCAGCGAGAGGATAAAGAGCGGCCCGAGAGCGGACCTGAATTAAAGTAACAGCAGCGGCGAGAGGATAAAGAGCGGCCCGAGAGTGGACCTGAATTAAAGGAGCGGCAGCGGCAAGAGGATAAAGAGCGGCCCGAGAGCAGACCTGAATTAAAGGAGCGGCAGCAGCGAGAGGATAAAGAGCGACCCGAGAGTGGACCTGAATTAAAGGAGCGGCAGCGGCAAGAGGATAAAGAGCGGCCCGAGAGTGGACCTGAATTAAAGGAGCGGCAGCGGCAAGAGGATAAAGAGTGGCCCGAGAGCGGACCTGAATTAAAGGAGCGGCAGTGGCGAGAGGATAAAGAGCGGCCCGAGAGCGGACCTGAATTAAAGCAGTGGCAGCGGAGAGAGGATAAAGAGCGACCCGAGAGCAGACCTGAATTAAAGGAGCGGCAGCAGCGAGAGGATAAAGAGCGACCCGAGAGTGGACCTGAATTAAAGGAGCGGCAGCGGCAAGAGAATAAAGAGCGGCCCGAGAGTGGACCTGAATTAAAGGAGCGGCAGCGGCAAGAGGATAAAGAGTGGCCCGAGAGCGGACCTGAATTAAAGGAGCGGCAGTGGCGAGAGGATAAAGAGCGGCCCGAGAGCGGACCTGAATTAAAGCAGCGGCAGCGGCGAGAGGATAAAGAGCGGCCCGAGAGCGGACCTGAAGTAAAGCAGCGGCAGCGCGAGGCTCCGATTCAAAAACAACAACAAAGAATGGCACACAGGAGAGCAGGTAGGTGATTGGTTGATGAGTGTTACAGCTCTTTTTTGCTCTCTAAGTTAGGGAAGGGGGTTAAATTAAAAACTGAGAAACTGTAACTTGCTATTACTTATTAATTAAAATTTAAACTAAATAACAATCGAACGATAAACCTAAAATATCGATTGAATAAAATCTTTAACTAATTAATTAATGAATAAAACAAGGTTTGAGATGCCAGGGCAGGTGGTGTGTCGCAACTGCAGCATGTGGGAGTCTGTGGCGAGCATCACGATCCCGAGCAACCACATCTGCAGTAAGTGTCTGCAACTCGAGGAACTTCGGCTCAGAATTGTTGAGCTGGAGTACGAGCTGCAGACATTGCGATGCATCAGGGAGGTGGAGAGTTACCTGAACCACCAGAGGATTACGGACAATTTAATATAATTCCTTTTACAGCAATATAGTACAGCTGGGGGCTGCACCTTTAATGTATCTGTTAACTGTACTCGGGCTTCTTTCCTGTACTCCGCGTGATGACGTCATGCCGTCCGTCACGTGATCTCTCAACGGCGGGAAGAACGTGATGACATGACGTCAGAGCTCGGAACCTTCTAGCAGTAGAGCTCGGAACCTTCTAGCAGTAGAGCTCGGAACCTGCTAGCAGTTGAGCTCAGAACCTTCTAGTAGTTCAGAGAGGCTTTGAAGCAGACCAGACCGGTTTGCATTGTATCCTACAGTTTCCTGTACAGCTTCGTTTGTTCATTAAGTTTTATTGTTTTTGATTCTCAAAGTCGATCTCAATTCTTCAGCTAGGAACAGCAGTTCCTACATTGGTGATCCCGTTTTCTTTGAACAATATTCGTTGAAGTTACAGCATGGACACGAACGCTGTCACCCTCGAACTGCCGCAATTTTGGGAGCAACAACCGGCCACGTGGTTTTTCCAGGCGGAAGCCCAATTTGTAATCCGGGGAGTAGCAGCGGATTTGACCCGTTATTATTACGTAGTCTCCGCCCTCGACAGCGCCACGGCCTCGCGGGTCGTCAGCCTCCTCGAGAGTCCACCAAACGATGGCAAGTACGAAGCTTTAAAAGCACGGTTACTGCAGATTTTCGGTCTGTCCAAGTCAGAGTGCGCTCGCAGACTTATCGCCATGCCCGGCCTCGGGGACTCAAAGCCCTCAGAGTTCATGAGCCAAATGCTCACGCTTTTGGGCTCGGAATCGCAATGTTTTCTGTTCCGCGAGCTGTTTCTCTGTCAGCTGCCAGAGCCAGTACAGACGGCCCTGGCCAATTCCGCGATCACGGATTGTGCTGAACTTGCTGCAGAAGCGGATAAAATATTCACCGTCTCACAACAATCTTGTGCAGCCATGAGGTGCCAAAACCATGCTGAACTCGCAGCAGAGGCGGATACAACATGCTCCGTCGCACAGCAGTGTTGTGCAGCCATGAGGTGGCCATCCCCCACAACAGCGAAGCTGACTCCTCCTCCTGCAGGCTGGTGTACATACCACGCTCGTTTTGGCGCGAGAGCCAGATGCTGCCGTCCGCCCTGCAGTTTTTCCCCAAAAGAGAAACCTGCCTCAAACCAGCAGTTTCCGAGAAGATCAATAAGGCCTAAGGGACACGCCGGAGTTGCGAAGGCCGTCGGGTCCGTAGGGAAACTCCTATACATTACAGACTCCCTGTCAGGGCGACGTTTTCTCTGCGATACTGGCTCCCATTGCAGTATCCTACCAGCATCGAAGCTCGATCTTCAATCCGGCGGTCAAGGTCCCTCCCTCGAGGCAGCAAATGGTGTGGCCATCCGCACGTTCGGAAAGCGCAGGGTCCAGCTGAGATTTGGCGGCCAACGGTTTATTTGGGAGTTCATCACGGCGAAAATCTCACAGGCCATCCTGGGGGCAGATTTCTTCTGCGCAAACGGTTTTCTTGTCGACATCCGACACTGCCGGCTAATCAGTGCCTCCACCTTTCACTCGGTCCCCTGCCACCGAAGCACCGCGATGCCTTGGTCAGTTTCCTGTGCAGTCCCTTCTCCAAATGAGTTTTCTCATCTCCTCAGTGAGTTCCCTGAGCTCACCAGGCCCACATTTTCTTCTTCAGTCGCGAGGCACGGTGTGGCGTACCACATTACCACGACAGGATCCCCCGTTTATGCGAGAGCTCGACGTCTGGAACCTGGTAAACTCGCGGCCGCCAAGGCGGAATTCCATACCATGGAACGCCTTGGAATTATTCAACATTCGAATAATCCTTGGTCCTCGCCATTACACATTGTTCCTAAGCCGGGTGGCAGTTGGCGACCATGCAGCGACTACCGACGCCTGAATGAAGCTACCACACCGGATCGTTACCCTATTCCTCATATACAAGATTTTTCGGCCCATCTGGCAGGGAATTCCATCTTTTCCAAAGTAGACCTCGTCCGAGGTTTTCATCAAGTGCCCGTGCATCCTCAGGACATCCCCAAAACTGCCGTCATCACACCTTTCGGGCTCTTTGAGTTCCTTCGTATGCCGTTTGGGCTGAGGAATGCAGCACAAGCCTTCCAACGCCTCATGGATTCCATTTTGCGCGATCTGCCGTTCATCTTCATCTACCTGGACGACATCCTTATCGCCAGTAACAGCATGAAAGAGCACATTACGCACTTGTGTACCCTTTTTTCTCGTCTCAGCCAACACGGCCTTATTATCAACCCGGCCAAGTGCCAGTTTGGGTTGCACAGCATTGATTTCCTGGGACACAGAATCACCTCAGAAGGCACCGTCCCGCTGGCCACGAAGGTGGAAGCAGTCACCTCGTTTCCGCTTCCACAGACCGTCAGGGCCCTCCAGGAATTTCTGGGAATGGTCAACTTTTATCATCGGTTCGTCCCCAAGGCAGCCCTGTTGATGCAAACTTTGTACGAGGCCCTAAGAGGTAAATCAGGTAAAGACCCGATCGATTGGACACCCCAGATAGACCAGGCTTTCCTCGACACTAAGAACGCTTTGGCTGCTGCGACCATGTTGGCACATCCCCTTCCGGGCGCAACCATTGCCCTTACCACCGACGCATCTGATTATGCCATCGGGGCAGTACAGGAGCAGTGGGTCAATGGCACATGGCAACCACTAGCTTTCTTCAGCCGCCAATTGCGGAAAAACGAACGCAAGTATAATACTTTTGATAGGGAGTTGTTGGCATTGTTTCTGGCCATCCGCCATTTTCGCTTCCTACTGGAAGGACGCCCATTCACGGCTTTTGTAGACCACAAGCCACTTACTTTTGCGATGGCCAAGCTGGCGGAACCATGGTCGGCATGGCAACAACGTCATCTTACGTACATATCAGAATTTACAACCGACATACAACATGTCTCTGGCAAGGACAACCTGGTGGCGGATTGTCTCTCCCGCGCCCAGCTCCACGCAGTACACCTGGGAGTCGACTATGTTAGTTTGGGAAAAGAACAGAAGGCAGACCCTGAAGTGCAGGCATACCGGACCGCACCTTCCAGCTTACAAGTGGCTGATGTCAGTTTCCAGGCTGCAGGGACCACACTCCTTTGTGACATCCCGATGGGCGTCCCACGTCCAATCGTTCCAGTCGAATGGCGCAGGAGAATTTTCGACACTATCCACGGGTTGTCACACCCTGGCATGAGAGCGTCACAACGACTCATGGCAAAGAAATTCGTCTGGAAGGGCATGCATCTCGACGTCCGTGACTGGACCAATACCTGCGTGAGTTGCCATAAGTCCAAAATCCAACGCCATGTTAAGGCCCCAGTCGCCACTTTTCCGGCTCCGGAGTGCCGATTCGACCATGTGCACGTGGACCTGGTTGGTCCTCTCCCTTCTTCTCGGGGGTACACTCACCTCCTCACCGTGGTAGACCGCACCACCAGGTGGCCAGAGGCAATTCCTTTGGTTGCCACCACAGCGGCAGACGTCTCCAGAGCCTTCATCTCGTCGTGGGTAGCTCGGTTTGGGGTACCGGCTGACATTTCCTCCGACCGGGGGCCTCAATTTATCTCTGAGCTGTGGAACGCCATAGCCCAAGGTTTGGGCACAAAGCTGCATCGCACCACCGCCTACCGTCCAAAGGCGAACGGTCTGTGTGAAAGATTCCACAGGTCCCTTAAAGCCGCACTGCGTGCTAGTCTTCGTGGGCCTAGTTGGGTGGACAGGCGCCTTTGGGTGCTGCTAGGTCTTCGCACGGCGCCTAAGGACGACCTGAATTCTTCTTCAGCAGAGCTGGTTTACGGCCAACCACTCAGAGTGCCAGGCGATTTTCTTCCTCCTCACACAGAACCCTGGTCCCAAGCTCAGCAGCTCGTCAGCCACCAGGAAGCGGCTAAGAATTTCATCCCGGTGCCTACGTCGCATCATGACCTGCAACGCTCCCATGTCCCGGTGGAGCTGATGAGCGCAGAATATGTGTTCATTCAGCAAGATGCTCACAAAGACCCGCTCAAACCGCCTTAAACAGGTCCGTTCCGCGTCATCTCGTCAGGTGACAAGTCCTTCACAGTCGACGTCGGCGGCAAGCCTGACCACATCTCCATCGACCGGTTGAAACCGGCGCATCTGGACCTGAGCGAACCAGTCGTCACCGCTCAGCCACCTCGTCGTGGTCGTCCACCGTCGACTGCCGGTCCAGCACAGCCACAGCCAACAGCCAGTTCGTCTTCTAGCGCTCCGTTCCAGCTGCCAGGGTACCGCAGTCGGTCGGACAGACTCGTCAGACCCCCTTCTCGCCTTACCTTCTCTGTTAAAAGCAATTCTGGGGGGGCGCATGTGGCGGAACCACCAGAGGATTACGGACAATTGTATATAATTCCTTTTACAGCAATGTAGTACAGCTGGGGGCTGCACCTTTAATGTATCTGTTAATTGTACTAGGGCTTCTTTCCTGTACTCCGTGTGATGCCGTCCGTCACGTGATCTCTCAACGGCGGGAAGAACGTGATGACGTGATGACGTCAGAGCTCGGAACCTGCTAGCAGTTGAGCTCGGAACCTGCTAGCAGTTGAGCTCGGAACCTTCTAGCAGTTCAGAGAGGCTTTCAAGCAGACCAGACCTATTTGCATTGTATCCTACAGTTTACTGTACAGCTTCGTTTGTTCATTAAATTTTATTGTTTTTGATTCTCTGAGTCGATCTCAATTCTTCAGCTAGGAACACCAGTTCCTACACTTTGTTCCAGGAGGCTGTCACACCCTTTAGGTTAAGTAGTACTTTAGAGTTCATCAGTGGTCAGGGACAGGAGGGTGTGACTGTGAGTCAGGAAGGTATGGGGACCCAGGATATAGTGATGGAGGAGCCTCAGCCCTGGACCTTGTCCAACAGGTACAAGGTAATCTCTACCTGTATGGATGAGGAAAAGGACTGCAGAGAGGATTGGCAAACTGACCACAGCGCTGTGAACAGGGGGCCATCCAGGTGTGGGGAGAAAGAAGGAATGTGGTAGTAGTAGGGGGACAGTATAGTCAGGGGGATAGATACTGTTCTCTGCAGCCGTGAAAGAGAGTCCTGTGTTGCCTGCCCGGTTAAGGATATCCCCTCGCGGCTGGAGAAGAACATGGAGTGGGTGGGGGAGGATCCAGTTGTCGTGGTCCAACGACATAGGTAGAACTAAGAATAAGGTTCTGCTGAGGGAGTTTGAGGAACTAGGGTCTAAACTAATAAGCAGAACCACAAGGGTAATAATCTCTGGATTACTACCTGAGCCACGTGCAAATTGGCATAGGGTCAAACAGATCAGAGATTTAAATGCGTGGCTCAAGGAGTGGTGTGGGAAAATGGGGTTTCAATTCATGGGGCACTGGCACCAGTACTGGGGAAAGAGGGAGCTGTTCCGTCGGGACGGGCTCCACTTAAACTGGGCTGAGACCAGCATCCTGGCTAATCGAATAACGGGCTGTAGATAGAGTTTTAAACTAAAAAGGGGGGGGGGAGGGGTCAGATATGGGGATATTTATAAATCTAAAGAGAAAGGTCAAGGCAATAGAGCAGTGTAGCGATTTGGATAAAAATAAGCAGAGTGTGACAGGAAGGGACAGAGAGTTTAATGGTAGCAGTGCGGCAGAGAATAAGGTCAAAGCAGGGAATAATTGAAAAAAAAATTAAATTAAAGGCTCTTTATCTGAATGCACGAAGCATTCATAGAAATATAGATAGGAGCAGGAGTAGGCCATTCGGCCCCTCAAGCCTGTTCCGCCATTTAATGAGATCATGGCTGATCATCCAAATTCAGTACCCTGTCCCTGCCTTCTCCCCATATCCTTTGATCCCGTTAGCCGTAATAAATATATGTAACTCCTTCTTGAATATATTTAATGAATTGGCCTCAACTGCCTTCTGGGGTAGAGAATTCCACAGGTTCACCACTCTCTAGGTGAAGAAATTCCTTCTCATCTCAATCCTAAATGGCTTACCCCTGATCATTAGACTGTGACCTCTGGTTCTGGACTCCCCTGCCATCGGAAACATCCTTCCTGCATCTAGTCTGTCTAGTCCTGTTCTTACTTCTTATGTTCTTATGCTCTGGGTTGAAGCCATAACTGTGAATAAGCTGCATCCTGTGTCTCTTGACTCTTCATCTCCCGGGTGTCTCCTTGATTATTCTTGAAATCTTTTACTCCTGAAATTTTCTACTCCTTCAATCTTCTACAATTTGTGCCTCTTAAGACCCCCTTCCTATACCCTTATGGAGTCCTCTTGAACCAATCACTGGCTGATACCAAGACCCAAACTCCAGTCATAAAGACGCCACATTCGCAGCACCCTGGTTTACACAGGCGTTAGTCTGCTGACACTTTTACATCATCTGTTTCTGACCATCAAGATTCATATCTAGGGTAGTTATGGCAATACGAAAGGAACATGTCTCATTGGTTGTGATATGGCCCTTGAACTTGGCCTTTGTTTTTAATTCACTGCGGATGTTATAACATTCCACACAGTGGTAACTGTAAGGGGTCGTTTTAACGAGCTTATGGTGTGCTAGATCGGTTTTGATTTCGCACTGCTCGTGAGCGGTTCCGAAGCGCTCCCCCCTCACCGGTTCTAGACACTGGGCTTATTGCCAGACAACCTTGATGTGTGGCCCAACTTGTGACTCGGAAGACAAATGGATCAGGTGAGACAAGGTGAGTTTTAAATCAGAAATCTTTATTTTCAAGGAGAATAAACACAGAAAATGCAAGAATCAATTTAGACAAAAATCATTAGCACGTCTCCCAATGGGAACTAAAATTTAACACACAAGGAATAACTTTGACTATCTTAAATCATACAACAATTCTTAATCAGCGGTATACTAAAATGGGGGTGGGAAAAGCGCACGGACACATCGAGGGATAAATCACACTCCTGAATTACAAAACCCTTAATGTTACAAACCCTCCCGTTGCTAAAATATACCTCAACTAGGTCAGCCAGGTAGAGTTGGGCCTTTCTGCTCACCAGAGTTTTAAAACCGTCCTTGATCTTGGTACTCCGGTGACGTCCGGGATCTCCGATCTTCCTTATGGGACCGGCTCCTGAACCCGCTCTCCTGCACAATCTTGAAAGTCCTCTGAACTCCTCGAACCGTCTCCTCTCCACTTGGCCTTCGAACTCCTGATGGTCTTGGATCTGGACTGAACTTCTGAAGCCTCACAGCGCCAGGGACCCGGGTTCAAATCCAGCTTCGGGTGACTGTCTGTGTGGAGTTTGCACATTCTCCCCGTGTTTGCGTGGGTTTTCTCCGGGTGCTCCGGTTTCCTCCCACAGTCCAAAGATGTGCGGGTTAGGTTGATTGGCCATGATAAAAAATTTAAAAAATTGACCCTTAGTGTTAGGGGGGATTAAATACGTGGGGTTACAGGGTTATGGGGATAGGGCTTGGGTGGGATGGCTGTTGGTGTAGGGACTGGGTGCTAGGGTTTGGATGATCAGCCATGATCTCGTTGAATGGCGGAGCAGGCTCGAAGGGCCGAATGGCCTACTCCTGCTCCTATCTTCTATTCTATGTTTCTATGTAATCTGCTCTCCTGCACAATCTTGTGGGTCCTCCTCGCTCTGTCCTTGACCTCGTGTCTGTGTGAATCTGTGATGGATCTGTCTGAATCTCACTGAATGAATGTCTTGCTGTCGATTTTCCCTCAACAGTTATACTGTTTCCTTGCCCTTATCTCGGCGCCAAATCAGGGGTTTTCTTTTGTCAAGGTAATGGGCAGGCTGCTTTGACAAAAGCAAGTACTTTATTTTAATGTCTTGTAAATGAAACTGATGGGATCTGTCCTGTGTCCCTCTGAGTTTGGTACAGATAATGTTTTTTTTTCTGTGCTCAGCGATTTCAGAGATGGGTTTGTGTTTTGCTAGCAATTAGCGCACCTCCAGGTGCAAATACTTTTGTTTACGAGTTCGTTACTGCTGTAACCATATTATCATATCAATAGCAGTAAGTTCTGGAATCTTCTAATCGGTGATGACTCAGGCTGCTGGAAGATACTGCTGGTGTGTCCTTTTGAACTGAGCCATGAGAACTGCCAACTCCATCTTGTGTTCTCACAATGTGGCCATTTCAGGGGTTTTACCAATCTAGACTGTATTTTCTGGATTTTGCGAATCCTACAAACTGCAGCTCACCTTGGTTCCCAGGCTAACTGCAGTCTAATCGACCACGGCAATCTCTTCCTCACCCCAGGTTGTCTGGGTACAGCTTACTCACAGACTTTTAAACATAAAAAGGGTCACATGCTATACATAATTCAGGTTACCATTGCATACAGTTGATGATTACAGACTTTTATATTTAATTCCTACACACGATTATAAATCCATTCCTGATGATTATAAGATACTGATGATTATAAGATAGTAAAGCAAGTATTCTAAAAACCAACTAATCTGACCTGCATCACCGGTGACATCACAATGACTATTGACAACACGGTCGACCTGCATCACCGGTGACATCACAATGACTATTGACAACAGGACCGACCTGTATCGCCGGTGACATCACAATGACTATTGACACTGAACGATTTAGGGTTAGTGGTTGGGGTCTTGGGGTTCGGGGCAGGTGTTACACTTAGGGGTTACTGGTTGTGGTTACGAGTTAGTGGTTAGGGTCAGGAATAGGGGTTAGTAGTTAGGATTAGAGGTTAGTGGTTATGTTTATGGGTTAGGATTAGGGATAGAAACAATCATTGATGATGCCAATGTCACTGGATGTGTCCTTTTTCATTTGGTGTCAGTGTAAGTGGTCCCTGGATTTGGTGCCTCAGTGTAAGTGGTCCCTGGATTTGGTGTCTCAGTGTAAGTGGTCCCTGGATTTGGTGTCTCAGTGTAAGTGGTCCCTGGATTTGGTGTCTCAGTGTAAGTGGTCCCTGGATTTGGTGTCTCATTGTAAGTGGTCCCTGGATTTGGTGTCTCAGTGTAAGTGGTCCCTGGATTTGGTATCTCAGTGTAAGTGGTCCTTGGATTTGGTGTCTCAGTGTAAGTGGTCCCTGGATTTGGTGTCTCAGTGTAAGTGGTCCCTGGATTTGGTGTCTCAGTGTAAGTGGTCCCTGGATTTGGTGTCTCAGTGTAAGTGGGCCCTGGATTTGGTGTCACAGTGTAAGTGGTCCCTGGATTTGGTGTCTCAGTGTAAGTGGTCCCTGGATTTGGTGTCTCAGTGTAAGTGGTCCCTGGATTTGGTGTCTCAGTGTAAGTGGTCCCTGGATTTGGTGTCTCAGTGTAAGTGGTCCCTGGATTTGGTGTCTCAGTGTAAGTGGTCCCTGGATTTGGTGTCTCAGTGTAAGTGGTCCCTGGATTTGGTGTCTCAGTGTAAGTGGTCCCTGGATTTGGTGTCTCAGTGTAAGTGGTCCCTGGATTTGGTGTCTCAGTGTAAGTGGTCCCTGGATTTGGTGTCTCAGTGTAAGTGGTCCCTGGATTTGGTGTCTCAGTGTAAGTGGTCCCTGGATTTGGTGTCTCAGTGTAAGTGGTCCTTGGATTTGGTGTCTCAGTGTAAATGGTCCCTGGATTTGGTGTCTCTGTGTAAGTGGTCCCTGGATTTGGTGTCTCAGTGTAAGTGGTCCCTGGATTTGGTGTCTCAGTGTAAGTGGTCCCTGGATTTGGTGTCTCAGTGTAAGTGGTCCCTGGATTTGGTGTCTCTGTGTAAGTGGTCCCTGGATTTGGTGTCACAGTGTAAGTGGTCCCTGGATTTGGTGTCTCAGTGTAAGTGGTCCCTGGATTTGGTGTCACAGTGTAAGTGGTCCCTGGATTTGGTGTCTCAGTGTAAGTGGTCCCTGGATTTGGTGTCTCAGTGTAAGTGGTCCCTGGATTTGGTATCTCAGTGCAAGTGGTCCCTGGATTTGGTGTCTCAGTGTAAGTGGTCCCTGGATTTGGTGTCTCAGTGTAAGTGGTCCCTGGATTTGGTGTCTCAGTGTAAGTGGTCCCTGGATTTGGTGTCTCAGTGTAAGTGGTCCCTGGATTTGGTGCCTCAGTGTAAGTGGTCCCTGGATTTGGTGACTCAGTGTAAGTGGTCCCTGGATTTGGTGCCTCAGTGTAAGTGGTCCCTGGATTTGGTGTCTCTGTGTAAGTGGTCCCTGGATTTGGTGTCTCAGTGTAAGTGGTCCCTGGATTTGGTGTCACAGTGTAAGTGGTCCCTGGATTTGGTGTCTCTGTGTAGGTGACCACCCCCATAGAGCTGGTTCTCAAGGCCCCGCCCCACATAGAGTGGGTTTCCTCATGTGGCCTGCTGGGTCAGGTTATAAAGAGAGCGCGCGCTGTTCCTCCTCCCACTGCCTGGGGGGAATGGGGCAGATATTTAAATGGACCATGACCCCTTTACTTTGCATATTTATAATTAAAGGGACAGTCTGGTTTATCTTGGAGTGCCGGAGCACTTCACTGACAGAGCTCCTGTTAACAGTCGCTCCCTTCTGTACTCGTGCAGTGATTGTAAACCTGTCTATTTTAGTGACTTGAGCCTTTCTAAAATGTCTCACTACTTTTTGCTTGTTCAATTTTGAAAGACTTCAGAGTTTTGCAGTTTAATGAAGGTTTCCTTTAAAGGTGGAGTAACATTCCTTTCAAAATATTCTGTTCTAACCCTCCCCCAAATTTTAAAACACTCTGCACAACTGACTGGGAAGGTCCCAAGTTCAATCCTTGATCTGTGCTGTTTGTTGATCTCAGCCAAGACAGCTCAGGGTCTATAATTGGCCTCAGTACCACCGGGCTAAATAAGAGTAAAAATCCCCCGCACGGCAGAATGACCACAGGAGCCCAGTGCGCAGGCGCGGGACCGGGCCGTGCTCTGAGCATGCACAGTGCGAGTGTTGGCGATGGTCTGATGCGGAAGAGACGATTCCGGGAGGCGGTAGGAGATTGTGGGCTCGGGGAGGAATTGGACCCGCGGGTGGGCTGGAAAGCTTCATAAACACCCGGTCTAGGCCTCAGGCCCCGAATAAGAGCCCACAGGCCCCGTGTTTGCCCCGCGGTGACAGGCCCGGCCGTCCGGGTCAGCGGGGTCACTGGCCGCCATCTTCGACAGGGCGGGATCACGGTGCATGCGTGGCCATCTTGGGCAGGAACAGAGTGAGCGGGGCACCAGAGTCACATAGAAACATAGAAGATAGGAGCAGGAGTAGGCCATTCGACCCCTCGAGCCTGCTCCGCCATTCAATGAGATCATGGCTGCTTATCCAAACTCAGTACCCTGTCCCTGCTTTCTCCCCATATCCCTTGATCCCTTTAGCCTTAAGAAATATATCTAACACCTTCTTGAATATATTTAATGAATTGGCCTCAACTGCCTTCTGTGGTAGAGAATTCCACAGGTTCACCACTCTCTGGGTGAAGAAATTCCTCCTCATCTCAGTCCTAAATGGCTTACCCCTTATCCTTAGACTGTGACCCCTGGTTCTGGACTCCCCCCACCATCGGGAACATCCTTCCTGCATCTAGGCTGTCTAGTCATGTTAGAATTTTATAAGTTTCAATGAGACCCCCTCTCATTCTTCTAAACTCTAGCGAATTTAAGCCTAATTGACCCAATCTCTCCTCATACATCATTCCTGCCATCCAAGGTGTCAGTCTGGTGAATTTTGCTGCACTCTCCATGGCAATAACATCATTCCTCAGATAAGGTGACCACAACTGCACACAATACTCAAGGTGTGGTCTCACCAAGGCCCTGTACAACTGCAGCAAGACATCCTTGCTCCTGTACTCGAATCCTCTCGCTATGAAGGCCAACATACCTTCTTAACCGCCTGCTGCACCTGCATGCTTACCTTCAACGACTGGTGCACAAGGACACCCGGGTCTCGTTGCACTTCCCTTCTCCCAATCTATTGCCGTTCAGATAATAATCTGTCTTCCTGTTTTTGCCACCGAAGTGGATAACCTCGCATTTATCCACATTATACTGCATTTGCCATGCATCTGCCCAATCACCCAACCTGTCCAAATCATACTGGAGTTTCTCTGCAACCTCCTCACAGCACACACGCCCACCCAGCTTTGTGTCGTCTGCAAACTTGGAGATATTACATCTAGTTCCCTCGTCTGGATCATTTATATATGTTGTGATTAGCTGGGGTCCTAGCACCGATCCCTGCGATACCTCACGAGTAACTGCCTGCCACTCAGAAAAAGACCCGTTTATTCCAACTCTTTGCTTCCTGTCTGCCAACCAGTTCTCTATCCAAGTCAGTACCTTACCCCCAATCCCATGTGTTTTAACTTTGAACGCTAATCTCTTATGCGGGACCTTATCGAAAGCCTTCTGAAAATCCAAATACACCACATCCACTGGTTCTCCCTTATCTATTCCAACAGTTACATCCCCCAAAAATTCCAGTAGATTAGTCAAACATAATTTACCTTTTGTTAATCCATGTTGACTTTGTCCGATCCTGTCACTGTTTTCCAAGTGCTCTGTTATTACATCTTTTATAATGGACTCTAGCATTTTCCCCACTACCGATGTCAGTCTTACTGGCATCCTGGGGATTTATCGGCCTTCAATCCCATCAATTTCCCTAACACCATTTCCCTACAAATACTGATTTCTTTCAGTTCCTTCCTTTCATCAGACCCTATGTTCCCCAGCATCTCTGGGAGGTTTGTGAAGACAGAACCAAAGTATATATTTAATTGGTCTGCCATTTATTTGTTCCCCATTATAAATTTCCCTGATTCTGACTGCAAGGGACCTATGCTTGACTTCACCAATCTTTTTCTCTTCACATATTATAGAACCTTTTACAGTCGGTTTTTATGTCCCTTGCAAGCTTACTCTCATACTCTATTTTTCCCCTCTTAATTAATCACTTTGTCCTCCTTTGCTGAATCCTAAACTGCTCCCAATCCTCAGGTTTGCTGCTTTTTCTGGCCAATTTATATGTCCTCTCCTTGGATCTTATGCTATCCCTAATTTCCCTTGTTAACCACGGTTGAGTCACCGTCGTTATTTTATTTTTATGCCAAACAGGGATGAACAAATTCTGTAGTTCATCCATGCGATCTTTAAATGTTTGCCATTGCCCATCCACCGTCAACCCTTTAAGTAACATTCCCCAATCCATCCTAGCCAACTCGTGCCTCATACCATCGTAGTGTCCTTTATTTAAATTCAGGACCCTAGTCTCTGAGTCAATTACTTCACTCTCCAAGAGGCACTTACTCATCATTAACCTATTCACTGATGCCAAGTCTGGGTTCCACCAAGAGCACTCAGCTCCTGACCTCATTACAGCCTTGGTCCAAACATGGACAATTAGAGACGCGTGCAATAAGGGCACAGCAGTCATCATGGGTGACTTTAATCTACATATAATTTGGGCTAACCAAATTAGCAACAATACTGTGGAGGAGGAATTCCTAGAGTGTATACAGGATGGTTTCCTGAATCAATATGTCGAGGAACCAACTAGAGATCAGGCCATCTTAGACTGGGTATTATTTAATGAGAAAGGATTAATTAGCAATCTTGTTGTGTGAGGCCCCTTGGGGATGAGCGATCATATATGATAGAATTCTTCGTTAAGTGGAGTTGGGGTGATGGGGGTTGGGGATTGGGGTGAAAGAGGAGTTGGGGTGAGGGGGGTTGGGGCTGAATTCCACAGGTGAGGTGAGAGTGACTGCCCTCGACATCAAGGCAGTATTTGACCGAGTGTGGAATCACACCCCGAATCCCCAACCCCCCTCTCCCTGTAATGATCTATGCCAGTACCCAGTCCACATGTGCTCAATAAAGTAACTAGCAAAAGCTAGCTGTGTTCATAATAAGAATGTCTATTTATTAATGAACATAAGATGGTACCAGGGTGGTGAAGATCTGCTGAAAATTGTGAAAAGTGACATGGAGAATTTGAAGCCACCAGAGCGTTTGAATCTCGAAGGAAATGTCGACTATAATTGGCGGATGTTTAAACAACAATTCGAACTCTACATTGCAGCCATCGGATTCGGTACGAAGCCAGATGCAAGGAAGATAGCGTTGCTGCTTACGGTTGCAGGCCCACAGGCGATAGAGGTATTTAATACATTTGTATTTAATCCAGAGGAAAACAGAGAAAAATTAGAAGATGTGCTAAAAAAATTTGATGCACATTGCTCTCCCAAAAAGAATGAGACCTATGAAAGATACATGTTCTGTTCAAGGACACAGCAACAAAATGAGACTTTTGATAGCTTTATAACTGATCTGAAACTGAAAGCACAGACATGTAATTTCTCTGAGCTCAAAGCAGCCATGAGTGGTGACCAGATTGTGTTTGGTATTCATGATAAAAAAGTCAGGGAACGTCTGTTGAGAGAAACTGAACTAAATTTGGAAAATGCGGTGAAAATATGCCAAGCCAGCGAGCTAGCTCGAAAGCACGCGAAGACTTTCAGTGACATCAATAATGATGCGATTGTAATGAGTGATAATGCTGCTGTCGGTGCTGTCTCCTACAAGGGGAAGAAACGTGGGCAGAACAGAAATGAAAAGCAATCGGAGGATGAAATTTTTAATTGTAAACGCTGTGGTTACAAACACCAGTTAAGACAATGCCCAGCGTTTGGAAAAATGTGCACAAAGTGTAATGGAAAGAATCACTTTGCCAAACAATGCTTTTCAAAAGTAAAAACTAAGAAAGGGCAACGAGTTAATGTAATTGAGGACATTGATTTAAGTGAGACATTTTTTGTAGGAATGGTGTCATGTGACGATACCAAAAAAGATACAGAAAATGTGCAGCCCTCAGAAATGGACAATGCTGAACATAAAGTCAATGCAGTAAAAGTGGACAAATGGATGATCCCACTGCAGGTAAATGGAACATTAGTTACATTGAAACTGGACACTGGGGTAAAAGCAAACTTAATCAGTATGAGTGACATAAAAAATATGAAAGAAAAGCCCAAAATACAGAAAAAGTCAGTACTACTGAAGGACTATAATGGACAGAAAATAGATAGCTTAGGTGTATGCAGACTCAAAGTGACAGTCAAAGACAAAGTGCATCATCTCATGTTTTCTGTTGTGGCTGAAAGACTTGATTCGATACTAGGTGACAAAGCTTGTGAAGACTTAGAACTGGTCAAGAGAGTCTACTGTATAAACTGTGCCATAAGCAGACCAGATGACTCAGGTGATGAAGCAGAGAGCCCATCAAGGATGAAAAGGCCAAAGGGTATCCATGTCTTCAAAAAGCCTAGTTTCTCCAAGAAGAAAGAAAAAGACTTTAAGGTCAAAGAAAAGCACAAAGAGGAAAAACACAAGGAGAAAAAGTCCAAAGATATAACCGCAGCAGATGTTGTTAAGCAGTGGAAAGAGAAAAAGAAAAAGAAGAAGCCTGCACCAGAGCAGGAAGCAGTTCCGGTGGATACTCCTTCTTCCCTCAGGCCAATCTTTGGTGTTCCATTAGCCGAGGCTGCTGAGAGGACTATGCTGTATGATGGGATCCAGCTGCCAGCAGTTTTTCGAGAGTGCATTGACTACATTGAGAGTTATGGCATGAAGAGTGAAGGAAACACTGAAACCCTCTCCAAGCAAAGATCGCAAGGAGACCTCGATCTATACAAGAGCAGATTGATGACAATGCCGCAACTGCATCTTGTCATTCACCACCAGAACAATCTCATGAAGACACATCAGACTTACCCGTGTTGAGAAGATCCACACGCGAAGTAAAAGAGCCTGATAGACTTAATCTTTGAGTACAATGTAAAGCTTTCAAAATGTGTTGACTGTTTTGAAAATGTTTATGTTTATAGAGCACTAACAAAAGTGTTACTGATATTATCTTTATTGTTTTCTTGAAAGTTGATTGATATTGATTTTGTTAAACCTCAAAGAAAGGGGGATGTAATGATCAATAACATGTCATTCTATAGTGGACACTAGGTGGAGCCGTAGAGCTGTGTAGAGCTGTATATAGCTGTATGTATAAGACTACACTACCCAGCTGTATATATATTAAGACTACATTACCCATGAGGCACTAGGCTACCCACAAGGTAACAGTCAAGATGGCAGCCTGCACACAGGAGCACACATGCTGCATCTCTACAGATACTGTACCTAGAGAACGTGTACTGAATAAATGACTAGCTAGAAGCTAGCTGTGTTCATAATAAGAATGTCTAGTTATTAATGAACATAAGACTCCCCAACACCCATCACCCCAACTCCACTTAACGAAGAATTCTATCATATATGATCGCTCATCCCCAAGGGTTCTTGCACAACAAGATTGCTAATTAATCCTTTCCCATTACATAATACCTAGTCTAAGATGGCCTGATCTCTAGTTGGTTCCTCGACATATTGGTTCAGGAAACCATCCCATATACACTCTAGGAATTCCTCCTCCACAGTATTGTTGCTAATTTGGTTAGCCCAATCTATATGTAGATTAAAGTCACCCATAACTGCTGTGCCCTTATTGCACGCATCTCTAATTTCCCGTTTAATGCCTTCCCCAACCTCCGCATTACTGTTTGGGGGTCTGTATACAACTCCCACTAACGTTTTCTGCCCCTTGGTATTTCTCAGCTCTACCCATACAGATTCCACATCATCAGAGCTAATATCCTTCCTTACTATTGTGTTAATCTCCTCTCTAACTAGCAATGCTACCCCACCTCCTTTTCCCCTGACTTTGCTGAATATTGAATAGTCCTTGATGTTGAATTCCCAGCCTTGTTCACCCTGGAGCCATGTCTCCGTAATCCCAATTATATCATATTGAGATTGAGGCCGGATGGGCAATAAACAAAATTAATTTAAAAAGATCCCATTCCCTCCGCCATCGTGCAACCCTGAAATGAACTTCCGACCACATATCTGCAGCATAACATCGGCAAAGTGATGGAAGGTGTCATTGACAGTGCTATCAAGAGGCACTTACTCATCAATAACCTATTCACTGATGCCAAGTCTGGGTCCCACGAAGAGCACTCGGCTCCCGACCTCATTACAGCCTTCATCCAAACATGGACAAAGGAGCTGAATTCCAGAGGTGAGGTGAGAGGGACTGCTCTTGACATCAAGGCAGCATTTGACCGAGTGTGGAATCACCCCCCCAATCCCCAACACCCCTCACCCCAACTCCTCTTTCACCCCAATCCCCAACCCCCATCACCCCAACTCCACTTTCACCCCTACTCTCCAACCCCCTCACCCCAACTCCTCTTTCACCCCTACTCTCCAACCCCCTCACCCCAACTCCTCGTTCACCCCTACTCTCCAACCCCCCTCACCCCAACTCCTCTTTCACCCCTACTCTCCAACCCCCTCACCCCAACTCCTTTCACCCCTACTCTCCAACCCCCCCTCACCCCAACTCCTTTCACCCCGACTCTCCAACTCCTCTTTCACCCCGACCCTCCAACCCCCCTCACCCCAACTCCACTTTCACCCCTACTCTCCAAACCCCCCACACCCCAACTCCTCTTTCACCCCTACTCTCCAACCTCCCTCACCCCAACTCTTCACCCCTACTCTCCAACCCCCCCTCACCCCAACTCCTCTTTCACCCCTACTCTCCAACCCCCTCACCCCAACTCCTCTTTCACCCCTACTCTCCAACCCCCCCTCACCCCAACTCCTCTTTCACCCCTACTCTCCAACCTCCCTCACCCCAACTCCTCTTTCACCCCTACTCTCCAACCTCCCTCACCCCAACTCCTTTCACCCCTACTCTCCAACCCCCTCACCCCAACTCCTCTTTCACCCCTACCCTCCAACCCCCCTCACCCCAACTCCACTTTCACCCCTACTCTCCAAACCCCCCACCCCAACTCCTCTTTCACCCCTACTCTCCAACCCCCCTCACCCCAACTCCACTTTCACCCCTACTCTCCAAACCCCCCTCACCCCAACTCCTCTTTCACCCCTACGCTCCAAACCCCCCTCACCCCAACTCCTCTTTCACCCCTACTCTCCAACCCTCCTCAGCGTCAACTCCTCTTTCACCCCTACTCCACAACCCCCCTCACCCCAACTCCTCTTTCACCCCTACTCCCCAACCCCCCTCACCCCAACGCCTTTCACCCCTACTCTCCAACTCCCTCACCCCAGCTCCTTTCACCCCTACTCTCCAACCCCCCTCACCCCAACTCCTTTCACCCCTACTCTCCAACCCCCCTCACCCCAGCTCCTCTTTCACCCCTACTCTCCAACCCCTCACCCCAACTCCTCTTTCACCCCTACTCTCCAACCCCCCTCACCCCAACTCCTTTCTCCCCTACTCTCCAACCCCCTTACACCAACTCCTTTCACCCCTACTCTCCAACCCCCCTCACCCCAACTCCTCTTTCACCCCTACTCTCCAACCCCCCTCACCCCAACTCCTCTTTCACCCCTACTCTCCAACACCCCCTCACCCCAACTCCTCTTTCACCCCTACTCTCCAACCCCCCTCACCCCAACTCCTCTTTCACCCCTACTCTCCAACCCTCTCACCCCAACTCCTATTTCACCCCTACTCTCCAACCCTCTCACCCCAACTCCTCTTTCACCTCTACTCTCCAACCCCCTCACCACAACTCCTCTTTCACCCCTACTACCCAGACTCTAGAAGATAGGAGCAGGAGTAGGCCTTTCGGCCCCTCGAGCCTGTTCCGCCATTTAATGAGATCATGGCTGATTATCCAAATTCAGTACCCTGTCCCTGCTTTCTCCCCATATCCCTTGATCTCTTTAGCCTTAAGAAATATATCTAACTCCTCCTTGAATGTATTTAATGAATTGGCATCAACTGCCTTCTGTGGTAGAGAATTCCACAGGTTCACCACTCTCTGGGTGAAGAAATTCCTCCTCATCTCTGTCCTAAATGGCTTACCCCTTATCCTTAGACTGTGACCCCTGGTTCTGGACTCCCCGACCATCGGAAACATCCTTCCTGCATCTAGTCTGTCTGGTCCTGTTAGAATTTTTATAAGTTTCAATGAGATCCCCTCTCATTCTTCTAAACTCCAGCGAGTACAAGCCCAATCGACCACATCTCCCCTCATACGTCATTCCTGCCATCCCAGGTATCAGCCTGGTGAATCTTCGCTGCTGATTGGACATGTCTCCATTCCCGTGTCGAGGGGATTGCTGTATCGGACGGGAGGGGCAACATTTGGGGACTCTCGATTCTCCACCAATTCCCATTCCCCTTCTTTCTGGTGGATACTGGAGGTGCCACTGTGTATAATGTGCAAGTCAGTAAGAATTGTACCAAAGATGAATTTAGCATTGAAGTAAAAGTTCATAATTTTATTGCAAACAAATTGCTGATGAGAGTCCCTGAATTAAGGGGCAAAATCAGACAGCGGTTCTTAAAGAGACACTGCAGCCCCAACAAGTCAATCAGCTATATATCCAGAATATTAATAACCCCTATAACTGGGCTGGAGTTTAACATCAACAGAAGCAAACTCCAACTGTCAGAATGAACACGGTTCAGTCCGAGATATGATTAATAGCCGCAATAACAGCATAATCCAACCGCTGCCTCACTTGTGAACTTGCTGGTGTCTCAGCACGACGGATGACCGAGTGAATCCCTTCCCACACACAGAGCAGGTGAACGGTCTCTCCCCAGTGTGAACTCGCTTGTGTCTCAGCAGGGTGGATGAATCAATGAATCCCTTTCCACACACTGAAGAGGTGAACGGCCTCTCCCCAGTGTGAACTCGCTGGTGTCTCATCAGGGTGGATGAATCAATGAATCCCTTCCCACACGTGGAGCAGGTGAACGGCCTCTCCCCTGTGTGAACTCGCTGGTGTGTCAGCAGGTGGGATGACTGAGGGAATCCCATCCCACACACTGAGCAGGTGAACGGCCTCTCCCCAGTGTGAGTTTGTTGGTGTTTCTGCAGATATCTTGAGCTTTTAAAGCTCTTCTCACACTCAGAACATTTGAAAGGTCTCTTTTCAGTGTGAACAAGTTGGTGTATAGTGAGGTTGGTTAATCGACTGAATCCCTTCCCACACGTGAAGCAAGTGAACGTCTCCTCCCCAGTGTGAACTTGCTGGTGTCTCAGCAGGGTGCATGAATCAATGAATCCCTTCCCACACGTGGAGCAGGTGAATGGCCTCTCCCCAGTGTGACTGCGCCCATGAATTTCCAGCTGGTACGGGTAATTGAATCCCTTCCCACAGTCTCCACATTTCCACGGTTTCTCCATGGTGTGGGTGTCCTTGTGTCTCTCCAGGTTAGACGATCTGTACAGAACACGTGTACGGTTTCTCCCCGCTGTGAACGGTGCGATGTTTTTTCAGGCTGTGCAACTGGTTAAAGCTCTTTCCACAGTCAGTGCACTGGAACACTCTCACTCGGGTGTGTGTGTCTCGGTGCTTTTCCAGTCACACTGATGTTTGAAATCTTTTCCCACAGATAGAACAGACAAACATTCCTCCTTCCACATTCAACGGCTGATGATATTCAGGTCCTGATGAATGGAGTGTCTCTGTCAGATCTTGATGTGATGTTTGGTTTGAGTTTCCCGTCTGTAAATCCTCCCCTTCTAATACCCTGTAGAAGGAGTTTACAAAAGTCATCACTGTAAGTACAGGATAGAAATTCAGAACAGACAATTCTAGTTTCCTTGCAAGTCTTTCCTCTCTTGTTCCCCAAATCATGTGATCCAATCAAACTGGAAGAAGCTAAAATAAGCAACAAAGTCCCAACAAAAGCAAAGCGAACCTTCCCAACTAAACCAGAATGTTGTTGCCAGTGTCTGAGAGACACTCTGTACCCTGAGGTACCCACCGGTCGAGGAAGGTATCAAGTGAACCAGTGGACACCGCCTGCTCCCTCTCCAGGGCCACCCGGGCATGGACAAGACCGCGGGAGAGAGGCAGGCAGCCAGAGTGACCCCCCCCCATGGGCCCCGCCCATCCTGGACCTACAAATTGCTGTTTTTGCCAGGCCCAAGAGCAGGTCCAGGAGAAGATCCTCCGACTTACCCACCCCCCTCCGCACTGGGCGGGCAAAGATTAGGAGCGTGGGGCTAAAGTGTAACCAAGAGTTGAGGAGCAGCCCCTTCAGGTAACTATACAGGGGCTGGAACCTCTCACACTGAATATATAAACCTGCAAAGGAGTTAACCCTGTCAGCGGACAGCTGCCTTTTTTAATTCACCAAGCTACAACTTTTGTATTGCTGAATGAAATTTAAAGATATTGGACATTACTAACCCCACGGTGCGGAAGGAAAATTCTGATTTCACAAATGAGCCCTTTGGGCACTTAAGTGGAGCCACAATGGATTCTCTGTTTTTGTGTCTTTTAAACAGGTGACCAGGGTTTTCCAGCCCGCATGAATATTGATTCCTTAACAAGAGATCCAGCAGCTTTAAGAATGTAAGAATCTATCTGCAGGCATCGCCAGACATTTAAAATAAATCCCAGCATGGTGACGATTTGGACGAAAGGCTTTGCCTGTCAAAGACTCGGACTTAACCCATTCAGTGTCATGTGTTATTTCCCGAGACAGAGTGCTCGAGAAGGGGAGATATGGAAGTTATCTCCAAACTAATTCCAAGCACTTGTGTCTCTAATATGAAACCAGCATGTAAACCAGCAAGCCTGGGCATCACTTGTTTCTGAAATGGGAATTGAGGAGACGAATTGATAAAAATAAAATTGATATAAGTTGCTGTTTCAAGCACTCAAGAAGGAAAACTTTACCTGAAGTTTAAGGGGATAGTCAAATTTTCATTAAAAGAAACTGGTGGAAGACAGTCTAAGGTGGTCCTGCCAATTGCTGTGTATCAGGGAAGAAAGTTTTTGGGAAATAAAATTGAACATTGCAGTATTGTTGGACTGACAGGTTTTGTCAATGATAAAATGGACTCGGGCACAATACATCGGATTATTTTGGGAAATAAAAAGATCCTCTAAAATAAAGAATTAAAAAACCCAAAATGTGTTAATAACTGGGACCAAGTGGGAAGGTTTGATCTGTTTCCTATCTTTAATAGTGTATTGGACAGTAAAGTTCCTCCAGGGCTCATGAATGAGATAGAATGGTAATTAATGGGATGTGTAAAATGGAATGAGGGGAAGTGATTGAGGATGTCAGACAGAAACAGGAAATGTTTCATTCACCACCAAATGGGAATCATTTCCTCAGTTGAATTGGAATAAATCACCTGTGTACGATTCACCGAAAGGTCTCAATCTGGGATTAATGAACAGTCTCGGGAAAGGCAGGAAAGTGCAGTTGAAAAGAGTCAATTGATAGTTTTCTCTTGGAGAGGTTTGTGTCCTTGCCTGTGAACTTTGTAAGAAAACTTCATTTGATAGACTGGCCACTACCCGAGACATCGGGACCATACAGTGGGAGATGAGCAAAGATCTCCAGACACCTCACCATCTTTTGATGAGATCGCCTGAAAGCCCATGAATGGTTCGTATCGGATGGCGCGTGTGTGGACAGATGTGATTTGTTACATAGGAAGCAATTAGCATGCGGAAATGTGTGGTGAATTTGCAGTGAAGAACGGGTCTCGGACATATTCAGTTATTGACAACAGCACGACATGAAATGGTTAATGTGGCTCAGGAGAGTGAGACAACTTTTAAAGCACTGACACATACTCCATCGAGAAACTATCTAATTCAAGAAACAATCAGGGTAGAGTTAAAGACACTGGTACCTGTCAGAGGGATTGAAACTGAAGTTGAAGTGGAGAGCGACATAGAATTCGGATTGGGACAATTGAGGGCTAGAGAGAGATCATACTTAGTAAGAATTATCCATAAGATGTATACCCAAGGCATATTACAGTAGATTAAAAGCATGATTATTCAAGAATCGACGTGCATTGACTAACAGTTCCATAATACACACTTAAACCTACAACTAATAATGCTTATTTTATTTCATGCATGTTAGCTAGTGGGAATCTGAAATGGAGATTTCTCAGGATTCTTACACCCGAGAGATGGAGCGAGAGAGAGACACAGGGTGCAGCCTGCTCACAGCTGTGCTTCTACCCAGAGTATAAGTGGTAATATAAGTCTCAATTATTCTCTGTAAACTGCTGCTCAAACACTGTAATGTATTAAGTCTTGCTTGTGCTGAATAAAGTTAAATCACTGTCCCCAATATGGGTCAACCTCGAATCATTAGGAACCAGGGTCCCTCTGGGATCTTACACCATGCACGTGCTTCCCTGGTCCTTCTAGGAGGTGGAGGTCGTGGGTTTGGCAGGTTCTGTCAAAGAAGCCTTATCAAGTTGCAGATGTTTAAAGTCCCTCTCCATCGCCCCTCCCACCTCTCTCTCTCCTCCCATAGAGGCCAGAGTCATGTGTAGGCCCAGACCAGGAGGCGGTTTCCCTTCCCTGAAGGACATCAGTGAACCAGTTGGGTTTTACGACAATCCAGCAGCTTTCATGGTCACTTGTTTCTGCTGCCGGCCCCATAAATGACCAGATTCATTCAGCTCAATTTCACAGCCTACCTTTGTTTTATTGTGGCTTCTCTCTCACGCTCCCTTTTTCCTGTTTTAAATTCATTTTGCAGGGTATTGGAAGGGGCGGATTTGCAGACAGGAAGATCAAACCAAACATCGTACCAAGGTCTGACAGAGTCACTCGATTCATCAGGACCCGAATATCATCGGCCTTTGAACGTGGAAACCAAAAGCACCGTTCACAGCGGGGAGAAACAGTACACGTGCTGTGTGTGTGGACAAGGCTTCAGCTGATCATCTGGCCTGTCGAGACACAAGCGCAGTCACACCAGGGAGAAACGGTGTAAATGTGGGGATTGTGGGAAAGGATTCAATTACCCGTCCCAGCTGGAAATTCATCGGCGTACTCACACCGGGGAGAGGCCGTTCACCTGCTCCGTGTGTGGGAAGGGATTCCGTCAGTTATTCAACCTGCTGACACACCAGCGAGTTCACACTGACGAGAGACCTTTTAAATGCTCGGACTGTGGGAAGTGCTATAAAAGTTGCGGGGAACTGACGTGCCATCAACGTGTTCACACTGACGAGAGACCGTTCAGGTGCTCTCACTGCGGGACTGGGTTCAGGCGATCATCTGAACTCACTGTCCACCAGCGCACTCACACTGAGGAGAGGCCGTTCACCTGCTCTGAGTGTGGGAAGGGATTCACTCAGTCATCCACCCTGCTGAGACACCAGCGAGTTCACACTGTGGAGAGGCCATTCACCTACTCCATGTGTGGGAAGGGATTCACTCAGTCATCCACCCTGCTGAGACACCAGCGAGTTCACACTGTGGAGAGGCCATTCACCTACTCCATGTGTGGGAAGGGATTCACTCAGTCATTCACCCTGCTGAGACACCAGCGAGTTCACAAGTGACTGCAGGGGTTGGATTCTGCTGTTGTTGCTGCTGTTAATCACATCCAGGACTGAACCATGTTCATTCTGACAGTTTGGCTTTGTTTCTGCTGATGTTAATAACTCCTGTAACTGGGCTGGAGTTTAATATTCTGGATAGATGTCAAATAAATCAGCTTTGTTTTAAACACATTGTTGTAGATTATTGTCTTTCCCACCTGAGTGTTTAGCATCACCTGGCTGGAGCTCAGAAAGGACAATCTGGGGGAGGATCGTACGGCGGGAACAGAACTTCAGCCTGGACACAGTCCTTCAGGGCCACACTGAGAGGGGCAAACGGCACTTTGGTCTTTCTCGTCTCTCTTCACTGACAGCAAAGTCCCCCTGTGGGTTAATCTCGAGGCGTGTGAGAAACGTGTCCCAGCCGCTCTCTTCCATGGTTCAGAGCTCCTAGGCATGGAACAGAAGGCTCCTTTACAACTGTGTTCAGGTTCTTTTTAAATTTGTTTACGGGATGTGGGCATCGCTGGCAAATCCAGCATTTATTGCCCATCCTTAGTTGCCCTTGAGAAGTGGGTGGTGAGCCGCCTTCTTGAACCGCTGCACTCCGTGTGGTGAAGGTGCTCCCACAGTGCTGTTATGGAGTTCCAGGATTTTGACCCAGCAACGATGAAGGATCAGCGATATATTTCCATGTCCGGATGATGTGTGACTTGGAGGGGAGCTTGGAGTGGTGGTGTTCCCATGCACCTGCTGCCGTTGTCCGAGGTGGTGGAGGTCGTGGGTTTGGGAGGTGCTGTCGCAGGTTCAGGGAGAACAACGGTGAAGGCTGGAAATGTGCTGTTGAATTAGAGATTGGTGTAAAACCGCAATTTGTTCCTGACTGAAAGTGAAACAGGTTTAAGTTTCCAGTCTAAAAATGACTGGTAATTATTCTACGAAGCTTTAACGTGTTTGTGTGACAGTCCTGAGACTACCATTTTAAGGCAGACATTAACTCATTTAACATAAACCCATTTAAAATAAATTGGTTAAAGTCTGCATTAAAATAGGAGACAGAGGATGTCACAGGAGCCTGTTAACTGCTGGTACAATTATACAACAGACATTTGATTTCCAGATAAAGAAGGACCGATGGGTTTCCAGCTCAGATGGGTAATTGAATCCCTTCCCACAGTCCTCACATTTCCACTGTTTCTCCATGGTGCGGGTGTCCTTGTGTCTCTCCAGGTTGGACGATCGGTTGAAGCCTCGTCCACACACAGAACACGTGTACGGTTTCTCCCCGCTGTGAATGGTGTGATGTTTTTTCAGGCTGTGTAACTGGTTAAAGCTCTTTCCACAGTCAGTGCACTGGAACACTCTCACTCGGGTGTGTGTGTCTCGCTGCTTTACCAGTCACACTGATGTTTGAAATCTTTTCCCACAGACAGAACAGACAAACATTTCTCCTTCCACATTCAGAGGCCAATGATATTCTGGCCCTGATGAATGGAGTGACTCTGTCAGATCTTGATGTGATGTTTGGTCTGAGTTTGCGGTGTGTAAATGCTGCCCTTCTCACAGCCTGTAAAAGGAGTTTACAAAAGCCATCACTGTGAGTCCAGGATAGAAATTGACAAGATTCTCTCCTCCTGGTTCCTGGCCAAGGGGGCCACGCATTCGCCCTGCTGCCCCCCTGAGCCTCTCAAGATGGTGGCCGTTACCCTGGGCCTGTCACCGGGAGAAAGCCCCGCAGCTGCCATCCCACTCGGGGCAAACGCCCGGCCCGGAGGCTCTTGTTTGGGGCCTGAGGCCCACCCCGGGTGTTTGTGAAGCAGATAATGTTGAGTGTTTTAATAATGGGGCCGCACTCGGGGTGTGAGCAGCCCGCGTCCCCCCGGGGTTTACTAACCCGCTCCCTCCACCCATCTCCCACTTGTATTTCTATAGCACCTTTAATGTAGTAAAACGACCCACGGTGCTTCACAGGGGTGTTAACGAACAACCTTTGACACCAAGCCACACGAGGAGATAATTATTAGGACAGGTGACCAAACGCGAGGTCACCTGTTTTAAGGCGCCTATAAAGGGAGGAGAGAGAAGTCGAGAGGCGGAGATGTTTAGGGAAGGAATCCAGAGCTTAGGCAGGTGAAGATACAGCAAGCACTGGTGGAGCGATTAAAATCGGGGAGGCACAAGAGGCCAGAATTGGAGGAGCTCTCGGAGGGTTGTGGGCAATGTTCCCCCTAATGTTTCTGGGGGGTGCGGGGTCCCTTTAACGGACAGCAGCGTTTTGGATGAGCTCAAGTTTACAGAGGGTGCAAGGTAGGAGGCCGGCCGGGGAACCTTTGGAGTCGTCGCCTCTAGAGATAACAAAGGCAATGGTGAGGGTTCCAGCAGCATATAGGCTGAAACAGGAGAGGAGATGGGCGATATTACAGAGGTGGAAGGAGGCGATGTAGGTGATGGAGCGGATATGGGTTGGAAGCTCAGTTTGGGGTCAATAGGAGGCCGAGGTGGCGAACAGTCTGGTTCCGTCTCAGACAGTGGCCAGGATAACAACAGAGTCCAACCAATGCCGTCACTTGTGAACTCGCTGGTGTGTCAGCAGGTTGAATGACTGAGTGAATCCCTTCCCACACTGGAGCAGGTGAACAGCCTCTCCCCAGTGTGAACTCGCCGGTGTTTCATCAGATCATTTCTGCTTTTAAAGCTCTTCTCACAGTCAGAGCATTTAAACGGTCTCTTACCAGAGTGAACAAGTTGATGTGCAGTGAGGCTGGATGCACGAATGAATCCTTTCCCACACACGGAGCAGGTGAACGGCCTCTCCCCAGTGTGAACTCGCTGGTGTCTCAGAAGGTCAGATGATTTAGTGAATCCCTTCCTACACATGGAACAGGTGAAGGGCCTCTCCCCAGTGTGAATTAGCTGGTGTGCAATGAGATGGGATGACTGTCTGAAACTCTTCCCACAGTAAGAGCAACTGAATGGTCTCTCGTCAGTGTGAAAAAGCTGGTGTGTCAGGAGGCGGGATGACTTAATGAATCCCTTCCCACACACAGTGCAGGTGAACGGCCTCTCCCCAGTGTGAACTTGTTGGTGTGTTCGCAGGCTGGATGACGCAGCGAACCCTTCCCACACACGGAGCAGGTGAAACGCCTCTCCCCAGTGTGAACTCGCTGGTGTCTCAGAAGCTGGGATGACTGAGTGAATCCCTTCCCACACACGGAGCAGGTGAAGGGCCTCTCCCCAGTGTGAATCCGCTGGTGCTTCTGGAGGCTGGAAGATTCGGTGAAACCCTTCGCACACATGGAGCACGTGAATGGCCTCTCCCCGGTGTGAATGCGCCAATGAATTTCCAGCTCAAACAGAAAACTGAATCCTTTCCCACAGGCCCGACATTTACACGGTTTCTCCCCGGTGTGACTCTGCTTGTGTCTCGACAGTCCAGATGATCGGCTGAAGCTTCGACCACACACAGAACACGTGTACGGTTTCTCCCCAATTTTTACATCCATGTTGAAAGGCCGATGATATTCAGGTCCTGATCAATCGCGTGACTGTCAGACCTTGATCTGATGTTTGGTTTGAGTTTCCCGTCTGCAAATCCTCCCCTTCTAACACCCTGTAAAATGAATTTAAAACAGGAGAAAAGGAGCGTGAGAGAGAACCCACAAAAAGAGGCAGGTTAATGAATCAGGTCATTTGTGGGGCCGGCACGAGGGAAAAAGTGACCATGACAGCTGCTGGATTGTCGGAAAAACCCAACTGGTTCACTGATCCTTCAGGGAAGGGAATCTGCCACCCGGTCTGGGCCTACACAACAATCTGGCCTCTATGGGAGGAGAGAAGGAGGTGGATTTTATACATCTGTAACTCGACAAGAGCTTTGACAGAACCTCCCAAACCCACGACCTCCACCACCTAGAAGGACCAGGGTAGCAGGTGCATGGGAACACCACCACCTCCAAGTTCCCCTCTAGGTCATACACCATCCTGACTTGGACATATACCGCCGTTCCTTCATCAGCGCTGGGTGAAAATCCTGTAAATCATTCACCACACGGACTGCAGCGGTTCAAGAAGAAGGTCCACCATCACCTCAACAGGAAACTGGGGATTGGCAATATGTGCTATTGGCAATATATTCTAGAATGGTCCCAGCGTATTGGAAGGTCGCAAATGTAACCCCGCTATTCAAGAAAGAAGGGAGAGAAAAAACAGGGAACTACAGGCCAGTTAGCCTGACATCAGTCGTCGGGAAAATGCTGGAATCCATTGTTAAGGAAGTGGAACAGGGCACTTCGAAAATGATAACATGATTAGGCAGAGTCAACATGGTTTCATAGAAACATAGAAGATAGGAGCAGGAGTAGGCCATTCGGCCCCTTGAGCCTGCTCCGCCATTCAATGAGATCATGGCTGATCATCCAAATTCAGTACCCGGTCCCTGCCTTCTCCCCATACCCCTTGATCCCTTTAGCCTTAAGAAATATATCCAACTCTTTCTTGAATATATTTAATGAATTGGCCTCAACTGCCTTCTGTGATAGAGAATTCCACAGGTTCACCACTCTCTGGGTGAAGAAATTCCTCCTCATCTCAGTCCTAAATGGCTTACCCCTTATCCTTAGACTGTGACCCCTGGTTCTGGACTCCCCCGCCATCGGGAACATCCTTCCTGCATCTAGTCTGTCTAGTCCTGTTAGTATTTTATAAGTTTCAATGAGATCCCCTCTCATTCTTCTAAACTCCAGCAAGTATAAGGCTAATCAACCCAATCTCTCCTCATACGTCATTCCTGCCATCCCAGGTATCAGTCTGGTGAATCTTTGCTGCACTCCCTCCATGGCAAGAACATCCTTCCTCTGATAAGGCGACCAAAACTGCACACAATACTCAAGATGTGGTTTCACCAAGGCCCTGTACAACTGCAGCAAGACATCCTTGTTCCTGTACTCGAATCCTCTCGCTATGAAGGCCAACATACCATTTGCCTTCTTAACCGCCTGCTGCACCTGCATGCTTACCTTCAGCGACTGGTGCACAAGGACACCCAGGTCTCGTTGCACTTCCCCTTCTCCCAATCTATTGCCATTCAGATAATAATCTGCCTTCCTGTTTTTGCCACCGAAGTGGATAATCTCGCATTTATCCACATTATACTGCATCTGCCATATCACCCAACCTGTCCAAATCATAATGGAGTTTCTCGGCATCCTCCTCACAGCACACACACCCACCTAGCTTTGTGTCATCTGCAAACTTGGAGATATTACATCTAGTTCCCTCATCTAGATCATTAATATATATTGTGAATAGCTGGGGTCCTAGGACCGATCCCTGCGGTACCCCACTAGTCACTGCCTGCCACTCGGAAAAAGACCTGTTTATTCCAACTCTTTGCTTCCTGTCTGCCAACCAGTTCTCTATCCAAGTCAGTACCTTGCCCCCAATCCCATGTGCCTTAACTTTACACGCTAATCTCTTATGCGGGCTTTATCGAAAGCCTTCTGAAAGTCCAAATACACAACATCCACTGGTTCTCCCTTATCTATTTTACCAGTTACATCCTCAAAAAATTCCAGTAGATTAGTCAAGCACGATTTAGCTTTTGTAAATCCATGTTGACTTTGTCCGATCCTGTCACTGTTTTCCAAGTGCTCTGCTATTACATCTGTTATAATGGACTCTAGCATTTTCCCCATTACTGATGTCAGGCTTACCGGTCTATAATTCCCCGTTTTCTCTCTACCACCTTTTTTGAATAGTAATGAAAGGGAAATCGTGTTTGACAAATTTATTAGAGTTTTTTGAGGATGTAACTAGCAGGGTAGATAAAGGGGAATCAGTGGATGTTGTGTATTTGGATTTCCAAAAAGCATTCGATAAGGTGCCACATAAAAGGTTATTACACTAGATTAGGGCTGAACGGGTTGGGGGTAATATAGTAGCATGGATAGAGGATTGGTTAACAGACAGAAAACAGAGAGTAGGGATAAACGGATCTTTTTCAGGTTGGCAGGCTGTAACTAGTGAGGTAGGAAGAATAGAAAAACAGAATATTTTTTAAATGGTGAGAAACTTTCAAATGTTGGTGTTCAGAGAGATTTGGGTGTCCTTGTGCAAGAAACACAGAAAGCTAGCATGCAGGTACAGCAAGCAATAAGGAAGGCAAATGGCATGTTGGCCTTTATTGCAAGGGGGTTGGAGTATAAGAGTAAGGAAGTCTTGCTACAATTGTACAGGGCCTTGGTGAGACCACACCTGGAGTACTGTGCACAGTTTTGGGCTCCTTGTCTAAGGAAGGATATACTTGCCTTGGAGGCGGTGCAACGAAGGTTCACTGGATTGATTCCTGGGATGAGAGGGCTGTCCTATGATGAGAGATTGTGTAGAATGGGCCTATACTCACTGGAGTTTAGAAGAATGAGAGGTGATCTCATTGAAACATACAAGATTCTGAAGGGGATTGACAGGGTAGATGCTGAGAGGTTGTTTCCCCTGGCGGGAGTGTCGAGAACTAGGGAGCATAGTCTCAGGATAAGGGGTCGGCCATTTAAGACAGAGGGCGGTGAATCTTTGGAATTCTCTACCCCAGAGGTGAATGGGGTTGAGGTGATGATCAGCCATGATCTCACTGAATGGTGGAGCAGGCTCGACGGGCCGAATGGCCACTCCTGCTCCTACTGTGGACAGCGAGAGCCCGCGCATGCGCACACGGGACTGCGGTTTGGGCCGAGTCTTGCACAGCGACCCCTCCCGGTCACCAAGGGTAATAACTGCGCATGCCCAGAGGAGACCAAACCCCTCACCCACTCGAAGCTGCGCCTGCGCACTCGGATCCTGTCGGACAGTGTCGGCGCGGGGCATTGCGGGAAAGGCCTTGGTGTCGGTTCCAGAGTCGCGATCGGTGACGCAAAGTGAGTTTTCTCCGCTCCGATTGGGTGGAGAATCGGGCGGGGTCGGGGGGAGAGGTGGATCGGGAGAGAAAAAAGAGAAATGGAAAAACCTGAGAGTCCGCGAGGCCCCGGACCGAACGGCGTCAGTTGGACTGTGGCCGTGATCTCCTCGGGGACACGTGACCCGGGCCCGCGGCCTGATTGACGGGAGCTTGCGGCCAATAGGGAGCGAATGGGGCGGGACTGGAGGAGAGAGCCGGCGGCGGGTCCTCCAACCAATCAGAGAGCCCGAGGGGCGGGACTAGCGCCGGCTGATTGTGTGATCCGCAGGGCAGCGAGTTTCTCCGGTCCCTTGTTCAGGACCCGGGGCCAGGGGAGGCTGTGGGCCTTTATTCCCCTTATTGGACACAAGGCTCTTTGTCTCACAACACACTGGCTCAGGTTTTAATACAGACTTTTTAAATTCATCAATAAAAGCAGATAAAACCCGTGCTTCTGTGGAACAAACTTTATAATATTTTATAGAATCATAGAATGGTTACAGCACAGAAGGAGGCCATTCGGCCTGTCGAGTCCATGCCGGCTCTCTGCAAGATCACTTCAGCTAGTCCCACTCCCCGCCCTTTCCCCGTAACCCTGCAAATTTCTTTACTTCAGGTACTTATCCAATTCCCTTTTGAAAGCCGTGACAGCGGCAGCGGCGGCGGATCTGTGAAACTCAAAAGGTTAGTATGCAGGTGCAGCAAGTGATTAAGAAGGCCAATGGAATGTTGGCTTTCATTGCTAGGGGGATAGAATATAAAAATAGGGAGGTATTGCTTCAGTTGTACAAGGTATTGGTGAGACCGCACCTGGAATACTGCATACAGTTTTGGTGTCCATACTTAAGAAAAGACATACTTGCTCTCGAGTCAGTACAAAGAAGGTTCACTCGGTTAATCCCGGGGATGAGGGGATGGACATATGAGGAGAGGTTGAGTAGATTGGGACTCTACTCATTGGAGTTCAGAAGAATGAGAGGCGATCTTATTGAAACATATAAGATTGTGAAGGGATTGGATTGGGTGGATGCGGGGAGGATGTTCCCGATGACGGGTGAAACTAGAACTAGGGGGCATAGTCTTAGAATAAGCGGCTGCTCTTTCAAAACTGAGATGAGGAGGAACTACTTCACTCAGAGGGTGGTAGGTCCATGGAATATGCTGCCCCAAAAAGCTGTAGAAGCTACATCATTACATAAATTTAAAACAGAAATAGACAGTTTCCTAGAAGTAAAGGGAATTAAGGGTTACGGGGAGCGGGCAGGAATTTGGACATGAGTCTAGGTTCGGACCGGTCATGGCCCTGTGGGTAGCGGAGCGGGCCCAGGGGCCGTGTAGCCTGATCCTGCTCCTATTTTGTGTGTCTAATTCTGTTAGATTCAGGAGATGGTTCTGTGATAGTAGATTGGCGGTTAGGATCAGATCAGCCATGATCTCATTGAATGGCGGAGCAGGCTCGAGGGGCCGATTGGCCTACTCCTGCTCCTATTTCTTATGTTCTTATGAGTGGCGGCGGTGATATAAAGAGGCGGCGGAGCAGGTAGGCCCCACAGCAGTGGCGGCGGTGATATAAAGAGCGAGGAATTAACTCGTGTAATTGGTGGGATTGATTTGATTTAATTTAATTTGAATTAATTAAAGGGTAAGTCATGACAGGAGAGCTCTGTGCCGTGGTATGCTCCTCCTGCACTATGTGGGAAATCAGGGACACTTCCTGTGTCCCTGACGACCATGTGTGCGGGAAGTGTATCCAGCTGCAGCTACTGACAGACCGCATTGCGGCGCTGGAGCTGCGAGTGGATACATACTGGAGCATTCGCGAAGCTGAGGACATCGTGGATAACATGTTTAGGGAGTTGGTCACACCGCAGGTAAAGGCTGCACAGGCAGGAAGGGAATGGGTGACCACCAGGCAGAGTAGTAGGCGCAGGCAGGTAGTGCAGGTGTCCCCTGTGATCATCCCCCTCGCAAACAGATATACCGCTTTGGATATTGTTGGGGAGGATGGCTTATCAGAGGAAGGCAGCAGCAGCCAACTTCCTGGCACCGTGGGTGGTTCTGCTGCACAGGACGGGAGGAAAAAGAGTGGGAGAGCTATAGTAATAGGGGATTCTATTGTAAGGGGAATAGATAGGCATTTTTGCGGCTGCAAACGTGATTCCAGAATGGTAAGTTGCCTCCCTGGTGCAAGAGACAAGGATGTCTCAGAATGGCTGCAGAACATTTTGGAAGGGGAGGGTGAACAGCCAGTTGTCATGATGCATATAGGTACCAACGATATAAGTAAAAAACGGGATGAGGTCCTAACAGCTGAATATAGGGAGTTAGGAGGTAAATTAAAAAATAGGACCTCAAAGGTAGTAATCTCAGGATTGCTACCAGTGCCACGTGCTAGTCAGAGTAGAAATAGAAGGATATTTCAGATTAATACGTGGCTAGTGGAATGGTGCAAGGGGGAGGGATTCAAATTCCTGGGACATTGGAACCGGTTCTGGGGGAGGTGGGACCAGTACAAATCGGAAGGTTTGCACCTGGGCAGGACCTGGACCAATGTCCTAGGGGAGTGTTTGCTAGTGCTCTGGGGGAGGGTTTAAACTAAAATGGCATGGGGTTGGGAACCTAAGCGGGGAGACAGATGAAAGGGAAACAAGGATAGAACCAAAAGACAGGAAGGAGAAAAACAAAGGTGGCAGTCAGAGAAATCAAGGGTTTAAATGAAACATGGCCACAGTAAATAATAATTCTATAAGGTATAAGAGTGTTAAAAAAACAAGCCTGAAGGCCTTGTGTCTTAATGCGAGGAGCATTCGTAATAAGGTGGATGAATTAGCTGCGCAAATAGAGGTAAATGGATATGATATGATTGGGATTACGGAAACATGGCTCCAGGGTGACCAAGGCTGGGAACGCAACATCCAGGGGTATTCAATATTCAGGAAAGATAGGCAAAAAGGAAAAGGAGGTGGGGTAGCATTGCTGGTTAAAGAGGGGATTAACACAATTGAAAGGAAGGATATTAGCTCTGATGATGTGGAATCTGTATGGGTAGAACTGAGAAATACCAAGGGGCAGAAAACATTGGTGGGAGTGGCATACAGAACTCCAAACAGTAATGTGGAGGTTGGGGATGCCATTAAACGGGAAATTAGAGACGCGTACAATAAGGGCACAGCAGTTATCATGGGTGACTTTAATCTACTGTACATATAGATTGGGCTAACCAAATTAGTAACAATAATGTGGAGGAGGAATTCCTGGAGTATATACGGGATGGTTTCCTGGACCAATATGTCGAGGAACCAACTCGAGATCAGGCCATCTTAGACTGGGTATTATGTAATGAAAAAGGATTAATTAGCAATCTTGTTGTGCGAGGCCCCTTGGGGCGTAGCGATCATAATATGATAGAATTCTTCATTAAGATGGAGAGTGAAGTAGTTGACTCAGCGATGAGGGTCCTAAATTTAAATAAAGGAAACTACGATGGTATGAGGCGTGAGTTGGGTAGGATTGATTGGGGAATGTTACTCAAAGGGTTGACAGTGGATAGGCAATGGCAAACATTCAAAGATCACGTGGATGAACTACAGAATTTGTTCATCACCATTTGGCATAAAAATAAAACAAAAAAGGTGACTCAACTGTGGCTAACAAGGGAAATTAGGGATAGCAAAAGATCCAAGGAGAGGACATATAAATTGGCCAGAAAAAGCAGTAAACCTGAGCATTGGGAGCAGTTTAGGATTCAGCAAAGGAGGACAAAGGGATTAATTAAGAGGGGGTAAATAGAGTATGAGAGTAAGCTTGCAGGGAACATAAAAACTGACTTTAAAAGCTTTTATAGATATGTGAAGAGAAAAAGATTGGTGAAGTCAAGCATAGGTCCCTTGCAGTCAGAATCAGGGGAATTTATAACGGGGAACAAAGAAATGGCTACCAATTAAATATATACTTGGGTTCTGTCTTCACAAAGGAGGACACAAATAACCTCCCAGAGATGTCTGGGAACATAGGGCCTAATGAGAGGGAGGAACTGAAAGAAATCAGTATTTGTAGGGAAATGGTGTTAGGGAAATTGACGGGATTGAAGGCCGATAAATCCCCAGGGCCTGATAATCTACATCCTAGGGTACTTAAGGAAGTGGCCCTAGAAATAGTAAATGCATTGCTGGTCATCTTCCAGAATTCGATAGACTCTGGAACAGTACACATGGATTGGAGGGTAGCTAATGTTACCCCACTATTCAAAAAATGTGTTAGAGAGAAAACAGGGAATTATAGACTGGTAAGCCTGACATCGGTAGTGGGGAAAATGCTAGAGTCCATTATAAAAGATGTAATAGCAGAGCACTTGGAAAACAGTGACATGATCGGAGAAAGTCAACATGGATTTACAAAAGGAAAATCGTGCTTGACTAATCTACTGGAATTTTTTGAGAATGTAACTGGTAGAATAGATAAGGGAGAACCAGTGGATGTGGTGTATTTGGACTTTCAGAAGGCTTTCGATAAGGTCCCGCATAAGAGATTAGCGTGTAATGTTAAGGCACATGGGATTGGGGGCAAGGTACTGACTTGGATAAAGAACTGGTTGGCAGACAGGAAGCAAAGAGTTGGAATAAACGGGTCTTTTTCCGAGTGGCAGGCAGTGACTAGTGGGGTACCACAGGGATCGGTCCTAGGACCCCAGCTATTCACAATATATATAAATGATCTAGACGAGGAAACTAGATGTAATATTTTCAAGTTTGCAGACGACACAAAGCTGGGTGGGTGTGTGTGCTGTGAGGAGGATGCTGAGAAACTCCAGTATGATTTCGACAGATTGGGTGATTGGGCAGAAGCATGGCAGATTCAGTATAATGTGGATAAATGCGAGGTTATCCACTTTGGTGGCAAAAACAGGAAGGCAGATTATTATCTGAACTGCAATAGATTGGGAGAAGGAGAAGTGCAACGAGACCTGGGTGTCCTTGTGTACCAGTCGCTGAAGGTAAGCATGCAGGTGCAGCAGGCGGTTAAGAAGGCAAATGATATGTTGGCCTTCGTAGCGAGAGCACCGAGGTGTCAGTTAAAAGGAGGAGCGAGGCGAGGCCCGACCAGGAGAGCACCGAGGCTGGGTATAAATGGAGGAGTGAGGCGAGGCCAGACCAACTCAGCAGCGGGGAGAGAGGTAAAAAGTAATCAGGGTGTGACGTCACCAGGGAGCATGTAAGTGATTGGTTGGTGAGTATTTCTCTTTTTTAAACTTTAACTCTGTAGTTTATAGTTGCTAAAGTCCTTTCTGGTGTAGCGGGGACTGTTGGTAAACCATACAAGCGCCTTAGAGTTTATCTTTAATTGGTGATAGTGAATTAATTTAAATTAATTAAAGGGTAAGTCATGCCAGGAGAGCCCAGCCCCGTGTTATGCTCCTCTTGCTCTGTGTGGGAATTCAGGGACACTGCCGGTGTCCCTGATGACCACGTGTGCCAGAAATGCATCCAGCTGCGGCTACTAGCAGACCGCATTGCGGCGCTGGAGCTGCGGATGGATGGGCTTTGGAGCATTCACAATGCTGAGAGGGTTGTGGATAACACGTTTGATGAGGTGGTCACACCGCAGGTAAGGGCTGCACAGGCAGAAGGGAAATGGGTGACCATCAGGCAGAGCAGTAGAGGCAGGCAGGTAGTGCAGGGGACCCCTGTGGCCATCCCACTCTCAAACAGGTATACCGATTTGGATACTGTTGAGGGGGATGACTTACCAGAGGAAGGCAGCAGCAGCCAACTTCCCGGCACCAGGGGTGCTTCTGCTTCTCAGGAAGGGAGGAAAAAGAGTGGGAGAGCAATAGTGGTAGGGGATTCTATCGTAAGGGGAACAGATAGGCGTTTCTGTGGCCGTAGACGTGACTCCAGGATGGTTTGTTGCCTCCCTGGTGCCAGGGTCAAGGATGTCACTGAATGGCTGCAGGGCATTCTGAAGGGGGAGGGTGAACAGTCAGAGGTCGTGGTTCACATTGGGAGCAATGACATGGGTAGGAACAGGGATGAGGTCCTGCAGCAAGAATTTAGGGAGCTAGGTAGCAGATTAAAGAGCAGGACCTCAAAGGTTGTAATCTCTGGATTACTCCCGGTGCCACGTGCTAGTGAGTATAGGAATAGGAGGATAGAGCAGATGAATGCGTGGCTAATGAGTTGGTGCAGGAGGGAGGGCTTCAGTTTCCTGGATCACTGGGCCTGCTTCTGGGGAAGGTGGGACTTGTATAAGTCGGACGGGTTGCACCTGAACCAGAGCGGGACAAATATCCTTGCGGGGAGGTTTGCTAGCACTGTTCGGGGGGGTTTAAACTAAAATGGCAGGGGGTTGGGAACCTGAGCAGGGAGACAGAGGAAAGGGAAACAGGGATAAAAGCAAAAGATAGGAAGGAGAAAAACAAAAGTGGCAGTCAGAGAAATCAATGGTTTAAATCAAACGTGGCCACAGTAAATAATAATTCTAATAGGTCTAAGAGTGTTAAAAAAACAAGCCTGAAGGCTTTGTGTCTCAATGCGAGGAGCATTTGTAATAAGGTGGACGAATTGGCTGTGCAAATAGAGGTAAACGAATATGATTTGGTTGGGATTACGGAAACGTGGCTCAAGGATGGCCAAGACTGGGAACTCAACATCCAGGGGTATTCGATATTCAGGAAAGATAGGCAAAAAGGAAAGGGAGATGGGGTAGCATTACTGGTTAAAGAAGGGATTAATACAATTGTAATGAAGGATATTAGCTCTGATGATGTGGAATCTGTATGGGTAGAATTGAGAAATACTAAGGGGAAAAAAACATTATTGGGAGTGGTAAATAGACCTCCCAACAGTAAGGCGGAGGTTGGGGATGGCATGAAAAGGGAAATTAAAGAAGCGTGCAATAAGGGCACAGCAGTCATCATGGGTGACTTTAATCTACATATAGAGTCATAGAGTTATACAGCACAGAAAGAGGCCCTTCGGCCCATCGTGTCTGCGCCGTCCATCAAGCCCTGTCCAATCTAATCCCATTTTCCAGCATTTGGTCCATAGCCTTGTATGCAATGGCATTTCAAGTGCTCATTCAAATGCTTCTTGAATGTTGTGAGGGTTCCTGCCTCTACCACCCTTTCAGGCAGTGAGTTCCAGACTCCAACCATCCTCTGGGTGAAAAAGTTCCTCCTCAAATCCCCTCTAAACCTCCTGCCCCTTACCTTGAATCTATGCCCCCTTGTTATTGACCCCCCTACTAAGGGGAAAAGTTCCTCTTTATCTACCCTATCTATGCCCCTCATCATTTTGTACACCTCAATCAGGTCCCCCCTCAGCCTTCTTTGCTCCAAGGCAAACAACCCCAGCCTGTTTAGTCTTTCTTCATAGCTGAGGCGCTCCATCCCAGGTAACATCCTGGTGAATCTTCTCTGCACCCTCTCCAAAGCAATCACATCCTTCCTATAGTGAGGCGACCAGAACTGCACACAGTACTCCAGCTGTGGCCTTACCAGCATTTTGTACAGCTCCATCATAACCTCCCTGCTCTTATATTCTATGCCTCGGCTAATGAAGGCAAGTATCCCATATGCCTTTTTAACCACCTTATCTACCTGTTCTGCTGCCTTCAGGGATCTATGTACATGTACACCAAGGTCCCTCTGACCCTCTGTACTTCCTAGGGTCCTACCACTCATTGTGTATTCCCTTGCCTTATTTGTCCGTCCAAAATGCATCACCTCGCACTTTTCAGGGTTAAATTCCATTTGCCACTTTTCCGCCCATCTGACCAACCCGTTTATATCGTCCTGTAGCCTGAGGCTTTCCTCCTCGCAATTTACCACCCCACCAATTTTCGTGTCATCTGCGAACTTACTGATCATACCTTTTACATTCTCATCCAAATCATTTATGTAGATCACAAACAGCAAGGGACCCAGCACCGATCCCTGAGGTACCCCACTGGACACAGGCTTCCAGTCACAAAAGCAACCTTCGATCATCACCCTCTGCCTCCTGCCACTCAGCCAGTTTAGGATCCAACGTGCCAAGGCACCCTGGATCCCATGGGCTCTTACCTTCTTGACCAGTCTCCTATGCGGGACTTTGTCAAAAGCCTTACTGAAGTCCATGTATACCACATCCACAGCATTTCCCTCATCCACACACCTAGACACCCCCTCGAAAAATTCAATCAGATTGGTCAGACATGATTTACCCTTGACAAAGCCATGCTGACTAACCCCGATTAATCCTTGCCTCTCCAAGTGGAGACTAATTTTGTCCCTCAGAATTTTTTCCAATAATTTCCCTACCACAGATGTTAGGCTCACTGGCCTGTAATGCCCTGGTTTATCCCTGCTACCCTTCTTGAATAATGGTACTACGTTAGCTGTTCTCCAGTCCTCTGGTACATCCCCTGTGGCCAGAGAGGTTCTGAAAATTTGTGTCAGAGCCCCTGCAATCTCCTCCTTTGCCTCACACAGCAGCCTGGGATACATCTCATCCGGGCCTGGGGATTTATCCACTTTTTGGCCTGCTAAAACCGCTAGTTCCTCCTCCCTCTCGATGCTAATATGTTCAAGTATATCACAGTCCCCTTGCCCGATTTCTATGTCTACATCGTCTTTCTCCATAGTGAACACAGATGCAAAAAAATCATTTAAAACCCCGCCTACATCATCTGGCTCTACACACAGATTGCCACTTTGGTCCCTAATGGGCCCTACCCTTTCCCTGGTTATCCTCTTGCCCTTAATATACTTATAAAACATCTTAGGATTTTCCTTTATTTTGCTCACCAGTGTTATTTCATGGCCCCTCCTCGCTCTCCTAATTTCTTTTTTAAGTATGCCCCTGCACTTTTTATACTCCTCTAGGGCTTCCTCCGTCTTTAGTCTTTTGTAACTGCCAAAAGCCCCCCTTTTTTTCCTAATGCATTTTTGTATATCCCTTGTCATCCAAGGTTCCCTTTGCTTGTTGGTCCCACCCTTGACCTTTACGGGAACATGTTGGCGTTGTACTCTCTCTATTTCCCTTCTGAAAGTCTCCCACTGCTTTGATGTGGATTTTCCTATAAGTAGCTGCTCCCAGTCCACTTTGGCCAAATCCTGCCTTATCATATTAAAATCGGCCTTCCCCCAATTTAGAACCCTTATTTCCGGGCCGTCTTTGTCTTTTTCCATGACCACCTTAAATCTCACTGAATTATGGTCACTGTCGCCAAAATGCTCTCCTACTGACACTTCCACCACTTGCCCGGCTACATTCCCTAGAATTAGGTCCAGTACCGCCCCCTCTCTTGTAGGACTTTCTACATGTTGGCTCAAAAAGCTCTCCTGGATGCACTTTAAGAATTCTGCACCCTCTAAGCCTTTCACACTCTGACTATCCCAATTAATATTGGGGAAGTTGAAATCCCCCACTATTAGTACCCTATTATTTTCGCACTTCTCTGAGATTTGCCTACATATCTGTTCCTCTATCTCCCCCTGACTGTTTGGGGGCCTATAGTACACTCCCAGCAAAGTGCTTGCCCCCTTTTTGTTTTTAAGTTCTACCCATATGGCCTCATTAGAGGAACCCGCTAATATATCATCCCTCCTTACAGCAGTAATTGACTCCTTAATTAATATTGCAACACCCCCGCCCCTTTTACACCCCCCTCTGTCTCGCCTGAAGATTCTATACCCCGGAATATTGAGCTGCCAGTCCTGACCCTCCCTCAACCATGCCTCCGTGATAGCAACAATATCGTACTCCCATGTGTTCAACAACAACTTCAGTTCATCCACCTTATTTGCCAGACTCCTTGCATTAAAATAAATGCCTTCCAGCCTTGCCATATTCCCTTTTGCCTTCACATATTTGCTCTGCCTTCCCAGCTGACTTGTTTTTTCCTCCGTATTTGGCTGTAAATCACCCCCTACTATAGCTCCACTCTGTATCCCATCCCCCTGCCAAGTTAGTTTAAACCCCCCCCCAACAGTGCTAGCAAACCTCCCCGCAAGGATATTGGTCCCCCTCTGGTTCAGGTGTAAATATAGATTGGGCCAACCAAATTAGTAACAATACTGTGGAGGAGGAATTCCTGGAGTGTTTACGGGATGGTTTCCTGGACCAATATGTCGAGGAACCAACCAGAGATCAGGCCATCTTAGACTGGGTATTATGTAACGAGAAAAGATTAATTAGCAATCTTGTTGTATGAGGCCCCTTGGGTCGGACCGATCATAATATGATCGAATTCTTCATTAAGATGGAGAATGAAGTAGTTGACTCAGAGACGAGGGTCCTCAATTTAAATAAAGGAAACTACGATGGTCTGAGGAGCGAGTTGGGTAGGATTGATTGGGGAATGGCACTCAAAGGGTTGACAGTGGATAGGCAATGGCAAACATTCAAAGTTCGAATGGATGAGCTGCAAAATTTGTTCATCCCAGTTTGGCATAAAAATAAAACAAAAAAGGTGACTCAACCGTGGCTAACAAGGGAAATTAGGGATAGCATAAGATCCAAGGAGACGACATGTAAATTGGCCAGAAAAAGCAATAATCCTAAGGATTGGGAGCAGTTTAGGATTCAACAAAGGAGGACAAAGGGATTAATTAAGAAAGGGAAAATAGAATATGAGAGTAAGCTATCAGGGAAAATAAAAACTGACTGTAAAAGCTTTTATAGATATGTGAAGAGAAAAAGATTGGTGAAGTCAAGCGTAGGTCCCTTGCAGTCAGAATCAGGGGAATTTATAATGGGAAACAAAGAAATGGCAGACCAACTAAATTCATACTTTGGTTCTGTCTTCACAAAGGAGGACACAAATAACCTCCCAGAGATGCCGGGGAACATAGGGCCTGATGAAAGGGTGGAACTGAAAGAAATCAGTATTTGTAGGGAAATGGTGTTGGGAGAATTGATGGGACTGAAGGCCGATAAATCCCCAGGGCCTGATAATCTACATCCCAGGGTACTTAAGGAAGTGGCCCTAGAAATAGTAGATGCATTGCTGGTCATCTTCCAGAACTCGATAGACTCTGGAACAGTACCCATGGATTGGAGGATAGCTAATGTTACCCCACTATTCAAAAAAGGTGGTGGAGAAAAAGCGGGGAATTATAGACCGGTAAGCCTGACATCGGTAGTGGGGAAAATGCTAGAATCTATTATAAAAAATGTAATAGCAGAGCACTTGGTAAGCAGTGACAGGATCGGACAAAGTCAACATGGATTTACAAAAAGTAAATCATGCTTGACTAATCGACTGGAATTTTTTGAGAATGTAACTGGTAAAATAGATAAGGGAGAACCAGTGCATGTGGTGTATTTGGACTTTCAGAAGGCTTTCGATAAGGTCCCACATAAGAGATTAGCGTGCAAAATTAAGGCACATGGGATTGGGGGCAAGGTATTGACTTGGATAGAGAACTGGTTGGCGGACAGAAGGCAGAGAGTTGGAATAAACGGGTCGTTTTCCGAGTGGCAGGCAGTGACTAGTGGGGTACCGCAAGGATCGGTCCTAGGACCCCAGCTGTTCACAATATATATTAATGATCTGGACGAGGGAATTGGATGTAATATCTCCAAATTTGCAGACGACACAAAGCTGGGTGGGAGGGTAAGCTGTGAGGAGGATGTCGAGAAACTCCAATACGAATTGGACAGATTGGGTGATTGGGCAGAAACATGGCAAATGCACTAATATGTGGATAAATGTGAGGTTATCCACTTTGGTGGCAAAAACAGGAAGGCAGATTATTATTTGAATGGCAATAGATTGGGAGAAGGGGAAGTGCAAAGAGACCTGGGTGTTCTTGTGCACCAGTCGCTGAAGGTAAGCATGCAGGTGCAGCAGGCGGTTAAGAAGGCAAATGGTATGTTGGCCTTCGTAGCAAGAGGGTTCAAGTACAGGAACAAGGATGTCTTGCTACAGCTGTACAGGGCCTTGGTGAGACCGCACCTTGAGTATTGTGTGCAGTTTTGGTCGTCTTACCTGAGGAAGGACGTTCTTGCCATGTAAGGAGTACAGCGAAGATTCACCAGGCTGATACCTGGGATGGCAGGAATGACGTATGAGGAGAGATTGTGTCGATTGGGCTTATACTCACTGGAGTTTAGAAGATTGAGAGGGGATCTCATCGAAACCTATAAAATTCTGTCCGGCCTGGACAGACTAGATGCAGAAAGGATGTTTGTGATGGCCGGGGAGTCCAAAACCAGGGGTCATAGTCTAAGGATGAGGGGTAAGCCATTTAGGACTGAAATGAGGAGGAATTTCTTCACCCAGAGAGTGGTGAACCTGTGGAATTCTCTGCCACAGAGGGCGGTGGAGGCCAGTTCATTAAATATATTCAAAAAGGAGTTGGATATATTTCTTAAGGCTAAAGGGATCAAGGGATATGGGGAGAAGGCAGGGCCAGGGTACTGAATTTGGATGATCAGCCATGATCTCATTGAATGGCAGAGCAGGCTCGAAGGGCCGAATGGCCTACTCCTGCTCCTATCTTCTATGTTTCTATGTTTCTATGAGAGGGTTTGAGTACAGGAACAAGGATGTCTTGCTGTCGTTGTACAGGGCCTTGGTGAGACCACACCTTGAGTATTGTGTGCAGTTTTGGTCGCCTTACCTGAGGAAGGATGTTCTTGCCATGGAGGGAGTGCAGCGAAGATTCACCAGGCTGATACCTGGGATGGCAGGAATGACGTATGAGGAGTGATTGGGTCGATTGGGCTTATACTTGCTGGAGTTTAGAAGAATGAGAGGGGATCTCATTGAAACTTATAAAATTCTAACAGGACTAGACAGACTAGATGCAGGAAGGATGTTCCCGATAGCCGGGGAGTCCAGAACCAGGGGTCACAGTCTAAGGATAAGGGGTAAGCCATTTAGGACAGAGATGAGGAGGAATTTCTTCACCCAGAGAGTGGTGAACCTGTGGAATTCTCTACCACAGAAGGCAGTGGAGGCCAATTCATTAAATATATTCAAGAAAGAGTTATATATATTTCTTAAGGCTAAAGGGATCAAGGGATATGGGGAGAAGGCAGGGACAGGGTACTGAATTTGGATGATCAGCCATGATTGCATTGAATGGCGGAGCAGGCTCGAGGGGCCAAATGGCCTACTCCTGCTCCTATCTTCTATGTTTCTATGTGATTGAATCTGCCTCCACCACCCTTTCAGGCGGTGCCTTCCAGATCCAAACCACTTGCTGCATAAAAAAGTTTTTCCTCATGTCACCTTTGGTTCCTCTGCCAATCACGTTAAATCTGTGCCCTCTGGTTCTCGACCCTTCCGCCAATGGGAACAGTTTCTCTCTATCTACTCTGTCCAGACCCCTCATGATTTTGAACACCTCCATCAAATCTCCTCCCAACCTTCTCTGCTCTAAGGAGGACAACCCCAGCTTCTCCAGTCTATCGACGTAACTGAAGTCCCTCATCCCTGGAACCATTCTTGTAAATCTTTTCTGCACCATTTCATAGGCCTTCACATCCTTCCTAAAGTGCGGTGCCCAGAATTGGACACAATACTCCAGTTGGGGCCGAACCAGTGTTTTATAAAGGTTCATCATAACTTCCTTGCTTTTGGACTCTATGCCTCTATTTATTAAGCCCAGGATCCCGTATGCTTTTTTAACCCTTTCTCAATCTGCCCTGCCACCTTCAATGATTTGTGCACACATACCCCCAGGTCTCTGTTCATGCACCCCCTTTAGAATTGTACCCTTTAGTTTATATTGCCTATCCTCGTTCTTCCTACCAAAATGTACCACTTCGCACTTTTCTGCGTTAAATTTCATCTCCCATGTGTCCGCCCATTCCACCAGCCTGTCTATGTCCTCTTGAAGCCTATCACTATCCTCCTCACTGTTCACTATACTTCCAAATTTTGTGTCATCTGCAAATTTTGAAATTGTGTCCTGTACACCCAAGTCTAAGTCATGAATACATATCAAGAAAAGCAGTGGTCCTAGTACCGACCCCTGGGGAACACCACTGTGTACCTTCCTCCAGTCCGAAACACAACCGTTCACCACTATTCTCTGTTTTCTGTCACTGAGCCAATTTCGTATCCATGCTGCCACTGTCCCTTTTATTCCATGGGCTTCAACTTTGTTGGCAAGCCTGTTATGTGGCACTTGTCGAGTGCCTTTTGGAAATCCAGGTGCACCACGTTAACCACATTGCCCTCATCAACCCTCTCTGTTATCTCATCAAAAACTCAATCAGAATCAGAGCGGCCGGGCCCGGCAGATGTGCGGCCAGGGCCCCGGCACCAGGAAATCCAGGGTGCAGCGCCTCCCCCATCCGAGCCACCACTTCCCGGTTTCTTCAGCCGGTTCCACCAAGTCCGACTCTGGACAAAGGACAGGAGCCAGGCTCCCAGAATGGCCCGCAGCCCCGGGGAGCATGCGCACTCTCAGCGGGGAAATCAGCGCGTTGGATAGAGCGGTTTCTGGGGCACGGGGAATTGTGGGTGCTGCGGCCGCCATTCGTCAGTGGCTGTCGGGAAGAGTTTTATTGCAGGCTGACGGAAGGTAGGTCCCTGGCCGCCTGTGTAGGTCTTTTTGTTGCTTCAGTTTGAGCTGGAATGGAGATGGAGGAGAAGCTGCTGGGCTTAACCCCCAGTACTTCTGAGCCCAGGAGGACCCAACAATTTCCAATGTGGGACTGTCAAGGGAGGTGGATTCTGGGGGAGATTAGGTTGTTAAACAGACACTGTCCCTACAATGTAAAAGAGTATTGTTTTAGGAACAAGTATTTCTGAAGAGGCTTTTAATCCAGTGTACATCTACAGATTTTTAAAATTCTTTCTTGGGATGTGTGCGTCACTCGCAAGAGCAGCAAATGTGGCCAATCCCCAGTTGCCCGTTGAGAAGGTGGTGGTGAGCCTTCTTCTTGAACCGCTGTAGTCCGTGTGGTGAAGGTACTCCCACAATGTTTTTTGGTAAGGAGTTCCAGGATTTTGACCCAGCAATGATGAATATGTCTAAGTCAGGATGGTGTGTGACTTGGAGGGGAACTTGGAGATGATGGTGCTCCCATGCAACAGCTGCCCTTGTCCTTCTAGGTGGTGGAGGTTGCGGGTTTTGGAGGTTCTGTCAAAGTTCTGGTCGAGTTGCAGATGTATAAAGTTCCTTTCCTTCGCCCCGTCCCCCTCCCACCTCTCTCTCTCTCTCCTCCCATAGAGGCCAGAGTCGTGTGTAGGCCCAGACCAGGTGGTGGATTCCCTTCCCTGAGGGACATTAGTGAAACAGTTGAGTTTTTATGACAATCCGGCAGCTTTCATGGTCACTTTTTTCTAGTGCCGACCCCACAAATGACCAGATTCATTGAGCTCAATTTCACAACCTGCCTTTGTTTTCTTGTGGGTTCTCTCTCACGCTTCCTGTTTTAAATTCATTTTACAGGGCATTAGAAGGGGAGGATTTACAGACTGTAAGCTCAAACCAAACATCACATCAAGATCTGACAGAGTCACTCGACTCATCGGATCTGAATATCACCGGCCTCTGAACATGGAAGCAAAAATCACCGTTCATAGTGGGGAGAAACCGTACACGTGTTCTGTGTGTGGACGAGGCTTCAGCCGATCCTCTGGCCTGGCGAAACACAAGCACAGTCACACCGGGGAGAGGCCGTTCACCTGCTCTGAGTGTGGGAAGGGATTCACTAATTCATCCCACCTACTGAGACACCAGCATGTTCACACCGGGGAGAGGCCATTCACCTGCTCTGTGTGTGGGAAGGGATTCACTCAGTCATCCGACCTGCTGACACACCAGCGAGTTCACACTGGGGAGAAGTCGTTCACCTGCTCCGTATGTGGGAAGGGATTCGCTCAGTCATCCAATCTGCTGAAGCACCGGCGAGTTCACACTGATGAGAGACCTTTTAAATGCTCGGACTGTGGGAAGTGCTATAAAAGTTCCGGGGAACTGATGTGCCATCAACGTGTTCACACTGATGAGAGACCGTTCAGGTGCTCTCACTGCGGGACTGGGTTCAGGCGGTCATCTCACCTCACTGTACACCAGCGCACTCACACTGGGGAGAGGCCATTCACCTGCTCCGTGTGTGGGAAGGGATTCACTCGTTCATCCACCCTGCTGACACACCAGCGCACTCACACTGGGGAGAGACCGTTCACCTGCTCTGAGTGTGGGAAGAGATTCACTCAGTCATCCAACCTGCTGATACACCAGCGCACTCACACTGGAGAGAGACCGTTCACCTGCTCTGTATGTGGGAAGGGATTCACTCAGTCATCCAACCTGCGGACACACCAGCGAGTTCACAAGTGACTGCAAGGGTTGGATTCTGCTGTTGTTGCTGCTGTTAATCACATCCAGGACTGAACCATGTTCATTCTGACAGTTGGGGTTTGTTTCTGCTGATGTTAATAACCCCTATAACTGGGCTGGAGTTTAATAATCTGGATATATGTCAAATAAATCAGCTTTTATTTAAACACATTGTTGTAAATTATTGTCTTTCCCACCTGAGTGTTTAGCATCACCTGGCTGGAGATCAGAAAGGACAATCTGGGGGAGGATCGTACGGTGGGAACAGAACTTCAGCCTGGACACAGTCCTTCAGGGCCACACTGAGAGCGGCAAACGGCACTTTGGTCTTTCTCGTCTCTCTTCACTGACAGCAAAGGCTCCATGTGGGTTAATCTCGAGGCGTGTGAGAAACGTGTCCCAGCCGCTCTCTGCCATGGTTCAGAGCTCCTAGGCACGGAACAGGAGGCTCCTTTAGGAATGTACCCCAGTGCTTTTCGTTTAATGGCCTTATTAATCTGTGTCGCTACTTTTGGTGATTTGTGTATCTGTATCCCTGGATCCCTCTGCTCCTCCAGCCCATTTAGACTCTTAGGGGGAAAAATTCAGTGGCGCCCCCTTTGGGTCGCTAACGTCGCCGGGGCTAATTTTAGCCCCGAAAAAGTTAGCACCCCTGCGCATTAAATTCAGTGGTAGCGCCCCAGGCAGGAGGCGGGGTGCTACTGGAAGCGCTCCCCTCCCTCTTGGGGCGCAACCAGTGAATTTCAGATACAGGAACACCGGTTACACAGCCAGAGCTCCAGGAACCCCGGTTACGAAGTAAAACTTAGCTAAACCTACTCCTGAATTTTGCCGGTTAAGAGAGATTTCCGGTTATTTAGGTGCCAGTAAAAAGAGAGCTTCCTGTAGTGTGTGGCCTCCTTATTCTTTCCACCAAAACACACCACCTCACACTGATCTATAGTGAAATTCATTTGCCAATTACACGCCCATTCTGAAATTTATTAATGTCTTCTTGCATTTTGTCTTCCTCAGTATTAACTCTACCTCCCAATTTGGTGTCATCGACAAACTTTAAAATTGCACTTGTGATTCCCGAGTCCAAATAGTTTCTGTAAATGGTGAACAGCAGTGATCCCAGCATCGATCCCTGTGGAACACCACTTCCCACCTTTTGTCAGTCTGAGTAGCTACTCCCAACCCCTACTCTCTGTTTCCTGTTTTGTAACCAGCTTGCTATCCATAAACAGTCTGTAAGATCGACAAGATGACCCAGGTCAGGCCGTGTGGAGTGAAGGACCAGGCAGCAGAATGGATGGAAAGCTGGCTACAAAACAGAAATCAGAGGGTTGGAGTTAAGGGAAGTTTGTTGCGATCTTTCCATCCATTCTGCTGCCTGACCTTTGACTCCACACAGCCTGACCGTGGTCATCTTGTAGACCGTACATACTGCAGACACAGTGCACCAGTGGTGGAGGGGGTGGATATTGAGTCCTGTGGCAGGGGCGCTGATGAAGTGGATTTCTCTGTGAGTTTTGAGGCATTGCTAGTGGAGTTTTTCACCTCTTTCCTCCTTTTAAAATAAAAATCTTATTGCCAGTTTATTAAAGCCTCTCGGGTAGGTCACACAAAAAAATGAGGCCTCATAAGTTTCTGCCGGAATGACAGGCCTGAACCCGAGTTAGAAATCAGTTAGTAATTAAACCAGACTGGGCGGGGCCTGAGGTGCGAGTCAGTAACGGAAAAGTGGTGGCCAGCGCACTTCACACCAGGGCTGAGGACCCGGGGACTCGGGTTTCTGTATCATTTATTAATTTTGTTTATTGCCCAATCTCAATCAGACGGGTGGGTCATTTTGCCGTCCGGCGGAGGCGAGGTTCCCCAATGGAGGGCTCTCTACGCGGGGGTCCTTCCCTGCACCATTGGGGATCTGGGGTGGAGACTGTTACAGGGAGCTGTCATGTGCAGTTTTTAAGCTCCAAGGCCAGATGTGGTTTTTGCGGCCTAGAGGAGTCCATGGGCCGTGTATATATTCAGTGTGAGAGGTTGCAGCCCCTGTATAGTTACCTGAAGGGGCTGCTCCTCAACTCTTGGTTACACTTTAGCCCCACGCTCCTAATCTTTGACCGCCCGGTGCGGAGCGGGGTGGGTAAGTCGGAGGATCTTCTCCTGGACCTGCTCTTGGGCCTGGTGAAAACAGCAATTTGTAGGCCCAGGATGGACGGGGCCTATGGGGGGTCACTCTGGCTGCCTCTCTCCCGTGGTCTTGTCCCTGCCCGGGTGGCCCTGGAGAGGGAGCAGGCGGTGTCCACCGGTTCACTTGATACCTTCCTCGAATGGTGGGCACGGAAGGTATCAAGAGGCGATAATCGATCCTCACAATCACATTGTGATTTAATTATTAATTGTGTGTGTGTCACAAATACATTTCTTCTATTCTGATACAAAAAGCTCTACTAGACATGTTAAACTACTAGTTATTTAATCAGGGCTGCAGCTGCTGAAAGGTTGACTGTACTGAGGTTTGTGGCCAGAGCTGGCAGACGTGTTGTTCTGAAGTCTGATGTCTCACACCTGAAGAGTCTGTTTATGTCGTGTTGTAATGACCTTTTTCTGTTGCCTGGTGTCAGAAATAGAAATCAAAGGGAGATGATGCCCCACTCTGTTAATCAACTTTTTGACACATTTCCATGCATTTCCTTTCTTAATTTACAAAGATCACAACTCCATCAGTGAACAATGGAGTGCCAGTCTGCCACTTTTTAGTGAGGCTTGAAAGGATTCGCTGTGAAGCTACACCTGCCCATCTGTCTGTGTGTCACTGTGTTTGGATTGTGTTAGACAACAGTCCTAATATCTCACCTACATCCATTACAATTTTTGAAATGTTAGATTGTACTTGGAAGAAGTTGAGTTTGAATCTAACAATTCTGAAATTGGGAGCTGTTAATGATTTCTGTTTTTCACATAACTATATAGTGATGTGATCAGTCAAAGCAAATTAAAAGATGCTGCTATTTACTGAACACAACTGAATAATTCTACAAGGATGTTATCTCAGTCTTCCTCAGTATTAACTACACCCCCCAATTTAGTGTCATCTGCAAATTTTGAAATTGTACCTCTGATTCCCGAGTCCAAATCATTCATGTAAATGGTGAACAACAGTGGTCCCAGCACCGATCCCCGTGGAACACCACTTCCCACCTTCCGCCCGTCTGAGTAAATACCTTTAACTCATCTCGTCACTATAACTGGACTTGTCTCCATTCCCGTGCCGAGGGGATTGCTGTACCAGACGGGAGGGGCAACATTTGGGGCTCTCGATTCTCCACCAATTCCCATTCCCCTTCTTTCTGGTGGATAATGGAGGTGCCACTGTGTGTAATGTGCAAGTCAGTAAGAATTGTCAGCGAGGATTAATCAGCACTTTCTAATTGGAGATGTTAATCAGTGGAACCTTTCAGACACTGAATTGTAGATTTTGTATCAAAGATCAATTTAGAATTGATGTAAAAGTTCATAATTTTATTTTAAAATAATTCAGGGACTTTCATCAGAAATTAAGGGGAAAGATCAGACAGCGGTTCTTAAACGAACACTGCAGCCCCGACAAGTCAATCAGCTATATATCCAGAATATTAAATTCCAGCCAGTTATAGGGGTTATTAACATCAGCAGAAACAAACCCCAACTGTCAGAATGAACATGGTTCAGTCCTGGATGTGATTAACAGCAGCAATAACAGCAGAATCCAATCCCTGCAGTCACTTGTGAACTCGCTGGTGTGTCAGCAGGTTGAATGATCAACTGAATTCCTTCCCACCCACGGAGCAGGTGAACGGCCTCTCCCCAGTGTGAACTCGCTTGTGTGTCCGAAGGCCGGATGAACGAGTGAATCCCTTCCCACACGCGGAGCAGGTAAACGGCCTCTCCCCAGTGTGAACTCGCTGGTGTGTCAGCAGGTGAGATGACTGAGTGAATCCATTCCCACACACTGAGCAGGTGAACGGCCTCTCCCCAGTGTGAACTCGCTGGTGTGTCAGCAGGTGAGATGACTGAGTGAATCCATTCCCACACACTGAGCAGGTGAATGGCCTCTCTCCAGTGTGAACTCGCTGGTGTGTCAGCAGGTGGGATGTCTGAGTGAATCTCTTCCCACACAAGGAGCAGGTGAACAGCCGCTCCCCCATGTGACTGCGTTGATGAATTTCCAGTTGGGGTGGGTAATTGAATCCCTTCCCACAGTCCCCACATTTCCACGGTTTGTACGTGGTGCAGGTGTCCTTGTGTGTCTCCAGGTTGGATGATCAGTTGAAACCTCGTCCACACACAGAACACATGTATGGTTTCTCCCCACTGTGAATGGTGCGATGTTTTTTCAGGCTGTGTAACTGATTAAAGCTCTTTCCACAGTCAGTGCACTGGAACACTCTTACTCGGGTGTGTGTGTCTTGGTGCATTTCCAGTCACACTGATGTTTGAAATCTTTTCCCACAGACAGAACAGACAGAAATTTCTCCTTCCACATTGAAAGGCCGATGATATTCAGGTCCTGATGAATCAACTGACCCTGTCAGAGCTTGATGTGATGTTTGGTTTGAGTTTCCTGTATGTAAATCCTCCCCTTCTAACAGCCTGTAAAAGGAGTTTGCAAAAGTCATCACTGTAAGTACAGGATAGAAATTCAGAACAGACAATTCTAGTTTCTATGGAACATTCTTTCCTCTCTTGTTCCCCAAAAGCTGTAAATCCCCGTCCCACACACTCTCCCTCCTCCCTGTGCTGAAATCCAATCCCATCGCACCATCTCCAACATTTCTTTCCTCCACTCCCAGTTTTCTCCCTCCCTCTGTTCTGGTTGGGTTCAGTTCTCCACCCGCTGTGTGCAGAGTGAGAATAAAATCAATGAGTCAATGATTGTCTCTCCTGGTCACTGGGACCCTGAAGCCCCTCCCACTCACTGTTCCTGGCCAAGATGGCCACGCATGCGCCGTGACCCCGCCCTGTCCAAGATGGCGGCTCGTGACCCCGCCCAAGATGGCAGCCAGTGACCCCGCTGACCCAGGCGGCCGGGCCTGTCACCACGGGACAAACACGGGGCCTGTGGGCTCTTATTCAGGGCCTGAGGCCTACACCGGATGTTTATGAAGCTTCCCAGCCCAGCCGCAGGTCCACTTCCTCCCCGAGCCCACAATCTCCTCCCGCCTCCCGGAACCGTGTCTTCCGCTTCACTCCATCTCGACCACTCGCACTGCGCATGCTCAGAGCACTGCCCGGTCCTGCGCCTGCGCACTGGGCTCCTGTAGTCATTGATAGGGCACATGCTGCCGCGTGGGGGGCTCTGGGTAAACACCACGCCATTGTCAGCTGCAATTGGTGCAAAGAACATTTTTTATCATCCCACCGAGATTGAGGCTGGAGGGGCAATAGACAAAATTAATTTAAAAAAGAGCCCGGTCGCTCCGCCATCGTGCGACCCTGAAATGAGCTTCTGACCACATATCCGCAGCATAACAAAGACTGCCTACTTCCACCTCTGTAACATCGCCCGTCTCTGCCCTTGCCTCAGCTCATCCGCTGCTGAAACCCTCATCCATGTCTTTGTTACCTCTAGACTTGACTATTCCAATGAACTCCTGGCTGGCCTCCCACATTCCACCCTACCTAAACTTGAGGTCACCCGAAACTCGGCTGCCCATGTCCTAACTCGCTCCAAGTCCCGTTTGCCCATCACCCATGTGCTCGCTGACCTGCATTGGCTCCCAGTTAAGCGGCGCCTCAATTTCAAAATTCTCATCCTTGTTTTCAAATCCCTCCATGGCCTCGCCCCTCCCTACCTCTGTAATCTCCTTCAGCCCCACAACCCCCTGAGATATCTGTGCTCCTCTAATTCTGCCCCTGTGAGGATCACTGATTATAATCGCTCAGCCTTTGTTGGCCGTGCCTTTCGTTTCCTAGGCCCTAAGCTCTGGAATTCCCTGCCTAAACCTGTCCACCTCACTACCTCTCTTTCCTCCTTTAAGATGCTCCTTAAAACCTACCTCTTTGACCAAGCTTTTGGTCACCTGCCCTAATTTATCTTTATGTGGATCGGTGTCAAATTTTTTGTCTTAAAATACTCCTGTGCAGCGCCTTGGGATGTTTTACTATGTTAAAGGCGCCATATAAATACAAGTTGTTGTTGTTGTTGTTGTAGTAAGCTGGCCACCAGTTTTCAGTTACCAACTCGTACCTCAGGCCCCGCCCAGTCTGGTGTAACTTTTAAAAATTCATTCATGGGATCTGGGTGTCGCTGGTAAGGCCAGCATTTATTGCCCATCCCTAATTGCCCTTGAGAAGGTGGCGGGGTGCTGCCTTCTTGAACCACTGCAGTCTGTGTGGTGAAGGTACTCCCACAGTGCTGTTAGGGAGGGACCCAGTGACAATGAAGGATCGGTGGTATACTTCTAAGTCAGGATGCTCTGTGACTTGGAGGGGAACTTGTTCCCATGCGCCTGTTACCCTTGTCCTTCTAGAAACATAGAAGATAGGAGCAGGAGTCGGCCATTCAGCCCCTCGAGCCTGCTCTGCCATTCAATGGGATCATGGCTGATCATCCAAATTCAGTACCCTGTCCCTGCCGTCTCTCCATATCCCTTGATCCCTTTAGCCTTAAGAAATATATCTAACTCCTTGAATATATTTAATGAATTGGCCTCCACTGCCCTCTGTGGTAGAGAATTCCACAGGTTCACCACTCTCTGGGTGAAGAAATTCCTCCTCATCTCTGTCCTAAATGGCTTACCCCTTATCCTTAGACTGTGACCCCTGGTTCTGGACTCCCCCGCCATCGGGAACATCCTTCCTGCATCTAGTCTGTCTAGTCCTGTAAGAATTTTATAAGTTTCAATGAGATCCCCTCTCATTCTTCTAAACTCCAGCGAGTATAAGCCCAATCGACCCAATCTCTCCTCATACGTCATTCCTGCCATCCCAGGTATCAGCCTGGTGAATCTTCACTGCACTCCCTCCATGGCAAGAACATCCTTCCTCAGATAAGGCGACCAAAACTGCTCACAATACTCAAGATGTGGTTTCACCAAGGCCCTGTACAACTGCAGCAAGACATCCTTGTTCCTGTACTCAAACCCTCTTGCTACGAAGGCCAACATAGCATTTGCCTTCTTAACCGCCTGCTGCGCCTGCATGCTTACCTTCAGCGACTGGTGCACAAGGACACCCAGGTCTCGTTGCACTTCCCCTTCTTCCAATCTATTGCCATTCAGATAATAATCTGCCTTCCTGTTTTTGACACCAAAGTGGATAACCTCGCATTTATCCACGTTATATTGCATCTGCCATGCTTCTGCCCAATCACCCAACCTGTCCAAATCATACTGGAGTTTCTCGGCATCCTCTTCACAGCACACACGCCCACCCAGCTTTGTTTCGTCTGCAAACTTGGAGATATTACATCTCGTTCCCTCCTCTAGATCATTAATATATATTGTGAATAGCTGGGGTCCTAGCACCGATCCCTGTGGTACCCCACTAGTCACTGCCTGCCACTCGGAAAAAGACCCGTTTATTCCAACTCTTTGCTTTCTGTCTGCCAACCAGTTCTCTATCCAAGTCAATACCTTGCCCCCAATCCCATGTGCCTTAACTTTACACGCTAATCTCTTATGCGGGATCTTATCGAACGCCTTTTGAAAGTCCAAATACACCACATCCACTGGTTCTCCCTTATCTATTTTACCAGTTACATCCTCAAAAAATTCCAGTAGATTAGTCAAGCACGATTTACCCTTTGTAAATCCATGTTGACTTTGTCCGATCCTGTCACTGTTTTCCAAGTGCTCTGCTATTACATCTTTTATAATGGACTCCAGCATTTTCCCCACTACCGATGTCAGGCTTACATATAATTCCCCGTTTTCTCTCTACCACCTTTTTTGAACAGTGGGGTAACATTAGCTATCCTCCAATCCATGGGAACTATTCCAGAGTCTATAGAATTTTGGAAGATGACCAGCAATGCATCTACTATTTCTAGGGCCACTTCCTTAAGTATCCTAGGATGTAGATTATCAGGCCCTGGGGATTTATTGGCCTTCAATCCTGTCAATTTACCTTACACCATTTCCCTACAAATACTGATTTCTTTCAGTTCCTCCCTTTCATTAGACCCTATGTTCCCCGACATCTCTGGGAGGTTATTTGTGTCCTCCTTTGTGAAGACAGAACCAAAGTATATATTTAATTGGTATGCCATTTCTTTGTTCCCCATTATAAATTCCCCTGATTCTGACTGCAAGGGACCTACGCTTGACTTCACCAATCTTTTTCTCTTCACATATCTATAAAAGCTTTTACAGTCAGTTTTTATGTTCCCTACAAGCTTACTCTCATACTCTATTGTCCCCCTCTTCATTAACACCTTTGCCCTCCTTTGTTGAATCCTAAACTGCTCCCAATCCTCAGGTTTACTGCTTTTTCTGGCCAATTTATATGTCCTCTCTTTGGATCTTATGCTATCCCTAATTTCCCTTGTTAGCCACGGTTGAAGGTGGAAGAGGCCGCGGGTTTGGGAGGTGCTGCTGAAGAAGCCTTGGCGAGTTGCTACAGTACATCTTGTAGATGGTACACACTGCAGCCACGGGACACTGATGGTGGAGGGAGTGAATGTTTAAGGTGGTGGATGGGGTGCCAATCAAGTGGGCTGCTTTGTCCTGGATGGTGTCAAGCTTCTTGAGTGTTGTTGGAGTTGCAATCATGCAGGCAAGTGGAGATTATTCCATCACACTCCTGTGCCTTGTAGATGGTAGAAAGGCTTTCGGGAGTCAGGAGGTGAGACACTCGCCGCAGAATACCCAGCCTCCGACCTGCTCTTGTTGCCACAGTATTTGTGTGGCTGGTCCAGTTAAGTTTTTGGTAAATGGTGACCCCCCAGGTTGTGGGTGGTGGGGGATTCAGCAATGGTAATGCCGTTGAATGACAAGGGGAGCTAGTTAGACTCTATCTTGTTGGAGATAGTCATTGCCTGGCACTTCTATGGCGTGAATGTTACCTGCCACTTATCAGCCCAAGCCTGAACGTCATCCAGGTCGTGTTGCATGCAGGCATGGACTGCTTCATTATCTGAGAAGTTGTGAATGGCACTGAACACTGTGCAGTGAAGTTCATTGATGAAGCAGCTGAAGATGGTTGGGCTGAGGACACTTCTTTGAGGAACTCCTGCAGTGCTGTCCTGTGGCTGTGATGATTGACCTTCAACCATCACAACCATCTTCCTTTGTGCTAGGTATGACTCCAGCCAGTGGAGAGTTTTACCCCCCGATTCCCATTGACTTCAGTTTTACTAGAGCTCTGTGATGCCATACTCGGTCAAATGCTGCCTTGATGTCAAAGGCAGTCACTTTCACCTCACCTCTGGAATTCAGCTCCTTTGTCCAGGTTTGGACAAAGGCTGTAATGAGGTCAGGAGCTGAGTGGTCTTGGCAGAACCGAAACTGGGCATCAGTGAGCAGGTTATTGGTGAGTAAGTCCCGGTTAATAGCACTGTCGATGACACCTTCCATCACTTTGCTGATGATTGAGAGTAGACTGATGGGGTGGTAATTGGCCGAATTGGATTTGTTCTGGTTTATATGGACAGGACATACCTGGGCAGTTTTTCATATTGTCGGATAGATGCCAGTTTTATAGCTGTACTGGAACAGCTTGACTAGAGGCGTGGCTAGTTCTGGAGCACAAGTCTTCAGCACGATAGCCGGGATGTTGTCGGGGCCCAGAGCATTTGCTGTATCCAGTGCACTCAGCCGTTTCTTGATATCACGTGGAGTGAATCGAATTGGCTGAAGACTGGCTTCTGTGATGGTGGGGAGCTCGGGAGTAGGCCGATATGGACCATCCACTCGGCACTTCTGGCTGAAGATGGTTGCAAACGCTTCAGCCTTGTCTTTTGCACTCACATGCTGGGCTCCACCATCATTGAGGATGGGGATATTCATGGAGCCTACTCCTCCCGTTAGTTGTTTAATGGTCCACCACCATTCACGGCTGGATGTGGCAAGACTGAAGAGCTTTGATCTGATCCGTTGATTGTGGGATCGCTTAGCCCTGTCTATAGCATGCTGCTTCCATTGTTTAGCATTCATGTAGTCCTCTGTTGCAATTTCCCAGGTTGGCACCTCATTTTTAGGTTTGCCTGGTGCTGCCCCTGGCATGCTCTTCCGCTGGCAAGGTCTTGCACACTCCTTATTAAACCAGGGTTGGCCCCTGGCTTGAAGGTAATGGTAGAGTGGGGCATGAGGGACTTAATGCTCACCCCAAGCTCCTCTTTCACCCCAAGCTCACCTTTCACCCCTGCACTCCAAACCCCTCACCCCAACTCCTCTTTCACCCCCACTCTCCAACCCCCTCACCCCAACTCCTCTTTCACCCCTATTCTCCAACCCCTCAACCCAACTCCTCTTTCACCCCCACTCTCCAACCCCCTCACCCCAACTCCTCTTTCACCCCTACTCTCCAACCCCTCACCCCAACTCCTCTTTCACCCCCACTCTCCAACCCCCTCACCCCAACTCCTCTTTCACCCCTACTCTCCAACCCCCTCACCCCAACTCCTCTTTCACCCCCACTCTCCAACCCCCTCACCCCAACTCCTCTTTCACCCCTACTCTCCAACCCCTCACCCCAACTCCTCTTTCACCCCTATTCTCCAAACCCCCTCACCCCAATTCCTCTTTCACCCCTACTCTCCAACCCCTCACCCCAACTCCTCTTTCACCCCTACTCTCCAACCCCCTCACCCCAATTCCTCTTTCACCCCTACTCTCCAACCCCCTCACCCAACTACTCTTTCACCCCTACTCTCCAACCCCTCACCCCAACTACTCTTTCACCCCTACTCTCCAACCCCCTCACCCAACTACTCTTTCACCCCTACTCTCCAACCCCCCTCACCCCAAATCCTCTTTCACCCCTACTCTTAAACCCCCTCACCCCAACTCCTCTTTCACCCCTACTCTCCAACCCCCCTCACCCCAACTCCTCTTTCACCCCTACTCTCCAACCCCCCTCACCCCAACTCCTCTTTCACCCCTACTCTCCAACTCCCTCACCCCAACTCCTCTTTCACCCCTACTGTCCAACTCCCCTCACCCCAACTCCTATTCCAACCCTATTCTCCAAACCCCCTCACCCCAATTCCTCTTTCACCCCTACTTTCCAATCCAACCCCCCTCACCCCAACTCCTCTTTCACCCCTACTCTCCAACTCCCCTCACCCCAACTCCTCTTTCACCCCTACTCTCCAACTCCCCTCACCCCAACTCCTCTTTCACCCCTACTCTCCAACCCCCCTCACCCCAACTCCTCTTTCACCCCTACTCTCCAACTCCCCTCACCCCAACTCCTCTTTCACCCCTACTCTCCAACCCCCTCACCCCAATTCCTCTTTCACCCCTACTCTCCAACCCCCTCACCCAACTACTCTTTCACCCCTACTCTCCAACCCCCTCACCCAACTACTCTTTCACCCCTACTCTCCAACCCCCCTCACCCCAAATCCTCTTTCACCCCTACTCTTAAACCCCCTCACCCCAACTCCTCTTTCACCCCTACTCTCCAACCCCCCTCACCCCAACTCCTCTTTCACCCCTACTCTCCAACCCCCCTCACCCCAACTCCTCTTTCACCCCTACTCTCCAACTCCCTCACCCCAACTCCTCTTTCACCCCTACTGTCCAACTCCCCTCACCCCAACTCCTATTCCAACCCTATTCTCCAAACCCCCTCACCCCAATTCCTCTTTCACCCCTACTTTCCAATCCAACCCCCCTCACCCCAACTCCTCTTTCACCCCTACTCTCCAACTCCCCTCACCCCAACTCCTCTTTCACCCCTACTCTCCAACTCCCCTCACCCCAACTCCTCTTTCACCCCTACTCTCCAACCCCCCTCACCCCAACTCCTCTTTCACCCCTACTCTCCAACTCCCCTCACCCCAACTCCTCTTTCACCCCTACTCTCCAACCCCCTCACCCCAATTCCTCTTTCACCCCTACTCTCCAACCCCCTCACCCAACTACTCTTTCACCCCTACTCTCCAACCCCTCACCCCAACTACTCTTTCACCCCTACTCTCCAACCCCCTCACCCAACTACTCTTTCACCCCTACTCTCCAACCCCCCTCACCCCAAATCCTCTTTCACCCCTACTCTTAAACCCCCTCACCCCAACTCCTCTTTCACCCCTACTCTCCAACCCCCCTCACCCCAACTCCTCTTTCACCCCTACTCTCCAACCCCCCTCACCCCAACTCCTCTTTCACCCCTACTCTCCAACTCCCTCACCCCAACTCCTCTTTCACCCCTACTGTCCAACTCCCCTCACCCCAACTCCTATTCCAACCCTATTCTCCAAACCCCCTCACCCCAATTCCTCTTTCACCCCTACTTTCCAATCCAACCCCCCTCACCCCAACTCCTCTTTCACCCCTACTCTCCAACTCCCCTCACCCCAACTCCTCTTTCACCCCTACTCTCCAACTCCCCTCACCCCAACTCCTCTTTCACCCCTACTCTCCAACCCCCCTCACCCCAACTCCTCTTTCACCCCTACTCTCCAACTCCCCTCACCCCAACTCCTCTTTCACCCCTACTCTTAAACCCCCTCACCCCAACCCCTCTTTCACCCCTACTCTCAGACTCCCCTCACCCCAACTCCTCTTTCACCCCTACTCTTAAACCCCCTCACCCCAACTCCTCTTTCACTCCTACTCTCCAACCCCCCTCACCCCAACTCCTCTTTCACCCCTACTCTCCAACTCCCCTCACCCCAACTCCTCTTTCACCCCTACTCTTAAACCCCCTCACCCCAACTCCTCTTTCACCCCTATTCTCCAAACCCCCTCACCCCAACTCCTCTTTCACCCTTTCTTGCTTTTTTCCAAACTTAATTTTTGTGGTTTAATGTTTCTAGGGTCTCTGTTGTGTAGTGGGGAGAGGTAGTAAACAAGGGCCCTTGAGTATATCATTTAATTGTAGTATAATTAGTGGTATTGATTTGATTTAATTTAGTTTCAATTAATTAAAGGGTAAGTCATGGCAGCACGGCTCGGTCCCATGGCATGCTCCTCCTGCGCTATGTGACACTTCCTGTGTCCCTGACGACCATGTGTGCGGGAAGTGTATCCAGCTGCAGCTACTGACAGACCGCATTGCGGCGCTGGAGCTGCGAATGGATACATACTGGAGCATTCGCGATGCTGAGGACGTCGTGGATAACACGTTTAGGGAGTTGGTCACACCGCAGGTAAAGGCTGCACAGGCAGGAAGGGAATGGGTGACCGCCAGGCAGATTAGTAGGTGCAGGCAGGTAGTGCAGGGGTCCCCTGTGGCCATCAGCCTCTCAAACAGATATACCACTTTGGATATTGTTGAGGGGGATGACTTATCGGGGGAAGGCAGCAGCAGCCAACTTCCTGGCACCATGGGTGGTTCTGCTGCACAGGACGGGAGGAGAAAGAGTGGGAGAGCTACAGTGAAAGGGGGTTCTATTGAAAGGGGAATAGATAGGTGTTTCTGCGGCCACAAACGAGACTCCAGGATTGTATGTTGCCTCCCTGGTGCAAGGGTCAAGGATGTCTCGGGGTGGCTGCAGGGCATTCTGGAGGGGGAGGGTGAACAGCCAGTTGTCATGGTGCATATAGGTACCAATGATATAGGTAAAAACCGGGATGCGGTCCTAAAAGCTGAATATTGGGAGTTAGGAGGTAAATTTAAAAATAGGACCTCAAAGGTAGTAATCTCAGGATTGCTACCAGTGCCACATGCTAGCCAGAGTAGAAATAGAAGGATATTTCAGATGAATACGTGGCTAGAGGAATGGTGCAAGGGGGAGGGATTCAAATTCCTGGGACATTGGAACCGGTTCTGGGGGAGGTGGGACCAGTACAAACTGGACGGTTTGCACCTGGGCAGGACTGGAACCAATCTCCTAGGGGGAGTGTTTGCTAGTGTTGTTGGGGAAGGTTTAAACTAAAATGGTAGGGGGTTGGGAACCTGTGCAAGGAGACAGAGGAAAGGGAAGCAAGGATAGAAACAAAAGCCAGGAAGGAGAAAAGCAAAAGTGGAAGGCAGAGAAATCAAGGGTGTAAATCAAACATGGCCACAGTAAATAAGAATTCTAAAAGGACTAAAAGTGTTAAAAAATCAAACCTGAAGGCTTTGTGTCTTAATGCGAGGAGCATTCGTAATAAGGTGGATGAATTAGCTGCGCAAATAGATGTAAACAGATATGATATTATTGGGATTACGGAGACATGGCTCCAGGGTGACCAAGACTGGGAATTCAACATCCAGGGGCATTCAATATTCAGGAAGGACAGGAAAAAAGGAAAAGGAGGTGGGGTAGCATTGCTGCTTAAAGGGGAGATTAACACAAAAGTAAAGAAGGATATTAGCTTTGATGATGTGGAATCTGTATGGGCAGAGATAATGAGAAATACCAAGGGGCAGAAAATGTTAGTGGGAGTTGTATACAGACCCCCAAACAGTAATGCTGAGGTTGAGGATGGCATTAAATGGGAAATTAGAGATGCGTGCAATAAGGGCACAGCAGTTATCATGGGTGACTTTAATCTACATAGAGATTGGGCTAACCAAATTAGTAACAATACTGTGGAGGAGGAATTCCTAGAGCGTATACGGGATGGTTTCATGGACCAATATGTCGAGGAACCAACTACAGATCAGGCCATCTTAGACAGGGTATTATGTAACGAGAAAGGATTAATTAGCAATCTTGTTGTGCGAGGCCCCTTGCGGAAGAGCGATCATAATATGATAGAATTTTTCATTAAAATGGAGAGTGAAGTAGTGACTCAGAGACTAGGGTCCTGAATTTAAATAAAGGAAACTACAATGGTATGAGGCATGAGTTGGCTAGGATGGATTGGGGAACAGTACTTAAAGGGTTGACGGTGGATAGGCAATGGCAAACATTTAAAGATCGCATGGATGAACTACAGAATTTCTTCATCCCTGTTTGGCATAAAAATAAAACAAAAATGGTGACTCAACCGTGGCTAACAAGGGAAATTAGGGATAGCATAAGCTCCAAGGAGGGGACATATAATTTGGTCAGAAAAAGCAGCAAACCTGAGGATTGGGAGCAGTTTAGGATTTAGCAAAGGAGGACAAAGGGATTAATTAAGAAGGGGAAAATAGAGTATGAGAGTAAGCTTACAGGAAACATTAAAACTGACTGTAAAAGCTTCTATAGATATGTGAAGAGAAAATCTTCGGTGAAGTCAAGCGTAGCTCCCTTGCAGTCAGAATCAGGGGAATTTATAATGGGGAACAAAGAAATGCTTGATCAATTAAATACATACTATGGCTCTGTCTTCACAAAGGAGGACACAAATAACCTCCCAGAGATGTCAGGGAACATAAGGTCTAATGAGAGGGAGGAACTGAAAGAAATCAGTATTTGTAGGGAAATGGTGTAAGGGAAATTGACGGCCGATAAATCACCAGGGCCTGATAATCTACATCCTAGGGTAGTCAAGGAAGTGGCCCAAGAAATAGTAGATGAATTGCTGGTCATCTTCCAAAATTCTATAGACTCTGGAACAGTTCCCATGGATTGGAGGATAGCTAATGTAACCCCACTATTTAAACAGGGTGGTAGAGAGAAAATGGGGAATTATATGTAAGCCTGACATCGGTAGTTGGGAAAATGCTAGAGTCCATTATAAAAGATGTAACAGCAGAGCACTTGGAAAACAGCGACAGGATCGGACAAAGTCAACATGGATTTACAAAAGGTAAATCATGCTTGACTAATCTACTGGAATTTTTTGAGGATGTAACTGGTAGAATAGATAAAGGAGAACCAGTGGATGTGGTGTATTTGGACTTTCAGAAGGCTTTCGATAAGGACCCACATAAGAGATTAGGGTGCAATGTTAAAGCACATGGGATTGGGGGTAAGGTACTGTCTTGGATAGAGAACTAGTTGGCAGACAGGAAGCAAAGAGTTGGAATAAACAGGTCTTTTTCTGAGTGGCAGGCAGTGACTAGTGGGGTACCGCAGGGATCGGCGCTAGGACCCCAGCTATTCACAATATATATAAATGATCTAGACGAGGGAACTAGATGTAATATCTCCAAGTTTGCAGACGACACAAAGCTGGGTGGACGTGTGTGCTGCGAGGAGGATGCAGAGAAAATCCAGGACGATTTGGACAGGTTGGGTGATTGGGCAGAAGCATGGCAGATGCAATATAATGTGGATAAATGCGAGGTTATCCACTTCGGTGGCAAAAACAAGAAGACAGATTATTATCAGAACGGCAATAGATTGGGAGAAGGGGAAGTGCAACGAGACCTGGGTGTCCTTGTGCACCAGTCGCTGAAGGTAAGCATGCAGGTGCAGCAGGCGGTTAAAAAGGCAAATGGTATGTTGGCCTTCATAGCGAGAGGGCTCTGTAATGATATCAGCAAATAGAGATGGTATTTGCCTGTTCGATTATGATGCCTTAATAGCATGTTGGCATGTATTGATTGCTTGTGCCTGACCAGCAGAGGGCATGTGACCGAGAGAAGCAAGGCAGTTAGTTTAGTTTCAGTTTCGTTCTAGATGCATCACTAGCATCGTGTCTCCTGTAAAAGCTGTATAAAAGAGTTGAACAGACTTTAGATTAAAAGTCATTCTCTTTCATAAATGTCTCATCATTGAACCCACAAAGAAATCAATACATGGTGTCAGAAGTGATTGAAAGAGATGAAGAGAAAAAATCTGAAGTTAAATCAGCTCTCCACAAATTAGCAAGCCAAAAGAGAACATCGTTGCTTACCATTGGAGAATAGCTAACGAAGTGAAAAAATGGAAGGTTTACACCCACCGGTGACGCTTCAGTTGACAGGTAATGTGGCTGAAAATTGGAGGAGGTTCAAACAACGTTTAGAGTTGTATTTATCAGCAATCGGAGCTGACGAGAAAGGTGATAAAATAAAAGCGTCACTGTTCTTACATGTCGTGGGTGATGAAGCGCTGGAGGTGTATAATAACTTCACATTCGCTGCTGATGGAGACAAAATGAAGCTAGATAAAATAATGGAACAGTTTGAGGCCTACTGCATACCTAAACATAACATGATGTTTGAGAGGCACAGATTTTTCACATGTGTACAGAAAACGGGTGAGACTATTGATCAGTATGTGACTGAACTGAGAAACAGAAGCAAATCATGTGAATTTGGGGGACTGACAGACTCGCTGATAAAAGACAGACTGGTGTGTGGTATTCCAGATAATGGTCTAAGGGAAAGACTGCTAAGAGAGCAAGATCTAGACCTGGGAAAAGCCATAGCACTGTGTAGGGCTACAGAGACTGTGAAGTTGCAGGCAAAGGAGCTGTTCAGTGACAATAGCTGCAACGTGGATGCAGTGAGAATGAACGGACATGAACCGTTTAACAAAAAGAGCGCCAATGTGAAAAAAGAGGTGTGGCCAGCGAACGAAAATGAAAGGGACAATCGAAAGACATGTAGTCGATGCGGTACACAGCATCCACCAAGAAAGTGTCCAGCATATGGTAAAACATGCAATAGTTGCAACAAGAACAACCATTATGCCCGTTGCTGCAAGAACCAAGTGCAACAAAGCAAGGTCCATACAGTAGATGAAAGCGACATAGAGGAGTTCTATGTAGATGTTGTGTCTGAAAACAAAAAAGAAGAAAGAGACTGGATGTTGACACTAAAAGTGAATGACATACACATTCCATTTAAATTGGATACTGGAGCACAAGTTAATGTGATATCAGAGACTGATTTTAAGAAAATTAGACCCAGACCAAAGATACATGGAATAAAAGTGAAAGTGACAGGATACTCAGGTACTGATATACCAGTGAATGGAAGATGCATTGTCAAAGTAACACACAAGGACAGAGAGCACACGCTAGCATTAATCGTGGTGCCAAAGGATGTGCAAGCCATACTAGGTTTAAAAGCCTG